>NC_058105.1:129582500-130782500 GCF_020171115.1 Neogale vison
GATTGACCCCTGATTTGCAGATGGCCATGGGGAGGCTCCCGTCTCTGCACCCCAGCACACTGACCCCTCTCCCCCATCACTGTGTGCACAGCACATGCCCCTCCCCAGAATACTTGGTTGTTTGTCTTGTCCTCTAATGCTCTTCTAGTTAGTAGAACTAATTTGGAGCTTCCCTTCTGGTTAACCATTCTGCAGCCAGAGCTCACAGGTCCTGTTCCTGGGTGACTGGACAAACAGGGTCCATCTGAAATTGTGCTGTGAGCCCCTTGGTGGAAACGACCAGTCTGAGGTCACGGGAGCTGGTTTTCAGCAGCCCCAACCCCGGGGCGAAACCCCAGGACCCAGAAGGCTGCTAATGCATCACGGGCAGGTCTGATAATTAACCCTCCACGGAGGGGAGCTCTCCTGGGGCAGGGACACTCCCTCACTGCCAAGGAGGAAGAAACAGGTGTGATGTTCCTTCATAGTCCCTCAGGGCAAGGCTTACAATTAGCCTATGGGCCACGTAAACACAGCGTTCCCATATCACAGCTCTCTCCATGTGGAGAGCATGGAAACATGCCACCCCAATGCCTCAACGGTGACCAGAAACCTCTGTGCATGTAGGAAGCTTTAAAACATGGCACCTCCATTCTTCAAGGGTGACCAGAAACTTGTGTGCATGCGGGAGCCTTTAAAAACATGGCTCCCTCGTCCTTCAAGGGTGATCAGAAAACTTTCCCTGCAGAGATCTTTGAAACATAATAAACGCCAATGCCCATTGTGCTCATCACCCCCATCATCGAGAACAAAGAGATCCTCGCCACAGATCCCCTACCCCATGTTCTCCAGACTCAGCGTCCAACAGCCAAGCTGGTCCCCACCTTTCTTTACGTCTGTGTACGGCTGGCATTTTCCCGTGTGGTCTCTGGGCGACGTTTCCTCCAAGAAATGTCTGTGTGAGTCATCAAAGAGAACATCTAAAGGATGTAAAAACTCATCACCTTTCCACCTTCCCCTGGGTTCCCTAGGAGGCCGCACAGAAGCCACTTCAGAGGCTGACGTGGCATTCGCAGGAAACCCCCAGAAGAGGAGCTGTGATGACCCATCAGACCTCGAGGAAGGTGCTGACAGGTGGCACGGCCATCCGATCTCCGGAGTAGTAGACAATCAAGGGTGTGAAGACATCATACCTCTTATTACCCAGCCGCAGACCCTTGGAAGCACTCCTGGTGCACAGAGCTGCCGACACGGGGCGAACAGGGGTGAGGCAGAGTCCTCCTACCTGTCCCAACACGTCCCTGAGGTTTCTTCTTGTTTTATTTCGCAAACAAGCTGCAGCGCCTTTAGTCAAGTCCCAGAGCCAGCAGGTGATGGCACCGTGGGCATCACACCTCCTCCTCCCTCCCTTACCGTGGCTTAAACGGGAGATCAGCCTCCCCCAAGGGCTGTGGTCGGGATCGGCTTGCGTACCCCCGACACTCATAGACTCAAGCCCAAACAGCCCAGTGTGACTGCATTTCTCCTTCTTCCAACAGGGGCTTAAAAATAACAAGGGCAAAGACCACAGGTCTCCACCTACAGTTGAACGTGGGGGTGGGGGGAGGGCATTTATGCACACAAAGGACTATTACTCAACCTTGGAAATTGTGAAATGAGCCACATACAGAGAGACAAATCCTGCAAGAGCTCACTTGCACGTGTAAACTCAAAGAGTCAAACCCATACCAGTTGAGGGGAAGGGGATACAGTGGGGATTGCCAGGGCTTGACGGACGGGGAAAAAGGGGGACCCCCTCGTGCCGTGGCCATAAAGCGGCAATTATGCATGATATGTACGTTCTAGACACTGGTGCAGCGGGGTGTGCAGACCCCACAACACGGCCGTGTGTGTTTTAAAAATGTGCTAAGCATTGGTATGGTGTGTTGTTACCACAACGGAATAAAAGGGAGTCCATTTCCAGATCCTCTGGAGAGGTTCTGGTCTTTCCTTTGATTCCTCTTCCGTCCCTAAAAACGGACGCCCCTAAACCCACGTCCCATCCCGCTGACCCCTGGGACCCCAACAGCTTTCCTTCAGGCCCTGCCTTTGGACCCCAATGACTTTATTCTCTACCTAGCGATGGGTGCACAGAGTTTCTGGTCCGGGAAATGACGAGACGTCCACAGGCGTCTGGTCGCGCACCAGGCTGTGCAACACGGGAAGGTGAGGAGATCCATGCCTTCGTCCACTTTCCAGCTGGCTCTGCGGGGGGGGGGGGGGGGATAAATAAAGAAATAACCTCCCCCCATGATGGGAGCCAGGACCCCGAGAAAACAGACCACGATGGAGGACACAAGTCAGAAACTCCCTAAGATGGAGGCGTCTTGGCGGAGACCCTTTGCCTAGAATTCGGGGACCTCGGGAAGGAAGGGCAGTGACCAGAAATATCCAGGACTGAGTTTGGAGGCCTCCTGACCTGGGAACACGGTCCATCCACGGGCAACCTGAAGGCATCTCTATGAACACCGGCTGGTCATGTGTCTTAGAGACAGAATGTTCTGTACGCTCTAAGAGCGTACCTGGGAAGCCTCCCCATCTTGGTTCTTTCCAGCATCCTTCTCTGTCCCTCCCTCCTTTCCTCCTTCCCTTTCCTGCATCTCCAGCTCAAAACCGTCCCCTGCACCCCGATGCCCGACGCATACTAATGGGACAAAAACATGCACCCCACGTCACCAAAAAACAACCAGCCAAGGCAGGGAGATACCAGATGTTGGATCAGACTTGACCATGCCCATGCATGCCCACACTCTGAGGCTGTCAGCAGGTACGAGGATGGCCCAGTCTCCCCTGGAGCACAGTGTCTACCATGGGACCAGCATTTCTGTCCCCCAGGTAGAGGCACGAGAGAACACACAAAAGAAGAGAAAGAGGACCTCAGACGGACATGGGGGCACCAGTGTTTGCAGCAGCGAGACGCACAGCGCCCAAAAGGTCGTCGCAACCCCAGTGTCCATGTGGCCTACGACTGATGGGCACACACAATGGGGTCACGTATGACTGGCGGAGGAGTCCGCCAGGGAAAACAGCGAAGCTCGGACACCTGCTACCCCGAGGAAGCCTACCCAGGAGGCCCCACTGCGTACGATCCCATCCATAGTTAATGTCCAAAACAGCCCAATCCCCACAGAGGGAACACGGAGAGGGCGTCACCAGGGGCCGAGGGAGCGTGGGACAAAGGCTACGTCAGCACCAGCGCAAGCGCGCGGATCTTCTCCATGGGACGATGACCCCGTCCTAAAATTCGCGGTAGCGGTGGGGGCGCGGCCTTGTGAACATGCTAAACGCCCCGGGATTGCGCGCTTGAAGCGGACTCACCCTATAAATCTTGCACCATGAGCCTTTTAAGCCAATAAACACAGAACACAGTAACGGGGCGTCTCAGACACGGAACACCCTCCTCCGAGGAAGACACCATCCTGTGCCAGGGCCTGGGGGAGGGCATCTGAGCTGGGGAGAACCTCCCACGTACCCAGTGATTGAGGGGCGGCTTCCTCTTCCATCCCTGGCTCCAGCATCCAGCCCTTATGCAGTTGGGGGAGCGCCGCCCCGCGCCTAAGACGCAGGGAGCCAAAAGGACCCCGGGCGTTAAGCTTTTCCCAGAGCCCAGCAGCAGATGCCTGTCGTCTACCCTCTGAGCTCCTCTGAGCGCCAGACCCCACTCTCGGGGCAGCCACGCACGTCTCCCCACAGTACCCCAGGGGCGCGCCCCACCTGGGCGCATACCTGTCCAGCCCTCCTATTCCCTCAGCCAACCAGGACGCAGGCGGAGGGACACAAACAGTCCCTGGAGATGCTCCCTCTGGATCCCCGAGGCTGAAAACCCCAAGGTTGTCTGCAAAACCCACCTGCTTCCATCGCACGGAGCGCAAAGTGTCTCCATGCTCACTCCCCAAACGGTGCCCCTGGAAAGAAGTCTTTACAGCCACAGATCGGTTACATGCGTCTGGGGGGGTGAGGGGGAAGGGGGGGCCCGGCCACCCTTATCCCCTGCAGGATCTCACTGTTTCCTTCAAAGCCCCGGGGTTGCTGGAGGAGAGGGGGAGAACCCAGCTGTCTGCGGCACACAGCAGGCCCTCTGTCTGGGGAGAGGCTTCTGCAGATGGATTCCTAAGCGCCAGGTCTTCAAAAGGGAGGCTTGAAAGGGGGAGGCACAGGGTCTGCCCTTTCCCAAAGCCCCCTGCGCCTCCGGGACCCCCGTGGGAAGAGCCAGGGAGATTGGATTCCCTCCTCGGGGCTCCTGCTTTGTGGGAATAACCCCCTAGGGGAGCTCAGAGGAGCCAGGTCCTTCCTCTTTCTGCTTTCTCACCTTTCACCACTTGAGGCCACGGTGACCTCAATTCAGGCTCCAGAAGAAAAGCTCCTGAAAAACCTGTGTACCCAGGCGTCTGCAAAGCAGGTGCACCACTACCTGAGTGCAACTCTGGCTGGTGGTGAGGTGCCCTGTGTCCCCATGCAGCAGGACAATGCTTCCGGGACATCAGCCACCCAGACCCCAGACCCTCCTTCCTGCACATCTCCACGGGCTGAATCATAGACATCTCCGCTCTCCACCACATGCCCACAGCTCTTGATGTCCTGCTATGGGAAAGCACCCACTTCGCGGGGATAATTCCTCTGTCGAAACGCCTGGCTCACAAAGCAGATGATTCCGGGGGTCCCAAATTGGTTGAAAAGTCCTTGGCAAATGAAGCAAAATTTCAAGGGCACAGAGAGAGACCGCCAACTGGCAGGAGGCAATCGGGTCCCTCATTGGCCACCTGTGTTCTCACCTGTCATTTCAAATCCGAGCTTATCACCGATGGCGGCAACAAGACTGTGCATCTCGGCCAGTCTGAAAACGCCTTCCAACCCGCTCTCGTCTTTAAAAATTGCTTCATTGCGTGGGTGTGACATGCCACAAAGGGATCATTGGACACTGCATCAGGAAGTAATTATGTACTCTAGGTCTAACATAATGAAGATAGATAATTAATTTTTAAAAAATTCAAATCGCTTCGTCGTGGAACGCCAATCCTGCTTAAAATTTGCTTTGACGCTAGGCACTGAATGGGATACTTTGTTTCTTTCTTCTCATCGGAGAAGAAACTTTGTTTCTTTCTTCTCATCATACGGATTCTTTGCTTATTATACCTTTGCACTATGACAATATGCAAAACCTTGCTTTTTTATTGCATTGAGATAGAATGAATAAATAAATCTCTAAGATCACAGTATCATGTCACGTACTTATCCTTTTTTTGTTTTGTTTCAGTTTGCTTTTTGTTTCATTTTTTCAAATATTTTTTCCTTTTTTTATTTTTCTAAGATTTTATTTTTTAAGAATTTTTTAAAGATATTGTCTCTTATTTATTTGAGAGAGAGAGAGAGCATAGGTGAGCTGGAGGAAAAGGAAGAGAGAATTACAAGCAGACGATGCGCTGAGCCCGGAGCCCAACGCGGAGCTCAGTCCGTACCCCTGAGATCACGATCTGAGCTGAAACCAAGAGTAAGCCACTTAACCAGCTGACCCACCCAAGGGGCCCCATGTCTTCCCCATTTTAGAAAAATTGTGGTCTGCCACGCCCTAACACACAATGGGATAAGTTATCATTATGGGTCCCTCGCACCTCTGTGCAGAGAGAGACCCAGAAAGGACCGTCCTCTATGAAAATGCCAGCTTTGGTTGCTTTGGGCTTCCTGCCTCCCCCTCTTTTGGGGACCCATCAGACAGGAGTCATGTGTGGTTGACAAAGCACAATAGTCGGCATTGTCACAAGCCTCCAGACGCCCTTGCTTTCCAAGGGGCACGTCCACACAAAGGAACAGGGCACAAAGCGTGTTCACAATGCTACAGGTGCCCATGGGGCCCCAACAGTAATCAGGGGTGATGCTGGCTGGGAGGGACGCAGACATGTCAGAACATGGTCTGGGTTTCTGCAAAACCTGCGTCCCTGCGTCCCAAAGACCATGACGACATGGAAGGAGGCTCTCCAGGGAAGCTCTGAGTGGCTTTTCTCTCATTCCCACTGGCGAAGGGAGGAAATCCAGGAGCAAAAGTCTAGACCCACGTGTGAGCCCCCTTGGTGGAGCCTCTGGTTTCAAGTCCTACCAGCTTCCTAGGGTCCCGGCCATTGCTTATTTCTGCATAAAATGCTGTATAGTACATTAACAAGAGAAAAATACATTTTTAGAAGATTTTATTTATTTATCTGAGAAAGAGAGCACACATGGAGTTAAGGGCAGGAGCCCAGGGAGAAGCAGACTCCCTGTTGAGCAAGAAACCCAACGCAGGAGTCAATCCCAAGATGCTGGGATCGTGAGCTGAAGGCAGGTGCCTAACTGACTGAGCCCCCCAAGCCCCCAGAAAGATATATTTAAAAGATGGTCTGCTGCCCCATGGAAGATACTCAAAACTGGAAATGGGGAAGTCAAACAAGTCCATATACACCTTATTCAATGTTTTCCATGTGATTTGCAACAGCCGAAAGGTGGAAACAACCTAGATGTGCCTCAGTGCATGGCTAGATAGACAGAATGTGGTCCGTCCCTACAGTAGACTATTGCTGAGCCAGGAAAAGGAGTGAACTACCAATGGATGCTAACACACGTGTGAGCCTTTCACAAAAACGCACGTAGCATCTGATTCCTTCTCCGTGAAACGTCCAGAAGAGGCAAATCCATCGAGACGCACAGTAGCTTAGAATGACCAAGGATTGCATTGACTCAAGAATGGGGTTGGGGATATTGTTTAACAAGTGCAGAGTTTCTGGGGAAGGGAAAAATGTTTGCAATGAATGGTACCAATTGCACAAATATCCTTAACTCTACTGAGTTCTACTCTTCGAGATGGTTCAAATGGCCACATTTATGTTATTTGTGGTCCCACGATGGAAAAAAAAAAAAAACTATAGAAGGAATTTCTTTAAAAAAATTAAATAAGGGTGCCTGGGTGGCTTAGTTAGTTGGGTGTCTGCCTTTGCCTCAGGCCATGGACTTGGGTCCTGGGATGGAGCCCTGCATAAGGCTCCCTGCTCAGCAGGAAGTCTGCTTCTTCCTCATCCTCTGACCATGCCTCCTGCTCATCTGTGCTCTCTCTCTCTCTCTCTGTCAAGTAAATATATAAAATATTAAACACAATAAATAATTGGAAAGGAAAGAAGGATTGCTCTGTGAAAAGGAATAATTTATTAATTCATGTTATAATCTGCTCAGAATGCAAAGACCTCACAAGACATCACATTGAGTCTCAAAAAATATAGTCTCAAGATTCCTGTCTCTTAAAAAAAGTGTTCCATCTCTTGAGACACTTGAAATGGCATGATTATAATAATGGGGAGCAGACCAGGGGTTCTCAGGAACTCAGGAAAGAGGAGGGTTTGATTATAAAAGGTATGGGTAAAGGAGTGTCTTTAGGCAGATCCTGATTGTGGTGGTGGGAGAAAGAATCCACACATATGATCAAATTTCTGTGTAGGGCACACACACACACACACACGCACACACACACACACACACACACACCACTCACATAAGTTCATGTAAAAACAAGTGAAAACAATATAATGTAATTTAGCTAATATTCTTTTTTTTAACATTTTATTTTTAGGCAACCTCTTCACGCAATGTTGGACTTGAACTCATAATTCTGAGACCAAGAGTCATGTGCTCTACTGACTGAGCCAGCAAAGTACCCCTGATTTAGTTAATATTCTTGGACCAACCTCAGTTTACTGTTTTTTTTAAATTAAATTAAATTTAATCTTTCTTCAGTGTTCCAAAATTCATTATTTATGCACCACACCCAGTGCTCCATGCAATATGTGCCCTCCTTCATACCCACCACCCGGCTCACCCCATCCCCCATCCTACCCCCAGTTTACTGGTTTTGACCATCTGCTGTGGCTCAGGAGCTACAGCCAGAGCCAAGCTGAGGGACAGGTACATGGGGTTCCCTGCATTAGTTTTGCAATACCTTGTGAGTCCCCAATTATGTCAAAGCCCAAAGTTAAAATCATTCAACAAACCAGATTGCTAGTCGGTCCTCACAGTGTAGAATCAGATCAAGCAGAAGACACCAATTCACTGTAAGTCTTTCCAACCAAAGGCCAGTGAAGGGACCAGCCTTGCTAGTCTAGTCCAAGGAAGGGCCAACCACAACGGGCCCCAATGACACATTCTCAGGATGCATTGTGTCCCCTGACCACTCACTCAGGTCTGGGTTCAAAACCATCAGTGAGTGTTCTTGAGGAGCTGTTATGGCTGGTTCTTCTTATTCATGGTGGTTACATTTTATAAAGTTGCCTTAATTAAACACTAAATTTGTGGAAATGGAGTGATCACCCCTGGGGGACAAACTGGGTTCATTTCCTATAGCCTCTGGTCACATTTTCACTGGCTAATCGATATTTAACTTGGTTCTGTGTCTTTCTGTTTAATGACTCCTTGTTTGGTAGATAATTTTTTATACATTGATATTGAACTCATAGGCAACGGAGCCATAACTTCCATGGACGCTGCCTTACCCCCATCCCAAAAGGGAACGTTTCTCCCACACACATATGTTCTCTGCACCACGTGGCATGGCCCCCTTCCACTTTGGAGCACGGGGCAGCATTTCCACGCTGCTGGAGGGCCACGTCATACAGCAAAATCACCCATGGAAAGAACACAAATGCAAAAGAAAGATGGTGGTAAGTAGAGACGCCAAAAGGGCATTGTATAGGATAAGAGCTGAAACGAGGAAGCAGAGCATCCCGTTGTCCACCCTCCGCTGGGAACATGCACTGAGGGAAGCTCAAGTTTTCTGCCACCTGTATATGACCACAAAAGTGCCACATGCATTGATTGGACTCATAAAGATATTGTAGCAGAACATCAGACTGACAAATACAGGATTCATGCATAATGAAGACATCTTGCACTTTGTTGACCCCCCCCCAGGTAAAGCTTGACCTCTAGCATTCCTATCCTTGTGTGTCCCCATCTCCAGGAACTACTGTGGTCACATGTTGCAATGTATCCTACACAACATGGCAGAGGGTGGCTGCACCCATCCACGGTCTACACTGGGCTGGGAGCTTTTGTTTTGTGGTTGTGGAATAATTCAGCTTCCAGGTAATGAAAACCACACTCCTTGAGATCCCCCCACCATGGGAAGCCTGAATTAGCAGGAGAACCACAGCCTGTTGATGCTCCCAGCTGAGCTACCAAACTCCAAGCAGCACCCACTCTCCTGGCCAGGGCCTGGGGCCATCTTGGGAGTCAATGTTCTTGCAATCCCATTGCATACCCCATGGCGTGGACCATGCTGGCCACATCAAGCCTACAAAATCTCTCACAGATGACCTTGATGCCCTTACACAGAGGTCTTCCTCATGCATTGTCTCCCTACCTGAGACACATCTTTCTCCTTGGAGACGGTTGCCTTGACTTCCAACACTGTTTACCTAATTCCCAGTGGCTCTGTGAGTCGTCTCAAACACGGCATCTCTTTCAAAAAATCAGAGACAAAACAGAATGCCTGAAATTCTCATGGATAAGCTTTGTCCACCAGGTGAAAATAGCCACCAAAGAAGGCCTGCAAAATTCCAAAACTCATCACTGTCATTTCTTGCTTGGCTTTGGAATCATCTACATTTTCCCGTCCAGGTGGGACCAATGTGGATTGGGGACATTTCTTATATTTATATCTTGTCATTGCTACCCAAATTCTTTCTTACACTATTATCTCTGGGTGGGGAGGAGACAAATATTGACCAGCATGCATGGCCAAACTCTTGTTCTGTGCCCTAAAGTTCAATCCTCTCAACGTAGGTCAGTAGCAGTAACTATTAAACAGAGCCCCTTCTTCATCACCCTGAAATGGATTAGAAGATCCAGAATTAGTTAAAATGATGCAAGCATTTATAAGCAGATTTCCCTCGTGGACACCTAGCAAGAGGAGGTCAACATACAGGGATGCCTTGTGCATCTCAAGGCATGAAATCATACATACCGCAATGGCCCTACAATGGACGGACCCAGACAGAGCAGCCTGTTTGTCAGAAACAAAGTGTGGTATGGTCACATGGGCACCACATCAATGGCAAACCACATCTACCCACTTGCCTAGGCTCCACCATCAGAAGCCTATCCTGGGAAACACACTACACATTGGCCAGAATGGAGTCTCGGGCTCATTATTTACGTGGCATGTTCCAGAAAGTCATAGTGCACATCCTGGCAGTGTCTAGGGTCCTCTGGGACAGCTCAGGTTCCCAAAGAAGACCAGCAGTGACGTAGGGAGCTGCGTTGCCAAGGGAAGCCCGTGGAGCTAGGGAAGGGATGTCATTTGAACTAAGGCACCAGAACCACACCAGCCTTGCTGAGTAAGTAAATCAAGGAGACCTGTGGCACATCACTATGGACAATAAGCATTAGGAATAACAGTTGGGTCGCTGAGAATAAGAAGCGGCCAAATGCCCCAGGTCCTACATATGCTGCAGAGAGAATGGCAACAGGCAAACTCATTATGGGTAGCAGTCTTCATGAAAATAATAAACCAGGATTCCTTTTATCCCCTTGCTGCTGATCTTGGGCTTCTTTAAAACATTGCTGGGGTGGCAGGAGGAGAATATGATTATCAGGGACATGTGTCTGAACACAACACAAAAGGACTATTGCATATTGTTCCTTGGAAATTAATAATGGAGCCATATTGACTGTGAGATTAGTTTAAGTCTGGGCCTCCTGGTGTGAATAAAAAGTGACCGGGATTGGGAGAAGCCACCTTCAGGCATGGCTGTTGCCAGACAGATAGGGTGACTTATTTCAGGGAAGCAGAGAGGGCTGCCCAGGCTTTCTCCAGCCATGCATAGTGTTTCAGGAAAGGACTACCGATGCATTTTTACCAGAAAGAAGCTGTGTATCAGTTAGCTGTTGCTGCATAACAAATTCTCACACTCATTTAATATTCCACAGGTTCTAGGCACAGTGTGACTGGGTCCTCCGCTCAGGATCCCACACAGATGAAGTCAAGGTGTGGCCAAATCTTCAACCTCCTCTATGGCTTAGAATGTTCTCCTAAACCCACAGATTGTTGGCATGACTCCATTCCGTTTGGTTGCAACGATGACATCCTCAGCCCCCCGTGGCCACCTACCATTCCCTTCCACGTGACCCTCTCCACCACAGGAGACTTTGCTCTTTCAATGGCAAAAAAAGGAGACTGTCTCTGTTCCCTCAAATCTCTCTGACTTCTCCCCTTGTCAACCTGTAGACTCTTGTTCAAAGGATTTGCCTGATTCGGTCAGGCCCACCCAGAATAATCATCCCTGTTCATGGATAGAAAGTGGGCTGCTTTGAAACCTTTAGTTTAACCATTGCTAGTCCCTCCCACAATTCAAAAGAAGTGGATTATGTGCACCAGGGAGTGAGAATCTTGGTGTACACGTGACATGCCTCTGATTCTGTAGGACACTGATTGATTGTCCACTCACCAAACATGGAAATGTTTTCATGCAGATTACTTCAAATCCTTTAGCGGCTGATGTCTACCAGGGCAATCAATGACTGTGATGTCTCCCTTCCTAGAGTTACCTGGCCCTCCAGTGATGAACCCCCAGGTCACAAGACACCCTGTCCCTTGCAGCTTAAATTGGCATACCATCACACCCAGAAGACATCCAGGTAGAGATGAAGGAGCTCTGAGCTCCTTTGTCCCTTTTCTGTTCCTAAACTCACTGCAGGTCTGTAGACACATGCCTTCCTGTGTGTCGTTTGCCCTCAAGTTAAAAGCACGCCCTTGAAGTTCCAAGGTCCTTCTTCCTCCAAGATAAGCCCTGGTATCTCTTCCCCAAGTCTTTGTTGGAGAAGACCAAACCTCAGGCAAATGCCAAGAGCTGAGACCCCTGCCTTGCCAAAGCTTGTTGGATTCTCTGTGGTGTTCAGGCGAACCAACTCTTAACTGACACACAGTCTTGGGACAATGGCAGTGCATCTCCCTGGATCCTTTTGCTGACCCCATAAGTGCAGAGAAAGAGGATATGGACTACAAGGATAATTTATCTTGGTAAGGAATCCACATGCAATGGATAAATACTATATTTTTAAAAGATTTTTGGGGGCACCTGCCTTTGGTTCAGGTCATGACTGGGGGGACCTGGGTGGCTCAGTTGGTTGGGCATCTGCCTTTGGCTCAGGTCATGATCCCAGCATTCTAGGATCGAGTCCTGTGTTGGGCTCCCTGCTCAGTCTGCCCCTGCTCATGTGTTCTTTCACTTTCACTCACTCTGTCTCTCAGGTAAACAAATAAAATCTTTAAAAAAAAATGAAAAATAAAAATAAAGGAGCATTTGGATTGCTCAACCAGTTACGTGTCTGCCTTCAGCTCAGGCCATGATCCTAGGGTCCTACTTCTCCCTCTCCCTCTGCCTTCTTCTCTACCTACTTGTGTTCTCTCACTGTGTGTCAAATAAATCAATAAAATCTCTAAAAAATAATTTTAAAAATAAAAATTTATTTATTTCAGTGAGAGAGAGAGACCTCAAGACGGGGAAGAAGCAGAGGAAGGGGAAGAAAGTCTCCAGCAGACTCTGCAGTCGCCCAGAACCTAACACGGGGCTCAATCCCATGACCCTGGGATCATGACATCAGCAGAAACCAAGAGTCAGATGCTCAACCAACAGAGCCACCCGGGCACCCCAGTAGGTAGACATTTTAAAATTTCATCTACCATCTGTATCTAAATTACCCTTTCAGGTTCATACAAGTCCCACTCTATTTTTTCAGTGGATGAACAAGGAAACCATAATCATCCTTACTTAGGATAACATAATTGTAGACATCGCTCTTAGCAATTACTCAGATGCACTGAGTTGAAGGCCGGTCTCATCTATCACTGCTTCATCCTGGGAGAAATCGAATTTCCTTACATTGAAAAGGAAAGCACATGTCAAGAGAAATGACCTCTCATCTCTTTGGCAGAATCCAGGCACCCTCAACACCAGGGGAAGATAAATGGTGAAGATAAGGAAGGTCTTCCAGAGGAAGCAGATAAGAGATAAGGTGTCCCTTTACGGGAGCACTTCATTGACTTTTACATGTATTCTGCTGTCGGTAAATATCCCCTGTGCATAATGGAGGAGGGGCGTTGTACTTCCCAAATGCTCCCTGGATGAGTCTGAAAGATCACCCACTTCCCTTGTGTCCTTTGCACTGAGAACCACAGCGCTGGAGAACTTTCCAGACAGGGTGCCTTGGGGAAACGTAATGCATCATGCCATCCTCCTGAGAACAAAACCATCTACCTTCACTCCATGGGCATGGCCCAATGAAGCCATACCCTACTGTCCAGCATGACTTTGCTTCTCCTCCACCCTCATTCACCTCATCAAAGCATGTCATTTGAGGGTCTAGGCAAATATTCAACTGCTTATTATTAGAAATTCCCCAAAGACCCTTCAAGACTTTGATGCAAACTATCAGCAGACTGTTGATGCATGACATCCTTGGGACCCTTCCCATCAGAAACCTCCCCTTGCTGTTCCCACCAATCCTGGACTTTCCGAGCCCCTTCAACCCCATTGTCATGATGCCATGTCCCTACTAACATTTTATAGTGCATCCCATGGTTAGAGTCTTGGTCATCCATCCAGCTTTATCTCATTTTATCTCTTTAAGTTTTACTTAAAATCAATTAACTTAGAGTGCAGTATCAGTTTCAGAGGTAGAGGTCAGTGATTCATCAGTTGCATCTAACACCCCGTGCTCATTTCATCAAGTGCCCTCCTTCATGTCCGTCACCCAGTTTATGCCACCACCCACCTCTCCTCCAGCAACCCTCATCTGTTTCCTAGGGTTGAGTCTCCTATGGTGTGGCTCTCTCTCTGATTTCATCGTTTTAGGAGAAGGACTCTTATGTACAAGTGAGCATGTCCTACTTTTGTTGAGTGCAGAGCAAGGTCTGTGTGCCTTCCATGACACACATCACGATATTATCATTCATAGTACAGGCGTTGCCCCATCTGTGGGGAATACATTCCGAGACCCCACAGCCGATGCCTGGCACCACGGATAGTACCAAACCCTATATACCCTATGTTTTGATGCACAAATACCTAGAATAAAGACTAACTTATGGGGATGCCTGGGTGGCTCAGTTGATTAGTCAGACTCTTGATTCTGGCTCAGGTCATGCTCTCAAGGTTGTGGGATCGAGCCCAACATCAGACTCCATTCTGAGCATGGCATCTGCTGGAGATCCTCTCTCTCTCTTTCTGACTCTCCCCCTGCTTAGCCACACGAACGCTCTCTAAATAAATAAATAAAATATTTTTTAAAAGACTACTTGATAAATCATACACAGTAAGATATAACCAATAATCACTAAAATACAACCGTTATTACAACATTTGTAATAAAAGTTATAGGAACGTGGTTTCTCTCCCTCCCTCTCTCCATGTCTCTCAAAATGTCTTATTGTCCTGTACTCACCCTTCTACTTATGAGGGTGGGACGTGGTAAGATGCCCACATGATGAAGGGAGGTGAATGATGTAGGCATTGTGATGTAGGGTTAGGTCACTAATGACCCTCAGGAAGTTCATCTACTTCCAGACCACAGCTGACCAAGGGTAACCGTATCCACAGAAACCAAAACCACAGATGAGGATGAGCCACTGTACATCGAATACATTCAGGTCAAATTATTGGTATCCTGAGATCTCAACACAATTTCATCTAAAGAAATAGAAAGTTGTACCTGTTGTGGGCTGCATGTGGCTCCCCCAAAATATACATTCAAGGCTTAATCTCTGCCATTTGTGAATGTGACCGCATTTAGAAATAGAGTGTTTGCAAGGGCACCTGGGTGGTTCAGTCAGTTAAGGGTCTGACTCTTGGTCTCAGCTCAAGTCTTGATCGCAGGGTTCTGACTTCAAGCCCTAGGGTGGAGACTACTTAAAACACTAAAAAAAAAAAAAAAGAAAGAAAGAAATAGAATCTTTGCAGAAGTAATCAAATTACAGTAAGGTTATACTGGAGTAGATGGGCCTCGAGATCCCATGACTGGCACCCTTATAGAAAGAGAAGATACATCCATACAGACCAAAGGCCATGTGCCCATGGAGGAAGACATTGGAGTAATATTTCTCCAAGTCAAAGAACACCATGAGTTGGCAGCCCCACCAGAAGCGGAAAGAGGCGGGAAGAACCCTCCCCTAGAGCCTTCTGAGAAAGCATGGCTCCGTGACAACTTCATCTCAGACTTCTGGTCTCCAGGACTCTGAGACAATATCTTTTGTTGTGGTTGTGTTAAGCCACCCAGATTTGGTTAATTCGCAATGGCGGTTCCTAAGAAATGAATGCAGTACCCAATAAACTTGAAAATTGTATGACTTGAAAAAGTAAAGCACTTTCCCATGAAGATTGAAAAAAGATGTTTCTCAAGTTCAGAGGAATGGTCACTTGAGACGCGCTCAACTTTTATAACATTTTCAATAATTCAGAAGCAATAGGCATGACCAATTACATAGACTTTTTTGAACTCGCAAATAAAACATTAAATCAAATGATAGAAATAACACGAAGACAAAAAACCCTAATCTATAAATATACGCCCTTCAGGTGGGCCTGTATCTACAGCATGACAACATTGTATTAATAAATATTTAATAGGAACACATCTTTGGACTTTTAAGTGTTGTTCCTGGTAGTGAAATGATTTTTCTCCTATAAAACATTAATCCAACATTATTCCCAGTGGCTAGAAGAGAGTATGGGAAGCCGTTCTCGAAACAAAATAAAATGCCAACATAATAGCAGAAAAGAAAAGGAAGAAGCCCAGGAAACGGGAGTTGAGATAAAGAGATGCGTTTCAGGTCCCAGGGCCAGAAGGGTTTATTCCCCAAGGAACTCAGGGACAGTACCCTCCCCAGGTACAATCTGTCCTGATCCTGAGGTCTTCTCCTGGGCATCCATACTTCTGTCCGCTCTCTCCTTGCCCCGGATTTCACTAGCCAAGCCTCCCAACATGGCACATTGGATAGAGTGCATAGCTGAGTCGGCCATGGGAGCCTCCCTTTACCTTTTCCCGGAAGGACATTCTCTTCCCCAGAACCCTATTCCCCAGCACCTCAGGTTCATATAATTTAATGTCAGGGTCCCAGATAGGAAGCCACACGTTCCCAACCAACCCCCTCTGGAGAATGTCATACCCATCTCTTGACCAGGAATCCAGTCCCAATATACACCCCCTATACAATTATCAGCTCTTATAATTACTGAACTTACAACTCCAGAATATATATCTTCCCCAAAGCATGGAAAACGTCCTTATAAAGAATAGTGTCCCTTGCATACCTTTCTCTTAACCTCATTCCCTTGCACCTGAAGAAAACATCTCATTCCTTAGACCTCTGTACCATCCCTCCAGCCGTCCTTAGGGATCGCCCACTCTTCTTGCTTCATGATTCACTCTACCTGGATGGGGACCTCCCCGCAATCTGAGTTAATTCTATAGATTTGACCTGAGGGGGTTTGGGGACAAGTCTAATGGATGTTGACCTTCGTGGAAGAGCCAGTGGAAAGATTTTGGCATTTGTAACCAACACACGCCATGTTTTATCACCCTCAAAGCCTACACACCAGTGTGAGTTGCAGAGAAGCCTTTTCATGCACCCAAATGTTCAAAGGGAAATATTAAATCACACACTCTTCTATAAAGAGCGAACTTTAATTCCCAAGTCAAAATACCCCTGTGTAAAGGAGAAAACTGTTTCTCTAATGTCACCATAGTTGACACGGCCAAGTGAGCCCTTCTGACTAAAGCCAACACTAGAATATTATTGGCAGATCAGGGCTACCTGTTTCCCCTCCCTGTCTGGTCCCCTCTCCATTGTTTCTCTTCTGACTTCCAGGGTATCAGTGGCCTGGCTCAGTCACATGTTCCAGACCAACTCCATTCTCTCAAACCTCTTTCCATTCCTTCAGAAAAACATGGCGGAAGCTTGGCAATTCATCCTTCCAAGGATGCAGTTACACTGCCAGTGGAAGACCACAGACACTTGAGATTTATCATTCTCCTGCCTGGGAACAGAACTGAGTTCCTGCCTGTGGATCCAGCAACTCAGATTCTAAATCTTTGAGTAGGTTGTGCACAACGTCGTGTAGAACATCTAGAAATTCAGTATAAGCAAAGACTGCTCAGTAGAACATGTTTTCATTTTTTTGTGAAAAAATAAACCCACTCATTAGGTCATTTTATAAAACTATCACAGTGGTTAAAAAAAGAAGCACAAGAAATTCTAAAGCAGTGCTTTGCAAAGGGGGTTCTTGGGCCAACAGCATCAACACCCCCCAGGAACTTGTTCCAGACACATACCCTCAGAACAATGTGAATCCCCAGACCCACAACATCAAAAACTCTATTATCCCAAGCCCTCTATGGGTTCCTGACACACACTCAAGTCCGAGAACCACCGCTTTAGGGGCTCTTTTCTCATAAGTAGGTTAATATCCCATTTGGTGTCTGGTTTCTGGAATCACAGTCGTGTTCAAACAAACCACAATGGGCAGAAGCCATTCTCGAGATAATGACTCCGACGTCCGTGTGTCTGGTGAGATGAAGCAAAACAGTCTGCTAGTAGGGAACAAATTCTCAGGGAAAAAGATAAATGACCTCTTTTAGAATACTGTGGCAGATCAAACTGCCTGTCCCACATAAAATATCCTCTTGAAAATGATGAATTTGCCTTGCACTTGTCTGTGAGGAGGTTTGGGGTTGGAGACATATCAAAAATGGTCACCAATTTGGCCTCCTTAGCACATTTACTCCACAGGTAAGCTGACAGTGCCTACAGGCTGGCTTTCTCTTCCCTGGCATGGGCATCCTAACCTTAAATTCATAATTCATTTTAAACGAATAATAGTGGGCATATTCCCAACAGAAATGAAATATGGATCTCAAAGTCATATCCACACTCCCATGCTCTTTGCAACGTGATTCCCAACAGCCATGTTACAGAAACCAAGTGTCTATCAACAGATGACTGGGTAAAGAAAATGCATGGTCTAATATAGGAGGGACTATTTTCAGCCTTACAAAAGAAGGAAGTCTTGCCAGTTCCAACACCATGGATGAACCCAAAGGATGATGTGCTAAGGGCAGTAAGCCAGGCATAAAAGGACAGATACAGCACAATGCCAGTCATATGTGGAATCTGAAAACATTGAACATGTAGAAGGAGAGGGCAGAATGGTGATTTTCCGGGGCTGAGGGGTGGTGGGAAATGGATGGTATTGGTCAAGGGTACAAAGGTTGAGTTCCATAGGACACATAAGTTCCAAAGATCTACCCCACAGCATGGTGTATATAATAAATAACACTGTACTGAACACTGGAAGTTCGCTAAGAGAGTGGGTGTCAAGTACTCACATCACACACACACAAATGATCACTCTGTGGGGATATGGGTGCATTAATTAGTCATCATTTCTATGTGTATACATCTATCAAAACATGCAGGACAACTTAATTATACACAATTTTTAGAAGATGGACAAAAAAATTTAATACCTTAACAATGCAATGGATAAAGAAATACTGTTTCACTTTGAATTGGAATTAAAGGGGCAACTCAGTTTAATATTTTGTTTTTACCCCAAGATGGTCATTCCATTGGAGAACATTGTCTCCCCAACATTGCAGGGAGGACCCATCACTTCACTCCTGGACCATTTTTTAGAAATGATCCCACTGTGACCTCTTCCAAACTTTCATCTTGGCTCCATTTCCAAGGTACATTGAAGAGCACCGACCTTCCACCAAACGGTGCTTTCAAAAAGCTAAATTATTTCTTCAATTTTGCTTAAAACACCCTCAAGTAGAAACCGTTAAGAAATATGCATCTTCGGAGAGTTTAGCCCACAGAAACAAACGTTCTAATACACGTTGGGTGACACATGCATATATCTTGTTTTATTACCTGGAAAACTTCTACCAAAATGTATATCATGGGAAAGATACTTGAAATTTTAAAATTCTAAGAATATTTCCCCTGGAGTTAGAATCAAGTTTTACATGATTTAATGATAAAAGGAAAGAAACAATTCTGTTACTACAAAAATTAGCTGAAGAGGAGGAATGGCTGAACATTTGTGGACCTAGGGAAAGTCTACACTACGCTCTATATTCACTAATTACCCAACGTGTACTAAAATCTCACACCGTACTGGGCGATGGTTTTTGCCCCACCCCAACCCAAGTAATTGAAGAACTGAGATCCTTGCTTACAATCTTTCTGTTTCATTGAGTATAAAAGGAATACTACAAAGGAACACTACATGTTTAGAGAAACGATGGGTATTTGCATGTTTAAATTCAACATAAATGTGTTTTTCTATTTTTTCCTACTCCTAAAATTAAAACACAGAGGACACCAGGTGAACACTCACATTCTGAGTGTCCCAGCCTCACATAAGTTACCTCAATAAGAGTAGCCCTGAAACATCCATATCTTATGCCCATGTTATGAATGAGAAAGGTAGCATTTCCCAATTAATGCCCACGTGCAACAACCTTTATAATGTCATTTTCTTCAAGTCTTGAGACAACTAATGGTCAGCCAAGATGGCGTCATAAAAACCACATGTACCCTCCCATCTTAAAATAATTTGATAAAAACCAGAAACAATATATGAAACAAAGGTTTCAGATATATGACAGTCCTCCCTGAGAGAGGGGAGGCAAACGAGGGGATCCCTCCAATTTCCCCCAGCTTACTGCATGGAGAGATTCCACAGGATGTAGCAAAAGAAGAAAACCAGAGGATACCTGGCCAGTACTCTGGTTTGAGCAAAGGTAATTGGGGGTTTGAGGACGCCAACTCAGGTACAGTACTGGAAAAACAACAGCAACACAGAAAAAGAATGACAAAGACATGCAGAAGGTCCTCTTCTAAGTCTAACTACTTAGCACATTGGGGAGAAGAAAATGCAGTTGTCTCAGGACAGAATCCTTGAAAGGAGTACAGTGAACAATCTTTGGTACTCTAGAAGGACCAGGAATAGTTGGTGTTCTCATAAGTAAGAGGAGGTGAAACTTTGTAGTACTGGGGCATTAATCAGAGTACTCCAAATAGTATTGTCTCAGGATTCCTTGGAGAGAAAAAAATCAACCAAAGGCTGCTTTGATTCTGCCTCACTACCCTTAAAATCAAGGCTCCAAGAGCACCTCATTGGCTCCTACAATGGAGCATATGACTCTCGACTCTTGATCTTGGGGTTGTAGATTTGAGCCCCATGTTGGGTATAGAAATTATGTAAAGAAATAAAAACCTTAAAAAAAAAAAAAGCAAGACTCCAAAAAACATTTTTTGGGGCAGCATCTCAGAACATTAACAATGTCTGGCATGAACCAAAAATGACCAGGCATGCAAAGTGGTAGAAATGCATGGTCCATTGTTTAAGAGAAAATGGATACATTGAAACTAACCTGAAAATAACACAGGTGATAGGATAAGTACACAGGGACATTCTATCTGATTTACATCAACATTCCAGATGTTCAAGAAGGTAGAAGAAAACATGAGTATGTTAAGGACAGACAAGCAAAATACAAAAATAAGACTCAAGTCTTAACTTTTTTAAACCTTTTTTTTTAAAGTCTAGTCATTTTTAAAAAATTTTATTTATTTTTTGACAGAGAGAGAGAGAGAGACAGCAAGCAAGGGAACACAAGCAGGGGGAGTGGGGGAAGGAAAAGCAGGTGTCCTGCCATTCTGGGAGCTGGATTCGGAACTCGGTCCCAGGACCCTGGGATCATGACCCGAGCCTAAGGCAGATACTCAACCAACTCAGTTATCCAGGTGCCCCTCAAGTCAAACTTCTTGAGAAGAACAATGTGCTTTATGGGAATACCAGGACATGAGATATTACAGAGGAAAAGATTAGTAATATATACAGTTAATACATAAAATTATATATATATATAATTTAAATATATATAAAATTAAACACAGAGAGAGAAAATGCCTGAAAATAAATATATACAATAAGAATAATTTCTATTTTACAGAAGAATAAAAAGACCCAGAGATTTAAAAAGTGTTATATGTTGGAAACAAAATCTTAGTGATTCCAAAGTATGTTCTCTCCTTTGCATACCTCAGGATGCTGGGACTCTCCAAGAGGAAAGTGTAACAGACTTTCTTACCAAACCACTACAGCATAGATCCCTTTGTTGAGAGATGGGGGAACATTTTCACAAAGGATGCACTCTCCAAGTCTGGATGTCATAATATTGAAAGATGTTTCAGTTTCTAAAATGCTGTCTCATTGAACTCAGCTCCTCACATGTATTCTGCAAGGCTTTAAAATTATTTGAGATCATTCTTCATTGCTCTCACTATTGAGATAGGAAATCTCGATGTGAAACTACGTCATTAAGCGATCGAATTGTTACTGAAAAAATTGGTTGTCTTGCATTGATCTGTGATTTACTTCAGATAATAGCATCACGAAAGTTCATTTTCAAAGGGTAGCATATATTATTCTTTCAAAGAAGAAGGAAATTGACTTGAGGAAAGACATTGGTATTTCCTCAAATTAGTAACAAAATGAGCTGAATTCAAACAGCCTCTCATTGGATACGTTTGCATGAGAAGATGTCCTTGAAATGAAAAAGCTGTCTGTATCCAGCAAAAGGTGGATTGAAAGAATTTTTTTAAAAAAGAATTCCATACAGAGTGACTGCTAAAACATGCAATGTGACATTTGGTAAGTCTCAGAGATTTAAGAAAAGAATAGTAAAATCACTTGATATTGTAGTTAACTGAATTCATCCTACTAACTGCAGTTACTGAAACCATTGCTGCTAACATTAGCCCTTTCTACAATAGTACCTAAAACTTTGACTTCTGAGGGGCACCTGGCTGGCTCAGTTGGTAGAGCATGTGGCTCTTCAGCTGGAGGTTGTGAGTCTGAGCCCATGCTGAGTGTAGAGGTTACTTAAAAAAATAATAATAATAATAAAATTGGGGCATCTGGGTGGCTCAGTTGGTTAAGCATCTGACTCTTGATTTCAGCTCAGGTCATGATCTCGGAGTCATGTGATTGAGCCCTGGCATCAGACTGTGCTTAGCATGGACCCTGCTTAAGATTGTCTCTGTGCCTTTTCCCAACTTACACTCTCTCTTAAGAAAGTGAGTAAATAAATAAAATTTTCAAATTGAACATAATAAATAAATTTCTGACTTCTGAGTACTAGCTCCACAAGATTCCTCCAACACACACACAAGCAAAAATGAGTCAACAAACAAACAGACAAAAATCAAACATCCATGGGAAAAGAAGGTGAACCATCATTGAGGTGTATATCTCCTGCTTGTGTTTTCATCCATGACGCCTCTGTTCACCTTTCTCTACCTTTCTGTGAGCTCTGGGAGAGTTTCTTGGAAAATATTCTCTTAGTTCTGGCTTCTAGTTTGTCAGAAGGCTTGGATACACCAGCAAAAGACAGGAGTGAGATAAGAGGGAAATTGGCTGCATCCCTCCCTGCAAGGAGCCCCTTCCCATGCATCCCATCCAAGCCTCAAGTCTGTGGTAGCTCTCCTTCTTCTTGCTGTTTTATGACTCACATCCCTGCACTCTTGCCGTGGGCTTCCCCCGGTCCTTCCCACACCTTTGAAACTGGTTCCTTTTAAAACCCATTCTAGGGAGTGCCTGGATGGCCCAGTTGGCAGAGCGTCTGACTCTTGGTTTTGGCTCTGCTCATGATCTCAGTCCTTGGGATCCAGAACTGAGACAGAACAGTCAGACTCGGTGCTCAGCCCTCAGCCTGGAATCAGCTTAGGAGTCTCTCTCCCTTGCTCTCTGCCATCGCCCCCCACAAAATAAATAAATAAAATCTTTATTTATTTATTTTTTTTCCCAATTTATTTATTTTCAGAAAAACAGTATTCATTATTTTTTCACCACACCCAGTGCTCCATGCAAGCTGTGCCCTCTATAATACCCACCACCTGGTACCCCAACCTCCCACCCCCCCGCCACTTCAAACCCCTCAGATTGTTTTTCAGAGTCCATAGTCTCTCATGGTTCATCTCCCCTTCCAATTTACCCAAAAGAAGAAAAATAAAGCCCATCCTCAAATCACAAATCTTGAATATGGCATATGTTCCCAACCAGGACCCGGTCTTACTCTAGGCCTCTTTTGGAAGAAACCTGCAGGCTGATTCAGGTTTGCAGACCTGGGCGAAGCTGCATGGTTATTATTCTGTAATACGAGACAGATCTGCTGCCAACACATTCGTTTTCTGCTGTATTAGTGAGTAAGTCTGTTGACAGGGCTTTCTTTTTGATTATCTGAACAGCAACTGAAATGTTGGGTGATTTGAGACGATGTCTGAAGAATGTTTTGATTTATAATGACTTGGAAGAAACTCTTCACTAAAAGTACTTATTGTCTGATTGGGTTAGACAGCCTGTGCATTATTTACATACCGAACGAAACCTATCATTATAAGTGTAATTGATCGTGGGCTGCTCAGTGCAGGAAATAAAGAACAACGTTATGTTCCTCCTGTTACTTTGGTTTTTAAGACCAATGGATGAGAGGCAGGGACGTGAAACTTTTGAACGGATTCAAAAACACTTAGGAAGGCCATTACTGGGAGTAGTAGCAGGCATATGGAACTGGACAAAATACTTTCATTCTCCATTGTCCTCAAAGAAGGAAGATTCCTACTTAACGCATTTGAGAAATAAGCCAAAGAATTTAATAGATTCTCATTCCCTCATGCAATGACCAATAACATGACAAAGACTTTAACTGATGTTACAGTTGCCAACGTGTGCTTGTGTGGGACTCCAGGACCACTGGATCATAGCATTAGGAAAGCATCTATTTGCAGACATAAAAATGTATGTGGAAGGTATTGAGGGGGAAAAAAAAGGAGCATTTGAGGACAAAATCCCTTCTATGATACATATGTAGCACAAGGAAAGTGTCACATGTTGGTGTGATATGACCAATTTCATGCTACATGAAAAATATACATATTTAAGGCACACCTGGGTGGCTTAGTTGGTTAAGTGTCTTCCTTCAGCTCTGATCAAGCCCTTCGTAGGACTCCCTGCTCAGTGGGGAGTCTACTTCCCCTTCTCCTTACCCCAACTTGTGCTCTCTCATTCCTCAGTCATTCAAATAAATAAATAAAATATTTAAATATATATATATATGTATATATGTGTATATACATACATATATATAATTGATTACTGTCAACATGGCTTAAGAATTTTTCCAAATGGCTGGAATTTAAACTTTTTTTTTTTTTAAAGA
Organism: Neogale vison; assembly: GCF_020171115.1. NCBI lineage: Eukaryota > Metazoa > Chordata > Mammalia > Carnivora > Mustelidae > Neogale > Neogale vison. The sequence goes on from NC_058105.1 coordinate 129,606,819, forward strand.
TTTTATTTATTTATTTGAGAGAGAGAGACAGTGAGAGAGAGCATGAGCGAGGAGAAGGTCAGAGAGCGAAGCAGACTCCCCATGGAGCTGGGAGCCTGATGTGGGACTCGATCCCGGGACTCCAGGATCACTCCCTGAGCCGAAGGCAGTCGTCCAACCAACTGAGCCACCCAGGCGTCCCTGGAATTTAAACTTAACCTAAAATTCAGACCAAACAATTATCCTTTAGGTCCAGAATCACAGTCTGCATCTAGTCAGGAAAAAAAGAAATAAAAAACCTGCTCTATGACATGCTTCTGAAATGCAGCCTTACACTTTTCCTGGTATTCAGTCCGACTGTCTTATCTAAGATCCTCAGTTGGCTCTAAGATGTGTCCATTGTCTTCTAACATCCCAACAACAGCTGACTCTGGGCTGCCCCTAAAATAACAGGAAAGAAAACTAGAAGGGTTCAGAGACAACATACAACTCATTCTAGATGCAGTTAAAAATCAAGGAAACCATCGTGTTATTGCTGATTTTCAGACTCAGATTCTTTCACTAACTAGGTTGCTCAATCACTTTGCAAACCATCAACATGTCATAAATCCCCATAGGAATTAGTGATGGTCTTTAATAAAGTGCATGGATAGGAAGAACCCACTCAACCCAGGTTCTCATCTCCTGGCTTTGATATTTCTCTTCCACCCATTGGCAACTAAACCAAAGGGAATACAGATTGGTCAATGTGTGCTTGTGTGGGAGTCCAGGAGTTTTGGGGTCTCTCCACATCCCATTGAGCTATGGGAAAGGAAGAGTCAGGCAGAGGTAACTAGAAATAAGACAGGTACAGAGACTCCAGGCAGAGGGCAAGAAATGCCATGGGATGTACCTGAAGACTGAATTTCGTGTGGTAGGAATCCCATGTCAAAATGCAAACAGGAGAAGGAGAAAAGTGAAGATGATAGATTAAAAAAGGAAGGCAGACTCAGCACGGGAAGTGAGACACCACTGGGCAGGAGGTGAAGAGGGACAAAATGCAGGACAGATAAGCCATGTCCTGGGACCTTTTCTTGACATCTTTGTCTTTCGATGAATATGGAATCTATTGGCTAACCAAAAATGAATTATCCATTTTACAATATTTGAAGATTACACATAGAATTCTAGGTGAAATTTTCAGCCAGCCTTTCTTAGAAAAACAGCAGTTTAGGTGTAGTAACCTAAAATCAGCCAGAGAATACAAAAACTGTGGCTCGCCAACATTCAAATGATCTCATTGTGGTTTTGTTTTTCTTTATCATTTTAAAAACAGTGACTATATAGTCCAAGCAAATATGAAAAGTAGAAAGAAAACACGCATTTAAACTTTACATATTAGAAACAAAGTTTTCCCACGTGATGATTTTAAATCCCTAAAGCCAAGGGCAAATGAGGATTCTGTCTAAAAGCAGCCAAGTTTACCAATAGAGAAAGGATTGTCAAACGTTTTCTGAAAAGTCCAAAGAGGGAAATATGTTGGGATTTGCAAGCCACCGAATCTCTTTGAAAACACTGAAATATGTCATTGTTACAGGAAATGGCCATAGACCATACTAATATGCAAATGAATGCATATAGCTGTGTACCGATAAAACTTTATTTATAAAAATCAGGCTGTGGGCCAGTTGGGGACCTCACTGCATGGATGGCTGACACCTGAAATAGAACAATGCAGTCATTTCCAGGAGTCTACCAGGAGCTCGGAGCAGACCCACGTGGCCATGAAATCTCATTTGAATCATCCTTCCCCCAAAGACTCGGCTTTATTTTCTGTTTCATTCTCAGAGCAGGCATCTCTTCCTCAAAGCCACACCTTTATCATGAAGACTTTAAATTCTTAATGAGGAAGGTTCTGGAAACTCTTCCAAATGAGCTTTGCTGCTCCCTTCTGCTTCTACGTTAGTGACCACAATTTTCCAGGAGTCAGCCAGGACCACGCCCTGTTCATTACCAGCGATCTGAAATTCCAGCTCTAAGTGTTTTTATTGAGCAATTAACGTCAATCCCATCAAAGAGAATGCACGCTCCTGCTTGCGCATTGTGGCTTAGAATACAAATACAACCTAAACCGAAAAGGGGAGAGACAGCCAGCCTCACGGAAGTTCCCAGACACCAAAAATGCTCCAGTTCTTTCAGTCTGACTTGGCATTTTTTTTTCATAAGAAGAATATTGAAGAGTTTCTATATATATAAAAGTTTTGGATTCCAGACCAGGCTTCCGTTTATGGTAAGATGAGGAAATGGACATCACAAATGGATACCCATTTGGACCTATGAAAGGGACCATCTGTGACAGATGTCTCCCTGGCTTGTGCTGAAAACACGTCCATCAGCCCAGCCCAGGCTCCCAGCCTGCCCAGTGGGTCCCCACCCTCAGGATGGGATGATGTCACCGACACATGTGTGCCTCTCTCTGTGAACCTCATCCGATAGCAAATGTGTAGATCCCTGCCATGAGTCTTGGGATTCTCTTCCATTCCCTCCTTTCTAAAACCTTGGATGTTGGGCATCAAGGTCGTTGCTGCCACAAATGCCATTTGACTGGTCCCCTTTCTATGATGATCACCCCAAACACATGAGCATCCCTGACAGACCTGTTGCATCCCCAAACTACCCCACATTCACTGCTAAGGAACTGCAGACCAGAGTCCACAAAAAACTACCAATAACAGGATCCAGGGGATAGGAGTCTACACCACCCTGATGGCCCAATACCCTTTAAAGAAATAGACACCCTCTAGTTATTAATTTCCTCAGTCAAGCAATAGTTATTTGAGTCAGTGCTGAGTGTCCAGGCATGCACTAGACAGGAAGAAATAGAACAGAAACCACCCAGTACACCAGGAACAAAGCTCAGATGAGAAACTGACTTTTGTACACTGTTTTGTCTTAGTCTGTGTGTGTTTATCGTCTTGTTCATAAATGAGAAACTGGAGACTGTTTTTGTATGGATTTGAAGGAGTGATTGGGCACACACACAGATGCTCCCACTGAGGTACATGTGGGATGTACGTGTCTGTCATATAATCATCTGCACACATGTGTGTGTGACACATGTGTGTGCCTTACATATATGTAAAATGCATATATACAGACACAAGGAGGAGTGTGCAGGGGTGCCCGGCTGGCTGCCTCGTCAGTAGAGCACACCCCATGTGATCTCAGGTCGCTCAATCTTCATGTTGGGTAGAAAGCTTCCTAAAAATAAGCAAACAAACAGAAGAATGAGTGTCCATATGTATATGTAGACATACATATACACACATTATGTTATGATTGACTCATATATGTACAAACATTTATAATATATTCATGCATAGTACATATAATCTTATAAAATAATAGGTGTGGGGACCCTGCATGGCTCATTTGGTTAAGCGTCTGCCTTCAGCTCAGGTCATGATCTCAGGGTCCTGCGATGGAGCCCCACATCAGGGTCCCTGCTCAGCAGGAAACTGCTTCTCCCTCTCTGTCCTCCTTCTGCTCCCCTGCTTAAGCTCTCTCTTTGTATCAAATAAATAAAATATTTTTAAAAAAGAATATGTGCATTTGCATCCATCCTTTTATATGTTTATAAATTATATACACATTAAGAATGTTCATAAAAGAATATATTTAAATAATCTATACCTAAAGAGAGAGAGGTGATAGATACATAGGTACATAAACTGATACAGAGATAGAGTAGATGGATGATAGGTAGATAGATAGATAGATATGATGGTTGGATGGGTGGATGGATGGATGGATGGATGGTAGAGAGATGGGTGGTAGAGAGAGAGATGATAGATTGGATGGATGATAATAGATAGAGAGATAGATATATGGATGGATGGATGGATGGATTGTAGATGGTAGATGGATGGATGGATGGTAGAGAGATGGGTGGTAAATAGATGATGGATTGGATGGATGATGATGGTAGATGACAGATATATGGGTGCATGGATGGATGGTTGGATGGGTAGATGATGATGATGATAGATAGATAGATATGATAGATGGATGGATGGATGGATGGATGGATAGATGATAGATAGATAGATAATGGATGGATGGATGGATGGTAGATAGGATGGATAGATGGGTGGATGGTTGGATGGGTAGATGATAGATAGATATATAATGGATGGATGGATGGATGGATGGATGGTAGATAGATAGGATGGATAGATGGGTAGGTGATGATAGACAGATAGCAGTGCAGAGGCAAGGAAACTAAGGCAGAGAGGGCTGTGGTGCCATTCAAAGGACCCTGAACTAGTTAGGATTTTGATGCAAATCCCTTTGCTATCTCTGCTTTGCTATTTTTTTTCCTCCAGGTGTGTCCGTGAGCATATGTGCACACATGAACATGTGTGGAGACACACATACACACCACACTGCACGGACGCACACACATGCATACCACACGCTGTACATATACCACGCCACACATGTATGAACATTTGAACACACGTGCAGGAACACACATGCACACCAGACACTGCACACTACATTCACACACATGCACACCACATACATGCATTCACACATGCACAAGTACACAGTAACCCGTGCCACACATGCACACACAAGCACAGCACATGTGTGTGCACATCGCACACTTGCATATGCCCACATATGTGCACATGCCACAGATGAGTACAGTCCACACATGCACATCCATTCACACATACATAATCACACACACCACACCTGCTCACACATGGCACACACACACGAGTACACGACAACATGCGTGCCATGCACCGGCACAGGTCAGCACACACACACACACCCAGACATGCATGTGGGCCTGAGCACACACACACTACCTCGCCACTGGCCCCCCAGGAACATTGGATGCTTGCATTTTGTCTACACATCTGTACACATGTGAGCAAACACGGTGACGGGGGATGCCGTGCATAAGGGAACCAGACTCTTGCCCTTTTGTCCTCAGGGCACAGCATGATGCTCTTCCCAGATGACTTCTGTCTTTGTGAAAATCAATTCCACGTTGCTATTCCATTTCTAAAATAACTACACAGCAACACGCTTGCCGTTGAGAAAACATGACGCTACTCATTCATGTTCAAGCCGTCCTCAGTCTTCTCGCTGGGTTTTCTTTCCTCTCGGGATTCAAATCCAATCGCATGGAAAGCCCCCAATTACCATTCAAAAATCCGCGTGTGCTCTGTGTTCATAAAGCAGGTGCAGAGAGGCGTCAGGCCAGCATGCACGTCCGATGCTCACACCTCCAAAAATCCTCTGAGATTAAAAACACGGAAGTAGAAAAGCCCTTTGCCGTGAAATAGGCTATGGGCATGGGTGGGATGTTAACCAAAAATGAGAAATTTCAACTTGGCCTGACAGACACAAAGAGGACACGAGGAGTCCATGAGGTCTGAAATGTGGAGGCACGGTGGTCACGTTTTGGTGATGAGTCTCAGTCTTACAGCACTCAGAGGCACGTGTTCTGTAGGCTCACAAGGACTGTTATTAATTAATATGTTCGTCATCTGCGAGGCTGCCTTTCTCCTGTTTGGCAAATACAATCGATGGGAATGGATGTTCTCATATTTTTCCATACCGAAGTAGCTCGTCTTGAAGTAAGTATGCTCAACGCCACTTCAGTTAAAACACACACACGGCACTGTAAAGCCCTGTCTTGTCCACTTGACAAGCAACAGTAAGAAACACAAGCCCCTCCACACTTGGCCTCGGCATATGGGTCCTGACGGCGCTGGTGAGTCATGTGTCATTTCAATATGCCGCGGGGACGTGACAGCCCCAACAACAGACCCCCGCCCAGCGGGGCTGGTGCAAAGGCCAGGATTTCCATCTGCCACGTTGGCACCAATATCAACAGTGGGCAGAGAGCCCACAGTCTGCCTCAGCGAGCGGGCATTGTCCTGTCCAACACAGGCAGTGAGATGCATGTGTATTCTGTGCTCTCCCCACTGGGTGTAGGGACACCACCAATGACCATGATGGAACCAGACCACTCCCTTCGACAGTCTGGTAACATGTTTCAGCTTCATGGGCATTTTCGTAGAGATGTCAGAAAATGCTTTTAAACCAAAGGCAGAACTGGAGAGTAGAAGATTTGTGATTCCCATGGCTCCTGGATACCAAATGATGGATTAAAAACAAAAAAGAAAGAAAGAAAGAAAGAAAAAGGGAGTGTAGGGGAGTTTTAGGACATCAAAACTATTCTGTAGGATACAGCAATGGTAGATGGATGGTGGAAAGATTCATTTTTTGGAATCCATGGGATACACAAGACAAAGAGGGAACCTAAAGTAAGCAAGGGATTTTCGTTCTTAGTAGTGTGCCCTTGTGAGCATGTCCATTGTAACGAATGGACCACACCAATGTGAGATTGTAGAAACAGAAAATTGGGGACGTGTAGGTAAAAACAGGTTATATGTAAACTCTCCATGCTTTCTGCTCAGTGTTTCTAGAAACCCCAACCACCGCCCCCAAAGTAATACCTATTACTTAAAAAGTCAGATAAAGCTTAAAAATAAGAATAAAATAATCCTCTTGCTCTGCAAATTTCTTAAGAAAGGTCCCTTTTTCTGCCCTCATAATCCTTTAATGATGACAGGAATGTATTGGATTATCACAAGAAAGATAAAATCATAACCACTGCATGTCTTCTAGGTTTGCTGAGATGATCATTTCTTAAAACATACAAATATCAAATCATCAGGCTATAAACACAGAACTAACACAATGTTATGTGTCAATCATGCCTCAATAAGGACAAACACATATGAAATGCTCTGAAGTTGGAAGCCAATGTCTAAATGAACTGATATCCTAAAAGGGGTCTCTCAGCAAATACGTTAATTTTCTCCAAATGCTGATGTTGCTAAATACTATCCATTTATTACTTTTTTTACAGTAAATTCTCAATGAACTTAAAAAAGAAAGAGCTCAGTACATAACACCCTTAAATTTCCTAAATGGTGTTCCTATATAAGAAACACCATTTAGGAAATTTATATATTTTTTTTCATTCCTATATCTAAATATATATATATTTGTATATATACTTCTTATATTTAAATATATAAATATATACACTATATATATATAGTTTTAATTATATTTTCTTAGCAAGAATGACTAAATACTTAAACACACACATGCAAAGGATATTTATTTAAAATGACTAGATAACCGTTAACCAGTCTCTTTTATTTCCACACATAAGCAAAATGTGGGTTTCAGTGACTCTGAAGGTCAGAAATCGAAAAAACAACAAATCACATCCAGGGTTGTGAAACCCATAGTAAATTTTGCTAATTCATGTTTGTTCAAAATTTCTTTAAAAACATTTTTTTTTTTTAAAACCAGGAAGTTGCCAAGCAGCTCACCGTTGATCTGAGTAACAGAACTTTGCAGGATCCCATTCTGTACGACCTGACATTCCCACTACTCATCATGGTCATCTACAAATCGAGGGGGGATTTTTTTTTCAATGTTTTTCCCACAACTGACCAGAAATGATGCCAAATTCTGCAACACCCAAAAAAACAGGGTTGGTTTATATCAGGTTACATATACAACTACAAAATAATATGAAATGTATTATAAACACACCTCATGGGTTTAGTGCTAACATTTATATACAAAATTGGTAGATTACTACTTATTATTTCCTATGTGCCAGACATAAAATGCATGATTATTACTATACAGTGGACCAGATATAGAATTTGTTATCATTATTATTATTATACAATGTAGCACAAAAAAATTCATTATTCTTAAGCAGGGTACAAATAAAAAAATTTGTTATTATTTTTTTTCAGTGTGCCAAACATAAGAAAATCTATTGTTAATTATTTTCATTTTTGATAGTGCTTATTATTGGTGGCCCAGTAAATGCCAAATGTTGTGATAAGCTTTTTATATAAAGGATCTTGTGCTGGTTTCACAATAATCTGAGTGTCTTACAAGGGCATGACCAGAGTCTAACCCCACATTAGTTGGATTCCAAGGCCAGTTTTCCTAACCTTGACAGTCTGAAGAAAACCTAAACATTCAATTCAAAAAGCAACGTTGCTGTTTATAACCACACCAGACTTGAAGAAGAGAACATCTTAAATAGAAATCTTGATGCTCTTTCCTGGGCATGAGAGGCTGGGTATGTTCCTTGAGGGGCAGAAGGTAGGGAGAGCTAGGTGGAGTTTCAGAATCAGTGGTGAAGGAGCACATGTCCAAGGAGCTGAGAGATATTTAAAATGAGATGCCTTACATGAGAGGACAGGTGGTGGCTTTGATGCATTTTGAACCATGTCCACTGTCCCTGATAAGCAGAAGGAAAGGAATATTAAAGTCAATTTTGGCCTCAAAATGTAGAAACACCCACATGGAGTAAAAGATGGATGGATGGATGGATGGATGGATGGATGGATGGATGGACACGTGGGTTGATGGATGGATGGATGGATGGATGGACACATGGGTAGCTGCATGGGTTGATGGATAGATAAGTGGATGGATGGATGGATGGATAGATCAATGGATTTATAAATGGATAAAATGAGTGGGTGGGTGGGTGGATGGATAAATGGATAGATGAAGGGGTGGGTTGGTGTATGTATGGATGGATGGGTGAATGGTTGGTTGGATGGATGGCTAAATGGATGGATGGATGGATGGATGGACACATGAGTAGGGCATGGGTTGATGGAGAGATAAATGGATGGATGGATGGATGGATGGATGGATGGATAAATGGATAGGTTAGTGGGTGGATGGATGGCTGTACAACTGGATAAGGATGGATGGATGGATGTGTGGATGGATGGACACATGAGTAGGTGCGTGGGTTGATGGATGGATGGATGGATGGATGGACACATGGGTAGGTGCATGGGTTGATGGATAGATGGATGGATGGATGGATGGATGGATGGACACATGGTTAGGTGCAGGGATTGATGGATAGATAAGTGGATGGATGGATGGATGGATGGATGGATAGATGGATGGATAAATGGATAGATGAGTGATGAGTGGGTGGATGGATGGCTGTATGACTGGATGATGGATGGATGTGTGGATGGATGGACACATGAGTAGGTGCGTGGGCTGATGGATAGATGGATGGATGGATGAATGGATGGATAGATGGTTGGATGGATGGATGGACGGACACATGGTTAGGTGCAGGGATTGATGGATAGATAAGTGGATGGATGGATGGATGGATAAATGGATGGATGGATGAATGGATAAATGGATAGATGAGTGATGAGTGGGTGGATGGATGGCTGTATGACTGGATGATGGATGGATGGATGGATGGATGGATGGATAAGTGGAAAGTTATATTTGTGTGTGTATGTGTGTGTGCATAATGCAATGACAATTGATAGAAATAGATTTTATGGGAAATCTGAAAGTGTCACTCCATTCCTGTATTTGTACTTCTATTCCTTAGCATTTGCCAGAAGTATTACAAAACTGAACACATTTGGTTTAATCTCTTTTCATTGAATCTCACTTCTAAGTAACAAAAAGCAGACAAAACTGCGGGAAATGAGCAAAGAAAGGCCTACAAAGTGAAGGAGATTCATCTGTACCATAAATGATGGGCCCTAGGGAATTTGGGGTGAATTGTTGCACAGGCTTCTTTCAGAGTTCCCATCACACCCTCTGCCCCCTTAGCAGTATTTAACCAGCTAAGGTTCCATGCAGATTTGTCTCAGGAGCACATGCCCAGATAGGCTTGCCTACAATCTAAAAAAGAAAGTATTTGTCTCCCAAATGGGCACAGGTCATGTCTTTGGGTAAAAAGACCCAGAGGTTAATATTGAAGGAGGGTCTCCATAGGCTAGACTCATATGTTCCAAGTTGTTCTCTTCTGCTCAAAAACATGTGGCTGCCTCCTGGTGGGTCTATGAGCTCAGCGGTCTGGTGCCTGGGGTTTACCCAGGAAGCATTCCGTAAGCACCACCTACCATTATCATCGTCATTATCATCTCCATCATCATCGTTCATTACAACCGGTCTCCCAGGATGGACGGCACATGGGGACTGCACACTGGACCATGATTCTTCGAACAGGGAAACAGCTCTTACATTCATTCCACTGACATGGAACCCATAACTCACCCCAAGGAAGGTAAGTTTCTTTCTTTTCTTTCTTTCTTTCTTTTTTTTTTTTTTTAAGATCTTATTTATTTGGGTGGGGGAGACACACAAACAGGAGCAGAGAAAGAAGGAGAAGGGAGCAGGGAGCCCAATGCAGAATTTGATCCCAGGACCCTGGAATCATGACCTGAGCTGAAGGCAGATGCTTTACCAACTGAGCCACTCAGGCGGCCCAACAAAGGTAAATTTCTCAGCCTAGAGGACTCTAGGACTCTAGAGGACTCCATATATCTCGCCACATTCAGCATATCCAAGCAGAAACCCATGACTACATTTCCAAGACTGTCCCATTTTTGTGCTTATTACCTTGAAGCATTTCATTCCTTCACACTCCCTGGGATGTAGTAGACATGGACAGTATCTGCGTCTCATCGTCTTTTTTTAGTGTCTCTATGAAACTCCCACCGCAAATGTCTCCAATGCATTTGAGCTCAAAGGCGGGGAATAAAATCGCATGGCTTCTCTTCACGACCTTAGCATATCTGTCTCTGAGACGAAGTGAAACACTTAAAATCATGGAGCACAAAAAGCAGGCTAGGCATGAGTCCTCATGAAAACCATGTTCATCATGCAGGAGTGGGCCAGGAACAACTCATTGTGTTTGGCAACAAGATGGGGGGAAAATAAGTGAGTTACTATTTATCTGTATAGAGTCATGATAATCCCCCCCCCCATGGGATCCATTCTTGGTAAAATTGAGAGTACTGGACTATATATTTGAATTTTCTGTTGAAGGAAGGAAGGAAGGAAGGAAGGAAGGAAGGAAGGAAAGATGGAAGGAGGAAGGAGAGGGAAAAGGTCACCACACACTGAGAAGTCAATGTTAAGAACTAAGTACACGTTTCACAGGGCATGACTCTGCTCTCTCCTCCTGGAACCTTTGTCAGACAGACATCAGCATTCCTGGATGTGTCCTTAGAATCTCCATTTTCATCAAATTCTTGCCGTCTAAGGTCCCCTTGTGGAGCAATCTGAGGGAGCTGGGCACCTGACCTACAGACCCCTGTGTTCACATTCGCCTACCATGTCCTCTCACACAGGCACTTGGAAAGCTTTCTTGTTCACCTACAATTTTCCTCCTTTTAATCTTAAACTTGAATTTCATTCTTACCAAAGGGACACATGTACAAAAAGCTAAAGAAGACACCAAGGGTTGTCTTTTCTTCCATGTTAACGCTCTCCTTTAATTTTTTTCCTCATCTTTATCTTAGGTGCTGAAATGACATATTTACTCAGACATCTCTTGTTTTTGTGAAATATAGCTGGTGTTGATTTGCTTCCTGTTTGGTAGATGATGGTTTTTGGCTTCTTACCCAAATGCTATTTCATCTAGCCTTTGCGTGCAGCACACACACGTACACACACACTTCGTAGCCATCTTCCTGATAGAACTGATTACAACCTTTACTAAACTAATGCTCTATAATTTTTTTTTCTTTTTGCTCTTAGTACTTTTGCTTTTATTTATTTATTTTTTTAAGTTAATTTATTTATTTTCAGAAAAACAGTATTCATTATTTTTTCACCACACCCAGTGCTCCATGCAATCCATGCCTTCTATAATACCCACCACCTTGTACCCCAACCTCCCACCCCCCGCCACTTCAAACCCCTCAGATTGTTTTTCAGAGTCCATAGTCTCTCATGGTTCATCTCCCCTTCCAATTTACCCAAATTCCCTACTCCTCTCTAACGCCCCTTGTCCTCCATGCTATTTGTTATGCTCCACAAATAAGTGAAGCCATATGATAATTGACTCTCTCTGCTTGACTGATTTCACTCAGCATAATCTCTTCCAGTCCCGTCCATGTTGCTACAAAAGTTGGGTATTCGTCCTTTCTGATGGAGGCATCATACTCCATAGTGTATATGGACCACATCTTCCTTATCCATTCGTCCGTTGAAGGGCATCTTGGTTCTTTCCACAGTTTGGCGACTGTGGCCATTGCTGCTATAAACATTGGGGTACAGATGGCCCTTCTTTTCACTGCATCTGTGTCTTTGGGGTAAATACCCAGGAGTGCAATTGCAGGGTCATAGGGAAGCTCTATTTTTAATTTCTTGAGGAATCTCCACACAGTTCTCCAAAGAGGCTGCACCAACTTGCATTCCCACCAACAGTGGAAGAGGGTTCCCCTTTCTCCACATCCCCTCCAAAACACGTTGTATTTATTTAGTTTTTTAAGTCGGCTCTGTGCCCAGCCTGGAGCTTACACACACGACCCTGAGATCAAGAGTTGCAGGCTTCCCCAATGGAACCAGCCAGGGTCAGTACTTTTGGTTTTAATTACTGCTCTTAGTAATTGCATCTTTTTTTGTTGTTGTCACTTGCCTCTCATACCATCACCCCAGCTTACTATAACACTGAAAATCCTTTCTGAAGACACAAGCACATCAGGACCCCTGTGGGTCCCCACCGTTGGCCTTTTGGGAACTTCCATCCTCCAACTGCTTGGGTCTCGGTCTTGGCTGCCCGTTGTGAGAGATCAGACACGTGACGGTCCCTCTGTTGCTCACTTCCCCAGGCTGGAAAATGGGACTATGTTACTATGTAATGTAATATATTGTTTTATATGATGTTATGTATCGTATTATATTACACAGCCATGTGCATTATGAAATTTCCCATTCATCGGGCATTGGTACTAGCTTTGTCATCCTGAGAATTCCAAGAACCTACCAACCTCTCTCCCCCAGTGGCCACCCTGCTTCCTCACTCCTGTATCACTATGCATGTTCTAGTACATTCTGCATATGAAAGACCGCCAGCCTCTAACTCATATTGAGCCCCTCATGTGCCATCATTGGTCTGATGGTGCAGCCCTGCACATTTCCCCCCAAAATGCTGACAACATGTAAGGTTGACTTGGGATTTCCTTGTCTCTATGAGCAAGCACAATCCCCTTTTCTATTCTGGACCCTTTGCATGAGTCTTTGTCTATCTCTGTCTTTTATTGAAGTCTCCTTCTCTGCATTCTCTGTGCTCTGAGATGCCCTTCCCCTTCTCCCCGTGATGCAGACCCTTGGGTGTTCTCCTTGGCAACAGTTCCAAGACATTCCTCTGCAATGTCACTTATCCCCTCTTCTCTCACATGTGCAGACAACTTGGCTTTACTTTCTCTTATTTTCTCTGCAGTGTGTCTGAGGCCAGGAGCAATATTTGGGCTTCTGGACGCTAACAAAGTCTGACACTGATGGATGAGGCCCACCCCCCTCAGAAGCACGTTCTGATTGTCAATGTTCTGAAACACTGGCCTCGGTGATGCCAGGGTGTGTGGAACCTTGCCAGTGCCTTTGTCCAGTTCAACTATGGGAAGTTATAGGAAATGTAGGTTTATAAACAGAAAAACGGGGAGTTGCTGTTGAATATGGATGGTTTAAGACAGTCATTTATTCTGTTTCTCTCCCTTCGTCTGTCTGCCTCCATCTTCCAAGACCCACATACACTGGAATAAAGAGGAAACCAAGGATGGAAAGAATGTGTAAGGAGATAATGGATAATACATGACTTTTGGAAAGCCTATGGCTGATGAGCTGGAAGTAACAACATTGGTGGCTGGAAGGAAATGAGAAGAAGGAACATCTAGTGACAGGCAGAGGAGCCAAGGAAAAACAAGATCTACAACTCTGGAAAATCACACAAATCGCAGACAGACCCTGGGCAGAAAGCAGGAGATTTGCAGAAAAATCCCACCATGTTCCTTGCAGCCAGGTGAACACATTCTTCCCAACTTTGGCAAACTCCGTAGAATGGGTTTCTTTAGAATCAAGGACAAACAGGTAGGACATGGATTCATGAATGCCGGGAAGAGTTGAGGACAAATGCAAGATATTCTGCTGGAGAAAATTATAAGGAATGAAAGCCCACCATTCCTGGGTTGATACCCTCGAAGCATTGGAAGCAGGGACTTAATCAAATACGTATATACCCATATTCAGAGCAAGATTATACACAAGACGTTCAAGATGGAAGCAACCCAAGTGTCCGTCAACGCAAGAATGGATAAATGCAATGTGGTCCATCCATGGATACCATAGGACTCAGCCATGGAAAGGAACAAGACTCTGACATCTGCTACCCCATAGAGGGACCTTGGAAACGTCATCCTCATTGAGAGAATCCAGACACATGGGTGCAGAGTACATGATGCCATATATGTGAAACACCAAGATGGGCATCCTGGTGGCTCAGTTGGTTTACTGTCCGACTCTTGATTTTGGCTCAGGTCATGTTTTCTGGTTCCTGAAACTGAGCTCCAAGTCAACTTCACACTCAACGGGAAGTCTGCTCTTCTCCCTCTGCCCCTGCCCCCACTTGTGCTCTCTCTATCTCTCTGTAAACTAAATAAATAAATCTTTAAAAAAATAAAAAGAAAAAGAAAGATCTAGAAAATTCATACAGCAAGAAAGTAATGAGTCAGTTGGCAGGATATGGGGAACAGGGAACACTTAAATGAGCTTAAAACACCAGATTTGTAGATGGAAAAAATTTTCTGCAGGGAACAATTACTTAAATGAGCTTAAAAACCCGGATCTGTGGAGGGATAAAAATTTTCTGGAGCTACATAAAGGTGGTAGTTGCCCAATGCCGTGATTATACTAAATCTCCACTGAATTGTTCACTTTATAATAGTTAGTTTTCTGTTATGAATTTCCCCTAATAAAAGAAAAAGAAAGAAAGGTTGCATATGGCATGTTGTAATGCCCCGTCCCCTGCTCCTACTGGGCGTCCAGAAAACATTTCTGTTATGAGTTCCTCCACAAGGAAGTAACTGACCCAAGAGAAAAGTTCCAGAGAGAGGAAAATATGGAAGACACAGAGACACAAGTCAGCAACAGAAAGAAGCTTCCAGTAAAGCATGGAATTGTCAGAGAACTAAAAACATCCATTCACTACAAAATATACTATGAAGTATTTTTTTAAAAAATGGAGTAAAGAAAGAACTCTTGGAATTTACAAGGCAAGGTGAAAATCAGGATTGATACACTGTCTGGGATGATAAATCATGGCAAATAAGCAACTCATTCAGAAAAGGGAAAAAAAAAGGAAAGTAATAACACAGAGACAGAAAACAGAAAAGAAGATAAATCCCGTCAGCCTGACAAATAAGTTTTAGAAAAGAAAAAAGAAAGATGGGTTGCTTTTTTGCCGGGGAATCTCCATCTTTCCAAAGGGTAACCAACGTAAAGGGTTCCGTGTGGCGTTTGAAGAAGCTTCCTGAGAGGCATGCATCCGTTTCCAGCTGCACGGAGGCAAGGATGTGCCGTCTTTCTGGGAGAAAAGTCTCTGCCCACCACCGCGTTGGTGTCTTCAGCTCCTCAGTTCCGCTCTTTTGTGCATGTGCCTTTGTAGATTAAATCTGAGGACAGCCACTGTCTGCGGGCATTAATGCCAACACGGATGCCACCTTCCAAAGACAGCCCGTGGATACACAAGCGGGTCCTGGTCACAGGCTCTGTTCCAAGCTGGAGACACGTCTGTATCTTAATGTGATTTCTGAAGCCCATGCTGGAAAATGGAGACACACGCATTGTAGACTTGCCTTGTTGGCTGCTTGGCTGGTTGGCATTCCTCCTAAGACCTGACAGTGCCAGGTCATACTGGCTGGGGTTCTGCTGGCTCAGCCATGGCTGGTTGGAACCCCACTGAGTGTTTGGGTCCAAAACCCATGTGGACCTTAAGATGTGGGCAGAAACTAGTCTTTTGGTCCTCAAAAGGGTTTTGCTTCATATATGGCCATTGAATAGAAACACAGTCACCATCCTTAACATCAGTAATACAAATCCCTAAAAATAACGGGACCTCACACCTCCAAGGGCAGTAAGAGTAGTGGGGTTCACCTGCTGAGCTGATTTGTGGTAGTGACTTAAAGTACTGGACTCAGAGCCAAAACAAACAGGGTGAGCCCATTCACAGAGGACTCCAGATGCACCCAGTGGTAGACTGAGGCTGAGGTAGCATGGACCACCTTATGGACACTTTCTTCTGGGTCTGTGGTCCTTTCTGCCACGTGTATGGTGCTCATTCTGATCTTTTATGAGGATACTCTTTAAGAATCATCATATCTCACAAAACCCAGCACAGAATTCCAAGGAAGGCTGCTCTGGACTAAGCTGTGTCCCTCCAAAGACATATGGTGAAGCCTCAACCCCCTGTGTGTCTCTGTTTGGAGATGAAGCCTTTAGGGAGTAAGGAAGATTAAGTGGGGACATAAGGAGGGCACCCTGATCCCATAGGACTATAGCCTTATAACAAGAAGAAGGCACAACTTTCTCCCTGTCCCCTCTGGCCTGTGCAGAGAATTGGCCACACAAGAACACAGGGAGAAGACAGTACCTACACTCCAGGGAAAGAGTCCTCCCCGGGAACTAGGCCAGCCCACACCTAGATCTCACACTCCCAGCCTCCAGAACTGTGAGAGAATCAAGGGGTTGTGTAAGCTGCCCCATGTGGGGAACTGTTTGTACCTGTTTGTGTCTTTTTTTTTTTTAAGATTTTTTAAAAAGATTTGTATTTATTTATTTGACAAACAGAGATCACAAGTAGGCAGAGAGGCAGGCAGAGAGAGAGGAAGAAACAGGCTCCCTGCCAAGCAGAGAGCCTGATGTGGGGCTTGATCCCAGGACCCTGGGACCATGACCTGAGTCGAAGGCAGAGGATTTAACCCACTGAGCCACCCAGGCTCCCCTGCCTGTTTTTGTCTTTAAGACCAACACCGACCCTTACACACCATAAGCCCTTAATAGTTGTAATTGAATTGAAATTCTTATTGGGGTGCCTGGGTGGCTCAATCCGTTAAGCACCTGACTCTCGGTCTTAGCTCAGGTCTTGATCTCAGGGTTGAGTCCAGTCCCAGGGTTGGGCTCCACACTGGGTATGGGGGCCTACTTAAAAAAAAAAAAAAAAAGTATTGTGACATGGTGGGAGAAGGTATTTGCAAATGATATTACAGACAAAGGGCTGGTATCCAAGATCTAAAAAAAAGAACTTCTCAAACTCAGCATCCAAAAAACAAATAATCAAGTAAAAAAATGGGCAAAAAAAACATGAGCAGACACTTCTCCAAAGAAGACATAAAAATGGCTAACAGACACAGGAAAAGGTGTTCATCATCACTAGCCATCAGGGAGATTCAAATCAAAACCACATTGAGATACCACCTGACACAAGTTAGAATGGCCAAAATTAATAAGACAGTGAACAACGTGTGTTGTAGGGGATGTGGAGAAAGGGGAACCCTCTTACACTGTTGGTGGGAATGCAAGTTGGTGCAGCCTGTCTAGAAAACAGTGTGGAGGTTCTCAAAAATTAAAAATAGTGCTTCCTTATGACCCTGCAATTGCACTCCTGGGTATTTACCCCAAGGATACAGATGTCGTGAAAAGAAGGGCCATCTGTACCCCAATGTTTATAGCAGCAATGGCCACGGTCGCCAAACTGTGGAAAGAACCAAGATGCCCTTCAACGGACGAATGGATAAGGAAGATGTGGTCCATATACACTATGGAGTATGATGCCTCCATCAAAAAGGATGGATACCCAACTTTTGTAGCAACATGGACAGGACTGGAAGAGATTATGCTGAGTGAAATAAGTCAAGCAGAGAGAGTCAATTATCACATGGTTTCACTTATTTGTGGAGCATAACAAATAGCATGGAGGACATGGGGAGTTAGAGAAGAGAAGGGAGTTGGGGTAAATTGGAAAGGGAGGTGAACCATGAGAGACTATGGACTCTGAAAAACAATCTAAGGGTTTTGGAGGGGAGGGGGTGGGGGATGGGTTGGCTCAGTGATGGGTATTAAGGAAGGCGTGGATTTCATGGAACACTGGGTGTTATACGTAAACAGTGTATCATGGAACGTTGCATCAAATACTAATGATGTACTGTATGGTGACCAACATAACATAATAAAAAAATTGGTGGGTATGTGTGTTTATCCTCCTCTCTGAAGTGCCCACAAACCATTTGGGGAGGAAAAAAGTGATAGATACAGAAAGAGAAAACAAAACAAAACAAAACCAGAACAGTTGTATTGCAAGGGAAGTGAATGATAACCATCTTTGTTAGAGCTTCTGGTAGTGTCTGAAATGGCCACTGTGATCATGCCTCCTGGGGACACAGACAGGGCAGGTGTTGGCTGGAAACAGGTACAATCCATCACATTCTGCATTTGATGAAACCCTCACTGTACTCTCTGAGGGGAGTACTGTTACTCTGTTCTGTCCTGGCCATAGTACTCACTACGGAGGGACAGAATGGTTTTACCCACCCCTTCCCCACCCTCAGTGCAGGTGGTGAACCCCATGAGCACAAGAGCCAGGTGTGTCTACATCACAGGTCAACACTTTCATTGTCAAGGGCAGATGGTGAATACGGGGGAGCATATGCGCCCAGAACAGGATCAGAACAGGATGCCCTGTAGGCATGTTTTCACTGATGGAAACAGACGCTTTTGTCGCATGAACATATTCCCAATATCTAAGAAAAAAGATTGTGCGTTGCTATGGTCAGGGCATGTTAAGGTCCAAGGAGAAACCCAGGGGACCGTCATGGTGATGAGGGAGCACAGGGGTGGGAACCCGATGCTGTCCTGCCTGGAAGATTGAAGACAGAGATTCAAATTCAAAATTCAAAAATCAGAAAGATCTGATAAAGGCAAAGTCAACAGGATGTGGTAGTAACTGTCTTCCAAAAAAACGGAAGTAAGGTAGTGATCACTTCTGAGTTAGGACTCAAGAGAGTTGAACAGAAATGTGCTTTTTTTTTTTTTTTTTCCTTTTGATACTGAGAGTGGGAACTAGATTGGGGAGAAGAAGCAAAGTAGAAATCAATTCTCTTTTTATTATTTTTACTGAATAAAAGTCAAGTTTAGGTGCTAAGCATGTATAAAGAAATAATAAGAATTAATGCAATCTTCCAATGACCTTTTTAAAATCATATGCTCTTGGAAGCACATCTACTTGCTTTAATGTCCAAGACTTATGCTCCACCAAGACCACCCAATACGCCCTGTTTGGGGAATTAGTTGAATTTTAGTTTACCTTATTAATGCATGAAACTAATGGAAATGCACACTTATCAAACGAACCATGAATTGTTTTTCCCAGTCACAGAGTTGAGATATTTTTAGAAGAGCTTTGCATGACATGAAGTAGAGTTGACATCTTGCCTAGAGAAAGACCAAACTCAACACACTTGTCCAGTCCCATGTGGGCTATGTTCCTTTGACAATGACAGAAAAAGAAAAAAAAGCTGCCTCTCAACCTCTTCTGTCATGAATCATATATTTTTGAAGAGTCTTTCTCCATGCATTTTTCTCCACACCTGGTCCTCTCCAGTTCTGGAGTTCTGGTTGACCTCGTGCTGCATGGCCATGATGTCATAATCTCTACCAAAAGCTTGGCCACGTGGTAGAAATGAATCAGTGGATAGAATTATTTTTTTTTTCATGGACCACTGAGTAGACAGTATTTCAGAGAGTCAAAGGATTGTAAAAGGAATGCTCACATCCAACACCACAGAAAGAAAACACACATACTACATACATTGTAAGCTTCCTGTGTCCCTCCGATCCCTCAAGAAGGATAGACCTAAAATTCACATTAATCATTAATTTGTCTTATGTACAGTTTTGTCACCGAGCCGTCATCTTGGATCTGCAAATTATATTATGCACATGTTTTTTATCTTCAAATATACATCATTACGTTGCATTTTCTCTTGCAACATGATTATCTCTCCAACATTGTCTGTGAGCATTATATTGTTGAAGGACTTGGCCATATTCCTTTAATTTCATTTTTTGTCTTAAATTGTTCTTAACTTCATGACTTGTCTTTACAGTCTATGACTTCAAAGTCTGGATATCCTGTGACTTACTTATGCATTCTTTTTCCTCTCCATGACCCTTTGGATGGTTTTCCATTTTTTGCTATTACAGACATCAACGCCATGAGCATTTTTGCATAGGGTTCCTTTGTAAGACTTTTTTATGGGAAGTCTTCAGCAGAATGGCTCCTGTTTCCTAAGTAATGCCACATGGTTTCCCCCAAGTAGTCGTACCAATTCCCACATCTACAGACAGAGTATGAGAACCCCCCTGCCTCCACATGTGTGCCCTGCTTTCACTCTTTGATGGCAAACATGCTTTTAATTTTGTATCCCCTGTCTAGGGCTTAGCAAGCCACCTCCCTCTGTTTAATTCTGATTCAGATCTCCTCTTCTTTGAAATGCCACTGGAGACTCTTACCCATTTTTCTACAACCACGTGGTCTTTCCAAGTTGTCCTGGAGGAGGTGTTTACGTACAATGAACACTAAGCTTCTGTTGATTTTTTACAGGAAATGCGTTCTGCCAGTCTTTGCTATGTGTTCTCACTCTTTTATTGGCGTCTTGACACAAAGAACTTCTTGGTTTTCATGGAGTCGACCACATTGGTCTTTGCTCAATGGTTCCTGCTTGGGTTGTGTCTTGGGTGAAGAAATCCTGCCTTCACCCGAGGTCATAAATGCATGCATTCATGGTTTTTTTTCTAAAAGGGGTTAAGTTGGGACGCCTGGGAGGCTCAGTCGGTTAAGCGGCTGCCTTCGGCTCAGATCATGATCCCAGGGTCCTGGAATTGAGTCCCACATCGAGCTCCTTGCTCAGCGGGAAGGCTGCTTCTCCCTCTGCCTCTCTGCTTGCTGCTCCCCCTGCTTATGCTCTCTCTCTCTCTCTGACAAATAAATAAATAATATCTTTAGAAGGGTTCAAGTTTACCCTTTCATACCTAACTGCTTAACTTGGATAGTGTCGAGTATTAAAGCTGGGGTTTCCTCCCTCTGGACAACCCATTTTCTGACCACCATATTAAACATTACTTTCTGACGGACGGTCACACACGAAATGCCTCCCCTCGACGGTCTTCAATCCCAGTGTCCATGCTACCAGACTAGGGCTTCTTGGAAGGAAACTTGATATTGGCAGAGATAGTCTCCACCTGATTTTTCTTCCTCAAAGTTATTTCATCACTATTCCCTATTTTCATATAAATTTATTTTATTTTTAAATTTTTTTTTTTTTAGTAATCTCTGTGCCCAATGTGGAGCTCGAACTCACGGCCCTGAATTGGGACAGTTATCCATAGTATACCCTCATTTTCCTTGTAAACAAGCCTACACCTGAAGCTATGTGTCCTTATTCTTGGTATGATTTATGGACACATTCTGTCTTCTGTTTTTTTTTTTTTTTTTTGTAAGATTTTATTTATTCATTCAAGAGTGAGGAAGAAAGAGAGAGAATGAGACCATAAGCATGGGGAGGGGCAGAGGCAGAGGGACAAGTTGACTCCCCTTACAAAAGGGGGACCAAAGTAGGGCTGGATCCCAGGACCCTGGGATCATGACCCACGCTGAAGACGACACTTAACCAACAAAGCCTCCAAGGCGTCCCTCCTTTTTTTTTTTTTTTCCCCAATATCACCAAAATTTTGTTGATTCCACTCTATTTTATTCAGTATATTTTAAGTTTTACTACAAATTAAATTTTTCTGTAAAAAAGTAAAAAAAAAAAAACCCTGATTGGTTAAAAGTAGAAAGTAAAAGAAAGCCAATTTTCTAAAACTAAATCTTAATTTAAAATAAAATTAACGTCACTAAAATGTTTTACGTGATGTTAATTTGGGCCACATTGACTCTTTGTGTTTCATTTTGCTTCTTAATGTAATAACTCACGTAGGAAATAATGTTAAGGTTCAAAGCCGAGGGCCAAGAAAGAATTCTTGAGATGTCTTTGGTGCAAAAAGTGGTTTTATTAAAGCACGGGGACAGGACCCATGGTTAGAAAGAGCCATGCCAGGGTCATGAGGAGGGGCCCATTATGTACTTCCAAGTTGGGAGAGGGTCAGGGAGAGTGTAAGTGTCTTAGGAATTTTGGAGGCAAGTTTTCCAGGACCTTGAGGAGCTGGCTGTTGTTGGGAAAAGGTCATTTATTACTGTCTAATAAAACCCTAATCATGAGACCCTTCAGATGTCTCTCGGTGGGCCCTATGCTTGGGATGACTGTCTATATCTATCTTGGGGGATTTAGGGATAAAGGGAGTTTCCAAAGGAATTTTTGTATCCCAAAGTAGACTTATAAGGTCCTGGGGGTTGGACTAAGATTGCCTTTTGCCCTTAGGAAACCATTAACATCAAGGCAGCTGAGTCCGTAGAGGGAGGTCACTCAGCCCATTTCAAGGACTTGTCAGTGGGCGGTCGGAAATGTGGTGATGTTTCTTCTGCCTTCGTGTCCCACATCAGTGATCTCTGCGGCTTCCCATTGCTGTGTGTGTGTTCTGCTGCTCTTCTTCTGACTTCTTAAGTCAGGCGCCGAGGTCATTTCTCTGTGCTGTTTTTCTTTCTCTGCCATAAACATCAGGCGGCTTTGCAGAGGAGCCTGTCATGGGACCCCAGGTGCACACACACAGCTCCCGGGCCTCTGATGTGCGTACCGAGTAGCCGAAAGTGGAACTTGAAAATGTTTTCTTGAGGGGTTGCGATGATCTCTGCCAACACAAGGGCACGTGGGGCATAAAAGGTAAACATTTGCCCCGTGTGAAGGCCAGTCTGTTCTACCTTCTCCGCGGTGCATTTGGGTAGAAGGGGCACCTTGTTATGCTTCCAGGAGAAGATCCAGGCGTGGGCTCCGGAAGCAGGAACAAGATGTCCCACATCCCTTCATGCGGGGTGTCTGTCGTTCCGGGACAGAGAAGCAAGCAGATGGAAATCAGCGCTACAAGGATCTGTCACCCCATGGCTAAGTGATCCAAAATAACACCAGCAGGACCCAAGTGGGAAAACACCACAGAAGGGAATTAGCCCTCATTCCTGTTTCTCGGAACGTGGCTTACTGGGCTCCCGGGAGACCCTCCATGACTGTCCGCTTCCTCTAGGCAGAGGACAGGATGCGGGCTCTGTCCTGGCTTCAAAGGGAGACCCCGGGGGCAGAGGGAAGGGGGCAGCGGGCAGGGGGCAGCGAGAAGGGAACTCAGCAGAGACTGCGGAAGGGAAGCGGGACTCAGTTTCCCTGGGACGTTTCTGGGCTGACACAGCAGGAAGAAGGGAGAGCATCTCCAACCCTGTCTCTCTCGGAAGCATGGACTTTTTGCTTATCATGCATCTGCTTCTCCCTCTGCCGCACCCCCTCAGAGAAATAAATAAAGACAAAACAGGAGTCCCGTTGGATCCCATACAGCCCCAAGCCAGCAGTCAGGTTTATTTTAGCTGAGAAGTAACACCGCACCTGCTACGTTCCCGCCCCTCGAGCCCAGCTTCCCGTCCACCATTGGCCCTCCGTGAACACAGCATAATAAAGAACACCCCAGCCAAAACACAAAACCAAAACCACACAAAAGCCTCTCCTTCCCTCCCTACAAACCGTCCTAACAACACTGTAATTCCTTTGCTAGTGCAGGGAAACACCATGAATTCCTTTCCTTGCAAAAAAATGTGCTCCCTTTATCTGGAAAAAAAAAAATTCTGATTATATACTCATCAGACGTGTAATGGCACTTTTATTATGCGCTGGATTACACAGTTAGCATAATTATAGCAACCGCGGAAATCTGTATTAAAACCGTGTAATTGCTTGGCAGGGTGACACGGAACACAGCCCATTCTCTGGAAGAACGTAGAGACTAAATAAACCCACCCCCTGATCTGTATTCACTCACCCCAAACACGGTCCTTTCAAAATAAAGGAAGTTCCCCTGCAGTGACATGCCGCTCCGAAGAGCGTATCCCAATGAAAATGTGGAGCAGGAAAAAAAAAAAAAAATCGGCAGAGGGGAGACTTCTGTGTGAGCATCTCGGATGTTTGGTTGGTTGCAAATAGACAAATTGTCAAGAAGTACAATTTGATCTGGGTCTGTCTGAAGAAAGTATCTGTGGCATTTTCTCTTTCATGGAAATGCATGTTGCAGGAAAACGTCTGTGCGTCCTTGTCAGCAGAAACATCAGGGAGAGTCGGTGTGTTCCGCAGAGTTCTGGGATGGTGCCATGGGGCAGGTTGAATGGGTGGCCCCCAAAATGTGTGCCCACCCAGAAACCAGGAGTAGAACCTTATTTGGAAGCAGGATCGTTGGCAGATGTGACTAGGGAAGGAGCTGAGTCCATCCTAGATCAAGGTGGCCCTAAATCCACCTTATTTGGAAACAGCGTCGTTGCAGATGTAATAACGGAAGGATCTGGGATGAGCTCATCCTAGATCAGGATGGCCCTAAATTCAATGGCAGGGGTCCTTGTAAGAGACAGGAGAGAGGCCACAGACACAGAGGAGAAGCCATCAGAAGACAGAGATGGGAGGGATGTGGTCACAAGCCCAAGGAAGCCTGGAGCCCCAAAAGCTAGAAGAACCGGGAAGGAACCCCCATCTCCAGAGCCTCAGGAGAGACCATGGACCTCCCCGCCTGGATCTCAGGGACCCTGCCCCACCTGGATCTCAGACTTCTGGTCTCCACACCTGACACAGGGTCTATGTCCAACTGACCATCTTCCTTCTAGTCATCTTCACGTGGAGAAGCCCCTACCCCCATTCTAAAAACCAATCAAAGCACCTGCTTCTGCACAAATAAGCCGTATTCATCTGTTGGGCTGCCATGACACAATCCCACACACTGGGTGGGTTAAACCCAGAAATTCCCTGCTTCCTGGTACAAGTCCAAAGTCAAGATGTGAGTAGAGTTGGTTCTTTCTGGAGGCTTTAGGACAGACCCTGTTCCAAGGCTTTCCCCAGCTTCTTCGGGTTCAGAGACAAGCTTTTGCAGGTGCATTTTCCCCACCAATGTCCTCCATCTGCACATGGGCTTCTTCCTGTGTCTGTCCCTTTATGCAACGCCCCCCTTTTGTTAAGGACACCAGTCCCATGGTATCAGAGGGTGCCCCCAATGACTTCATCTTAATTTACTCCATCTGTCACCACCCTCTTTCCAAATAAGGTCATCCTCTGTGTTACTGCAGGCTGGGACTTCAACATACAGAATTTGGGGGCAGGAGGGATGCAATTCAGCCTATAACATACCCTTGATAAAGAAACCTTCAACATTCAAACCAACATGATGTCAGGGACCTGTGGACAAACCCTATTCCAGGAGCTCTTTCCATGGTGAAGGATCTCAAAACTGAAACCCAAAGCAGCACAGCAGATGGCCTCATTTGGCGGGTTTCTAATACTTCTGTGTGTGTGTGTGTGTGTGTGTGTGTGTGTGTGTGTGTGTGTTAGAGTTGTCCAGGGAGCTTGTTAAACACAGCAGCCTGGAGCTCACCCCACTTCTTTGGAATTTGATTCGCCTGGGGTGTGGTTATTTTTTAAAGAGTCTTCAGGTGTTTGACTGCAGCAGGAACACTGGCAAGTCCCAAGAGACTCACGGTCCTGTGTGCCCCACCCAGGTGGCCCCGACTTCAAGCAGGAGCCCCATTAACTGGGTGCATGACCCAGAACTGGAGACACCCGGGGTCATTGCGTGGAGGTGTGGTCACAAATGTGCCTTGCTTCAGCCGATGGGTTTAATTAGCGACTCCTTTGTAGACAAGACAAGAAACAAAAATTGTTTCCAGATAAATCCAATAAAACGTCGTGGATTAAAGACTGCACGGGCGTAGGAATTCCTCCTAGGCGGGATGCGACGTTGTAACCTGTTTCTGTTCACTGAATGCTGTTTTGAAGTTGGAAAGACAGGACCCAGAGCTTTCACGGGCTCTGATGTTGACTGTGCATGTAAGCATCCACTCCCCGCTCATCGCCAGGAACGTGAGAATGAATCACAGTCTCCTCCAGGCCTTTGGACCCCACAGAGCCCAGAATTCCTTTAAAGTGCTCAGGGCCTGATCAACAAGTGTTTGTTCCTCAATTGTTGGCTTTACCACAATAGACCCTGCATCCCTTCTCTGTCTATGAGAATCCCTGAGGCCGTGCATTCTGAGAGTGGGACTCTTTTTGAGTTTGATGGAAAGCGGGAGGAGAAGGATGAAGCCCACGTCAGCTCCTGTCAGTCCCGAAGAGCAGCCTTTTTTATTCAGACACATCTGTTCTGGGCCATAATCATGAAAAAAGGCAGAATTGCTACAATGCATATACAGAGGCAGAAATGGAAATGCAGGCATATTGAAAGTTTGCCCAAAAGGACAGCTTCTTGATTTCTGAGTTGCCTTTTGGTGAACTGTTAGCAAATCCCTTTGTGTAATGGCACGACACCTATACCTGGAACCACGCCTACAACCTGCACCTGGAACCGTAGGTGTAACCCACACCTGGAACCCACACCTGGAACCTACAACTATTACTGACACCTGGAACCACACCTAGAATCCCCCCACCTGGAATTACATCTAGAACCCACATCTGGAACCGCGTCTAGAACCTGCACCTGGAACCACATCTAGAACCCACACCTGGAAACAGAATCTGTTTCCACAACTTCTTCTTAAAAGGGTAATACCGATAGCCACCAGACAGCAGGTAAGAGTACACTCCTACCTGACTTACAGTCAAGCTCTCTTCTGGATGCTAGTGCCCTGACCTTTTTCATTTCCCATGGGTTTTTCTACGTCATCCTCATGGCTGGTGCAGGCTGGCCCCTGGCATTGGGTGGACTTTTCCATACCCACTACTGCCCTTCCTGGATGGCCGGCCCCATGCCTTCCTGAATTTCCCTTTCTCAGTCTCCACAAACTCAATGCCTGCTTTTTTCTTCTTCCTCCCTTGACACACTGCCTGGCACAAAATGAAAGGAACCAGACATTTCATTAAATGCTCCTCCAAGAACACCATCTCTTCCAAACAAGAGGAATGAGTCCTTTGCGGAAGACAACCTGGACTGGAACCTGGCAACCCCCAGTTGCCACCGAGATATATTTTATCCACGTGCCTTCTTGACATCTTTCTCTTCCAGTTCTGCAAGGGACAAAAGGTCATAGAAACCCTCGCATAACATCATGGAAAAGATTCCTAATCTATCCATCTATCCAATCTACCCACATGTCCCAACAATTCTACTCCCAGATAGAAATAAACCCAACGGAGATGGAAACACAGGTTCATGCAGAAACTCGTCCACACATGTTCACAGCAGCGTGATTCACAAGAGCCAAAGGGGGGAACCACCCAAGCGTTCGTCAACAGATGGATAGATAAGCAACCTGTGGTTCATGCACACAGGGGACTATGACTCAGCTGTAAAAAGGAATAAAAGTTCTGACACCTGCTACAAATGTGGATGAACCCTGAACCCACGATGCCCGGCGAAAAACAGCAAATCACAAGATACCACATCTGATAGGTGTGTATTTGTAAGAAAGCTTGGGATAGGAAAATCTATTGAAATAGAATGCAGACTAACAGTTTCATAGGGTTTGTGGGGCTTGGAGCTCTAGGGTGTAGGGTTTCTTTCTGAGGCATTCTGGATCAGGCTGTGGTCATGGTTGCTCACCTCTGTGCAAGGACTAAAAAACCGTTCCCTGGTTCCCTTGGAACAGGTGCATCGGATGCTATGTCATCTCTATCTTGATAAAGCTGTTTTTTTTAAAGAAAGCTTTAAGAGGGCTAAAAGATAACACAGGACCAACCAGCATGGGGCAGAAAGGTGCTTTTTGTGTTAGAACATAACTGTTTCCCCCAGAATTCATACCTCCTCCACTCACTCCTGAACTTTGGTCTTCATCGATTTTTATTTGTGTCCAATCATTTGCTACTGGGTGCTACCAGGTGACAAGCTGAGGCTTGATTATGGCTCCCAATTCTTGACTCCTTTCATTTTATAGACTCACAGGAGTGTAATGGCCGCCATGGTGGGATCTTGCTGGAGCTCCTGTAAAAGCAAGTGTGCTATTGTGATTTGTGAGAAATATATATATATATATATATATATTTGGCACTTCCTTCCCCACTTCTGCTCCTTTCTGGCAAAGAGTTGCTAAAGTCCTTGGAATCGCTAAGCGATAAGATAGGAAGGTATCTTTTGTTACGTGAATAAGGTGACATTTGGAATGCCCAGAAGGATGGGGGCTGGTTGCCACCATAACCAACGGTAGGATTAAAGGGACAGAAATTCATGTCCCACAGAGAGCAAAGGGGCAGGAGGGTGAATCAACTACCAATGGCCAACGATTTAATCAATTCTAACTACAAAATGAAACCTCCATAAAATCCCAAAAGGATGGGGTTTGGAGAGCTTCTAGGCTGGTGAAACAGGAC
The DNA here is from genome assembly GCF_020171115.1 of Neogale vison. Classification (NCBI taxonomy): domain Eukaryota; kingdom Metazoa; phylum Chordata; class Mammalia; order Carnivora; family Mustelidae; genus Neogale; species Neogale vison. The sequence continues at coordinate 129,635,210 of NC_058105.1, forward strand.
ACTTCCACCTTCCTCTGTGCCCGACCCCAAGCTCCAAGAGGACACACACTCCTTAGTGCCAGGCCTCACTCAATAGGAGTCCCTTCCCCCAATTGATTCTTTATCCTAATAATGTTTGTTCCTTTGTAATAAACCAATGGGTAATCTGAGTCAATGAGGTTTCCTACGTCCCTTTGAAAATTAATGGAACCCAAGAAGGGGTCGGGGAAATCTCCAGTCTAGAGCTGGTTCAGGGGCTGACGCAGACGGGAGCTTGGCATCTGAGGTGGAGGAGTGGCCTTGCGGAACTGAGCCCTGACCGTGCGGGACCTGATTCCATCTCCAGGCAGACACTGCTGGAAACAAGGTGCCTTGTAGACAGCCAGCTGCTGTCTGAGAACCAGTTATCTGTGGAAACCCCCACCCCACACACTTGGAAAATGGCACCAGAATTATTTGAGCAGGTGCAAGACCATACTCTTGTGCTATGATACTGGGTTCAAACACGTCCCTGGTCACGGCCAAAGAAACACAAACGGGTGACACAGCACAGGTTATCGGTGTGTCCGCCGGGTTGGCTTGTCTCCTTTGCCCCCATTCACGGCCCCAAGTGAGGTGTTACAGAACACAAATTCAACGAAGCAAACATTGGCGTCAGGAAGCTATTCACCAACGGGGTAGCATCCCATCCAGCAAGTATAGCGAGGCCCAAGATAGAAGGTTTTTGTAGGGAGGAGGTGGAACATGAACAGTATTACCAAAATAAAGGAAAGGTATTGTCCTGGCAAGGTCACCTTCCCTTGTGGGGGGAAGGGCAGGCAGGAGGCATTAGCAGGTGCATAAACTCATCTTGCTTTGGTGAGGGAATGGAGACCATCTCCAGGACAGATACCCTTATTGCTGTGTATCAGAAAATTCATACCTGACTGACCAGTTCAGACTTAATTTATCTCTTTTCCTTCCTTCCTTCCTTCCTTCCTTCCTTCCTTCCTTCCTTCCTTCCTTTATTCCTTCCTTCCTTCCCTCCTTTTTTTTTTTTAAGGCTTTTTATTTATTTGAGAAAGAACACAAGCGGGGGAGAAGCAGAGGGAGAGGGAGAAGCAGACTCCTCGCTGAGCAGGGAGCCCATTGTGAGGCTCGATCCCACCACTGTGGGATCATGACCTGAGCCAAAGGCACAATCACTGACTGAGCCACCACGGCGTCCCCCACACTGAATCTCTGGGACAAGTTGAAACTGCAGTCGACTTAGGTATTAAGCCCCATTTGCTTTGGTGACTTGACCTAAGCATCCCCGTTTGGAGCCTGTGGTTTTCTTTGCATGACCCCAATATCCGCTACCCCTTTCCCCCACTTGGGAGACACATGCAGGAGAGATAAGCCCACCTAGAAACTTAGAACCCCACAACCTGTAACCCAGCAAACATCAGAGCGGTATTTCCAGACACTTGGTTTCCAGTGTTCGTGTCTCCAGAGGAACCCGGGGCCATGTTGTTCCCAGGGACAGCAGCCAGGTCTGGAGATACTTGGGTGGTCAGAGTTATGGGGGAGGGAATGTTTCTGGAACCCAGGAGGTGGAGACCAGAGATGCTTCTCAGCCCTGTACCGTGCACAGGATGCTGCATAGCACAGTCTTCTAGCTCCCGCTGTTCCTAGAGCTGAGGCTAGCAGTCATTTTACATGCAGTAAAATTGGCGTCATTTCTGGGGAAATGAGCCATCTGCAATTTACTTGTGCTCACTTCTGGCTAAGTGCTGTGCCTTAGACCTTCTCATCCAGAGATAAAACGTTTGTGCAATTTTCTCTACCCCTTCCCGGAGAACAAAAGACCACACGGCACTCATAAGATGCCTTCCAAACGGAGCGTACAAAAACACTTAAAACGCTTAATGCTTAAGCATGCACAATTTAGACTTTTTTCTTCCCCATCGCTTGATTTGTTGGAAACATTTGATTCCACTCAAACATCCAAACTGTATTTTAGGAAGTGCATTTGGGTTTGCAAATATGTTTCTGTAATATGGGGTAAGTGCGTCTGGGCAGAACTCACAAATGCATTTCTCCGTGTAAAAATAGATAGTCATGCTGCTTGGCGAAATCACAGAATTTTTCCCTAAATAGTCTTCCGCCTATTAAATAATTTAAATGCATTTTGAAAATTCCCAGAAATAAAATATTAGTTCCAGACAGTAGAGCAAATACACTTTCAAGAAAAAAGATATCATTTCAATATGTGGAGAATATTTTCATAAAAGTCAAAATTACTTTATGGATATCATTCTTAGCAAGCTCAGAATGGGAAGGACACTCTTGGTCTGGTGATCCAGTTTTTAAAAATTATTTTTATGGCTGGTAATCTAGTGTTTAAAGATGCAATCATTTCCCTTTATGGGAGGGTCATTAATGCTGATTCTGTTTAACGATACTGAACCGGAAGGCTGGGCTGGGACCCCATCTCTGTGTCACCTGCACACATTACCTAGAACACAGTCTCCTTGGGGCTACCAACATTTCTTCAAGTTAACAAAAAAAAAAAAAAAAAGAGAGAGAGAGAGAGAGAGAGACAATGTCTTAAGAATATTGAAGAAATGATAGAATGAATACCAAAGTCCCAATAATTTCATTAAAATGGAGAGGATAAAGCCTCCACTTGGGGCTAAAATCACACCATGTCTCCATTGAATCTTGAATCAAGGAAGGAGTGTTAATTTTAGAGGTCAATTCCACAATGACCACACCATGCCCCGCACTTAGCCACGTCTTACTAAAAGTCTACTTAAATAGCACCGACTTCAGTCACACACTGTTTCACAATCGAAAAGTGCTTTATTACAAGGGTCAACATAATAACCACTATTCAGTGCTGAACTTGGAAGCTTTGGGCTTCTTCCTTTAAAAAAAAAATATGTCTAAGCAAAATATTACGAGACCAGTGCTCTAACCCCTGAGCTACGGAGCCCAACTTGTCTAAGCAAAATATTAAATCAATGTAGGCAGCAATGTCACTTTGGTCAGAACCTTTGGGGCTGCTTTTTCAATTTGTTTCATGTCCATGTGTTGGAAGGACCTCCACGGTCAATAAAAGGCAGACCAATGAGAATGAGTAAATATTTCCACCTGTGTCACGTTGAGATAAGTCATCCTGTGAATAGTGGTCAAGGCTGCAGACACAAACTATGTGAACACCCAGGACATGGGCCCTGTATATATGATCCAATTGGAGTCTGTCTACAGACAAGCCCAGAATTCCATGGGATAAATTTGACTTTCCCTCTCAGTGAAGTCCCTCCACTCATACCCATTCAACCATCCATCCTTCTATCCATCCATCCACTAACACATCCATCCACTAACCTCTTCATCCATCCATCCATCCATCCATCCATCCATCCATCCATCCATCCATCCACTAACCCATCCATCCACTAACCTCTTCATCCATTCATCCATCCATCCATCCATCCATCCGTCCATCCATCATGTCTATCTATCTATTCATCCATCATATCTATTATCTACCTACCTATCTATTGATCCATCCATCCAATAACCTATCTATCCACTAACCCATCCATCCATCCATCCACTAACCTATATATCCACTAACCCATCCATCCACTAACCTCTCCATCCACCCACCCACCCATCCATCCATCCATCCATCCAGTACCTTCTCCATCCATCTATCCATCCATCCATCCATCCATCCATCCATCCATCCATCATGGCTATCTGTCCATCATATCTACCTATCATCTACATACCTATCTATTGATCCATCATCCATCTACCCCTACATCTACCTATGCTTACATCTATCTGTGTATCTATTTATCTACCTATCATCTATGCAAACATATATACACACACCCACACATGTAAATTGTACCTATGATGTGTTGAATATAAATAATACATTGTGCTAAGACAGTGGTCTTCAGTTTATAAACACACACACACACACACACACACACACACTGAAGGACATGGATGTGTCCATGGGTGCAACAGGGTGATCAGGTCACATGTTTCTAAATGCTAAGCACACAATCTCAGCCTCAACATCGAAACAGTCTAAAGCCTATTATTATCTTGCTTCCACTTAATGTTAAGGTGTTCATTCACAAAAACTAGTTTCCCCATGGAGTCAACATATATTTGCAACAAATGGTTAGGTTGGAAAGAGGACGTTTGAGGTTTTCTACCTGCTTTTCCTGGAGAAAAGCCGCGTTTGGGGATTCCTTTTAAAGATGTGTTTTTAGTTTCTGCATGACTCTAGGGACATTTTAAGGAATTATTGATATGAGCTTGAGATCACAGAGGAATAGATCATACACAGATTATAGAAAAATCGGCCCCCAAAGTGTCTCCAACTTCTCTAAAAAGACCACGCAAATGCAAGAAATTCCCACAGATGCAATGTTGTAATCATGCTATGTGCATGGATAGGTAAACAAAAATAGCTGAAAATTTTAAAAAAGAGCTCCTTATGCTTAAGAGCATGTTGCAAATGTGACATGATTTTTTTTTTTTTCCTTGTCATCACTGTGATGTCTGCGTTGGACTTCTCGCTATCTTATTTTCCATGCAAATGTAATCTCACCTTCCCAGAATGGGGTTTTCTTCATGGACCTGGTCTGAATTACCAACTACACACTTTAACTGTAAATTGCTTGATTGGGAATTCTGCCATAGGACGGGTAACGGGCTACTTGCTAACGTCATAAGATTATTATTTCTTTTAAGATTAAATGGAGGGCAATCAACCCGAGGGTTGTTTTCTTTCAATGGAAATTGTGGCCAAATTAAAAAAATAATAATAAGTTTGAGACTATCTATGAGGGTATGCCTATGATGTAATTAGATCAGAATTTTCCATCGACCCATTATCTGTCTTAACTATTTACTTGTCTGTCATCTACCTATCGATCATGTATCATCCATCCATCCATTCATCCATCCCTCCCTCCCTCCATACATTTATCTCTATCTCACTGTCTCACTATCTATTTCTATCATATCTATCTACCATCCCCCCCCTCTCATCTACCTATCTATCATCTATCTATCTATCCAAACACATATATACTTACCCACCCATATAAATTATGAGTATGATCTGTGTTGAATTTACAAATTGTGCTAAGATGGGTCCTCAACCAGAAATAATATCCTTTCAGTCCAGAGCCCATTGGGTAAGGTTGAGACATTTTTCGGTTGTTACAATGGGCTGGGTAGGGAGATGGTATTGGCATCTGCTGAGTGGACATGGAAGATGGTGCTCAAACCCTACAACGTGCAAGTCAGCCCCTACAGCACATGTCACTAGTGCCAAGGATGAGGGACCCTGGGGCAAAGATTAAGGAGGAACTATTCAGCAAGATGCAGTAAATATGCATTGATCATAAGCTAATCTACTACCGACCCAACGTGAGAAACAACATGGAAAGTCCCTAGACAGCTTTTAATGACATTTTCAATAAGCAAATGCATTTTCTTTAAAACTGTGTTTGTAAAGCCTACACACAATGAATCCCCTCCCAAACCCCGAAACCTCAAACCACGCCTTGTTTACACATCAAGGTCGGGCCGAACATGCATCTGGCTTTGTCTGCAGTCCTAAGCAGGAAGTGTTAGGGGTGGGGTTGGCTACTGGTTGGCAGAAGTCCGGGCGTCGGTGGCTTTCAGAAGTCTGGGAGGTGACGTTCGGGAAAGCGGGTGAAGCGAAAGTTCTTCTTGCTTCCCTTGTGCAAACTTTACATGGATTCACTGACTGAACGCAGTTTGGGGCAGAGTCAGAGGACTGCAAAGGAACCCAGACCCATCTCTCCACTGTCCCCTGGAAAAGGGAATGTGAAAGACAGAACAGCTGGTCCTATTTCCCAGAAAGGACCTGTCATGTCCCAGGACACACACTTATCCTGCTGCTCCTCATTAAGAAGGGGTCTACATGTCTTCCCCTGGAAGTTCAGATGGACGTACCCTGACCCCATGTCTTTTTTTGCTAGGGCTGCTGAAACAGAGCACCATGAGCCAGGGGCTTAAACACAGGGAATTCATTCTCTCTCCTAGTTCTGAGGGCCAGAAGTCCAAAGTCAAGGTGTGGACAGGTTCCTTCTGTCTTCTCCTCCATAGTCTTTTCCTCTGTGTGCATCTCCCATTTTTTCCCCCTATAAGGACATGCATCACTGCCTTTAGGGCCCACCTGGTTAATCCACCATGATCTCATTTCAACATCTACAAAGACCCCCTTTTCCAAGTAAGGTCCTATGATCACCTCCCAGGTGGGCAAATCTTTTGGGGCACTGGGAGTAGGCTAGGGGTGTGTTACCCTTCAACCAAGTACATAGTCCATTATGTCCAATGGCCTTGCAGCAAAATATGGCGGAATCTCAACACTTTGGCCAAGGATTGGTGAATCCCCGTCCCGGGAATTCAGATTTGTCCAGATACCTTCAGATTCCTTCACGGTGACATCTTTGGAATTGTAGACCTCCCAGATGCATTTTCCAATCCTGCTACTTAGAGCTACTCCTCCCCTGTTGAGATGGCTGTGTGTCTGCATGAAAAAGGTCTCCTGTCCCCCCATTGAAGGGTGGATCCATTGACAGGTGAGTTTCCCCTAAACTCTGCAGCTCACTGCACCAAATATTCTTGTCCATCTTTGGGAAATTTGAGTGTCCTTTCCCTTTTTCTGGACCAATCCACAGAGACCCGCGCTTTTAACAGCTAAAGCCCTACTGCACGGTGTATACTGAATTTTGGTTCCACATATTTCCGCACAGCACCCTAAATTCATTCCTAAAAGTGTTTTTGAGGTCTGTATTCTTCAGGATTTCACACCACAGCACGTCCCTAACCCATGAAGGTCTTTTATCTTTGTATTTACCCAAGCTTATCTGCAACGCTTACATCATCTTTCTTCCAACACACTCAGCAGAACGCCAAACAAATGATACCCGACACTCATCTTGTACCAAGAGCTGCTGTTTATTCTGTTCATGCAGCATCTTGTTGGGAGTGCTGGTGGCCCCGAGTAAACCCAGCCAACGGGTGCATGAAGCACCCTTTGGGTTCCATATCTGAGTCTGATTCCAGGTGTGAGCTACGGATGGTCTTTTTCCTCAAGCTACGTGGGCTCTCTCTGTTCTTCAGTTGTGTCTGCCTCTACCCAGGACTATGACCATATCACCTAAAGCTGTTTTTGAACTGGATTTCTTGGGTGTCATACTGCTGGCCTCACTATGGGGCACAACTATACCTCAACAGAAAACAAAGAAAACCACTTCTGTATCTTCTTCTCAAGGACCTTCTCTCTGTAGCCTTCAGAGTAGAACAATATTTTAGACAAGGGGACATCTTCCAAGATGTGCTCAGGGTCTCAGCCTCCCATGGGGAGCTTAGTCTGGACCCTTGTAGGAACGGTGACATACACAAGTTACCTCATGCAACCATGTGCATGCTATTGGAAGGGTGTCCTTGCTGGGCATGGAGATTGCCCTACTTTGGGGGTCATTGGGCTATTGGACCACTCCTTCATCTTGGACAACTGAACCCTTCCTGCAGGCTCTCAAAACAAAGTCATGCATGTTCCATTCTCTCTTCCCAGACCAATGTCTTGGGGGAATTCGGCCCCCAACGGGCAGCTCAAGAGTTACATTTCTGCAGTCCTGAAGAAGCTCTGACTGGCCCGCTTCAACCGAGTCATCGCAACTCCAGCATAAAGCAACAAACGTCCACACATCAGAGGATGCCAGGAGACCTCTGTGTCCCCGGGTCACTCAGACCCAGATCCCATCTAGCAGAAACCCAGTGTTTCCTCCTTTGCACTCTTGCCCAAGAACCAAGCCGGGCACAATCTCTAACACCAGCCAAGAACGTTCCTTAGGAATACATCACGGGCACAGCTTCCTTTTGCTCTCCCTTACGTATCTCAAGGCATCGGACGGTGAGAACGGTTCTTACAAATTCAAAAATGAATAAACAGTAATTAGTGGCATGACAGATTCATAGCCCATCATTTTTAGCCCCACGTGGGTTGCTCTAATTATACCCATGAAGCCACAATAAATTGGGAGTGGGGAGATCTTTCCCTCCATCCAACGTAGGGATACACAGTTTTCTCAGAAACTTTGTTTCTGGATTTCGTTTTCCCTTCGTGCGTTTGGCCTCCATCGACTCTGTAAATATGGACTGAACCATAGGAGACATTCGTGCCGGGATGTGCTGTTGGCTCTGTTGGGCACCATGACCCGGAGGCCATCTCTCTGGGGAAACAGGTTGTTTCAGGATTTGTGTCCCCCGAGCGCCCGGGTTCTTGCTCACGACACTTTGACGTGGGAAGAGGTAGAGCAGACGGAGAGTGGTGGGCCGCCAAGCAACGTTTATTGAGCAAAGGTGCAAAGCTCCCAGAGACGAAGGCGGACGCTGGTGGGTTGACCTTGAAGTTTCCAAGTTTAGGGGGTTTTTATGAGCTCTTGTGCAGAACTTTCTTAAGCAATCATGGTGTGCTGAGTCATGCCAATCAGGGCTTTCATTATGAATCTGTCTACCTGTTAGGTTCATGTCCACGTGCTGATGGTTTTTTTTTTTTTTTTTTTTTTTTGGCTCATATCTGAGGGCTTAGGTCTTAACGGCCCCATGCCTGTGATACTGACCCATGCTCTTATGGTTCATTGTCTTATTTTAGGACACTTTGCAGAAGTCACTTCTGCAGAGGTTGCCAAGCAGAATGTCAGCACTGCTTGACCTCAACTGTCCTGACTCCATATTTCCTTGTTGGGGACCCTGGTCCCGTCTCCCTAACTGCCCACCTCACAGCTAACCAGGTGTCTGCCCCAGTCACCAGGGTGGGAGGCCCTCTGAGCTGCTTTTCCACCGAAGATGCTGCATTCCAGCATCACCTGCCTGAGTCCCCATCGACCGTATGACCTTTAGCATGTCTTGGTGATGGCCACAGAGGGACCAACACATGACGTTCATTGTCCTGGAAGCCAACACAATTAACATATTCTACTTTATTTTATTTTATTCTGTTTTGTTTTGTTTTATTTTATTTTACTGATGTATTTTGTTTTCTTCTGTTTCCTTTTCTTGTTTTATTTTATTTTACTTTATTTTGTTTTATTTTTTTGTTTTTATTTTATTGTTTTCTTTTCTTTTGCTTTATTTTCTTCACTTTATCTTACTTTTTGCTTTATTTTGTTTCTTTGTTTGTTTTTATTTTATTTTGTTTTCTTTGCTTTATTTTACTTTTTGTTTTATTTTGTTTTGTTTTAATCTATTTTGTTGTATTTCATTTCATTTAGCTTTATTTTGTCTTGTTTTACTTTGTTTTATTTTCCTTTGGTATGTTTTATTTAGTTCTGTTTTAGTTCAGTTTTATTTTATCGCATCCTATTGTATTTTTTCTATTAACATAATTTAACCCCTGATATCAAGGAACATCTCCTGTCCGGAAATTCAAACCAAACACAAAGCCACGCAATGTCATCCTTCCCATCACCGTGAATTGATTCACCCTCCTGGTCGCAAAGCCGTGTGTCTCTGGGCTCCCTTCCAGATGGTCTGCGAAGAGGGTTCCCAAGCCCCCAGAACGGCATATGGTTTCCCATCACACGACTACATCCTACAAAGCAAGGTGCTCCTCATCCACATTACTCTGAGATCTTCCCCACAAATACACGTGCACGGATCGCCTTCCTTTATCATTCTTTTAGGGCGATGACATAGTCTCTTGCAAGGGCATGCCCCAGTTTACTGTTTATTTTGTCGACATAAAGGACGCCATTGCCTGGAGCCGTGTCGGGTTCACAGAAGCACACGACACCACCTGCCGACGCGTCCCACGTCCGCCTGGCCCTACACCCCGTTTCCCCTCCTACAAACACCTGTCACTCCCGGGTACATGCCTTCCCATTACTGAACCAGTATCAGCACATCCACACCCCGAGCCCACAGTGTCCGGCAGGGTCCACTCTGCAGGTGCACAGCCTCTGGGTTTGCCACGACCCATGGGCCCACCATGAGGGCATCGTGCAGAGTCATCCCCTTGCCCGACCCCTCGTTCATTTCTGGTGCCACCACTATGTGCCTCTGCAGAACCCCAGAAGCCTCCTCGTGGGGCTCTCGGGCCTCTGCAGAATCCCTCGAGGAAATAGGAAATGAGTTTGCGTCTGGGGGTCTGAGCCCCTGCCCGGCCTGAAACAGGCATCAGGGGTTCTCTGCGGGAGCCCATGCTCTGTGGGGTTTTCCAACGTTTCATATACATTTTATACTAATATGTATATATTAAATATATATACATAGCCCCTCTAGGCATATGTATATATTATATATACATTATCTGAAATTCAAATTTATCTTGGTGTTTAGCCTCAGTATGTTCCAAATATTACATGGGGACATATTTTATACTAATATATACACACTTACATATTTTGTACAAATATATATATAAATAAGTTAGTGTAAATATGTATATATGTGTATATTTGTATAAAAATTTGTATAGATTTGTATAAATTTGTATAAATTTTTATACAAATATAGACACATTATATATGCCATATACAAATATACAGATAACAAATTAGTATAAATATGTATGTCTGTCTGTATATTTGAATAAAAATTTATAAATTTATATTATAAATAAAAATTTATAAATTTTATACAAACATACACACATACATACATATTTATATGTATATAAATATAAATAAATAACAATATAGATAAAATAATAAATAATAAATAATAAAATAAAAAATAAAATAAATAAAAATATAAATAAATAAATGAAAATTGATAATTCTTTATACAAATATACACACATGTATACATATTTATATGTATATAAATGAAAATAAATAAAAATATAGATAAAATAATAAATAATAAATAATAAATAATAAAATAAGAATAAACTAAATAAAAATATAAATAAATAAATGAAAATTTATAATTTTTATGCAAATATACACACATATATACATATTTATACTATTTTGTACTAATTTATACTAATATATACACATATATTTTACTAATATATACACATATACATATTTTATACTACTATGCATATATTAAATTATTCATATTAATATATTATGTATTATATAATATATTACAGTGTATATTAAAATATACTATATGTGTACTATATGTATATTATACATATTTATATATACATTGTTTATCTGAAATTCCCATTCACCTTGATGTTTGCCTAAGTGTGTCCCAAATACGATATGGGGACATATTTATAGTGATATATATTATATTAATTTCTATATATATTCTATTCTTATAGTTTATATATTTGTATATATAAATGCACACAGATATTGTTTATCTGAAACTCAAATTTCACTGGGCATCCTGCTTTTTTTTTTTTTTTGGTAAAGATTTTATTTTTAAGTACTCGTATCTCCACACCCAGGGTGGGGTTGGGCCTCAACCCCGTGATCAGGAGCCTCACGGTCCACCGACAGAGCCGGCCGGGCACCCCTCATCCTGCATGTTTATTTGCTCAACCTGGGGATCTGCCTGGAGGAAGAGGCAAAGTCATCCTAAGGACGGCTAGGGCCACACCCCGGGCAGCTGGGCTTGCTCAGCTCAGGACACGCTGTCCCCTGTCCCCTCCCCTGACTCGGACTCACCGGCTCCATCCCTCGTTCAGGTTCTTGTCCAAATCCCACCCACCCCCCGCCCTCCGACCTAGTAAATATGCCCAAACATGGCCATTTGCATAGGCAAATCATGTACATCTCTGCACGCACACGTACATGATATGGCACAAAGGGTTAATGCATACTTATACCCATGTAATTACACGCATAGCATGAAAACAGATAATTACGGCGATCCCAACGTGCCCCTCCCTCCGTCCCTCCTGCTTGGCTATTTCTCTCTCTCCAGCCAGCAGGTCACATCCTCTGCCGACTGCCACGGCTCATCCTCCTTCGCTCCCCAGTGGGATCTGAGCCCCAGGAGATGGGGATCTCAGTCTGCTCACCCCGGTTTCATCCAAATGCTCACGTCCCGAGTGCCTGGCACTTGGTAGGGTCTCCACCACACCCTGGCTTCAAGGCTATGCAGTGCTGGCAGCCTTTGCTGTTTCAAGCTTGGCTGCAAAGAGCCGTCTTCCCCAAATGCCTTCACAGGTCGGGGCCCGGTTCCCCAAACGCAGCCACATCAAGCAGGTGCATGTGACCACGGGGACGGTCCCTTCCTGATAATTCTCTGTAGCATCTGCATGCACTCAGACTCTCCTTTTCAGGGTGCTGCGGTGTCCATTGCCTGGAAAGCCGGCCTACGTGGGGTGCTGTGTAGGGTTCCCATCACGTGGGGGGACCGGACACCCAGCTCTGAGCGAAGCTGCCTGACTCCAGTGGGAGACAGAGTGACTTTTCTCAGGGGTTGGCACACCCGACAGCCCCATCGCCCTACCCTGAGGACCGGCTGGGTGCACAGACTCAAGCCCTGACAACAGCCCTCCCACGGAGCATAATAGGAATACCAGTCCCGACGTGACTGCCAACACCCAGGGCACAAAGCCTACATAGATACTTTGCACGCTAACATTTGCCTTTAAAATTAGCTTCTGGGGGCACCTGGGTGGCTCAGTCAGCAAAGCATCTGCCTTTGGCTTAGGTCATGATCCCAGGTCCTGGGATCGAGTCCCGAGTTGGACTCCCTGCTCAGAGGAAAGTCTGTTTCTCCCTCTCCCTCTGCCTGCTGCTCACCTGCTTGTGCTCTCTCTGTCAAATAAATAAATATATAAAATCTTAAAAAAAAATAAAAAATTAAAATTACCTTACGTACTTGTAAATTATGTGTGCTTTAAATGATCATAAATGCACAGGTAAGTCTATATATACACACAGGCTTGTGTACAGGTGGCTTAATACATATTAGGTTTGCATATTTGTATATATGTTTATATACATTTGTATACAATGTATACATATATGTTACATTGTAACATATACATTTGTATATAGACACACATATGTCTATATAAAAACATATATATTTTTTTCCTTTATGGTTTCTTAGAAAACTCTCCCTCTCCCCAAATGGTGTATATTTTTTTATAAATTATGTAGAGCATATATTAATATATTTTATTGTCTAATTTTTATTTTTTAAAAGATTTTATTTATTTCAGAGGGACAGAGAACCCGTGCACAAGCAGGAGGAGCCACAGAGGGAGAGGGGAAAAGCAGTCTTTTCTGCCGCAATAACCAAACCATTTCTGAAATCTGGGCCCTGTCGCGGGAAACCCGAGTTCCCGTGTTGAGACAAGTCCCCTTTTCTCAGAATTTTGGAATCTGGGCTGTGATGCTGGTTCTTTTACATCAACTGTTCACCCCCCTGGGGTTGGGCTGAGACATGAGCTTTGGTGGGCTGGTGCTGACCCATTCCTGAGGAATCCCACCAGCCAAGTTCTCTCCTCCAAGGTCAAGGCATGAGTCTGGCTTTGCTCACACCACCTTAATGTCCTTCATGATGCATCAAGTTTCCTCCTTACGAATCTCGCCCCGATAAGTCCTGATGACTAAATAAATCTGGTTTGCAGATAAGACCCCGTAAATGTTCTCTGTTCCTCCGCCCTGGACATGAGGATGAAACGCACTACTGTGGCTTCCTAGCAAGACCTGACATCACTGTCAATCCAATCTGTCATGTCCCGGAAACCAGTTCCCAGACCTCTCCATCTGGATCTCCTATGATATCATTTCTTGTGTTCTGAAGTCAGCTTCCTCACTACAGGAACATGCAGAAACCCTGAAAAAAATGTGGGGAAGATACTCAAAATCCACGGACAACCTTTTTGACACGTTCCCGCCTTGAGAGGGTCACCGTAATAGTGTGCAGATGACACACATTCATTCTCTCACCGTCCTGGAGGCTGGAAGTCTGAGATCCAGGTGGAACTGATGCTCTTTCCTTCTGAGGCCTTTCTCCGTGCTATGGAGACCCCGTGTTCTCCCTGTGTCCACATGTGGTCATCCCTCTGGGCGTGTCTGTGTCCTCATCCCCTCTTCTTCTAAGGATCCCAGTTCCATGGGTTCAGGGCCCATCCTGCTGCCCTCGTCTTACCTTAATCCCCTTTAAAGAGCCCATCTCTGAATACAGTCCCATTTCAAGGTCCTGGGGAAGCCTCAACCTGCAAGTTTTGGGGGACACTATTCAGCCCCTAACCAGGGCTAACCTTGATCACAAAGCCGTTGCTATTCTCCAAAATTTAATCTTGAAAAACAAATTCACAGACATAAAAGGAAGAGAGTGAAATGCGTGATGGCTTCTAAGACGGTAATACTTCCCCTAATGGACATAACCACCGAAAGTATGTAAGAATTCTCTCCTCCCTGCAAACTAGTTCATCTTTCAAAAGTTAGCTGGATTTAAAAAAACAACAACAAACAGCGACCACTTTTGTTCTTTGATACATTTCTTTGATTGTTACTTATTAGCAACATTTTTTTTCTCCCTATGTCAATGACCTTCAGTATGGCTTTTCTGGGAAGGGCATGAATGCTCTTTGACCAGATTTCCGTTTGGTTTTAGATATATATCATGAATGCTTCCCATCAATGTATTTTAACTTTGCTTATATTTCCACAACTTTCTCACATTTTTGAGTTTTGGTTCTATTCATCTATTTACCCCTGTGGTTCTATTTCTGACGAGTTTAGAACGTCCTTCCACAACCACACAGGGATTTGAACGCTGACCCCAGGATTTTCTTCTGGTTTCGTTGTTTGGATTTTACCTCCTCTCAACACCTAATATTCCTGGAATTTATTTTAGTTTTCTCTTCTCCTGACGCCTTCCTGTTATTTTTAGAGACCCAAACAAGGAGACCATCTAAGTAGCATTTAATCCCAAACAAAGTAACAATTTGATACTAATGTATCCTTTATGATGGCTGGAGAAACACACAGCTCCATTGGAGAAGATTTTTCTCTTGTTACTTAGTCAGACTCTTGATTCCTTGGAAGTCAGGGCTCCATGCATGAAAAAGCCCATCCTTTCGCCTTCGGGATGTGTCCCGATTTTCAAACTTTAATCTGGAGAGACGGAACGCCTCAAGGTTCTGCTTGATTTTATCGATGCATGACTCACTCATGTGACTGAAATCCGCAATTATTTGAGGACTCATGTTTCCACCCTGCGATGACTTAAGTGCTCGGAGCCCATCTGGAATTCATGACCTGGCCACCCAGGGAACCCTGAGTGGTGTCTTCATGGTGAAGACGGCCTTTGCCTCCCTGGACAGGCCATTTTGAGGTCAGCTTCACCTGGTTTGAACACATGGGTTGGAGTCTTTATTGGGATCTTTTTTGGGAGGGGGTGGATGAGGGCATCTGTAAGGTAAATTAGGTTGAAGCAGTTTGGAAAATGAGGTCCATTTGCATGAAAATAGGGCACCTGGGTGCCCACACAGGCCGATCTGCACTGTGGTGGCTAGGCAGGGCTCACACTGGAGCGAGGCTTGGATTCCTGTGGCTACGCATATAATTATAAAAGAAGTTTCATCACCTCTGATGACTCACGATGGGCCTGGCTGCCTCTGCGGAGGCCCAAGGGCCCATCATTGTCACAGAATGTAACCCACAAAGTAGGTTACCACGAGTTCCCAACACATTCAACCCACGCAGACCCCCCGCAGGGCTGACCTGCAGGACGAAATGAGAACCAAAAGCCTGCACAGCGAGAACAGTGAGTGCTGCCCCAACTTGGGATCTCGTCTTGCTGAGAAAACATTCCTCGGCGATGGACCAGAACATCCAAGCCCCATTAATTGCCCTTGCAACAGCAGGTCTGAGGAACGGGGAGCAGATATACCAACCACGGAAAGCCAAAGCCACTCTGTTCTATTCCTACCGCACAGGGGGCACCTGGTGGAGGCCCTTGTCTGCCTTAGGGGCAGAGCTAATGAGCAGAGTCTAAAACCCTAATCCTGCCGAAATTTTCTGCCTGCCTCCAGAGACCAAAATCCTAAGCAGACAGGTCTTCTGGCATCCATGATAAAAAAACAAACAAACAAAAAACAACAACAAAAAACAACAACTCCCATCCCTGGCTGAGTCCAGATTCAATGCACGGCTGTACTGTTTTGTAGGATCACTTTCCAGAAGCCCTGGGAAGGCCTCTTTTAATAAATACTGAAACCCATCATGTATGTTTCCAAAATATGGGTTTATCTGACTGAGTGGCAAAACACAGGGATATACCGAACTCAAAATACACAGGGACGCATGAGTTGGTTAAGCAATCTGCCTTCGGCTCAGGTCATGATCCCAGGGTCTTGGGATGGAGTCCCGCGTCTGCCTCCCTGCTCAGCGGGGAGTCTGCTTCCCCCTTCCCTCCTCTCTTCCCCATGCTTGTACTGTCTCTCATAAATAAATAAAATCTTAAAAATATATATATATGTGTATACTTTTTCATAATATAAGTTTATAATTATAATTATACACTATATAGAATATTAATATAATATATATAATAAGCACATAATATAAGTTTATAAATATAAACTTAAAAATTATAATGTCTGTAAACACAGCTGAATATGTTTTTTAGGATACATGCTTTACAATTTATAATGAAATGTATTAGAATATGCATTATAGAATGTTAGAATATACTCTATCATATACGTCTAATATATGCATACGTTGTAAAGTCTGAAGGCAGCTGAACATGTCTTTTAGGATATGCAAGTTAGAATTTATTTATTTATTTACTAATTAAAAGATTTTATTTACTTATTTGACAGAGATCACAAGTAGACAGAGAGGCAGGCTGAGAGAGAGGAGGAAGCAGGCTCCCCGCTGAGCAGAAAACCCAATGCGGGCTCCATCCCAGGACCCTGGGATCATGACCTGAGCCAAAGGCAGAGGCGTTAACCCACTGAGCCACCCAGGGGCCCCTGCAAGTTAGAATTTATAATAAAACAAAATAAAATATATAATAGAATACATTAGAGTATATTATAGAATGCCACAATATATATAATATGTATCATTTTATGTATCTCTATGTTGTAAAGTCTGTGAAGGCAGGTGCACATGTCTTTTAGAATATAGAGAATAAAATATATTAGATTAGATATCCTAGGATACAGTAGAACATAATGTATATGATATATAATGTAATCTGTATACATTGTAAAGTCAGCTTTCTTTCTCTGAAGCTCATGGACACCTGCACAGGTGAGGGGGCTGACCTGCTGGTCCCCTCCGGGTGGACGCAGGAACTCTTCTTTCCGCATTCCCGAGCTCAGCACATCCTGTGTGCACCCCGAGGGCAGGCGGCCGCCTAAAGGCAGTAATGACCCCACACACACGGCACCTAACCTACGGGGGTTGCTCTGTGTCGTCTCCTGAGTCCTGGGCTGTGGTTTCTGAAGAATTTTTATGATCCCTCCACATGAAAGTCTCTTTGTACAGCAGCATGTTGCAAAACCTGCCCAGGATATTTATAGGAAGATGTGGGTCCTTGGCCAGTGTCACGGGCAGGAGAGGAAGGAGTCACACCAACTCTGCAACCCAGAGTTCAATTCCGAAACTTCGTCTGGAATCCTTTTCTGCCCGGGTGCAGCAGGAAGGGAAAAGCATGTCCCTAACTGACCTAGCCTTGACCACCAACCCTAGTCACCCAGGAGCATCAGTCACAGTAGCAAGGGACATGGGGACCTGCCCCGGAGGCCTGTCCTGGGTCCCCTGAATGGCTCAGCAGGGCCTGGTGGCCAGAGGGCCTCCTGGTTCCAACCCGGTGCGCGGGGCCTGCTCAGGGCATGCATTTTTTGCATTCCAGCTCAAGATTTGGCAACAAGCAAAGAGCAGGCCTCATGCCCGGGGAAAATGCCACCCACAATGTGCAGATGAGGGTTGGGCCCCAGCTGACAGCCAGGGGCCGGCAAGGCACACCCAGAGACCGCATCTGATTTCCTGTGGCCCCCTCCCAGTTGGCCGAGCCTGGCAGACAGGGCCTGGTGTCCCTAAGAACGCCCCGTCCCCGACCCCAGGACAACCCCGTCCAAGGGCGGAATGATTGAGATGCCTCCAAACCAGGTGGGGGGCGGTACGATCTCCTTCAGCAGCTCAAAGTGCGCGTCCTCCGGGCCGCAGCTGGGAACTGCCCTTTCTGGGCCGCGTTTGAACCGGATGCCCGGGGACAGGGTGGCCCGGTAAAGGACAGGACGACCAGTTACATTCTAGTTTCAGAGACGCACGCGTCGTCTACTGCGCTCAGTACATCCAAATGAGCCCCGGGACATACTTACACTGCGGGGGGCTGGGGGAGGGGACTCTGTGTCCGTCTCAAATACAAACGGATTCGGGGCGTCCTGCGTTTCTTTTCTAAAGTGGTGCCAGGTGTGTTTAAAACAGCGACCCACCAAGCTGCGTGCGTTGCGTGTTTTTTTTTTTTTTTTTTTTTTTTTTTTTTTGGCGGGGGGGACGAGGGGGACAAAGGGGTAGGGCTCGTCCTAGCTCTGAAACCTGGGTCTCCTTGTTTTTGTTTAAAAAAAAAAAAAAAAAAAGGTACTTTGGATATAATCATGGATTCTTAGGAATGTGCCCAGAAACTGGAGCGGGGGCAATGGGGAGCCCGGCGCCCTTACGCGCCAGCCCCCCGCCCGCCAGCTCGCATTTTGCATCACCATGGTCCCCCCGAGAAACCGGGAAGCTGACACGGGCCGGGTTTTTATTCGCTAGACCCCGCAGCCGCCCTCGGGGACGCGCGGGCAACGAGCGGCCGCCCGCCCGAGCGCCCCAAGCGCCTTTCGCTCGGGTTCAGTTTGATTTTTTAACTTTACTTTTGTTGGAGCCACGCCCTCGCGGTCCCCCCAGCGCGGCCCGCCTCCCACCCCTCCGGGCTGGGGCGCGGCGAGCGCGGTGGCCCGTCCGCGCGTCCCCCGGGGGAGCTCGGCTGGGGACCTCAGCCCCGGGGGACGCCTCCCGCGGCGCTGCGGGCGCGGCCACCTCTCGGATCCCGGACTGGGGCGCGGCGGGGGCGGAGCGCGGGGACCCGAAAGGCCCTCCCGTGGGCGGGCCGAGTCCGGGCGGGCTCCGGGGCGGGTTGGAGAGCGCGCGGCCCCGCCCAGGCCGCTTCCGCCCGGCCCCCGACCAGCGCGCACGCAGCGCCCGCGCGGGTGGCGGCCGGCGCGGGCCCCCAGGAATGAACAGGGAGCCGGGTGCCGGCGGCCGGGACCCCGCCTCGCCCCCGCCAGCCCGGGCCGCCGCGCCCCCAGCCTCGGCCGCGCCGCCGCCCCCGCCCCCGCCGCCGCCGCCCGGGCCCCCGGGCCCGCCCCCCGAGGCCGCGGGCTACTCCCACCAGCTGCTGCTGCTGCTGCTGCAGTGAGCGCCGCCCCGCGCCCCGCCATTGTCCCCGTCGCTCCGCCTGTCGCGCCGGGCCGCGGACCGGGAGGCGGGGGACGCGCATGGGTGGGCGCCGCTGATGCCGCCGCCGCCGCGCCGCCCTCCGAGGCTGCGTCCCGGGAAGCCCGGACCTCCGCGCTCCCCGGCCCGGCCCCGCGCCGCGGACTGGAGCGCGCCCCCATGGAGGCGCCCGGGCTGGCCAAGGCGGCCAAGGCGGCCGCGACGGACTCCGAGCCTCAGGAGAGCCGCGGGGAGACCCCCGACGGGGCGCCCGCGCTCTGCCCCAGTCCCGAGGCGCCCTCGCCCGAGCCGCCAGCCTACCGCCTGCAGGACTTCGACACGCTGGCCACCGTGGGTGAGTAGCGCGCGCGGGGACCCGGCCCGCAGGGTCGCTCGGCGCCGCCCGGGACGCTGGCGTCAGACAAAGGGCCGGTGTGTCGTCGCCGGGCCGCCTCCCTCAGCCGGCCCTGCCCGGTCCCGTCCGCTCGGGGTCTCCGCGAGGGCTGGCGGGGCGCCCCTGGACCCTCGGGCGCTCCCAGAGTTGGAGGGTGGCCCTCCACCAGCTCCCGCGGGCCTCCCCGAGTGTCCGCGCCCTGCCCCGCGCGCCAGGAGTGTGCGGACTTGCAAGTCCTTTCCTTCTCCCCCCCCTGGTATCTGTGCCACCCGACGTCACAGAACTTGCCAGGGGTCATCTCCTATGGGGGACCTCGCCCGACCTCCCAGCCAGGGGCCCCTAGGGATAGAGGCGGCGCCCAGAGGCAGCTACGGAACTCCGGCCAGCCTCCCTGTGCCCAGCGGCGGGATGCTCCGGCGCAGACTTGGGACCTTACTGGGGACTTGGCGGGGGACAGGTGTCCTGGGGCGGAACGGGGGCGGGCGTGGGGTGGGCGTTTAGGACGGATTACACGTGCCCCCCTCCCCGCGCCTGCTTTTTATCTTGTTGTTCCCAAAGTTGGCATTCCGGGGCAGACGCTGATTTCCTTTTGTCCTGTGCGGGGAAAGGCGCTGGTAGATCCTGGGGCCGCCCTGACTGGGCTAGAAAATTCCCCTTCGGGCTGGGGCTGGGTGCGAAGGGTGGGCACAGGCCGCTGTGACTTCTTAGCAACTCTTTGTTGCTCCCGGGGCTTGGGAGATGGGTTTCTTGTAGGAGACCTGCATGGGGAAGGCGGCAAGCCACAGGTCACCAAGGGGCTGGGGGTGTTCAGGGGCTTTTCCCGGGTCCCCTGCCCATCTTGTGAAAAGGAGGAAGCTGGCCAGGGCGTCAGGAAGCCAGGGCTCAAGGTCACGGCCTCAGAGTTTAATTAGAAACGGACAGGCACGGCTACACTGGGGGACGGGTCTCCAGGGAAGCTGATTCGGGAAGGAGGGGATGGCGGGCACCTTCTCTGCCGCTGTGTGCCTCTCTCCGTCTCTCGCTGTTTACCTCCTTCCGTCCATCCGTCCCTCCCTCCCTGTGCCGCCCTTTCCTTCCCTCCCCCCCGGGGGAAGCTGGCACTGATGGGAAAGCAGGCTGTGTTTTGCAGGGCTGCAGGGTAGGACAGAAACCCAGCCCCGGCGGTCACACCGGCCGTCGGTGGAAATAGAGACAACAATGGAAAGTTGGTAGAGGACCGAGTCTCCGGGCCTCGGCACCGAGGGCCAGCAATTGTATCTCGTCTGGGCACACGCACGGGGCTTGTCAGCGATGCCAGGGCTGGAGGACAGGGTAGCCCGCAGCGTGTGGGCAGGCTCGGGGGCTGTCGCCACGACCTGTTCTGGTGCTGGCGGTCCCGAGGGGCCCTGGGAGCCCTACCTAGTGGGTACGGGGCGGCCAGCCAGTGTTCTTGTCCTTAAAAATAGAACGTGGCCGCCGCTGGGGATTGAGGGGGCCGTGCACGGGAGGGGGATTTCTTCCACGGGCTCTTGCCTCTTCGTGAAGAGGACGCTTCTTCTCTGAAGATAACTTCAGTGGTCCCCCCTGGGTGTGATGGACACAGGACGGGCACGGCTCGGGGAGGCTGGGGATTCCTTCAGGTTTGGCCTCTGTCTCTCGCATACAGACCCACCACCTGGAGGTCCCGTCCTGACGCGCGGTGGGTCCCACAGAGGGGCCAGGCTGAGCTCTGCCGGAGCCGCTACAAGCTCCCCTCCTCGCTGTCCCCCTGTGCCCATCAGGCACCCGCAGGTCCTGCGTGGTCCTGGGCCGTTTGTATGCACTTTTCCAGTTGAGGAACGCGCCCCTCCTGGATGGGAACCCAGCCCCCACGCACAGCAAACCCACAACACACCGACGCCCCAGACCTCTCTTTGCTTTCCTTCAGCGGCATCTTGGAACCTTCTATCCGGAAGGAGTCAGGAGGCCGCCGGGCTCCGTCCTCGCCGCACACATTTCGTCCGTGCTTTTTGCTCTTTTCCTGACCCCACGCGTGGGCCCTGTGATTTCCGTGCCTCACATCTACCTGCGAGGTGGGCACGGATGGGAGGCTCCCCAAGGGGCAGACATGCTGAGTCACAGTCGCAGACACACGGTGTGTGGGTCTGTGGGTCTGTCCGTGCAGGTAGGATGCCCTGGGTTCTGTCCGAGTTCGTTGGGCACGCCCGCTTTGGCTCTTAGACAGTCCCCGTGTCCTCAGCTCTGGACCCAGCTGCAAAGGGATGGATGGCCCCTGCACGTAGGTGGAGAGCAGGACGGTGGGACTATGGGCATTTCAGACCCGCTGATTGCCCAGAAATCCGGAGAGCCGGGAAGAAATCTCAGCTTGTGCTGCTGCGACATCTGGCGAGCAGGGAGGCGACCCTGGCGCGTGTCCGGGCCCCACTGTGATTTCCAAGCTGTAGAAACTGGGGAGGGAGCAGCCAGGCGGCCGCCCGGACGGGACGTGGGAAAGCAGGCTGTGTTTTGCAGGACACTTCAGGTCCCCACGAGGACGCTTGCTT
The DNA here is from genome assembly GCF_020171115.1 of Neogale vison. Classification (NCBI taxonomy): domain Eukaryota; kingdom Metazoa; phylum Chordata; class Mammalia; order Carnivora; family Mustelidae; genus Neogale; species Neogale vison. Next base: position 129,657,505 of record NC_058105.1, read on the forward strand.
GATTCCCGCGGTGACAGACAACGTGCTGTAAAAACAGAATCATGGGTTTGGAAATAATTACAGACTCCCGGGGCGTTCCGGAGTCCGAGACCGGCGTCCGTCCCGTGCAGGCTTCATGAAGCTTCCCTCCGCGGGGACATCGTGGGTGACCCGGTGTGAGGAGGAGGAGGTCGGCGTTGGTCCCGCTGGGCTCAGAGGGCACCGATCGTGCGCTTTGCTCCTTGCTTGTGCAGGCTCTGCTGCCATTTTCACCAGTTTTATCTCATACCTTTGTCAGCCGACACCCCCCCAGATCGAGGACAGAACCGATGCGTTCGGCGCAGCCTGGCGCGTCCTCCCCGTCCCCTGTTACCGTTGCACATAACAGCCGTGGGCGGGTTGTGTTTCCTTAAGACGGAGGAGACCTTCCTGCATGAGGGTTTTCCAAAATTACACGAACTGTTAGAAAAGAGTATCCCCAAGGGCAGAAGTCCTACACGTTGTTCCCCTTCGTTTTTTAAAAACGGGCATAAAATTCATAAATTTTAACATAAAGCGAACCCTTTTCCCAAGGAGCCGTCCAGCTGCGTTTCGTACATTGAGAAAGTTGCATGACCAGCGCATGGGTCTGCTTCCAAGACGTTCTTGTCCCCAGACGAGACCCCCGTCCCCGTGAGCTGTCCCTCCTCAGCCCCCTTCCCCCGGCCCCCGGTGACCAGGAGTCTGCGCTCTGTCTCCATGGACTTTCTGGTTCTCTGTGCTTGATTCTGTTGCTTCTTTTTTTTCCCCCTTGTCTTCTCCAAGGGGTGAGGGTCCAGTGGGAACAGAGCATGGGGAGATGCGGAGCCCAAATTTCCCTACTCAGGTGGTGAGAGAAAAATGCACCCACGAGACCAGATGAGGACAAACTGGGAATCAGAAATGGTCAGCGGGAGTGAGCCCATGATGAGCAAACACAGGCACACAACCTCCGCTGTCCTGGGGTGAATCGAGTCCCACCCCCATCCCAAATCCATGTCCTCCCTCTCAGAACTGCAAGGGGAACCTTATTTAGAAGTAGGCTCTTTGCAGATACAGGTAGTTAAGGACCGTGAGGAAGTCCGTTGTTCTTAAATGCAATGACAGGGGTTCTTACAAGAAACACAGGAGGAGACACAGATGCAAAGGAGAAGCCATGTGAGGAGGAAGGCAGGCATGGGAGGGATGCGACCACAAATCCAGGGATGCTTGGAGCTCCAGAAGCTGGAAGAGTGAGGAAGGACCCTCTCCTGGAGCCTCAGAAAGGAGCATGACCCTGTCCCACCTGTCAGTAGCCGTGCCCCACCTGGATCTCAGTGGTCCTGCCCCATCTGGATCTCAGTGGTCCTGTCCCACATGGATCTCAGTGATCCTACCCCATCTAGGTCTCAGTGGTCCTACCCCATCTGGATCTCAGCGGTCCTGTCCCAGCTGGATCTCAGCGGTCCTGTCCCTGCCTGGATCTCACACTTCTGGTCTCCAGTGCTAGGAGGGGATGAATTCTCATTGTTTTAAGACACCGCGTGGTGGCAGCCCCAAGACAATTAGAAAATAAATACCCCTGCCAGAGAGGATTGCAGAGCTGACTTCTAGGCTGCTTTAGACCATGGTGCCTTAGGTCCATGCACTGGTTTCCCCAGATCCTTGGAGGGGCACACCATCTAGCTCCAAGCTGGACCGATGGTTTCCATGGGCGACCTAATCCAAGCGATAGTGTTCAGACAGCCACGTGTCCATCTCAGAAGACGGGGCATCCGTAACCCACTGCTTGAGGAAGGTCGTCCCCAAAGCTAGATGCAACAGAGCCAGGACTTGCTCTCCATCTGCCTCTACTGCTCCCTTGCAGCCATCCTCTCCCTCCCCAGAGAGCAGCCAGGTGAGGCCTGCACGCACCGTCTGCTTCATCTTGTCACTCGCTTTGTCAGATCCGCGGCTTTCCCACATGGCCAGACACCAAGGGGCGCCATCTTGAATCATGTCTGACCTTGGGCTGCTGTGACAAAGTACCGTCCACCAGGTGGCTTATGACGACCCAGCTTTAGTTTTTGCAGCTCTGGAGGCCAGAAATCTGAGGTCAGGATGCCAGAGCGTGGATGGTTTCTGGTGAGTGCTCCCCCTGGCTTATAGATGGCCACTACCTTCCCACAGGGTAGGAAGGGAGGCAGGGGACGCAAGCTTCCTGGCGTCTGCTATAAGGGAAATAAGGTCATCATAAGGGACCCCGTTCTCATCTGATCTTAATTACGCCCCGGAACCCGCTTGCAGATATAAATAGTGTTATATTGGGAGCTTGTGATTCATCATGGGAAACTGGGGGTTGGAGTTGGTGCACAAACATTGGGTCCACAATACGCTTTTACTCCTCGTTATGTGTTGTCCTGACTTCCTTCTCCTGAACTCCTACCTTTGGGGTACAGGTGGCTGCCCCAGCAGCACGCTTCCCTCATCTTATCCTGGAATTCCCAGGGGAGGACAGCTCACTCTCCATGTCTGTCTAGGACAATCCTCCTTGTCCCTGCTTGCATTACCCACATGGGTGGGGACATGGCTGATGGTCTCAGATCCCTTTCCTGGGTGAGTTCCTCTTCAGCTGAGGAAACCCTGGGAGGGTGTCTTTGTCACTGGGAGAAATGGGCAGAAGCAGCACATGCTGCCTGGGTTCAGCGGTGAGGACACTTCTGACCACAGTGTTCTTTTCTGAGAGATTAACGTGTTACCATTTCTCTGAAAACCACTTTCAGTCTCTGGGAAGGACATCGTGGGGCTCTCTCTGTATTTCCCCCAAGGTTTCTTCAAGACCACAGTGTCACGACCTTCACTACCCTTTGGAGACTCATCTTTTCCTTTTTTTTTTTTTTTCTTGGGGACTCTATGTGCTGTTTCTTGCAGGGAAGGGGAGGAAAGTACTGGGTAACCCAGGCTGATGATGTCGTGATGATAGACGGGGCCAGTCATCTCCCGTGATCTCACAAGGATGTCCACGAGGGGAGCTGGCCGCTGCCTCAGGGGGTTTCTGCCACCCTTCTCTGTTTGCACCGTCTGGTAACTGTTGGTGGCCCAGCAGTCCCCTGCCCTGTGTCCTCCTCTCCCATGGCGCCCATGTCTCTTGCCCTGCTTCAGTGAGGCAGCTGAGTGGGGACAGAGACTCTCTGGGGCTCTTTGCTGGCCCCATGTCTAGGGCAGGGGTTGTCCCTTCTCCCGGGAGCATGTGGCTCATGGTGACATCATAGCACCCTACTGCAGAGCTGTTGGGTTGTATTGTGGTGTTCAGTACGGCCTGTGTGCTGAGGGCAATGGCCCAGCAGCTGTTTATTTATTCCCTCTTACATAGGCCAGTTGTCATGTCCGCATTGGGCAGGGACCTTCCCGGAAAGCCTGAAAGTCCCCCATGTTGGGAAGTCCCTGGGCCCAGGCTCCTCAGGTTGGTAATTATCCCTGCTCACGCTGGACCCTGGATGGCGCAGGTCATAGGGAGCTCAACACGGGGCCCTGCTTCTTGAGTTTATGTTATCCTGAGAGTGGTGGGCAGTGAACACCTGCATTTGGGGGTTTATTGGAAGTCCCTGTCTGAAGTGTGGGGGAGAACAGAGCAGTGGCACTGGGATTGGAGAAGCAGTGTGCAGAGGAGGAGTAGGTCCTGCGTGGGAGGTCCTGCGGTCTGCCTTTTCCAGCATGAGAGGTTTGCTCAAATCCTGGAAGGTGAGGAGGCTTAGCCGTGGGGACACCCTGGGAAGACCACGGGCACAGAGGCTGGTTCTCCACCTTGAGCGGCAGCAGAATCCCCTGGAGCAGGTGGCCGGCCCCACGCAACAGATTTTGTGATACCCCAAGATGGAGGGCGCCTGAAACTCAGCATTTCTAACAAGTTTCAGTGGTGCTGCTGCTACTGTTCTCTGCAGTGTGCTTTGGAGCTACAGGGCCACCTCAGAGCCCACCGGGCATGTTCTCGAAGTTCTCAGAAGGTTACTGTGGGCCAGTGTGGGACGGGACAAGCAGAGACGTGAAGGTGCAGAGCTTCTGTGTGGGACCTGTAGTGTGTGTCCTCATGTGGGTTTTCCTGGCTGCATGTGCGAGGAGAAGGGGTGTGGGTGGTGTCTCTTATAAGGACACTTACATATGGTCTGTAGGATGAAGGCCCACCCTGATGACCTCGTTTCACCTTTGTTACTTCTTGGAGGTTCATCTCTAAATACGTTGCGATTTAGGCCTTCAAAGCATGAATTTTTGTTGGGTTTGGGGGTGTTGGACACCAACATTCAGTCTGTAATAGTGACTTAGAGAAGAGTCCTGGGTAACTCCATGGTTTTTGGGTGAAATATATTTCGGGGGTGAAATAATTAGAAAACTGGCACTGCCATTGGGCCACATTGGGGGAGGGTTCTGGATGGAGCGTGTTGGGGAGAGAAGATCTCTGTGTCATCACCATCACCTTTATCAATGCCTCCCCCTTCCACCTGCTGACGTTCTACCTTCTCCACCATATTGATCATCTCAACCATCATCTCCATCATCATGACCACGGTCACCATCACCATCAAACTCCTCATCATCACCACCTTCCTGTCATCACCCACCCACATCTTACTGCTTTCTACCATCTTTCTCACCAATCCCATCATCATCATCATGGCCGTCATGACCACCATCACCATCGTCAGCAGCCCCATCATTGTCGTCGCCATGACCATGACCACCGCCTTCATCACTACGTTCCCTTCAACTCCCGTCCACATCCTACCACGTTTCTCCCATCTTCAGCATTATGTCTGCCATCGTCGCCACATGGGACAGTCGTGAAACTTTTCTTTGAAATTCACAGAACACCAGATTGTTTTACAGTGAACATCTCAGGCACATTTACCACATCTACAATGTGGGAGCATCCCTTTCATCTACTTCTTAAACACGTCCATCAGCCCCAAAAGAACACCCTGTACCCATTAAACAGTCACTCCCTATTCCCCTTGCCCTTGGCTCCCACCAGTCTACTTTCTGTCTCTGTGGATTTGCACATTTCATAGGCATGGATTCATACGGTATGGAGCCCTTTTTTAACTGGTTTCTTAAATTTCAAATGGTGTTTTTGAGTTTTGTCCGTATAGTTAGTATGGGTCAGTAGTTCATTCTTTCTTGTGACTAATATTTCATGGAATGGATAAGACTACATTTTGTTTCTCTTTTTGTGGTTTGCTTAGAGAAACAAAGTAGCAGAGATGGGACGGCTTCAACAATAGACATTTATTCTCTCTCTCCCAGTCCTGGAGGCTGGAAGTCAAGATACACGTGCGGCCAGGGCTGGTTCCTCCTGACACCTCTCTACCTTGTGTGTAGACTCCATCTTCTCCCTGTGTCCTTGCGTAGTCTTCCCCCTGTGCATGTCTATGTCTTTTTTTTTTTTTTTTTTTTAACTTATTTGACAAAGAGAGATCACAAGTAGGCAGAGAGGCAGGCAGAGAGAGAGAGAGAGAGAAAGAGAGGAGGAAGCAAGCTCCCTGCTGAGCAGTGAAGCCAATGCGGGACTCGATCCCAGGACCCTGAGATCATGACCTGAGCCGAAGGCAGTGGCTTAACCCACTGAGCCACCCAGGCGCCCTATGTCTTAATCTTCTCTTCTTATGAGGCAGTCCTGCGGGATCTGGCCACACACCTCAGTGACCTCCTTTTACCTTAATCACTTTTAAAGACCCAGTCTCCAAAGATAGACGTATTCTGGGGTCGTGGAGATTGGGATGTAAATACAAATTTTCTGTGCGGGAGAGACAAAGTTCAGCCCATTCCACCTGTGAAACTTTGCTTTAGAGATACTGTGTCCCCTTGGGGGGTCCCATCATGGAATAGGGTAGCGTCACCCCAGGTGGATTTGGCTCATCAGCTTCCAGGGCCGAAAGCAAGATCCATTCATGAGAGAAGGCTAGAAGACTCTGGTAGTAGAGCAAAGACCCTCTCTGCTCTTCTCGGCAGCACCTGTCCTTCCCGTCGTCGCATGCATCAACACCCACCCATCATCACTCGTTCTTTCTCTCCGGTCACTTATAACCATCCCACAAAGGTGTTGGGGCTTCCATTGAAGTGATGCCCCCCAGAACCCATCAACTCAAAATGTTCTTTGTTCATTCAAGTAGCACCTTTCCCAGACCACTGCATGGCTGGTGGGCATTCTTTCTTCCTTGAAAAGGGAGAGCCCCTTCCGATGAGAGGTGTTGCTCATTCCCAAGGTTGGTGTGTGTAGGTCCTGCTGCCGGAATGCCCCATGTTCCGGTGGCTTTCCTGGGGTGCTGTGTGGATCTCCTTCATGCTCCATTGAGAATGGCGACCCTCCAGTCCATCTGCTGTGATGTCTGTGTAACTGGGTGTATGCAACCGGGTCCCTCTGTGTGTGTCGGGAAGTCACCTTGGGTGACCACTCTGGATGGTCAGGTGGCCTCTCCAACTTTCTAATACTTTTTTTTTTTTTAATACGAATTTTTTAATGGTAATGATACCATGTGAAATTCACCATTCTAACCAATTTTGAGTGTACACCTCAGTGGCATTAAACAAGTCACACTTTTGTGTGACCATCACACATGGAATGGATAAGACTCCATTGTGTTTATCTTCTTATGAGTTTGCTTAGAGAAACAAAGTACCAGAGATGGGACGCCTTCAACAATAGACACTTATTCTCTCTCTCTCCCAGTCTTGGAGGCCGGAAGTCCTAGGTTTGCCTGCCTCCAACACTTATCCATCTGCCCAAACTGAAACCCCACACCCATGTAGAAGTTACTTCTGGAGAGATTGGTGTCCTTGAAGCTTTTTTTCTGGGTCTGTAGCTCATCCCTGTTTCATGACCTACCTTTCTTACTCTTTTGCTCCTGGGGGCTGCTCCCACCATTCTTGCTGGGGAGCAGGGGTTTGGGCAGTCAAGAACCAACCCAGTGCATGGGATTGGTGCTCAGCTTCTTGGGTTGGGTGATTGGGACAGAAACCCTGCCTCTTGGCCTCTCTGGCTCCGATCTCGGTGTTCCCTAAATGGAACATGGTTTCATGATGGTTGTGGACCTGGTTTTCCATCCCACCATGTGCCCCACACAGTCCTTGAGGCTGCGTCCATGAAGGGCTCAGACCCTCTGTGATGGAGGTGGTCCTTGTCCACGTACCTGGTCAGGTTTGTGTTGTGTTTTATTCCATCGTTGGAGGAGGAGTGTGGACCTTCAGCCTGGAGCACCTGTGTCTCCTGTCCTCTGTGCATTAGCCAGGAAGTAAGCACGGCTCACCAAAGCAGGCATCGTGATTGCTGTCATCATCATCATCATTGTGATGACCATCCATTCCCAAGTGTAGTGGAGGTTCATCATTTCAGGCATGGGTGCTGGTGACATTTGCCTAGATTTGGAGCTTCCTCCGTTCAGTGCACCTGCCGTCTCTGGCCAGGCTTGTCCTGAGGCTGCTGAGAGCCATCACCCTCTACCCACCCCTGCACAGGACACCTCTGTGTGATAGCTCTGGGGTTAGGGAATCGGGGCACAGGGCAGGGTCCCAGAGGCAGCCCCACTGCAAGGTCCTCTTCCCTTGTTCTCCTTCTGTGATCTCTCTCATGGACCTTCTCCCCGTATCGCTTTTCCGCAGCTGCTCTAACAAATGACCCCATGCCTAGTGGCTTGCAACACCACATAGTTTTTCAGTCTCTCAGCTCTGCAGGGTGGTGGGTGTTAGTGGGTTCATATCTAGGGTCAGCAGGGCTGTGTTCCCTCCCAGAAACTCTGGAGGAGAGTCCATTTCCTGCTTCTTATAGCTTCTAGCTGCCGTATTCCTTCTTTGGCTTACGATTCTTTCATGCCACCAGCCGAGTTGGGTTAGATCCTTCTCGCGATGCTGTGTCTCTGTCTCTGGTCTTTCTCCCCTCCCTCCCTCCCTCGTAATACTTGGAAGGACTCACCCGCATCACTGAGGATGTCTCCCTATTGCAAGTCAACTACTTAGCATCTGTAAGGAACACCTGGAAACTCAGTTCTCCCTTAAACTCTCGTAGGCACAGGATCTGGGGATTAGGATGTTGATGCCTTTTTCGGGGCAGGGGGTGTTATTCTGTTTACCTCCTGTCATGTGCTCTGTGTGCTCGCCTTAGAAATGGCTTCTAAGAGTGGGCTTCAGAGAGTGGGGTTGGGTGGGGTGGGGTGGCCGCTGTGCCCTGTCCATCTGCGCTGACTTCCGCCCACGGACAAACCACATTAACACTAAAAAGCTTTCCTTAGGTGGAGAGATGCTGGCTCTGATTAGCTATGCATGTGGCTTTAAGTTGTGTGTGTGTATGTGTGAGAGAGAGACAGAGACAAAGACAGAGATAGAGAGAGGTGGGAAGACAATGGATTCATTGGGTTAACCCACCAGTTTACACCTGTCCCCTCCTGTACCTGACTGGACCCTGACAAGGACTCATTGCCCCCCTCCCCTGGGACTCGTCCCCTTCGCTGGGCACGCACAACCCATTTTCACGTGACAAGGAGCCCCGGGGATGGGATGGCCCAAAGCTGGGATGAGACAGCCTTACCTTCCAGAAGCTTGGGCCCGGCCCCAGATGCACGGTCAGGCGGGGGGCTCTGAACCAGGCACCAAGTTTGGTAAACGTGACCAGTTCTTTGTTCTGAGTGAGCTCATGCGAGGATTAATAAACACAACGAGAGCTTCTAGGCAGCTAATTCCAGGAGTGTTCCCTTTGCTTCTCGCGGGTAGGGGTCTCCAATTATATGCTGGGTGTGGTGGACCGGGATGGAATGCTCAGGCTTCACCGTTAGGACATGTTGAAGGAGTCCAGTGGTCTTTGGACGACATCTGAATGACACACAACGTGATAGTACCTTGACACCAGTGCACTTGAAGTTGTCCGGTGATCTGTCCATGGATGGATCCTGAGTGGCCAAGGCTCACCCCAGCAGAACGTCCTATGTCAAGGATGGAAGTGGGTGTGTGTTCCATGGCTCGCTCTTGCTCCCCGTGCTCCCCAAGGAGGCCAAGTGGAGATATTTCAGGGTGGGAGCCTGCTACAGCCCTCAGCATCCCAAGTCCCCATGTAGGAGTTTTCTGTAGGACACATCTGGGTAGTCCTTCCGGTCCCTTAGCTCAGCTCAGGTGTCCACTGGACCCTGTCAACATCTGTTTGCACCTTCCCAACCTGCTCAGTGCAGACAGCCTGCCCAGGCTATGTCCTGGGCGCCCCGGGACTCTGCGTAAGTGGACAGTTCTATGTTTGAGAGACTCATGCACCTTGGGCACGGTGTGTTTCTTGTTGACCTTCGTTTCCCCCCTTCCCCACTTGGAAATCCCTACTGGTTTCTCCAGGAGGTAACCGAAGAAGGCTACTGTCCCACAGACACCCTGCTGAAATGCATGCGGTCCCACCAGGCAGGCACATCCAGTGTCACGAGAGCCCAGTGTCCTGGGCAGGCACAAGAGACCCTGTGTTGAGGTGGTTGGTTTGCAGATCGCTCCGATGAAGCAGCTCGTGGAGGAGGTTCCCCGGGCAGCCTCCAGGGAGTTCTTCTGAAGTGGTTGACAATTAATTTGGTGGATGATTTCATCCCGCTGGATCATTATCTTGGGAGCCACTCCACAGAACAAAGGGCCGGGGCAGATGTGGGGCTGGGTGTGTCTGGGTAACAGCCGGGGCTCCGGAGAAAGAAGGTCTTTGTCATGCCCGCTCCCCCCCGCCCCCTCGGGGATCTGAGCTAGGAGAGCAGCCAGAAGCGGGGCCGGCTGTGCAGGCGGGCGTGCTCACGTTGGGGGCATGTCACTGGGCGGTCCCCGTTGACCATACGGAGCCAGCCGGACATTTGGGGACAACTCCCGAGGAGGAAATCGTTCTGCAGAGATGGCACAATTCAGGAAGGGCATGGAGCAGCCAGTCTGCCCAGATTGTCCTCTTCTCTGGGGCTGGATCCTATTGTCTTTCCACCTTCAGAAAAAAGCAATGCGTGTAGGAAAATAAAATCAGGAATGACTCCCTACACCCTGGACGCTCGGGCGTAGTTCTTGTCGGGTGATTGGACTTAGGAAGAGTTTTCTTTGCTCCGTTTTTACACATTCTGTATTTTATTTTGGTGACAGATACCAGAGTGTCCACTGTGTGGATCTTTTCCAAGAACCAGAGTTTCCTCTCTTTGATTTTTTTTTTTTTTTTTCTTCTTCTGTCGATTTCCTGGTCTTCATTTCACGGATTTCTTCTTTTGTGTTTGGTCTTTCTTCTGCTTCCGGATGTGCTCACCCTCCCTCTGACTTTTCTTCCTACAGTGTTGGAAAAACACAGGTCAGCAGCCAACGGATAGAGAAGCGTGTCCCCAGAACGCGCCGCATTTCAGGACAGCTGCTCTGAGATCCGGGGGCTTGTGTTCCTTGGAAAAGAAAATCTGGGGGCGCCTCGGGGGGCTCCGTCGGCGAAGCGACTGCCTTCGGCTCAGGTCGTGATCCCAGGGTCATGGGATCGTGTCCTGCTTCAGGCTTCCATTGTTCCTCTGGAATGTTCCAGAAACAATGACACACACCGCAGTTGGGGTCCCAGGCTCCTTAATTTATTTTTTCTGCCATTGATCTTCATGTCCCAAAGGGGTGGTGTGTAGTTGTTCGAAACGGGTCTGACTTTCACTGCCCTGCCATGATGGGGCTCGCATGGGAATGTGCCTTAGGTCAAAATCTCACCTTGCCGGGAGAGAGTCAGGCCTGGGATGTAGCAGACGGACCCTTCCCTTGGTTTCTTGGCTCATGATGGGATCCCAACGTGCTTGCTGTCTACCTGGCTCACCTGCATCTTGAGAAGGTGAAGAAGGATTGATTGTTACCCTAATGTAGGGATACGGCGGGGGGATAGTTTCCGATGTCTGTCTTGGACCCTCAGGCCCCTTCCCTCCTGAAGCCTCCTGGAGGATGACGTGGGAGCCCCGTAGTCATTGGGGAAGCAGGATTGAGCTATGGGAACTGGATATCCCTAGGGATGGGGAAGGAAGGTTGGAGGGAGATGGCTGGGGGCAAGCCGAGTCTCATCATGTTGTCCAGGAGCGCCTTTGATCCTAGAGGCTGTGGCTTGAAGTGGGAACCCTTAGCAGCAGTGAATGGAAGACTTTCTACATCTGGCTGTGATTTCTCCAAGGACATGTTCTTTGGTCAAGACTTTCAGGACGCCCGGATTTCATATACGGCATGTCTTCCCTGCATTTGCAGAATGGACTAGTCCATTGAACGCCTCTTGAGGGAGCGTGTTGGTTGCATGATGGCTCACTACGATGAGCTCATCACCAAGACCAAAGTGGTTCTCCAGGTGGGGTCTGGAGAGCCTTCTGGGGGACTCCATGAGTCAAGGGTCCTTTCATGCTACCATGAAGATATTTTTCATCCTTTTCTCTCTTTCTCTCTCTCTTGCCTGGGTGTGTGGCTGTTTCCGGAGGCTCCCCGACCTTGGGACGGTATCACCTGTGACCAACAGCAGACTGTCCTTACTCGCTCTTGTGTTTTAGACATTTCTTCTTTGCTTGCTGATATGGTTACTATCTCCAGAGAGCGACGCCCACAGGCAAGCAGACATGGGTTGCGGTCCCGGATCTGTTTCTGAAGGTCTTTGCCAAAGAATCTTGAGATCGGGGAGCTTGAAAACTCTTGTTTTAAACCAGTGCCCCAGTCTACGAGGTTCTTGATGGACCACCAACAGGGACTGACTGATGGGGAATCTTATGTCCAGAGAGCCTTCAGGGAAAGAAGCGCCTCACTATGCCCCAATTATGTGGCTTGAATTCTCGTTTTTCATCTTGCGCCACCGAAGGGAATGAGTCGCTTGGTTCAAAATCAAATGCTACCAATTGCATTGCTTCTTAGGAACTCTGGGTGTCCCCATCGTGATGTAGGTTTGGGTTATCTTTGCAAAGGCATCATTTAGGCTGTTCTGAAAGTTGTAATTAGCGTGTGCCCTGGGCAAGGAACTGCAGAGTTTATTTGGGGGACATTAAAAGATAGGATGTAGTTTACATTTCCAAGAAGCTTACTAAATACAGATAAATGAGAAAAGGTCATTGTGTTCAGGGTTGTAATCAAGGTGCCAAGAAGGAACTGGGATCTGATAGCAGATGTTCAGGGCTGAGTAGGGTTTCGGGTAAACACAAGTGGGGAGGAAGCACACAGCTTCTGAGGCGCTCCAGGACCAAGTTCTCCTAATGCTTTTGCTCTCCGCACCCCCAGCCTCTCTCACACATGGAAACTTTCTGAGTCCCTCTTCTTGGTGTCCGTCTTCTTCTTCAGTGGGAAGAGACCGCAAACCCGGTGTTTATCAGGAGGTTACCCTGTGTGAGGCATCGAGATAAGTAAAGACATGTCATCCGAGGAAACGCAGATAATTCAGGGCACCAAAGAGAAGACGGATGAAAACAAAAAGAGGAACACAGGAGACCTTTTTAGAGTCCTGTTTTCAGGGAAGCTGGAGAAGATACTGTTCCCATCAGCGAAAATAGGATGTAACAGCGAAAGAGAAACCATTGTGAATGGGATTGCGGAAAGTTTAAATAATTAAAACAGTAAATTCCCCCAGATCAAAGGGTGTCTTGGTCCTGCTTGCTTCATGTCCACTCACCTTGGAGGTGTTGGCTGCCGGAGGCACGGCTCTGATCTACACCTTTCTCTTGAGTGAGCATGGGGGGCATGTCTCTGAAGCAGTGTCTGTTGGGGGTCCATGTCTCCCCAAAACCAGGAAGCCCATTGTTGTACATTCCTGGGGCTGTTCTGACAAATCCCTGCAAACCTGGTGGCTTACAAGAACAGAAATTTATGCTCCCCCAGCTCTGGAGACCAGAGTCTGGGATCCAGGTGGAGCAGGACCAGAGACCCAGGTGGGGCAGGGCCACTGAGATCCAGGTGGGGAGGGCCATGTTCCTCCTCAGGTCTGCAAGGAGGGTCCTTCCTGCCTCTTCCAGCTTCTGGGACTCCAGGCATCCCTGGGCTGGTGGCCACGTCTTTCCATCTCTGCCTCCATCTTCATGTGGCTTCTTCTCTGTGTCTGTATCCCTGCTCTTCTGTGTCTTACCCTTATCATTGGATTTAGGGCCATCCTAAAGCAGGATGACCTCTTCTTGAAATCTTCAACTTCGTTACATCTGCAAAGACCCTGTTTCCAAATAATACCACATTCCCATGTAGTAGGGGTCAGGACATGGACCTGCCTCTCTGGGTGGACACAATTCAGCCCACGACACCCTTCATCCTTGACATGTCCACAGGATGGTGCCACGTGGAATTTTGGACCTTCTTCCCCCAAACCAAACCACTCAGCAGATCCGTGCACACCTGCCAAGGTTTCTGGTAGATGACCGCAACTTGTCATGCTGACACGATCCCCTGGAGTCTTGTCCACCCTCCCTCTGCTGCCCACCACGCCCCTCCACTGCTGCCATCTTGGCTGTGCATCTCCCTGTCACCCCTGCTCTTCACCCTTGGCTCTAGCCTCTGTCCTGATTGGTATCACAGCCCCCATACTGCCCTGGCTCTTCCTCCCAGTGGCTTCTATCATGAGAAGGACATCTTTAAAACAAAACAAAAGCACACGGAACCCAAAGCCACCCCCACAGGCACTTCCTGTCATTGGGTGATTTCCTGCTGCCCTTGGCATGAAGAACTCACTCAAGGGGTTTCACAGTCCCTCCCTTCTCTTGCTGCGCTCTCTAGTGCTTCTCCGAAATTCCAGTGCTCTGTGTGGCTCCCGCCTCATTCCCTTTACTTCTTCCCAGTCACCCTCCAACGTAGTCTTCAGTCTGCTCCACTCTCCAGTTTCCATTAGAAACTTCCTCAAAAGGAAAAGTCTTGGGTGCCCTGGGGGCTCAGTTGGATAACCCTCTGCCTTCAGCTCACGGCATGATCCCAGGGTCCTGGGATCGAGCCCAGCATCGGGCTCCCTGCTCAGCAAGGAGTTTGCTCTCCCTCTACCCTTCCCTGAGCTCATGATCTCTCTCAGACACATACTCTCTCTCTCAAATAAATAAAATCCTTAAAAAAAAAAAACAAAAAAAAGTCTTTTCTGACCTTTACATTAACATAAGGTCCATTTGTTTCTTCCTCTACACACCTGTCTTATGGAGTCATCAAACCTGAGGAAGCTCATTAAACCCAAATGAGCTGATCAGTGTTGTTACAGCTATTAAAATTGATGGTTACTGTCCACCTTTCTGGCCTGATTGTAACTAACCCCAGTGAACGTGGAAACCAGACTTAAGTTGCTCCTTGCTGCTTTGCAGTCGTATAGAACACCTGGCACACAGCCAGACCAGTGGTGGGGAAAAATGCCGGACCTCATTGTGTTGACTGGATCTTTGTTCAGAAAGCGAGGTTATACCCTTGGGATGAATATTTTCACCCCATGGACTGCCTAACTCATTTGTGGTCAATGGTGGAGTTTTCTAAATATTTCTAACCTGGTAGTTAACCCTTGATAACAGAACTGAGCGTGAGCCCAATGGTAGAACTTTAAAGCTGTCCAATATGGCACCCGTTAGCCCCATGGAACACGGTAAGAGTATTGTCTCATTAACCAGTCAGTATTTCAGATCCTCAGGAGCCCCCTGTCAGTGCGTGCCTACTGGCAGCAGACAGCAGGATGGAGAAGGTTCCTGCCCCATGGCAAGTTCTACTGGGCAGTGGGTCTTAATAGGGGACAATTCTGCCCCTACTGGACACTTTGCCGTGTCTCAGCTGCAGTTTGGGGGGCTGAGATGTGGGCATCAAATGGAGGAAGCTGCCTTAGTGAGAGAGATTCTCTCTGATTTGTCTGTCCGTCCATCCATCCCCTCCTCCATCTGTCTTTTGGTCCGTCCATCCATCCATCCATCCATCCATCCATCTATCCATCATTGATCCATTTATCCATCCACCCATCCATTTATCCATTATTGATCCATTTATCCATCTGTCCATCCATTCATCCATCTGTCTGTCCATCCATCCACCCTTCCATCCACCATTGATTCATTTATCCATCTGTCCATCATCCATCTGTCCGTCCATCCGTCTGTCCATCCATCCGTCCATCTGTCCGTCCATCCATTCATCCATCCATCCATCCATTTATCCATCATTGATCCTTTTATCCATCCATCCATCATCCATCCACCCATCTGTCCATCCATTATCTGTCTATCCTCTATCATCTATCAGTCCTCTATCTGTCATCTGGCTGTGTAATTACCCTGTAGCAATCACTTGGCAGTGGTTTTCAACCAGTGGTGTTTCTGCTCCTCCGTGGACACCTGACAAGGTCAGGGGACAATTTTGTTTGATGCAGCTGGGTGTAGGGTTGCTCTAGGCATGTGGTGGGTGGAGACCAGAGACGCTGACGCCCTGCCCCGGAGAGTCATGCAGTCCCAAATGTCTACAGTGCTGAGGTTGAGAAACCCTGATCTAAAGGGCTGTAGTACATTTTGGAGCATTTCAGGGGTGACTGTGACATTCCATCCCATCCTGCAACCAGCGTAGGGCTGCATCTAGGGCTGCCTAGCTTTTAAATTGGGAACGTGTGAAGACCCATCTTTGTTCTTCTTGGTGACAGTTCACCCAAGTGACATTCAGAGTTCAAAGCTGCAGATACCATGCTTATAGGAACTCCACAGCGGAGCCAGGAATTCCAGGCATTTCCCTTGTGGGACATTTGCTCGTGTTGGGGGTGGGTGGAAACTTCCTGTGTTTTTTTTTTTTTTTTTCCTTCCTGATTATCCGTTCTGTATGTCTGATAGGGGAGAGGATAATTTAGTAAATAACTTGTAGAATTGTGCTTTCAAAATGGCTGTTCTATTTTTATCTTTTGAAATAGGACAGTGTGAAATCGAATGTCAGTTGACTCAGCAAAATTCTGAGGGAGTTACTCGTTTAAAAAAAACAAAACAAAAAACAAAGCCGTCTAAATTCACACAACCCCCCTCCCACCCAGGGTTGAGATGAATTAGTCCAGTCTTTTCACCTGATCTTTGAAGTAAATATTCTAAGTTTAAAAAAAAAAAAAAAAGAATCTTCATGAGACTATCCAAAACACACTTCTCTTCTGTAACTTTTGCTTATTGAGGTACAATTCATAGGCCATATGATTCATCCTTTCAAAGTGTCCAGTTCTGTGTTTTAAGTTCAGTAACAGAATTAGCACATTTTTTTTAAGGGCCTTGTCCCCCCAAAACAGAAGTCTGAGCATAGTTGTGTACAGCAAGAATTTTATTTTTATTTATTTTTTAAAGATTTTATTTATTTATTTGACAGAGAGAGTGAGCGAGCGAAAGAGAGAGCACAAACAGGCAGAGCAGCAGAGGGAGAGGGAGAAGCAGACTCCCCACTGATCAGGGAGCCCGATGTGGGGCTCGATCCCAAGACCCTGGGATCATGACCAGAGCTGAAGACAGATTCTTTTTTTTTTTTTTTTTAAGATTTTTTTTTTTTTTTTGAAGATTTATTTATTTATTTGACAGAGATCACAAGTAGGCAGAGAGGCAGGCAGAGAGAGGGGGGAAAGTAGGCTCCCTGCTCAGCAGGGATGTGGGGCTCGATCCCAAGACTCTGGGAGCGTGACCTGAGGTGAAGGCAGTTGCTTAACCGACTGAGCCACCCTGGTGTCCCCAACAAGAATTTTAAAAAGCTGGGTTTTTGAAGGAGGATTGCATGTGTTAGAAGCTATTTCATATATTGCAGCTTATAACCTTTTCTGAGATTACGAGGAGGGGGAAATGCTCCCCCCCAAAAAAAAGTCAAAACAAAAACAAAACAGGAGAGTTTTACAGTGATAAATTCATGCATTGTGTTATAGTAGTGAACTCTTAATACAGTGGTTTTGAACTGGGAGGGGTCACTTACACACGATTTTTATTTTATTCTAATTTTTTTTTAACAATAAATGCAGTATGGTACTGTAAATGTATTTCCCATAGCATTTTATCAATCACGTTTTCTTTTCTGTAGCTCACCTTATTGTAAAAATACAGTAAATAATGCATAGAACATGCACACTCTGGGGTTGTCAGCTGTCCTGAGGTAGGCTTCTGGTCAACCATGGGCTATCAGTAGTTACGTTTTGGAGCAGTCCGAAGTTGCGTGAAGATTGTTTGGCTGCATAAGGGGTCGGCACAGCTAATCCCTGCGTTCCTGAAGGGTCAGCTGTCTAGGTCACTCATGGAGTCCGAGAGCCTTCCTGCTGGGTACCAGTCTTGCTAAATTCCTTCAGACCACATTGAGCACCTGCTCAATGAATGTGTCATTTTCCCACCAAGTCATGTACTGTTGGTGCATCTTGGGCCACGGCAGGGGAGGAGGACAGGGATGTACCATCCTCAGATAGTCTTGGATCTGAAGCATGGTCCAGACCCTTCAGTAGCTTCTTGGGGGTGCCACCAGGGAAGGGTTGTGGTCAGTACTGCTCACTGTAGACCCCCTCTGTCCTTAATGTACCACACCAAGTTGAAAGAGAAGGAAGGAACGTGTTCCCTGGAAATGCAGGGCAGGGCACAGTGGCTGGCCAAGCAATGGGCAGGGAGGTGGGGGGTGCTCTGTTTACTCCTGGAGACAGCCCCTTTGAAGCGTGCTTCTCTGCAGTATACATAGGGAAAGCATGTACCCCAACATTTCCTTCCCACGTCTCTGCAGCCCTGCTAGGAAGCTGTCCTGTAGATCTCCCATCCACCATTGGCCTGTTGGCCATCCCCCCATTTCAGGGGCACAAGGTCTCCTGCACCCTCCTTTCCTCCCCTGGAAGGTGCCTGCCCTGTTTCCTTAGCATCTGGGATGCCCGTTGGATAGCGCACGGAGCGTCCTGATTGAGGAGACACTGCCCATTAGGAAACGATGCAGGATAGGGGTGATGGTGAGCTACATGGGTCTTTAACTCAGGCATGGCTGTGCCGTCCCTCTTGCGTGTCAGGAGCGACTCTCACTTCCCTTCCTAGCAGTCGCCGCTGGTGTGTTTTAAGTGCTGTCGTCCGTGTGTTACTGTTCTACTCACGCATGGCGTGCTGGGTGTAGGCTCTTCCAGGATGGGGGGTGGACACGGGCTCGGTCTTGTGCTGATTTTTTTTTTTTTTTTTTTTCTCTCTGTGCTTGAAGCTGTTGAGTAGTTTTGAGCGTCCCAACCTTGTGTGGCCTATTATGTGAAGCAGGAAGTTAAGTGTTAATGCCAAGTGGGTTTTGATGAAGTTTTCTTTGCTGTTTGGGAAATATGCTTAAAAAGTGAATTAGTATCTGTCTGTCTGTTTATAAGCTGGTGTCTTTCTGTCCATCTGTCTGTCCATCCATCTCTTACCTATCTCATTTTTGTTCTCTGTCATTTATCAATGTATGTATCAACCACCTGTTTATTTGTCTATATCTCTCTTTATGTACTAGCTGTCTAATCTTTTTGTCTCTCCATCCGTCCACCCCATCCACCCATTATCTTACTTATATCAACTGTCTGTCAATCATCTGCCTATGTTCTGTGTGTCTGTCTGTGCTGGTCTATGAGCTTCTATTATCTTCTCCTCCATGCTTCTGTCCATCCATTATCTGTCTCATTTATCTTTTCAATCAGTCAATGTCTCTGTCCATCCATCCACCCACCCACCCATGTATTCGTCTGTTTGTCCATCCATCCATCTGTCCATCCATGCATCCACCACCATCCATCCATCCATCTATCCATCTAACCATCCATCATCCATCCATCCATCCATCTATCCATCTAACCATCCATCATCCATCCATCGATCCATCCATCCATTCATCCGTCCATCCATCCATCCATCCATCTATCCATCTAACCATCCATCATCCATCCATCCATCCATCCATTCATCCGTCCATCCATCCATCCATCCATCTAACCATCCATCATCCATCCATCCATCCATCTATCCATCCATTCATCCATCCATCCATCCATCCATCCATTCATCCATCCATCCATCCACCTACCCATCCATCCGTCCATCCATCCATCCATCCATCCACCCATCATCTATCACATGACTGTGCATCTCTCCATCTTTAACTCCTTCTGTGACTCTTCTTACCCTGGGATCAGGGAACACAGTTTCTCTGTAACCCAGTCAGAGTCCATTCCATGGCACAGAATAAAGCCCTATTGTCATAGCCAGATTAAATAAATAAATGAAGTGGCATTTAATTTTGGCTGTGCCTTTGGGGAGGAGGAGGAAGTCCTGAATACAGACACATTCAAATCAAACCCAGTATCCATGTCTGTCTTTGTGTTTACTTTTTCTTTTCTTTCTTTCTTCCTTTTTTTTTTTTTTTTAAAGGAGGCACCACACCCAGCATGGAGCCCAGTGTAGGGCTTGAACTCATGACCCTGAGATCACGACCTGAGCTGAAATCAGGAGTCGGACGCTTAAGCGACTCAACCACCCAGGCACCTCCGTCTTTGTCTTTGTTTAAATAGAAATGCCTTTGTAATTATTTGTGTACATGTGAATACTTTTATGTAATTGTAGTGGTTCACTCTGACCTGTCTGGGCTGGCTGCCAGGGTTTCTTTAGTTGGGATCAATTGCTACCTTTTCCTTCTTCTTCTCTTGTTCTTTTCCACAGTGTGTAAACAGCGAGGTCGTGGGTTAGGTATTTAAACTCCTGTGCTCAGTTTGAATGCTCTTTTGGACCTGTGCTGTGTTGTGGTTCTTGTGTGTCTGCTTGATTATGAGCTCCTTGGGAACTGAGAGCATGTCCCACTTGTAGTTAGTTGTACGTTTATAGTGGAAGACCTCATGGGGCGCCCATCTGTGGGGAAACTCTGCTTGAAGGGAGGCCAGCGAGATGCACGGTTCTGTCTCTGGGAGTGTCAGGGGGGACAGAATTTCATTTCGTTCTCATTTCTTTATTTTCGCAGTTACCTGCAATCAGGCTCAGGACCATGGGCTAGGATGGATCCATCAATTAGTGGCACTTGCTTAAAAACTTACAGGGACAGCAGGAAGAACATCACGAGGAGTCTTTTACAGGAAACTACAGGAAATGCCTCTTTTTGCTGCTGTCAAAAAACAGTGAAATCATTGCACTAAATTTAGCAGTAGACTAAATGTGTGGTGGAAAAAAAAAAGTAAAATAAAAGTTAAAAAAAAAAAAAAAAAAAAAAGTAACCTAAAATGAACTATCCAGGAGGGAAAGATTCTTAGCAGCTGGCTCGGGATGTTGTCCCTCCTAATTTTTTTTGTTTCTTTGTTTTTATGGTAGCAAAGGAAGGTCCACTCAGATAAGAGAGAAGGCGGCAGGTGACCTGCTCCAGTCACTGGACTTTTAGCTAATCAGACTGAACAGATGTTCTTGGAGCAAGAGACTTTATGGATTCCTTTTGCAAAATATCTATAGTCAGTTCCTGCATCTGTGGCCTTAAGTGATAGGGTTTCTTTCTTTCCTTTTTTTAAAAGATTCAATTTATTCATTTTTAGATAGTGTGCATGAGTGAGGAGAAGGGCAGACAGAGACAGAGAAAGAATCCTAAGCAGACTGTGTGCTAAGCCCAGAGCCTGATGTGGGGTGAGACCTCACCACCCTGAGATCAAGATTTGAGCTGAAACCAAAAGTTGGGTGCTTAATGGACTGAGCCACCCTGGTGCCATGTTATAGGACTTTTTGAAGATGACAACCTAGGGTTTCCATCTAGGGTATAATGATCAAGATGACTTTTTCTAAAACTGTTTAAGTAAAATATATGACTATTCATAATTTAAGAATCACAAGATGTTGTAAAATAATAGATGGGAGAGTCCACATGTGCCCTCACCCCCAGAGATAGTATCTTCCATAATCAAAGGGTGTCCATGAAACTAGGAACTGGCTTCTCTTGATCCCATTAACACCTGTCTGGACCTTACTTGGATTATAGTGGAGATATATATATATATATCTATATAGATATAGATATATATTTATTTATTTTACTTTTTACAAATATATGGAGATGCTTTAAATGCTCTATGGTGCATTCTTTGTGAAATCTGAGGTATTTAGGGCCAAAGGTGTTTATGCCATACAGAAACATAGGACCGAGATGCCACCCTGGGATCTAACCTCCTCCTCTCTCCTGCTTCTCTATCTATGTGGGTTCCTCTGACGTTGCCCACATTTGCAAAAGGACCTCCGTTGGTTTAGGCAAGAGATATTCTGTTGCTTCTTTCATTAAATGGTTTCCTCCATTGGCGTATCCATGAATTCAGTCATCTGCACATTTATCCAACTAACATGTGCCCAGGGATTAATCACACAGGTATGGAAAACATGAGCTTACTGCCACAAGTTACAGTCCAATCCCAACATGGACCCCTCCCCCCCCAAAATGGTGGTCTCTGGTATTTTGGAAGTTGGTGTGTTGACTGGAGCATTTTTATCATGGCTAAACTTTAGTACCATTTTTCCCGTGATTCTCTAAGTAAGAGTGCTTCTTACACCCTGGGCATTTCTAGTTCTTGTTGGTCCTAGTTGGTCCTCCCAGAGCCATGGGTACTCTTTGGTGACTTGATATCCCAGGTGGACTTCCATTCCCCAATATTACAGACGTGGTGTAGAGAATCTGCCTCAGAAAGTGAGCAACTCCATAACATCTCTTTTCAGATGACATTTCTTCAGCTGCATGTTTGCGGAAACTTCTTCGGAAGTGTTTTGCACATGTCAGACTTTGGAATTATGATAACGTGGAAGTGGGAATATCAGCCCTTCTCTCTTTAGCCCTGTAGCAGGAGATTTGTCTCCAGTCCCCGTAGTCTGGTGTAGGATCCTTTTCCCATAGGGTATGTTCTGTCATTCAGTCAATGGTTGATAGATGTCGGCATCTCCTACCCCAAAGAATAAGGAGTAGAAACAAATGCCAGTTATGTTTAATGGAGCTTACTTAAAAAAAAAAAAAACCTTTATCACCCTAAATTTTTTTGGTGGAGGGGACGATTAATGTTCTTGATATAATATACACACAACAAAATTCATGCATTTTAAGTGTCTCCATTGATGACTTGTTGACAAGTGCATAGAGTTACGTAACCACCATCACACAGAACATTTACGAAGCTGACTTCATTTTATGCTGATGGAAGATTCATTTATTACCTCCACTGAGGTGCCGTGTGATGGGCTTTGCATGTGTTATTTTATTTAAAGCCTGTTGGGCGTAAAGACTTTTTCTTTCCAGTTTTATTGAGAGATTCTCGACAGCACTGTGTGAGTGTAAGGTGTACAGCATAATGAGTAGACAAATTCGTATTTTGAAATGATTACCTCAATTAGTTAACATCCATCTCCTCATGTAGCTAAAGAAAGTTCTTTTTCTTATTGTGAGGACTTCTAGGTTACTCTCTTAGCAGCTTTGACATATATCCTATAGCAGTGTTAACTGTGGTCATCAGGTTGTATGGTAATGTCCCAGGACTTAGTTATCTTACAGTTGGAACTTTGCACCTTTTGACCATCTTTATCCAGTGTCTCTACTCCCGTACCCCACCTCCAATCTGAACTCTTTTCTATGAAGTTTTTTTTTTTTTTTTTCCTTTTTAGAATCCACATATAAGTGAGATCATTCTCTCTTTGCCTTTGACTTATTTCACTCAGCATAGTCCTCAAGGTCCATCCATGTTATTGCAAATGGTAGGAACCTTTCTTTCTTTCTTTTTTTTTCTTTCTTTTTTTTGTTTGTTTGTTTCTTTCTTTCTAATGACTGACTGCTATTCCATTGTGTATCTTACTGGGCAGAGGCAGATCCTGTGGCCATCCTTACCTGCAACAAAGCTAAAAAAATGGACTTTCCTACTTTCTGAAGGGAGTTATTGAGACCTGGGGGTATATACTGGTGAGGCTCCCAACACCAAGTGGGGAAATCTGTGCCCATTTTCTTTACACCACCTTTATACCTTTACAACCAATACCATTAATGTTGTCTTGTGTTCTGTGCATTTAAGCTGGCCGAGCTGAAAATTAGAGAGTGCTAGTTTCATCCACCTTGAACAAGACTCCTATCCTGTGTGGTCCGGTCACCTGACTGTGGTGTCCAGGGACTCCTGCATCCCCTAGGGTAGCTCAGGCTCCGGCTGCCTGAGTGCATTAGTAACCCGTTTGGAGTTCTATGTGCTTTCAGTTGACCCTGCTCAGACAGAGTTTGAAAGACGTTGCCTACAGCATCGTTGTTTCCACGTTGCTGTGGAAAAATCTGAGTCATATTTGGTGTTGTCTTTCACGTAGGCACAGGGAACGTCCAGATGCAGGTCAGACACTAGGGCTGAAAATGCAAAATATGATCTAGTAAAGGCAACCCAGTGATGAAGGGACTCCTTCCCTGGGGGTGGTGGAGAAAGGTGATCAGGAGGAATGGTATCAGAGAGAGAAAGGAGGGGGAAGCCACATGGTCTTCTTTCTACCACAAAAATGTGACAACATGGCAGGACTTACAGGTTGCACTATGGTCTGTCCTGTCGGAGAGAGGGACCATAGAAGCCCAAGGATTCATGTGTTTGCCCCACTTCACAGATCAAATAAAGGGCAAATCTTTCAGCAGGTGCTGGTGTCCCCAATTATGTGCACCTAGCCCAATGGAAACCTCAGTGTCTGCCTAAAGACCCCTAAGCTTTGCCGGTTCATCCTCTTTTCAGCCTCTCCCCCATAGCCCGCCCCACCCCACCTCCCATTTGGGACTCGATTCCACAGCATCTCACCCCATGTGACTGCCTTACCCTGTTTCAGTTCTGTGTTCACTTCCCAGTGACCTTCCAATGAGCACATGCCTCATCATTTGCTGCTGCTTACACAACACTTGCTTTCCTGGGTTTTCAGCGCTCCCTCTCTGCTCCTCCTAGGGTAAAATATTCATGATCGGAAACTCTGCCTAAAAGCCAAGGTTACTCATCGTGGGCCCCGCCCCTCCCCGCCATCAAGGAGGCGAGGAGATTTATTTCACAGCCCGGCAATTCTCATTTATAGAAAACTCTAAAAAAAAAATGTTCTTGCTTGAGTGTGACTCCGTGCTCTTGCTCATGTTACCGTACGTAGGTCCTAACCCTATGCAAGAAGAAAGGATGTCTGCTGCTGTGTGGTTGTGTTGGGAGGGAGGAGAACGTCCTTTGTCTTCCCCGCAGATCTTCCTGGTTCCTTTCTTCCTTTCTCCCTCTTAGGTTAATTGCCATTTTTCTAACCAGAGACCCTTCCTGTTCCCCAGACTTTCTTCCCCAGAAATGCCCCTTCCCATGCCTCATTGCTTAGACACACAGTGATGGAAAACCCAGCCGACATGGATAAGCTCACTGGGCACCCGCGATCCTAACGCTTACACATACCAATTTCCATTTTTCTGCCCCTCTACTTTACATTTGCTCTAGTCACAGGAAGAATTCCTTTGGATCTTTGATCTCATGTTTGCATTAAGTGGTTGCCCACCAGTATGACGGGTGGACACCATGCCCCACACTGAGGCTCAGAGGAACAGGACAGCCTGACGGTGGAGAAAGAAGATGCATTTGGGTTGGAAATGTCCCACCAGGGTACAAACGAGTGTCGGATTTCCTTGCATAGTTGTATTTTTAAAATTTCACCCCAATCTCAGCCCTCTCTCCCTTTATATCCTACCCAAGTAGCCATCTTTTTCCCGTATCATGTAGGTATCTATCCCATTTTCCAGTCCTTAGCAAATTCTGAAATAAAGACCAAACGCTTTGAGGAGGCATTAATTAACGTGTTCAAGAGCCTTCTTCATGAGCGTCGCGTGCCTGATACCTTTGCCTTTATCTAGAAATCCCAAAGAGAAACTATACAACACGTCTTTACCACACTTCTGCATCCCACCTGTCTTGTATGAGTGTGTGCGTATGCGCGTAGTCTCCACAGTGGCCCATATGCAGAGGGGATGGCCAGCTTTCCCTCTAATTCAAGAACATTTCCGAGGCAGGTCTTCGTCAACCTGCCTTTGATATGTCTTTGTCGACGTGTGTGTTGTACATGCCCTCACCTGAAAGTTCCAGAATGGAGCTTCTTGGAAATACTCTCACCCACCATATACCACGGTTGGGAGCTGCAGAAGCTGATGGATTCTCTTAAGGTCCTGATGCAGCCTGGTGTGCTGTCTCCCCTTCCAGGCACCGGGACGTTTGGACGGGTGCAGCTGGTCAAGGACAAGACGGCCAAGCATTTCTTTGCTCTGAAGGTCATGAGCATCCCCGACGTCATCCGCCTAAAGCAGGAGCAACATGTACACAATGAGAAGTCGGTGCTGAAGGAAGTCAGCCACCCCTTCCTGGTCAAGCTGTGAGTCTTCCCCTGCCCCCCACCACTGCCTTCTCTGGGTCCTCTCCCTCTCTGAGATGTCGGGCCGGGGGTGGGTGTGTGGAGTGAGGTCACAGCTGGCCCTCTGGCTGGATGGGACCAGAGCCTCTGCCTGGGCCTTGCTCCCATCCTGGGTGAGCAGTAGGAGTGTGGGTGGTCCCACCAGACACTCCATTCCCCTCATCCCCTTCTGGGTCACCATCACCAGTTCAGCCTCATTCATGCAGGTCACTCCTCGGGTTTCTGGGGGACGACTGTATCTTCATTTGGACACACCACATATGTGTCCAGTTGAGGGTTCCCCGCACTGAACAAATAAATCCCTGTTCTCCCACCCTGTTTCCTAATACAGGATAAGACCATTCTGCACCCAGGTGCCAGAAATGGGAGGCCCAGATAGGGCTCTCTTTCCCCATCCACATTGTGGGTGCCTTCCAACCAGGGTCCATGTCTCCCCTCCACCCTCTTCTTCTTGTTCCTTCTCATTCCCAACCCACAGCCCCTGCCTGAGCTGGGGCCCCCTGTCTCTGCCCTGATGTCCAATACTGGCCTCTCACCTGGTTTTGCCCTAGCATCCTTTCTTCCTTCCTTCCAAGGCATTCTTCATCTTCCAGCCATGGTGATCCTCACCAGATACCTGTCTGGTGACTTTCATTGGTACCTACAGATCCACGTGGAATAGTGACCCCAGAATCTGACCCCAGCCACCTAGGGCTCATCGTGGACTGACCTCTGGGTTTACCTTCTGCTTGCTATCTCTTTCCCTCCACTCTGCCATCCGTGGTCCCATCTCGGAAAGCCACCTGCAGTAGGGGGGAGGTGCCACCTGCAGAAGGAGGCAGATGCCATCCTTGTGGTCATTCCCTGTCTCTGGCAGGCCACCCCTCCCCTGCAGTGCCTCCTTTCTGTGTGTCTCCCCACCAAGCATCCCTCCCTTTGGACCAACTCCTATCTTTCTTCTCTGCTACACCTGTCCTCACACAGAGACAGCCCTTGGGCACAGCTCTGGAACATCTCCCGTGCACACAGACTCTGAGAAGGACGTCTGTAAATGCACAGCTGCCCCAGCCCCCCATCCTCTAAGCCCAAAGCAGCGTGTTGCCCAGAGTCCCGACTCTGTTGCATGTTTAATGAGGAGGAGAAACGAATAGGCTGAATTTTTTTTGTTTGTTTGTTTTACTTCCCTTTTATGGAGCTGTGGGTGATCTTGTACTGATAAAGAGGGGTCAGGTGCATCTCAGGGTTTCAAGTCCTGGAAACAGAAATAGTCAGTGATTCGGGGACTCAGCGTTGCTCACTCACCATGTGTGAATTCCCCCATCCGGTCCACGGTGGAACAGCCATTAGAAAAATGAGTGCGTTAGATCTTCCTCTGGAATTAAGGAAAGCGTCTAGTTATGTCTCTTGGAGGAACTAAAGTAGTGATTCTAGGGAGGATCATTAGCTCGCTAGGGTTTTAAATAAATATCTTCTACTGGAGACCTGGGTTCCGTTATGATATTGCCAGATTGCCGTCACGTGTCTAGGGCTTCCTTCCCAAGACAGGGAGTCTCAAGCCAACCACTTCATGGTTGAGAAGACACAACGACCTTATGTTTACACATGATGGACTCTGGATGGGCTTTGTGATTGCAGAACTGGAGTACAGGTCACAGTCAAATGTCGTCTTCTTATATGTCAAGTTCAGTGAAGGGTGTGGTTGAGGAATAGGAATGTCTCATCATTAAATCAACATGGAATTTGAGGAACAATTCACTCGTCTTCTCAGAAGGGTTATCCTCATTGGCAGAATGTGGTAGGACGTCATTTAAAAATCTGTCTACCAATCCTGATCCATTTTTGGTTTCTCCCCAACAGTACTGAGATACTGCACAAAATGAGGCACGTTGTCGTGTCTGCTCTGTCCTGAAATGCTCAGATTATGGAGAAATTATTATCAACAACAGATCCTTTGAAGATGTAAAGTGATGTGAAGTGATATACATTTCTAGGTGGCCGTTATCTGAAAATTATGGAAAATGAAAGTATCAGTCCACTTGGGCTACCATAACTCAATACCATGGAGTAGGGCGCCTAAACAAAACACATTTATTTCCCATAGTCCTGGAGGCTGGGAGTATGAGATCCAGGCAGGACTGAGGCTGATTCCCCCTGATGCCTCTCTCCTGGGTGTGTAGACCCTGTGTTCTCATTGTGTCCCTACATGGTCATCCCTCTGTGTGTGTTTTGTCTTCCCCTCTTCTTTTTCTTCTTTTCTTTAAGAAGATTTTAAGATTTTATTTTATTATTTTTTTTTTTAATTTGAGATAGAGACAGCACAAGGAGGGGAAGAGGCAAAGGGAGAGCCCTATGGGATTATGGTGTACCCTACTGACCTCATTATACCTTAATCCCCTCTTTAAAGACCCCATATCCAAATATGGTCCCATTCTGAGGTCCTGGAGTTAGGGCTTCAACATGTGAATTTGGGGGGAGGGGATATAATTCAGCTATAACACCTACTTAGTGACTTGCCAAGGGTAGACCTCTCAGAGCACGTGGATCATATTACGATATTCTTCTAGCGCTTGCTTTTTTCTGTGTGTTCTCACTGGAGTGACCAGGTGTGTCTACACACTGGGTATGAGTTGAGCTAGTGAAATCAGACTCTGGAAATTCTCTGAATGTAGCATGGAGATCATGCTATGGATGGGATCCACATGTATGGATGGGAGCCACAGAGTGTCCAGGTCCATGTGATGAGGGACACGTACTAGTGGGGAAAGACCATCCGTGAAGAATTGTATTTAGTCCCCCAGCGGCACAGGTTGTCTTGTGAATGGAGGTCACTTCACCCGACACCCTGCATCCCACAAACTGTCTGAAAACATGGAGCAGGTTTTGCTTGCATTTCTTGAGGCCACATGGAATGCTGTGGATTCCGGGTATCAAGCTGGTTATTTGGGCCTTGAAGTTGGGGTTGAGTGACTTGGCAAGTCCGCCGGTGGCATTGTCCGAGCTCAGTATGGGAACCACTCTAGTATTTTTGAGAAGATGTCAGGGGATTTGTTAAATGCACATTTGAGAACAAGTTCTGTTTGGAGATAAAGTCGTTCCAAAGGCCAGCTCAGCCCATGGCGATAATTTTAGAAGAGCTGAGTAACTTACTTTCTGGGGTGCAAAATGCAGATTTCCGTGGGACAGAGACTTGGGGTCTGCCCAAACACCAGCCTCTGGGGTCTGCTCTTTGCCCTTTTGAGGGCATAGAAATTGCTGATGTCCTAGATTCGTTTGACCCCAGAATAGGGTTTTCTGCCGTGACACCATTGACATAGGGGATCCAGATCATTCTCTGTGGTGGTCTGCTCTGTGTAATGTAGGAGCGTAAACAGCCTATCTGCACTCCTCCAACTCAGGCCAGTAGCATGCCATGTACATGTAGAGAGGAACTTTCCCCAGACCCTCCTCCTCCATCTCTCCTGTGAGCATGTGTCCTGCTTGCCTGTCTCCTGCTAGAACCCAAAGCCACAGAGTTTGGATCTCACTGTCTGCACAGAAAAGTGTCCGCACATGGCCGGTGTGCCAACTCAAGGATGCCGAGTGCAGAGATGGGGAGGGAACACCATGGGTACAGTACACGCCATGTTCCAGACAAGGAGAGCAAAGAGATGGAGTTTCGGGAGCAGACTCCCGTGATTGTAGGGGCTGCCAAGTCTGAAATCCATGGGATTGGCCAAGTGATTTGAAACGAAGGTAAGAGCTGATGTTTCTGTCTTGAATCTGAACTCTGCAGAGCCACCTGGGAAACTGCTGACTCAGGCACAATTTTTATATAGCCGTCAGATCCAGAGGCAAAATACCCTCTTCAATGGGAAACCTCACATTTTGTTGTTGTTGTTGTTCTTTTTTAAAATATTTTATTTATTGACAGAGGGAGCAACAGAGCACAAGTTGGGGAGGGAGAAAGAGGGAGTTGAAGAAGCAGACTCCCCACTGAGCAGGGAGTCTGACTTGGGGCTTGATACTAGCACCCTGGGATCGTGACCTGAGCCGAAGGCAGACACTCAACCAACTGAGCTGCCCAGGCACCCACACTTTTTTCCTCGTAAAGCTGTCAGCTGATTAGATGAGGCCCACCCATCTTATGGAGAGTCATGTATTTCTCCTAATGTCTGCTGACAGTACATGTTAATCACACCAGGAAAAAAAAAATGTCTACACAGCAACATCAAGATTCCTGTTAGATCACATGTCTGGGCACCAGAGCCTCTTGGAATTGATCCACTAAAGTAGCCATCGCAAAGGGCAAAAGCAAGAAAGCTTGAGCAGAAGAGCAGAGCTGTTCCCTCATTGGGCATTTGAAGTGCCCACTGTAGCGGACAGGTTGGGGGCTGCTCGCCCAGACTGGATAAGGAAGTAGGACACATTACCTACAATCGCAGTGTCCAGATCTTGAGCAATACTCTGGCGAGGAACCCTGTTGTACAAGCCTCCCATCTCTGGCCTCCAGGGACCATGTTCTCATGGAAGTCCGTGTGGATTTCCAAGCCTTTGTTTACACTTTTGCAGGACTGGGGAGTTTTACCCTCTTCTGTCCTCCGGGAGGGCAGTTCCTCCATCTTCCCTCCCTGGTTGGT
The DNA here is from genome assembly GCF_020171115.1 of Neogale vison. Lineage (NCBI taxonomy): Eukaryota > Metazoa > Chordata > Mammalia > Carnivora > Mustelidae > Neogale > Neogale vison. Next base: position 129,687,371 of record NC_058105.1, read on the forward strand.
GTCCTTCATGCCCCCTTCCCTGTACCTCTGGGTGACAAGGGCTTATTCTTCTCACTGCCTTGTCTTGGACATCTCGTGGTCAACTATGTTGATGCCACAGTCTTTATCGAACTCTCTGCACCGTGGGTTGGTCGTTCTCCATTGACTCAGAGGGGCTGCAGGAGGTCAAGGACAGGTCCATCTGTCCCAGGAACTAACTTGCAACCCCCTACACCTCTGTCTGACCTCCTCCCGTGTCCCGCTGCGTGTCTGCTTCCAGTCCCTCCCCCATCTCAGCCCTCTCTTATTTCTCCTTTCTCCTAACCGTGCCAGGTTGCTTTTTGTTTGTTTTTCCAAGATGAGAAAAGAACCACGTGTCTCCTGGATGCTTGTGACTGGTTGTTCCCATCATTCTGAAGGACGTAGGAGAGTGTTTCTTGACCAGCAGCTTGTTCCCTTTCAGTGTTTGCATGTGTGCTTGCAAACTCTGGAGATGGAGATGGAAATGGCCTTGCTTGCAAGCAGCTATTCCCATGTGGTGACCGCTCTTAGGGAAATGGGCGCCTTGCGTCTTTTGCTAAGATGTCCCCCACCACCCTGCCCACGGTGTGACCCGTTGATAGGCTTTCAAGGCAGAGCCTAGTGACTTTACCTTGGGTCCTGGTGGATGGGGGCGGTGGCCCCTCTTTCTGAGCCGCAAAGATGTGGGACCAGTATCGCTGGCCGCCAAACAGCGACATTTGGCATAGGACCTCTTGGTGTGCTCCGGGTGTGCTGTGCTGCCTGCCATGGGGCGGAATCAGTCAGGCTTCTGGCACAGGTAATGACAGTTGTGGATGGTGATCATGCTTCACCAGGGCTATTCTGGAAGCCTCCTTGTCGTGCTGATGTGATCTCCATCGGGATGGGAAGAATGATCCGCACGCCTGCTTGGCTCCGGCCACCTTTACCTCTTCTTACCATGGGTTCCAGCGCTCAGACTTTACCTGATGGAAGTTGCTGCTTCCAGATTTCTCAGCCTGGGTGCTCCTGACATTTGGGGGTGGATGTCTCTGTGAGGTGGGGTGTCCCAGGCATTGTAGGACGCTGAGTAGCATCCCTGGTCTCCACCCTTAGATGCTAGGACTTCTGTCCTTTCCCATTTTTGACCATCCACATAGCTCTGAGCACTTCCAGTGATCCCTTGGGGGGACAGAGCTGTGCCAGCTGAAAAAGCCAGAGCTGAAGACAGAGATGCAGACAGTAAGTGGGCATGCATGGGGTCCCACTGTCCCTTCCTGGACCCAGCCGCTGAGCCAGGAGTTCCATCACTGTGTCTGTGGTGACCAGCCTGTGGACCCCATCACGTTCCCTAACCTGGTACACCTCCTTGCATATGAGCAGAGCCAGGCTAGGGCTGATGTTGCCTAAAGCAACGATCTCTCCGTGTCCACCAGCTTGGGTCTGCTCTCCGTGTCCCTTAATCCGCCGTCAGGTAGTTGGTAAAGCTGTTCCTTCGTTGCCCTTGTAGTCACAGGGGAAAGAAGACCCTTTTCTGACTCTCTATGCATGCTTGTCCATTTGAAGCTTAAAAATGCTGACAATGTGTCTTTGAGTTTTGGAGGTTCTGGGAGTGTCTGGAAGGGCAGCATCTGTGCCAGTGAGCAGTGGGGAAAAGCAGATGGGAAACAGGGCAGTCTGCATGCTGTGGGGGTACAGGGGGAAACATGTGCACCTGGGTGCATTTGCTGGGCTCCTGTGCGCTTGCCGGGGGCGGGGGTTTCCAGAAGCATGAGGAGGAGGACACGCTGTCCCCACCTGGCCCAGTAATATACTGGGGATGGCACACTCCCCGCAGCGTGGGTGGGGGGTGAAGTGGAGCCTGTTTACAGAGGGGCAAGAGGTAGCTATCTCTGGACAGAGTGGTGCACAGCCACCAGCTAGGGGCCATCAGAACCACTGGTGGTAGGCAGGGGACCCTTGGGGTCAGGAGCCAGAGGACGCCCTGGAATGGGGGATGGAGTAAGCCAAGGGCACCTTGGGGCAGATCTGGTTGCCATGGTGACAGGTCAGAAAGTAGAAGAAACTTTCCAGAGCCTCAGGTTGCACAGAGAGGTGAGCAAGAACAGATAGGGTGACATCCATGGGAGGTGTCTACTCTTCTTATTTAATGGCAGAAGTCCTCTGCAGCATCACAAGCCATTACGATAGACTCTTTTTATTTTTTTATTTTTTTTTCCAATTTATTTATTTTCAGAAAAACAGTATTCATTATTTTTTCACCACACCCAGTGCTCCATGCAAGCTGTGCCCTCTATAATACCCACCACCTGGTACCCCAACCTCCCACCCCCCCGCCACTTCAAACCCCTCAGATTGTTTTTCCGAGTCCATAGTCTCTCATGGTTCACCTCCCCTTCCAATTTACCCAAAAGCACATACCCTCCCCAATGTCCATAACCGTACCCCCCTTCTCCCAACCCCCTCCCCCCAGCAACCCACAGTTTGTTTCGTGAGATTAAGAGTCACTTATGGTTTGTCTCCCTCCCTATCCCATCTTGTTTCATGGATTCTTCTCCTACCCACTTAAGCCCCCGTGTTGCATCACCACTTCCTCATATCAGGGAGATCATATGATAGTTCTCTTTCTCCGCTTGACTTATTTCGCTAAGCATGATACGCTCTAGTTCCATCCATGTTGTCGCAAATGGCAAGATTTCGTTTCTTTTGATGGCTGCATAGTATTCCATTGTGTATATATTTGCAAATGACATATCAGATAAAGGACTAGTGTCCAAAATCTATAAAGAACTTAACGATAGACTCTTTTTAAATGAACGAGGCTTGGCTTTTGGGTCGGTTAACACCTTCAGGTAGGAGCCCTGCCACAGACTTTGCACATAGAACACAGTGGTCAGTGTTAACAGCGGAAGGCACTGCTCTGAGCTGAGGTCAGGGACAGGCGGGGGGCCTGGAGTCAGAACATCCTGTGTGTTTCTTGTCGTTGTAAACTACAGCCCGTTTTTTTGTTCTTCACAGGTTCAGATCTACTCTTGAATATACTTAAAACTTATAATTTCTCATTGCAGTAAAATGCACCTAAACGTGCAATAGGACACTTTACCTATCTTTAAGTTCACAGCTCAGTGGCATTGAGCACATTCACGCTATTGCATCCCCCCTGTCATCTCCAGAACTTTCCATCTTTCCAAACTGAAGCTCTGCCTCCATGAAGTAGTCGCTCTCCATCCCTATCTCCCAGTCCCTGGCCCCACCATCTCTCTGTCTCTATGGATGGGACTCCACTAGGGACCCCATATACATGGAATCAGGTAGGATGTGTCCTTTTGTGTCTGGCTCCTGTTACTCGGCACCATGTTCTCAAGGTCCCTCTACGTCATAGCTGGTGCAGGAAATGTGCTTTTCAACGCTGAGTCATATTCTGTTCTCTTCATGGACCACATGCTGTTTATCCACCCATCCCTCCATCCACCCATCCATCCATCCATCCATCCCTCCCACCATGCATCCATCCATCCATCCATCCCTCCTTCTGCCCACCCACCTGTCCCTCCATTTACCCATCCATCCATCCCTCTATCCACCCATCCATCCATCTACCCATCAACCATCCATCCATCCATCCATCTATCCCTTTGTCTATCCATCCATCACCCGTCCATCCATCCATCCATCCATCCATCCATCCACACATCCATTCATCCATCCATCCATCCATCCATCCATCCATCCATCCACACATTCATCCATCCATCCATCCATCCATCCATCCATCCATCCATCCTTCTTTCCATCCATCCACCCATCCTCCATCCAGGAACACTTGGGTGGCTTCCACATTCTGGCTCATAAATAATGCTGCTAGGAACCTGCTGTGTACATGTGTCTGTTCCAGTCCCTGCTTTAACTGCTTGAATGCATTTTCAGTTTCTAATTATATCTCCTTCCTCTTAGTAGAGAGATTTAAGATTTTCTCTTTTCCGGTTTTCTTTTCTTCAGGTTGCCTCACTCAGGGCTTTCCTATCTGCTTCCCACCCTCCCTCATCACCAGGTCATCCCATGGGCAGTCTGATATGGATCTTTTGTGTCCTTCAAGTGCATGTGCACACATAAACACACACACTGGGTTTGGGCATTATTGCAGTATATTATACACACCCTTCCCTCTATTTCTGTCTTACCTTTGTGGGGATCCCTTGTGGGGGGTTTTGGGAGGACACATTTGGGACGTTTCCATCGGGACAGGTGTGTATGTGGGTGTGCATGTGCTCCAGAAATCCCCACCTGACCCCTTTGCTCCAAATTTTGGACTTAATGATTCCAGCCAAGCCATGCTCTTTCTTCCATCCCAGCTTCCCCCTGAGCTGGATGTTTGAGTCCTCCTTATTCCCAGCCTGTCCTGCTCAGATGCCTCCCAGACAATTGAGAGTCCCTCTGTCCAAACATGAATTGTTGACTTTGCTCCTGGCCTCCTATCCCCAATCAGTACTTCCTTTTGGTTTCCCCAAATGGCCCTTCCAGTCCCCCAGGCGCTATTTTGGATCCTCTTTTCTTTGCCTCCATGGACACTCCAGCCCGGGATCCTGCCCTTTCCTGTTGTAAATCACATCACCACATCCATCCAGATCTGTCCAGTTCAGTAGCATCTTCACAGAAGCTACTACACACAGTGTAGTGTGAATGAGCTACTACTACAGCTCACCCATATCCCTCTCTTTCTCCTGAGCATCCATCCACTCCAGATCCCAGGATAAGGCTTCCTTTTGGTGTAACCATTGACCTGGGCAATTCTCTGCAGTCAAATCCCATGGGAGAGGGAGGTACCCTGTGTGCATACGATAGAATTCAAGCTCTTTGGCACAGAGTTGTCCCAGTGTTGTCCTTGTGCCTCAGTTTCCAGGCTTTTTGGATGTCCATTGGATAGTCTCTTTTGCCAGAGGTTCATCCTGCCTGCGGGTCCCCCCTTCCACCCACTCTTGACTCCCTCCTGCCATCCTGTGTTTCCTATTTACACTCAGCTCCCCAGTTAGCCTGCAAGGCTCAAGACCATCAACACTAGACCTGCCCTTTCCATTGCTCTGTATCCAGATTGTTACCTGACGCACAGTGAGGTCCTTGGTCAGAATTTACCCAGTAAGGGTGCCTGGGTGGCTCAGTCCATGAAGTGTCTGCCTTCAGCTTAGGTTATGATCCCAGGGTCCTGGGTTTGAGTCCCATGTTAGGGTCCCTGCTCAGTGGGGCATCTGCTTCTCCCTCTACCTGCTGCCTACTGCTTGTGATCTCTCTCTCTCTCTCTCTTTTGGATCTATAAAATCTTAAAAAAAAAAAAAAAATTACCCAGTAAATGAAGCAAAGAGCAAGTTTGAATGTGGAAGTGAATAGAGTTGTGTTTCAGGAGTTGTTGATCCACAGTGCTCAAGCAAGACTCTTAATACATACTGAACTTTAGATCCACAAATGCCTCTTTCTCTCATACCACTGGTGACAAACCTGCTTATGTCTTTTTGCCCTTGGGTTTTGTTGTTTATAGACTCCATGCAAGGGGCCAAGTCCTACAAGGAATGGGAATGAGTTAACCAATGCTTTGGCTGATGCCCTTATTACGGTTTCTCAGTTTCTAAAACCAGATTTGAATTCATGTAGGGCCACCCAGACTCCTCCTCCCTTCCCACAAGCCCCAACTGATGACCTAATGCTTGTCAATGTTTTTGGAAGAGTAACGTCAGCATCTCCTAAAATATTTTGGTTCTTACTCATAATGCCCAATGTTACCCATTCTCTCCATATAAGAGAAGTCTAATTCATGCAAATTTGAGGAAAAGATGCCCGTGGAATTTTTTCCCCCTCTTAGGATATTTATTGGACTTGAGGAAAGACAGGGAGGGGAGCTTGGGCCCCCACAAATTTTTTTTTTTTTTCCCCCACAGTCTCAGTTTTTGAGTCTTCATGGAGTACGTTTATTTGAAAGCTGTTACTTACTTCTCAAGGATTCTGGAGATGGATTGCGCTGGACTGTGAGGTGTGTAGGTAGGATTGTGTCCACTTAAGATAGAGTGCCCTTTTTGGGGTTGTTGTTGGCACTTTGTTGGATTTTATTGAGAGATCTGTGCAACAAATGGGCTACACATGTCTATAGGGCTAGTTCTCCCCACTCAGTCATTTGTCTGTGATTTTTGTCACTGTGATAATCTGATTGTAGATGTTTGGTCTTTGTCCCTGCCACTGAGCTCTTAAAACCCTTGGAATTTCCTCGGTGATAAGAGTGACAAAGGTGGCTTTTGTTATGTGAACAAGGTGACTTTGGAAAACACCCTAGAGGCAGGGGCTGGTTGCCTGGGAACCAATCCTATAATTGGAGGGTTAGAATTCTTGGTCCTTTTGCATAGGGGCGGAGGGGCTAGAGGCTGAGTTAATCCCCAATGGGTGGTCATTTAATCCTGAAGCTTCCCTGAAACCACAGAAGTACAGTGTTTGGGAGCTTCCAGGATGGGGAGCTTGGGGAGATTTGGGGGGAGTGGATCACTTGGAGAAGACCAGATGGCCGGTTCTCAACCTTCCCAACACCTGGTGCTCTGCGTCTCCACCATCTGGCTTTTCCCAAGTTTTATCTCTGTATAGTAAACCCATGACCCAGTGAGTAACATGTTTTTCTGAGCTCTAGGAGCCCCTCTGCCAGATTATTGGGACCCAAGGAGGAGCTATAGCAGCTCTACGAGACACACAGGACCTGGACTGTGATTGGCACTGGAATTGTGTGTGCTGGGGGAGTGTTGAAGGGGGCACCCTTCCCCTGTGAGATCTCCTGCTGTTTCCAGGTGTAGACAGCGCCAGAATGGAGTCGAATTGTAGGACACCCTGCTGGTGTCACAGAATTGCTCGGTGGTGTGGGGAAAAGAACAACACATCTTGGAATTGGGAGCAGAACAATAGATACCAGGTCTCAATTTTTATGTAGATAGACCTACAGGTGAATGAGATTCCACTCCCCTGGAGCCCAGTTGATGGACTCTGAGATCATCAGCCCCACTCCTTCTGCCCGAATCTCCTGGCTCCACCCATCCTGTCTTGGGGGTTGACGGATTCCACTTGGTTGATTAATCCCCACTCCCCTGGCCCTGTTGTCATCTCCCCATGGTGAGTTATCTCCCATGCCTTCCAAGGGTGACATTAGGTTGCATTCCAACATGGCTGATGCATTGTTCTCAAGCGTTGAGAAAGGATCGGAGTAGATTATTATTTGGGCTGTGGGTCAGTAGGAGTGGCTGTAGAATATATCCAGAAAATGGGTGCATACTAATTGGTGAGTGTGCGCGCGCGTGTGTGTGTGTGTGTGTGTGTGTGCACATGCATGTACCTAATGTATTTGAGTGGTAGACAGGATTCTGCATATTTTCCTACCTTTCCAGTGAAATTCGACAAAACTGCGGAAGGTGGTAGTGCTAGGACTTGATTTTGACCATGGGGGGTCATTTCCAGGGCTCCATGTTGCCCCCAAATTCTGGAACACCAGGCCTTTTCTGGTCAGTTCTAGCTCAGTTTGGCACTCCTCCTGTTCAGGAGTAATCTGGAACGTTCCCCAGCCTCCAGAAAGGTTCATTCTAGAAGTTCACCACTCCCGTGCTGTTTGGACCCTAGAACATAATTCCCCACCAGGGTGGTGAAATCGTTGTTGGATTCCAAGCTCCCCCAGGAGAGCAGAGTATGGCCACCATTTGCTTTTGAAGTACTGGGCATTTATATGGAAGCGTTGCAGGAAGAAAACGTTCCTGCCATACGAATGAAGAAGCTGAGCCTGGGGCAGAAAGGAAACCCCCCTCCAGGCTTGAAATGGTCGGAAGCCTGTGGCTGGTCACAGAGTCTGTGTAACTGTAAACGATTTCTCCAGGAAGTGGCAGTAGCAACCAAAACCCCCAAAGCAGCGTTCCTGCTTCCTGTATCCGTTCGTGCCTCCAGACCGCAAATCTTGAGCGTTTGGAGCTGCCCGAAGCAAGAACGGGAAGCAGGACACAGATGCAACGCCTTCAGTAACTGAAAACAGGGACCTCCGGCCCGTTAGTAGGTTGGAGAGACGATGGCGTTTGTGCAAAAACCCCATTGGTGGGTACGTGTTCTTTCCAATCAGCAACCCCGAATGATTTCCACGTGCATTTCGTGAAAGCCTCTTGTACATCTGACCGGTGTTTTGCTGATACATGGAAACACCGTGATGAGCAAACCAAACATCCTTTTTTTAACTGCTTTCCTGGAGCGGAGCAGAGTGTTTCATTTCTGTGGTGGGGATTTTTTTTGCTCTTGTTCGTCATGTTTTTATTACTTTGCCTTAACTCACATGCATCCTGATCACTGGATAGGCTTACCCCTTTATGGTTTCCCTTCCAGTTAATAGTCCTGTCGTGGCAAGCTGTCCCTCCCCACCCCACCCCATTTTACTTTATTTTATTGGAGTGGCCCATCCCGGCAGGTGAGACCCTCTGCTAGAGCAGGTGCCATGACCATCCTCCTGCAGGGATGGCCGGTTCTCTGGGCATAATTGCATTTTTTGGTGAAAGCTTATGGGGAGTCAAGTCTGCAGGGAAGCACCCTAGTGTCCTGATCCCAGAAGATGCCAGCAGGAGCCTTACAGTATAGACACGCTAGTGTGGCCATGGTTAGCGTCCTGTGCGTCCCCCATCCCATGGGGCGGCTTTTCCTGGGGGACTTCCTACGTCCTCTTCATAACGCAGACCATAGTTGCGGACCTGGTTTCTCTTCTCCCCAGCTCTCCTGTATGAGAAAGTATTCCTCCTCCATCACCGCTGGCCTTCCGGCAATGTGTTTTTTACTGTTTCCTTCGGCCAAGACTTCTCGAAAGCAGACAGGACCTGGTGTCTCAGTCACGCTCCCCCTCCCTTCCCCACCACCGCTTCTCCTGACCGTAACAGAGCTCTGAGTGTCTTTGCAAGGGCAAAGCGCCTCTCCCGACTCTCCGGGACATTACCCAGGCCGGTGTTTGGGTGGCGGTCTGTTCATTTACTGCATATTTCCAGTCTTGATTACAGGGTTGGGTTGCCGAACCAGGGGTGATTCCCTAAGATGTGCATGAATTTTCTTGGGCTGCCCGAACAAATCCCATAGACTGAGGGGCTTGAACAACACCCATTTATCTCCTGTAGTCCTGGAGGCTGGGAGTCTGCGTTCCAGCTGCGGCCGAGGGCTCGTTCCTCCTGAGAGTTTCCTTCTAGGCATGTAGACCTGTGTTCGCCTTGTGTCTTCACAGGGTCATCTGTCTGTGCATGTCTGTCCTCATCTCCTCTTTTTTATAAGGACCCCAGTCCTATGGCATCAGAGCCCACCCTGCTGACCTCATTTTACCTACATCCCCTCTTCAAAGACCTTATCCCCTTGAACGTTCCCATTCTGAAGTCCTACAGTGTAGGGCTTCCACGCATCATCTTGGGGTAAACCATTCAGCCTGTGGGCTGAGATTTTTTTTTTTAAAGATTTTCTTTATTTGAGAGAGAGTACAAACCCAAGCCCATGGGAGGGGTCAAGGGAGAAGCAGGCTCCATCCCAGGACGCTGAGATCATGACCTGAGCCCAAGGCAGACCCTTCACCAACCGAGTCCCCCAGGAGCCCTCTTGGTTTTCTTGCTGCCGTCTATTAACCTCTATCTCTAGCAGATTTTAACATTCACTTGCTTGCCTATTTTAGCGTCCAGAGCTCAGTGTGGACACCCTGGCCTGCGTGGAGGACATCATTCATGCTGTGGGGCTCACTCCCATGCTGCTGCTGTTCCCCGCAGGTTCTGGACGTGCCACGACGACCGCTTCCTCTACATGCTCATGGAGTTCGTGCCCGGCGGCGAACTCTTCAGCTACCTGCGCAACCGAGGCCGCTTCTCCAGCAGCACGGGGCTCTTCTACTCCGCGGAGATCGTCTGTGCCATCGAGTACCTGCACTCCCGGGAGATCGTCTACAGGGACCTGAAGCCCGAGAACATCCTGCTGGACCGCGAGGGGCACATCAAGCTCACCGACTTCGGCTTCGCCAAGAAGCTGGTCGACAAGTAAGCTGCCATTTTCCTTCCATTCCCACTTGTGTTGGGGTTCCATGGCGTCGTTCACTTGTGTTGGACGCCCAACTTATCTACCTCAGCATCATGGCCTGGAGGTCCTTCCACATGGTTGCACATGGTGGGATGTCCTTTTCCAAGCACAAATAATAGCCCTTGGTCTGTGTAGACCACGTTTCCTTTCTCCGTTCATGTGTCAGTGGACACGTGGGTTTCACTGTTGGTAATGCTGCGGTGAGCACGGGGGTGGGGCAGATGTCTTTATGATACTCTTTGCATTTTCTTCACGTCAGTACCCAGTTGTGCTGTTGCTGGTCGTAGGGTCCTTCCCTTTTCAGCCTCCTGAGGCCCCTCTAAGCCGTGGTCTGCATTTTTGGCTGCACCAGTTTGCATTCCCGCCAATGTCATGAGTGTTCCCCTTTTCTCCACGTCCTCGCTGTCACCAGTCTTGGCTTGCCTTTTTGATCATCGCCGTTGGTGGGTGTGTGGTGCTGTCGCTCAGATGACTTCCTCTTTTTATCAGAATTATATACCTGCTTACACTGCGTCAAGGAACCCTCTCCACTCCCCTCCCAACCCATTTCCTCTCTCCGCAGAAGACCCCTTCCAACACTTGGGTTGGATTGTTCCATTTTATGGGGTCCAGCTTCTGGGACAGCTTCCAAAATTTTGTCCTGCTGTCTGCTTTCCCCTTCTGAATCCTCATGTCTTATTTATTTATTTTTAAAGTTTTTTTTTTTTTTTTTAATTTTTTTATTTGTTAGAGGCAGAGAGCAAGACAGAGAGCAGGAGAGGGAGGGAAGGGTTGAGAGAGAGGGAAACAGATTCTTCGCTGAGTAGGGAGTCCAAATCGGGGCTTCACATCCCAGTACCCATGGATGGGGACTTGAGCCAAAGGCACGTGCTTAACCAACTAAGCCACCCAGGTGCCCCATGCTTTATGCTTTATAAAAACTTCTTCCTGGGGAGTCTGGGAGGCTCAAAGGGTTGAGCCTCTGCCTTCGACTCAGGTCATGATCCCAGGGTCCTGGGATGGAGCCCCGCATCGAGCTCTCTGCTCAGCAGGGAGCCTGCTTCCCCCTCTCTCCCTGCCTGCTTCTCGGCCTACTTGTGATCTCTCTCTCTGTCTGTCAAATAAATAAAATCTTAAAAAACAAAACAAAACAAAAAAACAAAAAAACTTCTTCCTGTTGTTCCTCATTGCCTTTTGGGAGGGGTTCAAGGTGGACATGACCGTTTCACCATATTTGACAAGAAGAAATTATGCACGAGGTCATCTTGGCGGGCTCATCTTGGGGGACTCAGTCGGTAGAGTGTGCAAGTCTTCATCACGGGGTTGGGAGTTTGAGTCCCACGTTGGGCATACAGCTGACCTCAAAATAAAATCTTGAGAAAAGAAAGTAGACTTTTAATAAGACAGCCTACCTCATTCAGCATATGTCACTTTAAGATAATGTCCCATCTTGGTTTTTATTTCGTAGAGTAATGAACACTGAAAAAGTCTTCTTGCTGACCAAGTAGATTATCCATTTACTGTTTTTCTCTGTCAGTGAAGGCAGGGTCCATACTCCGTGCCCACAGATTTCTATTTCAGCTGGTTCTCCAATGTCAATTTGTAACCCTGGGCTCACAGGAACAGATGTTCTTACCATTGTTTGCCCTGGTGGATCTCATCACAAATAGTCCTATAAAATGAAATCTTAATGGCGTTGGGGCATAAAACGTCTTCTTCATGTCCTTTGTCCAGTAGTCCAGACTGCCCTTTGGCTCTGGGTGAATGTTTCCAGTGAATATGTGTGATTTAAAATACTTAACCTTCAGCTTCAGTGAGGCTGGTGCAAAGCTGGTAAGTGTTGATGTCCATGGGTCTTCCAATGTCATGGTCTATAGGGAACGTCTCCCTACATTAGGAACAGTTTGGCCTTTGTATAGAGAATACACGGAAAATTTAAGATTGTAAATCCCATGCATTGAAGCCCAGAGTTCCCATGAAGCCCTGGGGGCTTGTCTTGGGTCGAAAGGTTTGCTTTTTGAATGGAGTTCTTCATTTTTAAGTCCAAAGACATGACTAAAGGGAAGAAGAGTGTAAAGATGGGTTTCGAAACTGTCTCATGTGCTGTATAGACCTCTCATCACGTCATATGTTAGTTTTCTAGGCTTTTGTTTCTTTTGTTTTTTGGATTATTTTGCTGTGTTGTTGTTATTATTATTTTTTTTCCCATCCACTAAAATGTGAGCCTTCTTTCCTATATTCCACGGTTGGCTCATTGGCCGCTTGGTACAATTAGGTGGGGAAGAGAGTCACACACCCAGACAGAGACAGAGGGAGACAAGGCTGTCTTTTGCTGATACTATTACACCTACACGTCCTAAAATATTCCACAGAAAAGGCTCAAGACACGTGTTCTGTTCCCCTGGACACACTGAGTAATTTATGCTCCTAAAATTAACCCGTCGAGCAGTGCCATCCTGTGCAATTACAACACACACCTCATGTAGGATTTAAACTCTTCACGAAGCCATGTTTTAAAAGGTAAATATGTCAGGGCACGTGGGGGGGCTCAGTTGGTAGAATGTGCGAGTCTTCAGCACAGGGTTGTGAGTTTGAGTCCCACATTGGGCATACAGCTGACCTCAAAATAAGGTCTTGAGAAAATAAAGGAGACATTTAATAACATAGCCTACCTCATTCAGCATAGGTATGATACAAGTATTTCCGCATATAATTACTATGAAAATTGAGAGGATTTACATGAATTTCTGCTGCTAAGTGCTTCAAATCCCTTGTGCATTTTATCTGTATGGTGCATCCCTATTAGGGTCCAATAATTTCATCAGAAATACTTCATCTTTATTGCATGTCCACAATATTTACAGCTGGAAAAACAAGACTCACATGCCCAGGCTCTCTGAAAATACCGGAAACTTTCTCCGTAACTGCATCAAGTATTGGGTTTTAAATGTAATTTTAGATTAAGTGCAGGTTAAAATTTTAATTCCTTAGTACATTGTAAGTGTTCCAAAAGTACATACGGCTGGTGGCTCCCATGCTGGACAGGACGATCTATAAAATACACCTCTTTGGGGCACCAGGCTGGCTCAGTCCACAGAGCGTGTGACTTCATCTTGGGGTTGTGATTTCAAGCCTCACACTGTGTGTAGAGATACTTAGTAAAAACAAAAATTTTAGGGATTCCTGAGTGACTCATGGGTTAAGCAACCAACTCTTTTTTTTTTTTTTTTTAGGATTTTATTTATTTGACAGACACAGTGAGAGAGGGAACACAAGCCAGGGCAGAGGGAGAGGGAGAAGCAGGTTCACCACTCAGCTGGGAGCCCGATGGGGGTCTCCATCCCAGGACCCTGAGATCATGACCTGAGCTGAAGCCAGACTCTTCACCCACTAGGCCACCCAGGTACCCCAAGCATCCAACTCTTGATCTCAGCTTAGGGCTTGGTCTCAGGAACATGAGTTGGAGCCCCACACTGGGTATGGAGATTACTTAAAAATAAGAACTGAAAAAAAAAATTTTTTTTGATGACGTGGGCTTGGCCAAGGTGATAATTGCATTTCTCGTATTCTGGAAACGTCTGCATTAATGAGAAACTTGATTGTGTGGGTGAGCAGTTTTACACAAAGTGACTCATGTCTCTGATGATTTTTAAGAAAGCAGCCGTCCTAGGGATGCTTTGTGAGGCAGTTAAATTCAGTCTGGTTTTGCCCTATAAGATATCATCCATTACCCTTTCTAAGAATAAAGCACGTAAAAACGAAGTGGTTTTCCATGACCTTATGAAGGAAGACCTTATTAATGCAAAATAATGGGTTTATAATGTTAGGCTGCTCCCTATTGGCAGCACTTGGTATATGGTACATCTTTTTTTTTTTTTTTTTTTAAGTCCTTTTAGTTTGAAAGTCTGATTCAAACCCACCAGATGTAAAATATTTCACAAATTCACATGAGGATAAGTTTGAGCCGTGTTCCTCTGCAGTGAATCGGGTATGTGGATTTCAGATTCAGTGCATGATGGTGAGTTTGTACAAAGCATCAAACAATTAATGAACTTAAGACATTGAAGTTTGGGACACCCGGGTAACTCAGGAGGTGAAGCGTCTGCCTTCGGCTCAGGTCATAAACCCAGGGTCCTGGAATCAAGTTCTACATCGGGCTCCTTTTTCAGGGAGGAGTCTGCTTCTCCTTCTGCCTCTCCCCTTGCTTGTACTCTCTTTGTGTCTCTCAAATAAATATGTAGAATCTTAAAAAAAAAAAAAAAAAAAAAAGAAAGAAAAAAAAGAAAAAGAAAAAAGATGTTAAACAAAGAGGCCCCATTAGCATGTTGATATCTTGCTTTTTAAAAATTTTTCGTTTTATTTTTTGACATATTGCTTTTACAAAGAACTTTCTTTTTTCACTGTTTTGTCGGTTGCAAAAACATTTCCCTCTTTCTTTTTATGTATTTTTCTTGGTTTGCTTGATGAGGTCTCTCCGTTCTGGGCCAGTCCAGGTGACGTGATGCCCGTGGGTACGTACGCCCGGCCTCCCGTCCAGTTCAGGATTCCAACAACTGACATGACATTTCCATGAACTTGGAAAGAAAACGTCCCCAGGGATCATGACAAAACATATGGAACCAAACAGTGCTTCATCTCCAGTAATAATTTTGAACACATAATTGAGAAAAGCACATTTCTTTTTCCTTTTTTTTTTTTTTTTTTTTTTAAACAGCAGGGCACACAATGTGGTTAAACACCTTAAAATTCTATATTCTTCCCTCTACCAATCATAGTCATTTGCTCATGGTAACTCCAAATGTCATGTTTTCCCTAGGTTCTGGATAACGGATGGATTTTTCCTCATCCAACGTAATCTTGTGGAATTCTTGTTTAATTATAGTGACCGCTCCTTTTCTTGTACAGAAGTATTTGGCACACACATGTGATATTGCGCACCTAGCCTGCATAACAGAATAAGGGACACACTAGGGTTATTTTTCATTTTCTAAAATGATGAAAATAAAAGCAGCAATACGTTTAATTTAGTTATTCTGTTGTATTTTTTTAAAATTTAGGGGAGACATTGAGTGCTATTTTTTAGATTCTCATGCCTGGCCTCTTGCCAGCAGTAAACAACATTGCACCCCATCTTTGACGACTGTTACTTAATGTTCTCAAACATCCACAAAAGCAGAGGATAGTTTACCTGAAATCCTGTGTGCTCATCACCCAGATTCAGTAGACATCAAAGCTCTGACACCTTACCTGACTCTTGACCTCTCCCAAATTTCCATCCTTTGTATTATTTTAAAGCAAGTGCCCACCGTGCTCTCATGGATAATGATTTAAAGAAGTAATAATAACATCAGTGCCATGATTGCATCTTACAGAATATAAGAAAAAAATTCCTTAAGATCATCTAACATCCAGTCAATACTCGGATTTCCCCCAAATCTCAAAAATGTCTTTTTCTTCCCCATAAACAAAAATTTAAGCAAGGTGTCTATGTTGCATTTGGCCGGATTGTCTCTAAGCTCCATTAATTAAATCCATTAACTACCCATTTCAGCTTCCCCTCTGGACCAATGCCATTTATTTGTGAAGTAACTGGAGTTGAGCCCCATAGGAAGCCCCATGATCTAGATTGGGTGGGTTGCTTCATGGTGTCCTTTGCCTTGTTCCTCTGTCCTCAGTGTTTCTTGTGAGCCAGTGGTTAGATCTTTGAACTAGATTAAATTCAGACTCATTGGATCCTCCCTTCTGTTCCTTCCTTTCTTTTTGGCTTTTGAGAAACAGACGGTGATGGGTTTCTTGTTGTTCCTTTTGCCTGATAGCAAGAAGCATATAGTAGGTGCTTGTCCTTTTGTATGTGGGTCCAAGGGTTGTTCCTGCCCACCCTCCCTTCCCGCTGTCCACTCTGTCACCATCACCGGGTGACCTGTGGTCTTAGGTTCCACCAGGGGCACTGCTTGTGCCCCCATTCTGAAAGAAATGACAAAATGCTGATGCTGTCTCTTGGCTAGTCCTTTTGCATTTCTCAGGTGGAAGTTGTCTATAAAGAGCCCCTTCCCCTCATCCCTCATTGGGTGACCTTCCAACACTGCCCTTCATGAGAGCAGGAAGGCTGTCCTGCATTCATTCAGCTCATTTAAGGGTTTCCAGAGTAATGACCTTGGCCCTTAATGACCTCAAAGGGGGCGATTGCGTTTTTTTTTTAATACTGTTACCACTCAGAAAACACACAATCGCATGTTATTAATTCAAAGTAATATATTTTTTCCCCTCCATGTTTAAATTGTCCTCCTCTTAATAGAGAGTGACCCCATAATGGCTCAGACTCTCCTTTTGGGTCGAAGAAAAGGTTTTTGATCTAGACAGGTTGTGGTTGCGCAACATTCAGAATGCACCAAATGCCCCAAAATGGCTTGCTTTACAATGGCAAATTTTGGGGGTGCCTGGCTGACTTAGAAGAGTACTCTTCCAATCAGTCATGGCTCTTGATCTCAGGAATCATGAGTCCGAGCCCACGTTGGTTGTAGAGATTAGTAAAAAAAAAAAAAAAAAAAAAACAAACTTCAAAAAGTTAATAAAATGGCACATTTTATGTTCTGTGAATTTTGCCTTGATTAAAAAGGCAACAACAGTCCCATCTTTGTAGGAGCCCCTGGACCCTTTTGCCAGCATTCCATTGGCTTTGACAACTTCCTGGCTTTCATTGACTAGAGGAAGTCCTGGGTTGCTGTATGTGCATCTCCTCTGTCCTGGAGTCATCACTTCTTTAAGGAACTCTGGGCATTGTTGTTGGTGGGAAATAGTATTTAAAGACCCCACAAGAGGTGCTCCTCACTGTGGGGGTTTCAGAATTAAAAACCACTTTTTTTTTTTTTTTTTTTTAAATTTTCAAGAGAAAAGCAAACGATGAGTCCAAACTTCAGTAGTTGTATTTAAGGCCATGGGTTTTTACTTAGTTTTTATGAATTATTCTTGTACCTCTTTGCTTACCTGGAAACCCTCCCTACCCATGGCATTTATCCACGAAGCACGTCCTTTCAGTACTGCACATAGCTGACCTTGGTATGCACCCCTGCAGTTGAAATGTTCCAACCCAAGATGTGGGTTCCGATGTTTTAACCCCTTTGTTAGGAAACCAGCCAGAGAACCGAGCCCAAGTTAAGTCATGGAACTGGTGAGGGACTTTGTTTCATGAAAACAAAAACCAAACCTATAAAAGATTGAGTGTTAGATGAGAGCCAGGCTTTGAAATCCATCCCTTTCTCTCCCTCTCATTCATTCCTCTGCACCAGGGCTCAGCAAACCACAGGCCATGGGATCTGGCCCACCACTTGTGTTTTGTAAATAAAGTTTTATTAGCACACACTCACACAGTTTGTTTACGTCTTGTCTACAGCAGTCCTCCTGCTGCAGGAGCAGGGTTCTGTGAGCCTGCCGAGACAGATGGCCAGAGATAATATGTAAACAGATGAATGTGGCTGTGTGCCAATAACACTTTCTTTGTAAAGTACACGAGGGGCTTGGGAGTAAATAGAACAAGGCAGCGTCCCTTGGCAGACCATGCCATTTTAAAAAACTATTTTATTTAAATTCAATTAGTTAGCATAGAGTGTATTATTAGTTTCAGAAGTCGAGTTTAGCGATTCATCAGTCGCATCTAACACCCAGGGCCAATCACATCACATGTCCTCCTTCATGCCCATCCCCCAGATACATCCCATCCCCTCCGCCCCCTTCCCTCCAGCAACCCTCTCTGTTCGTGACCTAGAGTTAAGAGTCTCTTCATGGTTTGTCTCCCTCTCTGATTTCGCCTTATTTTATTTTTCCTTCCTTCCTCTGCGTTCATCTGTTTTGTTTCTTAAATTCCACCGATGAGTGAAACCATATGATAGTCATCTTTTTCTGATTGACTTATTTCGATCAGCATAATACCCTCTAGTTCCATCGACGTTGTTGCAAATGGTGAGATTTCATTCTTTCTGATGGCTGAGTAATAATTCCATTGTGTGTAGGTGTGTGTGTATATTTATATATGTATAATATATACATATTATATATATACACATATACATATATAAATATACACATATACACACACAAACACACATACCACATCTTCTTTATTCATCTGTTGATGGACATCTGGGCTCTTGACATAGTTTGGCTCCTGTAGACAGCAGTGTATGCCTTTTATATTTATTTATTTATTAAAGATTTTATTTATTTATATGTGAGAGGGAGAGAGAGCACAAAAGCAGGGGGAGCAACAGAGGGAGAGGGAGAAGCTCACTCCTGGCTGAGCAGGGAGCCCGATGCAGGACTTGTTCCCAGGACCCTGGGATCATGAACTGAGCCAAAGGCAGACGCCCAACGGACTGAGCCACCCAGGTGTCCCAGTGCATACCTCTTAATACTGTTATAGTCTCTGTGCAGTAAAAATACATCATCTGCTCAATATATTCACCATCTGGCCATTTCCAGACACAGTTTGGACTGCAACCCCCAAACTAGACCGTCTGTGGTGTGAGCTGGTTAAAACCAACCAGAAGGTATATTGATCCCACGGATGGTTATTCAGGCACGAAAAGTAACAAAGCCACAACATCCGTGAACCTGGAAAGCAGTTACTGCAAGTGAAATAAGCTGGATGCAAAAGGCCATGTAGTGTGTGAGTTCACATTTATGAGCAACCTATTGTCAAAGTGTAGAGCCCAAAGGCAGGATAGATGGATCCAGGGCCACGTCCGCATACTGTCCTGAGCCCAGCCTGTCTGCTGGTGCTGCCTCATGGTGTTCCTGCCTCCCCTCGCACCAGTGTCAGAAACCACCAGTTTACTCCCAGATGCTACGTAGACGCAGCAGGGCTGGGACATGCCCAGGATCCTGGAATCGGTCAGACTGTCTGCTTCTCTCACACGAGCGTGCATACACATACACACATACACACTATTTTAGAGTTTATCCACCCCACGTCTTCATTGTATGGATGAGAAATCAGAAGCGCTGAGGGGAAGATGACTTGCCCACATTCCCACAACTGCCGGGTGATGGTACCTTGTGACTGCCAGCTCCGATTTCTTTCTGTTGCCATCAGCCTCTCTTAATGGGAGCATCACATCAGAGCAGGGATGAAGAATGAAGAGGGGAGCTGTGGAGATCCTTGCTGCAGTAGCACTGCAAATACGGTTGGGCTGCTCAGGTCAGGCGTATAACTGCCTCTGTATGTCTTTTTTTTTTTTTAATATTATTTGTTTGTCAGAGAGAGACACGACAGAGTACCCGTGGGGGGAGAGACAAGCAGAGAGTGAAGCAGGCTCCCTGCTGAGCAAGGAGCCTGATGCAGGGATGATGACCAGAGCCAAAAGCAGGTGCTGAACCACTGAGCCACCCAGACATCTCGCGCCTCTGTATGCCTTGCTTTGCTCATCTGGGAGGTGCGAATTGTTCCCACTTTGTAGGATTGTTGCTAAGAATGGGTGGATCTGCTGATTGGAAAGAAATCCTTAGGGCAGCTTCTGGCATATACTAAGCATTGAGTAGACATAAGGTGCTTCTAACTCTATTGTCCTCATGATTAGTATCACCATCATCACCTCCTTCACCACCATCACTGTCATCACCACCATTAAAATCACCACCATCATCATGACCATCAACCTCATCACCTTCATCCCCACCACCACCATCATCATGACCATCAACATCCTCACCTTCATCCCCACCACCACCATCATCCCCATCTACACCATCATCAGCACCATCACTATCACCACCATTGCTATGGACTGAATGATGTCCCTCCAGAATTCATGTATGAAATCTTTAGCCCTCCCAAGGCCACTGTATTTAGAGATAGGGCTTTTAGGAGGTAATTAAGGTTAAATGAGGTCAAGAGAGGGGGGTCCTAATCTGAAAGGATTGACTACCTTATAGGAAATGGATTCGTCACAGTTCTGGAGGCTGGCAGTCCAAGCTCAGGGTGCCGGGCAGCTTGGTGGCTGGTGAGGACTCTGGCTGGTTTTTAGATGGCTGCCCGCTCACTGTGGGGTAGGGATCTCAGAGAGAGATCGCTCTGTCTCTCCCTCTTCTCACAAGCACACCAGTTACTGAGTGAGTTCATCGTGGTCCAATATGACGTCGTCTTAACTTCATTACATCTGCAAGACCCTATTTCCAAATAAGATCACATTCACAGGCTGTGGCGTTGAGGATTTTGGGGGGAACAGGGTTTGCCCCTGGATAGATGGCCTGGCAGGCGATAGGAAGTGAAGAACACACGAGCAGTTCGACACACATACCTTGCAGAGAATCCGGTCTTTCTTTCGTTAACACAGTCTCTGCCCCCGCCAGGGTGGAACTGATAACAGTGAGCGCTGAGAACCTCAGGTGTAACCTTGCCTGCTCTCTAGAGCTGTGTGAGCAGCAGGAGAGACGGCTGGGGACATGGATAATTCACAGCCTGGACCCGCGGCCTCTGAATAACATCGGGGCTCTTTGTCTCATCTTTCCAGGTTGACCGCCGTCCGAAGCTCTCTAGATGTTTATGCCGCTGTGTACATCCACGATGCACTGGGGCCGTTTGCAGGAGGGCCTTCCTCTGAACAAGTCTTGGGCTATGTAGGGAAGCTCAGAAGCTAGAAGGTTCCACAGCCTTCTCCCCTGTGCCTCTTAGGCTAGGATGGAGCCAGCAAGAAACGCACCTTTCCAGATGCAAGGGGAGATGCTGTACCTGATGCATATATAATGACCTGCGGCCACCTCACCTGCTCTTAACATGAGCCCAGAGCTCGATTTCCAGCTAGCTTCAGGCAGCCTTGGGTGTGCCACCAGCCCGGGAGTCCCACCAGCCTGGGAGTCCAGCATGAAGGACCTACCCCATACATTGGCATAAAGGACGCACGTCTGCCCTCGAGCTCAGGGTCTCGGTCACTAAGTGGAGAACCCCTCGCAACATTCTCTAGGGTGACAGATTCCCACACCCTCTCCAAACTCAGCCTTTGTCCTGCCTCTGCCGAGGTTCTGCTTCCCTTCCCTTGACTTTGTTCATCAGACACTTGTCTTTGCATCTTCCCTCCTGGAGAACACCCTGCTCTGCCTGGCTTCTTCTGCCTCTCTCTGCACTTTTTAATAAAGATCGTTGCAAAGTATACTTAGGATAAAGTTGATTGTCTTCCCCATTTTGAAGGACACGGTTCAGTGCAATCAGATGCATTTGCGGTATCTTGCAACATCGCTGCCATCCCTCTGCACAATATTGCACCCTTCCCTAGTGAAGCGCTGTCCCCATGAAATACTTACTCCCTCCCCCCTCCCCTAGGCCCTGGCACCGCCATCTCCTTTCTGTCTGTCTGCATTTCCCTGCTCGGGGGACCCCGTACACATGACGTCATACAATATTTATCTTTCTGAGTCTGACTGAGGTCGCTCAGCAGCATGTCCTCCAGGTTCATCCACATTGTTAGCAGGGGTCCGTGTCATGCCTTCTTTTTTTTTTAATTTTTTCAATTTATTTATTTTCAGAAAAACATTATTCATTATTTTTTCACCACACCCAGTGCTCCATGCAATCCGTGCCCTCTATAATACCCACCACCTGGTACCCCAACCTCCCACCCCCACCCCTGCCACTTCAAACCCCTCAGATTGTTTTTCAGAGTCCATAGTCTCTTATGGTTCACCTCCCCTTCCAATTTACCCAAATTCCCTACTCCTCTCTAACACCCCTTGTCCTCCATGCTATTTGTTATGCTCCACAAATAAGTGAAACCATATGATATTTGACTCTCTCTGCTTGACTTATTTCACTCAGCATCATCTCCTCCAGTCCCGTCCACGTTGCTACAAAAGTTGGGTATTCGTCCTTTATGATGGAGGCATAATACCCCATAGTGTATATGGACCACATCTTCCTTATCCATTCGTCCGTTGAAGGGCATCTTGGTTCTTTCCATAGTTTGGCAACCGTGGCCATTGCTGCTATAAACATTGGGGTACAGATGACCCTTCTTTTCACGACATCTGTACCCTTGGGGTAAATACCCAGGAGTGCAATGGCAGGGTCATAGGGAAGTTCTATTTTTAATTTCTTGAGGAATCTCCACACTGTTCTCCAAAGAGGCTGCACCAACCTGCATTCCCACCAACAGTGTAAGAGGGTTCCCCTTTCTCCACATCCTCTCCAACACATGTTGTTTCCTGTCTTGTTAATTTTGGCCATTCTAACTGGTGTGAGGTGATATCTCAATGTGGTTTTGATTTGAATCTCCCTGAGGGCTAATGATGATGAACATTTTTTCATGCCTTTTTGAGGCTGAATCACATTCCATGGTATGACTGGACCCTGCAGAGCCGTGGTCCCACATTGGCTTCCAAGAAAAGGGTCTATTCTGAGCCTCTGTCCTGGTTTCAGGTTACCTCATGTGGTTCCTAGACTGTAGGCACCGTCCCTGGGTCACCGGTGGTCTTCCCTCTGTGTGTGTTCATGTCCTCATCTCTTTTTGTCCTCCTCCATCTTTAATGAGGTACGATCGGCAAATTGTACATATTGACATTGTACAATATGGTTTTTCGAAAGGCACCTGGTGTGATTTAATGCCGATTGTAAAGGGATTACCGCACTCGAGTTCGTAATCACATCTGATCCTCTCACCTGGTTACCACTTTTTGGCGGTGGTGGGAACACGCATAAGTTCTGTCTTTTTTGGTAAATTTCAGATGTGAAACACGGTCTTATTAGCCAATCAGCATGCCATTCATTACATCTCAGGGCTTATTTATATGATACTCAGAATTTTACCTTTTTTTTTTTAAAAAAAAAAGTCTTTTTACAGGTGAGTTCTGGTTCACCTCCATGTGGAGGCATGTGAACTGGGAGAAAAGGAAGACAGTCAGTCTTGCGTTTTCCATAGAGCGTAAAATTTAGAGATCTCGGCAGAGAGGTGACACACCTGTGACCCATCTATGTTTTAATGAAACATAGTGCCTCTTTTTAAGTATAAGGAGAATTCTTTTGTAAGGACAAGAGGAAAGGAACTCCATTTTTACCTTTTGGGGAAAAGAGAGATCTGAGACACCACAGGGGAGGGGTGACCAGAGTAAAACCCAACACACCTGACCAGGAGAAGCTCCACTGTCTGGGCTGGGTCCAGTTTTGGTGGGGGCGGGAGGGGTCAGCATCCCTTTTTTTCCTAGCCCACTGTCCCCGCGGTGAGGCTAGAAGCTAAATTTTTAGCAAGTATCTGCCATTCTGCAGAGACAGTCCTTTCAAAAAGCCCCTATGCTGTGTAAATCTTAAATATCCCAGTGTCCCCTAACCTAAGGATTTCTAGAAGCCACTGGTGAGGTGAAAATGACCTTGAACCCACAGAAATGTTGAAAACACTTCATAGGTTTTTGGGAGCAGGTGGAAAGGGCCATTAGCGGTGGGTTTGCCTTTCCTCTGGAGGCGAGCGCTAGCTTGTTGATGGAGCAGACATGTAGGTTCATGATAGCTTAGTGAGTGAATTCTTGACTTTTTCCCCATATCATTTCATGGGAAAACAGGTACCATGGCGTTTCTGTGTTTGAGTAAACCACGGTAAATGACAGCCACCACGTGAGGTTGGGATACCAAGGACGTTCCTTCAGTTCTGTGGGGGTCAATGAGTGTTTGTAAGGGAACAAGTCCTCTTAGACAAAGGTGGCATATCAGTCCAGCATGGTGTGTCCACGGGGTGGGCATAGGGCATCGTGTAATCACCAATGTCATTGTCACATTCAGTCCTTCTGAGATACACGCAGTCATCCGGCACTCCTAAGTCTCCATTATGCCCTTCTCTGTCCTCAGGACATGGACCCTTTGTGGAACGCCCGAGTATCTGGCCCCTGAAGTCATCCAGAGCAAAGGCCATGGGAGAGCCGTGGACTGGTGGGCACTCGGCATCCTGATCTTTGAGATGCACTCCGGGTGAGTAGGAGGGTCAGCATGTCCTCTCTTGTGCTTCCCTCCCCAGCTGCTGGACGTCTAGTGCTTTTGTTGGCAGATACCTGTGGTGTCTTCCCGTGCTGGCTTACCCGTGCCAGCACAGCAGTGGGGGACACACGGGAAGCCCCAGCATTTGGAACCTTTCTCCTGTCTAAATGTCCTTGCCTCCCATGACTATAATATTAAGTCTTCTGCATGGGCTCTTTTGGAGCAAGGCAGAGAGCTCAGGTAATGACCATACGTGTTGATAAAGATACATAAATTGTATATGGTTTAGGATGTTATGAATGAGTCACGTGCCAGAAAGGAGAGCGTGTGCCCGTACTTTCTTGGCTTGAGGCAAGCAAGGTTCTGCTTTCCCCACATGTGGACAGCAGAGGTGTTGAATGGGCATCACGGTATCACCGTGATTGAGGAGTCCAGCTTGGCTGAGGCACGAGGCAGGTGTGATGTTCCTCTACCAGAAATGTAAAGCAAACATTTCCCCTGCTTAGAGATCCTAGATGTGGGGATTCCTCCGGGTTCCACGGAGGAAGGGCTCTTCTCTGATGATGCAGCTCACAGCCAGCTGATCTGTGAGGTGCCAAGACAGTGGTTGGGGGCCCTTGGACGTGCGGCCCCTCTGCCTCCTTCCGCCCTCCCTGCCCTGTGCTTTGTCCTCCTCCTTCAGGCCAGTTTCCTGCTGGGGTGCTTAGCAGGTGCTTGGAGTTTACCCCCAGTTGAACCCAAAGCCGACTGACTTCCACGTCTGATTCCCCGCAGGGCAAGACCAGAGCTTTTTGCCTGTAAACCTTCCCTTTCAGTTGGAAGGAATGATGGAAAGAGGTGTATTTCTGCACTGAGGGTGTGGCCAGAGTGGAGTCTTGTGAAAACCTGTATTTCTCTATTATCTGTTTATCAACTCAACTATCTACTCATCTATCTATCTGTTATCATCTATGTGTCTGTCATCTCTTGTCACCTCTCTGTATCACATCTATTTCTCCATCCGTCTCTCTCCATTTGTCCATCTACCAGTCCGTCAGTCCATCCATCACTTGTCTATTCTGTCTGCCTGTCCAGACATCCATCCGTCTGTCCATCTGCTCTCTGTCATCCATCCATCCATCCATCATCTCTGCCTATTCATCCATCCATCCATCCATCCATCCATCCATCATCTCTGTCTGTCCATCCATCCATCCATCTGTCCATCTGCTCTGTCATCCGTCCATCCATCATCTCTGCCTATTCATCCATCCATCCATCCATCATCTGTCTGTCCATCCATCCATCCATCCATCTGTCTGTCCATCTGCTCTCTGTCATCCTTCATCTCTGCCCATCCATCTATCCATCCATCATCTCTGTCTGTCCATCCATCCATCCATCTGTCCATCTGCTCTGTCATCCATCCATCCATCCATCCATCATCTCTGCCTATTCATCCATCCATCCATCCATCCATCATCTGTCTGTCCATCCATCCATCCATCCATCTGTCTGTCCATCTGCTCTCTGTCATCCTTCATCTCTGCCCATCCATCTATCCATCCATCATCTCTGTCTGTCCATCCATCCATCCATCTGTCCATCTGCTCTGTCATCCATCCATCCATCCATCATCTCTGCCTATTCATCCATCCATCCATCCATCCATCATCTGTCTGTCCATCCATCCATCCATCTGTCTGTCCATCTGCTCTCTGTCATCCTTCATCTCTGCCCATCCATCTATCCATCCATCATCTCTGTCTGTCCATCCATCCATCCATCTGTCCATCTGCTCTGTCATCCATCCATCCATCCATCCATCATCTCTGCCTATTCATCCATCCATCCATCCATCCATCCATCATCTGTCTGTCCATCCATCCATCCATCTGTCTGTCCATCTGCTCTCTGTCATCCATCATCTCTGCCCATCCATCTATCCATCCATCATCTCTGTCTGTCCATCCATCCATCCATCTGTCCATCTGCTCGGTCATCCATCCATCCATCCATCATCTCTGCCTATTCATCCATCCATCCATCCATCCATCATCTGTCTGTCCATCCATCCATCCATCTGTCTGTCCATCTGCTCTCTGTCATCCATCATCTCTGCCCATCCATCCATCCATCCATCCATCCATCCATCATCTGTGTATCCATCCATCCATCCATCCATCATTTCTGTCTGTCCATCCATCCATACTCCCTGTCTATCTGTACATCCATCCATCCATCATCTGTGTCTGTCCATCTGTCCATCCATCGATCTATCCATTCTCCCTGTCTGTCCATCCATCCATCCATTCATCCATCCATCCATCTGTCTGTGTGTCTGTCTTCTGTTTATCTGTCTATCCTTCCTATCCATCCATCTATCCATCCATCCATCATCTGTTCTCTTCACCCAGACGTGTCTAGCAAATCACACAGAACTGAATTTCTTGACAGACACCCCAGTCCGTGAAGTCCCAAGCTGAGCAGAAGGTTAACATGAATCACACACGGAGCCCATCCGTCCAGACCATAACAACGGTTGGGAATGTGGACGTGCCCGTCTTCGTCCGATTCCCCCTCAGACGCCCTGCAACCCATCTCCCTTCCTTCATATTACTGACCACTAGAGGTCAGCATTGTTTAATGATAAATGAACCCCCGGTGGCCAGAGCTTCATAGATGAAATTCACCAGCTCTGTTTTCCCCATATTCCTACCGTACATTCGAATAGGATATCTTCTACATACTACTGTGAGAATATACTACTGTGAGCTATTGTTAGTAAACACAAGTTTGGGAAACAATATTGATGGCCTATAAAGAAAGTATTGGAATTAAAATAGAATTAAAATCGAATAAAATTAGAATATAATATTGGGATGTATTAGAGTAAATATATTAGGATTATTATGTAAAAATACTTATTGGAATGATTAGAATATTATGCTATTAAAAAAAAGAATATTATGCTATAGTTCATTCAAATATTAGAATATGCTGTATTAGGATATTAGAAGTAGAATGTTCCTAATATTCTCATAGTGTATTTGTAATATAATACACTGTAATATTAGGAGTAGAACAGAAAGTAGTGAAGTAAGATCTAATACATTATGAGGCTCTGACTAGAATAATTGATGAATCGTTAAAACCCCCCATCCCAGGCAAAATGCTGAATGTCGTTCCATTTACCCATTCCTCGTTGGAAGGGGTCAAGGCTTTCTGGAGGGATTTCTTGTGGGACGCAAGTCCGTGCACATACCACAAGTTTCGCCAGTCCCTCGTGATTCCCTCTGCAGTTCTGTCAGACTCAACCTTCAACCTTCCCCTGGACCACCTCTGAATTTTCCTCACTGTCCCCTCCAGCTGCTTCCTCTCCTGCCCATGTTTCCCTGGTGGCAGGTGGAAATATCCCGTGCGCGCGCACACACACACACAAACACACATACACACACACACTCCACAACCAGGCCACGGTTGCTGAAGGTGCATGAAGAAAATGCATCCACATTCAGAGCCGCATTCTGGGAGGGAGGGGAAAGCCCTCCCAGAGCTCATGAACGAAACTTGTGGAACCCCAGGGTTCCGTGGGACCCCACATGGAGAATCATGGCCGCCATACTTGAGACAAGGTGTCCCTGGGACTCGTTCCTACTCTACACTCTGCTGTCCATCCTTGCACAGCCTGGCTCTTTGTCCTTGTCCCTTTCGGTGAAGGACACAGGCTTTATGTTTTCTACGCATGTACCATGTCAGGGGGTCTTCAAGGAAGACATCAAAAATGGTGAACCAGTAGCACGTCCCCATTCTGTGTTCTGTCCAGAAACTCTTCCTTCTTTTCTCCTGAGTCCATGTCCAAATCGCCCGCCTTGACCACCGTTAGGGTGCCTCTTTCTAGACAATCCATTCTCCTGGAAGGTGTGGGTGGGTAGAGCGGATATGTGCAAGTCATTATGGAGTGAGGATGGAAACAGCAGCCAAGTTGGCGTGATGCTGGGAGAGGAAACTCTCGACCTTCCTACATGCCCACAGGCAGGTCGTCCTTTGGCACGCCGCTGGCTGGCTCCGTTGATCTCTTTAGCTTACTTACATAATGCGTGCTGGGTGCTTGTTGGAGAACTGGAAGGATTCTGTTGGATAAAAGACAGATTTGAAGATTTCTTAGGGTGCTTTCCACATGCCTGGGGCACGGCTCCTTCTCAGATCCCTGTTCTCTCTGCTTCTTCCTTCGGGCAAGATCTGGTACTGCTCATTTATTACCATTTTTTCCCGCTCGTTAAACCACTGCTAACATACCTTCCCCATGATACAGACCCGTAATGCCTGCTTCCTGAGAACACTTTGTTTAAGGATTGTCCAATAAAGGCTGTTAGGTATGTAGGACATGTTTTCTCCTGGTGTTTAACGGGCCGTTTGTCAATGTGTGCCTTAGCCCTGATGAAATCCTGAGACAGGGCTGCCACCCAAGAAAGCAGTCAGACCCCCCTAGCCATTGTTAGAGCATCTGGCTGACCAGAAACAGCCGACTCGGGAGCTATGAACTGGAAGGCGTAGTCGGCGGATGCATATAGACCTTTCCTCCGAGCCTGGCCTGCGCAGTGTCTCAGGAGAAGCTCGTAACACTAGAAGCCAACAGTGGCCAAAGTAGTTGGAGTAACGAAACCCAAATAACCAGTGGCTCAGAGATTCTGCTGTGGCCTTCCCAGCACGGGGCCTCTACTCTCTCCAGAGCGTATCCATGAATAGCTAAAATGTCACAAAGAAAAAAAGCCTTTTCACACCTTTGTCATGCATGGCTACACGTTCACATTGTCTTCCATTGTTCTTATTCAGCTCCCTCTTCTCCCTCAGCTTTCCCCTCACTGTCCTTTTTTGGTACTTTGCGTTCTACAGTTTTCCAGTTTTTCACTTCTCTGTAATGTAAATGCAGAGTTAATGTGTCTGTTCTGTATATCGGTCCTGGGCAGGACAAATGGCTAAAAACATGGTGGCTTACAATGGAAATCCACCCTCTCCCACCTCTGAAGACCAGAACTCTGAGATCCAAGTGAGGCAGGGCTGCTGAGATCCAGATGGGGCAGAGTCATGCTCCCTCCCCAGCCTCCAAGGAGGGTCCTTCTTGCCTCTTCGAGCTTCTGGGGCTCCAGGAATCCCTGGGCTGGTGGCCGCGTCCCTCCTTGTCTCTGCCTCTGTCCTCACGTGGCTTCTCCTCTCTGAATGTCTTCTTCTGTTTCTTATAAAGACCGTGACTTTGGATTTAGGGTCCACCATAAACCAAAATGGCACCCACAGTCCCATTTCCAAACCGGTGCCCAGTCTTTCTTCATCCAGGAGTGATGCCTGCGTAAAGAGAACAAAGAAATGGGTGTTGCTAAAAACTTAGAAGCCAAGAGATCCAGGAAGTATCCGTAGGAGTGTCCTGGGGCAGCTGTAACAGATGACCAGAGACGAGGTGTCTTAAAACCACAGGAATGCATCCTCCTCCAGCTCTGGAGGCCAGAAGTCTGAGATCCAGGCAGGGCAGGGCCCCTGAGATCCAGGTGGGGTAGAACCTCTGAGATCCAGGTAGGACAGGGCTGTGCTCCCTCCAGAGGCTCCAAGAAGGGTCCTTCCTGTCTCTTCCAACTTCTGGGGCTCCAGGAGTCCCTGAATTTATGCCCACGTTCCTCCCTTCTCTGCCTTTGTCCTCATGTGGCTTCTCCTATGCTTGTCTTTCCTCTTCTGTCTCTTGCAGGGACACCTGTCATTGCATTTAGGGCCACCCTGATCCAGAATGAGCTCATCACAGTTTGTGTCCCTCAATCACATTCGCAAAGTCTCTTTCTCCAAATAAAGTCACGTTCTCAGATGGTTAGGGTAAGAGCATGGATGTACCTTTTTGGAGATCACCATTGCCCTCGCTATATTCTGGTTTTTTTAATTTATTTACTTTTTTTAAAATGTCAGAAATTGATTTGAAATCAACAGGAATTTTTTTTTTTTCTTTTTCCTATTGACAGTTGACCTCTTCCATCAGGATATCATAGGAAAACTCCCTCTTTTTTTTTTTGTTTGTTTTCTTTTAAGATTTTATTTATTTATTTGGGGAGCGACCATGAGCAAAGTGGGGGGCCAGAGAGGGAGGCAGAGAGAGAATCTCATGAGGTCATGACCTGAGCTGAAATCAAGAGCCAGACGCGTTACTGACTGAGCCACCCCATGAAAACGCCATTTTTTAAAAAAGATTTTATTTATTTATTGGACAAACAGAGATCACAAGTAGGCAGAGAGGCAGGCAGAGAGAGAGAGAGGAAGCAGGCTCCCTGCTGAGCAGAGAGCCCAACACGGGGCTCGATCCCAGGACCCTGGCTTCACGACCTGCGCCGAAGCCAGAGGCTTTAACCCACTGAGCCCCCCAGGTGCCCCTGAAAATGCCATTTTATAAGCTATGGCCGGTGGTTCTTTCAGGGAATTAGACGTTCTCCTTCTAAAGGATCCAGTTACCAGTGGGTAAGTGTTAAGGGTCTGCCTTCTGCATTCTGAGCAGACACCAGATGTACAGCTTGTGCCTTGGGCATCTGGGTGGGTCTGGCTCATGTTTATTAAGTTCTGTATTTTCTTTCATTTTTCTAGCTCTTTGCCCTTTTCGGTATGTTCTTGTGTAACTTATTTCAGACTTTTCCTCCCCTATTTCAAGGTATTAGAGAAGACATGTCTGTTGGTTTCTGTGCTAGGATGACAGTCTTTCCTTCTGATAACTATGCCGTAGACGGTAATACTTGAGTGAGCAGGCCCGTGTTGCCAATAAAACTTTATTTATAAAAACAGGCTGCCAGCTGTGATGCGCTGGATCTTTGTGGCCCAGAGTACAAGTTAGGAATCAGCCTTGCTCTTGCCCAGCTCCCTATGTGTGACCTACGTGAATTCATCTAGTATGGAGGTTCAGATACTGGCTACTTACGGACGTATAGTCTACCTGGACCAAAGAGAAAAGAATAGGACACAGCCTTACATGTTCTCCTCCATTTGCCCTGCTCACATTTATTGAGCACCTACTGCGTGCCACATAGTAGCCTATGTTTGAAGACTGCAAAGAACTGGCACTCCTGGTCTGATGGGGGGGGGGTGACCTTGTGAACGTCCTGCCTGCATCGAGCTTCTAGAAACACCGTTCGCTACGAAGCAGAGATTTTTATTTTTTTTTCCATGCCTGCTCTCCGCTAAAAATAGCTGTTTATTTTTCTTACAGGTTCCCTCCGTTTTTCGATGACAACCCGTTTGGCATTTATCAAAAAATCCTTGCAGGCAAAATAGATTTCCCCAGACATTTGGATTTCAGTGTAAAGTAAGTAAACCGTTTTCCCTCTTCGTCGGGGCGGGGGAGGGGGTGTTTATTTTTAAAATCACAAACAAGAAATCACAGAGCAAGCATCCGCTGAGCGGGACGCCATACTGTGTTCTTACTAGGCTGCGCCCCGTGTCTTCTGGACAGTCAGCTTTTCCACAAGACGGGAAAAGGTGGTCGTCATTCTACCGTAATGATGCTTAAACTTTTCATGACTCTTGGCCAGATTTTACGGGCCTGGAGAGAAATGACATTTACAATTAGCCAATACAGGCATTTGTGAATCACACCGAGTAAGAGAACCATTGGGGTATTGGACGAAAAGCCGTTCGCCTCCTCTAGCTGGTTTTGCCGTTGGCGGGACTGTTGATGGCTTTAGCAGGCTGTCTCTTTTTCCTCCTGCTTGAGTTACTTTCATTCTTAAATTCCTTTTTCATGCTGATATTAAGGCTGATGCACATCTGCTATGAGGACTTCTCTACAGCTTCAGTGTTTGTGACTTTGGGTGTGCGGGTCATGAAATTTATGGTGACGGCAGGGAGACAACTGAAGTGTTTAAACATCTCAGAACGCTTTTGGCATTCCAGTTACCTTCGTCCATCTGGTCACCTAGGAGGCATTTTTGTACCGTGATTTCTAGCTCTTTCCTTGCTTTTCTCAGGTGAGCCAAGCCCGGCGGATCCCAAGCTGGTTCACTGAGTTTAGTCAAGAACTAAACTTTTCTCTCTTTTTTGCTATTTTTTTTAAAGTAGCCCATGGGCAGGGAGTACAGAGAAAGCTGATTTCATGACACTGGGACAGCTGCCAGTTGCTTTTCTCACTGGTGAAGGTCATCTCAGTCCCCCACAGAGGCTCTCCTTCCAAGTAGAAGACAGCGTTTCCCTGGGCTGGTTGGGCCTCAGAGGGGGTGGTGTGTTTGACCCACCAGGCAAGTTTTAGAAGATGAGCAAACTAGGTTCCGTGAAAAATAATCATCCAGAAAGTGGACACTCTGTCCTGTGAATGGTAAGACAGTGAGGCGTGAAGGGAGATTGAGCAGTCAGAACTTTCTTTTCTCTAGAAAGAAATGGAAAAATGCTACATAGAGCTTCTCCCCCAGGGTCCAACTCCCATTAGACTTGAGTGACATTATGTCACATGGATATGCCAACATTTCCCAGTGGTTGGCTTTGATTGAAATCTACTCACGCCCATTGGCAGATCAGCTGGTTGGTGGTGACCCTAGACCATTGACATTCAGGGTAAATCTAAGGGGTGTGGGTATCCGTTGTCTTGTGTGGATGCACACTGGCAGAGTCCATCCCGAGGTGTACAGCTGTGGATTAGCTGTTGCTCCCCATCAATAGAGTGTGGACTGTCTCTTGCATTCTCCAAGTCAACCCCTTGTGGAACCCTCTGACGGTCTTAGGCTGGGCAGAACCTTGGGGGATATATTCCCTTCCTCTTGCAAGCAATGACATAAACTCTTCCAAAAGCTGGCTGGTTCTTGGTTTCCCCACAGAACGGACAACGCATAAAATCATAGGTCATTTCTTCCATCATTGGTGGGAAGGGCTCAGGTCGGTTATGAACATCTTACGTTTATACTGTCCTATGGAAAAAAAGGGACTACGACAAACATTAAGTTTAATCTACGTTTGGTGTCTCAACTCCCTATGCCTCTTTTCCTTGTAGTCTATTCTTAGAGAGGCCCATCAGGGTCTGCCCTGCTGTCCTTTGGTCTTCTCGTTGAGCAGGCTCCTCTTCTCTTTTGCCTGGGACCCCTGTGTCCCCCGCATGGGGGCTCAGCCAGAGCAGGAACCTGGGATCCTTCGGTGCAGTTGCTGATTGCAGATGATGGTTGAGAAGAACTTCACTTCTTCCCATTATTGTCTAGATCTTCCCAAGTTGGATGAGAAGCAGGACCCTAATGAGTCTTGCGTATCCAAACCACTGACGTTGGGCGCCATTATGGTTGGATTTTTACTTTCAAGTTCTCAAGCTCTTCTGTTGTTGTTGGTTCACAAAACCTCGGCATTTGACTGTGTCACCTTCCTGCCTGGGAACATGTGTCTTTGGATTGTCACTAAGATTCCTTGTAGGCTCTTAGGCAGTTGAAAGGACATCAGAGCTTTGGGGCGTGTTGCCAACGTGGTAGACCAAATACCTTCCCAGTGTTTCTTCCTGTCTCAGAGTGGTCGGAGAGAAGCCAGGCAGGATAGAATCAAGGGATTGCCACAGAGCCTGTCCCAGGATTACAGGCAGCTCCAGAGTTCCTACACGGCTTTGCCGTATTGGACAGCCCCTTTACATCCGTACGTTTTGCTTTTGGGACTGTGCTGTTCTGTAAGCGTTCAATTTTATATTTTATTTATTATTATTATTATTATTATTTTAGGATTCAATTTTATATTTTAAATAAAACTTCATTTATTTAGAACCCCAGTGTAAACAGCTTTAAATAGATGCACTAAGTAAATGGTAGAGAAAGAGAAGGGAAAAAACCACAATAGTTGGGATTGTTTGAGAGTGTTGTGTTTGGTGATTCACAGTCTAGGCATAAGGCATTCAGGGATCTTGGGACCCTGGACCTTTCCATATATTGCCACAGGCCTTGGGATTCCAGAGTCCGTGGCGTGAGTCTGGGGGTGTGCTCCTTAACCCAGGGCATAAGGTTCCTTTCAGTTTTGCAAAGTTGTGTCATGGGTTTTTTGAAGCTGGGCCATAGGTCTTTTGATTGGTCTGGGGAATTTCAATTTATATTTGAAGTCTCTAGATATTACTGCCCATAATGTATTCTATGTGTTATGTGCAGAGACACACACAAGCACAAATTTTATTTCCTTACCTTTCATTTCTAGAGCTAGCCTGTCTTCTGAATGTCTTGACATAAACTATCAGATCATAATGGCTCTGTATTCTGAAGTGGATGGGGAAGCAGAGTTTAAGGGACTCACAGAAGTTTGTGTGTTATGGGAGAGCAAGCAGCGTACAACCAGAATCCCATAAATAAGTAGCTCCTTAGGGCAAACCATGGCCATTCATTTTGGTAAAAGCAGATGTCTTCTCTTGGGCAAGGACAGACTCAACAGGTACATTTTAAGTGAAATGTCGTATACTTGGGGCAGCACATAATTTTCTCGCATCTTCTATTGAAAGCCTCGTTTTCTGCACAATGATGTAATGGACCTGTTCCACTTTGCTCTGTCCCTCTGTGTAGCCAGCCCCGCTTTGCATAAATTATTTGGAAACTCATATCGGTGAAGAAACAATTGTGAGAAAATGTGGAGGCAAAATGGAAATTGATCCTCCCTCCATTGCATAATGTGGTGGGTGGATTTTATTGCCGTTGACAGGCCATGTTTGCTTGGGTCCGTATCAAGATACATCTTCTTTTTGTCTCCTTCCCGCATGTAGAGACCTCATTAGGAAATTGCTGGTCGTTGACAGAACCCGACGCCTCGGAAACATGAAGGTCAGTGTTTGTTTTCATACGTCTTACGCACGAGACACTCCCATCACTTGGCACCATACATACATTTCTATTTATAGAGACAAAGGCACAGTGATCGTGTTTAATTGTTGGCTGAAGTTCAGATCTGGGTGTCTGGGCATGCGAAATCCACCTGGGTCTATACCGCATCCCTTCTTCACTCCAGACGAGTAAATGCCTCACCCGTCACCTCCAAGATGTCGGTATTTTCCTTAGTTATTTTGTCTTTTCAAATAACGTGATCGACCTATAACTCACGTACCGTACATACCTCTCCATTCTGAGTGTGCAGTGCAGTACCGTTTACTATGTTTGCAGAGTTGGGGAACCATCCCCAAAGTCAGTGTCAAAGAACGTTTCCTCCTTCTCAGAAAGAAACCCCATACCCTATGCTGTTGTTATCCAATCCTTTCATCTCTCCTGCCCTTTCTGTCTCTGTAGATTTCCCTGTTCTGGGCTTTCCTGTAAATGAATCACAGCATAAATGATGTTCTGTGTCTGGCTCCTCCCATGTTTTCAGGGAGATGCTAGCAGGTGTCAGTGCTTTGTTCCTTTCTAAGGACAAATCACACTCCATTCATGGATGGACCCCACTGTGTGTACTCATCCCTCCGCTGATGGATAGTTGGGTTGTTTTCTGCCTTTTGACTGTTATGAGCAGTGCCATAACTGTGGGTGTGCACATCTGCATGGGAATTAATCATTTGAGAAACCGTACATCCTGTGTGATTTTCACAAACTTTTCATGTGGAGGGGAATATATTTAAGAGATGATTGCGTAAATGGTATAATATCTTATATGCTTGTTTTGGTTCTGTTGTGGCACCGCTGAGTCTAAGAGAATCTGGGAACATCTTCTCAGCTATTTCTGGTTCTGGATATCCATGGAGGAACTTAATCATGGGTACATACCTTGGTCTTGTCTGCCGTAGTCTTGGGAGACACAGTAGACCTGTGTGCAAGGCTTGATTCACACCAAGCTCTCAGGATCGTCTGTTGATGTGGTTGTATTTGTGTTCAGTGGCTGCTGTAACAAAGGAGCAGAGTCTGAGATCCAGGTGGGTCAGGGCCACTGAGATACAGGCGGGTCAGGGCCATGCTCTGTCCCAAAGCTCCAGGGGAAGGTCCTTCCTCCTTTTCCAGCCGCTGGGGCTCCAGGTGTCCCTGGGCTTGTGGCCACATCCCTCCCATCTCTGTCTTTGTCTTCATGTGGCTCCTTCTCTGTGTCTGTGTCTCTCCTACTCTGTCTCTTGCAAAGACACCTGCCATTGGATTTAGGGCCACCCTGATTCGGGATGAGCTCTTCTCAGATCCTTCGCTTAATCAGATGTGCCAAGACCCTATGTCCAAACAAGTTATTCTGCATAGGTACCAGGTGACATTTCACAAACTTTATGTTATGTTCAGATCTACTGGCTTCTTCCTATGTCACAGAATTCATGTGTTTCTGTCTTAACAATTCCCAACATTTAATGAATTAAAAAAATTGCTCCAAGGGCCATAAAAAGGAATGAGATGGGTGGGGTCAAAGGCTGAACACCTGGGAGGGATTAGGGCTAGGGATAGGATAGGGGATGAGGTTGGGGTTAGGGTTAGAGTTAGGGTCAGGTTTAGGCTAGGGTTAGGATTTTCAAAGACCATGATGCCATTGACATCTGCAAGTTGGCCATTGGTGTTAGCCTTGAGACTGAAGCAGACAGACCATAAGAAACCATTACTATTACACAAACATGGATAGTGTAATTGGAAAGTCCCGCTGGGTAGCTGTTAAGATCTCTGAAGTGGACATGACGGGTTTGGATCCTAGTCATGGGACTTAACTAGCGTTGCAATACTGAGCCAATGACACCATTTAGTGAAATATGGTTTCTAGGTCTGTATGATGAAGATGCTAAATTCTGAAGAAAACCATCAGGATAAAAACAGGCGGCAGACTCAGAAATGTCCTTCTGTCTGTCTTGTTGTATCTCAGGAGCCTGAGCCAAAGTCCTACTTCTGTGTGTGGTCCACACTGGTCCTGACAGGATTTCTTTCTACTCTGAATGAAAGTGAACAGAACACAACACCTTTATGTATATATTTTCCCTCCTAGGTCACAGTCCAGGGACGATGACTCAAAACATAGCACACTTTTTAAATTTAATTTTACTTGTTAATTCTCTACTAAGTAGAGATTCTCTGGAATGTTTTCTTCCCTGTCCTGTCAAAATTCTGTCTACTGACGGTGCCTGTTTCTTTTGAAGAACGGAGCGGATGACGTAAAGCGACACCGGTGGTTTCGAACGGTGGATTGGGAGGCGGTCCCACAAAGGAAACTGAAGGTACAACATACGTATGAGGGTGACTGTTGGCTCGGAATTGTTACCTGCCTTCAGCAAGGGGCAGAGTCTGATTATGACTTGTTTACATATAGCTGATACACAATTTATTTGTATACTACAGCTGATCATCTCAAATCATTAATAAGCCAAGATCCTTTTTCGGTGGAAATCTTAGTGCTACAGAGACACGTAGAGGTAACGGGTTAAGACCCCACATTTTACATTTGGGTTTTTTGAGACCTGGCTCTGTCCCTCATTTGAACTATGACTAGGATGACTCCCATCCCACCAATTTCTAATTGGGAATGGTAAATGTTTTAACACAGATCACATGTTTGTCCAACATTTATGGATATTATACAGTGATGGTGGTAGTATTTTCTAGATCACCTTTCTTTGAACTGAATATATACATGTGCATACACACATAGCACACACGCACACACATTTTTTTAAAAAAAATTATTTATTTTAGAGGAAGAAAGAGAGCATACACATGTGAGGGGGGACAGAGGGGGAGGGAAAATCTTAGCCTGACTCCTAGAGCTGCTGGGGGACTTGATCTCACGGCCTTGAGATTGTGTCCTGAGCCAAAATCAACAGCTAGACGCTTGACCCAGAATTGAAATGTA
This sequence comes from Neogale vison, assembly GCF_020171115.1. Classification (NCBI taxonomy): domain Eukaryota; kingdom Metazoa; phylum Chordata; class Mammalia; order Carnivora; family Mustelidae; genus Neogale; species Neogale vison. The sequence goes on from NC_058105.1 coordinate 129,725,091, forward strand.
TTTTTTTATTTTCATTTTTTTTTATTTTTAAAAAAGATTTTAAGGATTTTATTTATCTATTTACAGAGACACAGTGAGAGAGGGACTACAAGCAAGGGGAGTGGGAGAGGGAAAAGCAGGCTCCCAGCTGAGCAGGGAGCCCGATGTGGGGCTTGACCCCAGGATCCCAGAATCATGACCTGAGCCAAATGCAGTTGCTTAACAGCGGAGCCACCCAGGTGCCCCTGAAATGTATTTTTGACAGGAATCTTCAATAATGACATTCTCAACCTTGGACTTTTAGAGTCAATGGAAGGACTTTAAAAATGCTGATGCCTGGCCCCCAACCCAGAATGTAGGGTTCAGCCCAGACCACCAGTGTCTCCATGAACTGTTTTTAAGTGTTTTAATGTATTCAGTGACTAATTTGTTAAAATTAAATAAACAACATATTTCCATCATTCAAAAACCAAATCAGTATTAGAAGATGTGCATTACTGAATGTTATTCTCTTGCTCTATTTCCTCCCAAAGCCCATTATTTTTATAAATAAAGTTTTATTATTAGCACATGGCCACCTGCATTCATTTACATGTCGTCTGTGGCTGCTTTCCCTCCACCAGGGCAGAGCTGAGCATTGAGCAAAGAAATTCCTCTGCCTGCGAGACCAGAAATATTTACTGACTGGCTCTCTACGCGAACCTTTTTGGCTGACCTCCTTTTCAGTGCCAGTGACCTCATTTTATTGATGCTGAATTGAGGCTTGGCATTGGTGATACTATCAGTGGAGCCTGCTCTTGTTGACGGCTTTCTGGGGTTTTCCAAATTCTGGCCACTGGACCAGCCACTTCAGTATCACTCAGACCTGGGCAGGCCTGGGGATCTGCGTGAACAAAAAATCTGGGTGGTTCTCCAGTCTAGAATTTAAGAAGCAAGGGCTGGCTACCATCTTTTCTCCCTTTGTTTCTCATAAAGCACCATTGGTGGACACCTTACTCACAGTATTTCTGGTTCAAAGCTTTCCATGCTCATTAATAATGCAGGGCCAACTTTGGGTTTTCTGTGTTTTCCCAAGTCATGTCTGTTGATATGTTAAGTTGTAGACATAAAGGGATGCACGTCCCATCCAGGTGCTTAATGTTTCCTCTTGACTTTGACTCTGTGTTTCCCGCCACCCACCCCGGTCCTGCAGCCTCCCATCGTGCCGAAGCTGTGCGGCGAGGGCGATACCTCGAACTTTGAAGCATACCCCGAGAATGACTGGAACACGGCCCCTCCAGTGTCGCCAAAAGATTTGGAAGTCTTCAAGAATTTCTGAGGATGGGAATCATCATCTGGAAGGTGTATCTTTAGATATACTAAATATGCATCAGTGAAGATGGCGTGTCCCTTTATCAAGGGGATGTTGGCGTTGGCCAAGCAGGGCTTCCCTTATCCCCGGGCACTTGAGCAGTGAGGCAGAGCTAGATGGAGTCCTTCTAGCATCAGCTTAGTCAATGCCCAGGGTTTGTTATGCAAGACATGTGGTGTGGCCCAGAGACAGCGTTGCCTCCAATGTCCCACTCCCCAGACACTCCTATTGGGGCAGAATCCATATCCAGCTAAGACCCCTGTGAAATCTGTGTGCACCTGCACATCCCAAGGCACAGCCCCTTTGGTAAAAAAAAAAAAAAAAAAAAAATTAAATCCCTGAGTCCTTGTGTTCTAGAAACCCTGAGTTCCAGACCAGCTTCCTTCCAGATACCAACTAAATATTTTTGGAAGGTTTTTTTTTAGACCCCCTTTCCCTAAAAAAACTGATGACGGCAGTGAACACCTCCGATGGAATTGGCTAAGCTCCATTTGACCATTAAAAGAATGGATTTTTGAGTCATTTCTTGGAACCTTTAAGGTCTGTGACTCTGTGTGGAAGTGATGGCTTTGAAGGATCTTTTGAACATGGGTAGTGAAGACCTTTCAGTTACTCCCAGTTCTGTGAGGAACTTGGTGATGTATAGCACTTGGTTTTTCCTTGTGACGACATGCAGGCAAGAAAAATGGCAGGAAGGAAGAGAAGCAAGATAAAACCAGTGAGAGGTCTCCTCTTTGACATTTCTTGTTTTTTTTTTTTTTTTTTGGGCTCTTTTTATCCCCCCAACCGTACTTATGCGGAATGGGAGAAATAACTGGTCAATACAATGTTCCAGAACCCTTACAGGGAGGGACACATTGCGTACCAGAGACCTCTACTATCTGTGGTCTTGCCACGCAGATCCCGAGGGGAAACCAGCCTAAACGTTAAAATGTGGAAACAAAAATTCAGTGAGAGAGAAGATAGGTGTCCCTGTGGATGAGAAGGGAACATGTCTGCTTAATGGGTATTAGTGTTTTCAGCACGTAATGACCGTTCTCCGGAGGTTCTCTTAAAAAAGACTCTCTTGAGCTTTTCCAGCTTCTGCAAAGCTCATGAAGGCCAGTTAATGAGTTTTAAAAGTAGGGGGTATTTCTAAATTTGGGTTTTGCTATCTCTTCTGTTCATTTGCTTCAATTTTGGATGATTTGTCTGTAATATTTTGTGAATGATTTTTATTCAGTCATCCTTAAATGGAAGGCGTGATCCATCTTCCATCTTGATGGAAGACGTGGTATGTTTTGTAGTGCACGACACTTAGTTGATAAGCCAGAGGACTGCAGCCTTTTTGTATCAGGGATACTATTAAATTTACTTCAGGAGACACAAATCTGCCATCTGATGGGGTCTGTCATGTACTTGGGGTTAGTTTTCTATTCACGGTTGGGATTTGTACCCCCAGCGGCCCCAGATAGGTTTTTAACAGATTCTGGAGACAGGAATAACTTTCTCAAGGCAAGGCATATCCTTGGGAATATACGTGTAAATGGCATTTTTTTTGTGTGCCTGGAGTCATCCTTGATGGACTTCGGCCAGTGGTGGGGACGCTGTTTGATGACCTTCTCGATGAACCTGGGGAAATCAAGAAATCATGTCATGATCACTTGACTTTGTGTTTATTCCACCACCTTGGATTTTGGTCTCTTGCTGGAGCAGCTAGACATCTTAACATTTGACTCTCTTTCCCCGATTTTGCACAGAGGATGGGACAGAGATCCGGCGTTTTCAGTGCCGAGTAAACAGGCAGGACCATCCATGAGGGAAGGTTATTTCTTCATGAAGCAAAGTGATCTCCCATTGATGATGCCCAAGCGCAGCTTAGTGCCCCCTCTCCAGAGCCACTTAACAGCTGTATGACTAACCCACTCACCCTTGGAAAGTAAAGTCTCCCATCTCTTTAGCTCCTGGAGGGGACTGTTAGGATGCCTGGCAGGGAGAGACCTCCCATTTTGGTTTTTATTTGACTTGAGATATTTTCTCGCTAGCTGCAGTGAACACATTGAGACAGGACCTGGTTTTGCTTGTGGAATCACTCTCCTCTCTTTGCATAGATGAACATGGGATAATTCTATGTGTGAAGATCTCATATCCTATTTGAGACTCACCATTAAAATGCTGCTTAACTTTCTTTTTTTTTTTTTTTTTTTTAAGACTTATATACTTAGAGATAGAGAGCATAGCAGGAGGGGCAGAGGGAGGAGAATCAAGCAGACTCCACGCTGAGCAGAGCCAAACGTGGGGCTCAATCTCATGACCCTGAGAGCAGGACCTGAGCTGAAACCAAGAGTCAGATGGTTAACCGACTGAGCCACCCGGGCATCCCACGGCTTACTGATTTTATTAATAAATATTCATAGAATTCATGCTTCTGGATCTTTGCAGAACATTTGTTCTTGTGTATTATGGAGTTATTTTTGAGTTCTTAGTACGATTATTATAAAACTTACCCAGTTATTCTGAAAACGAACAAAGTCCTTTTTTTAATTTGTGTCTCAACTAGGATGATTTGAACCTGCTGGGAACAAAGAGCTGCACATCCGCTGTGAAGAAGGGTCGCGTCCACGGGATAAGGACATTTCCATATTCTAGAAGTCCAGATGTACATAAAGAGACTGCATATCTGTACAAAGTCACGGATCTGGCATTATTTAAGCAACTGGAAATTAAGCATCATTAAGCAACTGGAAATCTACTGCACAGTAGGACCTTTCAGAAAATTGTTTGGTTGTAGATTTTTATCTTATCTCTTCCTGTGATGACCCTACTGTGATGTCTTGGTTTTCCTCGTAGACTTAACTTTATGAGTTTGAACTGAACGTGTTTGGTTATAACCACAGATGGCGCGTGCGTGTGTGTGTGTGTGTGCTGCATGTGTGTGTGCGTGTGTAAAAAGACCGTGGGACTGGTGCACAGGAATTGCACCGTGATGTTGATCTTCATACTTGGGCAGAGCCTGCGATTCTGTAGCTTGTGAGGAAACCTGTTGTGGTGGTCCATGTCCCGTATCTTTCGTGCTTCCTGTCTGGTAACTTTAGGTCTTGAAACCAGAAGGGAAGACAAGGATGTGTCCATTTGAGTTTGAGTGTGAGAATACCAGTGGCCATGAACGTTGTTCACGGCATGGAATGCTGTCCAGAAATTTCCTGCATCACATCCGGAAATTCCGTAGTCCATTGTGGTGGTGATGGGGAAAGTGGCAGGTGTCTAACTGATAATATCTCATTTGAGCTCTGTGTCCAGCCAGATGCAGAGCCAACAAGTGACTTTCCATGTTGGCTCAGTTGCACGGGTGACTTTCATGCAAGCGTGTTTTTATTTTAACTTCCATTGTGGGAAGAGTAAGATGCAAATGAGCTATAGGGTGTCCGTGTTTGATGTAGTAGAAATTAATCCCTCTTGGTTCTTCTGTTTGTGAGCATCCAGCACACTCTTGTCTCGTAGGCAGGGCGGGCTTGTACAGACTTATTAGTGGGTGAGATTTTGTCTTTTTCTGTTTGGACCTGATTGTGAAGGTACCATGAAGAGAGCACCCTGCCCATGCTTTCCCCTTGGGATTGACTTAATGCAGGGTGGGTGCAGAGTGGGCTCCAGTGGGAGTGTGGCTAGATGTGGGTCTTTCTAGAAAACGAGGCATGCAAAGAGGTCCTGGGCGTCTGTACTCTCTGTGATGCATTGCCTTGTCTCTCTGCTGGCCGTGACTCAGCTGGACAAACAGAGTTGCTCACATCTGCATTGTGTCTGGTCTTAGGGCTCAACCATGACCTTCTGCAGGGATGTCTGTGCACTTAACTAGTAGGTGCCAGAGCCTTTGCGACCACAGAGGGACACCCACATAGAACTCCCAAGACCCTGTCTCACCCCTTCCTTTCTTCCCATGGTTGGCCCAGAAAAGTCCACCTCCTTGGGCACTGGGTGTGGGAGCAGCACCCGCCCTGGGAGATGTGTTCCTGAAATGGGTGCGGGGAAGAGGCAAACCTGGGCACCCTCTCAAGGCTTCTCCACCTCATGTGTTCTCGAGTCACCTTGTGGATTCTTGGCTGTCGTAGACATTATTATTCTCCAGTGCTGTGCCTGGAAAGACCTTTTCTGTCCATGTAACCCTTTGTACCTCTCCTCTGCGATCACATACGTAGACATGGAGAGCCGCCGTGTGGGAAAGTCCATACATTTCTCTGAGCAGCAGAATGTCAAAGGCCACATAGTCGCCTACCAGATTGGGAGAGATCCCACTCACAAGTCAGAAGGCTGGGGTTCTGTGTGCTGCAAGGTGGACTGGAGAACATGTGCACCCACCCGACCTTTAAAAGACCCTGAAATCAAAGCCACGCCACGTTTCCCCCTTTCTCATTCATCACCTGCTCTTCAAATACAAATCCAATGAGTAAGGTCAGGGTGACTCCAAGACTTAGTAAAATAAGTGGTTTGCAATGAGTAACACAAAGGAAAATTATTTTTAAAGGGCGAGCTGTATGATATCCCAACAGAACAGTGTTTTCAGTCTGGACTGAGCAATCCCTGTGCTGGTTTGCGTTAAGTAGGGGGCCAGAATGGGCATCGCTTTCAGCACAAAGTGTCTCATCATGGACTGTTACAAGTCTGACGCTGACAATTAACTGCCTCATCATCGACTGTTACAAGCCTGAATCAGCAAAGGGATGGTGCACTGAGATACAAACCCACGTGGGGAAAGCAAAGATCTCATGTCTCCTGACTTATAAAAATAAATTATTATTTTGGAGCCCTGTGCTTAAAAAAATAAAAGTAAATGAAACACCTTTCTTGAACGTGATAAAGCATTGTATTAGACACTTTGACCCTTACGCATATTTTCGGGTTTAGTTCTCACTGTCCCGGAATTAATATAGGATGTGAAAATAGCCTCAAGAAAGCATGAAATGTGATGCCTTAATATTGGACAGATATGCACACACATACACACACACACATGCACACACGCCAACATTGGAATGCATGGATCACATGGTTCTTTAAAAACATGGTCATCGGCCGTGAGCCATGCAAAACAAATTAAAAACTAAAAGGAATTCCAAGAATACCAGATGGTGTTAAACTCAGTCTTGCCATTTCAATATTCAAGGTGGCACATGCCATGTGTTAACGGCCCGTGGCTGGACTGTTAAATTAAGCAGGGTGACGTAATGCAAAGACTGATTTAATCAAAATGAGTCCCAAACACATGGGACACTCATGATATATTATTGAAAAGTAGTCTGCTCGGCGGGGGCACTCTGAAAATTTCAGGTATCTGATCGGATATCTGTGCGCAAAAGTCACAAGAAGAAATGTCATGGAACTACTCGCAAAATCTGCATCAGAAAAAAAAAAAAAAAAAGACTCCTTTTCGTTCTATGCAATTTCATGAGTTGGCAATATTTTCTTAAATACAGATACCATTAAAAAAAAATTCCTCAGGAAACGCGTGTTTTGCAAAGAAATGTGTTGGGGCGGTTGTTGTTTTTCTAAGGGGATTAGCACCTGCCTGCTTGAACACACAACTGTAAAGCTCAGAAGGAAATTGAGTCACAGCTGGCCATACAACATATCCTACGTTGGGGCCAGCCAACTTTCATTTCTTGCAGAACACATGTGAGAACCTTGCTTGGCCTAAACGTATCTACTGTGGCGATGGGCACTTTGTGATTTCTGCTGTTGACATGATGATGGGTCAAAAGAAAGCCCGGCAAGAAGACTCATGTGCCCAGCTCATGTCCTTGTGATGGCTTCACACTCCTCGTCCCATCCCTGCCCACCCACCTGTCCGTCTGGTACAGGGCACTGTTTCATTCTGTGCTCTCTGCCTAAGAACTCCCTTGGTACCAACGACAGAAACAGCAGTACCACTAGACAGTCCTGTGACATGCAATGCGTTTGCCATTTCTTTGTATGACTTCAGCTGCCTCTAGATTTTGGACCATTTTAACTGTGAAAATAGGGCTCTGTGCCATCAACTAAAAAGACCCCAGTGCCCCCCAGTCTCCAGGCACTGAGAGCTGTCCACCCCCAGGGAGAGCTTCAAGCTGCATCAAATCTCATGACCACATCAAAATTCTCATTCTAGCCACGTGGTTATTGTAGTGCAGGAAAAAATACTTGGTTGGATTTTTCCCCCTAAACAATAGATTTTATACCCCAAAATGAATACATTCACAGAAGCCCCTGAGGGCTCCGTGGTGGAGACTGAGAAGATGATGCCTAAGTTGCTCTTTTTCTGGAGGCCCATCCACCGAGACTATGGGTTTTATCTGCGTTGGGCAAGTCCTGTGTACCTGTATTGTGTGTCCCTATGTCTTATGGAGGTGAGAAGGCCTTCTCTTCACTTCACCTTCAGTGGACGATGTCCACTTACCAAAAAAAAAGAAGATAAGCACATGAACTGTTGTGTTAATCATGTATTTGGGTAGTTTGGGGTGTGTGCGTGCGCGTGTGTGTATGTCTTGGTGGCGAAGGATGTGGGAGACGTGTTTTCTCCAAGTATCACGTTTCCCTATCAAGTTGACTTTGCAGACCCCGTGGGCTTAACGGTCCTTCGTAGTAACAGGGAAACGCTCTGTCATGCTTTCCTATAAATTATTGTGTTGTAATGCATTCTGTTGTGCTTTCCTTAGCTTTTCCCTGGTGGACACCTGTCTTAATTTAAAAGTCATTATGTGTTTGTTAGCAGATGGGATTTCAAGCCTTTTGACACTCAGGGCATCTTGTCCTCTGAGATGGGTCTTCAGCTCTGCAGAATGGTCATAGCTTCCTTCTTCCTTGCGCTGTGCTATGGGCAGCCTGGCCGGGGTGGGGCCCGGGTTGGCCGTGGGATGCCGCAGACACAAGACGGAGTGCCTTTGCAGGTGCGGTGAGCCCCGGCAAGCCAGCACTGGGATCCCTGTGGGGTCGTCCCAGCTTCTCATGTGGAAAAAAAAAAAAAAAAAAAGTCTGTTGCTAATTCTTTCAATTCTTGCACAATGAAAATCACTGTGATTTGTATATATACCCTAGGAAAATTTTACTGCTGCCTAATTTATGTAATAATACTATTCATTCCAGGTTTGTTTAATAAAACTTTGTATCTTTTAAGATGCCTGATTGTGGTCTGCTTCTTTGGTTATGGGACAAGCTCGTCTGTGTTCAATGAGTTCAAGAAGTCAGCATTGTCTCTTAATTTAATTTTTAATTTTTTTAGTTGAGGTATCATTGACCTATGGTATGAGTTTCGGGTGAACCACATAATGATTTTATCTCTATAGATTGCAGAAAGAATGGTTACCACCACCAGTGTAGTTAATATCCATCACCACACATGGTTGTGAACTTATTTTTCTTGTGACGAGAACTTTTAAATCCTTTCTTCTGAGCAAGTTTCAAGTATATGATACAGTATTATTGTATCTCTTTCTGTAAAGGGCCAGATGGTAAATATATCAACATTGCAGGACACACTGTATCTATCAGGAGCATAAAAGCTTCCCTAGACAGAATGTAAACAAATAGGCTGTGTTCCAATAAAGTTTTATTAAAACCAAAGCACGGTTCTGGGGCCGGATTTGTTGCCTAGGCCACACTTTACCAGGTTCTAATCCGGTGCCTGAGGATGACTTTGCCCATCACCTTTGCAGCTTGTTAAAAATGTGCTGTCTTCATCGTTATAAAAAAATAAGTTATATGATTGCACATTCTCTTTACTCACATAGCTCGACCCTCAGCTTTCCAAGTCGCCTTCTGCTTGCTAAAACCATGCTGCCTCATCACTCAGGTCAACCCCTGTCATCGGTAACACTGACAGCACCTGCTAGAGCCGGGTAGCAGAACGTCCCAGCAGACTGAGGGTCCCACCGGAGCCTGTTAACCTGGCGACCAAGCTTGTCCCGTTCTCCTCCTGGAAATTCCTTGCAAGAAGGAATCTTCTGGGGACAAGCAGGGCAACTTGGGATCTGGTTCCAAACCTGTGCAGGGACTGTTCCAGAATTCCTGTGGAGTAGGTGCTCACATGGTGACATTCTGGTTTAGGAGAGGGAGTGATGTGTGTGTATGTGCGTGTGCATGTGCATATACATTTTGGAGGAAAGCCAGAAGGTTCTTGAAGGATGGATAGAGATGATCCAGGGAACATGGTCTTGATGTTTTTGGATACCCTCATAGGGTTTTTTTTCTTTTTCCTTGTATTTATTTTTTCTTTTCTAAACCACACATTATTTTTATGCAGGTCTCACTTCCCTGGAAGCCACGGACATTTTGCATTTTTGTTAAAGGGATCGGATAACCTTGTCCCCAAAACCTTAAGGAAAAGATTTGAATGGATGTAACATTTTTTTTTTTTTTTTAAACCACCCATTTGTTGTTTCCATATCGTAGCTGTTGGAAATAATGGTATTGTGGACATGGGAGTGTGGGGATCTTTTTGAAAGACAAATTGAAACCACAGTGAGATGTCATGTTACCCTTGTTAGACTGGCTGTCATCGAAGATGAGAGACTGGAACCCTCGTGCACTGTTGGTGGCCATGCACGCTGGTGCAGCCACGTGAAGCACGGTGTGGCGGTTCCTCGAGGTACTAAAGATGGAGCTTTCATGGGATCCAGCAATTCCATTATCATCTAATATTTAAAAATACTGCCAAGCATAGGGTGTCTGTCCACGTTAAAGGTAGCAGAATGGAGCCCCAGAAATTTGAGATCTCACAGTCCATCTATCACAGAGCTCAGATTGGAGCACCCTGTGGTTCCTGCTCATTCCAGCGAACCACATGACGTTTCACACTAAAACTAACAAGATGCTCATTAAACCAAGAACCAGATGCTCTGTGTTCTTCTGATGAGAACATCGGACACCGGATAAAAGTCAAAACGCTGAAGACCTACGGTGACTGTATTCATGGGAGAATTTGGAATTTGATGCTTTGCTTTGGGCAGAAAACTATGATCTACTTAAACTCCGCTTAGTCAGCCGATCTGAGGTCTATTTTAACAGGCAAGTTGCCTTCCAAAAGTTCATGCAAGAAACCATCTTATGAGCTGTGAAGTTACAAGCAGAGATAAACTTTTTTTTGTTTTGGTGGTAAAGAATACATAATATGAAATCTACGTTCAACAAAATGTTCAGTGCACTCTATGGTGTAGCTAACTGTAGGCAAGGTGTGGGACGACACATCTCTGAAACACAGTCACCTTGCAGAACCCAGATGTCATGTTCGTTGAACAACAACAACCCATTTCTCTGGGTCTCTCCCCCAGCCAACAGTTGGCCAACGCAGAGAGCTGCCCGCCTGGGTCTTGACTTCCACCCGAAACAAATCTTAGTTCTGAAGGACATCATGGAGAAAAGACTCAGGCTTTAGTGTCTCGTTACAAGCATCTGGCTTCGAGCCCGGTGCAAAACCAGCTCTTACGGCGCCCTTGGGAGCAATGTCTCGGAAAGCGACTGGCCAAAAAACAAATCTTCGTAATGAATCAGAATTTGTGGGCAGGATGCTTAAAACCAGTGCCTTGGAAAAAGGGTAGGGGGAGCCCCACAAAAGGCAAAGATTAAAAAGTGAGGTCAGTCCAGTAAGTGGAACCTGCACAAAGGTCACCTGCCCGGCAGAGATGTGAGTTGTTTGGTCATTCTGCACCATGCTGAGTTTTGAGGATAAGTAATGGCTCAGATGTCTGAAAGGCCAGGATGGGCAAATTTGGCATGATGACCGATCCATTAGAGTGCCCCTAAATACCCATTTCACTGTCAACAGATGGTCAGACGTGTTTTCTTTCTCTTGGTTCCTTTGCTTCTCCTACCAAACTCTACACCATCCCTTGTGTTAAGGGGAGCAGTCCCTGAGGGTCAAATTTGGGAACCCTGTCCTAGTTTCGGATATAATTTTTTTTTTTTTCGCCTTTATTTGATGGACGCCAGGTTGACTCCGTTGGTTAAGTGTCTGCCTTCAGGTCGGGTCATAATCTCAGGGTCCTGGGATGGAGCCCTGCCTCAGGCTCTCTGATCAGTGCGACTCCGCTTTTCCCTCTGTCTCTGTGATCTCTTTTGCGTTCATTCTCTCCAATAAATAAATGGAAATCTTCAAAAAAAAATTTAAAAAGTTGAGTCTAGTTGACAGAGTGTTACACTACATTCAAGTGTACCATATAGTGATTCTGTATGGTTTTCTATACGTTAATGCTGTCCTCACCGTGGTGTGTCTGCCATCTTTCCCCATACAACGCTGTCACAATACCGTGACTGAATTTCCTATGCTTTGCCTTTCATCCCCGTGACTCACTCCATAACTGGGTGCCTGTGTCTCCCACACCCTTCTCCCATTTTATCCACCTCCCCACCTTCCTCTTTGGTAACTACCACAGTGTTCTCTGCATTTGTGGGTCTCTTTCTGCTTTTTGTTTGTGTCTCTGTTCACTTGTTTAAGATTCCACATATGGGTGAAATGGCATTTGTCCTTTTCTGAGTTATTTCAGTTAACATAAGCGAAATGGATTTCTAGGTCCATCCATGTTCTCTGAAAGGGCAACGTCTCATCCCTTTTTAGGGCTGAGTAATATTCCCGTGTATTTAGACATTGCATTTTCTTCATCCGTTCATCTATGAATGGACACTTGGTTTGCTTCTTAGCTTACATCTTGGCTGCTGTAAACACAGGCATGCACAGATCTTTTTGAATTCGTGCTTTTCTTTTCTTTGGGTAAATCTCCAGTAGTGGGATTACTGGATTATATGGTAACTTTATTTTTAACTTTTTGAGGAACCTCCATTCTGGAATGGCTGCCCTAGTCTGCATTCCCACCAACAGTGCCCAACGGTTCTTTATCTTCCCCATCCTTGCCAACACTTGCTGCTGCTTTTTTTTTTTTTTTTTTTTTTTTAAATTTTAGGGGCACCTGGGTGGGTCAGTGGGTTAAGCCTCTGCCTTCAGCCCAGGTCATGATCTCAGAGTACCAGGATTGAGCCCCACATTGGACTCTCTGCTTCGCAGGGAGCCTGCTTCCTCCTCTCTCTCTGCCTGCCTCTCTGCCTACTTGTGATCTGTGTCTGTCAAATAAATAAATAAAATCTTTTTTAAAAACTTGAAGAAATAAATTTTAGCCACAGAATATAATCTTAGACATCATTGGGGCTTAACACCAGATCCTGCAAGCCGTGATTTGCAAACCCTCCCTGTGACATGTTGGGCAGAACTATCCAGAATCCCTCCCCCACAGGTACACCTGAGACAAAAGTTGAGAAGACCGTTCTAACATATGATAGGAATAACGTACAAAGAGTGTTCTCAGATACGGCTTTATTAATGTCCAAATGCAGCAGCATTTCAAGTTATTATTTTTAGTACTAGTGGGGAGTCACCAGATTGAATGTGTGACCTACTCTTGCATCTTGCATAGTGTTAGAAGAGCAGTTTTTTTTGTGCAAACCCGCATTGCCTGCCTTGAATCTCGTTACTTGTCTGTGTTAATTTGGAACTCAGTATTGCTGATTTGATTTATTGATTGATTGATTGATTGATTTGAGAGGCAGAGATCACAAGTAGGCAGAAAGGCAGTCAGAGAGAGAGGAGGAAGCAGGCTCCCCGTTGAGCAGAAAGCCCGATGCAGGACTCGATCCCAGGACCCCAGGAACATGATCCGAGCTGAGGCTTTAAGGTAGAGGCTTTAACCCACCGAACCACCCAGGCGCCTTTAGTATTGCTGATTTACGGAAGGATTGAAAGCCAGCTGGGGTCGAAAAGAAACCGTTTGCCGTCTTTCCCATGACGTCTGTGACTCGAAAACTGGAATCCTTTTTTTTTTTTTTTTACTTCATTCCCATTTTCCCACAGGTACACACCAGCCCTCTGTGCAGTACACGAGCATTTTACAGGACAGTATTCATGGGCCATCACTATGTCATATTTTCTTTTCTGTAGTTCCTACTCAATCTCAGTAAATTTGTATCCCCCCCCCCCAACAACTTTGGGACAAAATTGCTATGGTCATCGGATATTGCAATGTGTTTTACAGTCTGCTTTGGGAATCCAGTTGGATGGATTTCCCTTCCTAATGGTGGTGGAATATCTTTGTCAGCTCTTGGCAGCTGGTGATGGGGCCACCAGCCCCTCAGTACTAACCTTCCCTGATCCTCCTTGAGGACCCCATAGGCACTGGACTTCTCGAGACACTGGTGTGTTCTCTTTTCCAAGGAGAAAGAGGTGCTTGCGGGTTTCTTTGTGTTTGTCTTATTATTTCAAGATAGAGGTTTGGCTTCTATGGCCAAAGAATCCAGCCTGTCCTTATCAGGATGGGGGACCCTGAAATACTATCCATCTCCTTGTGTCTGAACCCCATATGTGTATTTTCCTTCTTTTGGTCATTCCTCTCTTCTGTGCCTTGGTCTTCACTGAAAGTTGGCTTCTGACCTTGAGAAACTATTCTTTGAGGGGCGTCTGGGTGGCTCAGTGAGTGGGGCGTCTGACTCCTGATTTCGGATCGGGTCATGATCTCACTGCATTGGGCACTGTACTCAGCGGGGTGTCTGCTTGGAAAGCTCTGACTCCCTCTGCCTCTCCCCTTTCTCTATAATAAATAAATAAATAAATAATAATAATAAAGAAATCTTCAAAAATTCTTCAAAAAAATGTTAAAAAAACATTGTTTAAGTAATGATCAGTAAACCTCCTGGTAGGGTTCCAATACAATAGTAGATGTAGTTTCTAGCCAGGCAAGATATATGTGGATAACCCACTTTAAAAAATCAATCTTTCTTCTTTCTTTTCCTTCCTTCCTTCCTTCCTTCCTTCTTTTCTTTCTCTCCGCACGTGGTTCACTCCTCACACTGGTAATATTGAATAGTTAAAGTTAATTATTGAAAAACTGTTTTAAGTATTAAAATATGTAGATAGCATTGTATTTAATTAATATTGTACATATTGTACTATTAAGGAGTAAGAGGAAGTATTAACGGTGCACCTGCATCTTAAACATAGCATGGAAACAAGACCTACTTAACCACGTAGAGAGTCACACTTTGTTGTGACTCTTTGTTGAGCACTCTTCCATGTGTCTGTGAACCATTTGCATGTCTTCTTTGGGGAAATATCTCTTCAGGTCTTATGCCCATTTCTTGACTGCATTTCTTGGAAAACGATGGCCTTAAAGAATATTTTGACATTGGGGAGCATTTGAGGGTCGCTCACACAGCAAAGCGATGAGAGAAACAAGCTCTGCTTCCACGTGGATGACAAGATGGAGCTTGGTGCCAGGGTGAGATCCTGAATCATCACACGTTGAAAGCTGGGACAGGTGGTACCAACGCACCAAATCAAGAGTTGAGCTTGGCTTGTGCGGCCTTCCAGTTGCATGGAACAAGAGACACCACGTAGAGAAAATGGCAAACCAGTTCATACAACGAGAGCCTTCAGTGCACAGATAGACAGAATGTGCCCCTGGGCGCAGAACTCAGTAGGAGAGAAAAGAGATGTTGGGAGATGTCCATGTGGCATCTCCATTTTGCAGTGGGCATGCAAACAGCATTTTCTGATGGATTCTACTCTCCCCACCCCGATCTTGTCTTGAACTTTTGTCTTGAACTTTTCTTCTAAATGTCACCAGCGTTAGATCTTTCCCAAAGCCGAAAGTATGTACAACAGCAATGTGGGGAGTCGTGAGCTGGAGTCAGGCTGGGTCATTGGGAGAACCCTGGACTATTAGAGACCTACATTTGTGTCTGGGTTCTACCTCTATCTGGAGCCAAGATGGCGGGCAAGTTGGCTGCTCTGCACTCCCATGTCCCCATTTGTGATGACAGCTATTCCTGTCTGTGTCTTTCTGATCCCAGTGCTGGAGTGGCTTCCCCTGCCTTCCAAGCAAAAGACAATACCCTCACAATATGCAGAAAGCCATCCTGATTGTGCCCTCCATCATATCAGACTCCCTTTGGTCACTCCATTTCCAGATGCCCTGGCCTCTGCTCACTGAGAACATCCCATGGCAACTCCTGCCCCAGGACCTTTGCTCTGCCTCTTCTTCTCTGCTTTTCCCTCAGTCCATCTTTTCCCTGTTTTGGTAGAAGACTCCATGTTTTCCACATTCCAGCTTCCCACTGTTCCAGAGTCTGAGTCTGTGTTTGCTTCT
The DNA here is from genome assembly GCF_020171115.1 of Neogale vison. Classification (NCBI taxonomy): domain Eukaryota; kingdom Metazoa; phylum Chordata; class Mammalia; order Carnivora; family Mustelidae; genus Neogale; species Neogale vison. The sequence goes on from NC_058105.1 coordinate 129,740,553, forward strand.
GTGAGTCTGTCTGCCAGCCGATGGTTAGCTTCTCTTTCTTGAAATATGTACTCTCAAGTGGAGTCCGATTGTGGAGCCAGCATTATAAAGAAATCATTATAAATCACTCTTCACCATTCCTTCCACTTCTGAACTTGGCCACAGATCCCATCGCGAGGGTCTTGCTTGTTATTTTAGGTTATGAATGCCAAATAAAACTTTTATTAATTTCATTTTTTATTGGCGGCCACTTCTTGTTGGAGTACAGTCTGTGTGTAGCAATGGGAGGTTCCTTCGCCCGTGTGGACCCATCGTATTTCTATAGCATTTGAAAGTAAATTAGCAGAGGGGTGCCTGGGTGATGTAGTCAGTTAAGCCTCTGATTTAGGCTCAGGTCTTGATCCCCAGGTCCTGGGATGGATTCTTGCATCCGGCGCCCTGCTCAGCGAGGGGTCTGCTTCTCCCTTTCCCTCTGTGCTCTCTTGCTCTTTCTGAAATAAATAAATAAAATCTTAAAAAAAAAAAAAAAGTAAAGCAAAGAAAGAAAGAAAGTAAATGAGCAGATGTTCTGAAAAACATTATTGTCCTTCTTGGCAGTTGTTGTAAAAAAACAGGGAGGTTGTAGTGGGCTGAGTTTCTGCCTTGCGAATGTTCCCGTTTTCAGGTTTACCCGTCTGCTTCGTGTCTAAGTAGAAGCTGGCAGCAGAAGGCATGTGTCTCCTCAATTTGTGTTTATGCTACGGGTCTACTAGCTTACTTTCAGGACGTCTTGGTAGCACGGAATTTTTCCTAGAGGCATTCCAGATTTCCGCTGCACATTCTTTTTCGCGCCTGTCACGCCCATCACCAGCCCCAGCATATCCTGTTCACACTGAGAAACCCCGTTTATGGCTTGCAGACACCCCAACGCCATGTGCTTTCCTTGAAACTCAGTTGCAGATGGGTTTAGGTCTCCTGCGATGGTGTGCTGGTCAGCTGGTTCCTCTCCTGGGAAAATGATGCCCAGACTTGCAGTTTTCGCCCATTTCCATGGTGTAAAGTCTGAGTCCCGCCATGATGGATTGTAGGGTACCAACCGCTTGGGCTCACACGATCATGCAAGTGGGCCTGGTCCCATTTTGGAGTGTTTAAACAAGTCAACACTGGAAGCAAAAGTAGAGGAAGGAGCACGGGTCCTGGATGGGATTAGTGTCCCGTTGGTGGGACATCAAAGCATGGACAAGTCTTCTGCTCTTCCTTACTTGATCCTGGTGCATGTGGTAGCTCACGGGGCTTCCTTTAGGGTCTGTGTACTTTCCCCATTGCATAGACAGTCCATCCTGCAAGGAGAAGATGGAGGAATGTGGGGCCAGCATGCACCCTGTCTCCCCCCTTCTGAAGCACCCCCATGTGGCTTCCCCACCCTTCCTCCGTCTCCCTGCCTCCAGCCTTATACCTTTAAACCTTCACACATGAATACAAAATAGAGAAATGCCCACCCCTTTTCCTCCAAATGCCCTCCTTATAGATACCCGTCCAATTCGAGCCAAAACGGGCTGATGAACCTCCAGAAAATATTCCTTTTGATTCCCCTTCATGGACTATGTTCTTCAAGTGTTCCCCAGAATATTGATAGCATAGTACACCATACAAAGAAAAATTTTTTTTGCAATTTTGTAGGCTATTTCAGCTTAATTCGTGGCTTTTTAATTAAAAACGGTGGCATTTTTAATTGAACCTACTTCACCATCCCTTATCTGTTACTTTCTGCATGTTTTTAAACTAATTTCTTAAATTTTAGTTCCGTTACTTCACATATAAAATATTGGTTTCAGAAGTATAGGTCCGGGATGCATCAGTCTTCTATGACACCCAGTGCCCTTTACATCCCATGCCCTCCTTCGTGCCCATCCCCCAGTGACCCCATCCCCCTACCCACCTCCCTTCCAGCAATCCTCAGGTCTGTTTCCTATGATTCAGAGTTCCTCTCTGCATATTGCTTTCAAGTGTGTGAAATGTTTATTTATGGAATCTGCCCCTTCTATGGGTTACTTCTTCCTGGTTTGTATTTGCAAGGCAAGCTCCATAGAGAAGATCATGTCCACATGCCTGAGTTTTCTTGCCGTGGGCATCCATCCCTCATAGAAACAAAACCAGAGGGCAGCAGAAGTTTCTCTGTGATGGGATTCTCAGACCTTTGGTTTCTTTTACTCTTTTCTATGAAACGTACTAAGAAAGTCACCGAGACAAGAATACAGTGGCGTCGGAAATAACCATCGAATTAGGGCTATATTTGAAAATGAGCCACAGTGAGTCCAAAAGATGGAGGAAGTGATAGTCATAATAAAAAAGAAAGAGAGAGAGAGAGAAAAGAAAAGAAAGGAAGAAAGAAATAGAAAAGAAAAGAAAAGGAAAAAAAAGAAACAGAAAGGAAACACCTTATTTGGGGTCAGGGGAAGATGTCTACAACATATCGACATGCATTTTTTTGTTTAAAAAAAATTTGTAGGAAATTTAGTAAATTTGGGTTTTTTTAGAATGTTGCATTTTTTTTAATTTTGTAATAAAATTAGTACATTTTACGTTTTTTTAGAATGTTGCATTTTGTTTTTTTAAAAACATTTTTATAATAAAATTAGTAAATTTGGGGTTTTATAGAATGTTGCATTTTGTTTTTGTAAAAACATTTTTGTAATAAAATTAGTAAATTTTGGGTTTTTTAGAATGTTGCATTTTGTTTTTTTAAAAAAATTTGTAATAAAATTAGTAAATTTTGGGTTTTTTAGAATGTTGCATTTTGTTTTTTTAAAAACATTTTTGTAATAAAATTAGTAAATTTTGGGTTTTTTAGAATGTTGCATTTTGTTTTTTTAAAAAAATTTGTAATAAAATTAGTAAATTTTGGGTTTTTTAGAATGTTGCATTTTGTTTTTTTAAAAACATTTTTGTAATAAAATTAGTAAATTTTGGGTTTTTTAGAATGTTGCATTTTGTTTTTTTAAAAAAATTTGTAATAAAATTAATAAATTTGGGTTTTTTTAGAATGTTGCATTTTGTTTTTTTAAAAACATTTTTGTAATAAAATTAGTAAATTTTAGGTTTTTTAGAATGTTGCATTTTGTTATTTTAAAAACATTTTTGTAATAAAAGTGACTCCCCAAATCCAGGTAGAGCGTGCCTGCTTAGGGGGCAAAGAGGGTGCCTGTGTAGAAGCTATGTGTCCATCTGCGCAAACCAGCACCCATAAGAAGGGTCTGGAACACACGAACCAGGTGGTCATGGAGGGAAATTGAAGCCGGTCACCAGGGAAACCTTTTAACGGGATTCTCAGTTACTACTCTGTTGTTTGGGCTTTGAAGTTTAATATTCCTACCGTCCACTGGTGTGCATGGCCACCAGAGCAGACCCCTGTGTCTGGGGCATTTGTGGAACACCCTCTCATGCCCTGTACATCGATTGCCAACATCATGTCAGCTCCGTCTATAAATGTCTATAAACGTCGTCACCATTCACATGGGCAGGTCACACCCTCCATGACCAAAGACTTACCATGAATACCTGACTCCTGCCAGCCATGTTGCCCCCTCCCCACCGAGGCAGGTGCAACATGTGGGAGGCATGACAGACACACACGCCAAAGGAGACTGTCGGGGAACAACACATTCCACACCTCAGAAACAGGTCCAGGAGTCCCCTTGTGTCAGAACAACTGGAAAACGACAGGTACGCAAACATTCCGTCTGCAAAATTCCGCATCCCACGTGTGCATTACGCAACACTATTTTTCTACCAACCAGGTAATGACCGGTTTTGGGGGAGACGTGCCCTTTTCCATTTTGACGCATTAAACGGAGAATAGTTACCATTGTTTGTTTATGTTTTCGTGCTTTCTGTTTCTAATAGGGCTTATCCCATCTGAAATCTGCTCGTTGTTTCATAAATGCCTCAAGCCACATCATTTCAGAGTCTATTTTGGGGTCACAGGCTGGTGTCTGGGTCATCTCACAGACTCCTATGTTTTGATGTATTCCAGAAAGGTGCCAGGAGTGGAAGGCGCCTTTTATTTGTAAAATATATTTCAGGTCGGGGCATCCCGGCTGGCTCATTCGGTAGAACACGGGACTCTTGATCTCGGGGTCATGAGTTCAAGCCCCATGTTGGACGTGGAGCCTTTTAAAATTAAAATAATTTTATTTCCGTTCCACGGCAAGTCTTCACGCATGTGCTTAAAAGATGTGTTCTTCCTTTTGTAGTATCGGGGCCACGCCGCGGAGCCTGGAGGGAAAACTTGACATGCGTTCGAGATTTAGAACATTCTGTTCTATACGTCTTCCAAGAAAGGGCAGCAGCCATGATCAAGTGTTAAAAAAAAAAAAAAAAAAAAAAAAAATTCGACTCGGGAGTTAATATTTCCCAACATGCACAAATGGATATCCGGGTCGCACTGGGCCAGTGCATGTAGCTTTAGGGAAGTGGGTCCATGTTTTTCATTTTATTTGTGAGTCAGTCCCGTTGAATGCTTCCCAGGAAGGAAACCAGTTGCACAACTTTGGATGAATAATACTGAGCTGCAGATAGAATAGGCGGAACTCCGTTCTGGACGGTCCTGTGACCACCACGGCTTTGGTTTGTCCTCGATGATGATGAGGTCCAACACATTTGTCAGGGGCAGAGATGGGTGGGAAACAGGACAGATTGGAGATCACAGAGACCAGAGCCGTGAGTTTAGGTAGCACACCCTGTGTGTGTGTCGTCCACACAGAGAACCGCTCGGAATTGGTCTCAGTGGTTGATTGTGGAAGTGTTACCCATCGCCAAAGGACCAGTGGGAGGAAGGAGTTCCCCCGCCCCAGCTGCTGGGACAGCATGATGGAAATAAATAATTTCAACATCTAGGTAGGTATAGGTAGATCCTATAATTATGTATAATGTCTTAAGCTTAATGGTGGCTTCCCAGTGCTTTTGAGGTCCATATGTCTTCCATTAATGGTGATATGCTTAGCAAGTCACACACACACACACACACAAACACACACACATGCAGTTACGTGAAGACTAGAAAGACACATAAACCTTGTGTCTCCTACATTATTCAAGGATCTGTGATTTCTCATTGGTTATGGTTCCAGAAACTGGCCCTTCTCACGCCAAAAGCAATTTGCACCATTTCTGTTGAGAGCCTATTAGAAGTATCTGATTACATGTCCTTGACCCACCACAGAAGTACACGGAAAGTAATTTAATTTCTGTTTGGATCCAAAAAGGACATTGGGAACGAACGGATAGATGTTTTATTTTTTCCTGGCTGGTGTCAAGCTGACCTCTGGACACTTTTGCCTTCTATGTGTCTCCTCTGTGAATGGGCAGCAGTGCTGACCAGGGTTACAGAGACAAGGTGGTCTCCAAATCCCTCTCTCTCACATCTTCTGCAGGAACCACTCAGGGGCGTTGTCGGGCATGTTTTCCAGATTGCGTTCCTCTCAAACTCAGGTCTACCAAACTAGCTAGAATCCAGAATTTTTCCCAGCATCCAGAGCTCCCACAATGTCGAGAGTCCAACAAGCCTCCTTGCCTGTTTACACCCTTCCCAGTAAGTGCCCTCCACTCTGCAAAACCCATGAGCTTTGGACACTCATGAAGAGGCCAAACTTTCCAGAACTTTAGTCAATAAGAAACAGCAGACTCCTGAATAATAGAGGAGATACAACACTTTGGTTTATTTATTTATTTATTTATTTGTAACAGTGTCTGTATGCAAGTCTTACAGAATCACCTCTCCATAAATGCCTCCATGATGGCTCTGGGAACCAGATGAGCCCTTCTCTGTCCCCTCACAGAGAATCAAAGGCCAGTTTCCCAATTTGAATCGGTGGGGATGGGACCATGTTTGTTGTTACGCTCCACTCTGTGAGTTCCATAAGTGTATCTTCTGGTGATGGAACATGGTGGTGTTCTGAGCCTTCTCTTGTCTGGGACCAGCTCAGACAAGCTTGGGCAAAAGTTGCCAGAGAATTACAAGGCAGGGAGATCTTAGGAAACGAGGTTATCAGGAGTGTAGGGCTTGACCCAAGTATAAATACATGGGACAGCCATTTGCTGCCTTAAGAGTTTTTTGTTGTTCCTTTTCTCTTTGTCAGCTTTATCTTGGAGAATTACAATGGTTGATCGTCATGGTGCACCATGAGATGGTCACACATTTGGCGACGGGCATGGGCTTCCAGTGCAGATACCTCTGGAACAAATTGCCCCTGATGGGCAGTGGCATACAGTTAAGGCAACGTAATATCTCCTTGTCCACAAGGAGCATCAGAAGGACAATATTTAAATGTTTCTCCCAATACCAACGTGTTGTTACTACAGTATCATCTGCTACTTAAAAAAAAAAAAAAAGAAAAGAAAGAAAGAAAAGAAAAGAAAAGCTGCAGTTTCTGCTCATAAAGGTAGGTTTTCCAGATAAAATATAGGAGGCTCAGTGAAATTTGAATTTTGGATAAGTCATGAATGATTTTTTTTTCTTTTTTTTAAGTAAAAGTATGTCCCAACTTCAAGTTGGATTTTGGGTAAATCCTGAATAATTTTAAAGTAGAAGTCTGCCCATTTGCAGTCTGCCCACATTTGCATGGGACATACTTCTACTTTGAAAGGATATTAGGAGGATATTAGGAGAAGTAAGGGAAAAGTGAGTTGGGGGAAATTGGAGGGGGAGATGGACCGTGAGCGACTGTAGACTCTGAGAAATAAACTGAGGGTTTTAGGGTGGAGGGTGGGAGATTGGATGAGCCCAGTGGTGAGTATTAAGGAGGGCCACGTGTTGCATGGACCACTGGGTGTTGTACATAAACAATGAATTTTGGAACGCTACATCAAAAACTAATGATGTATTTTAATGGTGACTAACATAACATAATAAATAATAAATTTTTAAAAGGTTACTCATTTAAAAATTATATTTACTTTTACTTGAAAATAATAAATATTTCTAAAGTATAAGTATATCCCAAATTTACATGGAACATACTTATACTGTAAAAATAACTCACGTTCCCCAAACTTTTACTTATACTTTGAAATCATTTATTATTCTCACCAAATTCTGATTCGACTGGTTAGTGTATTCATGGTAAGGATAAGTATGTCCCACGTAATGTTTGGGATATACTGGTACTCACGGGCATCCCGTATTCTTGGGAGCCAAACCGGCAGCAGCCCTCCACAAAGGGTATTGTTGCAAATTGTCTTGGACAAATGGGCAATCGTCCTGTGATCTCCATATGCTTTTACTCAGAAAAAAAACATCTAAATAAGATCGACTTAAGGAAAACAAATCTTAACAAATCCTATAAAATACCCCGAAGCATGACATTGTAAGTTAATCCACCTGGGATGTCCTAATCATCCTTTTGCTAACAGTGCAAAAATTTTTTGGGTTGGCTTTTATCCCAGATTTGGCAGAGTAAGTCTTAACATGGGAGAAAGAAGAAATTCATCGGACTTCTGTGTCTGTGAGGGCCATGCTGCCCACAGGGAACCCTACATGGAGTAACTACCAGACAAGGTACTGTGAGTGATTTCATAAATCTTTTATTATGTCCCTGTCCATCGGGTTCTCACCCTCGTCCTGCCTTCGCCATGGATTTAAATATGAATTGATGTTGAGAAAATAAACACAAGAGTCACTTCCTACTGTCTTTAAGGCTTTACAATAATAAGTAAGCAGTTCTTTCCTGACCTTCTCCTATTTATACAGGTGGGCTTTATTTCTCTGGGCAAATGAAAGCATTTTGAACTAATAAATTCAACGGCCTGCCATTTGCCGTGACGTTTTGATTTGGTACAACCGTGACCCAGAAGGAAAAGGCTCTATTTAATCTGAGCGTGGCCACCAAGAGAAGGGCATACCTGCTTTCAGGGAGGTAGTTGTTGCTTGAGACAAACGTGTGCATCTACAGAGCGTTGAGGGGACCTGAGTTTTTATTGAGATTCTAGAAAAAAGAGTGTATAAGCCAGAGTATGTGTCTTATGGTCACCATGGATACCTCTGGATTGGGTGGCTCCAACCCACAACCATGGCTTTCGTCAACAGAAGAAGAAGTTTGGACCAGTAATGATGGTACAGATTCCTCTTCAGGATACCTTAGATTTATGATCTTTCTGGACCAGAGGACATGGGACTTTGGAATGTCCACTTGAAATACTTTAATGGCAGGTGGGGCCATGAGCTGTAAAACAGAAGTGAGTTGTCAAAAGGCTCATCAGTGCGGGTTCTGGAGGAAGGGAGGTAGGAAGAAGGAAGGGAAGTGACAGGAACTAAGACATGACCAGGTGGTTCAGGGTGCTAGAGACACGGAGAGCTGTGTATTGGCGACAGTTGTATACCCAAGACAGAAGAGGCAGAATCAGTGAGTCCTACAGAGGAGGACATATGAGCTGTTGATGTGGGAGGGGTCACCCACCCTAGTTCAGTGGGCTTTACCTTCTACTCTGGCTTTTCTTGTCTGTTCTTCTTCTGGTCTTAGCTGATGCCATTGCGGCCAAGGCCATGCTTAAAAAACAAGCTATTCTAAACCTCTATGGTGAGAGGAAGGTTATAGTAAGATTATATCTTTGTGCTCTTTTGAAATAGTGTAAGGGGAAAGGACACACCCTAGGCTTGTGTATTGGAGGAAGGTGTGGTATGATTTCAGAGTGATTTAAAAAATTAACAAGTCATGTTTAGTAATGATGCATATTTCATGTATGGTGTGTGTGTGTGGGGGGGTGTGATTCTACAAGAGTATGAAATGCTCCTCTTTGTATGAGAATGCAACAGTTGAGGTCCAGCAGAAGCTCATTTCCAGAACCTCAGTGTCTGGAGGGGAATGCGGGAAGAACAAGAAGAAAGAATGGACTGGCCCGTCTCTGCCCTTGGGTAACTTTGGCTGAGTTATGAAGTGCGTGCTGTAGAAGAGGAAGGCATGTCTTGTTGGAGAAGAGAGGGAACTCTCACAGAACACACAGTGGTTATGTGCAGAGGTTGGTGACATGCAGAGTTTGTAGGAGAAAGGAGCTAAAACTTCCTCAGCTCCCTGCTTGCAGGTTGGGTGGTGTGTCTTATTTTCAGACCTTTTCCTAGGGGACCATATAAGGTGGGGCAAGATGCAAGGGAGCCTTTAAAAGGAGCTAATTTTCTGCCATACTTGGCAGAAAGTGTACAGTCCATGGCAGAAGCCATTACATTCTTTAGAATGTTCCATCCCAAAGGGACCCGGCCATGGTGATGGGCAAACCAGAGAAGCATCCCGCTGCTGGCCCTTCTTCCTTTGCTTTGCCCCTCTGTTCTTCATATCTGCTGTATGGGTCCACATCCCACAACAGTGTGCTCACACACGGCTTGTATCTCATGCTGTCCTTTTGGGGCACCTCTAGCTATTATGAAGAAGAACATTCTTTCTCAAATGAATGTATAATACAGATGCACTACCAGGGAAGATACTGATATTTTTGAGCAATTGTTAAACTAGTTTAAAGGATATGGGGGGAAAAAAAAAACAAACCACATCTGAAACAAGCCAAGTCCATCATGGGGGACAGGGCAAAGAGTGGGGATTTGTCCCACAAGGGTGGAGTCCCTAAATACCAAAGTAGCAAGAACAGGTAGGCATTGGTGGTGAGGGCAGCAAAAGAAAAATGGGACACAGAGGAGATCCCCCACTTTGGTGCTTTCTTGATATGGCCCTTTGATGCTTGAGAAGGAGGACCTAGGGCATTTGGAAGGGAAGGGGAGAATTGTTGGAAAGATGGCGTTGGAGAAACTGGTTTACTATATGACAGAAGTCACAACAGGGTCCCCTCCTTCTCAGTGCATACAAAGATGACCTCTAGATGAATTAAACACTTACATGCTGATGATCAAATAAACTAAAAGGAAGTAGACTATCCTTTTGATCTTGGAGTAGGCAAAGATGTCTTAAACAGGATCCTGAAAGCAAATATCCTGAGGAATTTTACTTCTTCATTGAAATGAAGGCTTTGTGTCAAGGGCATCACGGAGAAGTTTAACAAGTGGTTGAAAGGGTCGAAGACATTATCTGTAATATCCACATATAAGAAAAGGAAATCTTATCTAGAATATAGATAGACTCTTGCAAATGAATCGGAAGAAAACAAAACAACAACAACAAAAACACATGGAAACCCCCTAGAAAAACAGGCAAAGGAAAGAATAGGGCATGCAAAAAAAAAAAAAAAAAGTAAACTCTGTTAACAAATTCATGACCAGGGAACTGCAAATTAAAGCAACAGTGAGAGGGTTTGCTTTGGAATTGCAAACTACATAAAACAAGAATATACTTGGTTGTCTCCAGAGGATGAGAAAATGGCAGCTTTCCTGCCCTGATGGCGATGATCAGTGTTGGGGCTGACATTCCGAAGAGCGTTCTGGCCAGGCTAGATCTTTGCTAAATGAGTAGACAGGACCTAGCAATATTCCTTATGGGGTATAGATCCCGGATCAATGCCTACAGAAGCGCACAAGTGACACATCCAGCGTGTTACACGTGCCTTTCAGAAACCAAGGGCGGCTCAGGTAGCCGTCAGCACGTAAAGCTCCTAAAACGGGGTCGACGCATGCTGCCTGGAGAGGGACAGCAGAATCATTGGAAACGCGGCAACATGATTAGGTCTTAAAAACATGTTGTTGAGTGTTTCAGAAACAGAATGAGATTGATGGCCCAGGGCTATTTATATAAATGAAAAACACATACTTGCATTCGTACTTGACAAGACACAGGCACCGTTCAGGGCCGATGTGAGATGGATTGCGGGGCGGGGGGTGGGGGATGTGGGTTGCTGGGCTGGGGGCAGGGATGTGGCTAAAGGGAAAGACACACATCAGCAAGGGGAGATCTTGCTGCAGGTGGTGGTGGCTGTAAGACCAGTAATTAACTCACCTCCTGGTATGGAGGTCTAAGTAAGAATATCAACAGATGTATATAAATAACTAGAATATAGGCAGGAAAACACACCGGAGTGGGGTAACATGGAAGAACCAAAGAGATGTTGGAGGTTGAGACACCATGATGGATTTAGGTCAGGGTTTCCCCATCTTGGCACAACATCTGGGCACTGGGTCAGTCTTTATGGGAGGACATTCTGCATACTGTATGGTGTGGAGCGACGTGCCTGGTGTCCACCAGCAGATGCCAGGAGCATCCCCTGTTGTGCCATTCAAAAACCATCACTAGGCATTTTCCCTTATCCTCTGGAAGAGGAGGTTACAGTCACTCCTGTTAAGGATGACTTATGGAAGGGAAGGCAAGATGGTGTATGAGAGGAGGTTCTGAAGACAAGAGTAGGGTTGTGAGTGGTTTACAAAACACCTGGGATCGTCTTGAAGCCATCTGCAGAGCCCTCGATGGGAGTCCCATCGGATAGGTCTTGGGAAGTCTCTTGTAGGTGCTTCGACCTCCCCAACTGTTGGACCTCACCCTTCCCTTGGAAAGCCAGATAAAAGAACGTCAGCAATCCCATTACAACGAGGGTTCTTGGCACTCCTCCATATGCTTCTGAGGATATCTGCAAGCACAGGTACGTGGCGATGGTGGTTACATGCTCCAAGTTATGTCTTCTCAAGTTTCCTGCACTTGGTGGCACCCCGCTGTCCTTTCTGCTTTATATTACCAGAGGACAGAGTCTCCTTTATCATGTCTGTTGTTCCTCATCATGCCTCCCGCATCAGAGCTGTGGGTGCTCTAGGCATCGGCGTTTGTGAGTGACACGGAGATGAGGAGACAACCCAACACTGGACCTTGGACACCCGGCAAAAACCCTTAGCCATACACACCACCAGGAGCCTCTCCCTGGCTCTTCCTCCATGACGCCTGGAATAGTGTGGAGTTCCGGTCTCCCTATTCGGGCTTATTCCCCATTTCCCTCTCCCCTTTCTAAGACCACTGCCATCTCATGTAGCCCGGTGACAATACTCAAATTCTGCAGAGCCTTTATTTGGCACCACATGTTAGCACCTTCCCTGTGCATTACCTAACAGAGACAGTAGGGTGGAGATCCTAGGTTTATCACTCTGCTGGCCCTGGGCTTACCAGCTCAGGCGGTAGAGAGAGATCCAAATGGAAGAAGCCAAGGAGAGAGAAACAACACAGGAAGCAGAGAAAACAGAAGAACAAACCTAAGGCGAGGGTTGCAGTTGGGGGAAGGGCTGAGCATCCACCAAATTTCAGGAGGCAGGAGGGTAGTTTGGGGATTACAACGCAGTCGTTACGTGGGACAAACAGGACTTTCCAGGCTGTGTATTCATGATCTCCAGAGTGTTTAACTTTGAATTTACTGACAGATTTTGGATTACAGAAATGACAATTATGCATTATAATTCTGTATTATTATTTTATATTATATTGGCAGTCTATTATAAGTAATGATATACATTGTAAATGATCAGATGGCCCCTGAAGCCAGCATCTCAGAGCACACAAAGTCTCATTTGGAACCTATTCAGTGTGACTTAGCAGTCAACTCCACGTCTTAATAGTCAGACTCACATCTCTGTACTGCCACATGCCTCAGTCACCAACCTGCCCAACTGGACCTGGCAGGCATTCGAGTATGTAGCCTCTCAGAGATTCCCATGCACCATACAGGTTTTACTGACACAGGCTTGTACATTAGGCGTACCTTACTATTTTGTACTTTAATTTTTTAAATTTTATTCATTTTTATTATTTCTAGTTTTACATGTATATTGCCTATAGCCTTTTCCCTGTGGTTACTTTTGTCATTCAAATTAAGGGTTGGAATTAATGGCGTATCTGTGGTTTCTTCCAATTCAGTGAACTCCTTTCATCTGTTGACTCAGGTCTTCTGTGTTAACTCAGAAAAGTTATTTTTTGACTTTTCCTTCTGGGATTTCTTTTGGTTGGATGGGCTTGTCGGCTTGGATGCACTGAATCTTCTGTGGCTTGACTGGATCTCTCCTCTATATTAGGACAAAACAACCACCAAAGCCCATTCCCACAGCACTCAACACTTGCTCCAAGATTGGCCTCGATGGGCTTGCTTTCTGCTTCTTGGACTTGAGGTTTTGCGGGTTGTGATGCGAGATGGGCCTAAGAACATCCTGGGAACCAGCCTCATTGGTTCCTCAGCCTGGCTTTTGGTGTCTACGCACTCTGTCCTGATTCTGGAATATCTGTCGTGCTTTTGCAGTCGATGCTCTTCAGAAAGATCCATGTCTTCTCCTCTCTCAGGAGTCCCTCCTGTGGATGGGCAGTCCTTTGTCTCCTGTGTATGGAAGTGGTTGAGATGGAAGCTCCCTGGGATGGGGTTGACTCCATTGAGAGAGTCAATGCCAAGATGGCAGCCCGAGACTGTCCTCTGTCGTCATGTCCACCTTCCCTGAGCCACCTGCACCTAACCTTTCTCTGCCAAATTTCCAGCACTATAAATTCTTCAACGTCTTGGTCAGGCTGTTGCATTCTGCCCAGTGCAGTCCTTGGAGGGCCTATGGAATTACCAACCCAATCTCATGTGCTCGTTTTCACCAGAACGTGGTCGCTATTTCTTTATGCCTGTCACCTTGTATATATTATAACTGATGGCACTTTTTGTCCTTGCATTTATTTCACACCGTGTCCCCAGTATGGGAAGACTCAAAACTGTTTGTCTCCAACTGCCACTTAGAAAAGGCAGCCTTCTTCCATAATCATGAACAACAGAGAAAACAAACAGGAGACGAGTCCCCCTTTATCCTTGTACTAAAACGCAACATGTTTTTGATGAGATCCTTCTGGGTAAAAGTCGCTGACGCTCACAAAAACAAAGAGTAAAATTACTTCAGCAAAGACAGTTGGCTAAGGAAATGGGGAAACCAAAGGCAGTGTTTTTTGGAAGGGTGTTCCTTTTTTTTTTCTTTTTTTTTTCTTTCTCCAAATTGCTCCAATATAAATGTATATTTGGATGTCAAATTTAGTGACCTTTGTGGGCTGGAGTATTAAAATAAAGTCCGGCCTCTCACCTTGAGAAAATCCACAGCAGGGATAGAGCCCTTGGAAGATGATTACGGACCTATCAGTGTGGTGCCTTTAACTGCAAACAGCTGTCCCTTGCGAACCGCTGGACAGTGGTCATCACCCTGCTATCTTAGGTGTGGTCCAGAAAGAGTCATCCTGCTGACTTCATTGTAAACTAGTCTCGGGAAAGAACGGACGCCATATGGAAAGAGAAAGACCCAGTATCTGATGCTGATTTCACGTATTTCCTCCACTTTACCATGTGTGGGTTTCAGCGACATTGGGTCCAGAGGATGCTTCAGGGCTGGAAGGCCTTAGTGGCTTTTCAGCGGCAATGCATGGCTCAGTTCTTCCAAGAAGGCAACATTAGCCAAAGACTTTTTAATGAGTCAATATGTTAACTATTAAAAATCTAGTGTGAAAAAGGCAATCTTAATGGAGTTTTTGCCCATCTTCTCTGTAGGGTATGCCTTTGGGGCTGGTGGTAACCGGATTGATCTACCCAAATAAATAGGAAGGGCATGGGTTTCCAAAGGGCCAATGGAGCAGAACAGGGCGTTCCATAGGTAGAAGGGGGGAAATTCAGGTCAAACAGCATTGCTTTTCCTTAGCATTTCCATGATAGCCCAGTTTTGGTATGTGGTATGCTAAACCTTTCTCCTCTAATGCTTCTTGACACACAAGAGCCATTACATTAAGGCCAGTAGAGACCAGAACCACAGCACAGCTGTGCCAAGACACACATTCTCAGCTCACAGAGAACACGCTATGGCTGTTTCTGTACAACCCAAGTCATGCAATGTCCATCCATCACATGATGAGTAGCTCCCGTTTCTAGCTATCATGCATTGACTCATAAACCCACAAATGCGGAAGGCAATTGTGTAAACATATGGGCCAGCCTCTTGCAAGGTTAGAGTAGCAACATTCTCTAGACGTTGGCATGGGGTCCAGTTTTATGGCTTTGCAAGTTGGTTTGCCCTAAAATGATAGAACCAAATATATTTGTGTAACTTTGCAGAACCACCAAAAGAACCAAGAAGAATCTTGGTAAAAGGTCTTCTCTCTGTCTAGGAATATAGTCATTGACCACTAACGCTTGGAACTTCACAATGTCATAATGATGACATTTGCCTGCCATTTTGCATATGAACCTGGATGTGTGCTCACCCTATGGTCCTTCACACCGTGTCTTGTTCATCCAGAATGATCCAGCAGACATCAAAACACAAGCCCAAACAAAAACCCCTCTACTATGTTAACATCCAGCATAAAATTCATTGTTAAAAACATGTTAGGTGCCAGAAACAATGGAAAGAGATTAATTTTTTGGACATTCACACAGTCACATTAAGGTTTCTGTTGATAAATGCTTTGATGCCTTCTGGGTTTTTTGTTTTTTTGTTTGTTTGTTTGGTAAGATAATTTGTTTGGAATTCAAATTCTCTGTTAAACAAGCATGCCCTTTTTCTCCTTGCTTTTTTTTTTTTCCTAGTCCTGTCACTTCTTTTTCTTTTTTTTTTTTTAATTTTTTAATTTTTATTTTTTCAGTGTAACAGTATTCATTGTTTTTGCACCACACCCAGTGCTCCATGCAATCCGTGCCCTCTTTAATACCCACCACCTGGTTCCCCCAACCTCCCTCCCCCTGCCCTTTCAAAGCCCTCAGATTGTTTTTCAGAGTCCATAGTCTCTCATGGTTCACCTCCCCTTCCAATTTCCCCCAACTCCCTTCTCCTCTCTAACTCCCCTTATCCTCCATGCTATTTGTTATGTGCCACAAATAAGTGAAACCCTATGATAATTGACTCTCTCTGCTTGACTTATTTCACTCAACATAATCTCTTCCAGTCCCATCCATGTTGCTATAAAAGTTGGGTATTTGTCCTTTTTGATGGAGGCATAATACTCCATAGTGTATATGGACCACATCTTCCTTATCCGTTCATCCGTTGAAGGGCATCTTGGGTCTTTCCACAGTTTGGCAACCATGGCCATTGCTGCTATAAACATTGGGGTACTGATGGCCCTTCTTTTCACAACATCTGTATCTTTGGGGTAAATACCCAGGAGTGCAATGGCAGGGTCATAGGGAAGCTCTATTTTTAATTTCTTGAGGAATTGCCACACTGCTCTCCAAAGAGGCTGCACCAACTTGCATTCCCACCAACAGTGTAAGAGGGTTCCCCTTTCTCCACATCCCCTCCAACACATGTTGTTTCCTGTTTTGTTAATTTTGGCCATTCTAACTGGTGTAAGGTGATATCTCAATGTGGTTTTAATTTGAATCTCCCTGATGGCTAGTGATGATGAACATTTTTTCATGTGTCTGATAGCCATTTGTATGCCTTCATTGGAGAAGTGTCTGTTCATATCTTCTGCCCATTTTTTGATATGATTATCTGTTTTGTCTGTGTTGAGTTTGAGGAGTTCTTTATAGATCTTGGATATCAACCTTTTGTCTGTAGTGTCATTTGCAAATATCTTCTCCCATTCTGTGGGTTGCCTCTTTGTTTTCTAGACTGTTTCCTTTACTGTGCAGAAGCCTTCCATTTTTAACAGAATAGAGCACATACCTCTTGGTCTTAATGACAGAGACCTTATAGATGGGTCCCTTCCTACAGGAATTATATTTATCATTATGGACTGATTGTACCGTCCGCACAATTAAGTGGTTGACTTTTCTATGCATCTATGTCATGCCTTGGTTGGTTCACAACATGAATTCATGCATACTATTGGTTCTCCATGTCTTTTTGGGCAAATAAAACCCAATTTCAGCACTGGACATCATGGCATTTCTTGGGTTCTCATTCCAGGAAACCCTCTCTTTAGCCACCATTATGTGTCCAGTGTATCACCTACCAGCTTGGAGCAGCCCTTCTGCCTCTTTCCCTATAGACTGTGAACCCCTATGTATGCACAAGGAACAGGACAGCCCTGCATGTGATACCCAGTGAAGTCATTTATGACATAGCCCGTATCTAAGAACATTCTTCTAGACACGTGGTGCCCAGATGCGTCTGTCCCTTACACTTCCATTTTTAAGACTTGCTTCCACGGCAGAAATTAATTCTCACATGGTGGAACCTTGTGGGTAGCCTGTTTATAGCCCACAACATGGGTCCAGCTATAGACATGGATGACCTAATTCATTAAACATATGCACATTCCCCCCAACACATGAGCCTGGACAGGGAATAGCGTGTGTGGCAGCCACTGGATCGTGCCCTGTCACGTGGAGGCTCTTTCCTGGACAGCCTCCCCTCTACCCTCTTAGAGAGATACCCCTGTTTATATCGACAAAATGTGCAAAATATTCCTTCTCTTTTCTCTTTCAAGAACTCCAGGGAGGGTTTTTATTAGGTTTTATTATGGGATTTTGTGGCATAACACATGTAAGAGTTAAGAAAAAGATTTGTTGAAGAACACACTAAAATCTAGACTAGAAAGCGTGTGTGTGTGTGTGTGCATGTGTGTGTGTGTCTTGAGCAAAATCTAATTCTTCATCTCGAACCACTCTACCTTCCTATTCCTGACAATGGTAAATCGAATAGAGTTGGTGTGATTAGAGCTGTTTAAATTTTGATGGAAAAGCCACAAAATTCAATTGTGACTGTAGTGAGATTTCTTCCACCAAACTACCCAGGCAGGGCTAGAAGCCTCCCTTGGGTTTTTGTTTTTGTTTTTTTTTCCAAAAACTCCTACCTTTCTGATAAAACTTTTCTCTCATAACAATGTTCTCCCAGTCTTCTTATCCCTGGTTATTCATTCTGCCCCATTTACTTTTGTTGTAGGCAGAATGATGGTTTCCCCAGCAAAGGGGCCCACATCCTAATTCCCAGGACCTGTGAATGTTTTTGGTTACAGAACAAAAGGGGGATTTAAAATTGCAGGTGGAGTTAAGGTAGTTCATCTACTGATGAACTTTGGGAGAGGATCCTGGGTTATCCAGGGGGGTCCAACGTGACCACAAGGATTTTTAGGCATTCAGGAGGGCAGCAGAGATCAGATTAACTCTGTCTGAGAAGGACTTAATCCACCATTGCTGGTTTTGAGGATCGAGGGAGGGGACAGGAGCCAACGGATGCAGGCACCTCCAGGAGCAAGGGATTGGATTCTGTATCAGAGCCCTCCAGGATGAACACACCTTGATTTTAGCCCACAACATGGGTCCAACTATAGACATAGACGTAGACATAGACAGATCTTTCCCAGACTCCTAACCTCTGGAAATGGAAGAGAGTCTTTGGCTATGGCAGCCCCAAGAGATGAGCACCGTTTGCTCTATGGGTGATGGCAGGCCATTTCCTTGAACCTGCAGACCACCAACTTCTTCACGTAAAGGTGGCACCTTCTCCACTCATGGCCGCTGGACTGAGTCTACCTGGCAGAAGTCAGGAATGCTGCTAAAAATCCTCAGCCACTGGGGGGCCTGGGTGGCTCAGTGGATTGAGCCTCTGCCTTCAGCTCGGGTCATGATCTCAGGGTCCTGGGATCGAGCCCCACATTGGGCTCTCTGCTCAGCGGGGAGCCTGCTTCCCCCCCCCCCCCGCCTGCTGCTCTGCCTACTTGTGATCTCTGTCTGTCAAATAAATAAATAAAATATTTTAAAAATAAATCCTCAGCCACTGATGACAAAATTTTCAGACCCCAGATGTCAAGAGTGCTCAGGTTATAAAAACCCTACCTTCTCCAAAGCTGAGATGATTAGGCATATCTTTACCTTCGAATTTCCTGCAGGCTACTGTTGTATTCTTTCTTCACCACGTACCATAGGTGATCATTTGTTTGTCTAGCTTCCAGGAGCCATTTCAGTACTATCTTTCCAAACTCTGTGCATCACTCAGTTTCTAAACCAATACAGGATGTTTTTAGCTCTTGTTATAGGAATGGCCTCTCCCAGGCGACACTTTCTAGACCAGTTACTGCTACATGTAAAATCAACTCTTAACTTTGATGTTTCACTGTAACAAACACTGTATCTGCTCATAATTATTTTTAAGATTTATTTATTTTGAGAGACCACGAGCAGGGGGAGGGTTAGAGGGAGAGAGAAAGAGAGTCCTCAAGTAGACTCCGCCCTGAGCACAGAGCCCAATGTTGGGCTCAGCCCCAGGACCCTGAGATCATGACCTGAGTCAAAATCAAGGGTAAGACACTTAACCGACTGAGCCACCCGGGTGCCCCTGCTAATAATTCTATGAATCAGCCGCTTGTGCTAGTCTCCATTGGAAAGTCCTTCTGTTGGTCTTATCTGGGGTCACCCATGTGACTGCCGTCATCACGATGGTTTCGATGAGACTGGATGGTCTCAAGCCAGTTCTCTCCCATGCCTACCAGGTGGTCCTCGCCTTTACCCTAGAGCCCTGAGGTTACATTCCCATGTGAAGAAGCCAAGGTAGATTCTTTGAGATGAGCAACCATGAGTGAGATGTTCAGGTGGCAGCAGTTCCACGAGGCAGGCGTGTGAGTGGGTCCCAGCTGCCCTCATCCGTCCATCCTCCGTTAAACTGCCAGCTGACTGCTGCCACATGACAAATCCTAGACTAGACCAGCAGAAGAACCATCCCGTGGAACCCAAGCTAAATTGCTGGCCCACGGAAATGTGAGCAAACAAGATGGTAGTCGTTTGTAGCTACTAAGTATTGGGGTTGTTTGTTACACAGCGATGCATAACTGACGTGGGTCTTTAACAAGCAGACCGTTTATTTCATGGAGATGTAGAACCTTTCGTGTCTATTTTATAATGAATTCTAACATGGAAAATAAGTTTATCATTGGTTCTGTGGAGCTAGAAGGGATAGGATGGGATGGGGAGCCTGTGGGCAGGGGGTAGTGGGTTTTGGCTGCAACAGGCTCCTGGTGAAGCGTGTTCTTCCTACATGGGTTATCTCATGGTCATGGGCCAAGGTCAGCTTGGGTTTCCTAAACCCAAGAGGAAAATTCTTCCTTAGAATAGAATAGACTAGGAAATCCCCTTTCAGTTGGATCCCATGAGAGGAATTGATCTGTTTCAGACAGCATTTTGTTTGCTGGTCACTTGACTTGAACACAGTACAGTGTCCTTACTGCCTAATCCATAACCCACTCTATTCAACCATTACCCCTTATTTCCAACAAAGCCTTGAAAATGTACATGGTCAGGAGTCTACCTTGGGTGCAGACATGATGTCATTTGTTTGCACAGAACACTTTGACTTTCATTGGGAGAATCAGTAGCAACTCTGAACTATAATTGAGATCTTTAAATGTTTCTGTTTGGGTAATCAATATTTTTTTTCATTGATCTGGTTTTTATCCCTCTTCTTCTTAATGCTCTGGTGCTTGTGTAATCTGAGGGCAAATCGGCCTATCTGTTTCTGATTTATTTTGTATTAATTCAGTGAATATTTTTTATATGTACAAGAAGTCTTCTGAGAGTATTTAATATACTATTTTGATCTTTCTGTGCTAAAAGCATGGAGCCATATTTTTTTTTTTTCTTTCCTAAGGGTAGAAATCTGGAAGAGATTTAAATTATGATCAAAACAGCAAACTCATGAAGTTTGAATGGTTTCTAAACTTGGAAAAAGGAACTTCTCAAACCTCTTTCCTTTTAGGAGAAAATTAGTTTTGAGCTCCTTGGCTTTGCACAAAATGTCCCTCCCTTTTTTTTCTTTTCTCTTTTCTTTTCTTTTTCTTTTTCTTTCTTTTTTTTTTTTTTTTTTGAGCAGTGTACATAAGATTCAACTGTATGCGAATCACTGATCTTTCTGCCAATCCTATTGTCATATTTCACGTCATTAAAACATTTCAGAAACAGCTAAATAATCCATTGATAAGGCTAACCTTTTTGGCGTAAGGAGGAGGTACTTGCAAGACGTCTGTTTTTAAAACGTGGTCATGATTTTTCAGGAACATTTAGTCACGTTGCTTTTGGTAAGAAGGTAGGAAGTGGTGATTTTAGGAGAACACAGGATGTATAGAGTTCTTTCTACATACATGTAGAAAGTGTACAGAGTTCTTTCTACATACATCAGGGCAGGGAGCTGCTGGATGGAAGATGCACCACGGTTTCCCCCCACCACCGGCAAATATCAGGAAACTCTCCCGGGGCACCCGAGTGTCTGCCGATGTGCACCCCACAGCATCAGATTGAAGTCCATTTAACTTCCCTCACCCTGAAACAGAACCAGAGGCATTAGAACGGCAGCGGGAAAAAAAGCTAGCCCGCAGTAACTGTCCAGGAGGTCAGTTTTATTGCCCATGGTGCGAAAGGGGGTTTCAGGCATAAGTCGCCTTTTACCATGTCCTTTCAGCTTCTCCCTGCAGCTGGACACACACTCCCCTCCTATTGTTTATGGGCTCTCTGGAGTTAAAAATCAGCAGTCAGGGACGCCTGGGTGGCGCAGTTGGTTGGACGACTGCCTCCGGCTCAGGGCGTGATCCTGGAGTCCCGGGATCGAGTCCCACATCAGGCTCCCAGCTCCATGGGGAGTCTGCTTCGCTCTCTGACCTTCTCCTCGCTCATTCTCTCTCTCACTGTCTCTCTCTCTCAAATAAATAAAATAAAATCTTTAAAAAAAAAATCAGCAGTCAGTGTTGTAGAATTCTTCCCAAGGATCATAAGAGAAACTGAGGCATCCATTCAGTTACTGACTTATCTGTATCAGTCAGGTCTGATTCCAGCACAGCTTAGGGTTGGGAGAAATGGGGCGAGGAGGACCTCTGGGTACCCATAGTGTGTGCACATGCGCGTGTGCATTAGACAACCGATTGCATTAGCAATCACAGAGGACATGGTAAATCATAGGAGCTGCCGGGGCATGGACAGGGGGTCTCTGTGCTGCTGGGGATGCAGAAGCAGGTGGAGAGTGTCCCCACAAATGACCCTACATGTACTTTGATGTGAAGAGTCAATACATAGGGAATCAGGCCCATCACTGAATGCTAATTCCTGGGGAGACAGCAATTTCTGTATTTACCAAGGTGCCCATTGTTTTAATTCCCCCAAAGTGTTTCATTTTAAATACTTGTGTTTTTATAAATATCTGTCTACCTGTTTGTCTATCATCTATGCATCTATTAGCATATATACTAATAAGTACATAAGGATAAATAGAATAGATTATAATATAAAATATAAATTAATTAAAATAGGTAAATAGTCGGTAGACAGGTGTAGATGCAGAGATAGGTGATATATATCAGCTAACTAGATGATAGATAACAGATATAGATAAAGAAAGAATAGATGGATGGATGTGTAGATATGGATGGATGGATGGATGATACATGATAGGTAAATAGATGGATGGATGGATGGATGAGTAGATAAGTGGATGGATGGATAGATAGATATATAGATGATAGATATGGATGGATGGATGGACAAATTGATTGATAGATGGATGGGTGGATGGATGAGTAGATGAGTGGATGGATAGATAGATAGATATGGATGGATGGATGGATGGATGGATGGATGGATGTATTCATAGATCAGTAGGTAGATGGATGAGTAGATGAGTGGATGGATACATAGATATGGATGGATGGATGGATGGATGGATGTATTCATAGATGGATAGGTGGATGGATGGATATGATGGATGGATAAGTAGACAGATGGATAAATAAATAGGTGATAGTAAGATAAATAGACAGATAGATGATAGATAGATGATGGATGATTTCAACAGGCTTCAAAGTTCTCAGCAAGTGCTTGGTTGACCATTTTTACTGTTGATAAAGTTTGTGGCGATTCATATTCCACTAGAAGGTTTGAGCATCTTTTGAAGATTCCTTGGCTGGATTTTCTTGTTTTCCTAATGGGTGTCTAAGGAATGCCCCCACTTGTCTGGGCCCCAGCTCTGAGCTGTTAGAGGGGAGCAAGCCGGGACGCAGAGCAGGGACTTACTGCTGCAGGAAAGTCAGACAGGTGAGTTAGCACGTGTCCCAGTCTACAACCCTAGCTTCCCTGGGGGCCCCAATGAACATGTAAAATGAACTACTTCTAGGATTTGATCCTCTGGTCAGTTGGCTTTCGGAGAAGTGACCAAGGTCAGGTGATAGGATGAAGACCTCAGGTTAGTTAAAGGCAGTGTAAAGTGGACAGACAGTGAGCGATGGTTCCCTGGGCTAGAGTCCGTGGCAGACCCCTGACTGTGGCTGAGACAAACAGACAGAAAGGGTCTTAGTGAGACGTTCCTAGTCTTTTCTGGCACGTGATGGGGACCTCCCATGAACTGACATCCTTGTTACATTGTTTCTCTAAAACAAACATGGTTCCTGCCGTGCACCATGCCTGAACTTCCCTAAAATTCCGTGTGGGTTGGCTGTGGTGACAAAGCTCTCGTTCCCATGCCATGAGCAACTCCTACTTTTTTTTTAATTGCAGTCTAATTGACATTGTCCGAGTTTCAGGGGGGAAGTGTGTTGACTTGAGGCATGCATGTCAAGTATGAGTGCCCTTCTCTCCTGAGCTGACACCTTACCATTTCTCGCTGAGGCAGGAATAATTAGGATCTAGTGTCTTAGCAGGTGTGCTGCCAAGAATCTAAAATTGTTCTCTGTAGTCACTATCATGTATGCATTGGGTCTCCAGGACGGACTTATCTACTAGTTGCAAGTTTGTACCCTTCAACCAACAGGGGTCCTACCCTCCCACCCGCCAGCCGGTGGTAACCACACTGTTTTCACAAGTTCAGCTTTCTTTAGATTCCACTTAGAAGTGCGATCACACAGTATTTGTGTTTCTCTGAGTTCTATCACTAAGCATCATGCCCTCAAGGTCCATCTGCGTTGGGCGAAATGGCAGGGCGTCTTTCGCCATGAGTGTGCTCTCAAGAGTCAAGAGTCTGTTTTCTGTCTGTCTCTTTTTTCCCCTTTGCTCATTTGTTTTATGTCCTAAATTCCTCTTATGAGTGAAGTCGTATGGTGTCTGTCTTTTTCTGACTGACTGACTTCACTCAGCATAATACCTTTTAGCTCCATCCACATTGTTGCAAAGGGCAAGATTTCATTCTTGTTTATGAATAATATTCCATATATATGTGTTCTTTATACATATATATCTTCTTTATATATATATGTGTGTGTGTGTGTGTATATATATAGTGTGTGTTTGTGTGTGTATATATATATATATATGTGTGTGTGTGTGTGTGTGTGTGTGTCTTCTTCACCCATTCATCAGTGGACACTTGGGCTGCTTCCATATCTTGGCCATTGAAGAAATTGGATGTGGGATCTTCGGAACCGTCTTTGTGTTCCCTTTGGATATCCAACTCCCCTTTGAATTCTCCAAGATACAG
This sequence comes from Neogale vison, assembly GCF_020171115.1. NCBI lineage: Eukaryota > Metazoa > Chordata > Mammalia > Carnivora > Mustelidae > Neogale > Neogale vison. The sequence continues at coordinate 129,764,809 of NC_058105.1, forward strand.
ATGCACTTGCAAGGCGATCGGAGCCGTCTTTCTGAGCAGGACATACTCTTGAGAAGAGAACGAAGTTTTAAAGCTGGTTCTGTTCACGTCCTTTGTATATAACACCTATGATCCTGCTAGCTATTTGTATGTGTTCTTTCGTTCAGCATTTCTCAGTGATGGGGCTGCGGACGGTTTGGATCCAGTCAGTCTCTGAGGAAGGCCTGTCCTGTGCACATTAGGGTGTGGAACAACACCTCTGGTTCCAGGAGCACTCCCTACACCTCCATGTCAACCACCAGAAATGTCTCCAAGCATTGCCAAGTGTCCCCCGGTGAGCAAAATCGCCCCTCTTTGCAAACCATTTCTCTGTATGATATGATCAATAGAATATTGTTTTCTCTCCCTACATATATATGTGTAAAGAAGGTAGTCATGATTAATACACAATTAAAACACCTGGGTGACAGCTGCCATATAGGATCCCATTGGGATTTTGGTTCGGTTTTTCACAGGCACAAAAAGCATGGGGGAGATGACCAAAACCACACTTGGGTAGTCTTTTCGTGAGACCTCCAAACCCCCAACTTTTGAGATGCTAGGAAGAAAAATGAGTTCTAGATTTGATGTCCAGCATCGTGCCTAGAGTCAAGACTAAAACGTCACACAATTAAAAATGTTAGGAGGGTAGATTTCAGGCTAGGTGTGTTCACCAGCATAAAATGAAGAATTTTAAAAGAAACAAGGGTGTTCTCCTGTGCTGCAGCAGGAGGAAGCAGTCTGTGTTTGCTTGTCTAGTGGGGCAGCTTCAGCTGTGTTTTCAACAAACGGGACATGATCTTACCTCTGTAGGCATCTGCTCTTGCTCTCTCTAGGTCTTACAGAGAGAAAACAGCCATGCACAAGTCCATCACGTGGGACAGGCCACAGACGGTTAGAGACTTGGAGTTAGCTGCACACCTGCTTCCCCCCAAGTGGCAAACAGCAAATAAACCACCATGGCACTGCCTTCATACCTGTTCTCTGACAATCCAGAGTTTGGCTGAAGCTCTTTTCTCCAGGAGGGACTTGCTTCCAGAAGACACTCCCCCATCCTCATCCTTAAAACCATTGCTATTTAGGGCAACGAAGTTCCTGGTTTTCTTTGCCTCTGGGGGCCATGCTAATTTTCTTCAAAGTAAGATACATTTTCATGAAAGCAGAGTAAAAAGGGTGTGGGGAGACTATCACTACGCACCATCGTTCGGAAGAACGGTGATAGGATCCCACATCCAGTCACCTGCCGTGAAACTTTTACCGAAATTCCCCCTGTTCCTGAGCTTCTCTCTGTACGGTCTAATACACCGCTTGGCAATTAGATCATCCCTAGGGAAGGTACGACATGAATGTGTGTTTTTCTTTTCTCCCTTTTCCCCAAACTTCATCAGACCACAAGTAGGTTTTAAGATGATCGTTTGGCCGGCGTTCCTTCCAACATTCCACTTCCCGGCACGATGGAACACAAAATCAGGTCTCGTCGAGACTTTTCTTAGATCTGCTTCCCTCCGTTTCGTAAGTTTTCAAGAGTCGTATAATTTATGATGTGGCGGGTCAGGGGAAAATATGCGGAGAGTGGATGGGTGTGTTTAACTTAAACATGTAGGCTGTATTGAAATGAACTTGAACCTACAGATAGTGTTTTGGGGAGATAAGGAGAGTGCTCTATGGTCAGGAATTCAACCAGATGAGGGTCTCTGGTTCCTCATCCCGGTAACAAGCAGGTGGATAAATTCATGAATGCATGAAAGAAAATCGGAGCTCCTACTCAGGTCAATACATGTGCACCTTAGATCAAGTCATATAGGGATATTGGGGACACAGGAGCACACACTCCTCCACAAGGTTCCCCAACAAAGCCACCAGAACCTCTTTATCCACAAAGTTCTCACCTCTGCTTCCACATGGATGAAACTCAAAAATGTGATGCTTGGTGAGAGAAGCCAGTCACAAAGGGGCACGCCGTGTGTGACTCCGTGGATCTGAAATGTTCCAGAACAGGTAAATTTTCACAGACAGAAAGACTGGTGGACGCCAGGGGCTGGGAAGGGGACAGGGGGTGCCTACACTGGGACCACAGGGTTGCCTCTGTGGGGCATGGAAATGCCTGGGAGCGGGGCAGAGGTGGTCCTGGTGCAACTTTCTGAATGTACTAAGTGTCTCTGAATGGTTTGTTTTAAAACGGTTGCTTTTATGTCAACATGGTTTTTGTCTCAGTTTAAAAGAAAACAAACAAAACAAAAACACTCTTAGCTCAATTGTGTCCTCAGTTGGGGTTTTGCAGGAAAATGAAAGAGAAAGCCTTTTTGAACTTGGTGAATGAACTTCCCAGCATCCAGATGGCAACTTTAGAAAGAATTAAATTGTTCAAGAAGATGCTCAAACTCCAAGTCGGGCTTCCTTACCCAAGGAAGTGGGTTCGATGTGAGAATCTCAGCAAATATCCACACTGGATGCCTTAACATTACTGGGAATTCAGACGCCGGGCAGGCTTTGGACTCAGAGACCAGCAGGACATTGAAGGAAATGGGATTGGGATCCAATGCGATGATTCTGGGTGAAAGCATAGATTCTAGGATGAGGCAGAGGGACAGAGAGCTTCTCCTAAGGGCCCCTGCACTCTCCCTGTGTGAGGGAGATAGAACACAGTGGGATCTATGCATACAGGTAGCAATAGGAAGGTAATGCACCAACATGCATATCCGTATCAGAATCTACATCCATATCCATCTATCTATGTACCTAGATATCTTTCAAGATTTATTTTACAAATTGGCTCACCTGATGGTGGAGGTTTGGAGAGTCCGAAATTTGGTGGATGGGCTGGTAGTCTGGAGACTCAAGGAAGATTTGCAGTTCAAAGTCAAAGGCTGTTGCAGAAGTCCTCTTCTTTGGGAGGGTGGGGCGAGGGGAGGTCAAGTTTGGTCTTTCTCCAGGACTTCAACTGATTAGATGAGGCCCACCCACACCGGAGGCAATCCACTTTATTCAAATCATCAAAGATGATTTGAATGTTAATCTCACCCAGAATCCATCCTCACAGAGATATCTAGAATAATGTTGGAACACATATCTGGGCGCCATGGCCCAGCCAAGCTGACATGTAAAATTAACCATCACATACTAGGATAAGCTGAATCACAACCGCTAAGAAAATGAGGTTATGGTTCTGCATCAGTGGTTGTCAACTGGGGGTATTTCTGTTCCCAGGGGCAACTTTAGAAAGAATTAAATTGTTCAAGAAGATGCTCAAACTCCAAGTCGCGCTTCCTTACCCAGGGAAGTGGGTTTGATGTGAGAATGTCAGCAAATGGAGATATTCTTTGGTGGTCATTGTGGGGGTTAAGGGGTGCTCCTGGTATCTAGTAGGTAGAGGGACACTGCTCAATGCCCTACAGTGGCCAGGATGCCTCAGCCCAGAGAATTATTTGACTTAAATGTCAAATACTGTGAATATTGAGAAACCCTGATGTACAGTAAATAACAAAGTTTAGAAAACTGTTGGTTTTATCTTAGAATAACCATTAGTTTTATCACTGGTTTCATGATAGTCTATTTTCCTTTGAAAATTAAGTAAATTTTTTTCATTTTATTTGATATTTGCTAATGCATTTTGATACTTTTCCATGACATGAAAAAACAACTGTGTCTAATTGTATTACCTATCTACCTAACAATTTATCCATCCATCCATGCATCATAGCTATCCATCCATCCATCCATCCATCCATCCATCTACCCATCCTATAAATCTGAATAGGTGTCTCAACTCCTTGCACAGAAAGTGATTACACAACTCTTCTGAAGAAGAATGACTCAGAGACAAACTATTAATCCTCCCATAAAATTCTAACATTTTCTGAACTCATCCCAATTTTAGATCATTCTGGGGAATTTCTGAAAAACTGACTGGGGTCTCTGAAGGACAAAGAGCTTGCATATTCCGTGTCACTATCATGTACCACACCATTGGCTTTAAAATGCATTTTCACATGGGTATACAGCCATTTCTTTACTTCAACATTTTCTTCCTTATTACCCTCAAGTCAGAGATCCCATGCGTTGATGACCTTATCTCAATGTGAAACCTTAAATTAAAATTGATAATGTGGAGAAAGGGGAACCCTCTTACGCTGAAGGTGGAAATGCCAACTGTTGAGATGCTCTGGAAAACATCATGGAGGGTCCTCAACAATGAAAAATAGAACTACTCTATGATCCAGTAATTCCACTTCTGGACATAAATCTAAAGGAAATAAGAACACTAATGTAAAGAGATAGCTGAACCCCCCATGCTCAGAGCACCATCCCTTGTAACAGCCAAGACATGGAAACAAGTGTCTATCAATGGATGAATGGATAAAGGAGTTATAGCATATACATTCCATGAATATATACTATATATTCATGAATTGATATATTCATGAATATAATCCATGAATTATATATTCATGAGTATTTACATATTCATGAATGTACATTATATATTCGTGGAATATATATATGTATATATACGGAATAGTATTCAGCCATAAACAATGAGAAAGTCCTACCATTTGCAATAACATGGATGAAACTTGAAGGAATTAAGCTAAGTGGAAAAAGTCAGAGAAAGCAAATATTGTATTGTCTCACTGATGTGTAGAATCTAAAAACAAATAAAAACGAACCCAAAAGTCATAGAACAAAAAAAACAAAAAGATTCATGGTCACCAGAGGAACGGGGTAGAGGGATGCAAATGGGAGGAAAATGCTGAAAAGGCAAAAACTTCCATATGTGAGATAAATACATACTAGGGACTTGATGTACGAGATGATGACCGTACATAACACTGATGCGTAGTAATAGGAAAGCTATTAAAACAGTAGACTCTTGTGATGAAAAATTCTTCCTTTTTCGTTTTCTTGTATTCTCTATGAGGAGATGGATAGTAGCTGAATCTCTTGTGATCATTGTTTCACTATATATAAATCAAACTATCATGGTGTACACCTTAAACTTGCACAATGATATATCTCAATTATTTCTCAAACTGGACAAAAAACTGGCATCACCAGAGAAGTCTTTGTAAATAACACATAGATCAACCCCTTTTATCAAAAACAGCACTGAGGCTCATTTTGTTTTTTAATGGGAAGGCATACTTGAATAACCTGGGTTTATCTGTAGCTTCAGATTTTCAACAATGAGAACAGGAGATACATTCACTTTTAGAAGGTGGGATTGAATGTGTCCATCTGGTGTACCTTAGTGCTCTATGAAGAAGAGGGGGTTTGACTAGATGATCTCTAAAGTCCCATCAAGGTGTGTATTTTAAAATTCTCATTAACAAAGAGCAAACATCATGTCCTATAAACAGAACTGGGAAGTTCAATGATCCACGGAATGTGGAAATGGCAGCATGTGGGCAGAACCTCGGTACATTTTCTAGACAAGACGTGGCTGTTCCATATCCTAGGTCATCCATGTGACTGAATGGTGTTCATTTGCATCTCAAGGGTATCCCCTGGTTGGCCTGATGCTGCCTTTATGGGGGTGGCTGGGAGGAGTGCCACAGACTGAATGTGTGTCCCCCATCAAACTCCATATGTTGTTGACACCTAAACCCCAGGCTGATGGTATTGTGCAGTGGGGCCTTTGGGAGGACATTAAGTCATGAAGGTGGGACCCCCATGAATTGGAATTCTGCCCTTATAACGAGAGGTTGAAAGAAGGTGTTTTTCTCTCCCTACATATGAAGATACAGCGGTAAGACAGCATGCGTGAACCAGAAGACCATCCTCACCAGGCTCTGATTCTGTCCACACCTGGATCTTCACTTCCAGCTTCCTGAAATGTGAAAGGTACATTTCATTTATTGCTCAACCACCGAATTCATGGTGACTATAAGCGCCACATGGTATGATGCATGTCTAGAATTTATTCATTTTGCATAATCGAAGATATTTATCATTGATACACAACTGCCTATTGCCCTCTTGCCTGGGACCAGCAACCTGCCATCCTTCTCCCTGTATGTCTGAATTTGACTATTTCAGAAATTTCCTATAAGTAGAATCATGCAGTATGTGTCTTTCTGCACTAGGCTTATTTCCCTGAGCACCATGCCCTCCAGGTTCACCTGTGTTGCCTCAAATATCAGGATTTCCTTCTTTATTCCCTGCCCCCATACCCCTACTGCTTCCCCTCCAACAACCCTCAATTTTGCCCGAGATTTTGAGCCTCTTATGGTTTGTCTCACTCTCTGGTTTCATCATGTTTCATTGTTTCTTCTCTTCCCCCGTGATCCTCTGCCTTGTTTCTTAAATTCCTCATATCAGGGAGATCGTATGATAATTATTTATCTCTGATTGACTTATTTCACTCAACATAATACCCTCTAGTTCCATCCATGTTTTTGCAAATGGCAAGATCTCATTCCTTTTGATGGCTGCATAGTATTCCATTGTGTATATATACCACATCTTCTTTATCCATTCATCTGTTGGTGGACATCTAGGTTCTTTCCATAGTTTGGCTGCTATTGTAGATGTTGCTGCTATAAACATTCAGGTGCAGGTGCCCCTTCAGATCTCTACATTTGTATCTTTAGGGTAAATACCCAGTAGTGCGATTGCTGGGTCATAGGGTAGCTCTATTTTCAGCTTTTTGAGGAACCTTTATGCTGTTTTCCAGAGTGGCTGCACCAGCGTGCATTCCCACCAACTGTGTAGGCCAGTTCCCCTTTCTCTGCATTCTCATCAACATATGTCATTTCCTGACTTGTTAATTTTAGCCATTCTGATTGGTGTGAGGTGGTATCTCACTATGGTTCTGATTTGTATTTTCCTGAGGCCCAGTGATGTGGAGCACGTTTTCATGTGTCTGTCTTCTTTGCAGAAGACAATCGGATGTCTTCTTCACAGAAATGTCTGTTCATGTCCTCTGCCCATTTCTTGATTGGGTTATTTGTTCTTTAGGTGTTGAGTTTGTTAACTTCTTTATAGATTTTGGATACTAGGCCTTTGTCTGATAAGACATATGCCAATATATTCTCCCATTCTGTCGGTTGTCTTTTGGTTTGGTTGATTATTTACATTGTTCTGCAGAAGTTTTAATCTCAGTGAAGTCCCAACAGTTCTTTTTGCCTTTGTTTCCTTTGCCTCTGGAGATGTGTCTAGCAAGAAGTTGCCGTGGCTGATGTGGCTGATGTAGAAGAGGTTGCTGCCTTTGTTCTCCTCCAGGACTTTAATGGATTCCTATCTCACATTGAGGTCTTTCATCCATTTTGAATCTGGTTTTGTGTATGGTATAAGGAAATGGTCCAGTTTCATTCTTCTGCATGTGGCTTCTTTCTTAAGGCTGATTACAACTTGTAGTCTATGTAGTCCACCTTTTTTGTCTTTATGTATTCATTTGTGCATGAACATTTAGGTTGTTTCCATATCTTGCTTATCGTGAACAGTGCTGCAGTGCACACAGGGGTGTGTACAGCTCTTTGAGATTCAATTTGAAATTTTTGTCTCTTCACCCAGAAAGGGGCATTACTGGATCACTTCTTGTCTCCCACTTGAAAGCAATCAAAATATTCTTCTTTTACTGAGCAACATGGTGACCCTGAATAGAATGTTTTTATTCTGGCTTCTTTCCCCTTTCTTGCTTTACACTCTTTTTGTCTAGTTTATAAGACTATTCCTCTTTTGAGACAAATTAGACATGGGGCCAGAGGACGTCCTACAGGGAATACGTTTATATCTGGAGGTGGAATTGTTGGGTGTAATGTTTGTGAAGGATCAGAGGGAGCAGACCTGACTGCAGTGTAAGGGGAGAGGGATGGCAGTGGAGATGTGGGGGGAGGGGACCTAGAGCTTGCAGCACAGCGCTGAGGATGTCCTGGCCAGGCCCTGTGAGGTGCCCCAGAGCAAGGAAGGAGTCCAGAGTCAGGCACGAATGGCCCACACTGCTCCCTGCCCCACCCTATTCTGCCCACCATTTCCCACCAGCATTTTCCAGGACTCTCCAAGGGGCCCAAGCGATGCATTCACACAGCTGTACATTTTGGCAAATCTTCCAAGAGTAAGACAAGTTTGAATTCCTTTTCTTGATGACCACCCCTCTGCATTCTCTGAGCTTCCGCAGCTGCAAAACCTGGGTCGTCCCCTGCACACACGCAAACCATTCATCCCTGGTGGGATGGTGGTAGTGAAGGTGCTGGCTGTTGGCGATGTCTCAGGGAAGGAGGTCCTGGGGTTATCTGAAACTTTTGTGACTATCTGGGTTCAATGCAGAGAGATACAGTGAATGTGTAGAATGTGTGTGACCTTTCCTTGAGCTCACTCCCTGTGAAGGGATTCACCCCGTGTATTTACTCACCATCCCCCGCCGCCCCTCTCCCCTTGCATATGATTTATTTTGTTAGCTCAAAGGAAAGAATTAGGTTGAAATTCTTTGACTAGGCTCAATGCAAGGATTGCAAAACTCTGTGGGTCTTGAAAATATGGTTTCAGTTGCAGACAGACGCAAGGCAGGAAGCACACATGAGCATCTCCACATGGCAATTTTGAGCACATTTTCTTTATTCTTCACGTTTGAAGCCTTAATATCTATTGGGATTCAAGTTTGCGGTGCCAGATAATGATCTCTTATTTCCTAAAATAATATAGAATGAAGTTCTATCCATATTTTCCATTTTACGAAGTCATTTGCTTTCCAGTCCTCTGGAGTTGCCCTGAAGAACTGTGTCTATTTAAAGGAAAACTTTCAACTTTGGAAAAAAGTGAGAGTCAGTAGCCCAAACACCCCTGGGACCTTCTGAGAAATGCAGATTCTCAGGTCCCATTTTAAACCTGCTAAAAATCAGAAAATCTGGAGTGAGTCTCAGCATCTTTGTTTATCAGACCCTCTGGGCGATTTGACACAAGCAAGGTCAAGTTGAGAACCAATGAAGTAGTAGTTTCCACCCCCTTACCACGCATCAGAACCACCAGGTTTCCAAACCCAACTAAATTGGGACTCGCCCCCAGCAATTCTGACTTAGTTGCTTCGGGGTAGGGTTTGGGTTCGGAGGCATGACACTTCTTAAAACCCTGGTACTCAAACTTGGACTGCATTTTGGGAGTCACCTAATGATTATCTAAAAGACTCATTGCCCAGACCCAGCTGTTCAGTCTCCCCAGGTGGTTTGAAGGGCGGCCCAGGCTGAGATCCATGCATGCTTTATCCCCCCATGGATTCAGCTCTGCAGAAGTTGTTAAATATGCATGGTCTGCTTGTTCCCAGACTTTGATGTGCATAGAAATTGCTAGGGAACTTGGTAAAATTCCCTTCTTGGAAGTCTGACCTGGAGAATCAGTAAAAGCAATGCTCAGGGAGGTGCTACTGATTAGGAAATGAGTCCCGAGTTAGAGGCTTTCTGTCCTTTGTAGGGCATCTTGTCAAGTCTTTCATTTTTTGCAAGAAGTCTGCCTTTACTTTCATTGTCTACTGGGGTTTCCAGGTGGGGATAATGAATGGAGTCTAAGTCATGGTTACATCAGCCTTTCTCAGCCTCATTCAAGAGTCAGCTACATGGGGTTAGATGGTCCGCTGTGATGGAGCTATTCTGTGTGTTGTGTTGTGGTGTGTTGAGCAGCACCTCTGGTCTGCACCCATGGCAATCCAGGGGTACCTGAAGTTGCAACAACCAGAAATGTTTCTGGACATTGCCGAGTGGCCCCTGGGGATAAAGTCATCCTGGTTACAGTAACTGCCATAGATGGAGGGATGGATGGATAGATGGAAATAGGGATGGATGGGTGGATGGGTGGATAGATGGATAGGTAGCTAGGTATATAGAGATGGATGGATGGTTAGGTAGGTATATAGGTAGGCAGGTAGATGACAGATGGATAGATAGATGATAGATATCAGGTTGGATGGATGATGGATGGATGGATGGATGGATAGATAGGTGGATGGATGGGTGAATGGATGGATGGATGGATGTGTGGATGGATGGGTGGTTAGATAGATAAGTGGATAGATGGATGGATGATGGCTGGCTGGCTGGATGAATAGGTAGATGGATAAGTGGATAGATGGATGGATGATAGATGATAGATGATGGATGGATGGGTGGATGGATGGATGGATGTGTAGGTAGCTAGGTATATAGAGATGGATGGATGGTTAGGTAGGCATATAGGTAGGCAGGTAGATGATAGATGGATAGATAGATGATAGATATCAGGTTGGATGGATAGACATTGGGGTAGTTGGATGGGTGGATAGGTAGGTAGATAGAGTCTCTTGTGCTAAGACAGCACGAGTGACCTCAGCAGTTGTGACATCTGGGGGGAGACGGGTTTCTAGGTGGTGTCCTGGGCTCTTCAGGGCATAGAGCATCATCTCTGATGTCCACCCAGAGGATGTCAGCAACACCGGCCTCCCAAGTTATGAGAACCAAAAATATCTCCACACCTTGCCAAGTGTCCCCCAAAGACACAATTGTTCTGTCCGTCTTGAGGACCTTGAGGTCAGATGAGCCCAGGGAAGATCATTTAGAATGCAATACATTTGTCTCTTCCTTATCACATGCTGGTCTCCAAAGGGACAACACCCAGCAGGAGCCTGGTTGCCCCATGTTCTGCCTTCTGTACGGGCTTTTTCCCAACGCTTTGGAAAGTCCCTGGCTCTCTAAGGGATCTCAGATCCCTCTGGCTCTGTGGGTTCAACAATTAAGTATTGCCACATTCTTTTTCAGTTCTGAAATCTGCTTGTGCGACCAGGATCGAGGAAAGTAAATTGTCATCATGCAGAATAAGGCAAGAAAAACTCTGCTTCTCCTCTCTGTGGCCTTCAGGGGTCTGAGCTTGTTAAGATATTTTCAATGGTTGTTAAATTTTTTAGAGATATCAGGCTATTCTGTTCTTGCTGGTGGATTATATTACATGGTGAACCTTGCAGATCTTGCAAAACTCTTGAATGATAAGTAGCTTAGATATATTCAAACAGATGGGATTGACCATTAAGATTTTTTTTTTTTTAATGACAACTTGATCTTTGGAAAGTGGAAGAAACAATTGAGTTAATAGTCACTTGAACTGCAAATCGACCCATTAGAATATTTGCCGATATTGCTGATTGTGGTTTTGCGGATGATGGAACAAGTATGTAAATGGATGAGAAACATTTGCAGATGTATTTTTCTTCTCTCTTTCTGCTGGCAACAACTCATCTGTAGTAGCCAGGAAGACATTTTTTGGTAACAGGTCAACGGGATGCTTTTGTTCACATAGTCTCCACGAGAGGGCGGTGGATACCGCTTAAAAGGTCTTGCCCCAGGGACTTGGAAGGTATTTTAATTTTTCCAATAGATTCCTGTTATTCAGCTTCAAAAGGAAATTTTTTTAGAAAGTGAGTCTTTTTATTTACGTATTTTTACTTATATTGAGTAGGACCTGTTTTGCAGAATAAGGATAATTCACCCATGTTTTGGACAGAGCTCACCTTCTCTCTTCCTAACCCAACCTGACTTTCTTCACCCGCCAAGTTGAACATCCAGCTCTGATGAAAACACCAGTCTACCCCTTTAAAAAAATGAAATGGCCCATGAATTGCTCTTCCAGGGAGGATAACCATGTATGGGAAGCTTGAACACCAAGATATGTAGCACATTTCATGACACTCGATCAGTCCTCCCCAACCTAGAAATGCAATAATTATACGAAGAGCCCAGTTCAGATGCACTCTGTACCTAGAGCGCATCTGACGGAATAAGAAATAAAATCTTCTTTCCCTAAATAAATAACTATGTCCTCCAATGTGCGCAATACTACCTGGTTCCCCCCGATGGAGAATTTCCCCAGCTCGCATGCCCACGTAGAGTTGAACGGTCTGAAACCCTCACTGAAGGTGAGTGACTTAGCACCAAGCAAGGCAGCATCTCTGCAAACCCACCTTCTTCATCTTCCAGAGGAAAAGGGTTCCCACTGCCGCCCAGCACTCTAATCTGATCATCTGCACTAACCAAAACCTTCATACCAGGAGGGCTGGCGTATGGTAGATGCTCTGCATTTTGAACCCCACTCTCGCCATTGGAAAAACAGCAGTCATTGCTGGCTTCGTCTGCAAACGCTCACTGCTTTGGGTTAAGGAAAAGGTACGGATGTCTAGATACTGAATAGGTTGATTGTGTCCCTGCATGCACGGCTAATGGGATGCATTGGCTGATTATAACCAGTTGAGGTCTTATCTGGTGAAGGTTGGCTCCTTGAGGAATACTGACATGCCTCCCTTTCAAGTTTGGTTTGCTTTGGATTTGTGTACAGTTCTTCAGGCCAGGACGTTTGAGCACAGATGAGTTAGCTCTGAAATGAAAAATACTTTATGTGCCATTATCCTCAGGGCTTGATTGCTGGGACATAGAAAATGGCAATGGGATCTGTGGCAACGTGCTGTTAGGGCAGCAAGGGGCCAAGCATCTGCAAGTCCTTTGGAAGGATATAGAGACATCTGATGTGGCACTCAAAGCATCCAGCTCCAGGTTCTGCCTGCTCCATGCAAACTCCGTAGCCAGCTGGCACCTCCTGTCCTTTGAATTTGGGTGTTAAGGACAGCAACAATGTGCAGAAAGGAAATTAGCTTTCGACTTAAAAAATTCCTCTTAAATAGAAATCTGGGAACCTTCCAGAATTGATGGAGTTGGAAATTGAAACGTAATGCAAATAGATACCTACTAGCTGACCAAGAGCCGTAGCCCAGAGTTTTAGCTGTCCTTTGCTGGTCAGTGGTGGGGCTAATGTCCTCAACCAATACGCATGGTGTTTTTTATTATCATTACTATCTTTGAGGAGGAAGGGGTTAGAAAAGATTTTTTAGACACTGCTTAGTTTTTTTTTTAATAAGATATGCAAAAATTTAATTCAGTAAAATTAATAAGAGTGTATCTCTATTGATGTCTGTATATTTGCTGTTTTTATCAATATATATCCATCCATCCATCGATCATATCTACCTATCTATCCATCCCTCCCTCTGTACTTCCCTACATCTATCCCTACATCTATCTATTTATCTATCTCTCTATCTGTCCATCCATTCATCCATCCATGTATCCATCCATCCATCCCTACATCTATCCCTATATCAACTATCTATCTATACATCCAACTGTCCATCCATCCAACCAACCATCCATCCATCCACACATCCATCCATCCATCCATCCATCCATCCATCCATCCATTCATCTATTGATCATATCTACCTATCTATCCATCCGTCCCTCTGTCCCTCCCTACATCTACCCCTACGTCCATCTATCTATTATCCATCCATCCATCCATCCATCCATTCATCTCCATATATCCATCCAACCATCCATACATCTATCCCTACATCTATCCCTATATCCCTATATCAAATATCTATCTATCCATCTATCTGTTCATCCATCCATACATACATACATACATACATACATACATACATGTATCCATTCATCCATCCATCCATCTATCTGTCCATCCATCCATCCATCCTCCACCCATCCCTACATCTACCCCTACATCAGCTATCTATCATCTACCCATCCATCTATCTGTCCATCCATCCATCCATCTACCCATCCACACATCCATCCATCCATCCATCCATCCGTCTGTCTGTCCGTCCATCCATCCACCTACCTACCTATCCATCCATTTGGTGTAACAACATGAAAACGGTTGTATAAGTGGTGATCTCAGGTCTTGTGTTAGCTTATCCAGGATCTAGCTGTGGTCAACGTGTTATATTTTAAATAAAAAATATATGCTACTTTAAAGATAATTTATTGAGACAAAATGTACGTGATATAAAATTACCCATTTTAGAGTAAATGATTCAGTGGCATTTAGCACATTCACAATGTTGGGCAACAATTACTTCTCCCCGCCCCCATCAGGACAAGTACACTCCTTAATACTTATTACCTATGTCTCCCATCCCACCTTCCCCCTCCCCTTCTGGTAACCCTCAGTGTGTTCTCCAGAGTTAAGTCTGTGTCCCAGTTTGCCTCTCTCTCTCTTTTTTCCCCTTTGCCTGCTTTGTTTCTTAAATTCCACATATGATTGAAATCATATGGTATTTATCTTTCCGTGACTTATTTTGCTTAACATTTTATCTCCAGCTTCATCCATATTGTTGCAAATGGCAAGATTTCACTATTTCTAGGGCTGCATAATATTCTGTTACAGACCTATACCACGTCTTCCTTATTCATTCATCAATAGATGGACACTTGGGCTGTTTCCATATCTTGACTACTGTAGATAATGCTGCTATAAATGTAGGGGTGCACGTATCCCTTTGAATTAGCATTTTTGTATTTTGGGTAAATACCCAGTAGTGCAGTTGCTGGATCACAGGGTATTTCTATTTTTAATATTTTGAAGAACGTCCACACTGGTTTTCAGAGTGGCTGCACTAGCTTGCACTCCCACCAACAGGACCCAAGTGTTCCCCTTTCTCCACATCGTCACCAACATCTGTCGCTTCTTGTGTTGTTGATTTTATCCATTCTGACAGGTGTGAGGTGATGTATCATTGTGGTTTTGGTTTACATTTCCCTGATGATGAGTGATGCTGAGCATCATTTCATCTGTCTGTTGGCCATCTGGATGTCTCCTTTGGAGAAATATCTGCTCATGTCTTCTGCCCATTTTTAAGTTGGATTATTTGTTTCTTAGGCATGGGCAACAACCAATTCTATCTCATCCCAGAGCATTCTCATTCCACCAAAAGGAGACCTTGAACCCCTTCCCATTTCCCACCTGCCAACCCCAGTCAACCACTGATCTGCTTTCTGTTTCTGTGGATTTGCCTATTTTGGGCATTTCATATGAACTGTATCCTACACTATGTGGTCTGTGACTGGTGACTTTCACTGAGCATGAAGTTCTAAAGGTTCATCTACTTGTAAGCAGGTGCCGGTATTTCCTTCCTTCCCATGGCCAAGTACCTTTCATTATCCGGTTGGACCACGCTGGGTTCATCTCTTTGTCTGCTGGTGACCATTTGGGCCATTGCCACCTTTTGGCTCCTTTGAAAAGTGCTCTCAGTTTTAAAAAAGTATCCTCACAAAATGCTTGGGTTTTCCACCTCTAAAGTAAGACTTTTTGAATTATGGAACAGGAGATTGATTTCCATCATTAAAGCTTAAGATGTAGACCACGGGAATTATACGCATGCTGGGACAAACCCCTGGACAGGGCCTGGAGACCAGTTTCTCCTCTGACACCTAACTATCCTGTTATGTGCCATGAGCTTCTGAACTTGAAAGCAATCCTCTCCATGGAAGTGTGCCAGTAAAGGGTTACTTCTTCCTTAAGAACAAACAAAGGAGAAGAATACACCTCTGTAAAGAGGCTCTCCACTTTCTATCATAGCATCAGGCACAGGATCTGAGAGTCCCTGTGGCCACAGATGCCTTCTGCCCAACAGGGAAAAAGGAGAGGGAACACCTGCCCTTTCTCTCATTATGGATTCTTTTTCAGGTCCTCAGATAAAGGAATAATAACCTAAGCAGAGAGTGATGACAGAATCTTGTTCTCCACCGAAATTTGGAGGCTAGACAATAGCTCAGATGTTTTCTAATTAAAGAACTAATGAGCTTTGGTGGGATTGAAAGACACTATCGATACAACTATATGAACACACAATTCTGTTTATGAATCCCATTAGTTCCCTAGGGTTGCCATAAGTACCAAAAACAAGGGGTTTCAGGACAACGTCTGTCCGACCATTTTCTTTCTCAGAAGACGGACTTACGATCTACATCTTGATGGACACTGAAGGCTCTCTGGACCATGCCTGGTCCCAAATACACCTGTGTCTTTCATCTCCTTGTCCCATATTCCTCGAGATCTTATCCTATCTGCTAATTCCGTCTGGGTCCATCTCTGTAGTACTGCTTGGGTAATTGTAAAAATGTCAATGGGACTGTTTCAAATCCAATATAGGGTCATTTAGAGCAGAGATTCAAATCCAATATAGGGTCATTTAGAGCTGATGAATTTTGGTAATTCATCAGCTAACAATGATCCTTGGCTGTGCAGGTAATCCGGTTTCCATGGGACCTACTTAGTTCTGCCACTGTGTCACAAGGCAACCATAGAAAACATATTAGTGTGCTCGGCTGCGTGCCTATAAACCTTTATTTACAGAGACAGATGGTGGGCCACATTTGGCCCATGGGGTGTAGTTTGCCAGCCTCTAATTGAGAAGGTAAAATCCCAGCATTGAAGCTATCACGTACAAAGCTCATTATGACTTGAGTGTGCCCCCCTTAATGATTCTTATGTCATGTCCCCTAATGCCAGCTAATAGTGTCTATATTCCCTTCTGCATAAAAAGTATGCTGACCAGGTGCCAGAAAAATATGCAGACCAATTTTTCAAGGAGGGATGTTGTTATAGGTTGAATTGTGGTCCCTCCAAATCTGTAGGTTGAAGTCTTGACCGCACCCCCCCAACCCCAGGATGCCAGAAAATAAGCTCATTTGGAGATGAGGTCTTTAAAGAGGTAATTAAGGTAAAATGAGGTCAGTAGGGTGGCCATGATCCCATGGGACTGGTGTTCCCCTAAGAAGAGATGAAGACACAGACACACAGAGAGATGACCACGTGAGGACATGGGGAGAAGATGGGGTCTACACACCAAGCAGAGAGGTCTCAGGAGGAACCTGCCTCCGCCCCGCCTGGATCTCAGCCTCCCAGCCTCCAGGACCGGGAGACAATAAATGTTTGTAGTTAGAGCCACTCTGTCTACGGGATTTGTTATGGCTGCCGGAGCACGCTAATCCAGGCACCTTCTCAGGTGCCCAGAAATCACACTGCTTTGTGTTTTCTTAGCTTATTTGCTGTCCTTGAAATAAAGTCTTTCTGGAATCTGGTGCTTTTGGGTTGGAAAGGGACAACGTGTCAGACTCAAGGTATTAAGGGGCTTGATTCTGTCTCAAAAGAGGAGCGGGAGCTGACTCCCCTTGGAAATGCCTCCCCGACCCCATTTCTCTGCATCTGGGGATCTGGCCTAGGAGAATGGCTTGGTTTTGATTTTTCCATTCTGCCTTCGTTCATGAGATGCTACAATGGATGTATTTTTCTTGGTGTAATACTCTTTGCTTTTTTTTTTTTTTTTTTTTTTTTTTTTTTTTCTATTGCATGCTGCTTCTCGTCTGGCTGAGGGAAGTGGAAAATTTTAGGCAATGGTCCCGGGATCTCAGACCATTTCCAAACTCTTGCTATTGAATAAAAATATTGTATGTTCTCCTTTTCTGCAATTGGCCCAAACTGACTTTCTGTTTTCATGGTATTCTGCAGGTGACTGACGACCCCTCGTTTTTTTGTTTTGTTTTTCTTTTTTCTTTCTTTCTTTTTTTTTAATTTTGTCTCTGCTGCCTTGACTACTTTGAAAGTATGCTCTCAATGTGCTTCCTGGAAATGACGTTTTACAAGCCTTTCATGGAACTGGTGTGTCTACGTGTGCGCCGAGCCAACGTTTGTGTTCTTGGAAGGGAAAGGGCGTTTAGCCGCACCTGGGTCTTCTCTCACCTGAGATGTGTGTACGTTTGGCCAAGACAGACCAAGATGTGTAGAACCTTACCAGAACTTTATTTGGATCCTGGAGGTGGGTCCTGTCACCCCCAGCTCCCTGACGATGAGAACTATTGGAACCTCTTTTCACATGTCTGTTGGCCATCTGCTTGCCTTCTCTGTATCATGGTGTCTTCTGCCCATCTCTCTAGAGATGAGCACAAAGCAATTGGAATTCTTCTCATAACTTAAATGCTGGGTAATGACAATAATAAAGAAGAACACAGGGAAAATGAGTTTTCAGGATGTCCTGGGAGGTTGTAGAAACATGGCCACATTTTCTTAACTCCCTGCACTTTCGTCCCCAGATGCTGATGCAAGAGATGGTCACATGGCCCATCCCAGGAGGACGGTCAGGTCCTGCATGGGACATCATGAGTCTAACTGCCTTACGAACGTGCCAGGAAAGTACTGAGGCAGTATGATGCGTGTTTTCTCCTTTTCCCTCCCGACTTCTGTATTTGGACACCATTATTTGGTCCAAGTACGAAAATGAGATTTTTCTCATTATCCACGGTGGAGGAAGGTCTTTTCAGATGTTAGTTGGCGAGTCTAGATGTGAGCGTTTTCAGGGGTGGGTGTTTACTTCCCAAAAGTTCTCTGTGTCAGATGCCGTCAAAGGGGTTCCCATTAGCAGATGAGGTTTGGGTCCACAGGTTAACCCACACGTAACCCTCAAGTTTTGGTGGTACTATCCCCATCTTGTGCGAAACTGTCCTTCAGCTAGTGTCCATGTGACTGCATTCGGTGGTGTTTTTAGTCACCGTTTTGTGGGTATTTAGGAAAGCTGCTGACAAAGAGCTAGTTCCTTCCCTCTTTCCTCCTTCCTGCTTCCTGGAATGGAAACAATGGAAGCTGGAAGCGATGGCTGGAGCTTCAGCATCCACCTTGAATCACGAGGCAGTATTGAGGATGGCTGTTATGTGCTGGGGTTTCAGAGCAGAAAGGCAATAGGAGGGTTCCTGGGCATCCTGAAGCTACCACACTGGTCCTGATCCTTCTTCCAAATATCTGAGGCTTTCAAGCTTGTTCTTACTTTTGTCTTACCTGAATCTGATGCTCCTCTGTTATCAGCTCTCTTAAGGAAAACTATCTGGAGCATTTTGCAGAAACCTCTAGCTGTCACCAAGCGTTGAGGACTTTCTTAACACTTTTTTCAGCTGGGATTTCAATTTTGTACCATGGGCCTCCAGTTTCTTTGCTCTCGACCTTAAGCTACTTACGTGGGACTGTAAATGCTTTGAGGACACCAAGCATTCCTATAGTTGAATATGGGACAGAATTCCATAACTGTCCATCTGTTGGTCCTTCTGGCCAAACTGGGAGCAGGTGAATGCAAGTCAGCCGTGTCGAGGTCACAAATCTGTGTGCGCATGTTTGTGGTGAGGATGGGAGAGGACGGAAATGAGGGAGACCTTCCTTCTCTTCCCCGCTCTCTGAGCCCAGAGAGTGTGAGAAAATTAGCATGTCTCTAGCATATTCAAAATAGTTAACTTGGATTTCCTCCCTGGCAGTCCTCCTTTAGTCCGGTTCCAACCCCATGAAGAGCGTACGGCACCTGGTCCGTGATGGCCCCAGATGTTTGTTCATGACATCTGCTTTATGACATTAATTACTTGATGACTGACCTTCACCTTTCATGGAGGGTCCCACAATGAGCTGTAAAAACCCCACAAGTCCATTAAGGAATCCTCTTAAGAGTACAGCTATGGACTAGCGGTCAACTTGAGCTGTGAGCTTTGGCCAAGAGCGCCCCTTAGGTATCTGCGTGTTGGACACAAGCCTCCATATGATGCTCCTTCTGAATTTCCTTGGAACTAAGGGAAACTGGTCCCAACCCGCTGAATGGCGGGGATGCTCTCCCTCTGCTCTGTAATGTTGGCCAAAAATAGGGTGGAAGCAACAAGAAACTTTTGCAAGTTTTAGATCTCAGGTGGCTGCTTCTTCTTCTTCCTCCTCTTCTTTTTCTTCTTCTCCTTCTCCTTCTCCTCCTCCTCCTCCTCCTCCTCCTTCTTCTTCTTCTTCTTCTTTTCCTCCTAAACTGCTCTCTAGGGAACCAGGACCTGAAGACCTTTGTGTGGGACGATGGGGCACGAGGCTGGGATTAAGTTGGCCAGATGGAACAGTGAGTAGGATGTCGGGCACAGGTCATGGCAACAAGGGGGAGTTTGAGGGGTCTCGGTCACAGCCCAGGAAGCACATTCCACTGACGAGCCAGTGACGGGACC
The DNA here is from genome assembly GCF_020171115.1 of Neogale vison. Classification (NCBI taxonomy): domain Eukaryota; kingdom Metazoa; phylum Chordata; class Mammalia; order Carnivora; family Mustelidae; genus Neogale; species Neogale vison. The sequence continues at coordinate 129,784,644 of NC_058105.1, forward strand.
TTATCCAAGGACTAGTGGAAGGTGTGGGCAGAGTCTGCACACAGCAGGTCTGTGGAGGTGACTCCCCGAGGCTGTTTCCATTGTTGGGCAGAACACAGGGAGGATGGCAGGGATGTGGGAGGCTTTTGAGATGCAAGATTGTGCAGACAGGTGAGGGGAACATGGTGGTGGCTGGGAGACAGTGACAGCTTAAAGGGACCTGGTGGTATGGGGGTTACTGAGGTTAGAGGGACCTTGGGAGGGACTGTGTGAGGTTGGAAGGGCATGGGGGTGGGGACTGCGTAAGGTTGGAGGGACCTGGGGAGGGAATGTGTAAAGTTGGAAGGGCCTGGAGGGGCACAGTGTGAGGTTGGAGGGACCTGGAGGTCAACTATATGAGGTTAGAGGGACCTGGGGAGCACAGTGTAAGGTTGGAGGGGAGGTGCCTGTGGGACACAGTATGAGGTTGGAGGGACCTTGGGGGTCATGTGAGGTTGGAGGACCTAGGGGGGACAGTGCGGGGTTGGAGGACCTGGGGTGGGGGTTCATGTGAGTTTGGAGGGACCAAGGGGAGACAGGAGGAGGTTGGAGTGACCTGGGGAGGGGGCTGTGTGAGGTTGGAGGGACCTGGAGAGACTGTGTGAGGTTGGAGAGAACTGCGGCAGGGGGGCGAGTGAGGTCAGAGAGACCTGGGGGGAGGAACTGTGTGAGATTGGATGGACCTGGGGAGGCATGTGACATTGGAGGGGTGCGGGAAGACATGGTGTGTTTGGAGGGAGTTGGTGAGGACAGGTGTGTTTGGTGGTCCCTGGGGGAGCGTGTGAGCCTGGGGGTTTGCAGCCTGTGGTGGGTGAGGTCCAGGACCCCACGTCCAGCCTCAGATGTGTGTCAGTCCTGGCCGTTCTGAAATCTGCCTGCAAGGGTTCCCTGGAGACTGGTCTGAAGCTTCAGTGTTTGGGGCACTGAGCAGGGCAGAAAAGGGGAATTTGAGCAGACATAATCCTGTGGAAAACAAGCAGCAGACACCAGCATGAAGGACTAGATTCGGTTTACACACACACACACACACACACACACACACACACACGCCTCCTGTGAGAAAGGATAAAGCAACCCTTCCCCTTGGTGGCAAGGAAAACTTACTCAGGTTTCCTGGAGCCGTCACTCATGTTTACGGCGGAGGCTTAAAATGTCAGCGTGCCCTGGGCACCACTGTGATGCAGAGGGATTTGGGCTCATTCTGGTCCTCCTCCTGGAGGACCTTTTCCTTCAGCAGGTCAGTGCTGGCATCGGAGCATGTGTGTCCCAGGCCCCATGGAAAGGTCTGTCTTCCCTGGACGTGGGTTCCCTAATATAATATATTCATAAAATATACATAATATAGAAACTGCATATACATATACATAATGGATACATATATACATCATATGTACACATACACAAAATGCATATAGACATATATACATTATATATATACACATAATAAACTATATGTACACATACATAATATATACATAATATATACATATTATATACATAATAAACACAAAATATATATACATATATGGCTTTTATGTATATATCATATATACATGATATATAAACTATATACACATAATATATAAACTATACATACATATTTATGATATATAATAATATATACATAATATAATCTATACATAATATGTACATATATACATAATATATGTGTAATATACACAAAATATATATACATATAGACATTTTATATATACATCATATATACATATAGACATCATATATATAATACATAAACTATATATACATATACACATAATATGCACAAAAATATACATGGATATAAAATTTTATATATACATATATATAAGCTATACATGCATATACATGATATATACATATATCATACATATCATATACACATACACAAAAATGTATATATACCTATATACATTTTTATATATACATAGTTTATAAACTATATATACATATGTAACACATACATATATAATATATACACAATATAATCCATGCATAATGTGTACATATATATATAAAACATACATATATACACATAATATATGTATACATTTTATATAGGCACACAATATATACATAATATATCAACTATATATACATATACATAATATATACATATACACATATGTAAATAATATATACATAATATATTATATAAAAATACGTACATATATACATAACATACACAAAATATATATACCTATGTATTTTTATATATACTATATACATATATAATCTATCTACATAACATGCAAACTGTATATAATATATACATATATTTTATATGTATATGTAATATATATACCTATACATACTATATAAACTGTATATACATACCATATATACATATATGCATCATATATACACATAATAGACAGAAATATGTCTACATATAAACATTTTATATACATAATCTATAAGATATATATACATATACATGATATATACATATGTACATCATATGTACATAATATATAAACTATATAGATACACAATATATACATGTATGCATATATATAAGCTATACATACATATACATGACATAGTCACATATACATTCTATGTATACAACCATACATACATATATACATAATATATACATATAACAAAATGTGTGTGTGTGTACATGACATATACATCTATACATACGTGCACACGTCTGTGCTATTTAATGATGTAAGGACATAGTTGCTTTAGGTTGCGCAGGAAAGGGCGTGGCATTAACAAGCTTGGGGAATTCCAACCCAGGGCATCCTCACACGTTCGTGACCATCGTCCCAGTCTCGATGAGCCCTGAGACCCTGGTTTGCAGAAGGAAGCATGTGCATCCTTGAAATGCTCATCCTTAACGTACGCACAGAGAACATGAAGACCTTGTTTCCGCCCAGCCTCCTAGAACGGGCATTGTCTTACATCCCAAACAGGAGCAAGAACACCTCGAAACTATGCCAGACATCATGGAGGGAAGCTAGCCATTGAGGGAACGACGCTGAGGGGACGTAGAGGACGTAGTCACCGCCCTGTATAGATGGGAGCTGTGCAGACCTTGTGGGGAATAACACGCACGGAGAAAAATGTCTTCATGATCCGTAAACAAAATCAAGTATGTACAATTCAGATCAACTGTAATTATCTGGGTCTTAGGAGCAAACCCTTCTGCTTTCTTTCTCTTTTTCTCCAGAGGTAGAGTTTCGTGATTCATCAGTTGCCTACAAAACCCACTGCCCATTACATCACATGCTCTCCTCAATGCCCAAACGCCACTTCCCCATCCCACCACTCACCTGCCCAAACCCTCTTTCTTTTTTCCCAAAACTATCGAACGTCATGAAAGCAAACCACGTCCTAGACTTACAATATCTCCGAGTTCTCCAGATTTCCCCCTTCATGGCCACTGTGCCGGATTGCCTAATGGATGCGTTTCTCCGAAAATGCTGGGGCTGTCGTTCCTCTCTCCCAGGTGTGAATGTTTTTCTTGTCTTCCTAAATGCATCTGCCTTCTTTTGGTGCTGTTGCCCTCAACGTATTGGCTGGGATACTGCATACTTCTCAGTCTGTGAAGAGGAGAGATTTTTAAAATAAACGGCCCATTTGACCACGTGTGACCCAGTCTGAGGCCGTGCGTTCAATAGAAACCAACCCACCACCTGTTAGGTGCTCCCTGTGTTTCCTCCAAATGGATACCAACTCACTCACCAGAACTTCCCAAGTCACAGATTCCAAGGACCCACTCAAGACTTGACCGGCTCTGCTCGGAAGTTTCCAGAATCGCCTATGGCGGGCCATCGGGTATTGTCACGCTCTCCCAGAGCGTCCCATAGGCTGGACCCCAGCCCTTCCCAGATTCTGAGCATCGTGTGATGGTCAGACGTCCTTCCCTCGTGTCCCCGTGGTTGTGCTGGTGTTCTTGGCAACCTTAGTAAGTCTGGAAAGAACTTCAGCCCCATGGGGTGGCTCTCCTTGCCTCTGAGCGACAACGTAGAGACGAGATGAGGCCATGTAGACGTGAGACAACTTGGCCTCGTTGGTCTTGTTTTCTTGGTGTTGTGTTGTGCTTGTAGGTGACACACACTGTTCCCTTAGTGTCAGGTGGACGACAGAGCAATTCTACAGAATCTACAGTCTATGCTTGCTTGTGCTCACCACATCTGCAGCCATCGTCCGTCACCGTACACGATTACAGCACCGTTGACTATATCCCCATGGTTGTTCCTTTTATACTTGGGACCAAGGCATTCCAGAACTGGAAGCCTCCCCTGCACCCATTTGGCCCCTCCCTCCACAGCCCTACCCCTCTGGCAACCATCACTTTGCTCTTCCTACTTACGGGTCTGTTGCTGCTTTCTTTGTTTGTTCCTTCATTTTGTTTTTTTAGATTCCACATATGAATGAAATCCTACGGGATCTGTCTTTCCAGATCTGACTTGCTTCATGACGCTTCATACGATCCATCCACGTTGTCTCTAATGGCACAGTGTCACCTGTTTTTATTGGTGAGTGTCATGTGATATTATGGAATATTATGATATTATGGAATATATATTCCATAACGTTCCACTGTGTGTGTGTGCACAGGGGTGGGGGGGATATATACACCGCTTCTTTGTCCATTCCTCTATCTGTGGACCCTTGGGCTGCCTCCGTACCTTGGCTATTGTAAATAACGCTGCAAAAATTATAATGATGTATTTGTCACAATTAAACCAAGAATTTCTCATGTTAAAAAAAAATACGACAGTGCATTTGTTGTTTTGAATTATTATTTTCATTTCCGTTGGGTTGATACCCAGTAGTGCCATTGCTGGGTCATAGGGTGGCTGTATTTTCAGCTTTTTGGAGGAACCTCCGTACTGTTCTCCAGAGCGGTTGCCCCAGCTTACATTCCCAACAACAGTGCACGAAGGTCCCTCTTTCTCTGCCTCATTTCCAGCATCTGTTCCTCCTTGTCTTGTTGATTCAGGCCATTCTTACAAGTGAGAGTGGGAGATCTCATGGGGGTCTAGATTGGCATTTCCCTGATGAGGACGGATGTGGAGCCTCTTCCCATGTGTCTGCCTGGCTTGGTTTCAATACCCATTTGCTCTGCATTTCTGTTCCCCATTTGATTTCCGCCTTTGCTACCAAAGCCCATGCACTGAGCCCTCCCCGAAGCTCTGTCCCTTTGCTTGCCCAAATGCTCTCATAGCCTGTCCTGCAAACCACAACCGAGCCAGTGCATTTTCCACCCAGTAGAGATACAGCTGCCTGTATCGGGGGGCCGGGGCAGGGCGGGGGTGGTGAGCCAGCTGAAGACACAAGGCGGCAGCTTCTGCAGAAATTGGCAGGAGGCAAGAGGCATGGTCCCAGTTTGCTAATGAACATACAGAAGGAAATTATCTTCTTTGCTGGGCTCTTGCCTGCAAATGTGTCACTTTCTTATCCCCATCATTGTGAGACACCATCAACTGGGAAGGTTAACTACTTCGAAGGCACTTCTTTGCTCCACAATGAAGACTTTTGGGGGGTGGATACATCAGAAATATCTAAATATCTGGATATTATTTTATTTTTCAAAATACGATGGTTGAGATTCCCTCTTTTTTTTGGCCAGACCTGCTAAACCAGAATGCCGGGGGTGGAGCTGGGCTGGGCTGAATTTTGATAATATTCTCCCTGGGACTTGGATTTACCGTGCTGGGTGTGAACTTTGCAGTAAAGAGCTGAGATGTCTGTAGTAAGGGCCGAGCTTTACGATTCTATAAACTCTTAAATTGGGGGAGCGAGGGCAGGAGCAGGGGTGGGGGAAAGACCAGATGTCCCTGAAAGCTTAGTGAGTAGCTATAAGTCAGAAAACAAGATTCAAGTGTAAGTTGCAATACAGATGACCCTTGAAAAATGCGTGGGTTTGGGGCACTGATTCTCCCCTCCCCGAGCAGTTGAAAAATGCACGTATAACTTGTTGAATTCCCCCAAAACTGAACCACTCATAGCCTACCACTGACCCGAAGACTTCTCCGTAACATTAATAGTCCGACAACACATATTTTATATCTTCTATGTATTATATACTATATTCTTGCAGCAAAGTAAGCTGCATGAAAGAAAATGGGATTCAGAAAATCATAAGGAAGAGAAAATGCACCTACAAGACTAGGCTGTATTTATCCAGAATGATCCACACGTCGGCCGACTTGTGTGGTTCAAGGCCGTGTCGTTCCAGGGTCAACAGCAGATCTTAATTTGTATCTGCTGTCCTGGGCATGTTGGCTTCAGAAAGCACCGTAGCATGGAAGTAGCCAGTATATGGTTCCTGCTGTTTTCACGGTCTTTTCTCATCTCCAAATATCTGTTGTGTTTTTCCTCTTCAAGCCGGAAGGACCGGTGACTTCGTGTCTTTCTTAAACATCCAGAAGCAGTTTCCATGTGGGTGAGTGCAGGACCTCTACATGCACGGCAATATTTGTTCTGTATTCCATAACCTTCACGGGGCCTCTTTGGGAAGTGTCATATCTTTGGCTCAACGGAAAACCTAGAAATATTTTGAGGATGCCCATGGAGTGGGGAACACGTTCAGCCCTCAGACATGGCAAATAGGGTGAATATTAATTGCTTAATCTTTTATCACAGGGACCAAAGCACCGGGATTGGGTGATTGGTAGAATGGAGCGAGGGACATGAAAGAGGTACAATCATGAATGCCTCCCACGTTTACAACCCTCTTGGTCCTCCCACCAAGTCACAGGCTCAGTGCTTAGACTCATCTCAAGATGTGGGCGTTCAGTCATAAGGTTGAGAAGTCAGTAGGATGCATCAGGTGCCATATTTCTGCTTCTGGTTAATATTGAAGTGGTGGACTTCCCCTCCAACTTCAACCAATCAAGAAATAGAGAGTCAAAGAACAGTCCTGAAGACTGGACAACAGGCACTTATGAACCGTAATCCCCAGGAGACAGAAGAACCAAGCAGGTGGAACCCATGTCTACTGGCTCACCACATGGCACCAGTGGGACCCGACCTTCAAGAGACTGGGAGGAGGCACTGGGGGACCCAGCTCAGTTCTTCGACTGCTCACGGCTACAACATGGTCCCAGGCCACCATAGCTGCAAGGGAGGTGGGGAAAGACACCCTATAGGGCAACCATGTGCTCAACAGACCCTCAGGGGCTCTATGACCAGAAGGACAAAGGGAAAATTGGAGCGGAGTGGAGAGTGGGACTGTCCGCGTCTGCCACCATCCTCAAGGGGTTGATGAAGACCAGGAAAATGGCAGTGGGTACGGGAGAAGGAGCAGACTGGAAAGGATGCTGGAATCGGTGGGACTTTGGGAAGATGTTGGAATTTGTGGGACTTTGGGAAGAGTCTGACATGAGCACAGGACAAGGAGCTGAGCAGCTCACAGAAGGTTCACGCTTGACAGTGGTTTCTTGCGTTGGGAAGGACATGGCACCATGGTTCCTAGGGAAGCATCAGAAGAACCTGGGAGCCATGGACAGGCACCAAGGGACGGCAGGAAAGAACGGAGGTCATGGTGTGAAGACACTCACTGCTGACAGGAACAAGACAGAGTGGACAGCAGCCTCAGGGAAGGATGAGGTCAAGAGAAACTGTGTCCATGAAGACAGGGCCGTTGGAAAGCATTTGCTACTGCTTTCCTGAAAACAGTGCTGAGGAGCGTCTGACATCTGGTATTTATGGACCGTCGGGGGAGGGAAAGGCCTAAAAGGAGTCAGAGCGAATGTCCAGGAGGTGTCTCTCTGGGAGGCCAGCGTGGGCGGCGGGAGTGTCGGGGTGGGTCAGATATTTGTGGTCAACACATGACTCACAAGTGGTGGCTGGGGACACTGGAGAACTGACACCAGGCTTCGGAGGGGGACATGTGCTTCCTCCTGGAGCCGCAATGCCAGCTTTGTGCCTCCGACAGCCAATGCTGCCTGCCTTCCCCAGAGATGACGCCACCCCCTGAAGCCACCTCTGTTCTTATAAATCAGCGCCTATGCCCCCTGTTACAATGACAGGCCATTCTCATGGATGCACTTTGATCCTTTTCCAGTGCTTTCCTTGGTGTCCCTGAGAGTGCTGAGTACACCCAGGCCTCCTTCCCTTTCCTTCTCGTTCTTTGTTTTTTTTCTTAACAGCCCAGAAATCCCCAAGTCCCCTCATTCTTCAGGAATCAGACTGATTTCATCAAAACCTCGGCATGTGCTTTCCATTAATGATGGAAACTTTCCTTCTCATGACCGAAGGAGTTTATGAGAAACTCAAGGGTGTACCCTAACATCTTTATGATTGAAAAAAAATGACCATTGTCATTGAGAACTCATCTGCATATATAAAAAAATATCTGCAAAAGTTAAGAAGGGACTCTACTATTTCTATCAAATGTCCCATCATCTATAATGTAACCTGCTCTAATATATAACCAAGCTATGAAAGAGAAGCATGTAACACTTTCTAGTAGCATCTTGATCTCATCTGGAGAGGCTGAATATGTGTCCATTATTTTTAAAATATGCACCATTGACAGAATCTAAAAGCTCCAGATGTTAGAAACTTAAAAAAAAAAAAAAAGAGTTTATCCCCTGGAGTTTTGTTGGAATCCTGTGATGTTTATTCATGTCCCTTCCCTTACTAAGACCATTTATTCCCTTGTTTGGGAGAAGCCAATGATGGTCAAGGTGTCTCCTTCCCCATGTTTCAATGGCTGTGAAACATTTTCTTCTTCCCTGGACGCTAGACATTTGCTCACCTTTCCTCACACATTAACACGTTGGACCCATGAGCTTGTTCAAGGCTGCCTTGCCTCCTGACACATAGGGCTGTTTTCATTCAAGTGTTCAGGGACACGTGTTGGCCAGAAAGTCACCGATTCTTACCTTGGAAAGGCTCGTTGTGTCTTCCAGGAGAATGAAGAGCAAAATGGGAATGGGTCCTTGGTTCCTATAAGAGATCAATTTTCTCTTGATTGATGAGACAGCAGGAGTCGGGGAATTGCTGCCTGGGGTCTGGCCTCAGCTGGTCCACATGGAACCTCTTGGAATCTCCCTGAGCTATCGATCTATAAACTCTGTAGGGAAGGGTTCTAAGATCCATTTCCATTCAAACTGGTTGGCTCTCTTCCAGCAGAGAGACAGCGCTGAACTGTGGCCACCACGCATCCCTGTTCCCGCATGTCCTGGATGATGATGGGATTGGTCACAATTAAAAAGAAATTCAACCCTTCCAAACTGGGGCAACTTGTTCCTCTCTGAGCCTGATAAAATGTCCCCAAAGATACCGGATCTCCAACTCTGGAACCTCGGACTGTGCCCTTTGGAGAAAGGGTCTTTTCAGGCTGTCCACATCGGAGCTCAGCCATGCCTGAAAATCTACCCATTCAGGACTTGGAGGGGATGGAGGTCTGCAGCAGAACCTCAAGAGGGAAATTCTTTTCTGATGCATGCTGAGGGTAGAGGGGCTAAGCTTGCCTGAAGTTTCCAGACTGGCATCTCGATGGCCCAGGCATATCTTGTAGTTCCAGATTCTGCCCCACCAGAGCTCAGAACTCGCAGACTCTGAAGACTGACAGGTTGAGGTGAGTCATCAGAAGAAGCTGGAAATCAGTCCCCAATCTTTGTATTTAGGTCAGTGCCTCCCAAAGTACGGAGTTCATCCATTGATCTGTGTGTGAGCAAACCTGGCATCTGACCCCAGCCGCCACCAAAGATGGCAGAAGAGTGAGGTCAGCCTTGAAAATAGCTTTCCAAATGTGTTGGATCTCCGCATTCTCTCAGGATACAATGCTAGAATTGATATATCAACTCCCTAAGTATGTTTCCCAACAGGAGAAAACCAGGAACATGGGGACATCTGTTTTAGCAAATGAGACACCGGAGGAGATGAAGTAGGGACGCCCCTTTCATCAGGGCAGTTACAGGTTCCTTTCAGAAGTGTCCTTACTGGAGGCTTGCCAGTTCCTTTTAACTGAATAGTCTACTTACCTGAGAGTTTTAAAAGAGTTTGGTTTTTTTTGAACATCATCGTATCCTGTCAATTGTCATATGACAAATGTGTCATACAACTCAATGGAAGTCACTAACATCTAACTGCCGGGGTTACCCTCATGAGAAGCTCAACCATGTGGGCATAAGTATAAATTCATATAATACGTAATGCATACCTTAGTTATCAATTCTACCAATTCTCATCTATCTGGATCTATCGCATCTATCAAATTAATAAATTTTCCATTTACCCATGTCTATTATCAGTTTATTTATCTATCATCTATCTATATATCCATCCATCCACTTATTATTTACCTGACCTATCCATCCATCCATCCATCCATCCATCCATCTGTCCACCCATCCATCTCTTATTTATCTGTCTATCCATTCATCCATCCATCCATCCATCCATCCGTCCACCCATCCATCTCTTATTTATCTGCCTATCCATCCATCCATCCATCTGTCCACCCATCCACTATCTATCCTATCTCTGTATCTGTCATGTACCCATTCATCCATTCATAGCTAATATCCTCAGCGACTCTGCTATTATTCTCATTCTTCAGATGAAAAAGCATGTGATAGGGTCAGGAGTTACCTTAGAAGGGGTCATTGTCTTCAAAGATGGAGCTGACACCTGGCCTCTCCTACCTCTTTCCCTAAAGATGTGCGTGGGTGATTGACAGACCCCTGGAATGTTTTACCTGCTTCATAGGCATCGTTACACCACAGGAATTGTAGACATCATTTATATTCAGTTGTATTATTGTTCTATAGAACAAGGTAATTCAGTTGGCATTATATATATCCACCAGATACTCAATTTTGTGTAGAGCAAAATTGCTGTGTAGAGTCCCTTGAAAATACCTTTTAACTAAGTTTTCTGAGTGTGTGGAATAGTTCTCTCTGATAGGTTTTGGAAGATAAATTCACATTTGTGAGCTTGTCAAGTATGAGAGTTTCCAAGGAGTGGGAATTTACCATATAGTCAGTTTCTCCTAAAGCCCATATGAGCCAACATAAGTGTCTTTACACTCACCTTCGAGAGGGACAGCAGCACTTATTACCATGGCCAAATCTGGTTCTTTATTTTACTGCTGATATAGCAATCACTTACCACCTGATGGATATTAAACTATTTTACCTGTTATGCATGAGTTCTTTAAACATCTCAGTTGGTAATATTCCCACTTTTTCCTGCAGTCAGAACCTAAAGGACTTGATTTCACCATGGGAGACAGTCCGGCCCTCAGAGCCCTGAGCCCATCACGTGGAAGTAAGTAAAAAATGCTCTACCTCCCCAACACCAAGGGTCTTCGAACAGCAAATATAAATTATTTATTGTAAGCAAATTGATCTATTGTATTAATAGTATGTTCACTTATTAATTTATTACAATTAATGTAATTGGCATATAATCTATTATATATAGTATATTCATACTGATAGTATATGGAGTTATTATAGTAGTACAATCTTGATAGTATATTAATTTACTATATATAGTATATTAATATAGATAGTATATTAATTTTTTTTAAAGATTTCATTTATTTATTTGACAGACAGAGATCACAAGTAGGCAGAGAGGCAGGCAGAGAGAGAGGAGGAAGCAGGCTCCCCACTGAGCAGAGAGCCTGATGTAGGGCTCGATCCCAGGACCCTGGGATCATGACTTGAGCCAAAGGCAGAGGCTTAACCCACTGAGCCACCCAGGTGCCCCAATAGTATATTAATCTATTATAGTAGTATATTAATTGTAATCCTGATAGTATGGTAATTTATTAGTACCTGATGGTATATTAACTAATTATATGTAGTACATGAATCCTGATAGTGTGTTAATTTATTATCATAGCTTATTACTTTATATTATAATACTGAGAGTATGTTAACCTATTAGATATATTTATCCTGATAGTATATTAATTTAAAATAGCATATTAATTGATTATAATCCTGATAGCACATTAATTTATTATGTAGTATGTTAAACCTGATGGCATATTAATTCATTATAGTAGTATATTAATTTGTTATAAGTCTGATAATTAGTTTATTATAATTCTGATATTATGTTATATTACTTTATTATAATCAAGGGATGACAATAGGCTCTTGTTCCTACAAGGAAGCCATGACCACAGCAGTCAGTCATGATACATTGTCTTAACATCATATAATTATTTTTGGCAGGTGGCCACTGAGACCAGGTGGGTTTGCATGTGTGCAGTAATCCATATGGTGGTTCTGGTGACCTAAAGTGATCTTTTGCACAAAATGTCTGGAGACTTCACAAAGACACTGCATTGCTCAAATCTAGAAACTCTACAGGTGAGTGATGGGGATATTTCTGTTCCTGGGATCAGTCTGACATTGAAACATCTCCTTGGTTAAAATGACATGAGGGATATGGAAGGTGCAGGAGATTGGAGACTGTGTATGTGTGAATCCTATGAGAGAGAGAGGGAGAGAAAGGGACAGGAAGAATGCTCATGTATAGGGAACATATTAGCTATGTTGAGAAGGCTCCCCCACCCTATGCTGCCATGAGCCCCCATGATAGGGTAATAATCATGCTGTTGTCAAGGCAGATTATTATTAGGGTTCATGCATCTGTCCTTCCTCAGCCACAGAAATTGTGGGTTTTCCATGGTGTTGCCTACTGAGATGACCTTAAAATGCCGGTCATTTGGGTCAAGCTGCCATCTGAGAAATACAGTATTTAGGGATGATGGTTGGAAGGACCACTGGTCCCAGATAGCATGGGTTTTATTTTACTTGACTATGTTTGCAATTCTCCAGAAAAAAATTAATCTAATGATAATGAAAATTCTGGAAGGCAGACCATTTAAAAATTTGCTCTTTCCTTAGCCTCTTGACCTGAAATTTGTTAGTATATCCCCATCAACCACATAGTTCAACTCAACCTGGGCCATCTGAAAGCTGAATGGACCTCCTGAATGGACCTGGACCCCTCCTGTTGTACATCTGCACAGAATTGCTTCCTCTGAGCACCACTTAGTTATAGTGTTGAGGGTTAAAATGAAAATATTTATAGCAGAGTGTGTTTAGCAATTGTGTCACTCTCTTCACTGTAGGGGAATTAAGAAAGACATGTTTGGTATTAATGACTCAGAGATATGTCTGGAACAGCTTTCCTTTGTGGGAAAGAAATGTTGGGAAATTGTTATTCATATAACAGGAGAGGTCTCACTTTTCCCCTTGGCTGTCAGGAAGCTCACAACTCAATCATCTTAAAAAATCTTGTCATCATGGTTGATGGGGATATATTTATATTAATAGATCTTAGGTCCCTTAAGGTGATGGGGGAATAATACATTTTTAAATGTCTGCTTTCCAAAGGTTACATTATGATTAGATTAAAGTTTTCTAGACAATTGCAAACACAGTCAAAAGTAGGAAGAGGAGCACCAGGGTGGCTCAGTCCATTCAGCGTCTGCCTTTGGCTCAGGTCATGATCCCAGGGTCTTGGGATTGAGCCTGGTGTTGGGCTCCTTGCTCAGTAGGGAGTCTGCTTCTCCCATCCCCTCTGCCCCTATCCCCTGTTTATGCTTGCTCTCTCTCAAATGAATAAATAAAAACCTTTAAAAAAAAACAAGTAGGGAGAATAGTCCATTGGATTCCCCCATATACCCCTTATGTTGACTTATTACCAACTCATGGGCAACCCCATTTAATCTACACCTGTCCCTGTCCCCTCCCACACTCTCAGACTTACCTTGAAGCTAATCTCAAGCATGGAACAATTGCATTCAGTTATTTAATTACGTCTTGTTTTCTTGTACCTACTGTTAAGTACGATACACAGTACATTAGGATACATGCATACATACAAAACTCATCTTTTGGCACAATTCACTGAACTTCTGTTAATATACTCACCTTTGCACTCAGTTCCAGCCTTGGAAACCAACCCAAGACCATCCCTTGGTGACAGAAGGGTGTCTGACTGTCTGGTCTTTCTATGGCATTGATGGCCCTTACTTGAGTTTCTCCTTTTCTTGGATCCAGATGACCTTTTCCGGGGTGAAGAGATACAATTAAAAAAGAGAGTCTATCTCATGATTGGACTATTAATAACATACTCAAGGGGCCAGAAAAGACCAGTAATTCATTTTTCTCCTCCTACCATCATAACTGGAATGACACTACTTATGGAGGTATGTCATCATCTTCTGGGGTTCTGGAAGGAAAGCCCATCCTAGGCTAGCAGGAGATGAGTTTGCATGTGTGCAACCTGCTTTTACCAGGAGGTGAGGTGGACCTGGTGCTTCCTGGTACTTCCCCCCCTTGTCTATGAGCCAGGAAGCCAAGGCACCATATTGACCAGTCTTGCTCCGCCATATTTTCTTTTCTTCAAAAAGCCATTGCTTCTTCGACGCCTTGTGGTTACAGCCAAGCACTCTAGCTTGCATGTCATTGCGGCGCCAACATATAAATCATTGTCGCAATGCTCTCCTAAATCAAACAACAAACGAGGCTGTCGTTTGGAATGTGCGTCGAGTTCATAGCTGCTGCTGGGTTTATAGTCTTGCGAAATTGGTATTTATGGTTAGTCCACTTAAGCAATTATGATCCTCTCGGTTTGTGTGCACTTGGCAGGGGGGAAGACATGCCCTGGCTGCTTGTAGAAGTAAAAGTAATGGTCTGTGTTTTCCAAAAGTGTTGACTCAGAGCAATGGAAGCTGTTAAGTGCAGGGCTGTTTGGTGCTAGTTAAGAAAAATGGGAAATCGGGAGGACCACACCCATGGCTGGGGCCAGTCCACGGGTGGCATGGGTGTTACAGAGGACGGATTCTCAAAGGCAGAAAACCCTCGTTAAGAAAGCAAAAAACTGGGAGAAAGTCTGTGGAATCCCAGAAGGGGGATTTGCAGGAAAATGTGTCATCTGGTATCAAAGACAGGGGGCAGTTAATAGATGGTTTTGAAGCTTTTGGGTTTCCTCTTGACTTCTATTCAAAGCTGTAGAGCATGGCTGGGCAATCTTTTTCAGTAAAAAGGGTAAATATTCTCAGCTTTTGTTTGCCATATATATGGTCTTTGGAGTAGCATCAACTCTGCCCTGTAAATGGGTAAGTGGATATAGACAGTACATAACCTGCGGCATGACTGTGTTCCAATAAAACTTTATTTGTAAACACAGACACATGAATTTCACGTAATTTTCAGGTGTTGTAGAAGATGGTTCTTTCGACTTTCCCCCAACCATTTAAAACAATGCATGAATTCATCTTAGCTGACACACAGCACTAGCTGGCAAGATTTGACTCACAGGTCATTAGTCCCCAACTTCTGGTCTAGATAACTTGCTTTCGTCAGGGGTCTTCAGAGAAACAGAACCGATTGGATACATATGTAGGAAGAAATCTCTTCTGGGGAATTGGCTCTCATGATTACGGAGGCTGCAGAGTCTCACCATCTACTGTCTGCAAGCTGCAGGATTTTCCAACATGGCCGCCCAGACGAGAAGATGGGAAGCAAATGCTCGATGTGCCAGGATTCTTGGCATCTGAGATCCTCACCTGAGTCAGATGCTTCCAGGTAGATCTGCTGCCATTGCATGAGGCCCAGACGTGAGTTTGACCTGCAGCAGTCGCAGCAGAAGTACGCATCTTCCCTTCTCTATGGTAGCAGGGGGAGAGTCCACAGTCCAGTGTTGACCTCGTGGAGGCTGAAGATGGTGGGGGGAGCTGCGTGGCTTACAGCCAAAGACCCCATGAGCTGTGGGTGTTTGCCTTTATTTTATGGACCCTGAGACCATCATTCCCATCTGTGAACCATGCATCCTTTTCCTCTGACCCTTCCCAGGGCTTGTTCATTCCCTTTAATAGGGTCTGAGTTCACATCTCTGCATTTATAGAAGTAGAGTTGTCACACCATGTTACATTAATTTCAGGTACATGACATAGTGATTCGACACGTCTATGCAGTGTGCTGTACTCCCCACGTGTGTAGACCCTGCCCGCACCCTAAAACACTTTTCCAGTACCATGGACTGTATTCCCTGTGCTCTGCCTTTCATCCCCGTGACTTTTCATTCCGTAACTGGGAGCCTGTATCTCTCACTCTACTTCTCTCATTTTGCCCATCACCCCACCTCCTTCACTCTGACAACCACCATTTTGTTCTCTGAATGTGGGTCTTTTTCTGCTTCTTCTTTGTTTATTCCTATGTTTCGTTTTCCAGATTCCACCTATAACTGAAATCATATGCTATTTGCCTTTCTCATTTTGCTTAGCGTAATACCTTCTAGCTCCCTCCACATTGTCCCTAATGGCAAGAACTCATCCCTCTTTTAATGCCTGAGTAATATTCTGGATCATTCTCTTCTTAAAGGGCTCCAATCCTCCCACCGATTTGTAGGAAAGCAGTACCCCCATTTCTTTCCTGTGATGGTCAGGAATGATGGGGAAGTCACATTTCCTTCCTGCTCACATTAACCAGACTGGTTCTGGTCCCTGCGAGTCAGAAATGTGTCTCCAACAATGGCTGGCATTCATTGGGTATCTCCTATGTGTCAAGGACAGTGTTCTAAAAGGACTACATTTAAGACCTCAGGGCCCCTGGGTGTGGAGGCTCTTAGAGTCTGCTTTTTTTGGATGAGAATATTAACATTTAGGGAGGATAAAATGTTTCTAGAGGTTTGCCGAACATGCTATAGTTAAGAAAATGCACATGATGTTTTACCGACACAAACTACTTCCACAGCTAACACTTCTAGCCACTGATTCTGGGGCCTGGGGGACAAGGAAGAGAACAAGTGAAAATGGATGTTGGCTCTGTCCTCCTTTTGTCCAAACAATGATAGTTTTTATCTGTCTGCAACTCAGCTCAGAGGGATGTACTGTTGAGCTGGCATGACTCACCTTTGGGATGTACCCATGGGTCATACCATCAGACGGGACTGTGGCTTTGTTTCCATATGGACTATGGTGCCCAGTGGGGGCCGGACTTCGGTTTAGATGTCTCTGACAAGATATTTTTCAGATGAGATGAACATTTACTTTAGTAGACTCGGCATTAAGTGGATTGGCTACCATAGTGTGGATGGGTCTCACCAAATCTGTTGAAGGGCTTAGGAAAAAACAAACTCGGGGTCCTTCAGTGAAGAAGGAATTCTGCCTGCAAAACAGAGCATAGGAATTCCACCTGAGTTTCCAGCATGCTGCCTGTGGACTTTGGACTGAAGCCTTCAACATCAACTCTTAGCTGAATTTCCAGCCTGCTGGCCTGCCCTGTGGATTTTGGACTTGCTGCCCCTCCAGATCATGTGAACCAGTTCCTTAGAATAAATCTCTCTGTCTCTCTGTAGGTAGGTAGACAGATAGGTGGATGGATAGATAGAGAGATTGGATGGATGGATGGATGGGTGGGTGGATGAATGGATGGGTATGATGGATGGATGGATGGATGGATGGATGGATGGATGGATGGATAGATGATAGATATGAGGGACAGATAGATGGATGGATATATAGATATGATGGATGGATGGATGATGAATGAATGGATGGATAGGTAGATAGGTGATAGAGAGACATAGGGATGGATGCATAGATGGCTGAAGGACAGATGGACAGATGGATAGACAGATAGAAAGATAGATGGATATAGATGCCGATAAAATAAAGAAACAGAGATAGGGATACAGAGTATTTCTATATCTCTCTATCTGTATCTCTATCTGGGTCTGTATCTCTACCTCCCTCGATCTTTTGCTGCTTCTCTCCCCAGAGAACCTTAACGAGTTCACAGCCCAAAGAACGCAAAGCAAGCACAGCACCACACCACAGCTGGACCACGTGTGGTTCCAGGCTAAAGTTCATTCCCGTGATCCCCGTGAGGGGATTCCCGGAATTGCTGACCTGCAGCAGAATCTGACGATGCCCTGTCTAGACAGGTCTTTGGTTTTAGGGCTTCTGAGCAGAGACCACTGCACATGTGCACGGGATTTTCTTGCACAATATTCCAAATACCTGTGGTCTGTGAACTGGGAGGTCAAGATAAGTGACTTTTATTAAGATGTTTAAACCTCAGACGCGGAGTGGGATTTTCAGGCTCTGACATCAGGTCTCAGATTGGTGAGAGCACTGTGAGGTTCAGAGCAGGCTACAGCCTCCGTGCAGCCCAAATGCATTTGTTTTTAAGTCGTGATTTTTTTTAATCCCCTGAGTTGGTGGATCAAGCTCTTCAACAGGAGCCCTCTGACCTGAGCGGGGAAGCTGCCCCTTCTCCCCCAGGCGAATGTTCTCGATGGATAATGGAATCTCCTGGGCAGCGGCATTTTCCGGGAGCCTGGGCCCTGGCTCTGGGCTCTCCTGGAAGCATCAGTAGCTCCGGCTTACAGCTGTGTGCGTGGTGTTGCAGACTGTCCACATTCTTCAGCGACGACTGCATGGGTTTTGTTTTTACTACTTAGCAATTCGACGGGATAGCCGCACACTTCATTAATCTGCTGACTCCATATGGCTCCCTCCTCCACATTCATAATTCGGAAATGAGAGCAGTCTGACACCCCTTCCCGCTGAGGGTTTGCGTCCAGCACCATTTTCTCGCAGCCCTGGTATCTCCACAAAGTGCCGTTTCCTTCCCCTGGGCTCTGTCCATCTGGGCTCAAGCTGAGGCCGTGCTCACGCAAACCTGACTCCCGGTCCGAAGTCGACCATACTCAATGCACATCCTCTAGGCAGCCCTGCCTGCTCAGGGCCATCGGAGAAGCTCCCATCATTTGCAGTCCTTCCTTCTGCTGGCTCAGCAAGCTCCTCTCCATCTCCATCCAGATTACTCAGCCCAACCTCAGTAGATGATGGTCTTTGCAAAATGCCCTTCTTCCTCTGTGAATACGGACCTGGCCCTTTCCCATTTGGAAACTAAAAGCAAGCGCCTTTCCAACCATTGTATTCCTTTACCGTGTGGCTGGGAGCGTAGCTCTGCAACAAAATTTTATATCCATGCACTTTCTAAAAAAAATATACTTTAGAGCAGTTTTATGTTCTCAGTATAATTAAGTGGAAGGTACAGAGAGTTCCCATATATCCCCTGCCTCCACCCATGAAGAACCTGCCTTCTATGGACATCCCACAGTGCTGCAGGACAGTTGGAGAATGAAAAGAGATGAACCCACATCAATGCATTATTATCACTGCGAGTCCGTAGTTGACATTGGGGATGACTCCTGGGGGTGCACATTCTGTGGGTTTGGGCCAGTACACAGTGGCATGTGTCCATCTGTATGGTGTGACACAGCTTAGTTGCCCTATGTTAAAAAAAAAAAAAAAAAAAAAACCCTATGTTCGACCTCTTCATACCTCCCTTCCCCCACCCCTGGCAAGCCCTGAACTTTGTATGATCTCCCTAAAATCCCCCAAAGTCTCGCCTTTTCTAGAATATCATAGAGTTCCAATCACATCTTTTCCGGTTGCCTTCTGCCACTCACTAATTTGAATTTTAATTCCCTTCCCAACATACTTTTTTTTTTCCTGATAAATGCTGTTTACTAATTACATAAATTCATAACGTCAAACTTGATTTCTTTTTCTCTCTTTGTTTAAATCCTGTTAGTTAACGTATGGTGCAATATCGGTTTCCAAAGTAGAATTCAGTGATTCATGACTTGCGTACAACACCCGTTGCTCATCACAGGTGCCCTGTTTTTAAATGAGAGTTTCTGCTGGGTGGTGGGGTCCAAGGTGAAGAGAGAGAAGTGCCTTTGCCTATTTATTGCAATACCTATCAACATTTCAGGATCCATGATGGGTATTTTCTTTCCCCCAAACTTCCCCCACCCCCAGCTGCCATCAACCAGCAAGAGTTTCTCTCTTGTGCTTATATTTCGAAACACTTGTATTCTTCCAACATGGAAACTGGGCAGAAATATGGATGTACAGATATTTGACTGCATTCGCCCAAACCACTGGCCTCACTGCACAATCACCCCTTGGAGTCTAGCATCATCCTAGAATATAGAGGAGGGAAGACTCACCCAATTTACTATTTTAGAAATATTCTCTAACTGTGAACAAGTGTCTCACACTTAGCTCACAGAATCCCGTCCTCTTTCCCAGGGTCCTGCCATTGGCAGATGTCACTTCTCTGGGCTCCCCAGGTACTATGGGAGGAGGGCCCTCCCCTAGTGAAATGCAATGAGGTCTACTTACAATGATTCAACCCGGTGATGGATGAGGAAGGCTGAAACCATTTGGAGAGAGCATCCATCTGGGTCTATCTTCATGGCTTGGGATCTGCAGAAAGAAAAACCATCAGGTGAAATCTGCATTGTGCATCAACATGACAGGTGGCCTATTTTTCAGATGTCCCTCTAACCAAAGCCCCTCCTTGTGTCTGGGTTGGAGACGAATAAGGACAACCCAATGTTGAACTTAGTGGTCAACACCTAGAGCTAGACATTGCTATCTTCATGAAAAGACCTTCATTATCTCCAGTCCATGTGGCCTCCTTGATCATGTCATTCTGGCCATCATGACACCCAGCCTGTCCTCTGAGAGCTCATGGACTCCACTGAGAATGGGAAAACCACTATTGCTGATGATGGTGGTCTACATGTTGAGTGGGAAGTTTCTAGAGATGTATTGCCTAACCTAATAGCCACTAGACCCTTATGGCTAATGAAATTTAAATTTAAATTGTTTAAAATAAAATAAACATTTTAAAGTCATTTTCTTGGTCATGTGAGCCACATTTCCAGTGCTCAGTGGTCACCATATTGGACCCCATTGTTTGGAACATTTTCCAATAATTGCACAAAATTCTGTAGGACTGACCATGCAAGACTAGACACCAGATATTTCTGAGAAATATCCAATTACAAAGAGGGTAAAGCCTTTTTTGATTTCTGGATTCTTCTGATTATAAGATTCTAAGGCCTGTAGATGATACCCACATAGGAGCCTTTACAACTGGCCACATTGTCTTCATTACTGGGACACAAATCTATCTACCTCAAAACTTGCGGCTCACTAGATAACGTGAAAAGTCCTGCTAGGAAAGAAAGCCAAATTCTGAAGAATCCCTAAAACTGTTGTATTTCTCAATAGGTATGCATAGTCCTACCACCCGTGTGTAGGGCAGCTACGGGAATCTCCAACTTTGTATGAACACATATCTGCATATTCTTATGTTCTGCTGTTATTACGCTACCACAAGACAAGCCTTGGGCTTCTTGGAGGAGGAACCAGCAAAAAACTTCAAGAAGCAAAAAACATTGACCAGTCACGTTTGAAAATGAGACACGAGAGTTTGCCCAACACTGTCTGTCATTTGAGACGCACTAGATGGCTCAAAGTCAGAAGGCTGGCTGTTGGGCACCTGGGGGGTTTGGTGGGTTAAGCGTCTGCCTTTCGACTCAGGTCAAGGTCTCAGGGTACTGGGATCGCGTCCCACATCAGGCTCCCTGCTCTGCGAGGAGCCTGCTTCTCCCTCTGTCCCTCCCCCTGCTTGATCTCTCTCACTCTCAAATAAATAAACTCTTTAAGAAAATAAGAATGGCTGTCCTAATTAGAGAAGTGCTTCGCCGGCTGGCAAACACTCTACAGAATTTGTTGGAGTTCACACAATCTCCATTTATTTGTTTTAAAATCACTCATCCGTCACAGGTGTCCTTGCGCCGGTAGATTTCTCCCACATGCTGAGTGAGAGACGCAGGCTCTTTGCCAAATGAGTGCTCTGCCCTCTGCCACACCTGCCTCCCGAGCTATGCTTGTTACTGTTTCTTGGCATTTTGCTGGGATGTTTTTTGCTACTGTTGTTCCAACCCCGGTGCAGCTGCAAAGGAAAAAGCACGTGCGTGCCCACCCCTGGGAGGTCTCCCTGGTGCACACACACCCTTCCCCTTGCATTCCTTTGAACAGAACTCAGCCCCTCAGACACCTTGCCCTGTAAGCCCAGCTGCGAAATGTCAAGTTGAGAAGAGGCAACAGTTCCTTTCCCATCCATTGGCGGTGCCTACCCAATGGTACGACCATCTGTTGGTGCACGTGGAAAGCCATTGGAACACCCATCAGGTCGCTGCCAGGATGGCAAATGAGTGCCGTCTATTTGGAAACTCGTTTGGCACCATCTTGCCAAGCTGAACATGACCCAGCAGCTCCCCTGTTTGGGATAAATGCTGCAGAAACCCTTGCGTATGGGCGCATGTATACTCATGCCTTTAGCGATGATGTCTGTGCTGGTGATAAACCAGCAAACAACCCATACACGTGCCAACAGGCGAATGGATATACGAAGTGTGAAATAATTGCACAATGCAATATTGTGCAAAAGCAGAGACAGCAAATTGAATCTGTACGCAGCGTTATGGGTGAATCAAAATACCAGACAATGAGGGGCGCCGGGGTGGCTCAGTCATTAAGCGCCTGCCTTCCGCTCAGATCATGGTCCCAGGGTCCTGGGATCGAGTCCCACATCGGGCTCCCTGCTCAGTGGGAAGCCTCCTTCTCCCTCTTCTCCCTCTCCCACTCCCCCTGCTTGTGTTTTCTCTCTTGCTGTCTCTCTCTCTCTCTGTCAAATAAATAAATAAAATGTTTTTAAAAAAATATGCCTATATAACATATAGAAGTGTGTGCATAGTGTATATATGTGTCCTATATTTAATAACATATTATATATGACAATACAGTATTATGCATGATAATGTTGGTAAGACACATCTATGTAATACACACACTTACATGTATATGCATACCTGTGTACGTGTAATATATACATATACACACATATCTATATTACATATGTGTGTCTTAGAAATTCTTAGAAATCTTAGAAATTCAGTGTTGACCAAAAAAACAAAACAGAAGACCAGGTAGTGTGCTGTCAATATATAAGACTCAAAAGGAGATATGCTCAGATACATATATATATGTGTGTGAGTGTGTATATATATATATATATATACACATATATATATGCTTAAGATACATGCAAAATATATGTATTACCTATAATGCATAATATAATATGTATGATAATGTGCATATTATAAATAAAGTATACATATATAATTTTTAGGTAACAACATATAATATACTAATTTGTAAAATACAATAATATATCATAATGCAATATTATTTATGATAATATAGAATATGAATAAGACATATATGTAATTTATATATGATAATGTACAATATATTAATATGTAAAATACAGTAATATGTGATAATGCAATGTTATGTATGATAATATATAATATGAGACACATATGTTATTTGCATATAATAATATATAAAATATTAATATATAAAACAGTAATATATGATAATGCAATATCATGTAGGAGAATATATAATATGAATAAAACATCTATATGTAATTTTATATATAATATGTTAATATGTATAATATAATAACATGTGATCATGTGATATTATGGGTGATAATTTATAACATAAATAACACATGTATATGTAATATAAACAGACACATATATGTCACATATATGTTTTTAAGAAAGTCTTAGAAATTCACTGTTGGCAGAAATAATACAGAAGGCCAGACAGTGTGCTATCAATGAGTAAGGCCAGACAGTGTGCTATCAATGAGTAAGACTCAGAAGTAAACATAATTATGCCTTATCTATAATATATTATATGTGGTAATATATTTTGTTTGATAATATATATCAGATAAGACATGTTTTTATAATATATATCATGTGTGTCGCATACAACTGTGTACATATACTATATAAAACATTGTATTATTAGCATTTTATATATGTAGATATATGCATATACATCTAATATGTAATATGTAGTTGCGTATACATATCTGCACTCAAACATGTGTTTGTCATATACTTAGTATATGACTCTTAGTCATATACTAAACAGTAGGATCCAACAGTCCGTTAAAACGATTAGTCACCATGGCCAAGTGGGATTTATTCCTGGGCTGCATGGATGGTTCAATATCCACAAATCAATCAACATATTACACATGGATTAACAAAAGAAAGGACAGATTAACAAAATAAAGGACAAGAACCATATGATCCTCCCAATTAATGCAGAAAAACAATTTGACCAAATACGGCATCCTTTCTTGAATAAAGATGGCCAAACGGAGAAGATGTCCTTCTCATTTATGGGAGTTCTGGTCTTCTAAGCTACATGGGCCTTCACCTGATTGGACGTGGCCCACCCACACTGGGGTAGGCCATTCTGCTTTAGTGACTCTACCCATTCAAATGTTAATGTCATCCGGAAATGCTGTCACAGAAACACCCAGAATCACTGTTAACAAGTAGCCTGGCACCCCGTGGCCCAGTCACGTAGATTCACAAATTTCACCATCATAATGTCTACATATATGTGTGTGTGTGTGTGTGTGTGCATACACCTGCATCTTGCAATGCCTTAAGTGTCTAGCTGACCTCATTTGTTGGACAATGTGCACCGTAATCCTAGTCTACAGTCATCCTGCAACACCATTGTTCTATCCAAATCGAAATTCACTGAAGGATCAGAAACAACAAAATAGAGACAGACAGACGTGACACAGCAGACGTGAAGATTGGATAGCCATCGTGTTACCTAAAAATGCCAATAACTGCAGAAAGCCTGTGAGTCCCCTGTGCTCACTGCTGCAGGAGAGATGTCTGTCCAGCCACCCACAGTGTTTGGAGGGGCTCAGCCTGGCAGCTGTGAGCTCTGTGGGATGCTTCTTCCTCCCTTTATATGTCTCCTGATGACATGTGTCTTGGTCCAAACACTGAGCAGAGGGTAGACTCAAACCCACCTCCATTTTAAAAACACAGAGAGAACAGCCCTCTGCCAAAATGAATTATACCCTTTAAACCAGCTTTATGCCATGTCAGAAACGAAACAGTCGGCTTCGTACTTGGTGGCACTTGCTAGACGTGGCAAAGGATGTATTCTTTGGGTTCCTGGAGGACCTACTGCACAGAGTACATGTCTTTTGACTTTGGAAGTCTGGTGACTTCTAAGTGGGTTCGAAATCCTAGAAAGAGCCAGTTCTCCTGTATGAGCAGAGGAAAGAAGAAATAGGGATGGTGGTCAATGAAGACAGAAGGCACACATTGCCAAGAGTCTTTAGGTGGCATATTAACGTGCACATATATAGTAACAGTTTCTACTGTCTTCCACGGGATAGTGTGTATTTAGGAAAGACTGACATATTTCAAGCTATGATACACCTGCTCTCATACAGGGTCAACCATCTTCCCGGCCAGAATCCCAGGAGGTATGCAAACCGGGACTTCTACATCATCTGGAGAACCTACAGATGCCCATTTTCCACCCATACGCATGTCACAGCAGCTCACAAAATGCTGTCCTTGTGAACAACCCTGTGGTTGGAGACACCATGGAAGGACTCAGCCCATGTTGCTCACCACTCTTGAATTTCAGTAATGAGACTTCCCACATAAAACCTGGCAGAGAAGATCCCATCCAGGAATCTAATATTTAACAAAATGGGAAGAATACCCACCAGTTGGTCTTCTCCTTAATGAGCTTGAGTCTCACAACCTACACAACCATTTCCATCATGGGGAGGGCAGATGGGTAGATCTCTGAACATCTTGCTCATAAGATCTAGCCTGTCCAGGTATCCCCAACACCCAGTATGGCAGTAGATGGTTTGATTTCTACCCACTGCAGGTAAGATGGCTCCTAGCAAACACTGTTGAGCCACTGCTGCTGAAACCAAGACTCATAGCAACGCAGGAACCATTCCAGCAAAGACAAACACTTGATGGGCACAAAGCATTTGTATAGGTTGCCAACAAGACTGTCGGTTCTCTTAAGCACTTTACAAATGCACACGTACAAGATTCAATCTCTTGGAAGGGCCATCTATGAATATCAAAGGACAGTACCCAGGGAGATTTATAGCTATTATATTTGGGAACATCAATGTTGCTCAAAGACAAGACATAGTCCTCACCATATTTAGAAGATACTGCTTCATGAGCACGATTTGCAGAACTCTGGAGTCATCCTGGTTTCTGAGCATTATTGGCAGAACTTAGGAGTCATCCTGGTTTGTGAACGTCGTTTGCAGAATTTGGAAGCCATGCTGGTTTCTGGTTTATTCACATATACTTGGTTCTCCCATATTTGTTAGTGAAGCCAAGACATAGGTATGGAATGTCCTGTGATACCCCCTTGATCTCCATGCCTGGACTCGTGGTACACATCTCAAACATCTTCTCTCTGGAGAAGAATTCATGGTCATGCCCGGTTACACCTGCCCTGCCCTCCGTCCAGCATATGCGAGTAATGGGCATGACCTCTGACTCGGTTGTTCAAAACCTCAGACCCGTTCCTGGCTGGTTTCTTTCCTCCCGGATTCCACAAGACATCACCATTGACCCAGTTCTTCAAGAACACAACCCGAGACCAAACATTCCTGACATGTCCTTTTCTTTTTCCGTCCCAGAGAAATGTCCAGTTCGTTGGATGATAGCTGTGTCTCCAACACCTTTTTGGAAGCTGTCCGTGCCCTTCATCTCCAACAAAGCCACTTCTCTAATCTGTATGTTTCACTAACCCACGCCCCCGTGATGAGCTATGATAGCCACCCTGCCCCCACAATCTGCTGTCTACACAGCAGCCAGAAGATGTTCAAAAATGTCAACCAGCCCATTGTACACTCTTAATTAACACCCTCCCATCCCATTCAGGATAATATTCAGACCCTTCCGGGGCACTCCCTGGCCATGTCCTTGGACCCTTCCATCTCCTGGATCTCTGTTTTTCTGTATCTGTCCTCCACCCTCTGTTGTGTGGAACGAGAACAAGCTCTTCAGAGCCTTGGCTCCTTCTCCAGACTCCTGGGTCAGCCCAACTGTCCCCTTTGCCCACTGCCTCTTTCGGAGCTGCCCAGTGCAATGTTCTTGAGCTCTTGTGGAACACCACTGGGCAAACCATAAGTCTCTGGCCAGAATGGAAGGAAGCTCAGTGCTCGGCATCCTTTCGCTCCCAAATGAGCTCATCTTGCTGTGTCTATGTCCCATGTCCCATGTCAAGTAAGAGGGAGGCTCTCCATGCCACCTCGGCAGCCACCTCTTGAACCTATACCATCTCCATAAATTGTCCATAACTTACTGATGACTGATCAATGGCACGTTATTGGCATTGTGAGTCATCAGTCCATGTACAGTTCACACACTCAGAGACCTCTTCACTCTAGTGTTGAAACGTTTACATGAGTGAACACGCGGCTTGCCTTTGAGGTTCACACGGCAGCCAGAGAGAAGCAACACTAGCCCGGAGACATAAACTGTCCTTTGGACGTCCTTCAGTTATAGGATTAGTGAAAATCAGTGCATGGTGCCTACAGATAACGGAAAGATGGTTGTGGTTAAGACCATCTTTATCATGTGCCGGGAGAGAACAGAAAAGGTTTCAGGTTTCCTTTCTGAGTGAGTGCCTGTGTCAATACGGGCCAGGACCCATCAGCACTGCTGTGGTGTTTCCACAAATCTCATCTGGAAATGCAATCATGCGTTTTGGGAGAGCTCTCCATGAACCGCATCGTGAGAAGTCCTGTGGCCCCCTCCCATCCCTCTGGGCTGGGACTTGGCGCACGGGTCTTCCAATTCAAAAGAAACATTTATTTTTCAGAGTCAGGATGAGGACAGGGAGAAGCACAAGGATCACATCTCCTGTCCAAATAAAGGGGAAAGAAGCCAGTGTGCTCATTGGATAGCTTCTCCCCCAAATTCATGCCCACTTAGGAACCTTGGGATGCGACTTCCTTTAGAAATAATGTTCTTTGCACATTGCATTAGTTAAGGAGAGGTCACACTGGAATAGGACAGACTCTGAAATTAAGGACAAGAATCCATAAGAATACAGAGAAGACCCAGGATGCGTGTGACCGTGTGGACACAGGCTTGGGGAGACGTGTCTACAGTCTAAGGTACGCAAAGGATCACCTGCAGCCCCAGACGTTAGAGAGGGTGCATAGGACAGACCCTCCCCTGGAGCCCCCACTGGGAACCAGTCCTTGGCCACACCTCCATCTCCAACGTCCTATCTCTGGAGCCGTGACAGAGCGTTTCCACCACCTGCAACCAACCAGCCTCTGGTTTTGTGACGGCAAGCCAGAGGACACACACGCGCCCCATTTTTGTTGATCAGCTGTGTCACGGAGACAGTGCAAGGTCAAGGAAGGGTACAGCCTTTCTGGCATATGCGATGTTGGAGGCCCCTGAGGGGCTAGGGGTCATCAAAACTGTGAGAAGCACCCCCAGAAAACCACAGGTGCTTCAGAGTTCTGGGCAAAAGACGCTTCTGCGATTGCTTTCTCTGTATGACCCCTAAGATGCATTTGAGCCTTAAAATCCAATCTCCATTGCAAAAAGAGGCAGAGAACAGAGCCAAATGTCTCCTTCCAGAGCCCCGCAATGCTGCATTATCACATAACCTCAAAAGCATGTAAACAGGAGGCTCAAAGGTCCTAAAATTTGCTGCCAAACATAAGCGATAAATCATCCATGACCTCAGCCTCGTACACAATCATCAGGACATTAAACGGTACCATGCGTGCCTCCCGCTGCCAAATGTTTTCTTAGGAGCAATTAGAGCCCAGAGCCTTCCCACTTCGAGGGAGGGGCCGTCAAGGGCGCTTGCCAGCCCGAGCGCCCAGGGCACTGTTCCATGCCTTCACGGTCTGGACGTGCACAGGGACCGTCCAAGACAGAGGGCATTCTTGGTGCGGCGGCTGCGATGGCTTCCAGAGCCTGGATGTATGGGCATGCCCTGGGGAGATACCCCCACCCCGTGCTCAGTGTACCAGGTGGATGGACTGGACTTCCTCACCTGAGTCTTTTCCATCCTCCTCTGTTTCTGTTCATGGCCTTTGTCACTCACCTTGCAAGCTCATTCCATCGGCACTTCCTTTGCCGTAATGGTGGTACTCAACCTTCCCGTTCCACGATCATCTGTGGAGACTACGGGCCTTTCCCCTCCTGTTCTCATGGATCCCACGGAGGCAGTGGGTATCTTCTTAAAAACGTTTCTACTCTTTGATTTCCATGATTGTTAGGCACTAAGCTATGTCTCCCCAAAATTCGTATGTGGAGGTCCCAATCCCAAGGACCTCAGAATGGGACTGTTTTGGGGGGTGTGGTCTTTAAAGAGGGGATTAGGACAAAATGAGCTCATTAGGGTGGGTTCTGATCCCATAGGACTAGGGCCTTATAGGAAGAGGGCACGAGGACACAGAAAATCACAAGTAGATGACCCCATGAGGACACACGGAGAACACAGCACTTACATACCCAGGAAAGAGGCATCAAGAGGGGCCAGCTTTGGGCCTGTCTAGATTTCAGACTCCCAGCCTCCAGCCCTGCCTGGATCTCAGACTCCCAGACACCAAGGCTGGGAGCAAAGAAACTATGATACTCTATGTTATTTTTCCAATGCCTCTGCCAACCCTTTCTTTACCATTTGGCAGAGCTCTCTTGGCTATTAATTGTTGCAACCAGATTTTTGAGAGGCCACAAAGAAGATTTCCAACACGCATGTGCCCACATTCAGCTTGAGAGGTGGGAGGTTTCCACCATTGTAGAGGATGCCCGTAGAGCACTACTAGGCTTCAACGATCCTTTCTGAGCTCTGGTTGGTTCTAACTCCTTATTTTCTGTCTACGTGATGCCATCGACACACACCAGTTCAACTAACTACCACCTGGCCACTAGTGATTCAATATATATTCACAGGTATTTTGCAGACATATCTACAGATACATACATATCCTTACTCTTAAATGTATCCAACTACCATCCATATTCATGAGTATATATACATGTATGGACATGTTTGAATATACATGCCTATTGGGCTTTCCCCCGTGCTTTAAACCACATATGCAACAACCGATCATCTCTCAGCTTCCATGTCTGGAAACATGAATATCTAAAGTTTTTGGTCTCAGAAGGTCCTTACATTATTTAGGTTTATCAACGATACCCAAGAGCTTTTATTGACATACATTATATCTGTCACTCTTTAGTATATTAAGAATTAAAACTGACCCTCTTCCACTGTTGGTGGGAATGCAAGTTGGTGCAACCTCTTTGGAGAACAGTGTGGAGATTCCTCAAGAAATTAAAAATAGAGCTTCCCTATGACCCTGCCATTGCACTCCTGGGTATTTACCCCAAAGATACAGATGTCGTGAAAAGAAGGGCCATCTGTACCCCAATGTTTATAGCAGCAATGGCCACAGTTGCCAAACTATGGAAAGAACCAAGATGCCCTTCAACGAACGAATGGATAAGGAAAATGTGGTCCATATACACTATGGAGTATTGTGCCTCGATCAGAAAGGATGAATACCCAACTTTTGTAGCAACATGGACGGGGCTGGAAGAGATTATGCTGAGTGAAATAAGTCAAGCAGAGAGAGTCAATTATCATATGGTTTCACTTATTTGTGGAGCATAACAAATAGCATGGAGGACATGGGGAGATGGAGAAGAGAAGGGAATTGAGGGAAATCGGAGGAAGAGATGAAACATGAAATACTGGGGACTCTGAGAAACAAACTGAAGGTTTTGAAGTGGCGGGGGGTGGAGGGTTGGGTGAGCCTGGTGGTGGGTATTATGGAGGGCATGGGTTGCATGGAGCACTGGGTGTTACATGCAAAAAATGACTCGTGAAACACTACATCAAAAACTAGTAACATATTGTATGTGACTAACATAACAATAAAAATATTTAAAAAAAATAAAGTAATAAAAAATCTATCCCATGTATGACAAAATAATACATTTTTAAATGAAAAATAATGATGTTGTTCCAAAATGGGGGAAAAAATTAGTGAGCAGGGTGCCATTATTTTACAGTGTTCTGTAACTGTCTGGCTTGATTCAAGAGAGTGGAATTTGCATATTTGCTTTGGCCTCAGTCTGTGGTTAATACGCCATTTTGGTTAAAGATTATGAAAGAAAGTTCATCCTCACCCAGACTTTTTAGATCACCATGGATATTCTCTGATACGACACCGGAACCGGGCGTGTGTGTGGGGGGGAGTATTGAAAGGTTGGTTGCCATATAGAAGAGAGACGGTATTGGTCAAGTTTTCCTACTTTCTCAGATGACATTCCACCGTTCTTGCTGGCTCTCGGATGTATGTTCCAGCCACGTCAGACTCTGTGGCATCCCACAGTGATCACCTTTACGGATATTCCAGATACCGATGTGTTGTCATAAGACATAAAAAAAAAAAAATCAGGTTTCTTACCATCTCCGCCAACCTCCTGTAAATCCTTTAAGCATTGGAAGACTGTCACATGCACAGGATTTTTGCAGGAAAATCCCACCAATAGTGATCAGGGAACCAGATCCCATCAAGTGCACTTCTTTCCCACCCGTGCCTACACTGTCACATGGGCTCAAAGAAGCTATTACCAGTTAAGAGAGAGACACAAGACAAAGAAACAAAAGAAATAAAGTGCAATGCTAGGCAGAACCCTAAAATGCCCCTCTGATCCCCGCCCCCAACAGGATAGGCACCTAGTCCCCATGATTCAATCACTCTCCACCCAAGGAACTACCATGAAGAGCTTTGCAGATGTCATTATTGCCCTAAGTCAGCTGACCTTAACATAGAGAACTTTGGGGGGTCTTACCTAATCAGGAGAGTATCTGGATGGGTCTGACCTAATCAGGAAAGCCTCTAGAAAGAAAGAAAGAAAGAAAGAAAGAAAGAAAGAAAGAAAGAAAGAAAGAAAGAAAGAAAAGTAATGGAACTCTTCCTGGTGGAAGAGACTGAGAGTTGAGAGCTTTACAGATGAGGGGGAGTAGTCCATGAAAGGGGGGGGTCTCTGTGGCTGCTTTGAACATACACAACCCTATAAGCTCAGAGTAACCCCCCTCCCCGACCACCAACAAGTAAGCAGACACCTCCGTCCTACCATGCATGCAGCTGATTCTTCCCACAGCCCCATGGACTTCAAGGACACCCTGAGTTTCAAACAAGAAGCTCAATTTCAGCCTGGCAGAATCCTGAACCGAGGACCCAGTCCCAGCATGCCTGGACTACTGACCTCCAAAACTTAATGCTAATTAACAAGTGTTGAGCTGAGTGAGATGCTATGTTTGTGAAAGTAACACAAGTGGGTTTATAAAGGCTTTCTAGGGAAGAATTTTGTATATTCAACTGCAGTACAAACCGACTAAAAGTAGATTGATCAGAAGCCCACCAAGTTTGGGCGAATCATGTTTTTAATGATACAAGGAACCTATCACTATCTTCATGGTTCCAAAGCTGCATGAGCACATGTGGGCAAAGACCCCATACATCTCCTAGGAAGACAAAAGACCATAACGTATGTCCTGAAGATACTCATGATTTCTACAGACCAGACTGCTGGGCTCCCATTATTGTGTTCATGAAACAAAGGTGTATTTTGTGTTTGCATCTTTCCAGTTGACGTTTTGATCAGAATTAGGTAAGTAGATAGCTCATCTTTCAATTTACAGACTTATGGACTGCAAGGAATCATAACCTAATTTGGGGTAAGGAAATTAAAGCTCATGGGTCCTATTTGGCCCTACATTTGCTTGTGCAATTAAAGTTTTATTGACACATCACCACATCCACTTATTTGCATATTACCTAGGACTGTGTTTACATTCCAGGAGAGTTGAGCTGTTGCAACAGACATCTAGTGACTCAAAAAGCTAAAAATATTTGTTCCTCAAATTAATTTACCAACCTCTGGTTTAGACCCTCTTTACAACATTTGGTAAAAAAAAAAAAAAAAAATTCCACTTGTTGAAATTGTGTTTTCTTGTGTTTAGACGTAGACAAGTATCTACAGAATCCAAATCTCCCTTGAGGATAGAAGTTGTGGAGGTGCCCAACCGCAGAATAGACATCAATCAGAATACTTTGATTCTGTTCATTTAACGTGGTTTCTAAGATTCCAGTCAATGAACCACAAAAATAAAACTCTGATCGCCTGGATATTCGTGACGATGGAGTTCCCTCTTGGTGTGTCCAAAGGACCAACAGTAAATTCCTTGCTACGGGCCGTCTTACCTTTATGAAACTTGGGCCATTTTTATGGCTCGATCGGAATCTTACTCACTCCTTTGGCTTGAGACGATTGCCAACATCTTTCCCCAGAGCCCAGAGCCCCAGATCGGTCCCAGGAAAGGGGCAGCGGTCCAGAAGCATCCTGATCGAATTACGGTTACATAACAAGGGAAAAAGATCAATAGCACATGGGTCCCTGCTAGAGTCCCCCTTCACCCTGACCCCTTATCCGAGCAGAGTTACTGGAAGCATTCCAGTGGAAATGATAAGGCCGGTTCTGACGGTTCCTTGAACAAAGGCATGGCAAGTGAGTTATTGATTGTTTACACTCAGACTCCTTTCTGGTTTGGCTGCAGACTTTGCAGTTTGTGGGAAAAGGCTGTTTGCTATCACGTCTGGATTCCGTAAGCCTCAGCATTGCAACAGACGTCGGTCCAGCCAGTGGTGAGCGTTGGATCCCAGGCGGTGTGGCTGGAGGAGGACCTTCTCTCTGGCAGGGAGACCCCCTCTTCTTTTGGCTCTTCTCTTCTCCCACATGAGCCTGTTTCCTGAAGCTTTCGGTTGACTGCTGAAACCATTTCCTCATTAAAAACCTGGGCTCTTTGGGTAAGCCAAAAAATGTGCCCACTTGTTTGCATTTGTGTTTCTTTAGTTTCCGTTCATTTTAAAGGAGGAGAACCACGCTGGAAACTTTCCTCCACGTCTGCATACGAAGAGGCTGCAGTCCCTCACCTGGTCCTGGATGAGAGACACTGGGTCAGACTCCATCCTATTTATTGTCCTCGGGGTTTTAGAAGAAGAATACCTATGTCCTTTTGTGTGTCGATGGGCACACTTTCCTCCACACCCACCTCTATCTGGGCAGCCGCACCGTACACACTATGCACTCACACACACACACACACACACATACCCAGGTGCCCTTCCCGTAATGCAGCATGGACATGTCCTCATTGACACCACATAAAGCAGGGGACGCTTGAGGATTTTCACCTAAAAATTCCCGCTTTTTTTTTTTTTTCTTCCTGGAGAAACATTAGCAAAAGCTCCCCAGATGTCTTAGACGGTGTCTGCATGAAAGACATGTCATCACTCCGCGGTTGAAACCCTTCCCAGATTTTCTTGGTTGGCACTGCATCTGCTGGCTCAGGTGACTCCCTGTATCATGGGAGGCGTGAACTCAGAAACGCATCATCAGTCTCGATTTTGACTTTTGTGGACATGAGAGGAAGTAGCAAGGCTATTAACATGAGAGTATCTGAAATAATGTACTAAAAAAAAAAAATTTAAAAAAAAGCCCTAAACCTCTCACACAACATCTGGCTTTGGTTTAGCTGTTGCGACATTGAAAATTCTTTTGACGTTCGCAACACACGAACGCCAAGGCGGGTAACGGATGTGTCCCCATCGCTACCCAGGAGGACCAGCTGCAGGGAACAGATGCAGGGAGGACACAATGATAGGAAAACCTGTTTCTCAAGAGTGTCATTTTTCACCTTGAAAACGCCCACTTGAAAGTTTCAGAAAAGAATTCAGTGCAGGGAAATGCATGCTACGTGTTCTAAAAATAATCCCCAAACTTGGGGCATGCCCCCAAAATGTTTACATCCTGCCCCTAGGAAGTCCAATGGGGTGTTCCTCAAGTGGTTCTCTTCGGGAATTCTTTGGAGGGGGAGTGGTCATCCCTCAGAATGGTTCTTTATGGTCTTGCCTTGCTAAGGTACATGCTCCCGTGAGGTCTTTTTCTGGAGGTGTGTGTATATCCTAGCTGTCCCAGAGTCGCTCCCTGTGACCAATATGGTGCAATGATGGATAGCATCGCATGCCTACATTATAAGATGCATTATGACTTCCATCTTGTTCATTGTCTGTCCTGAGCCCTTGACTCTGGGGGAAGCCAACAGCCCTATCATGGGCAACCTTTGGGCGAGGTCCACGTCACAAGGAACTGAGTAAATCTTTCCTCCTATAGGCACATGAGTGCACCTGGAAAGGGATGCAACCCGCCAGTCTTGCTTTCCCGAGACGACAGCTTCCACTAGCACCTTGACTGTCCCCTTATGAGCCGGGAACACCCACGACAAGCTCTGCAAGACTTCTGACCCTCAAACAGTGTGTGACATCATTAATGTTTGTTCTTTGAAGCTCCTAAACTTTGAGATAATTTGTGATGCAGCAATGGGTGACTCACAGCCTTTTTGCAGTCACTCGGCAAAGGACCTCCCTCCCCCGTAGATATGGACTCCTGTGGCCTCCATCGTGGCCAGAGGAGACACAAAATGGCAGATTGCATGCATGCATGCATATCCTACCTACGTAACCTTTTGCATGGATTTTTTCACCAAACGCCCTTCCGCAAGATGGCGACTCTGTTTTTAGCAAACGTAAAGTAAAAGGCATAATAATCGTTCCTGGCAAAGAGTCTCATTTGTTAACGCTTAAAATCAAATCAGCAAAAAGAACAAAAAGGTGGATTGGGGCCAAAGTTGCTTTGTTACTTATTTTCTTCACAAAGCACTTGGCGTGAGCAATTTTCACTTTTTCCTCCCAGAAGGATTTGGATGTATAGGACATAGAGGCACAATGGTCCCCAAAACACGCTCTGGTGATTGTGAACGGCTGTGACCTCGCCCTCCCACTGTACCCGTGTCTGAGTTTTTTTAATTAGTTGCCATGCAGGACACAACACCCATTAAAACATAACTAATACAAGCACATTGACTTGAAGGCCCTTGTACCGTACCTTATGACTACACTGTAGGAACGGTAGCAGGTTGTGTTAGTACTTGCATGAACAAAATCTATTCTCAGGCAGAACCCTTTTATCATGGATGATGTGAAGTGCCTCCGGTATAGGGTGATAATGGAATAACATGCCTGCTTTAGGTTACTTTTACCATTCCATTTAAATTCCCTGCAGTTACGTATCCCTTTCTTTCTTGTGTGTAGACCAGACTGCTCACGTTGTCCATTCTGGGGATGCCACTTGTGGAGACAGATTTATTGTATTCTAATTTTATTTATTTTTTACTTTTTTTAAAAAATTACTTTTTTTTTAAAGATTTTATTTATTTGACAGACAGAGATCACAAGTTCTAAAAAATTACTTTTCAGTGTACTAGAATTCATTGTTTTTGCACCACATCCAGTGCTCTATGCAATATGTGCCCTCCCCAATACCCACCACCAGGCTCACCCAAACTCTGATCCTCGACCCCTTCAAACCCTCAGATTGTTTCTCAGAGTCCATAGTCTCTCATGGTTCACCTCCCCTTCCAACTTCCCTCAACTCCTTTCTCCTCTCCATCTCCCCTTGTCCTCCATGCTATTTGTTATGCTCCGCAAATAAGTGAAACCATATGATAACTGACTCTCTCTGCTTGACTTATTACACTCAGCATAATCTCTTCCAGTCCCGTCCATGTTGCTACAAAAGTTGGGAAATCATCCTTTCTGATGGAGGCATAATACTCCATAGTGTATATGGACCACATCTTCCCTATCCATTCGTCCATTGAAGGGCATCTTGGTTCTTTCCATAGTTTGGCGACCGTGGCCATTGCTGCTATGAATATTGGGGTACAGGTGGCCCTTCTTTTCACGACATCTGTATCTTTGGTGTAAATACCCAGGAGTGCAATGGCAGGGTCATAGGGAAGCTCTGTTTTTAATTTCTTAAGGAATCTCCACACCGTTCTCCAAAGTGGCTGCACCAACTTTCATTCCCACCAACGGTATAAGAGGGTTCCTCTTTCTCCACATCCTCTCCAACACACGTTGTTTCCTGTTTTGTTAATTTTGGCCATTCTAACTGGTGTAAGGTTGTATCTCAATGTGGTTTTGATTTGAATCTCCCTGAGGGCTAGTGATGATGAACAAATTTTCATGTGTCTGATAGCCATTTGTACGTCTTCATTGGAGAAGTGTCTGTTCATGTCTTCTGCCCATGTTTTGACATGATTATCTGTTTTGTGTGTGTTGAGTTTGACAAGTTCTTTATAGATCCTGGATTTTTTTTGCTTTTTAATTATTTTTTATTTTTTATTTTCAGCATAACAGTATTCATTATTTTTGCACCACACCCTGTACTCCATGCAATCCGTGCCCTCTCTAAAATAATTGCTGTATAGTTAAGATGCAATAATGTATTCATTTCAGGCGTATAATACAGTGATGAAACAATTCTGTATATGACTCAATGTTCATCACGGTAAGTGTCTTCTTCATCACCTTCATTGACTTCACCCATCTCTACACCCACCTCCCCTCTGGTCATCATCTGCTCATTTGGAAAATATTTATCAGTTTTTAAATTTAAAATAAAAATTATTTCTAAGCCAGCTCTACACCCAATGTGGGGCTCAAACCTACAACCCAAGAGCAAGAGTTGTGTGCTGATGGAGCCAGCTGGGTGTCCCTGGAAGAGATTTATTTTTAGTAGGACAGGTTGTCAGCCCAAATTGCATTGCCCAGAATTAGTAACCATGATCCCTCATGTGAGAGAGAAAGAGAGAGACAGGGCAACTGTGTGGTCCTGTAATCCCAGCAACGTAATTCATGTCTTTGAGCCTTCCCTAAAATTCTCTTCCCTCCTAGCCGTGTAAGATTTCATGTTTATATCAACAAAAATGAGGTGCATAACCCTTTTCCCTTCTATTAAAAAATCAGAGGTCCTAAATATTTTATCAGTTTGAGCTTCAGACTCCCTACTGCCCACAGATATATATGCCTGCTGTTCCTTGGGTCTCAGTCTTTTTGGAACAAAAATATCTCATGTATATTCCAAAATGCATTTTGCATTCATATTCCCCAATCCGTTTTATAACTTTGATGACACAAAACTCTGGAGACGTCTTCCAGGTTAATGAGGGCATAGGAAGTTACTGCTTTGGGGAATTCCTATGTGGGTAAAAGCAATGACTGTACCAATTCAATGAATGCTGGGTTTTTTTGTTTGTTTGTTTGTTTTGTTTTGTTTTAATATCATTGTCCCCCTTCATTTCACTTAGAAATTTCTATCATAAAAAGGTGCAGATAAATGATGCCTTTGGAAAATTTCCTGTTATGGTTTGAACATCCCCATCACCTCTAATAGGTAGCTCTTGTGTTCGTACAAGGACTTTTTGGTGGAAGGGAACAAGGACGGTTAAGTTTAGACCACATGCAAAAAAGCAAACAATACATTCCTTATGGGCCATTTCTCCATAAAATAACTCTCTGCCACCACCCCCCTCCCAACAACATGCTGCTGCAGACAAGGATTTATACAGCAAATGATTTATCATCAACAACCCAAGTGTTTGCATTGGTGTGTTAGTAAATTTCCCCCTACAAATATAGACAACATCTTCAATCCCACATTGCTTTATGCGCTAACATGTCTCAGTGTTCTTATAAACTCTTAAGCACATCCTATGTATTAGCTTTGTTATTGCACTGTCTTTGGGATCATTGTTCCTAATATTTACGGGGAGCTGGGAAGCATCTCAGCTCAGCTTCTATAAGATCTCACACGAGAAATTGCATGTGGATCGCTTCCAGATCACCATGTTTCCCCCATAGCTGGCGCTTCTGTGTATCCACTAGGCATCATTGCAATAACAAAACTCTGACTTCTATTTACAGGGCACATTTTTAAGCAACAGTCTTGCTGATTTATTTCTTGAGCAAGACGCACGATGTCCTTTGTTGTTCCTCTCCAGCTAAGGGAGGAGCTGACCTCTTCCCTAGATCTACAGCAGCATCAAACTACTGTGGACCAATGGAAAGGCAGAGAGTGAATCGTTGCTTGTAGGAACTTCAATTTCCACCCTCGTGTCAACGCTTCCTGTTGCCTGTGTCAGCCTCGTCCCCTCACCAAGCTCTGTGTGTTCAGTTGTTGCTCATCTGGGAGAATTCTTGGCAGTTTGACTGTTACGGCCACCATGCTTGGCCATTTATCTCCATCTGGCTTGCACATCAAACTTATTCTGGACTTTAGTCCAGTTTAGTGCAGCGGGAGGAAGAGGGCATGACCCTTGCAGGAACTGATTTTCCTCATTCCCAAGTCGGGTCACTTCTGAAAGGAAGGAGGGAGAAGGTGGCCCCATGCGGTGGCTTTGTCTCCTTCACACAGCTCCTTTATTCCTTAGACCCTAGAACCAACTTTTATGGATCCTTAGGATTTGCTGCTGCCCGTGTAACACAAAGGGTGTGTTCTTATTGTTATCATCGTAACCTCAAGATTATCTAGTTGGGCCTCTTACATTTTGGGTAATAAATCTTTACTCTTCCCTCACACAAGAGTTCCATGGACATCCACGCTGACACTCACATTGGGGTATTTGGCAAGATGTGGGATAAAGGGGAGGGGGCAGGGGGACACCAAAATGGCCCCAGGCAATGGTCCTTGAAAGGATCTCAGGAAAGTTAAGTCAGTGGGCAATCTTATCTGTTCTATTCTCCTCTGTTTTGTATTATCTATCTTATCTATCCCAACCCAGGGAATGAGAACACCGTTTCTAACTATACTTTCCTATTCTGCCCTTTAATGAAAAGAGTACAGGGCAATAATTTTATGGGATGTAAGTGTTGGTAACAAAAAAAAAATTATATGACAAAGATCCTGAATGGTAACCGGCCCTGTATTTATTTCCTTTTTACCATCAGCAGAAAGTATGCAAGCGTCCCTATTCTAGGGAAACCGGAGATTATCAGAAACAAGATTTTTACCACGCCAAGGAGAGAAAACATGGTCTATCATCACAAAACCCATCCCCCCCACCTTTAATTGGACATTTGTTGTTTTTGTGTACTCGATGGAGAAGTGACTTCTGGGATTTGCAAAAGGGAAAGGCTGGAAAGCAAATAGGATCTTATGCCATGCACCATTGGCTCAACAAGAAAATCAGAAAACTCTGGGTACCCAAGCCAAGTGTATTCCCACCTTAAAAATGTCCACCAGTTGCCAGCTCTCTGGTTGCATGAGAAATGAGGTGTGATGTCTCACTTTCCCTTTACTGAGATGTAGTCACTTTGGGATGTGGAATAGGGGAATCCAGATGTTTATGACCCAGAACCCAGAGCTTTTGGCTAAAAGGAAAAGGAAAACACCAGAGCAGCCACCATCACTGTGGGGGGGATTCCTGGAGCCTCCAAGAGCTGGAGGTGGTGGGACATTTTGGGAGGCAGCCCAAAATTAGGGCTGTTGAAGGTGGCATGATTGGAATGCCTGAATCTCAAATAAAGTGTTTCCTTGCAAAGGCAGATGAGAAAGACATTGTTGGGATCTGTTGCTGACTGCTCAATGCAAAGGGTGTTGAGTGATAATGGCAGCCACATCCGCTGAGTTCATGATTCATGATCCATGTTAGGGACAATGCAAGGGACTCGGATATGTTATACTCATGGGGAGGTTGGAGGGACAGGATGGAATCAGCATCTCCCTCAACAGGATGGCAAGGTGGAGTTTGCATCAAGATGAGTGATGGAGGCTTTTCAGGGCAACCTTGGTGGTCCTCAGCCTGCTGGGAACAGCTGGATGCAGGCAGGATCCCTGGGTCATAGTGGAAGAGACCTGACATCCACCAGCTGCACAGACTCAACACTTGGCTCTTCCAACTGTGAGGATTCCCTTGTCTTGCTGCTTTCATGGGGCAGAGGCGGGGGACTCCACGTTTTCAGAAACTCCCACTGGTCAAGCTTCCATAACGTTGCCAAGATGACATAACCATGAAGCAGTGCTGTCAGAATGGGTTGGTCTTCTGTAGATGTCCAGCCAGGCGGACATGCTGGAGTGGCCACTTTCCATTTCACTGGTCCCGTGAACCTCTCTCCTTTCAGAAGCGATGCTACACATTTTGAGTCACAGTAACTTCCTCCTTCGTGACTCCTTGTGAGCTCTGAATGTCAACATTCAACACTGGAGTCCAAGCCTTCTCTAGGTGGTTCCGTTAATGC
Source organism: Neogale vison (assembly GCF_020171115.1). Classification (NCBI taxonomy): domain Eukaryota; kingdom Metazoa; phylum Chordata; class Mammalia; order Carnivora; family Mustelidae; genus Neogale; species Neogale vison. Next base: position 129,825,623 of record NC_058105.1, read on the forward strand.
CTTTTCCATCCATGTCCTGCTCTCCTGGCCACCCCATCTTACTCTTGTCACCAAAACTCTTATAAGCAAGATGAGATGTTCTTATTTTACTTCTTTTATTGCTTGAGATGGAACAAAGTCTTCTTAACTATCCCTCAGTTATGCTCCCTTCACTGGGTTTCAGCATCCCAACCCTCTACCTTGACCATCAACTCATCGTGAGATGACCACAGCATGGAAGCTCCATCCTGTTCTTTAGACACAGCCCCTTTCTCCCTCATCCCAGTACCACTAGTCTCTCTGCATTATCCACATTATCATCTCCCCCAAATGACCATCCATCCCCATTCATGTTCTCCTTGCTTGGTGTAGAAATACTCTTCTGCTTTCTCTCCTACCCCCCATGCATTAGGAGCAAGATGTTTCGTGGGATTTTCCCTGTGGACACAACATTGCAAAGCTCAGGCTAGAAGGTGCCCACTTACCACCATGATGCTTCAAACACCTGGCCACACTGGTGGCCAGCCACCTTCTTCACAGTACAAAGTCATTATCCCAGACCTGGGATCCCTTCTTAACACCAAACTCCCCAATTTTCCTGGCTTGAGCTGGACCTCCTAATGTCACTCTGTGTTTTACACCGAGTAGTGGCCCTCTTTCTTTACCTTCGACCCACTTTTTAATTTCTGAAGGCTGCACCTTAACCATCTGATAATTCTTATGAAAAGCCTCAATTGTTGGACATGCAGAATCTCAGACCCCAACTTGGACCTTCTCAGTGCATTTTAACAAGATCTCCTCAGTGACCATGCGTGTACGTGAGTGCCATCTTAATGCACAGTATTTTTGTCTTCATTGTGGTAACAATGCTTATCATGGGATTTGCTCCTTAACAAAATGCTGTGGGGACAGAACGTGAAAGGTGCTGACAACAGATGTCTATGGCGTGATCATCTTCCTCCACTGAAGCTTTATACCCATTGAACATCTTCTCTTTTACCCTCTCCCCCAGAAAAAAAAAATCTTGAGGTTTTATTTCATCCTGTTAATCTGTCTCATTTGAATTTAATTCTTAGTCCAGCTGGAAGAGGGATGGGTAGAGGAAGAGTTTTTCCTCTCCTTCATAGACATGGTGATTTTATTTCTTCCTAACTGCTCATACCCAACTCCACTTCTCCAGATTCCAGATTCGTGTGGGGTGAAGACTCTCTCCTTGGCTTGCATATGGCGCCTTCTCGCCATGTCTTTTCATGGCGGAGGGAAAAACAGATGTGATGCCTCTTCCTTTTCCATAATTCCTTCATGGCGGGCCCAACTCCATGACCTCATCCCAATCCAATGCTCTCTCAAAGGCTCCCACTTCCAAACACTATCCCACTGGTGGTTAGGGATTCCATAGATGAACTTTGGGTAGGACACCATTCAGTCAACAACTGGGTGCCATGTTTTTATGCCTTACTGCAGATGCTTGTGGGCAGAGGGTCAAAAGGGACAAACAAAGAAAAGAAATGGAAAAACATAATCAATTCACTATGCGCAACTTGGATACTTTCTTGGAGCAGAAAGTAATGCAGTATCATCTAACAAAAGTAGAATATAAAATTCTATATTATGAGAAACACATCTTCTCAAACGTGCCTCCCCAAAATGGAACAATATGGAGGAAAACATGAACCGTGTTCAACACTTGGCTGTGAACTTCTGAGAAAATTTTCTTCAAAAAATTGTTTTATTGTATAATGAGCTGGATGTTGTATACAACTGAGGAGTCATTAAAATCTACCCTGAAACTAATAATACAATATATGTTATCTAACTTGAATTTAAGTTAAAAAAAACGGTTTTAACACAGCTGTACACACCAAGAAATCCACTAATTTATTAAACTGTATAATTCGAGGGCTCTTGTATGCTTATAATGTTGCAAAATCATCACCACAATTAATGTTAGAAAATTTTCATCACCCCTCCACAGAAAGGAACCCTGTTGTCATTAATATCCCCCCAACCCTCCCAGCTCCCCAGCCACCACCAATCTCTTTCTGTCCTGATGGATTTGCCAAATCTATACTTTCATAAGTGTTTTCCAGATTTGCTATGATGTGAGCATATTACTTTCTCAATAATTAAAAGAATCACATGTTAAAATTTGTTCTATGGGGCGCCTGGCTGTCTCGGCTTCGGGAGCATGCAACTCTTGATCTTGGGGTTTTGAGTTTGAGACCATGTTGGGTGTAGAGCTCACTTAAAAACAAAATCTAAAATAAAATAAAAGACTTGGATAAAAGTTTCTTCTGATAAAAGAAAGTACATATAAAGTCTGAAATCACAGACTCCAGGCAGAAATGAGTTGAACTTTGAACATCATAATTCTGAAAAAGGAGCCCTATCTCTGAGTGGTCTACCTTCCTTCAGACTCACATCCTCCCCATTCCCATACCCCGTCACGCTTTCATTTTGAGATGGGTGCATTTTCTGGGTAATGCTGACAATTTTGCCTTGAAATCAAGAGGCCAGTTCTTGTGGAAGTTTGACATTTTTCAAGTGTGTGTCTAAAATGCTACCCTAATGGCTGCTTCTGTTGGTTGGTCCAACTCTAGCTGGGATCCAGAGAGTACGATAGGACCCTAGAGATAAGACTATGCTTATAATATGATATATGATATGATATGATATGATAGTTTTATTATGTTCAGTTAACCAGCGTATAGTACATCATTATTTTTTAACACAATGTTCAACGATTCATTAGTTGCATATAAAACAAGCAATAATATAACATAACATAAAAACATGATATAATCAACATAATATATTATAATAAGATGTGAGATGATTAATGCAGTAGATAACATAATAGTTAACCTTGAACGTTCATCAGGACAAGGTGATGTATCAGGTGACTTGAAAGGTGACAGGAGTTTGGGCAGTAGATGTATAAAGGAATTGATGAAATTTGATTTGAATAATGTGCTCATTTGAATAGTGCGCATATTGGTAAATGCTTCCATGATAAATGCTGAAACATAAACCACACACGGGAGACAGACCGTGCTATGCTATGTTTGCAATACCTCTTAAATCTATGATGACTTGAATGCTAAAAATTCACAAATGTTTCAGTGGGGGAGTAAGATAAGAGCAAGAACGTGTATCTGTTTTCTGTTTTTCTCAAGTTTTAAGTGACAGAATTATTCCCAAGTGTCACTGGAGTTGGAAGGAGGCTTGGGGATCAGTGGACACAAACCAGGCTATTAAGAACCAGAAATTTCTTCTTTTCTTTCTTTTCTTTTCTTTTCTTTCTTAATTTTAGAGTCACTTAATTGGTAGAACAACAACAACAAATCAGTTCTTTAATTTTAATTTAATTTTATTTTTTTAGTTTCAGGAGTAGAATTTAGTGACTCATCCATTGCAAAACAGAAAACAAAAAACAAAAACAACAAGAACCAAAAAAACAACCAACAACAACCTATCAGTTCCTGATTAATCTCTTAGCTTGGATGCACCAGACCGTCACTGCCTAACGTCAGAGAAAGACCAACAAAACTACAAAATCTACGTGACTTAGATTCTCAGGACGGGAATCATGTTTTCACATTAGGTTTTGACTTCTCTTTTTGCAATCTTGGACTTCGGAATTTACAACCCATGGGGATGGGGGCCGACGGGGGCAGAACCCCTTGTGATAGGTATCAGGTTTACGGCAAGGAGACCGCGGGCACAGAGATTGGTCGGGAAAAAAAAAAAAAAAAACAATTTCTGGAAAGCATGCATATCCCTGCTCAACCACGAGTGTAATTCTGAGACATGTGAAGAAGGAGCTGATTCTGGACAATCCAGCCACGTGGGAACAAAAACTGTGATAGATTAGTGGGGACACCTGATTGGAGAAAGCACAATGCAAGCCCCAGTCCTAAGGGAACACCACCTTGCATTATACGGCTTTTGGCTTTTTTGGTGAAAGTGTTAAGGGAACTTTCTGTTTTTGACAAATGCATTGTTATGTAATTTTCCACCCCGTGGATAATACTTTCCAGGTGGCACGGAGTTAATGATTCTCAGCTTGCATGTCTTCCTGGGGTCCAGCATCTCCACGGGTAAACCTGTTGCTGCCAGATCTGCATTCACAAGTCCCAGTTTGCCTGAGCACTTTCTAAACACCCAGTCTGGGAGCAGAACCACGTGGTGCGGCATGACCAGCCTCCGACCAATAAGGGGAGAATTTCATGAGTGATGTGACTGACACATGGTGGTTTTTTAGGGAATTTGGAAGACTCTGAAGGTACTTAAAATTGAATAGATCTGCAAAGGGATTCTGTAAAGGATTTCCACGCTGCCTGGCAAAACTACACGAGTCCACACCGGCGTGCTGTCCTAGGGCAAATGCATGGTTTGTGCTTTGTGCTGGAGGAAGTCATTTGCAAAGGCTGCCCATTATTCTGGATGCTATTCTGCAGTTGACAAAAGTGATGGGAAGGCTGTGCCAGCTGTGACTTCCTCTTTATGGTGCCAAGACAAGATCAGAGCCCTTGTGGGTTCATGTGCTTTATCCCAAGGCAGTAGAATGCTCATCATAAATTAACCGTGTACCTCCTGCTCCACCCCTCATCCCATGCCAAAGGGAGATAATCCCTAAGAGGAGCTCATAAAATCTCCAGCATATAACTCGAGCATTGCTCGCATCTCACCAGCTTGAGTTCTGTCCCAATTTGCCGCATTCTGCATCCCATGAAGACCGAGGAGCTGCAGCATTGCTTGACACACATCTTGGTTCTGAGATAATTCCTACCGAAATATGTTCGGAGAGCATTTCACATCCCGTCAATGCGTTCACGTTGCCGGTTCCCCGCTCCATGGACGCAAAGACGTCCAGAGCTCCAGGAGACGGATGGACACGTGCTAGAGCACCAGCGTCCTTGGTCCGCTTTGCCTCTGGAGTGATTTCCGAGGTATGTGAATCCCCTTCAAGATACTCCAGCATTTGTAGAGAAAAGTGTTCCGACTAGCACTTGGCATCTTGAGAAGGGAGGATAACGGACGGATACATACTTTTCCATTTACTTTTTTAAAATAGCTTTATGAAATGTTCATTACATTTCTGAGTGTGAGATAATTTCGGATTCACACGCAGCTGTAAGGAGTAATACCAAAGATCCCTGTTTCCTTCACCTGCTTTCCACTCAATGGCAACATGTTGCAAAACCATCTCAGAACTGGGACGTTGACTTTGTAACCATGCAGAGACAGAGCGTCCTAACCCCGGGGTTGAGAACAACGCTACTCTTTGAGCGCTAAGCCCACTTCCCTCCCACCTGCAAAAGCCTATTATAACACCTGGAAACTACCAATGTGCTCTCCAGGTCCATATTTTTTGTCCTTTCTGGGAGGTTCTATTGCTGGATTCATGCAGTATGTCCGCTTTTGGGATTGGTTCCTTTCACTCCCTGGGACGTCCACATGGTGGAGTTCCACAAGACTTCACATCTCTTTGTTGCTATTTTTGTTGGGGGGCAGGGGGAAGCAAACCACAATCATTGTTTAGGAGACCCACAGCGTGCTGGCTAGGGTTTCTCCTGAGATTGTAACTTTGCAGGGCCTACAACAAAGGAAGAAAGCCTTTGTTGGCTGTCCAGGGTCTTCAGAAGTGAGGGCTGCAGTCTTGCTGGAGGGGAGGTCATGGGGCACCAGGGGGTTCCCTGAATGCAGACCTGCTCAGAGAGCAGCTGCAGACACAGCACCTGTGTCTTGCACCTGGAGAACCTGTCACCTGTCCTTCACAAAGCACCCAACACTAGGATTGTCCTTTGCCTCTGGAGTGTGAACATGAGAGTGGATTCTGTGTCTAAGGCTCTGCGTACTGAGTCTCCTTCCAGCTTCTTGGGGCGCCCCTGAGCTCCCACTGTTGTGTGAGTGATGGATCTCGTGGCTCGAGCCACATGACTGACCATTCAGCCCAGATATTGGGGTGTCCTGAGCACATGCCAGTCCTCACTGCACTTCCTGGGGAGGACAGCTGGATTGCAACATAGTTTTTCTTCAAAGGCCTCCGGGGTGTGCATGAATCGGGCACAAGAGTTCTCACGGACATGTTGCCTCCCTTGAAAGTCACGGAAGACCTGGTTCATCAGTCATTTCCATGCCTCACCACTTGGAGATGCTGGAAGGGGTCACAGCACGGCCATCACTGCAAGGAACGCAAAGGGCCAGACGCCAGGTGGCTGGGATCCCGGGAGAGTTCCCTGAGGCCACGGATGCACCTTCAGGACGGGCTCCAGGCTGCAGCCCACCCACGTCTCCCCAACATCACCGGGTAGGACTTCAGGTCTGTGTCTCAGCCTCCACAGGCATCTGCACAGTCCCAGTGCCAGGAGAGATCGGCCCCCGGCCTCCACATCCCTGCGGGGGTGCAGTTTTGAAAGACAAAATCAAATCCACTCTTCCAAATGTTTGACCCTCACACCTGTGTGCACACTCTCTCTCGCAGCTTGGCCGGCTCCCCGTGACAAAGTCTTGTGAAGGGAGTTAGAATCCACAACCTCAGCCAGATGCAGGTGTGTCCCTTCAAAAAACTCAGAGGGTAACGCAGCCGTCGGAATGAGAATGGGAAGCCCTGATTTTGATGGGGTTTGGAATGGAACGAGGAGCTCGAATCGTGATAAACACGGAGGCAAGGTCTTCCGAAAAGCAAAAACAAAAACCAAACAAATTTCAGAAAGAATAAAACCTATTTGTATATATAGTATCATATATGTATGTTCATGTACACACAGACACATACGTGTCATATATAAGTTAATGCGTATGGATGGTTGTATGCACACACAAAGGAATACATATTTTTGCATTTCTCTCTGTACACACCTATGCACATGCGTACACATTCATCCCTTCTACTCAAATCATTCCAAAAACCAGCAAAAGTATTAAAGGCAGTGGTACATATTGTGCACATGCCTGTGTTATACACAGACACGATACGTGTGATGCATGTAGATGTGCACACATGTACACACGCACATGCCTATTTTGCATACAGGCATAAGGACACACCCATAAACACATGCCCACGTATGTACAACTCTTGGTTGAATTAACCCAAAGGACTCATTACAACTAAACAAAACAAGGAATAGAGAAGCTGGGGGGCAGGGGGACAGTCATTCGGAGCTCAGGGTTGGAAATATGAGAAGTTTAAAAGTCACAGAGCAAAAGATGACACATTTCCAACACCCTTGGAAGGAAGGAGAGTTTGGGAAAGATAGGGCTGAGTTATCTGAAGAAAAAAGGACCACTTGTTTTCCAAGGTTCATGAAAGACCTTTCCTTCTCCGATGTGGTAGATACTGGAATGTGGAATGTGGATTATCTATAATGGAATACTATGCAGCCATCAAAAGCCCTGAACTCTTGCCATTTGCAACAATGTGGTTGGAACTAGAGGGTATTACGCTGAGCGAAATGAGTCAATCAGAGAAAGACAATTATTGTATGATCTCCCTGATATGCGGAATTTGAGAAACAAGGCAGAGGATCATAGGGGAAGTAAGGGGAAAATGAAACAAGATGGGACCAGAGTGGGAGACAAACCATAAGAGACTCTTCATCTCAGGAAACAAACTGAGGGTTGCTGGGGTTGGGGGCAAGGGATGGGATCACTGGGTGATGGACACTGGGAAGGGTATGGGCTATGGTGAGTGCTAGAATTGTGTAAGCCTGATGACTCACAGACTTGTATCCCTGAAACAAGTAATACATTCGATGTTAATAAAAATTAAAAAAAGACTTTTCCTTCTCTGACACAAAACAGGTAACACAAAACATAAAGACACAACCAAACACATCACAGAAACACAGCAACGGACATCCAAACACCAAGAGACGAATCTCTTCCAAGAACCAGAGTGAAAAACACAGGTCACCTCGGAAGCAGCTGGTGGGACCTGGAGAGCATGTGTCTGCATCCCAGAGCTAAGAGGAGCTGGAAATGGGGACAACGTGTGTGCAGGGCATGGAAGGGCATCACAGGGTGCATGACATTCTGCACAGAGCACAGTCTCTCCTGAGTCCAGAAAAAATCTACGGAGAGTGTTGGCTGTCCCAGTTCTCCCCATCTCCTTGGGATTGCCAAAGGCAAGTCTCCAGGTCAGAGGAAGGGACACAAGAAGAAAAAAACATCCACGAACAATGCATGGGAAGACTTGGAGCATCAGCCCACATGAACTTTGATGTCATCCCCTCATCCACCTGCTGGCCCCAGTCAACCACCAGCGATAAAATTATCATGACTCATTGAAGGGTGACAAGCACGGTGGACATGACATCAAGGCTGGGGATGATTCGGACACACGCATGCAAGTCTCCATGAGCACGAGTCATCGCTTCCACAAGAGGAGAGTCAGGTGGCTTCATTATACGTGTGCTCGGGTCACAATGCCTGTTCCATCAACAGCTCATCATGGAAACAACACACACTCAAAACACAGCTCTCCCTGCAAAAAAGGGGTGGACTGTTAAAAATTAAAGTCTTGTTATCAGAAATCAGAATCGACAGAAGCTAAGGAGATAGGCAGTTAATCAATGGAAGGAAATAAATACACAGACATAATGGAGAATCGAACCGATCGCAATGGACCGAAAATATCTCTTCATCAACTTGAACTCTTAGGATTGGGCTGAAAATCATCATGGTCCTTGCTCCTTGCAAAGATCTGAAAGTCGTCACAGAGAAAACCTTCATGGGGAGAAGCTCGGAGCAAAGACGTGGAAACAATAAAACAGATGAGAACATTTGGGCAGAAACTTTCCGTAGCCATATTCACGTCAAGGAAGAAAACCTCTAAGGAATTAAAAGAAAAAAAAAAAAAGATGCATAAAGGTTAGCACAAAGTGATTTTAAAAAATGTCACCAGTTATAAAAATGCCAAGTATCTTTGCAGCCTGGCTCATAAGTACATAGAGAAGGATTTGGAAGCATCAAAAGGAGAAAGCCTGCGGCCCCACAACCTTGCCTCGTGCTTGGGGTGAATCCTCTCTTCAAAGGAAGGACAAACCAGCCCTTGTCTCTCTGTGCTTTTTTCCTTTTTTTTTTTTTTTTTTTTTTTGGCCACTAAACTTGACTCACTTCCTCCCTCTTGCCCCCTGAAGGAGAGTCACGGGCAGAGAAGTCAACCTCCAGCATATCCCCACTGATAGCACCACCATTTTCCTTCACAACTGCACCTTGTATGTCTTCTGGGCCTGGGAAGACCATTGCTCGCACACAAAAAAGTCATGATTCTGGATACAACATGAACTGCAAACAAAAAAAAAAGTTTCGGCTTTGTCTGTACTTTGTTTGTAGTTCATTGACCTTTTGGCCAGCCAATGCAATGCAGCAGATCTGACCTACTGCGTAGCTCCCAGGGTGTGTGTGTTGGGGGGCGATCCTGCCGTTCCTCCAAGCTCCATGCTGCCCAACTGAGACCCTGATCCCTCAGCCACCCCCAAACACGTGTGCTCCATGACGAAGGATTTGTGCAAGACTCTGCCAACCCCAGGCACGGGGGCTTTGCTGTTGTGCACGTGTTTTCATAAGAGCTCAGGACACAGTCTCAGGGATGGCAGCCAGCACGCTGCCCGTGGGGAACACGGTTGCATCCCCGACAAGCCTTCCTCCACCAGCCCCTTGCAAAATGAAAGCTGCACGGTGAACATAAAAATACAGTCCCAATCAAAACCAGATGTTTGCAGCTCTGACGGCGTCTTCCCGTTCCCTTTACCCTCCGTCTCGTTTTAAGCATCTTCTAAAACGGACGCGAGACTTCTGCAAACCCTTTGGCACCACTGCTTCCCTCCATTGCTTAGGACAACGTGGCCAGGTAAATGGATCGAGAGATTCCCCAGTTCCTGACTCCGTGAAGCTGGGTCGAACTTGATCAATCTAGGAGACAGAATGTCTGAAACAAATTAGACACTTGACTTGTACCTAAATACCAACGCGGGTAGTAGCTTACGAGTCATTTCCTTGTTTTCCCCAACCCTTCACGGTTTAGGATGTCCACACCCAGTGCAAACCTTCAACCTCCAGTCATTGAGACCCACGGTGTCTCTGCATTGGACACTTCTGTGAGATAAATGGGAACATCTTGTCTTTCCACTTGTCCAGAAGTCGGTGGGCCAGATAAAGAAGAAGACATTCACTGAACGAAAGACCTTTCCAGAACTGGAGATGGGTTTGGGATTCTTCACGCTCACTGGGCTCAGATTTATGCTTCTCAGCACAGCTGCATGCATACCTTTTTTTTTTTTTTCACGTTAAATGAAGGGATGCCTCGGTTTCCAGAGGCAGTGAGCAAACCCTTGTGTCCCCACTAGACATGTCCAGGTCAACTCCTGAGTTTATCACTAACCTGAATTAGAGCTTTCTCACCTGTCAGAGCAAGAAAGCACCAGAGACTACAATGTGACTCTTCTACGAAGAACGGTACGCATATTAATCACCAGCACCCCCTCCGGTCTTGGCTCTTCCCTCGGAGCCAAAAGGAACACAGGTAGCCTCTTCCTCCAATCATCTCCATATTAACATTTGTTTTACGCTCTTACTATCCCTCAGTCCTGCTCCTCAAAAAAGGGCAACATGTGGTTTCTAAAGAAGGGTTCCTTTAAAAACAAAGGAAGTCAGTCCAACAATTTTCCCAGCTACCATACAGACAAGCCAGCTGTCGGGGGCATTGGAACTTTTCATGGCATGTCTCTAATTTTTTTTTTTTTTATTTTTTCCTTTTTAGGAATAGTCTTTGGACTGCGGTGGTCTTCTTCTCAAGACAATACAAAAATATTTCTAACTGTCCTAAATATAAAGTGATGAACAAAAGTGGATGCGTTTGGGAGTTGAATTGGCCTCGTGTCTACAGAGAGATCTGGCTTAACCACGCCCATGTAAATAAGAAACACTCCTTGCTTGGTTATGCTAGAAACGTACGGCCACCATATTTATTTTACCTCATGTGAACTTTCAAGTGGTGCTTCACTTTATAAAGAACTTTTTAAAAAATCACATTGAAAGAAAAGAATGATGAAACACAGACATGGCAAGTTTGCCGCCAAAAAAATTTGTCTCAACAGCCCGACCAGACTCCACCAGAAGAAATTCCATTGACCTAATTTAGAAGGGGCTTGGTTCATATTCCCAAATCATGGATTCCTCTGGGGCTGTGAAGAAGTTCTCAAACACTGGATGTTTTCCAGTGATACTCATTAACTCATCGATGACATGGCATGGGGTTTGCAAAATTGAATTTAATTGGATGGGGTGCCATTCAAAACTTTTTTTAAAAAAATCCTGGCTCTGGTTAAATCAAATCATAAAAGGGAGCATCTATGGGGATCATTGTGTGGCTTCTCTTCTAATGAGTAGAATTCTGTGTTGCAAGAAATTGTTCCTTAAAAGAGATCTAAAATGGTTTTCTTTTCTTCCTTTTCTTCTACTGTATTTTTAAACATTCAGTGTACTGTTTTACTCTGTCTTGGTTACAGGAACTTACAAGTTTGCTTGATGTGGGTGTCCTAACTGTACACCCTTTCAATGATTTTGAGTATAGGTGGAGCTTCCCCAACCCGTGTAGATCAAGGGTTGGCACAATCTTGACGATGATGCTTCCATCCTACTTCCTAATGGTGTTCCTTAGCCTTCCCCATGCCAGGCACCTGGTAATTGTTCCATAAATGCAATTTTCATCACTGTGCTCTTAAATCAATCAAATCAACAGAATTCCGTGATAGCATATTAAAACACCTTCATGCTTCAGAACTCATCCAACTTCATCATCAAACCCAACACCAAGAACAAAGCAAGAGAAAACACCAGGATTCTTGCAGTGAATCCTGGCAAGGAGAGAGAAGATCATGGTAGAAATCCGAAACAAGCCCTTTGCAACGTCCCTGTTTTGATTTGGTGGTCAAGGAAATCTGAGTCTGGTCTTTGTTGCCTAAATATTCACGGAGCAGAACATAAGGCAAACCCTCAGTTTCCGATGAAATGTGTTGGAGCCTAAAGATTTTTGGAAGCAGCCGGGCTTGTCTATGCCATGGCATTGCCTTGAGTCTGTTTGCTCATTCAACACAAATATGTCACAGATCCCACAAGGGCTTCAGATACAGGCAGGATGGAGATGGAGCCTTCTCCTTGCAGCCACTATCAGACCAGAAGAAGGCAGGGCAGATACTTAGAAATGATAGTCATCCATGTTTAGCTTGAGGGACATTCCTTATATGCACAAACACTCAAGACCATTCCTGACTTTGAACAAGCCTTTTGCTCTTATCTTTTTAGCTCCCTCAAAACAAAACTGTGACCCCATCACCCATGGGCTTCACATTCATCTTACCTTATTATGCCTGCAAATCATCACCATGATCACATTTGTTCATCTTCTCTTTGTCAAGGGAATGGGTTGACTCGTCCTCAGCTGGTTTTAACTGGGCAATCTTGAAACACCTCTCCCGTCATGGGTCATCCAAATGATTGGTCAGAATATTAAACTATCCAACAGTGAGGTCATCTAAGCTCTTTTGTGCCCTTTAGGCAGACAGAATCAGAGAGAGAGGACCATTCCAAACCTGATAAGACACCTGCACTGTCTCAGTGGGGTCAAGCATTCCTTTGAATGTGTCTTTGCCTACAAGGATTTGTGAATGCCCACAGAGGCCGGCTGGCACATATAGAGCCAGAAAACAGACCACTGTTTGCCAGGGGCTGCTGGGAGGACAGAACAGAGCATAAGAGCTTAATAGGGAATGGGGTCTCCACTTGAGGCAATGAAAGATCTTGGAGATACGGTGGCGGTTACGCAACATGGCGGAACCATGAAATGCCATGGGATGGGGCACTCTAATGTGGTTACAATGGTTTGATCAGTTCCGTTGTGTCCTCTTCAAATTCATGTGTTGAAGTCCTAACACTCACACCTCAGCACGTGGCCTTACATGGAATTAGGGCCATTGTAGATATAATTAAGTCATACTTAGGTAGGATGGGAGTCTAATCTAATAGGACTCATATTCTTATTAAAGTGGAGAATCTGGGTCCATTGAATGCAGTGGAGCATGCAATCTTGGTCTTTGAGTTTAAGCCCCATATTGATTGTAGAGATTACATAAAATAAAATATTAAAATCTTGGCTCAGATATGCACACATATGTGGACTATCATATAAAGACAGAAGGAGAGATTGGATGATGGGGTCACAGACCAAGGAATACAAAGGACAACCAGTCACCACCATTCCTGGGAAAGGGGCGTGGAGCAGATTTGCTCCTGGAGCCCCCGGAAGGAGCCCGCCCTGCCCACATGCTCGATTTCTGATTTCTGACTTCTGGTCTCCAGAAATGGGAGAGAACACATTTCTGGGCCACTTTGTTATGGCACCCCACAAATCAATACAAACAGGACAATCAGCGTTTATCGTATTTAAACACAATACAGTGAATCACTTCCAAGGACATGCTTTAATAGTGGACATAAAATGGAATGGACAAAGAATCAGGCATGCACAGTGATTGTGCATCTCAGTGAGTGATTTGCAGTGACTGATTCGCAGACCTGTTCCAAACTCGCTAGTAGGTACGGCACAAGTGTCCCCTTCCTCAGCCCATTCACAGACTTTGCTCAGATGTGGTCTCCATCTCTCTGCTTCTGGATTCCAGAAGCATTGTTTCCCAGATGTACAGGGTGAGAGGGTTTGTCCATATCCGTGAAGGATACAAGGTGAGTTCCATGGGGACGTGCCTTCCAGCTGGAGGAGTAACCATCTGCCCAAGGAAGAAGAGGGCAGCTTTCAGTATCTACAACACAGGGATCAGGTCTTCTCTCTGCAAGGAGACCTCTGCCAGGCAGAGGCAGACCCATGACCTCTCACGGAGGGTTATGGGGAAGCATGCAGCTGAGAGATGGGCGCACTCATGGACATGACAACAAGTTTGCACCATCTGCAGCAGTTCCAGGGGGCACCATTGTAAATTGCTTGGCACCGGGCCATGGGTGCCTTGGAGGGCCTCCATCCCTGGCTTGCTGGCTTTCAGAGACTGGTTGGCTTGTGGTCCGTGACGGACGGAACAGGTTTGAAAGAGGTTGTGAGGGCTCCCTGTTGCTTTGACTGCAGAACAAACGGTCCCGTCCTAAGATTGTGGAGGCTTTCTGTTCTCACTCCAAAAGGTGATTCGAGGAGAACAAATATAGGGCAGGCTGGCACGGTGGGGACCAGATGCCCCTATTTGCAGAATTAGCTTCATATGCGTTGATCTCAAATCTCCACCAAAAAAAAAAAAAATGGGGTCAATAATGTATGTTCTTTAGAAGATACTGTAGGAACAGCAGTATATCATACATATGTGTGTGTACATATATAATGCATTTTGTATATAATAATACATTTATATATTACAAACATACTGAATATATATTAAATGCATGTTATACACACATATATCTGTGTGTTTGTTGCTGCTACTTAAATGCGCATATATGTGCATAATTTATTGGATATTTTTTATTATTGCCCATTATATAAACACTTATATGCACATGCATGCTTATACAAAAGCACATATAAAGGATAATAATAAATATGTATGTATATGCATATAAATGTGACATATTTGATTTGGCTTTGTATAAGTAGATTGCAAATAGCTAAAAAAATGTGTCAACATTTTTTCTTTAGGAATCCTTCCAAATCTTGGGGCACCTGGGTGGCTCAGTGCCTTAAGCCTCTGCCTGCAACTTGGGTTGTGATCTCAGGGTCCTGGGATCGAGCCCCATGTTGGGCTCTCTGCTCAGCGGGAAGCCTGCTTCCCCCTCTCTCTCTGCCTACTTGTGATCACTCTCTCTATCAAATAAATAAATAGAATCATAAAAAAAGGAATCCTCCCAAATCTTTATTTGTAAACATATAAATACAGAACAACAGTTGTACCCAGGTGGCTCAGTTGGTAGAGCGTGCAACTCTGGATCTCAGGGTTGTGAGTTTGTGCCCCAAGTTGGATACAAAGATTACTTAACTAAAATCTTCCAGGGATGTCTGGGTGGCTCAGTGGGTTAAGCATCAGCCTTCAGCTCAGGTCACGATCTCAGGGTCCTGGGATCAAGTCCCACATGAGGCTCCCTATTCCTCGAGGAGTCTGCTTCTCCCTCTCCCTCTGTTCTGTCTCTCTCGCTTTGTCTTTCACCCTTACTCTCTCTCTCTCTCTCAAATACACAAATAAAAAATCTTAGAAAAAAAAAGAAAGAAAATCTTCCAAAAAAAAGAACAGACTATAACGAATGTAAACTTATGTGTGTATATATTGACACCATAACACTGTAACATGTGGAATGCATGTATGTAATATATGACACACAATATATACCGACAGATACAAAATTTATAGTGTATTAAACCATATATTATGTCTAAATATAAATATATATTATGTAGTATAGACACACTTATTTGTATACGTGTAGACACACAGACACAAAAGATCTGTATTTTTGCCACTATTGTTTATATATGCATATAGGTATCTATGCTTTTATTGATATGTACATACTTCCTATTATTATTGTTCATGTGATTTTTGTTGTATATTACACATGTACAAAGCATTAAAATACATTCGTGTATCAATGCTTATATAACTAAATTTACTCTTGGTTATGTTCATATGTGTACTATGCTGTGATTTGTTATTTATCGTGAACAAATACACACATACTTGTTTTTTATTTGTCTATGTACACAGCATGTGCCTGTCTGCTGTGGTCTATTGTATATGCATTTATTACACGTGTGTGTACGTCCATTTTTGCTCTGGTGCTCCTTGATCTATGTGCATATCTCTATGTTTGCTGTTGTTTACGGATGTCTGTGTTCACGATGCATAAAGTTGTCGGGGTTGCTGTTTGTTAGATATGCCTGGGCCCATGGACTGTTGATTTCTTCTTTATTTAAGTACCTGTATATATGTATTTGTTATTGTTGTACGTCTGTATATCCTGGGTAACAGCGAGTAATGGGTCTCACCCACACTCCAGAGGCCGCAAGTCACACAGGGACATGAACATCCAGATATGGGTGTCACTGGGACCGGCTTAAATCTTTCTGTCTGTCACCTGTAGAAGTCACCCAATGTGATTCTGAAAAGAAAAGTAGCCATTATTGCAAATGCTGTCGTTCACACAGAAGCCAGCTTCCTGGGCTAGAGCTTGGGGCCTGTTGCTACCATCTGCCATCATGATAAGCGCTTCTGAGGCAGGGAAGGGATGAAACCCTGGACACCAGACAGGGCATCAAGGGAAGAAAGCCACATTATTGAAGAGACGGGTGCACACAACCTTAAACCTTGGCAGACTCTCTGTGGTTCTGAGAACCCGTCTGGCTTGCCTTCTAATTCAATCTGGCTCATGATTTCACAATTTCTCATAAACTAACAATGGAAATGAACAAATGTATTCAATTCTGGACTTGA
Source organism: Neogale vison (assembly GCF_020171115.1). NCBI lineage: Eukaryota > Metazoa > Chordata > Mammalia > Carnivora > Mustelidae > Neogale > Neogale vison. The sequence continues at coordinate 129,842,089 of NC_058105.1, forward strand.
TTTAAAAAGCAAACAAACAAACAAACAAAAACCACCCAACTCTCCTGGGATTGCTGTTTCAAACATCTTCAGAAAATAGAGTCGGGGGGTGAGGGGGACTTGTGTCCCAACCTTTGTTCTATTTGAAACTGCAATGACAAAGACATCCAGTAAGACTCCACCACCCCCTTCCCCTGTGTGGCTCCCAACAAAGAAACAAACTTGAAATGTCGGATCCACTTTCCACGCTGTTTATTCAGCTGGAGAACAAACCTGGCTCCAAGGAACAAAAACAACAGGGTCAGAAAGCTTCCCGACCCCTGAAATCCCTTGACGAGCATGTTTTTCAAAGCGGAGGACACAAAGTCAACACAAGCGACCCTCGAAAGACCTGATGTCCCTTCGTAGCTCCCATGCCTGCCTCCTCTGCACACTGTACTTTTCATTTTCGCCGGGATTAAAGCACACTTGCCTTCGGCTGACATTTGCCACAGGGCTACCGACTTGTGAGACCAGATCATTCTGTTAGCAGTGAGCTGCACAGTTAAGAAGTCAGGACCAGGGTCCCCAACAAGGAAATATGGAGTCAGGACAGCTAAAGTCAAACAGCGCTGACATTCTGCTTGGCAGCCTCTGCAGAAATGACTTCGGCAAACTGTCCTAAAATAAGACAATGAACCATAAAAGCTTTTCTCAATATCACGGGCAAGAGGAAGTTAAGACCTAAGCCCCCAGATGTCAGAAAAAAAACAAACAATGACAACAACAACAACAACAACAAAAACATCAAACAAAAACAATAACAACAACAAAAACACAGAAAACAAAAAACAAAAAAACAAAAACAGACTGTCAGCTCATGGACCTGAACCTAATAGATAGACAAATCTGTGACCAAAGCCCTGATTGACACGACTCAGCACATCCTGATTGCTTAAGAAAGTTTTGCAAAAGAGCTCAGAAAAATCCGCTGTGGTTTATGGATGTCTGTGTTCACTATACATAAAGTTGTTTGGATTGCTGTATGTTAGATATACCTGGGTCCAGGTACTGTTGGTGATTTAGAAAACTTAAACTTGAAAACTCCAGGGGCAACCCACTCAGGCCACCCCTCCGTCTCTGGGAGCTTTGTGCTCTTACTCCATAATATGGAGTTGCTTGCCTGGCCACCCTTGATCTGGTCTACATCTTCATTCATGAGAATAGCATGAGTGAGACCAGCGAACACTATGGGACTCCAGTCCTGTAACACTATGGGCTGGGGGCTTGTCCTCTGCACCAGAGAGGATGCTTAGGTGTCTACCCACTGCATTCCAGAACCATGCATAAGTCGTGAAAGATCAGTTATGTCCCCAGACATGGCGATGTGTGCCTCAGTGGACAAAATTGGCCCTAGTTGAGAATCACTGTCTGTGATGATAGAGAGAAAAGTATCTGCAAAAAAGAAAAAGAAAAACAAACAAACAAAAAATTCCAATTTTGTTCTGTTCCACTACTAAAAAGCACATAACACACCCCAACATCATTTTTTTTGGGTCACACCATCCCTGGCCCCTGGCGTTGACATTGGATGATAATGTGAGTCTTGGTTTCACCTCAGAAAACTAACAGGTATGCTTCTTTGCAGAAGTCCTATGGGAGCTGTTGTTCTGCCAGCCCTTGCTGGTTCAGGGAAAGTGATTGTCCCAAATGTGATGGGCGGATCTTCCACTGGTCCTTCGGGGCGGGGTGGGAGGGGGGAGGCTGAGACCGCCACCCTGACCTGGCTCCCAAACTGATCTTGCATCTACTCCAATGGACGTGATGGAGTGCCCACTCTGATCACATGCTGACCTTTTTGCCTCTGAGCCCAGTTCTGCCTGTACATTCTAAGCAGGACCACTTTCAGCTGGCCTCCTGGATGGACGGCCATGTGCACACTTCAACTTCATGGATGCAAAACTGTCCCAAAGCCTATGGCCTCCTTAGCTTCTTTCTCACCAGGGAAGACTTGATTTTGCTGCCCCAGGCTCAGGAGAAGTGCCTCTGCTCTCTCTGAATGCAGATGATGAGCCCTTCTCACCTTAGCAGAAAGCCCTGGTGGGCTCTTAGCTCATCACCACTGCCCAGGTACCACATTGGACAGAGTTACCAGCATGTGCCCTGCACGACCATTTATAGCTCATCCTACTGCATGCACAGGCCAGCATGTGTGGAAGATCGATTCTGAGCACCACACCATGCTGATGAGCTCACACATTTCCCCCCATAACCCTGAAAGATGCACAATGCCTTGGACTCTATCAGGATTCAAGACACAGTGTCTTGTCTTCCTTGTGATAATTCATTGCTGATCATACTTTTGTGGGCAGAGACCATGGATATGGACCATCCCCCAAAGTGTTCCAATGCTTGGGGTCTCTCTGAGATATTGACACTCAAGTGTTCAAGTACAAAGTCTTGAGATTTCATGCACTGTGTTTTTCTTTCTTCCTTCCTTCCCTCCTTCTGCCCTTTTTTCTTTCTCCATTCTTTCTTAATTAGGTTTTATTTGCTTATTGGACAGAGAGACAGTATCAGTGGGAAAGGGAGAAGCAGACTCCCAGCTGAGCAGGGACCCTGATTCAGGACTCGATCCCAATACCCTGGGATCATGACCTGCCCCAAAGGTAGACGTTCAATGGATTGAGCCACCCAGGCACCTTCATGCACTGTTTCTAATCTCATATCACATGAAGGGCATTTTGTGACCATATCAAGAAAGGAAACCCCAGCCAGAATAATAAAAAACAATCAACACTCCCCCCCGATCAGTAAAAGGACTTTATGTATATACTTTGTTGTGCACACCAAACACATGGCTGCAGCGCCCATGAAATCATTACACACAAAGACATAATTTGCCCATTTGTTTCTTCTTTGCTTTTATGTGGCAAAGGTGTCGAATGAAAACGTGTGTCCAATTGCAGAGTGAGGAAGAGTTTTTGTAATTCCAGAGGGATTGCAGACCCAGCCATCTACAGTAAAGAGCCACAGAACTCGGGCCACCAAGATGAGGACAACACCCAACACAAATGCAACTGTCTTTGCCACATTTGCTGGGGGCCCTGGAGGGAAGGTCATCACATCATTCCAGGATGGGGTGCCTGATGCTAAGTCATCTTTAGAGCAGATGGGCTGCCTGTTCTGCAGCCCAGGGAGCGGTAAGTCTCTGGAACAGCAGGGATGAGATGTTGGAATTACTCAGAAGAAGCAGCACTGTAACAAGACACGAGCCACCACCAAACAGTGCTTACAACCTAAGTGAATGATGAGGCCCTCCTTCAACATAAAACCTCCACCGCTTCCTAGATGCAAAGGCAGGACACCAGTGCCCTTGCCTGAGTCTGCCAAATAGCTCCTCACCTTTCCCTCCATCGTAGCCTCAAGTTTGGCACGTGAAAATGAACCCTTGTTTCAACCCTGCATTACTCTGTGCCTACAAATGCAGCCCCAAATGGTACATCTTTGTGGCATCCCGTGTTTTCCTAAGAGTGTCATGAGCTGTTCAGGCAGCTGGAGATGCAATTAAGGTGTTTACAGTACATAAAGGAACACGTCCAACTCCCTCCTGGCATCTCTCCACACGGCGGCAGCTCCTGTTCCCCCACACTCCCGCCCCTCCAGGCCCGATGCTCTGTGGTCCCTTCCACGCTCCTGTAAATTAGCATGAATGTTATGCCTGTTGTGGGAGGTCTTGAGGTCTTCTTGGCTTACAACGATCAGAGCTGTCGGCAACAAAATGAAGAACAAAACGCTCCTGGTTTTGTGAGTTTGTTTAGCTATATTTCTGGAACCGAAGGGGACCACGCCATTTGTCATCCAAACTGAGATGGGAAGGGCAAAGCTTTTCATAAGTTCACAGGCACAGGTGTAAATTGGGACAGCCTCAGGCAAGTGAAGACGGGTAGTCAGCTCACCACGTGTGGAGAAGGAAATGAAATAAACTGGGACATGCCTATGTACGGGCACACTAGAATATTATTTAGCCAGAAAGTGGAAAGAAACTCTGACACATGCTACACCACCAATGAACATGAAAAACGTTATGTGAAGGGCAAGAAGCCAGCCACAAAGACCCTAAATTATAGGATTCCACTGGTAATAAATGTCCATCATAGCTAAATCCAAAAAGACAGAAAGACTAGTGGTTGCTTAGCGTGTGAGAAACGGGGATTGTCTGGTAATGGGACTGGGGCTTTTTGGGGGGAAGGAGAAAGTTTGGGACCTAGTTCAGGGTGATGGTTGTACAACATTGTGAATGCACTAAATGCCTGTTAATTGTGTCCTTTGGTTCGTTTCATGTTTTGTCCATTTTGTTTCAATGGAGAGAAAAAGGAAGTGGAACTATGGTGAGCTTTTTCCTGCTATTATGAGAGTTCAAAAATTCAATATCCTGATAATTCTTATTCTACTGGGTTTTCATGAAGAGTTTGAGCTGATAACCGTTGCTACAACTTATCAGCATGGCTCTATCCACATTATATCTCCTGAGAGTGTATGTGTGCACCCAAAGGTGGGTTTTGTCTCATTCCGCCTCATTAAGCAACATCCTGCCCATTACCTTCTGTAAAGGCTACAACTAAAGCAGACCTCCAAGAACCCAAGGTAGTCCCTTTTTGCTCTATGCAGCTTGAGTCTCTTAGAGCTGCTACCTTGGGGTTTCATATCATGGTGGTTCAAGACACCCGTGTTCACCCAAATTGCATGGAAATGAGGAAATCCTGACATTGAGCAAAACCCACAAAACTTGAATAGAATTATTGTGGGAAAATGAACATCGTAATCAATTACTGCAACTTTGGTTGGTAGAGGTTGGATGGTCCATGTCTCATCATGTTTCTTGGCCAAATGGGTCAGCTTCTTAGTAAGAAAAAGGAGCAGCTGGGTCTTTCCATAGTAACATGGTCTCTGTGTCATATTCTCAGCATGTGGAGATCCGTGGTATAGGACAGTGGTATAGGACAGTCACAGCGTGGCAGATACTTAACCCTTGTTATTGACCAAAGGTCAACAGAAAGACCACTCACTGAACTTCTACTAATCAGGCCATTACCATTAACCTACTGGAAATGCTGAACAGAAGAGAGTCAGAAGGGGATGACGGGCGTTTTCTGGGATTCCAGCCCACATTCACGCTTTGCACACCTTATACTGCAGGCATATCTTCAGCACCCTTCGGAAAAAGGAGACACACATCTCCCTTTGATTAGCTATGATTCTGGATTTCCACAGAATCATTCCTAAGAATCATTCCAGAGAATGCCTTTCTATAAAAGGCAGCCATGATCCCATAAAATGCAGGCTATATTTCCTCCCCAAATATTTCATTTTGGTAAGCAAATCTTTAATAAACTTATTTTTTCTTTCCACCAAGGCACTCCGTATCCAGACAGAATGAGAATTCTGGTCTACAGAATATTGAAGAGAAGGGAATCCTGGTTCAGACAGCAGCTGCAATGAGGGCCGTGCCATGGCTTCGCCGAAATGCTTCCCAGATGCCATGATGTCATATGATACAGCAAACACCCACAATGTCCTTCTTTTGTTTAGTCTTAAACCATATCCGTGGACACAGGTCAGAACTATATGCGTAGACATGTTTGTTCATACGTGTTAGAATAATTCTGGCACTGTGCTCATGTTTATATCAAGACTTGCTAAAATTCATTAGTGCACCCACACTCTGATAGCCAACAAAATCAGGGGAGTCCATAGTTTATGGACATGATTATGATCGTGCCTTGGTCTTCAACCAGTGGCAAAGTATGTGTAAAACCATGTGCATGAAAGGCATCTTTAAATGCTAATTGGAAAAGACTTTTCTAGGAAGGCATGAGAAATCCTTAAATTGCTTCCCTGAGAAGGGGCACAGTTACAGAGTGGGAAGAACATACGGTATATCGGAGAAGTGCAGAAGAAGCAAATGCATTGGATTTACAAGGCTTTAGGGTAAAACACCACCACCACCACACCGGGAAGTCATATTATACACCAGGGAGAGTGGGTCTTGCCAGTGGCTGGTTAGACGTCACCTTTGCATGAATCACCTGGTCTTTGGTCAAAGTTAAATATAAAATATCTCAGTGAGCAAACAGTTCTGCCTAAGTGCTCTGGTATCATTTTCCCAAACAGCAGACTCTGCACACGGCTGCAGAGAGTGCCCTTGGGAGAGCATGAGCTAGAGCTCAGAAAAAGCCCAAGAAGATTCAATATTTCCCTCAGGATATCCCCAGGAGAATGTCCACAGGCCTGGAAACACTTAACCACCACTTGCTTATTTGAGAGAAGTCAGAAAGGATTATTGAAACAGATTGGAATGTTAAACCAAATTTACAAATGTCCTTAAACTGTTTTCATTAACCAAAAAAGATGCTGAAACAGGAAAAACAGTGAAGCTGGGAATGTAGCGGGGACTGACCCCTAACCCTCAAAGGGGAAAGTCATTGTGGGTATTTAGGAAAAAGGAAAATGTTAGATCTGACCAACCAAAAAAATGAGGAAAAGAAATGTCAAATGAAAGTGTTCTATCTATCATGTCTATCAATCTATTCATTTTCAATCATCTATGTATCTATGTATCTCTTCATTCATTCCAAGAGTATTTTATTTTATTTTATTATTTGAATGTAGCTAACACAAAGTTCTATCATTTTCAGGTGCACAACATAGTGATTCCACAAGGTTATACATATGCTATGCTCACCCCACGTATAGCTACCATCTGTCACCATGCAACACTATTACAGAACCATTGACTATATATTCCCTGTGCTGTGTCTTTTATTCCCACAGAGGAAAGTATTTTAAAATGAATGTCCTTGGAGTGTTGGAAAATAAATCAGATGCAAAACAAAAAAACAACAAAAAACAACAACAACAACAAAAAAAAAACATGATCAAGAACTCTTACTAGTTATGACATCAGGGCCTTTGGTGAAATTGAAGTCATTCATCAACGGAAGACACAGCTTGAGGTTCCATGTGTGTATTGCACAATTACTGTTGGGACCCTAGCGCCTATGAGCCAATATGCCACTTGTGGGTAGGGTCTAGTCAAGAAGGAAACAGGGCATGTAGGTCAAGGCGAGATCCCACAGACTTTCGTGCAGTACTGGGAGCATGATGGCTGTCTCCTTGGTGAAAGGAGATACCTTTAGGGTGGGATATTAATTCAAGTTTTTGGACAAAACTCTGCAGAGAGCAATAAAGTATGGTGGTAAACTAGATGTCGCAGTTGCTTCTGCCCATGGAGACATTACAAATTATGATTGTTGAGTATGGGCAGCTCCTGACCTGTTATCAAAGCCATCGGGGTAAAAGAAAGATTAAGGAATCAGTGAAGACACAGAGAAAACTCTAGAAGCTGTCAGCTTTGAGTTCCAACTGGAACCAAATGCATCAAAACTCTTTGGATGCAATCGGATAGTGAGGCATTGGCAAATAAAATACTGTAATTAGTGCACATTCAGAGGTTACTCAAGTTGCCCAAATGACATAATACAGAGAAAACTGGGATACACCCAGAGTTAAGGTTTTCTCACGAAAGCCCAGAGGATTTATGCATTGGGAGTCCAATGTCTCTGGCCAACCCCAATACTCTGTGTGGACTCACAGATTTTCAACTATTTGATGATGAGAAAAGTTTCCAGTGGAGAAAAAAAAAAAAAAAAAGCACATGGAGGGAAGGATTTCCCTGGAAACACTGCTGTTATGGGAGAGGTCAGATGTTGATTCCCAAAAGCCTGAGGTCAAACTAGCTCCTTTTGTCTTCCCGGCCCCTCTGCCTCACCCCTACAGCAGTGAGGTTAGTGACTGACAGTCTTCCTGAGTCAGCACCACACCCCCACGATTGTCCTAGAGCATGAAAAGCATGCTTTTTACTCCCCCACCCGGCCCCAATCAAAGTCGTCTAAAGCAGTTTTATTCAAAAGTCATGGCTGTGGCCTGGGTGCCGGAGAATTCTAAAGATGAATTTCCTTCCCGCAATTGTCAGAGACATTATATTTGGTGGGCAAGCACTAGAACTCACAACAATAAAGGCATTGTTCTTCGCAACTCTGAAAGTGTATCTAAACATGTATTTTTCCTAAATGCATTGTTTTAAATATAGTTGTTTTGCTCTAAAGATGGTACTGACCTGAAGCTAAATCACAGATTTGCTGCTTCCTCAAAGAAAGTTACCCTTTGTGCACACACAGAGACTTGCTCCTGAAGGGTGTTCCTGGTGTCTGTTGTCTACAGAATCCATGCAGTAGAGGAAGAAAATATCAGGGAATTCATGGAGGCATCTGCTCATCAGACATGCTGGGCTATCATCAGTTAGATTCATGCAAATGATCACATGGTAAAAGGGAATGTTAGCCTACATGACTCCTCTTGGCATTCAGTGCACTCATAGGACATACCTTAGCGTACAGAACAGTTCAGTGTCTACCCTAGAAACAGTAGGGCTGTCTACCTTAGAATAGTAGAGCTGTGCGTTCTGGAGCCTTTCCTGCATACATGGGAAATTCCCTAAGGATGACCCCCCCACTGTTTGAAATCATCCACCATGAACACCAGAGAGCGTAACTAAAATGAAATCTTTGCATTTGGAAGCCCTGACTGACTACATGTTAAAGCACATCTCCATAGTACGTATGAATAGATATATGGTTGGTAGACAGGATGGATAGATAGATAGATAGATAGATAGATAGATAGATAATGGATGGATAGATAATAGAGGGATGGATGGATGGAAAAATAGATGATAGAGGGGTACATGGATGGATGGGTGGATGCATGGATAGATGAAAATAGACAGAGGGATGGATGCATAGATGGATGGGTGGATGGATAGATAGATGGACAGATAGACAAATAGATAGATACATAGATACACAGATAATAGATTGATAGACAAATGATAGATTTCTGGATAGCTAGATAGATGATGGATGGATAGGCAGATAATAGATGGATACATGGACAGATGATGGATGGATGAATGAATGGATGGATAGATGGATGGAAAGATGGATATGATCAATGAATAGATAGATGGATAGATAGATGATAAATTGCTAGGTGATAGATTTCTGGATAGGTAGATAGATGATGGATGGATAGATTGCTGGTAGATGGGTAGATCAATAGATAAATAGATGATAGGATTGATCGATGATAGATCGATAGATAATAGATGATCGTTATTTTCTCAGTCTCTCTTATGCTTTTGTCTCAATCCCTCTGGAAGAGTGTCTACACTTACAGTCACATCATGCTTATTGAAATGTGACATGTGAGAACAGGCAAGGTCATGCACATCCCAAGGAGGTACATTCCTTGTGGTGTTGGCATTTGGCCGGAACCAAATACACACTTTGAAATGGCACCACCCAAGAGCTCCCCAAACCCCCTTCTGTGACACTGACCTCCAGCAAAGTCAATCTGGGAAGCGTTAATTCCAGGAGCACTTTACCAGCGAATCAATCACCAGCCATCATGAGCAAAGCACAGGCTCTCCCATACATGAGACAGGGCACAGCAAGCTGGCCACATCCATGCAGGTGGAAATAATTAAGGAGAGTTACCCACCCCAGAACCCACACAGAGGAAAACAACAAGCAATAAATATCTTCCCATGTCTCTACTCTCACCTTGGCCAAAATGAAAACTGAAGAGTTGAAAACACACCCAATATGCGTGTTCTCCCCTACTCCTGGGGAAGGGCAGAAACATACCCCAAACACCATAGTCAGGCACCATCAGACCCTCTGCATGGCCACTGTTCAGCCAATGTTCCCCTACATCCTTTGGGGTCTAATAAACATATGGTGACTTACAAAATCCATGTGGCCCAAAGACAGAAAATCAAGGGCTAAACAGTCACAGGTGGTTTGTTTGCAAGGTCTGTCCTATTGAAATACAGCTGATGGGTGCCTTACACAGGGGACACTGATTCCTCACAGATCTGGAGACTGGGAGTCCAAGATCAAGGTATCGCCGTGTTCATTTCCTTCTGGAGCCTTCTTCCAAGCTTGTAGATGGCCACCATGTTGCTTGCCATGTGGTGCACAGAGAGACAGGGAGACAGAGAGAGATAGGGTGTTTTTCCTATAAGGACATTAGTTCTACCGGATCAGGGCCTCACCCTTAAGATGTCGTTTCATGTAATTACTTCCTTACTGAAAACAACATCCACGCCGGGTATTAGGGCATCATTATATGACCTTGCAGGGAAGTGGGGGCACGAACATTCAGTCCTTACAGATGGAAATAAATACCCAACAGCAAACATTTCATGTACCGAAAGTGAGGTTTCCCCCAACCCATCCATTAGCCTAATGAAATGTCTGGTGAAGGATTTCTCAGAAGCACAAAAAGAAAAATCTCATGCGTCAGGTAGTCCCTCTCAAATTTATTTTTCAAAAAAAAAAGAAATTTTTTTTTTTTTTTTAAATTTCCTTTTGCACACGGGTTTAACATGTAGTGCTGTTCTTTGAGTTTATCCTCACTCGGGCTGTTGGGATCTGTCCAGGCAGGGCACATGGATTCATTTTGTGTTCTGGACCCGGGAGAAGTTCAAGAACGAAGACCAAAAATAGTGCTGCTTTGAGCGGGTTTTACCTTGAGTGTTCACGGAGCTGCCTGTGCATGACGTCGGGATAGAAGTTAAGTTTGAGAATGCATCAGCCAGAGGCACTGATGGTCATGATGAGTCTTCAGCAGTATTGGACATTATTAGCCCATCTTCCTGCACCACAGTGAAAGTTTTCTTCTTATGGGCTGATAGGGCACCAAAACTTACAATACTCTCTTGTAGATGGACACAGTGGAACAGGTGCCATTCAAAAAATCTACCAGCAAATCTGGTGGATTCCCTGAGCTCCCCACCAAGCAGGGAGAGTGGTAGGCAGTTAAAGTCCATGCAAATGATTAATTGCCTTTGGTGACTTTTGGATCAATGCATGGTGGGGCCTACATAGCTACCCCTTGACCACCATCTCCAAGAATTTCTCCAAGCTGATTTGTGGGTGCAGGATGAAGGGACCAAACTTGTCCTTCTGATCACAAGAGTTAGACCTCCTATCCAGGAGGTGTCAGCAGAGGAGTGGCTGGTCTGGGCTGCTCTTGGAGCTGAGGCCAACCTCACCTGTCTACACATGGGCAGCACCGGGGACCATGGCTTGCAGGCTGCACGGCTCTTGGTCATTTGTCCTGGTCAGGGGCCTATTGCTGTCCACAGGGGCCCTTTGGAATCTTGCATACATCCTACATCTGGTTGTGGCCTGGGATACTTGCCTTTAACCTTTACGTGTGGGGGAGAAATTATGTGTATGTTTCTGCATGAGTTTATGTATGTGTATCTGTCATGGACATGATTTGTGTGTGCATGTGTTGGTATATATGCACGTGTGTATTTCTGTATGAGTTTACGATGCACGTGTGTTTGTGCTTGCGTAGGTGTTGGTGTCCATGTGTCGGTGTATATTTTTTCTCACACCATAAGCTGCAGTTTCGAATACCAATGAAGAGATCCAGCTCACTAAAATGTCTCGTGTGTGTAGTTAACCACGCATATCAATGGCATTTGGTTTTAGGCTGGGAACGGAGGCTTTTGAATCAGTCCCATATGACAGTTTGAAGCTTATGTGAAAATAAATCCCGAGTAACACCACACCTTCAAACATGTTTCCAAGAGGTGGGAAAAAAAGTGTTTCTGGTCTAAAATTCCAACAGATATATGTGAAGTTGCTTAAAGGCCCAGAGACCTTGTCTCAAAATGCATACAAGAAACTCTTCCAAAATAATGTGTTTCATCTATAAATATTACATGATGTCTGCTGGCAAAGGCTTTCTCCGCAGAGCACTAAAATTATGTTGGATATCTTCACGTATATCCTGATTACTGTGGTCTAAGCGTGTATACTGTTTTGTAAGCACACACACACATGCACAGTGTCTTGAACTCCATTATCTATCACCTGCATGCATGACCCTTCCAAACTTCACTGTGACCTCTGAAGCAGATCCTACGCACTTCCAAATGTTACATACGGTTAAACTCACACCCAAAAGGTTAATGGATGTTCTGCTCCCACAGAAGAGTATAGCTCTAAACCATGTTCTTCCTATAGACACAGATTTCAGGGTAATGCAAGTCAGCTCTGTAAGGAGGAATGAAGGAAAATCATCATGGTCATTTATTTAGTGAGGCCACTACAGGGATAGCTGCATGAGATGCCCTTTCTCAACAGGGGAATGATCCCTGAAAGAAAATCCCTTACAGGAATAAGCCCAGGCCCGGAATGGTGTGGACAGAGGGCTCAGGTTTCAGGCACTATCTCTGTGAGATTTATCATCTTGGAGGCATGTGGTGCTCTGCTCTGCGCCTCTGGGCAGACTGCTGTGGCTCAGTCCTTCCAGGGTGGTGACGTAACCGGTCTGGAAAGTGCCGGCAAGGGCTGAAGACCTGCCCGGTCTGCACACACTTGATAGGAGGTGGGAGGTCCTTCAACAGCATTATCTATCACCTTCCTTTCCAAAAGCCCTCTCCAGGGGTATTCGCATCGTTCATGCAAAATCTCTAAATGTCACCACCCACAGGGGTGGGGAAAAGCATGACCCCTTGGAAATGTAGGTTTTGCAATCACACGCTTGTCTAAGAAACGAAAAGAGTCTCACCAGGGGTGCAGATTTATATATTTCTCCAGGAGGGAAAAAAAAAGAATACTGGGAAAACATAAGACGAAAATGTGGGGAACTTTCCTAAAGCGACCCTTGGAGAATTTGGTGTGGTTGACCCAGGGAGCTGCAGGCAAGGTCTGTGGTTAGGACATCTGTAGTTGACTCACTTCTGGAGATGAAGGGAGAGCCAGTGGTGACCAGTTCTTTTGTGCCTTTGGCAAAACTGGCTTGCCTTGCTGCCTCATGGGGGATGCCGTCTTCTGGGCAGAGACAAGCAGAAGCAGAGCAGAAGCAGAGCATGTGACAAAAAGTGCCGTTAGACTCAGATGCCAGGGTCAGGAATTCCTGGGCATGGAGAGACCCATTGACTCTTGTATTTTCTACCCTGAATGCACATCAGCTTGACTTTAAAAAAAAATGGGGGGAGGGTTTGAAAAGCTATAGTAATGTCTTGGCTATGACCTCAAATCAGTCAACTGAAGAAAAAATCAAGAGCATGAAAGGCGACCCAAAGAATGGGAGGAAATATTTGTCAATCATACATCTGAGAAGGGATTCAAATCCAGAATATACAGCCAGTCTACCGCTTAAGGAAAACCAACCAAACTCACAACCCAATTAGACAATGGGCAGAGGTCTTGAAGAGACGTTCCTCCAAAAGAGACCTACCAATGACCGACGCGCCCATGAAAAGACGTTCAACATCCTTTGTCCTTCTGGAAATGATGATCGAAACCAGCAAGTCTAGGAGACTCTGGGAACTTCCATGACCAAGTGCCCTGGAAAATGGGGGGGGAGATAAGAAGGAAATCAGGGCCTGGAGAGCCTTGGTGAGGTGAGGACCATGGGAACGGGTTCTACCCAGAGTGAGGAGCCCCAGGTGGTATTGGGGTTCAGCAACTATGTGTGGGTTGAGAGCAAACTGGCACCCAAGCATCCTCAACATCCCCTTTTATTAGGTGTGTGTGAGCTGTGTGCTGGGCCGATGCAAATTATGAGGAAGAAATGCAGAATCTTGCTGTTTATCAGGGGGATGTATGAGTTCACTAGGGCTGCTATGACAACCACCATATTCTGGCCAGTGGCAACAACACACAGTATTCCTTCCTGGTCCTGGAGGTTGGGAGTCTGAGATCCAGGTGGGGCCAATACTGGTTTCTCTGGAGGCCTCTCTCCTGAGTGTGTAGATGCTGTGATCTCCCCGTGTCCTCACGTGGTCATCCCCCTGTGCGTGTCTGTGTCCTCACCCCGTCTTCTTATAGGACCCCACTCCTATGGGATCAGGACACACCCTCATAACCCCTTTTGATTCAGTTACCTCTTTGTAAACACCCCACCTCCAAATGCAGTCCCATTCTGAGGTAACAAGGGTTAAGGCTTCAATATATGGATTTTAGGGGATCCCAAGTCAGCTCCTGCTTGGAGAGGAGGGTATGGTACATATTTTTCCTTCAGCAAAGCTACCATTTGCATCAGGAATTCCATTTTTCACAGACACACTGAAATAAGCACTCCTTATTTTTGTCTTCCTCAAAGAATGCAACCCTTCCCTCTCTTGTAATCATTACGGGGGAGTAGAAAAATTATTTGATGCATGCCAGAGGAAACCAAAAACACACTTGCATTTTTCTCTGGTAACTCTTCCAAGACTGCCATTCAATTGGGCGATACCAGTAAAGGGAGGAACGGAGGAAAAATTCAGGAGGGAGACCACAGATAAATCTCCCTACATTGTTAGTGTTCACTGAGTGACCCTGCTAAGCCGCTGTTTGTCACAGACAGGGAGGGACCTGGGGACATGCCTCACCTCATACTGGTAAGTAGTTAGCAACACAAAGTGTAGGCAAATGCATGAACCTTTAAGACTCAATATCCAAAACACCTACTCTGGCGTGGGTCAGGGAGACTTGGAGCTACATTTGCACATTCCGGGAGGACTTGGTCATTCCTTCCACTGAGGGAGGCAGGCCTGGTAGGAAAATGGCAATTTTCAGAGCTGGGGGTGGAACTCCATCAGAGCTGGGTTTGAATCTCTGACCAGCTCCTAGGTCTGGGAAACTCCTCATTTCATTATGATAATTTTTTTTTTAAAGATTTTATTTTTAAGTAAATTCTTCATCCAACATGGGTCTCAAACTTACAACTCCAGGATCAAGAATTGTCTGCTCTACCAACTGAACTAGCCAGGTGTCCCTATGGTGAACTTTTTATCAAAAGTAAGATAAAAACTCAATACTCCCCTTGTCAAAGACTGTGAGAATCAGCATTATGTGTTGTGAAACAGTGAACTCCCTCCTGCTAGTTCTCACTGTGTTTCTGTCCATGCACATAGGAGAGCGTGGACCTCTCCCACAAGTCATTTCTGGGTGCCTCTGCCTTCTGGGAAGATGGCCACAGGTGAGTCCATTGAACTTGAAGTGTCCTCAGATGTCCCAGGACCCCCTTGTCTTTATGTAGCACACATCTTAATATTTTAGGCATGCATTATGAGTCATTTTTCTGCTAACTGAACTTCTCACATAAAACTTAAAAAAAAAAAAAGATATTTAAGGCTTGGCCTCCCTTGCCCTCAATGTGCCCCTCTAGATGTATAATTGGTGAATAGAATGGTGAGATATTTAAAGTGAACAATGAGGTCATGTAAAATACATGTACATTGTGGAAACACAGGATAAATTATTTTTTCTGACTCTGAGTCGTCAAAATTAAGTACGTGAAAAGTTTTCAAAGATTTTTTTTGAAGGATTTCATTTTGGGGTCAGTTTCACAAGGAATGAAATAAATAATGTAGAATTATTTTTTTATAGCAAATATGGTCATATGTCTATGCCTCAGTGACATTTTTAAAAATGATTTGAATTACGGACAAGTGTCGAATTGCATTTTTTTAGTAAATGTACATCTTTCATTCAGATCTGAAGACTCTGTTTATAAATGTACCAGCTTCAAGATGAATACACAAATATCAACTCTCTTTCCATCTCTCAAGTTGTTTTCATTACAAATATTTAAAAAAAATATTGATGAGGATAGAGTCTGAATTCTTTCAAGTATTATTGCTTTCTGGATTATGAAAGTTTTTCAAGAGCAATGTGTTTATCACCTGTTGGCAAAAATCATTTAAATTTTGATCAGAAGCATGTACTCAGTGGTTATGGTCAAATATATATTTATCTTACGAGGGTCTTCTTTTGTCTTGTTTTGCTTTACTTCATGTATTAATGTTCACAATGATGAAAAATTTCAGGCTGTGGGAGTCCTACAGTGGTGTTTCTTCTCTGGTTTTATTCTTCTCCATGTCTCTGGAGTGCAGACATTCCTGACACTGACTGTAGTAGAGCCCACAACATTCCCCCATGTGGGCGTTGGGACCTCCACAGCCATATAAAAGGATTATTCCAGAACAACCCAATTTCAAGTGACTCATGATGCCCTTTACTCAGCCTTCCCCATTGTATATAAGGGACTACGTGCCCAGGACCTCTGTGGTTTAATGTTACCTCTTTCATAGCTTAGAAATATATAAGCTTAGAAATATCTCAGAAAAATTTGTTAGAAATATCTTAGAAAAATATAAGCTTAGAAATAGGTTGGGAAAATATGTTAGTAACAATCCCTCTGTTTTTAGAATTTCTTCCAGGAACCCCAAGTAGGGCCAAAACCAACACAGCAAAGCAAGTTAAGTTGGATATGGATCTGCTTTGACATCCTTATCCTCCCTTTTCCTACCCACAGGAACTTCTGTCAATGTAGCTAGAATCCTCAAAACATCATCTTTGTCACCTTCAAATGACCTCTCCTTGGCAAAGAACTTTCTCAACCAGTTGCTATGGTCATAACATAGTAACGGTTGAAAAATCCCAAAAAGCACTCCTAAAAGTCAAATAATTCTCGTGCATGGATTCTAGGTTCTTCTGGTGACCCAACTTATCTTGAGGACTTATAATGGGTCAGACAGGTGAGAAGCAGTATGTGTCTATGATCTCAAGGAATCCTAAGAATGATGGATTGTGCTGGCTACCACTGACAGACTCCCTCTGGATTCTGTAAAAGCAGAGCCTGGAGCAAGGGTTGTGTGCTAACCCTTTGGGATTACATGTTTCCTTCCATGGCTAGACCCAGGCATTCCAATTCATTAGACTTCTCTCTCCTGCTTTTAAGTTCTTAACATACTGAACAGGGTCCTTCTAACTTACTCCATATCTGCATTCCCTTTTCCATCCAGGACCCCATGGTACCCACTTTTCTTTCTCTAAAGCCACCCCAGTTAAACAGATTTTCTCTTTGCTAGCAACATACTGTGAGGTGCCCACTTCCTGTCCTGTGATGCAGAGGGGAGACCCATGCCCTTTCCTCCCCTGCCTTAGGCAACCCATCCCAAAGGCACAACAGCTGATCTGATAAACTCATGTTATTATACACATTCTTGCTGAGTCTCATCTCTTTCTCCATTCTTACAACAGACACACATTTTAGTGGTTCTGTAAGAAAGGATTGAGAACTAACCTTCATTTAGGACCCACCATACGCTGGGGTTTTAGGAACTGCCTTTTGCTTTATCTCAAGCAAAGCACTCAACAAAGTTCTGTAAAATATTTGTTTCATACATGCACACACACACACACACACACAGACTCACACATCCTCAATGAAGTTCCAAGAACTTGACAAAATTCAAGAAGAGAAGGACAGAGATGGGAATTCTTATGATAGTAAGTCTACCATAGGGACACTACAGTGACCTTAATTCAGACCATATAAAATGACTTGAGAACAAAAGGTACTACAAAGATATCATCTACTTTAATTCCATGGGATTCAACACTACAAATGTTAGTGACTTTTCCCAATCCTAAGCTTATCAACTGCCCATGGTCTTTAAGGGAACCAGGAATACTCTTTTTGGAGCCAGGTGTCTTGAGTTTGGAAAACTCTGAGCTTACTTTTCTTCCTGTATTCTTAGTTTGACTTCATCTGACTTGGGTAGATAAAGAAAACTCACTCAGATTGGAAGAGAATGACCCAAGCACCCAGCCTTTCTCCCCAGGGAGCTGCCAATATGAGAACCAGCTTTGTTCTGCATACATGTGGAAATGGAGAGCCACCTGGGTTGAGGTTTGTCTCCTTCCACCTGAAAACCCTTGACTTTGTTCTGTCTCCCGCTCTATCCTGGAGCGAGATTTTGGCGGCCTCTTCACGCCCATGTGTGTACCCTTTGTAGATCTTTGGAGAGGCTGTTGTCCTTCTAGTCAATACAGTCCTTAGAGGTGGTCACCATGAGTGCTGGAAGCACACCTCCCTTCCTGGAGACGATCGGCAAATGCCCAGCTGCCATGTGAGTTGGAGAGAACTAGAAATTACAGGGCTCCCTTCCATCACTAGCATGGGAGGGTGGAGACAATCCCATGGTAAGGCTTTCACATTTGCAGCACGGAAGCTGGTGAATGAAGATTTAAAGCACACGGTGCCACAAAACAACACTAACTCCGTTCAACCTGGACTCTTTGGGCTTCGTCCTTCCTCTCCCTGGACAGGAGTCTGAGCTTACTTTGTGGTTTTCAGAACCACAGGATAGTGTGTTTATAATATAATATCCCATTACACAAATTATATTACTGATGAGCACTGACATTTTGGTGGAAAGACACAACGAAAATGATGCTTTTGGCGGTTGTTGCTCCCAGGCTGTGTCTTTCATAAAGTTCAATGTCGGTGCCAAGGTAAAAGAAAAAAGGCATCTGAATAATCAATTTACGTTGCTCCTGGCTTCTGCTAAGAGTAGGTTTTTTTTTAAGATTCTGCTCACTTTACCCTTTACCTTTTAAAGGTTTATTTAAAACCCACATTTAAAATATAAGCATAGATTAAATATAGACATATATTCATATATTAAACTATAGATAATTGTTTGCTAATATTTCATTTATATATAACTTATGTATCCAATATGTATATCTTTAAATATACATACAATCATACTTTGGGGTGCCTATTCTTGCTCAGTCAGTAGAGCACGTCACTCTTGATCTCAGGATCCTGAGTTCTAGCCCCACATTACAGATTGCATGGAGCACTGGGTATGGTGCAAAAACAATGAATACTGTGACGCTGAAAAGAAATAAAAAATTAAAAACAAAAACAAAAACAAAACCAAAACCACCATGAGCAAAAAAAATATAAGCATACCTTAAGCCATAAATTTATTCGGTCGATCCTTATGGTAAGGATCCTAATACAGATATCTGTCATTCTCTGTGGAACTCATTTGCTTACGAATATATTCCTCTGGTCACCCAGGGAAATGACTGTGATTCCCTCTTTCCTCAAACAACAATGTGCAGGTGTCACTCTCAAATAAGTGTCTCCGTAAGATTCCCATTGAGCGTCAGTAAACAGGTACATCACCACTTTGGATTTGCAACACACCAACATGAAGGAGATGATCAGACACTCCCACTCTACTTTGGAAGGAGTTTCAAACAACCGGATGTGTTGACAGCATGCAAAACTGCATTTCTTCTGTTTTTGGTACAAAAATGGAAAAACACTATGGCTGTGCTCTAGGTATGTACTTGGAGAAGCAGAGAGTCCAGATCCTAAAAGTCTGCTAGATGCTTTGTCTTAAACAAAGAAAGCCAACCAAAAATGTGGTGGTGTTTCATACTTTATACTTCACTTGCTTTATTCCTATCCTTGTGGCCTCCTAGCATTATGGAATATTGAACTTTCAAGTTCTCCATCTTGCAAATCCATCTGATATATTTTACCAAAATTACAATAGGCTGGGAGACACAATTCAAACACAGGTGAGTATAGGGAAGACATAAACAGGAAAATATGGTCTGCCACATTCACCTACACTATCAGTCAAGGGAAGAGACAGCACTTTCACTGGAAATACAAGGGAGCGTTTTGGCTCTTGATTCCAGCCACAGATGCCCACCATTTATAAAATCCATGACATTCCATACATATGTCTTACTGTTTTCCCGCCAAGAAATGGCTAATTTTATTATGGTAATCCACATATACTCTGGTTCTGAATCTTCTTTGTTCTCATCCTGATATTTTTGTATAGGAGATGGATTCTTATTTCTTGGTTCTACCTGAAGACATTAAAAAAAGATAAAAAAAAAACAGGGGGATTAGCTAGAGAATATTTTATCCATTTACATATTCTGAAACATACTTCAACTGAAGTTAGAAAGTAAGATTTCATTCTAAACAGGCTAGTTCTGGATGTCGTAGGGCAGCCTCTGCTGTTGGGTGTGTTTTAAGGGCTGAGAGGTAAAACTAGTAAACACAGGTGCCATCTATTTCAGTACACTTAAAAAATCTCCAAAAACCCTTCAACTTGATCACCTATTACTTTTATGATCATTCTGTGGCATAGATAAAGCAATGAGAGGTGATGACAGTAAAGCTTACTTAAGATTTTGTCCCACTTGTGTCTAGCCATGGGATTAGAACACACATACCTATTGTTTCAGAAGACTGAACTCTTCCCCGCATCCCATCATTAAATTCTCTTCTCTTTAAATTTCACAACTTTTTTTTTTTTGAGGCTTTTTTTTTCCAATTTATTTATTTTCAGAAAAACAGTATTCATTATTTTTTCACCACACCCAGTGCTCCATGCAAGCCGTGCCCTCTATAATACCCACCACCTGGTACCCCAACCTCCCACCCCCCCCCGCTACTTCAAACCCCTCAGACTGTTTTTCAGAGTCCATAGTCTCTCATGGTTCACCTCCCCTTCCAATTTACCCAAATTCCCTACTCACAACTTTTTGACCCTTTTTCTTTTTAACCTAAAGAGAGCTGACATCAAGACAGTAGGAAAATACAGATGAGGAGATAAATGTCTTCATAGATAAATGATCCCTCCCTCTGAGGTTAAGGGTACCATAACTCATGCATCGAATTATCATCTGTCACAATGTCAGTCCTTTAAAAATGAACCCACAAGTTACCAGATCTTCTGTAGATGGTATCAGAGGTGGAGGGTGGTGGACATGAATGGGATAACAATGTTGAGCTTTGTTTCCACTGATCTCCTCATGAAAGGGATCTTGGCTTATTTTCTCAAAGTAAGAAAATAGCCATTTCATATGTAACAAAGTAGCCAGAAAGAACATGAAACATATTTGGATCAGACATGCTACCCCAAAGTCAAAATTTCAGCCACAGGGGATTTTTTGCAGACTGGTTTTTCATAAAGGGGGATTGATGGCCGACCTTTAGTGGGTAGAGGACATTCACAAGATTGAAGAAGAAGAAGAAGAAGAAGAGAAAGACAGGAATAATTAGTGGATAACTGAAATCACCTCCTCATTCAACTATATCCTTTAAACACTGTTTCTCCCATGTCTGTTTGACCACCTTTTTAGTAAACCTAACACCACCCTTAATAAAACCTGACTTTGACCTCAGCTCCATATAGATTTTAAGAAACAATAAATTATCTATGAAGAAAAGAAAGGATGAACAAGTTCTTTTGCTCAGCTGTGAAAGAAAGAACAGAGTTCTGTGGTCCCTGCTATACATATTTGGAATTATGTAATCCTAAACTTGGAGTCACTAAAACATAATTTATCAAGAAGCATATTGGTGCAAGTTTATTTAGAATACTTTGTGCCATGCAATGACCATATGATCCAGCAATTCCAGGACTGGACATTTATCTAAAGAGTTGAAAACAGGGACTTACAGATGTTGCACACCTGTGTTCACAGCAGCAAGATTCACAATAGCCCAGAAGTGGAAGAAACCCAAGTGTCCATGAATGGATGGATGGATGGATGGATGGTGGATGAATGGATGGATGGATGGATGGATGGTGGGTGGATGGATAGATAGATCGATAGAAGGTACATATGATGGATGGATGGATGGATGGATGGATGATGGATAGATGGACAGGTAGATGGATGGATAATGGATGGAAGATGGATGGATGAATGATGGATGGATAGATAGATAACAGATAGATATATATGGACAGATGGATGGGTCGATGGGTGGATACATGGATGGTGGGTGGATAGATAGATAGGATGATGGATGGATGGATGGATGGGTGGATGGATGGATAAATGGCATGTGGTCCATGCATAGAATGGAACATGACTTAGCCTTGAAAAGGAAAGGTATTCATTATCTGCTACAACGTGGATGGACCTTGAGGACATGGTGCTCAGTGACAAAAGTCAGACACAGAAGGACAAATCCTGTGTGATTCTGTGTATGTGGGGTCCCTAGAGGAGTCGCATCCATAGAGAGAAAGTAGAAGGATGGGTGCTGGGGGCTGAGGACAGGGGTGGGGAGGTAGTGTTCAAGGGGGACAGAACTTCAGCTTAGTTAGATGGCAAGTTCTGGAGATGGATGGTTGGGAAGGTTGTGCCATGGTGTAAAGGTGCTTAAAGCTACTGAGCTGTGCTTTCCAAAGTGGGTAAAATGGTCAACTTTGTGTTATGTATTTTTCCCACAAAAAAAAAGAGTTGTACAAAATAAAAGTGAAATGAAATAAAATTTTAAAAAAATTAAAACACACGGTGAATTCCTTTCTTACCAAATAACTATCCTCATTGTATCTTCATCCAGGTGTCTGCAGGGGCTCTGAAAGACGTTTGTCAGAAATGAAGGAAAATCCCATTTCCATTCAGATGCACCGCAAGCCACGTCCCCACAAGCCCCTGACAAGCAGAGTTTAACATGTCATATTTTCAAATATTTGTCCTCGTTAGCACAGATCCGTGCTGGCACATTGCACAGTTAATTGGCAGCCCTGTATCTTGTAACCTCCCCACATGGGACTTGCCACGGAGCCCCGTAAGACTGACTGCCAGTTTGCAATCTGTGCATGATGCTATCCTCTCTCTTGTCACCCACTGAAAAACATCCTTAAATGCCACCAACACAATGACTCTTTGCTTCTTACGAACACTCCTGAGCCAACTCTGGGTCCTACCCGCCCACAGCCAATGGCAAAGCTTACCATTGAAGAAAAACTCAGACTAAACTATTTATTTTTTTTTTAAGATTTTATTTTTTTATTTGACAGAAAGAGAGAGAGAGAGACCAGGAACACAAGCAGGGGGAGTGGGAGAGGGTAAGCAGGCTTCCTGCCAAGCAGGGAGCCCAAAGCGGTGCTCAATCCCAGGACCCCGGGATTGTGACCGGAGCTGAAGGCAGACGCTTAACGACTGAGCCACCCAGGCGCCCCTAAACTATTTAATTTTTAAAATCCCTTCTCCCAGTTTTATCTGACAAGGATATTCGGGGGGGGGGGGATTATGGAGAGAAAAGAACATTCCCGTTCTACCAAGCGACATCAAAGCTTTACTGAACACCTATCATGTTCCGAAAGCTCTAGGAGTCATCTGTCCTATATAGCAACGCCCCAGGAAATCATTTTCTTATCTTCATCCCCATTCGGGGAGATGCAGCTTTGTTACTGCGGCTTTTGCAGGCTACGACACCATCTGCCATGGAGCCCAGATGGCTTTGCTTTGTGTAGAACAAGACTGAGAAGGATCCATACATGAAGAGGACCAGAGAGGTTCAAACTCCTACTGGACTCACTTTGTACTCCCAAAGGCGATGACAGATCTCCAGAGACAGTGTCTGATTTGGGCAATGGCCCAGGCTCGTTCTGCGTGTGGCATCCATCCATGCATGTTTGGGTGGAAGGTTGGTAGAAGGAAAAAGGATATATTTTGTGGGATCTCCCTGAAGCACCTTAGGTGGGTAGGGCTCCCCATTAAGCACCCCTGAGCACCTCAAAGGGCATATGTGCCTACAGCAGCAGACTTTTGGGTCCTTCTGAGGTGTAACTACCATGTACCAGGAGAATATGTTTACCGCGATTACATTTTTAATCACACTTCATGTGGACTCTATCATGTGAAGCCATTGAACTCCCAAAGACTGAGCAGGTAGGTCAACTGTAGAGTCATCACAAGTGACCCTACAATTCATACACTCTTGCCTCTTGCTCCTTCTGTTTAAAAACACTCTGAAAGGGAAAGTAATTTCTCTAACAATTGGATTTGTTGAAAGGCATGTGCCTTCATTTATTGTAAATGGAGTCCAAATGCTTAAATTTTCATCATTCCTTTCTCCTTTATTTTATTTTATTTTTTTTAGCTTTTGGCTTGACTTGATCTCCCCTGCCCACCCCCACCTTTTAGTTCCAAAGGCACATCCAAAAAGTAATAATTTAGCAAGCTTTCTCTTCCTAAAGTATTTTTGTG
Source organism: Neogale vison (assembly GCF_020171115.1). Classification (NCBI taxonomy): domain Eukaryota; kingdom Metazoa; phylum Chordata; class Mammalia; order Carnivora; family Mustelidae; genus Neogale; species Neogale vison. The sequence goes on from NC_058105.1 coordinate 129,866,016, forward strand.
ATCTCAGATGTCAGGGCCGTCGTCCTCAATTTATGTATTTTCCCAAAGAAAAATATATCATCTTACAGGCATAGGAAAAGAGAATTACAGTTGAATATAAAAAGGAGACCTGCCCCCAAAGCTGGGGGAATGAAGAAAACAGACTCTGCTCTTTCTGGTCACTTAGAAATGCATTCCGTTATTTTTATGGTTTCTCTGATCCAACTTACTATGATGGAATGCAAGGGGTCTTCGAGGTGGATAATGACAATTCTAATACTTGTGAAGTCTGTGAAAGTCCCGTGTGGCTTTGATCGAGTGCATCCCACGCCGTGTTCTCCTTCACCTGTCTGAACTGTCCTTGTTTGCAGTCACGTGACATTGGTCAGACCCGATCCCAACTTGAAATACTGGCTTCCAGAATACAGATCTCCACGCTCGGGTCTGGGTCGTTCCTCCTAGACTTCTCCTTGCGTGCGATCGCAGTGCCTGTAAATTGACTGACCTGCTTTTATTTCCACCTCCCATGTTCACTTGCATGGTTGAGAGCTGTGGTTACTACCTTGCAGACACCCTTAGCTCAGAAATTCTCGCTCTGGTGATGGGACTCCATAGTAACCTTGCATAAACCCAGTCTGGAAATGCCACTGATCTGGTTGTGCCCGTTTCTGTGTGGTACCAGTCTCTGCACACCCCTGCCTCAGGACCCTTCTCATCCCATTCTAAAATTATTATTTTCCATCTTGTCCCCTTCCTGCTAAGACGCCAATATGCCTGCTGCTGTGTAAGCCAATGATCTCTCCTTAAACCTTCTAGAAAACATAAATTCTATCAGTTGGCATCAGCCATGACTTCCTTTATCAAATGCACCATTCCCTGTGCAATGGCACAGACCTTCTCTCGGTTTCCTCCAGTGTTAATGAAAGAAATGTTTAGATGGATGCTGATGTTTCTGTCTTCATTTCCTGCCCTTGGAAACTCCCATAGGGCTGGTACACACTGTCCATGGCGCATCTCCTTGGTGGGCTGCCAACTCCAGGGTCAGATGGTGTCCCTTTTCCTATACACACAGGCAACATTCTACCCACAGAACCTGCTGCCACCCATGTTCATCTCAGGGCTTGTGCAAAGCTCAGAATTTGCAGGGAGACCATGGTGAATGCCCTCTGGCTTATCCATAACCAAGAGGAATGGGTTTGAAGCATGGATGTCCCACGCTTGTGGGGCCAGTTCTGATACGTGTTTCTATAAGAATGTTGACAGAGTCCCCAGAGGGCACTGAAGCCCAGCTGTCCCTTTGTCACTTTCCTTTCCTTCCTCTCTCATCCAGCTTCTTGGACAACCTCCAAAGTAAACTACCTCATCCAGGTCTCTGGCTGGGGCTCTGTTTTTGATGGAAATCAAGACTTAAGACACTCTCCTCAATGGAAAACGCCTCCTTTTCCACCACGGAGAACAAAAACCTCATCATTTCTCTGAGAGTGAGAAAAAGCTCACCTCCAACAGAAAGCCTGGGAAAAATCTTTCCTCGAGGTTTAGAACTGGGACTCGGATACCGTCCAATCTTCCTCCACCCCCCTAATTCCCAATCCCTGGTAACCATGTTTCTGCTCTGTTTCTATGAGTCTCATTTGTATTTAAATTCCACAGGTTAAGTGACATCATACAGTATGTGTTTTTCTCTGTCTGACTTCACAAAATGTTCTCAAGGTTCATCCATGTTGTCATAAATGGCAGAATTTCCTTCTTTATCGTGGCCAAATAATCTTCTAATGTGCACATGGACTCCATGTTCTTCACCCATTCCTTCACCAATGAACAATTAGGTTTTTTCGGTGTTTTGGCTCTTGTGACTAATGCTGCAGTGAACATATGGGAGTAGATATCTCTTTGGCATAACCATTACGTTTCTTCTGGATAAAATTCCAAAGGATAAAACACCCAGGAGTGAAATTACTGGGTTGTATGATATTTCTATTTTTAAGTTTTTGAGGAGCCTCCATACTATTTTCCAGTGTGGCTGCACGTGTTTGCATTCCTAGCAACAGCACAGGAGGGTTCTCCTTTCTCCCCATCCTTGCCAACACCTATTGTCTCTTGTGTTGCTGACTTGAGCCATTCTGACCAATGTTAGGAGGTATCTCATTGTAGTTTTGATTGGCATTTCCTTGATGCTGACTGACGTGAAACATCTTTCCATGTGTCTGTTGGCCATCTGGATGTCTTCTTTGGAGAAATGCCTGTTCATGTCCTCTGCCCGTTTTTTAATCAGGTTGTTTACTTTCTTGCTACTAAGTTGTGTGAGTTCATCTCATCTTTCTTGATGCTATTAGTTTTGTAAACCAAAAGTGCAAAAGTTTGCAAATTACCTCTTACCAGGTCACTGACAGGGCAGCGTGTATATAAAATAAAGGGGGGGGTACTCAGACACAAGTGTTCATAGCTACCCATTCCAGCCCAGACTGTCTGGGAGTTCCAAAGAGGAATCAGAACAACCTTGGGGAGAATGCCCTAATAGAGTAACTGATCTTAAATTAAAAACTTAGGAGGATCCTGAGAAACTTTAAAATTGGAAAGCCACTTAGGTACTATATCTTTGTTAACATACTGAAAATCAAGTTAGTTAGCAATGGCCTGTACTCAAAACCTAGAGTGTTGTTTTTTTTTTTAACTTGGATATTGAGTAATGACAAAACTTGGCTTAAATTTCTGTTCAAAAACTGGATTGTCTTCTGAAAAGTGGATGGGGAGAGAGGCACAAATGCATATTTCTGTCACAATACTTAATTGAACAGCCAGAGAATCGGTTTTCCAGATTTCCTGTCCCGCTAAACAGGAACTCCAAGAAGCAGAGAGAGTCCATATATATTTTTATTCTAATGGAATATTTCTCCTTCTGCAAAATGTTACACAAGAGTGGAAGAAACAGAATTAGTGTCTTCTGGGAAACGGGTGTACCTACTATTAGAATCTTTTTCATCAACATCTCGCTCCCATGATTGTTCTCATTTTCTGTGGAATTTATGGAGAGCTAAAATGACTTTAACCTCAAGATCATAAAACATATGCCAAAAAGGGGACTGGCTTTTACCAGCTTACAAGCATTTCCACACAAGAGGTAAAGAAAGTCTCTTTTGGCAAGTGGTAATAGTTTGTTGACCATCTTAAATCAAGATGTTCTTAGGGGCTTGGTGTCTCCCAGTGGCGAAACCAGGTAGAATATTCAAATCTAAAAACAAAATCATGAACTTGAGAGGTTATGGATGTTTCCATCTGTGTGTGGGGGCGGGGGTGTGTGTTGGTGGGTGCGTACATCTTAGTTCTGGGCCAAGGAAATAAAGGAAGCAAGGACCATAATATATATGGTGAAAAACTTCTTGAAAGGCTAAATTATGTCATTTCCCAAATCCCTATGTTGAAATCCTCAGTCCCCCAGACCTCAGAATGGGGCTATATTTGGCGATGGGGCCTTTAAAGAGGGGATTAAGGTAAAAAGAGGTCACTAGGATGTATTCTAAACATGGGATTGGGGTCCATATAAGAACAGATGAGGACACAGACAGCACAGAGAGTTGACCATGTCAGGACACAGGAAGAACACGGGGTCTACACGCCCAGGAGAGAGGCCTCAGGAGGAATCAGCCTTGGCCCCACCTGGATCTCACAGTCCCAGCCTCCAGGACCCTGAGAAATAAACCTGTGTTGTTTAACCACCCAGATGATGGCATTTTGTTGTGCCCGCCTTAGCAAAATACCACAAAACTCTAGATGGCTGTTGGATCCCAAACAATGATGTCAATGAGAATCAAGATCTTGCCGTTAATGGGGGAATGGAGAGGAGGAACACTGTCGTTATTGTTTACTGTTTCAGCTTCCTGAGATCACGGCCATGCAGGGTTAGGCAGAGCAAGTTTTCTTTAGCGTTTCGACTCTACCCTTCAAAGGAAATGTAGCTTCAAAGGGAGAATGAGTTGGAGGGGGACCATGAGTAAACAGCCAATGGGAGAAGCAGTGTAGTAGAACAGATGGAAATACCATTCCGTGGCATGGCTAACATTGGCTGATTTCTTTACGTTCCTGTTGCTACATTATTTACATAGAATGCAGGGAAGCGAAAAAATTTTTTTTTTTCCCAACTTGAAATGGTGATTACTCCTTGAACATTTAACCACACGACTCAGAGGTCACATTCTACCACCTTTCACTCACACTTTGGGATGTTCTCTTTTGGGAGATGTGATAGCTCCAAAACCAATTTAGATCTCCGAATCGAGTCTGTCCTACTTGGGATAACTTTTCACTGAGGAAAAAAGAGAGGGAGATGTCAGAGAGGGGGAGAAAAATGAGAATTGCATAGGCAGCCAATAATTGCTCAAGGTTATTTACAAACTCAAGGGACCGATGGACACTTTGAACACTGTTCCCTTTAAGTGACTTGATTCCTTACTTTAAAACCTGGGATTCAGACGTATGTGTCATGCGAATAACATCAACCAGAAAATATAAGCCATCAACATTGCACACGGGAAATTCGATATTTAGGGGAACAATAAAAGGTGGTTACAAAAAACTATTGTCCATGGTTAGCCTCCTCCTTGAAAAGGCTCACTCGACGTTCATGATATACACTTGAAATTCCATTCACTACTCTCCAGGGTGCAAATTTTTACACTCACACGTTTGCTCGCCAAATTTCTCTGAAAAGAGAAATAGCCATTAAAAGTGTGTCACCAGAGCATAGAATTAAAGGGAGGCTTTGGATGGTTGGTGATTTATGGACTCAGAACATCTCAGGAGACGGGAATACACAAACATGATCGCACACACATGTACGCAAACTTCAAGTGAATGTGGATCGTGTTGACCTTGGGCCAAGAGGACTCTGCCTTTAAGAGTAGATTTGTTTAGTCACCACTAGGCAATACTGCCTTACACACGCAGTTTTGGCAGGTGTACAAGTGTGTGCTTTTGTTAGGGGGACAAGCCAGATTTTCCTCTGCAAATCTTGATAAAGTTAGAAGGAAATCATGATCCGTTAAAAAAAAAACAACAACAACAACATGGTGTCCATCATATAAAATAAAAATCACCTGATACTGATACTGGGAGAAACTCTTTCCCATGTGTCTTGGTTGATTTAGGAGAACTATCCTTGAGCATACCTTGGCACAAGCCTACGATGCGTTTCAGAAGCTCCTTGTTCTCATGGCCCCAGTAGGGTCCACCATCATGGAGCAGAAGGGGTACTGGGGAGACGTTCCTCTGAGACATCAGTGCCTTCAACTTTGCAGGTTGACTTCTCTGACACTCCAAATCTTTCCAGCCATAGGACTTGAGGAGAGAGGGTTATTTAAGTTCTACAGAAAAACCAACTGAGTACACCTCCTTCAGGTAATCCTTCCAGGGCGTATAAGATAAGACACAGAATAGCGGCAAACCCTGACTTTCCGGCATGAATTCATTTATTTCCTTACATTTATTTGACTCATGTATTAATTCATTTCGCTCACTTATTGGCACCATCTGCCCATGTTCCGCTCTTCCCCGAGGGGCTGTCAAGAAAACTTCACTCCTTTCAGCACGGAAAATCGAAAACAAACAATGGGAACGCGTCTTGCCTTGAAAGCAAGCTCCACGTTCTAAAACAGTTGGTTTTTACCGGGTCAATGTCTGGGCAGAAAAAAAAAAAAAAAATCCGTCTTTGATGAAGATAAAATGACTTGGCCGCATTCCATTGTCCCCACAGGATTGGAATAGATACTTTTGCAAGAACAGTCTTGTAGCTTTCATGTGAACTGTGGGCGGACCTTTTTGTTTAAAAATAGTGGGATAAAGTGAAACAGGCTGGTTGTTGTTATATATATACTCACTCCAACATCTTCTTGTAACATGAAAGGCTTTGGAAGCGTATCTACAGACAGACGCACGTACATAATGCAGAAAACGGATGTGCGTTGTACGTACACACACGCGTAGGCGTGGTAAATCTCTTCTTGGCTCTGGATTTTGGCGAGAACCAATGAGAACCTTGGTGGGGCCCCCAGAGGTATAGCAGCAAACTTGGGTTATTTTGGTTTTTCGGGTAAAAAATAAAAAAAATCAAGAAAAGCGTGTGGCATCCTGCCTGCTCTCTGCTCGTCTGCACGTTCTTTTTATTTTTTAAGATTTTATTTATTTGTTTGGGACAGAGAGTGTATGCACACATGAGCAGGAAAGGGGCAGAGGGTGAGGGAGAGGTAGACTCCCCACTGGGCAGGGAGCCCGACATGGGGCTCGATCCCAAGACGCTGAGATCATGACCAGAGCCGAAGGCAGATGCTTCACAGACTGAGCCACTCAGGCATCCCTGCTCTGAACCTTCTAAGAAAATGATTTCAATGCCTTTTGCATAAGCAGCGAGAAGGAGATGAAAGATGAGCTTTGGGTGATGGGGTTTTGGTGCTTCAGGTCACCAGGACAGCCTTTGTCTTCTGACCCTCTGTCCTAAGTTGCCCAGCCAGACTCGTCTCTCAAATGTCCTCCATGGTGACCCCTTGACCTTCTTTACTTCATCGGTTTACTAGGATCAAGGGATTCCATGATCCTGATTGCGTGAGGAACGCAGTCCTGCAAGGACTGCCAGATTCTCTACGTGGGGCATTTGCCGATCTCTGTGCTGTTAATCTCGGCAGTGCTGATGACAAGCCATCAGTGACTTCACCATGTGTAAGGTTCAACTTGCTAGTGCCTCATGCACACACAGCAACCAACTGGTTGACCTCAATTCTTGAGAATTCTTGGGTCTCTCTGTTCTTTTTTTCTACAGAACAGAGGGTCCCAAACTTGGTGCACATCAGCATCACCTGGCAAGATTTCAAAAGCCCTCACACTTAGTATGCACCACTGGACAATGAAGAGGAGTATGTAGCCTAGGTTGGGCTTCAGTATCTTTAAAGATCTCCACAGGATTCCAGTGCCTGATTAAGTTTGCAAAACTTTGCTGTGGGTATGAAACAATTCATTCATCAGCTAGTTAATTCACTACAATATTTTTTTTTAAATGCCTGCTGGTTGCTGACGTCAATAGGGCTGAATGTTCCTGGTTTCCACCCCTCACACCTTTGGAAGCATCCTTAGGAAAGTAACCCAGCACTCCATTGCACATGAAAGGTGTCCCTATCTACCCAGAGAACAAAATTAAATCTGGGACTTCACATCAGTTCATTTCCTAGCTTCATGAAATTTGTGTAAACCCCATGGTTTTTGGTCAGAAAGCAAATTTACGGTGAATCCCTATCATTAAACATGTGTCTGAACCCAGAGATTGCACAAAACCAAGGTTAATCCAATGTAGACTGTGGACATTGAGACATATCAGAGTCCCAAACCCACAGACTCCACAGTACAAAGAGTTAATCCTCATGGACACCAGACTTTGGGTGATTATGTTTGTCCATGTGAGGTCAACACTTGCAACTCATGTCCCATCTCATGGACAATGTGGATGGGGGGAAGCTATGCATGTATTGGGGACTGGAGGCTGTAGAGGAACTTCCTATACTTTTCCTCTCAATTTGCTGTGAACCTAAAACTATTCTTGAAACGTAAGACTTAAGAGGCATCTGGATTGGCTCAGTCGGTGAAGCATCTGCCTTTGGCTCATGTCATTATTTCGGTGTTCTGGGATGGAGCCCTGTGTGAGCGGGGAAGTAGGGAGCCTACTTCTCCCTCTCCCTCTGTCCCTCCCCATACTTGTGCGCTCACTACCCCCCCTTGTCAAATAAATAAAATCTTTAAAAAAATAAGACTTTAAAAGAAGCCAATTTGCCTCATGCCCATTAAATCCTTTTTTCCATTTGACATGACCTTAGAAATAGTAGTTGTCGAAAGAGTTGACCTTTTCTTATTTTCTTTTTTAAGAGTTGACCTTTTCTATTATTATTATTTTATTTTTTAAAAAAAGCTTGAATCTTTTGAACCAGCTGAGTTGAATCCCAGGCATTCGTTTCCCAACTTGGGTGAATTTTCTTCTCAGCCCTGCTCCCCGAAAGGGAGAAAACCTGGAGTTGGAGACTGTTAATGTCCATCCAATGAAGCAAGGCCTGGCCAACTGGTTGACCTCAATTCTTGAGAAGCTATATCTAATCAACCATCTTTGCACCTTGTTGGGGCTTTGGACAGGATTCGGTCAGATGCCATAAGCCAAGGACTCGGCCCAAGGTCTGTACACAAATTTTCCTCGTATGTGTGTTTCCTAGGGTTTGAGAAGGTGACCATGGCGGGATGGAGCGAGTCTATTCTCATGTCACAGAGCACTATCGACACCAAATGTAGACATCCTCTTTTCTCCTAATGTTGGTGGGATTCCACATACTGGTATTCACAAACTACCCCTTTTCCCTTTGCTCATGCCTGAAGGCCTCCAGGGGTCTCTGAAATACTGTCATGGCAGCAACTAGAAAAAATACAATACTGTTGGCTCTTGAACAACATGGGTTTGAACTACATGGGTTCACGTATACAGGAATTTTTTTTTTCAACAAATACAAAAGTTCTATAAATACAATTTATTTTCTTTATGATTTTAGTTTTTTAAAGATTTTATTTATTTGATACAGAAAGAGAGAGAATGCATACAGAGGAAGAGGGAGAGGGAGAAGCAGGCTCCCCACTGAGCAGGGAGCATGATGGGGGACTTGATCCCAGAACCCCAGGATCATGACCTGAGTCGAAAGCAGACGTTTCACCTACTGAGTCACACAGACACCCTTTACATAAGATTTTCTTGATGACTTTTCCTTTCATCTAGCTTACTTTATTGTAAGAACACAATATACAGTACATAAAACATACCATATACATGTGAATCGACTACGTATGTTCTCAGTAAGACTTCTAGTCAACAGTAAGCTATTATTGGTCGTTAAATTTTAGGGGGAATCAAAAGTTACATATGGGTTTTCAACTGTGCAGGCATTGGCCCCCAAACTCTGGTATTTTTCAAGGGTCACCTGTACAAACGAGGGATAAAACCAGAAGTCAACGGTTGATGAAAGTCACTTTCCTTCCCTAATTAATGAGCCCATCTGCTCTGGAGAAGGAACTCCATGTGTTGTTTGCTCATTAAATGCCTCACTCCCTACGAGACATCTTGAACCTGAATCCTGGCAGCTGGAGAAAACAGATCAACAATAAGCTTCTCTGCCTGGGGTCATTGCCCCAATCCAGCAGTTAAGAGGATTAGTATGATCTGAGGCAAGAAATGCTTCATGGAGAGTCCTTACCCTTGGAATTCCAAAGTTTAGACGTGAAACAAAGCTAAGAGGCGAACCATATTAAACTGAATTTGTTGCCATGAGCTAAACAAGGAACATCTTTGAACACACTCATGAACTCTGCTGTGTGAGTTCCCCGAGTACATTATTTGCTTTTCAGTATCATCAGGAGGAGCCAGAGGAACAACTCCTAGGGGACTGGGTTTCCTGTTTAACTTTCCCGGCCAACACAGGCTCTCTGGTAGCTCAGTCTCTAAATAGGTCTGTAGCACGGGACCCGTATCCCTCTCCATCTGCTGACGGGGCGTTGCTTCTTCCTGGCCAGACATGAAGCCCAGCGGTGGGGATTAAGGAGTGAACACCATCCGGCGAGTGTGGTCATGGATCCCACAGTCTGGAGGATGGAGACACTAATAAAAACAGTCAGGCTAGTGGAGGCATCATGGCAGACCGTGGTAGGTGTGGTGATGGACACGTAGATCATTCCAGAGAACATAACAGAGGGAGTGGGTTGGTCTAGGAGGTCATACATGGATCCACTCTGCTCTAGGCTCTTCATGGAAGACACAGTCCATCCAAATATGTCCAGCAGTGGAAGTGGGAGAGAGCCAGGGTGACTAGAGGGCACGTGGAAAGGGGACAGAGGTGAGACATGCAAGCAGAGACAGAGGAACGGCCAGAGCTGAGAGTCTTGGACAGCACACAAAGGGTAGTGTCCATTGTAGAAGCAATGGCCAGCAGTTAGAAGAAGTAAAGAGGCAGGGCTGTGTCTACTAGAAGGGGATTTTGTAAACATCACAGTGGCTTTGGCGTAAGCAATATGGATCAGAATTCATCTGCGGGGTGGTCACTTAAAGAGTAGATATAGCATCCGGGCGAGAATCAATGATAGTTTATACCAGATTCACCGTGTTGGCCGTGCAAAGATGCAGACAAATAATGGCCACCCGGGAAGGCTGGTGAACGGCTCAGACCAGGTGACATGGAGACCTCTAGGTCCCCGGCTCATGGAACTCAACCCGCCAGGCTGGAGCAGAAGTTTGTTTTTTGGTCTTAATGAGTTTAATGAGATATAAGAGGGAACAGGCTGAGGACGTGCTGCAGGGTTTTGAAACTTCAAACTAAAATCAATAGCATGCAGAAATATGAACATGTGCGGATCTTCCATTAAGGCCATGGCCAGTTGCCAAAAGGCAGATTTTCTTTTGTTTTCTTTTTCTTTCTTTTTTTCTATTTTTTTTTTTTGTAAATGTTCCAAAACTCCCCAAGTCTAGGAAAAGCAGAACACTGTTCCAGAAGCTGTGTGTTCACGACTTCACTAATGAAGTAAGATACGTTCCACAAGGAGTCAGAAGGCGACAACTGTTGCCCTCTTCCCCCAAATCTGTCCAGTGGGAAGCAGCTCTGTTTTCCTGGGTTGAAATGTGTGTTCAGCAAATGCGATTTCCATGCCTCACCTGCTGACCAGGCTGGACGTCTTTGGAGTCCCTCTCGTCCAGATGTTTTGGCCCCCCTTCTGGGGTGGCCAGTGTGTGGCCAGCAGCCAGTCCTTTTGAGGGGGACAGGAGATAGCCTGCATCGTCCAGGAAGCCCAATCAGGAGGTACTGCTCTCTTCCTGGATGGAACGGGATTTTATACCATGGTCTCCTGTGGACATCATGGGAAATGTTGTCAGAGTCTAGCTGCTCCTTGTGGGAGCAAATTTCTGGAGACAGTCTGGAGCAGAGTGGGAGAAGCAGCAGCTCCAGGTCGAGGGGAGGCAGCATGAGGACTGGTGGCCAGTGGGAAGAGCAGAGCTACAAGCAAAGCAGTCAGGGTGACCAGGGTCCCTGCGTATCTTGCTTTGTCCCTTCTGTCTCAGTGTCCACTTCCTGGGTCCTCCCCTTCTCGCTCACTCCCTCTTCCCACACTATTTCCCCAAACACCTGCCTTCTCTTTCCTGCTTTCCCCCAGTCCCAGAGAAAGATGTGGCCTTCAGCTGACTGACCCCTCATTCTCTTTTCTCCCATGGTCTCTCCCAAGACACGTTGCCTCTACATCCAAGACCCTTCTACCCTGCAAACAGAGGTGTCCCCTCTGCAACCTTCCAGAAGGGGACAGATGAGCACACTGTTGATCTGAAGCCACATTCTGGTGGACTTGATGGAGCAATGAAGGCATTTTCCCACCTCCCCAAGACTCAGGGTGGCTCTCCCTGTGACCCCGACTAATGCCAGGCAGATTTTTACATTGAGCTGCATAGAGCTGCTTCTGCAGGTTGAGATGAGGATGAAGATGAGATGATGAATCCATTTAGAGAGAGAGCCAGACCTCAGAGATCGTGACTCAGTAAGCAATCAATCTCAGGGCTTTAGGACATGGCTCTGAACACCCATATCTTATCTGTGTGTTAGGGTCTTAGGGCCGCCATAACAAAGCAACAGCATCTTCATCTTCTACCAACCACAGACTGGGGGGATTACACAACAGGCAATGCTTTCCCACCATCCTGGAGCCTGGGAGTCTGAGTTCCAGGCAGGGCTGAGACTGGTTCCTCCTGAGGCCTCCCTCTTGGGCAGGTAGAGGGCAATCTTTCCATCACACCATGTGCACCTATCTAAATTGTGCCCATACCTGAACTGGGTAGAGCCCATCTTCCTTGCTCTTTCAACATCAATGAGAACCAGGGCCATTTACTTCAAGGTATTTGTTTCATGCTCCCCCCCACCTTCCCCAATTTTCAGATTAAATTCATGATCTTTATTTTTTTTTAATTTTTAATTTTAATTCCACGATAGGTAACAAAAATAAACTCAGAATGAATTAAAAGCCTACAAGTGAGACTTAAAACCATAAAAAATTCTACAAGAGAGCACAGAGCCATAATTTCTCTGACATTCTCAGAGCATCATTTTTCTAGATATGCCTTCTGAGCCAAGGGAAATAAAAGCAAAAATAAAATATTGGGGCTACATCAGGATGAAAAGCTTATAGCAGCAAAGGAAACAATAGGCACAACTGAAAGAACACCTACCCAGTGGGAGAATATGTTTGCAAATGACATATCTGATGAAGGGTTAGTATCCAAAATATATAAAGAACATATACAACTGAACACCAAAAAAAAAAAAAAAAACAAAAAAAACACACCACCCTCAAATAATCCAATCAAAAGGGGGCAGAAGACATGACCTTTAAATCATGAAAATCTTTATTTTAAAACAATGGTTTATAGGGTTTTGAAACTTTGACACAGAGAGTTCATGGAAAGAGTTTCAAATTTTATAAATTAATGGACTTTGTGTATTTCTCTTCCCATTAGCAATAAAACTGTCATTTGTTAGTAACTTGTAACAAATATTTCTTGAACTCTTAGTAACAGCAATGTCCAGTCACTTAAAATATTCCAGAGTAAATCAGAAGGGTGATGAAGAAGTGTGTCTCCCTTTAATAGGTTCATGGAAACTCTTAAGTCATGAGCCCTTTTGGTACACAAAGAACATAATCACAAACAAGGTAGCATTTTTAGATCATCCCAATAAAGAGCAAAATTGATTGAGTTCAAACCCTTCCTATATTCATAGTTTTGTCAAATTTACCCAATCACCCATACAGGCTGAAGTGTTTATTAGGGCCAGAGAAATAAGCCAGGAGGATAAGACAACACACAAACACGCAGACACACACACACACACGACTCATTGCTCCAAGAGACATGCCATTTTGGGTTGCAAAGAAAATATCCCGGTTGTGGAATAAAGTTTCCTGCTTCAAAAGAAGCCATTGTAAGTTGGATCACGGTGTCTCCTGGAGGTGAGATATAGTGGGCGTAATCTGGCACCTTATGTTGGCAACTGGCATCCCTACAAAGATTCCATGTTTGGGTCTAATCAGCAGATTATCTCTGTCTAGACAGTGAGTTAGGCCTGGCAAAGGGTTGGCTTTGCTCATGCAGATAGAGGGGGCTGATGAGGTCTACCCAAGGTCTTTGAGTACACAGCCCGGGTGCTTCTCTGCTGCCCAGAGGATATGACTTACCGCCCATGAACTGCCTTTTGGAATTTCAATGGGTGCATTGGCTATCTTCAGCTAAAAACCTCCTACATATTATTTACCTAAAACCCTTCTTGCTGAGATCATTTTTGGCAAGAGTGACGGATTATGATAAATCATTATTTCCCGGTCTCCATATTACTGGTCATTTTCGTTTCCATGTGTTATTCTGCGATTCCCTGGGGGACGCTTTCATAGCCTAATGGTCTACCTCCTTCTGCACACAAATCTTAAATTATCTCATGGCTTCAGCATCCTGTTCCTAGGTCTTGTTCGCATGTCTGGAATAGCAAAGACATAAAAGAAAGGGCTAATTTTCCAGATGGTAAAGATAAATAAATTTAAAAAAAAAAAAAAAAGAAGGAGAAACACATGAACTGACTCCTATGTTGTCAAGAAAGCAAAATGCTGTAAAAGCATCAGGATAATATTGGTTGGATGTTTTCTGTGTGCTAACCCCTGTGCTAATTGCTTCGCAGACATTATCTTCCTGAAACCAGTGAGTCAGGACGATTGTGATTCCCCAAGTGGGAGCTGCCGTCTGAACTCAGCGTTTGGCTTCAGCCTTTGACTTCCTAACCACTGGTCTACACAACAGAGCATTTCGGGGCTCTGCATAATCATCATATGTGGGTTTTACTCTTCTTTTCACATCAGGATCTTGGAGTCCTTTCAAAGTATAAATAAATGGGAGATTTTTATTTTATTTTATTTTATTGGTGAAACAGAAACTTTTCACTAAAAAAATTTTTTTTTGCTTTTTCTATTTAATCTCTGTCCAAGCAGAAGATTATAACTGAGGAAAAAATGGTGAACCCGCTCAAGCAGGAATAGCTTATTATGCGTAAGAAGATACTACATACCCTTGTGATTTTGTTCCAACACAAACCGGGAGCACGGCCGTAGGAAAAGCCAGTTCTCAGCCACCCCCGTCCTCTGAATTTGGAGTGGATGACTTCTGTGGAGGTAGGTTTCACTGGCGGTTTCTATAAGGGGCCAACGGATACTTCTCAGAGAATGTGAAACTCCTCGACAAGAAAATCTGCGCAGATCTGTTTCTCACGTTCTCCCGGAGCCCTCATCACTGTCAAAATGTGTTTGTAGAAGTACGGAATTTGGGGCAGCCGTGGGTCTACCCTGCATGGCTCAGTTGCACCAGGGGCAACATGGGTTGAAGCTCTAGGCCTCCCTTCTCTTGACCCCTGGTTGTTCTATGTTTCCGTAGCTCTGCACGGTGGCCAGTCTGCTGTGTCTTGCTAATGTTCTCACGAGGAAGGAGGGTTCAGGCTGATGGCACTGTGTGGTGGTTGCCCGTAGGGCTTCAGTGGTTCTGTAGGAAATTATTTGTGTAGGAAAAAAAAGGCAATAAGCACATATTTAGGACTAATGGTAGTGTTTTTTAGAGGCAGCGGCGTGGATGTATCCAGAAAGGCTGTGTCATCCCAGTGGACGATGTGATTTTGTAGGGTTATTTCTTGCCTAGGCGCAAGCCCCATGGAGTGCTGGTCGACCTTCTGTTTCAACCATCTGACGGTGCCTCCTTCTCCAGGCACAGTCTCTTCCTACCTGATACACAACGTCAACACCAAAGGAGTGACAGAAAGAGTCCACTTGTGATAGAATGTACTATATGTGGACCCTTTTGGCCTTTAGGACTTAAAATTTTCTTGATCACTCAAAGTTCCTTGGATCCCTGTTGCTAGGGTGATGGAGAATTGACGGTCCAAAACCGAGAAGCAGGTTGTCAGGTGGTGGTTCCTTGAGTCCATTCTGTGCTCATGTGAACAGAACATTATAAGTCCTCAGGGCATAAGATTTTATTCTCCTCTTCTGGACAACAGGGACATCAGTGTTAAATCTATAGTTTTCAACCCTGACTGCATAGGAGAGTGACCTGGGGAGTTCAAGAACCGGTCCAGTGCTAGGTTCTGCTCTGGGAAATTCTACCTTCATGGGTCTGCTTCTCCAAGTCTGGTTCCTGAGCCAAAGTGTCACCAGGGAGCCAGTGGAAATGCAGAATTTGGGGGCCCCACTGCAGACCTGCTACCAGGACTCCAAATCTGCCCTCTAACAAGAACCCTGGGCCATTTCTATGCCCATTAAATGTTTATAAGCACTGCTCTAAAAGGATTTCTCAGACCCTCATATTTTGGTTCTCCTCACTGCAAAGCGGTCCGCACAATATCACATAGACTGAATTACAAAGTACCAATTTTATATTAAAAAGCTCTTACCGGGCTTCCAAGAAACCCATTTGCCCCAGAACAGTCCACGTACCTCCATAGGAAAACTACACTTTAAACGTTTTAAGGATTTCTTAAACAGAGATTGGTTCTCGCAATCCTTTAACTTCATGCAGGATAAATTGTGAGCCAAAAAGGAATCTTAAACCTCTTTTCAAGTAAACAGTATTGAGAAAGAAGCCTACAACAGCTCATGTTTTTTTGTCCCCCGCCCCCAAACCAAAGCAAAACCCCAAAAAGAGCATCTGGTCCAATTGTAGGGCACCATGTGGCGTCTTAGAAACAAATTATATGTTAACAATTTGCAACCGCAAGTCCCCAGATGAGCAGTCACTGAAAGAGTTCCTTATAAAGAATTAAGGAAAAAAAAGAAAAAAAGAAAAAAGAAATGGAGACATTCTTCCGGCTCAGGCTTTATTTTTTAATTTGGAAATTGGCTTCCTTTCTCCATTTGCCTTCCAAGATGTGCAGCAACTGAACGGATAGACACTGGCCATCTGCTTCATTCAATTGGAAACGCCTCTGATCAAATTACTTTTCTGACCACCATGTTTCCCTCCTTTTAATCTATCTACCTGCTGAACGACAGTGAAAATGTGCGTGCGCCGTAGATGGCTGCAATTTTCAAGGCCTTTGCCAAAATTATATAAGTAGATGCAGTTGCTTCTCTTTACGAAGCTACATTTTTTTGTTTTCCCTTTTCAGGCACTGACATACCATAGATCATGGTTTATCCTCTTTTTCATGAGCCTGTCTTCCACGTGTAATGGATACTCTCCACATGCATCGTTCAGTTAAGACGTGTTACATTTTGCATTGATGCTATATTCTGTTACACCAAAATCATGGAAAAACATTTTTTTTCCTGGGTTGTGGTCCCTCTAAGAAGAGTTCGAGTGGAAATTTCTAGACACGTCAACGCTCCCCTCCCCCTTTTTGGATGTAGTTGGATTAAAGATCCAAAGGGTTTGAAGATCATCAAAGGTTACTGCTGACTCCAGCACCAGCATGAAGACGTTCCAGTCTTTTGAACTGATGTCACTTTTATTTTCAAATGCTGGTCATGTAATGGTTTGCAAATGTGAGGAACATCCTTTAGAAACACCCAGAAGGCACGAGGCAGGCGTGATCAAAGGAGAGTAGAATTAATACTTTAGTATAGCATATGGAGTTGAATTTTCAAAAAATACATTCAGACCGCATTTCTACTTTCAAAGAAAAGGCTCCACTTCTTTGGGTATGATGGTTCATCTTTGTCGGTGAGCATCATGCCCTTGAGGAGGAACCCAAGGGTTGATGGACATGACTCGGCAACCAGGTTTCACCTCTGATGGAGACCACAGAGGGTCCCTAGCACGGTGTGATTTGAGGCAAAATGGGAAGTTCTTCCACCCAAAGCAACCAACATAGTAACAAGAAGAAATAATCATCATCATCATCTGCTGATAATCAACATGATTAAGATGACCAACCCCCTTGGTCAGTGGTGGGCTTGCCAAAACTAGCAAATAAAAATGCAGAACATTCAACAAAAGGGGTGGCTTAAATTAATGATGGGTGATTTTTTCATCTACGTGTAACCCCTGATATATGTAGGATATACTTATACTAAAAAGAAACATTATTCATTAGAAAATCTAATGGAACTGAAGTCTTGGAGTTAATTGTGCAATCCCCACTATGTCTGGGGAACTCTGTATCTGCACTGCCCTGGAAAGTAGTGGGGGACAAGACTGTCCACCCAGGGAGGAGGGCTGGGCTGCTGTCTGTCAATGTAGACCTCCAGGTAGGAGAAGCAACAGGTGTGGGTCAGTTGCTATGAGGTGGGAGAAAGGCATTCTGGGAAATTCTGCTCCAACCATTACTTGGTCCTGAGGCAGCTTTGCTGCTGCAACCATTCGAACAGAGTCAGCCCTACTTTCTCCCCTTGCTGAAGGTACAGTGGCCACAGAATGAATTCATGAGGACATCCTACTGTTCACTGGGGGGTCCCGAGAACAAGGTATATTGACAATTTTACACCTGGACGTCCCAAGCCCTCCTATCCCCTAAACACCTGTCGCCCAACCTGTCCTTGAGAGCAGATTATCCTTTGTCACCCAATCTTGCCCCATTAAACCACACTCTTCACTTTCTTGGTGCTTGAGCAAGTTAAAGTTTAAAGACAAAAACAAAACAAAACAAAACTTCTATTCTTACAAACAAGTTCTCTCTCTCTCTCTCTCTCTCTCGGTTTTGTTTGGCTTCTCTTTGCCATTCCACGTCCCCTTTCTTCCTTTTTCCCCACAAAGCTAACTATGCAATGCCAATGTCATGTGGGTTGTAGCTGGTTTTGAGAGGAGAGTTGACTCATCAGTGCAGGAGGATTTCATATGAAATTGACTCACTGGAGAATCTCTGATTAACATGGACTAATGTGGAGAATTTTTCCTCTTCCTCAAGCATTATGTGTGGTCCTTGCCTGGCATGTGGTACTGCATTTATTTTAGTTGCTATCTATCTATTTTCTAGCTATCCATCTTTTATCTATCTATCTATCATCCATCCACCCATCCATCCATCCATCTATCCATCTATCCATTATCTATCACCCATCCAACCATCCAACTACCCAACCATCCAACCATCCATCCAAACATCCATCCATCCATCCATCCATCCACCATATCCATCCATCATATCCATCCATCCATCCATCCATCCAACCATCCATCCATCCATCCAACCATCCATCCATCCATCCATCCAACCATCCATCCATCCATCCATCCAACCATCCATCCATCCATCCAACCATCCATCCATCCATCCATCTATCCATCCATCCATCCACCCATCTATCCATCCATCACCCATCCATCCATCATCTATCATCCATCTATGCATTCGTCCATCCATCCATCCATCATCTATCTATCATCCATTGATGCATCCATCCATCCATCCATCCATCCATTATCTATCTATCGATCCTTCTATCTATCATCCATCTCTCCATCTATCAATCATCCTACCTATTTCTCCATCGATCTATGCACCTACTCACATGGATTAACCTGGCTACACTCACCCACTAGTTTGCAAGATCTTTATTACTTTCTTTTCACAAAAACACACACACCATCCCAAACCACACACATATTCTGACCCTAGGTTATTACTCAACTTTATTTTCCATATAAGCCAATATAAACCCTCTGTTGGGTTGAGACAAGTAGGACCAATATTCCCAACCTGTGCCACATCTGTTCTCAGAGGTAAGGTTCTGATTTTAATCTAGCATTCTTGACTGCAGAAATTATTACATTTATTTTCTCCTCCTTTTTGAAGAAGGAGAGATAATGTTGCTCCAGAGCATTGGTGAGGTCATTGCATCGTGGAAAAGCGAAAGTAGACAAGCAGTAGTGATGTATGTACATGACCCTTCTACTAAGAATAATAACTAAGGGCTGGCATTGTTTTTTTTTTTTTGTAATTTGCACAAAATTTGTAATTTGTACAAAAAAATGTATTTTTTTAAAGATTTTATTTATTTGAGAAAGAGAGAGAGGGAATGAGACAGAACAAGCATGCAAGGAAGTAGGACAGAAGGAGAAGCAGACCCCCTGCTCCCCAGGCAGGACTCAACCCCAGGACTGACTCCAGGATTATGACCTGGGCTGAACACAGTCATTCAACCAACTGAGCCACCAAGGTGCCCTGCATTAATGTAATTTTAAATGCTATGGAAGAGCCAATCAGAAGAATCTACCTACCAATCTTTCAGAATCTTTCCAATCTATGGAAGTTCAGACCCAGCAGATCCATCGTATCAGAAGGTGCCCACCATGTCCAATGTCAGCTACTGTTGCTTCCCCAGCTTCCCGAGAATCCATCCTGGCTGGAGGCACTCAGCTGTTGGAAGACTGAAGGCAGGCACATTCAGAAGGGAGGGGGAGCCATCCTGGGCCAATAGGGGAGATAGGACCACACGGATAAAGAATTTACCCTCTCATCCTCCTAGTGTAGAGCCCTGATATTTAAATCCTCAGAAGGACCTGCAGGCCCAGCTCCCGTTGGCAGCACTGACAGCTAAGTCACTAACGTGTCCTCAAATTGGCTTTCCCTCCTTCTCCGTTTCACCCCCCTCCACTTCCTGAACTTGTGTTCCTGGCCCTCTATCCCCAAGTAAATGACTTGCACAGAAGCCTTGGCCTCCAGCTCTCCTCTGAGCCGTCCTCGGATGGTTTCATGCCTACAGAATCAACTCTGGGATGATGAAGAGAATCGAGGGAATGCATCAACTTCTTTGAAAGGAATCAACTGTGCTTTCCTCACACTGACAAAATTAACATCGTTTTATTAGATGATTAGGAACATTTTGGCCATCTGGTTTTTGATGACTCCCAGATGAAAATCATTGAAAAAAAAAAACAAAACAAGTGTGCCTCAATAATTGTGGTGATGCATTTGGATTCTGAGAAAAGAAGGAATGTACAAACTAGACAGAAAGGTATCCCCCTCCAGCTACCCACAAGTGGTATATCAACCTGACAAGAGGTTAATATTTAGATTATTCAAGGGATGTGTATTAAAACAAAGAGGAAACCCAACAGAAGATGGTGCAGTGGATGGAGACCTGTTCTTAGAAGGGAAATCTCTAATACTATCAGTGGAATAAGCAGGTAGAATATGTCTCCCCCTGGAAAAGTTGTCCATGTCCTAATCCCTGTAACCTGGAATTTGTTACCTTTCATGGAAATGGGGAATGAAGGTAACGGAGATAAATTAGGTTGCTGGGCAGGTGATACTAAAATGAGGAGATGGTCCCGGGTTATGCAGGGGGGCCCAATGGAACCACAAGAGCTCACAGGCTTGGAAGTGGAAGCCAAAGACAGGGAACCAGAGATGTGGGTGCTTAGATAGGCTTGACCCAACATTGCTGGCTTGCTTGCAAGGTTGAGTCAAGGAGAAGGCATTATGGGCCAAGGAGAAGACATCATGAGCTAAGACGGGCAGGCAGGTCTGAGGGAATACTTTGTATAGTCAGAAGGGAAGAAGAGAGGACATAAGAGAGGAAGGAGGGAAAAAGAAATTTCTTCTTACATGTTTCAAGCTGTCCTATTTACATAGCATTTTCCTATTTTGTCTGCGTGGACGTTCCTACGGCCACGTGCTTCTGAAACACAAGACAGGCACGACCCATTTCAGCCTTTCATGTGGAGGACAGGAAACATGGCGCAATGCTGGTTGGCTAAGCCAACTGGGCCCACTGTCCTCACACCATTCAGTTCAAGGGATGTCCCTTGATGCCGTCAAATGTTCAGGGCCACATCTACAGCCCATCTGTCTGTGGCCTGGGGACATGTAGAGATGGTGTGCACACAGCTTGCAGAGCTCATCCCACATGAAGGTGACATAATCTCTGCCTTCTCTTCTCTCTGTGGTATTTCTTAGTAGAAGAATTACTGCCCCGTGTCTTGTGTCCATTACAGAATGCTCCCTTGGCCTCTCCAGCATGTTTCTTTCAGGGGGTTCCACAGAGGAGGTCCAATGCTCCTTCCCACATAGTCTTCAATGGCTCCTTGGTGTTTTCATGGTGTGCGACAAGGAGTGGGAGACCCTGGCGAGCCTCGGGGAGCATGTAAACTTTTGTTTGCATTGCATGTCTCGGGGGACGGGGCATCCCATCATTTTCGAACTGGCTTCTGGGAACGGGATGGCATGCATTCCTCAGGATGACATTGCACGGAAAGAACCGCCCTCGTTCCCTTTGGGAGCTAACAGGCAACTGCAACCTACCCACGAACTTTTCCTTCACGCTGTTCAATTTCCATGACGACGGTCCTGGACAACTGAAATCCTTCCAGTCCCCTTCATGCCTGGACGCACAGCCAAAAAAAATTACGTTTTCGTTCCTGTAAAGCGCCGTGTAGATGTCTTACTTCCGACCTATAAATTGATATTCTGTATCAGCTGACGGGGACAGCCTGCAGTCTTCCGGATGAGAGCACCCCCCCTGGATACCACCAAGGCCGGGTGCTTCCTTTGGAAAGCATGTAGATAAGTGAAGGTTGGTTCAAGTTCTCTCAGCCAGAACAGGTACAAGCATGCATTTATTCTAAGGAAAATAATGCAGAGGAAGAACGGGGAACGTTTTCTTTGTGACATTCAAAAGGTTCCGTGTAGATGAGGTCGTACACATATCCCACCTGGCCTTTCGGGGTGCACCTGGGGCCCATGGGATGTACACAGATGGGGGTTTTAGGGTCATGGGGCTGATTGAATGTAGAATACACCCACCTTTGAAAGAAGCTGCTATCACCATGCAGAGTCAACCTGTTAAGGCTGGCCAGGCACCTGGAAAGGAGGTAATGCAACTAATTTAGCCACCGATGGGGTCATAAAATGCCATGGGGGCATATAACCAAGTAGGAAGCTGTCCCCGCTGCATTCCATTTCCTTTGCAAGCACAAGGATCTCTGCTCCTTCAGTCATTCTGGAGTTAAGCTCAACAGCTCTGGTTTCCGAAACCGGATGGAGCTTTTAGCAACCAAAGGTAGGAAAGGATGCAGGTCCCCTGACATCTGGATTCCCGCCACCAAGGTCATGCTCCCAACATTGCAAGAGTGTCCTTAGTTGCAATTAATTCTGTCACTTGCATTACATATGCAGGATACTGTTTCCATATGTGGGAGGTATGTACATTGTATCTGTATTTCTTAAACACACACACATACACACACACACACACACACACACACACACAAGATATAATTTTCCAGGTGTTTAATAGGTGGTTGGGCCCCAGGGTTCAGGTTATGTATCAACATGTTCCCTTGCTTTTTAACTTACTTAACAGTCCTGAAATGTTTAGTCTCCGCTGGAAACGGTTACATAACATCCCTGAAGGATCCTGGCCAGGCAGCCCAGTCAAGCAAACCGGTGCCTCTTCCCTGTTCCCGCAGGACACGTGAGGAGACGGTGGGCAGGTCGTTCACAGCACGGGTCTCTCCCGTATTTCAAGATCCTAGTTCATGCACGCTCTGCCGTTTCCCCTAGTACTCGACGTAGCGGGGGCTCCGATGATGCTGTTAACTTTGTGTCTTTTTGAAACATATCTTTATTGTATTGATTTATTTTGTAGACATAGACAGAGACAGAGAGGGAGCTTGAGCAGCGGGCGGGGAGGGGGACAAAAAGGAAAAAAGGAAAGGGGAAGAGGGACAGAGAGACCCCTCAAGAAGATTGCACACTCAACACAGAACCTCATGCCCACAGGGCTCCACCTCACAACCCTGAGATCATGACTTGAGGTGAAATCAAGAGTCAGAAGTTTGAAGGTAAAGTCACGAAAGTGGAGGGTGCAACGATCCAGTGTATGGTGTCCTGTGCACGGTCGGATGAGCAGGAGGCCATGCCTATCGGGCCAAGGAAAGCCACGTGCTGAGTGATTCCACTGGCGTCTCAGATACATTCATGCATAGGGTCTGAACGCAGGTGTGAGGTTGCCAGGGTGGGTGGGACATAGGGATGGGCCGCGACCACGTCACGGGTCTCCGTTAAGGAGGTTGCAAGCATTTTGGAGTTACGTAGTCACGATGGTCGCACGGCACCGTGAACACACGAAACGTGGCTTAAAATATCTTAAAAATTCTTGGTGGTCATTTTCGGGAAGAACTGAGACTCATGGAGACCTCGTCGTACATCATAACAATAATAATAAAACAACACAAGACAGAAAAGAAAGCAAACGTATGCTTTCTTTTGCACATTTCCTTAATGGGGTCGTCCTCAATTTGTTGCTCTAGAAGGTGCTTGGTCTCCCATGATCATTTCCCCTAAATGACACCATTTTATAAAAGTTAGGTTTAGGGGCACCCGAGTCGCTCTGTCGGTTAAGTGTCTGCCTTCAGCTCATGAGCCCAGGGTCCTGGGATCAAGTCCCTCCCTTGTCAGGCTCCCTGCTCAGCGGTGAGTCTGCTTCTCCCCCTCCCCCTGCTCATGCTCTCTCACACACTCATTTTCTCTCTTTCAAATAAATAAATAAATAAATTTTTAAAGCAAGAAGGTGTGTATGGGTTTAAGGGACACTGAGAAGGTCCTGTTAATGTTTCTGGGAATCATGAAATTGTGCTGTTCCTGGATATGCTAACCTTCGACTTGAAGCTGCTGGTCACGTCTGCCTCTCTTAGGGTCCACCTGTCTCTGCATGGCTCCAGACTGTACAAAAATAAATCAGGGGGCAAGACTGGAAAGTATAGGGGTAATGGTTAGGGCAAGACTTGCCAAAAGGGAACCACTGAGCAAAGACCAGGTCAAGGTGCTGGAGGAGATCGTGGAGGGATTTGCAAGCAAAGAAATCTGATGACAGACACAGTCCGTGCAAAGGTCCTGGGGCCTTTATATATTCTCTATATACCAAGGTACAAAAAGGTGTTGGTTTCTGAAGATGCACAACTGTGTTCTTTTTCAGACCAGGAGAAAGTGGCCTCCAGCAGAGGACTGCTTTGGGGGAATCGGCAGGTTTTCCTGGAAGTTTCGGGAAGGTGGGCAGGTGCTTACCAGCACACTCAGGTTGTTCTGGCACAGAATGGTGATGATGACCAGATAAGGTTGAATTATTTGGCTCCCTGTTGGAAGGGACATCTGGAGACAGCAAGGGGACACCACAGTAACAGGAAATCAGCAGTAATAGCATGGCTGTAGGAGGGGAAGTAGCCTGTCTTCTCTACAGGTGTAGCTGAGGACAGGAACGCATCATGTCCAGCCCCTGTCATAGAGAGAAACAATCTTAGCAGTCCCTGGCCTGGATCTCAGTGGTCCTGCCCCACCTGGATCTCAGCATCCCTGCCCACCTGGATCTCAGTGGTCCTGCCCCACCTGGATCTCAGCATCCCTGCCCACCTGGATCTCAGTGGTCCTGCCCACCTGGATCTCAGTGGTCCTGCCCCACCTGGATCTCAGCATCCCTTCCCTGCCTGGATCCCTGACTCTGGTCTCCAGAGATGGGGTCAGGGGGATGAATTCCTTTGCCAGGCTCTTCAGACTCCTGGTTTATGGTACTAATTTGTCAAGGCAGCCCCAGGAAACTCATGCAGGTCGTATCCGAGTTTGAATCCTAATTAGAAGTCATTATTACCACACGACACCGTTTCTGTTTCAGCAACATGTTTTCTTCGCCTTTTCCTCCTTGGTTAAGAATCTGGTGCCTTGTGTTGGAGTGTCATTTTCTCCTCTCAAACATTTATAACCACTTGAGTCATGCGTTCCTTCCACGTTTTTCGCAAGTGAATTCTATTTAGGTCTTTAAAGACCACGGAAGCATGTTGGTAACTTTGAAATTCAGTTTGGGGTTTTGTTTTGGTTTGGGTTTTTGTTTTGTTTTGTTTTGGTTTTGGACTTCTAAGCTGTGGTGCCGACAAACACACCCCTGCATTGCCTGGTGGGGGAAATCAGCATTCTTCTCTTTCCTGGCCTGCAGGGTAGGGCCACTGGGCACGAGGGTTTTTTCCTACTGGTGTGTTTCCAGAATGACTTAAACTCTATAATGCATGTTCTGTCCACTAATGAGGCTACTTCTTCCACGTGACGTCACCAAACATCAGGAGCCTTACCTGGTGTCCTGAATTCATACATCTGCAGGGGACAGGAATCCCCTGACAATTTCCTCGGGGGACCCGCCAAGATGCTGGGTCACACCAAAGGATGTTCTGTCCTTCTGCCTTCTAGATCAGCTTCCTCTGGAAATGCCCTTGAAAGAAATGACCTTGAAAGGACTTGATTTGCATTCTTAGCATCGGCACAAATGCAGGCAAAAAAAAAAAAAAAGAAGAAGAAGAAGAAAAAGGAAAAAGAAAAGATTTCACAATACCTTTAGAGAGTGTTGAATAGTCCTCATGTAGAGGACATCTTTCTCAGATGACCATTTTCAAGTCGAGACCTTTGGCAGTTTTTATTTTGAAAAGGGCGACGGATCTCGGTTCCTGGCAAAGGGCCATCCGGAGCTGAGGTCTTCAAGGGGAAGCTTCAGGGAGCGCTGACTTCTCCTTGCCTGCCCCCGTCTGCCGGCCGGCCACCGGCCTGGGCAGTGTGCAGGGGGAGGAGGGAGGAATAATTGCACAATCTCATCCCCCTGCCGTGGTTTTCCAGCAAGCACAATTTGGAGACCCGGAGTGAGGGAGCCTCTGCCTATGACTTTCCTTCTCCC
This sequence comes from Neogale vison, assembly GCF_020171115.1. Taxonomy (NCBI): domain Eukaryota; kingdom Metazoa; phylum Chordata; class Mammalia; order Carnivora; family Mustelidae; genus Neogale; species Neogale vison. Next base: position 129,891,714 of record NC_058105.1, read on the forward strand.
AAGATGCTTTTGCTCAAACAAGGGGCAGTGATGGATGGACGCCCTTCCTCTTGCCCAAAAACCCTTTTGGGTGCGTCCCCCACAAGGGACCCCGCAGACTTCCCATCGACACACACGATATGTTTCTGTACGTTGAGGCCCTACTAGTGGAGCAGGATGTTCTCCATCTTATTTTGCAAAGGTAACTCCACCATGCTGGGGAGATTTGCAGAGTGTCTCCGACGGGCACCTTTCCTTCCCTGGGCACCCTGTGCCCCTTCACATTACACTGCTGAGAAAATCTGGAAGCCTTTTAGTATATGCAACCGAGCCGGCGATTTCTGACTCTAGTCCCTCGGAGCCAACAGCAAAAATACCCCCTTGTGTTCGGCAACATTGCCAGTAGCCTGCATCGACCCAGGAGGCTGACCCCGGATTCCCGAGCTATGCAAGTAGACATTTCCTCGGTCGACGTTTTTCTCTGTCTCCGGATCATCCCACAGGACGGAGGGTCAGCCCTGCCAGCAGCAGGGAGTGGGGGCCATCCCGGGACTCAGAACTGACTTTAAAAGTCCCTGTTGAGCAAAGAGCCACGTCATGCCCTGGCCACGGGCGGCGTCTCTTGGAGTATTAAACTCTCCCATTTGAAACTCAGTCCCCTTATGAGCTTCATGTCATTCAAGAACCAGTGTATCCCCCAGGGATTCCTCCTTGGGGTAAGACTCAGGGGGAGGGGCGTTGGTGAAAACTGAGAGAATGCATTAAAAACAAGTGAGGACAGGTTCGCCCAAAGGCAGACACTAACACGGGGCAGCTCCTGGGTTCTCTCTGGGTCCTATCCCCATTGTCAATACCGTACCCTTGACAGGGGGATGTCATTTCCCTCCTTTTATGTTCGGAAAGGCTGATTTTAGGGAGGGCTCATGGCATGGTCTGGAAAGAGCATGGGTGTGGCTCGAGCCCAGAAGCCATTCCAGGGGACGTCCATACCCTTCTCCCGTGAGGAACAGTGCTAAGGTTCTCATGATATGAGCCTCGTGGACGGCAGGTCCCCCGATGCAAAAGACAGTAGGGATTTCTGAGCCATGAGCGTTTCAGATGCCCCTGTTCCTAAAGAGAAAAGTATGGTGGAGGGCAGGAACTGGAGGCGGGGGACTGGTCCGGGAAAGCCATCAGGATTTCCATCTGAATGCCCAGCTGCCCGAGCATTGGATTTCAAGAGCGCACACATCTCAGTGATGTCTTTTCCAGGTACCGCCTCCCAAACGTTGCCAGCTACCAGCCTACCTCTGGGGCCTCTCGGCACGCAGGAGTCGCTGCCCCCGTAAATGGCACCACGAGGCCTCTAAAAAGGATGTTTTTGTGCCAACAGATGTCTCTTGTAGACAGATCAAAGACCACATTAGGCAAGAGTTTATGACCAAGTGTATTGTAGCTTAGACATTTGTAACAAAATATCCTAGGCTGTGGGGAGGGGGTCATAGAGAACAAAATATTTGTTTCCCATGGTTCTGGAAGCTGGAAGTCCAAGGTCAAGAACCTGGCAGATCTGGCTCCTAGAGCAGACCCTATTCCTGGCTTACAGATGCCTGTCTTCTCTCCATGACCTCACATGGTAGAGAGAAACAGGGACCTCAGATCTCTTCCTCCACTTATGAGGGCACGAATCCCATCATGGCGGCTCCATCCTTATGAGCTCATCTCAATCCAATCACGTACGAAAGGCCCCACTTGGTCATACCATCCTGTGGAGGGGTATGGCTTGCACATATGACTTTGGAGGTGACACAGTCCAGGCCGTAGCACACCTTTTGTCAAAATTCTGGTTTAAGGCAAGAATTGGTAGTTCATGGAGGAACACAGAAAGGTAATAACTGATACATTGTAGAGGGACCACACGTCTACTGAGTTCCACGCATTTGGTTAGTGGGAAGAGTTTATGGGCTCTGGCCAATATTGAGGTCAATACCACTCCTCTGCTCCAAGCACATTTGAGGTAGCTACAAGCTTTCCTAGCTGGTTGACCTACCCTTCATCCTTTCCCCTCCCCGACCTGCTCTATGGTGCAAGAGCGAGCAAACAGGTGAGTTTAACTCAACCGACATGCATCTGTAAACCTTCTGCATTTGAGGACACTTGTTGGCATCTGTGGAGACTCAACAGGTAGAACATGGGTCCTGCCCATGGGGTTAGCCACCAAGGAAGTAGACACTGCTGCCAAGACCAAAGTCAAAACAAAAGGATTATATGCAACCAAGTACTGCTTCTTTTAAATTATGGAATCACTGAGAATCCATAATGATATATTCCTGCATTTGTTGTACAAGTCGTGGACTGAGTTAACCTACACGTTTCTTAGCAGAATTGAACATCATCTGGTCATGCACTCTGTTCACGCTCCAAGTGAGTTTCACTGAGCCCCTCGGGTATGCTTATCCCCATACCAGTTTCCAGGTTTCACTGTGTTACCATTTAATTAGGACACGTCTGATTGCTTCCTTTTGCCTGAACATGCGTCATCAGGTAGGTAAATGGCTATAAGCAGAGGGCCACGTGGACGGGCAGGGATGTTGGGAAATGCTATGACACGAAATTGGGCAGCAAAGAATGGACTTGAGCAAGTACTTCAAGAAGAGAACAGGCACGAACATGGGGAGGAGAAGACCATGGGATCTCCAATCTCCATGAAGATCCACCGATCCTTCAAAATCAGGCCTGCCAGCAGATGCCACATCACTGGGACCATCTGGGAAGACCTTGGATGTCATGTGCCACCCAGATCCAACTTCAGAACTTGTTTTGATGATGAGGACAACCATCCCCATTTGGGTGACCCACTGGAGATCTAATAAAGGAGGAATTGGTGGAGGAGAAGTACCAGAAGTACCAGAAGTATGGCAGAAGTACCAGAAGACTAGGCCTGGGTACCCCTAATAAGGCAGCGAGACAGCTGGGTGTGGGGGCCCACCCATTCTTCTGAGTCAGGATCCCCTTGACTTGGCGAGATCCCAAATTGACCATGGGGTCTCACAGAGGACACCCATGGGGAGGATGATGTGAGTTTCCTGTTCAGTGGAGTAGAGGCATGCCAATACCATGAGGAAATACACGAAGATGTCCTGGGGACAAGACTTCTACAAATCCAGTCAGTGGGTCTGGGGCACATCCAGAAGGAGAATCCCTAAAACAACTCCCTGAAAAACATATCGACGCACATGGTTGAAAATGAACACCACAGAGCAAGGCAACCCATTCAGGAAACAGTGCCTCCTGCGGAACTACCTACCCTGTGGGCGCCACCCTGGGCAAGGGGCGGAGAGGAATTCTGGACACTGGGCTTGATAGGAGAAACTGAGGCAGCCCAGATACCATGCATCCGAAGCAACTTAGCCCCAGGCTCGTTTGGGGCCACCTCGTAATAGCCCTGAGCAGAGTGCGGGGCGCGGCGCGTCAGGTTCTGCCACAACCTCTGGAATGTTCCGTTCGTGGCTATTGGCACTTGGGCAGCCTTTTTTGGGTCCTCTTCTCAGTGGCTCCGTCCTTTTGCCCCAGGGCGGGTCGGGGGTCCTCCGCTGAAGGCTGTTCTTACCTGAGCCCTTCCTCCCAGTCTGGTTCCTTCTGGAAGGCAGATGGCCTTTCTTCCCTCCCCTTATGGGCTATAGGCGCACCACGCTCTGCAGTTTTTGTCCCTTGCGCTCTCCCCAGGTCGTTCGCACGTCCCCCAGCTAGCACCCCGAGGCTCCCCACAGTTCCGCGCCCTGGCGCTGCCCCCGCAGGCTCCTCGGGCGGGAGGAGCGCGGTTCCACCTTTTTGGCAGGAGGGCCCTGGCGGCTGCAGAGGGGCGGGCGTCCAGGAGCAACAGGAGAGGCGGGAGGGCGTGGCGGCGGGTCTCACGTTGCAGCCCGGCCTGCAGCGGGGGGCTGGGGGCTGCCGGCTCCCGCCTGCACACGGGTGCCGGGAAGCTGCCAGACAAAACTCTGTCGCGCCCGGAGGAGTGCAAACCCTGCTCCTTCTCGCTTCCCCGGGAGAAAGAAAGCCTCCTCCCAGCCCTGCTAGGAAGCGTGCTCCGGGCGCGGACCGTGTGCTGCAGCTCGCTGCGCGCTCCCCGCCTCTCCCCCTGCCCCTGGTCCCCGGGCTGCCTCCGGGACCAGGAACACTCTCCCCCCAAAGCCGTGCGCGCTGGGCCGCGTCCGCTCTTCCAGCCGGAGGAGGCGAGGCGTGCCCTCCCGGGCCGAGGCGCAATGAAGAGGCGCGAGGAGGGCTGAGCGCAGAGCGCGCGCGGCCAGGGTCCCTTGGCTCGGGCCCGCGCCTGGTCTCCCCGGGGTGGGGCAGGGCAGGGTGGGGGTGGGCCGAGGCGTGGACTCGGGGAAGCCTCTCGGCGACGCGAATAAAAGGGAGCCGGCTCGCCGCGCCGAGCTGGGAAGCCTCGCTGCCTCGCCCCCGGCCCGGGAAGGGCATGGCCCCGGCGGACCCCCGGAGGTGACTCGCGCGCCCCGGCCCCGCGGATGCTCAGGGCGTCCCGCTCTCGTGTGTCGCGGCTTCCAGAGGACAGGTGAGGACCAAGGGCAGCCTGGGCGCCCGGGGTGGGGCATGGAGTTGGGGGTCGGCCTAGGCAGGGGCTGGGCAGCGGCGAGAAGGCGAAGAGACGCCTGGCTCTGTCCCTGGCCCTGAAGCTGAGTGGCCAGTGCGGAGGCAGGAGAGAAGCCAAATCTTGCGGGTGGATCCCTTTCTCCCATACCCCTTCCCTCCCTGACCTGGCGACCTCGCTCCGACCTGGTTTCCAGGGAGGGACCCGGGAGAACCCCCCCAAGGGAAAGCGAGCCCGCTCTGCGTTGGAGGGGACAGCACAGATGCGGGGCCTCCTCTGAGTTCCTCGGCGCCCGACGCTGAAGTTCACCCGTCTTCCTCCTCTTCCCTTGCAAAGGAGGGGAGACCGTCAGCCCGCTAGGGGTTGAGCCGCACGGAAGCTGGAGAAGTCACCAATCGGGAGAGGTGGCTCCTGGTGTGCGGGTCCCAGTAGGGCCACCCGACCTCCGTTCGGGGAAAGCTCATCTTTCCCTTGGAGCGGCGCTGGAACCCGGCCAGGGCGCAGGGCCGTGGCGCCGGCTAACCCACTCCCGGCCCAAGCTCCCCGGGTTCCCCGCGGGCCCCCCGGCCCCGCCGGCTCAGGGAGCCTCCTCCTGCGGCACCAGGCCTGGGCTTCCCTGGAGCACGCGCTCTCGGTCTCCGGGGAGGACCTGGCACGAGCGCAGGCCACCGGTGGGCACAGCGCGCATTGTGGGCGCGGGCGGGGGAGCCCAGCGCCGAGGCCAAGCGCGCAGGCGGCGGGGGAGGCTACAGTCGGCTGGAGTGCAGGAACCCACTCGCCCCCGAGCGCAGAGGTGGAGCCTGGATTTCCCTCTCGCGGGGCTGCCTGCACGGTCCGCTCAGACGGAGGACGCACGCGGGCTTAAGCGCGTATGTATTTCGCGGATGGAAAAGCTCTGGGCTTTGGCGACCCATAGCCTGTGTGCGCGGATGACTTGGATACCAGCCCTTACTTAGCACTGGCCCAGGGCAGCCGCGTTTCTGTGGCGCGCACTTTGCTTTCCACCGGCACGGCTATTTTTAAGGAAACTTCATTGAACAGATGAAGCGTCTAAGGTGACAAAGGGATGGCCAGTGCTTGAGAAAAATAAATACCCGCGGGTATTCTAAACGAGACCGCTGAGGCCGCCTGTTCCTGGACATATCCGAGCGTTTCCATTTTTCTGTGTATGACTTCACGGATTGTTTTCCTTTGCCTGAACATGACGTCACCAGGTAGTTCGTCTTCTCGCCATTTAATGTCAGATTTTACAAATTGTGTCCCCGATGAACGACGACGCTGTATCACTGCAAACCTGTGGTTCTTCCAAGAAAAAAAAAAAATAATAATAATAATAAGGATTAGGATAGTATAGAAACCCGCATATAATGGAATGCATTCCGCGTTAGGGAATGCAAACTCTTGAAACACTTTCAGACGATATAGTGAAAACTTTAACGCATGTCATTTAAAAAAAGGGAACACTGTTTATAATGACCCTCTTGAGAAGTGTTTTATTTATTTATTTTTTTAAATTCAAATATGTACAGAATGTAACGGCTCGGAATTGACATTGGAGGCGGATACATAGTTATTTTAATTACCTTATTGTTATGGAAACATAAATGTATCTCTCCTTCCCACATATATACACATGTATACCTTCATAGGTATATACGGGCCAATGTATATATATCTGTGTGTGTGTGTGTGTGTGTGTCTGCCTATTCCATACCCTCGCTCATCGCAGACAGAGATCTCCAAATCCTAGTGTGAAAGTCGGCACTTTGCAGTGCCATCCTATGGGATGATTAAAGTTAATGGGGGGGGCGGGGGAGATGAGGAAAGGAATTTTCGTGCGTCTTGGCTCGGATCGCTTGTGCCCCTAAAGGATACCACGGGATGTCTTGGGAAAGTCCAAATCACAACGCACAGTTGCAATCACGTTTGCGGAGCCTAAGAGCTACCTGGCCATAACCGGGTTTCCTTGTGTGGTTCCCCGACAGGTGTCCAGGAACCACGCCCCGGGACAAGATGCCCGCGCAGGCGCATTGGCCAGCCCTCTCCGTGGTGCTGATCCTGCTCTGGGGGCGTCCTCGACCCACGCTGGCCTGTCCTCACCCGTGTACCTGCTACGTTCCGAGCGAGGTCCACTGCACGTTCCGCTCCCTGGCTTCTGTGCCCGCTGGGATTTCTAAACATGTGGAAAGAATCAATCTGGGGTTTGTACCACATTCTTAACAGTTTCGGCCTCTTTGCTTGCGTGTTTTTTTTTTTTTTTCTTTTTTCATACATGGATCTGCATGGATGTAAATGCAAACGTATATATTCCTTTCTGGGTCTCTCTATTGAGCATGTGTACCTCGAGATGGGCACAATTGGGGGATGATGGGCCTTTGCTCTACTCCATGTAGTCCTTTGGGGGGAGGGCGATTCTCTCAATGTATCCATCAGCTGCAAACACTCTCATAAGGCCTCATAACCAAGCATCCAGAACAACTTTAGGGTGTCCAAAGATTTTTCTCGATAAGTTATTTTCCACATAGTAGGTAGGAACAAATGCATCAGACGCACACGTAAATATATAACGAGGCCTCCTGACATAGACTTCAGAAGCTATAAAAATAAATTTGAAAATAAATCGCACAGTTCTGTAAGTTACCTGGATGATGCAATCAGGACCCTGGGAGAAAGAGAGAGTTCCAGCAGATTTTGCCTCTTTAAAATACAAATATGTTTTATTTTTTTAAAGATTTTGTTTGTTTATTTGATAGACAGAGATCACAAGTAGGCAGAGACGCAGGCAGAGAGAGAGGAGGAAGCAGGCTCCCCACTGAGCAGAGAGCCCGATGCAGGGTCTCGATCCCAAGACCCTGAAATCATGCCCTGAGCCCAAGGCAGAGGCTTAACCTGTTGAGCCACCCAGACGCCCCTAACATACAAATATATTTTAAAAGACATTTTTCTGCAACATTTTAGGCAGAACTTTCATATTTTACAATCCCATGTCATATGCAGAAATGATTTCTACACATCAGTATTAGCTGCGATGAATTAAAGGGACACACATTTAACTTTATCAACAATTATTTGGGCTTCCTCCACAAAACGCATAAGCCATTTTCTACCACCCGCAAAACAACAAAAATAATTTACAATTTGATGACTGGCTACTGATGGGAAAATTGGGTGAAACGAAATGGCCAAAACTGAATCAATGAACAGATAATTGTATATATGCTTGGACATCTTGTAGCGCAGAGTTTAAAAAAACAAACAAAAAACAACAAAAAAAAAAACTTCTTGAATTTTTAAAGTCCGGTAGCAGTAGAAGAAGAGAATGGGAATTAAGACAGTGAGATAAGAATTTCCCTAATTGAAAGGAGTAGATCATTACATAGTTTTCTCAATAAAATCTTCAGAGAACTTACAATTGGTTTATCTAAAAATCCAACCCATAGTAAGGAAAGTGCAGTAGGGGAAGCAGTTCATCTTTGTCAGTAGAGGGGATATCGATCCTAAACCAGGTTCCCTTTACATCCTTACAGTTCTGTGGGGGCACATGACTTGTGAAATGAGAGAGAGAGGAAAGGAAAAGGAGTCAGGACTGATTTGAATCAGGGCAGGACGCCCCGTGCTACGTTTGTAGAAAGGGAAATGAAATTCATGTGGGATTCCTCTTCTTTTCTTGCGCCTGCTGGTGTGCCACGTGGTTCTGTTTTGGGATTGTTACTCTCGTGGACCACTGTCAGCATATTGTCCCAGACGACTGTGATTCGTCACTGTGTCCCACAAGCCTGACGTCTTAGCAGAGCACAGGGTTGAAGGAACAGTCCAACAGGCTTTCGTAGGGTCCCTAAGAAAGTGTGAGAATAGGGGTGGAGGAGAGTGGTTTCCCACTGTGTGTCCCTCCCAGAACGCATGAATATACCTCCTGTTGTGTTTTGAGGGTCTGGGAGGGGGCGGGGGGGAGGACATCAGCGTTTTCCCTGGGCCGTTATGTTGGGAACTGTGGTGGGAAAGATGCCACACATCTCCATAAGTTAACCAGAAGGTTCATGATGCGATGGCTTGATCCTAGCAACACCACTGGACCATGGATTGTCAAGCCGTATATACCACACTTAGAATTTCTGAGATGTTTTCCCTCTACTCATATTTACGTGGAAATATTTTGTACAGGAGAAACTTCATTTCTCACTGAGAACCTAGCTTCCATGGGTTGCATTTGAACCAACTCTAAATGGTCAAGTCTACAAACTATGGTCTCCCCAAAAGCTTTGCCACGGGACCAGAACGCAGATATCAAGATGCTTTCTCTTCCTACTGATAACGATAGTCCTTTGAGATGTTGTTGCATGATATTAAAGCAAAAAGAAAATCAGTTAAGGAATACCCACCCTGTGCCCACATATATTACTTCCATCTGGCTTCATTGATAACGGGAACCCATATGGCACGTTTTCATTTTAATCAATACCATCACCCTTGTATTCGGCACTTTCTCAGAAAATGAATCTCCAAGGGCATGAGACCATCATTGGGCATTTCATTGCTGGGGGGTTGGGGAAGAAGGGTGACTTTTACTACAGATAGAACTCGGGGTCTGCTTTTTCTTCCAGCCATCTGGAAGAAGAAAGAAACACTTAAGAAATGAGGGATTATTGGCAAAGTACTAATGCAATCTTTCATTCCCACACAGATGTCTGGGTCCTCGGTCAGCATGGAAAGAGAGATCTGCTGTTTACCATGTGGACAGCCACAGAGATTTTTCAAAAATTACTTTCCAAGTATTTTTCAGTGAACAACAACCAAAAAAAAAAAAAAAAAAAAAAAGCATCCACTTAGTGTCATACTTCTAGACCTCTAGAGATTTCTGTCCCCCTTGATGAAAAGACTCATTCTAATGACCTCTTTCTGAATCTCCCAAATGCCCACACGGCCCTTTTTTTTTATTTTATTTTAAAATTTGTTTTGCGATACACACCAGTATCCGTGAGGCAGTCTCCCTATTCATAGCTCTGGCACCAATGACAGGTGCATCTACTGGTCTCTGATGTCTGTTGAAAACAAGCATCAAGAGGATACAGGAAGCCAGGGTAGCTGGTATGCCCCCCATCCTAGAGAGGGGATGATGTATGCAGGTATGAGGGCGTCCAAACAGGGCTGTTCCTCTGTCCTCAAACACAGCGCTTTCCTGCACCTTGGCAACCACCATTACACCCAACTCTCCAATTGGAAGTCAGACTTTTGGGGGAACAAAGATACCAAAGGACAGGAGTGAGCAGAGAGCCCTCTGGGACTTGTTAAGAAGCACCGAAAAACATCAACATCTTTCTCCACTTTTGTGGAGAGTTTGACTCTCACCTCCTCTGTCCCGAGACCTGCCTCCTCCTTCGGGTCTTTCTACTTTTCTTTTCTTTTTTTTTTTTTTAAAGATTTTATTTGTTTTTATTTGACAGAGAGAGATCACAAGTAGATGGAGAGGCAGGCAGAGAGAGAGAGAGAGAGGGAAGCAGGCTCCCCGCCGAGCAGAGAGCCCGATGCGGGACTCGATCCCAGGACCCTGAGATCATGACCTGAGCCGAAGGCTGCGGCTTAACCCACTGAGCCACCCAGGCGCCCCTCTACTTTTCTTACCTTTGGGGTCTTCTCAGGTGATCCTACTTATTCCCTCTACATACAGTAGAACGTTGTTGTTTTCACACATACCTTCCTTTGTGTTGCTCCTTTTCTTAAAACCTTTCAGTCATTTTCCGTTGCAGTTGGAGCAAATGAAGAGCTCCCCTTCCCAAGGCCTCCCAGCTCCTAGACTGCCTGGTGCCTCCCAAACCCAACTATCTCACCGGATACTGTTCTCCCCCTTACTTACGGTTTCTCAGGCATCAAGAAATGGAAAGGGATTTCGATTTTGTCATTCCTGCCCTGTTAGGTTCACCATCCCAGACCGATTTCACTGTGGAATCCTAAATAGTAAGTGACAGGGACATTGCCTCCACTCATCGACTCTGCCATCTTGAGTTAGACTCTGGTTTTTCAGCTTCAGTCTACTTGGTATTTGGGACACTTTTTCCATTTTGCAGAGGGTAGTTCTTTGATGTGGGACTGTCCTGTTTTGCCTGGTATTGAGTAGCATTCTTGGTCTCTCCCCATTAGATGCCAATAGCAGCTTCCCAGGTGTGATTGCCAAAGATGACCCCAAATATGGCCAAATGTTCCCTGGGGGGCAAGACCACCCAGTTCAGACCACTAACATGGATGGATAGATAGATAAGTTGATGGCCAGGTAGACAGATAAATGATAGATGCACAGATAGATGGATGGATGGATAGATGATGGATGGATGAATGGATGGATTGGAGAGTGGATAGATGGATAGAGACCACTAATATAGATGGACAGATAGATACATAGATGGCCAAGTAGACAGATAAATGATAGATGCACAGATGGATGGATAGATAAATAATGGATGAATGAATGGGTGGATGGATAGATGGATAGATGGATAGGTAGATGGATGGATGGATGGATGGATGGATAGGTACCCAGATGATGGATGGATGGATGGATGGATGGATGGAGAGATAAGCCGATAGATGGATACATAGATAGATAAATCATAGATGGATGGATGGATGGGTCAATCAAAGGATGGATGGTTAGAGAGATGAAAGGATTGATACATTGGTGGATGGAGGGATGGGTGGCTCAGTGGATGGATGGATAAATGGATAGTTAGATAGAGGATGGATAGATGGATAGTTAGATAGATGATACATGGATGGATAGATCTGTTTCCTTCTATTCAGGGGACAGGGAGAGGTCACACAGAATTTCGGGATAGAGATGTGTTCTATTTCAGCAGAAGGAGTAGTACAAAGTAACTACCCTCCACTCCCCTCACAACCCCTTCTGCAGGTGTTGACGTTGGGAAGTCCCTTGTGCTACCAAGAATGTACCAACGAAGAGTTTTCAGATTGGTCAAGGAAACATCTTTAACCCATGTGGATGCAAATACAAAACCCAAAACACACCAGAATGTTGACAAATAATTTAGAGACTCGCTCAGAAACGGCCACTTGTGCTTGTGAAATACAGTGTTGGTGTGTTGGGTGGTCAGCTCTTTCATTTGGTCTTTTATAGCCTGGAATGCCTCCTTCTGTTGTTTTATGATACAAAGCTACTTCCCAAGCTACCTCTTTGCATTCATGCTAATTCTCTATATTCAACAAATGTGTCATTTCGTCATTGCTGACACTTTCCAGTGCAAGTTTCCAAGGAAGAGCCATTTGGACCAACTTCCTTTAGAATCTGAATGCTACTTGTTTCCCTAAAATCGCCTCTAGCTCCATGAACATGTTCTTAGTCAAAATGCCCAGAAAATATTCCTGAATGGAATGAAGGTGAATAAAAGTGTCACTTCCCTTTTGACCCTGGTAACAGACGTGGACACAGAGCAACAAACATACTTTGGGAATGGCACCGGTAGACCTCAGAGTCAGCATTTTGCTAACTTGCTCCTGAGCAGGCTGTAGAATCTTTCATGGCCATATGGGATTTAAGCATTCAACTTTTCTTCATCCAATTACTATTATCATTTTTTTTTCTTTTAGATTTAATAGTATACAAGCTTTGTCAGAAACCTCATTTGCGGGACTGACCAAGTTGGAGCTCCTCATGATTCACGGCAATGACATCCCCAGCATCCCCGACGGGGCTTTAAGAGACCTCAGTTCCCTCCAGGTAAACCCACACCTTGACGAGCACCAGTAATAGCAGACCATTAATGAAGAGTGGGTGTGACCTCATGCTCCCTAACAATTAATAAAATTGCCATTTTGGGGGGCGTTAAAACCCAGCCTCATGTCATTATTCCCTGCCCTCAGTTCTGGTTTCTTTCTCTGCTTTGGCTTTGTAATTTATAAACAGGATTTTCCACTCCACCCCTGTCTCTATAGGTTTTCAAGTTCAGCTACAATAAGCTGCGCGTGATCACAGGGCAGACCCTGCAGGGACTCTGGAGCTTAATGAGACTGCACATTGACCACAACAAGATCGAATTTATCCACCCACAAGCTTTCAATGGCTTAACATCCCTGAGGCTGCTCCACTTAGAGGGAAACATGCTGCACCAGCTGCATCCCGGCACGTTCTCCACGTTGACGTTTCTGGATTATTTCAGACTCTCTACCGTAAGACACCTCTACCTCGCAGACAACATGATCAGGACTCTGCCCACGGGGATGCTGCAGAACATGCCGCTCCTAGAGAATCTTTACTTGCATGGGAACCCGTGGTCGTGCAACTGTGAGATGAAGTGGTTTCTGGAGTGGGACGCCAAATGGAAAGGTAAGAGAGGAGGAGGGCAGAGCAAACGTGGCTCCCCACGGCACATTCCTGACCCTTCTGGAAAGGTTCTGCTCTCTAGTGTTCTGACGTTGCTTTATCTTGTGAAGGGCACATCACCAAATCAGTATGGGGTGGGGGGAACATTTATGCAAAGTGTACAACCTTGATGTTAAGACACCCCTGTTCCATAATAGATGTATCATCCCTCCACGAAATCTAAAGTCACGATCATTTAATCAGTTATATACAGTTGACTATGATTGTCCTTGGTTGGATATCTGGAGTGTCATATGCAGCTTTGGGTTACAGCTAAATGGGGGTCTTTCTGTGCATCCCTGTCCTATGAGGAGGTGTTCAAGGAAGCTTGGAAGAGGGAAAGCCAGCAGTGGCTATGACATTATTCTCTTAAGAATGGGAAGAGGGATGTTCTGCCTTGATCCAGACAACAAAAAACCTGGAGTGATGTGTAGATATTGCAAAATGATAAATTTTGACTCAAAAATAAGGAAGATTTTATTTTATTTTATTTTTATCTTTCCTTTATCTCCTTCCTCAATCCACAACTTGAAACCCATCCTTGACCCCATTAGGTTTACCATATCCCAGGTCTGTTGGTTCATGTCCATCCTCATGGCCCCCAACCTGGGTCCAACTTCTTTCTTCTCTCTAGGAGGAGAGTCGGGGCTTCTGGGCAGGTCTTTGCAGCCTTGGTGACCCCTCCGTCCAACAACTCCACACAGAGCAGTTGTCAGAACACATTGTCACAGGGAATATGTGGTCCCACTGCTACCTGAAAGTCCACTGGTTTCCCACTGATCCTGGGATGGAACGTACAACCCTACAATCCTGTAGGAGTTCCTACACAACTGTGCCCCCTCTTCTGCAACATGAGACTCTTCCATTTAATCTCTCACTGTAGCCGTACTGCAGTCTGTTTGCTTCCTTACACCTTCCAAACTTATTTTGCACTCAGTGTCATTGGACCCATGAAGACCACACATCTGCTAGATGTTCCAGGGTCTGGCTTAGTTTCAGCACTCAGATCTTTGTTAAAACATCACCTATCTTGGGGCGCCTGGGTGGTGGTTAAGCATCTGACTTCAGCTCAGGTTACTATCGTGGGGTCCTGGGATGGAGTCCTATGTGGGACTCTGTGCTCGGTGGGCAGTCTGCTTCTCCCTCTGTCCCTTTCCCAGCCCCTGCTCTCTCTCTCAAATCCAGATAAATAAAATCTTAGTTTTTTTTTTTAAATCACCACCTTTAAGAGGTCTTGCTATCCTCAATTTCTACTTAGCATCTTGCCTTGTGCCCATCTAGGACCTTCCTACATACACACCTTATGTCCTACTTTCATGTGCCTCCAAGTCATAGATGATGACCCTTTGACTGGTTTATTCCCAGTGGGAATAAAAACAAGAGGACAGATATCAAGAGGACTGTAGTTTTCTCCTTTTCCTAATGCAAGAAAGTGTGGTTCCTATTTATTGGTATAGAAGGAGCATCTAGGTCTGGAGCAGGGAGAGAACATAATTTGGTCTTGCAAATGTTAGTCAGAGGAGACTTTGGGACTCTGCAATAGGCACATCAAGTAGAAAATTGGGTGTGGAGTTCATAAGATATGTGTTGACTGGAGAAGCACATACGGGAGCCATCAATGGATCATGACTGTTGACGGAAACCTACACGTGGGTTAGGCCATGGATGATGGGGTACAGCGAGATCAAACGAGGTCTAGACCAAGTCATGGGACACTGCATCACTAATGGGTCAGGGGACTGAGAAAGACAAAACAGTGAAAGAAACAGAGCAATGGCCAGATTAGGAGAACATTCTGGAGACTTGATGTTCAGGAAACCAAGAGTAGAATGTGAATCCAAACTATAGATACTCCCTGAAATGCAAAATTATAGCAACAGAAAAAGAATTATAAAAGGTACATATGACATGATTCATGGCAAAAGTGGGTCCTTTAACCTGGAACTATTTTCATTGGTTGAATTTATGTAGATTCTCTTGGACCTTTTGAGAAGGTAAATTGTATAATGTGTGTGAATAGAATTGCTTTAAAAAAAAAATACTTTAGAAAGAAGTATTCATTATTCATTGCCACCTAGTTCTAAAAACGGTAGTTCCTTACCACACCGTGTGCTAAAGGGATTTAAGGTCATTGGTGAAGTCACAGATGTAAGGTATTAAATCCTGATGGCCATGCGCTGAGGATGTAAAGACACACACAGTGACTTTGTCCTCTGGCTGTGTACAAGACAAGCCGCTTTTGGGTTCATTAACTTATAGGATGTTTTTTGGTTTTCTGTTTTAGGGACTCTGAAGTGTAAGAAGGACAAAGCCTACGAAGGTGGTCAGTTATGCGCCATGTGCTCTAGTCCCCCCACACTGCACCAACAAGAGATTCACAAGCTGAAGGACATTACTTGTCTGAAGCCTTCCATAGAGTCCCCTCTGCGACAGAACACAAGTAAGAACAGTGAGGAGGAGGAGGATCTCGAAGAGGACGGTGACAGCCAGCTTTCTCTGGAGGGGTTCCAATTCCCCCCATGGAACATCTCTTTGAACATGACCGATGAGCACGGGAACACAGTGAACTTGGTCTGCGACATCAAGAAGCCAATGGATCTGTACAAAATTCACTTGAACCAGACGGACCCTCAAGAGATTGACATAAACGCAACGGTTGCCTTGGACTTTGAGTGTCCGATGACTCGGGAAAACTATGAGAAGCTGTGGAAACTCATCGCCTATTACAGTGAGGTCCCTGTGAGGCTGAACCAAGAACTCATGCTCAGCAAAGAACCCAAGGTCACCTACCAGTACAGGCAAGATGTGGACGATGATGCCCTCTACTACACGGGCGTCAGAGCCCACATTGTCGCAGAACCGGAATGGGTCATGCAGCCGACCATAGATCTCCAGCTCAACCGACGTCAGAGTACGGCCAAAAAGGTGCTGCTGTCCTATTATTCCTACTATGCATTAACAATACCCACCAAAGAGGCAAGGCAGTCTCGGAGCAGAAGCTGGGTGATGATTGAGCCCAACAGAGCAGTGCAAAGAGCTCAGACTGTGTTGGAAGGGAGCCCATGCCAGCTGAGCTGCAACGTGAAGGCTTCTGAGAGTCCATCCATCTTCTGGGTCCTCCCAGATGGCTCAGTCCTCAAAGCACCCATGGAGGACGAAAATGGCAAGTTCTCCATCCTCACCAGTGGCTGGCTGAGGATCAAGTCGACAGAGCAGTCAGACTCCGGTTTGTACCAGTGCATTGCTCAAGTGAGAGATGAAATGGATCGGATGGTGTACAGGGTTCTTGTCCAACCACCTGCCACACAGCCACCCAATGGTCATATGGTGACAATTCAAAAGAACCCAGGGGAGCCAGTGATGTTGCCTTGCAGTGCTCTGGCTATCCCTGAAGCCCAGCTCAGCTGGATTCTTCCAAACAAACGGATAATTAATACTTCGGCCAACAGCTCACACACATACATGTTGGCAAATGGAACTCTTTCCATCCCAAAGGTCCAAGTCAGTGATGGCGGTTACTACAAATGTGTGGCTGTCAACCAGCAAGGGGCAGATCATTTTACCGTGGGGATCATGGTAAACAAGAAAGGATCTGGCAGGTCATCCAAAAAGGGCAGACACCCGGGTGGGAAGACTCTTTCCAGAGTGCTAGGAGATGTCGTGGAGGACGAAGGGGGTTCAGGCATAGGAGATGAGGAGAACACTTCAAGGAGAGGTCTACACACAAAGGACCAAGAGATATTCATCAAAACAAAAGATGATGCCACCACCGGAGGTAAGAAACCCAAGAAAGGGCGAAGAAAACTCAAACCCTGGAAGAATTCTGTAAAAGAACCCGAGACGAACATCGCAGAGGGTCGCAGAGTGTTTGAGTCCAGGCGAAGGATAAATATGGCAAACAAACAGATTAATCCAGAGCACTGGGCAGATATTTTAGCCAGAGTACGTGGGAAAAATCTCCCAAAGGGAACTGAAATACCCCAGGTCATTCAAACCACCACTCCTCCATCCGTGAGTCCAGAAGTGACACCCCTTCTGCCCGCTGTTCCTCCTCCCTCGATATCTCCTGCATGGACCACAACCAGTGCCGAAGAAACCTCAGCAGATGCGTCTCTGTTTGGTGAGGAGGATGAGGTTTCCAGTACTGTGTCCTCAACCAAGATGGGACTGGAAAGTGGACAGGATGGAGGAATTCTTTCTGAGCCCAAAGTGACAAGCACACATCTGGAAGAATTCATTGACCATGACTTTTCTAACACTGAGGATACAACTCCTGCTGAAGTGGACCCAAAGTGGACTACAGCCAGCACCCCAATATTCATGCCTCATGAGTCTTCTCCTACTCTGCAAACCCTAGACCTGGTCTCTGAGGAGTCCACCGGTGAAAATACAGCCACAGAGAGCTGGCCTCCAGTAGATGTTGGATCCATTCCAGAGCCTACGTCAAATGATTATGAGTCTCCATTGGATGCTGTCTCTTTGGCTGAGTCCGAGACTATACCATATATGCTCCCAGATTTGGAGACTAGCCCACAACCAGATGCAGAGAACATGGAAGAGCTGACCTCTGCTCCCTTTCTGCCCAACACCGTTTTATGGGTTGATGACTCTAGGACGTCGGAACCCATAGGAGGGCTCACATTGGGGGAGCCAGATGCTCTATCACAAGGACATCCACAGGGAGAAACAGATGACAGACACCTTGTGAAAGGTGATTTGAGCACTCAAGGCAACCTGGTGATTGAAAAGGGCACAGAGGACAATTCCGAGGCCCTACAGGAAGGAGATATGCCAGAGAGAGACCCCACAAACTCCCAAAGTCCTGAGAGTATGGGAAAGCATGTCGAATCGACCACTCTTCTTGACTCGGCCCTGGGAGTGAATGGTGTCATTCCCTTTAAACATCCCAAGGAAACCACACTCGGCCCTCTTTTTGACAAAGTCACCACCACGGTAGCAGCAGTGATGCCAACCGAGAAGGCCACTTCACCTCTGGAGCTGACCACTCAGCCTTCTCGAAAGAGACCCAATGGGAGGAGGAGATTTCGCCCCCACAGATTCCGACACCGCCATAAACAAACTGTACCCACGACTTTTGCCCCAATGGAGGCGTTTTCTACTCGACCTACTCAAGCACCCGAAGGAAAGGCTCCAGACCACGTGTGGAGTACGCCGGGAGCAAAATCTTGGGTTGACAGCACCGTTGGTATCCCCAAGCAGTTGGAGATGGAGAAGCAGGCAGAACCCATATCCAAGGGGACCCCACGAAGGAAACACGGGAAGAGACCAAATAAACATCGGTATTTCCCTTCTACGGTGAGCTCTCCAGCCTCTGCAACCACGCCCAGCCCTTCTCTGGAAAACAAACATAAAAATGTCATTGCCCCTGGTTTGGAAACTGTACTCTCATCGACAACCATTTCCCCGACCACTGGGGACCCTCACGGGAGAGCTGCTGTGACAACTACCACAAAAAGGCACTTACCATCCAATAAATTCCAAGAGATGATTCCAGTCACCCCTAAGCCTGTATGGGATGGAGAAGAAATGAAGAATTATGGTGTCACAAACATCGAGGACTATAAAACCCATAGCTCAGTCCCTGACTACTCCTTCACTAATGCCACATCACCTCCTGGCTCGGAGGTCTCCACTGTGGGAGAATTTCAGGAGGAATCAGCTCCCTCTGGCTTTCCAGGAACCTCACACTGGAATACCCCAAGTGTAGACCAGCCTTGGAGGCTGCAGACAGACAAACCTCTTGCCAGTTCCATGGAAACCTTTACAGACTCACCTTTTCTTAAACAGGTGGATGACCTGGGTCTTCCTTCTCAGTTTCCACCATCCGTTGCAGCCTCTACACTGTTTCAACCAGAAAAAGAGGTTGTTTCAACCACTGTCTCAAGCATAAAAGTAGAACCATCTTCAAATAAGGCAGAAACCACCATCCGTGCCCAAGATCATCACGAAAGCACTCCAGCTGAAATTAGACCTCGGCATCACACCCCAACTCCTGTTCAAATGGAGAACACAGCATCCCCACCCCAGGCCACCACTCCTGTGTCTTTGGTACAGACCTTCACGAAGCCCACACCTCTTCCTTCAAAGACACCTCCAACATCAACAGATTCGAAGGAAAATGTTTTCTTGAATTACGTGGGGATCCCAGAAGCCAAAGCACCCCCCGTGAATAATGAGGGAACGCAACATATATGGACACCAAATGAATTATCTACCCCTTCTTCCAACCAGGATAAATTTAACCCAGCTCCAAAGCAGCCGTTGGAAAAGGAAGCCTTGGATGGAAAGACCCCTAACAGTCTTCCACATGGCCACGATGGTAACCACCAGAACGGGAGAGTCCAAATGTTCCCCCAGCCAGCCAGAATTCCTGCCAAACCGATCCTGCCGAGGGGGACAGTGAGACCACCACATACGGCTACAGAAGGCTCCTTTAGATTCTTTGTAACTTTCCAGCCTCCTCGTCACTTGACCAAGAAACCAGGAGTAACGGCATATCCTTCAAGGGTTTTGCCAGAGAACAAGCGGTTGACGACTCCAAGATTACCAAGTACGACAACTCCCGTTGTTCCAGTGCATAAGCCCAAACCTGTCATCCCCACTAAGTTCACTGACCCAGGGATGGACCAGTTCAACAGCAACTCCAAAGTGTTTGGGAACAACAACATCCCAGATCTCAGAGACCCTGTTGGCAAGCTTCCAAGTTCAAGAGTTCCCCATCATCCCAATGGAAGATTCCCTTTCTTTTTCAATAGGACTCTGTCTTTCCCGCAGTTGGGAGTTACTCTGAAGCCCCAGTCGCCTACCTCTCCCACCCCTGTGATAAGAGAGAGAAAAGTCAACCCAGGTCCCTACAATAGGATACATTCTCAGAGCGTCATCCACGTGGACTTTGGTCCCCCGGCACCTCCACTATCGCACGTGCCCCAGGCCACGGGGCCACCCTCCACAAACTTACAGAACATCCCTGTGGTCTACTCCACCCGGAGCTCCATCCCCTTCATGGCGTCTTCTGGCCAGCCTTCCAGAAGCTTCCATCAAAGCAGCTCAAAGCTCTTCTCTGCTGCAGGGCCCCCTGCATCCAACTTTTGGACGGTTGGGGAAAAGCCCCAAATCCTCACCAAATCCCCTCAGACTGTGTCTGTCACTGCGGAGACAGACGCTGTGTTCCCATGTGAGGCCACGGGGAAACCCACACCTTTCATTACGTGGACAAAGCTTTCTACAGGTAAGGCATTTACACGTCTGCATTTTAACTGGAACTTGTGTAGAAGGAGGTTACTTGAGTCCGTGACCCCAGGCAAAACTATAGGGTTTGGGCAAAGGACAGATGGATGGGATGGAAGGAGACACTTGAACCTAGATACAAGGATATGACTTTGAGGGGATAGGAAGTAAGGACCGAGAGCTCTTCCTTCAGCTCTAAAGTATATGCTATTTTAATGGGACTATGGAGACATGTCATAGGTTCTTTGGGTAGGGAAAGACGTAGGCTCAGAAACGTTTCATGATGCAGCCACTTGCCTTTTCCCAGCGAAGCCTAGCACAAAAGTTTTCTACCACCCACGTGGGGTACCATGAGGGTAAGGAGGAGTGATAAAGGAGCTTATTCTGGGCTCATCAGACATCACTTTGATTTGAACTTAGGGATATGCTCACGTTAATTTGCTTCAGGTGCCCTACAAAGCATTGCAGCCTGGAGCCTGGAAGTCTGAGATCCAGGCGGGGCTGAGGTTGTTTCCTCCTGAAGCCTCTCTCCTTGGCTTGTAGACCCCATCTTCTCCCCTTGTCCTTTCATGGTCGTCCCTCTGTGCAGTCTGTGTCCTCATCCCTTATTCCTATATGGACACAAGTCATCTTGGATTAAAGTGCACCTTGGTGACCTCATTTTAATGTCATTATCACTTGAAAGACCCCATCTCCAAACAGCCATGTTCTGAGATCCTAGGGGATGGGACTTCAGAGTATGAATTTTGGCAGGACACCATGCAGCCCACAACAATGACCTCTACTTGGAATTCTGGGATGTCCAAAGAGCACTCGGCTTTGTAAAAATGACCATCTCTCTGGAAGGTCAAAACAATCGCCTGGTGACAGCGAAAGTACCATCTGAGAAGCCACAGCCTCTATGAAAATCCTATCTTGTCCCTTTTCCTTTTCTTCTCTGCACCACGAACACGGCCATATCCTTGAGGTCTGGATTCTGATTAGAGTTTTTTTTTTTTTTTTTCCCTTCTTCTTCTCCATTTTGGTGTTACAGGGATGATTTATGTTCATAGCACTTGAGGGACCTGTGCATTCTTTGCTTAGGCTTATCTCACCCCCGTTGGACATGTTCCAAAGTTCAGCAGAGGCTGTGGGCCACGGGGAATTACGGACATCTTTGATCAGCTCGACATTGATGTCATACGTTTTCATAAATGATTTAATAAGGAATGTTGCTCGAAGGGCGAGTGGGGAACACCATGGGGTTTTCATGCTAAAAGGATGGTGCCTTTGTTTCCCTACTGGGCAATCCCGTCTGTATTAATCTGTAGGGTTTTCTCTATCTTGTGTGATACCAGAGCATCCGGAGCCATGCCCCTTCACAAGACATACACATGTATATGCCTCACCACGCACGAGTCAGCTTCTCCTGCCGGCTGCAGCAGAGGGAGCTGGCTAGAGCTCCCTCGAGGGCTGGCGGTGCAAGCAGGACCCCGGAACCCAGCTGCGTGGGAGATGAAGAGACTGCTATAGCTCAGGGCTTTCCAGTTTTTCAATCTGGGACTTGTTATTCTTCAGAAAGGTTGGGCCAGCCCATCAGGAAATGCCTGCCACAGAAGACCGTTTATTATTCCGTCTCCGCGAGGAGGGGACCACACAGGGGAGGACCGGGGTCTGTCGGCAGGCAGAGGGAGAGGGGGAAACGTGCACAGGAACCTTTATTGTGGTTTCTGCGAGAAGAAACAGGCGAGGCAGGGCGAGCAGACTTAGCACCGGCTGGCTGGAATGATTTCAGTGGCCTCTGGAGTGCAAGCAATCCCCTATTTCCCTAGGCCCTGCCCTGGGTGGATGAAGGCAGGTGCATGGTGGTCTGGGCATGTGGGAGAGCCTCATAGACAAGGCAGTGGAGGTGTAGACTCTGTGTTGTTTGCTTTGCATGTAGAAGGTAAACGGCTTGGTGAGTATAGGAATTGCCTAGCTCTGGAAGGGGCCATGCTCCCACCAAGGTCAGCCTGACCCAGATGTCCAAGCATCAGGAACTCTTGGATAGCACAGATCCTGTCTTTGGCAGAGCCCCCAAGGAGATGTGTCATACAACACAGGGAGGACCGGGGCGGGGGGGGAGAGAGGAGCCCAGGCCCCGGATTGTAGAAGCTGGAGTCCAATGCAGCCACAATGGGCAGTGAATGACCTGTTCACGCTGGCTCGTGCTGGACTCCGGAGCCTGGCTGGAAAGATGTGGGAGGTGGCTGCAGGCCTGGGGACCTCAGGAGGTCAACACCCGTCCCAGGAAGGCAAGCCTGCATCTCTAGGACCTGAAGGGACCAGGAGGTCCCCTGGGGAAGGCCTGGGCCTCACGGCAGCTTCTAGAACACTCCGCGAAACCCACGCCAGCTGCCTTTTGCTTGAAGGGGGCAGCGGCGTAAGAGCCGAAAATATTGCAAGGGAATGTTCCGTCTTCTCCACATTGGAGGTGGGGCTGGTCTCTGCTGTTGCCGTTGGGGACATAAAGGGGAGAATCCGGCTTCCTTCCAACAGTCGTCTCTCTTGGTTTTTCCTGAAAGGCGTGTGTCTACGCAGAACCTGACCCCCCCCCTGTTCTGTCTTTCAGGCGCTCTCATGACCCCCAACACCAGAGTGCAACGGTTCGAGGTCCTGAAGAACGGGACCCTTGTCATCCGGAAGGTGCAGGTGCAGGATCGAGGTCAGTACCTGTGCACCGCCAAAAACCTGCACGGGGTAGACAGGATGGCCGTCCTGCTGACCGTCACTGTGCAGCAGCCCCAGATCCTCGCGTCGCACTACCAGGACGTCACCGTGTACCTGGGAGACACTATCGCCATGGAGTGTCTGGCCAAGGGAACCCCAGCTCCCCAAATCTCCTGGATTTTCCCGGACAGGAGGGTGTGGCAGACCGTGTCCCGCGTGGAGGGCAGAATCACGCTGCACGAAAACCGGACCCTGTCCATCAAAGAGGCCTCTTTCTCAGACAGGGGAGTGTACCAGTGTGTGGCCAGCAACGCAGCGGGCGCGGACAGCCTGGCCATCCGCCTCCACGTGGCGGCCCTGCCGCCGGTCATCCACCAGGAGAAGCTAGAGAACATCTCGCTGCCCCCGGGGCTCAACATCCACATCCACTGTACGGCCAAGGCCGCGCCCCTGCCCAGCGTGCGCTGGGTGCTGTGGGACGGAACCCAGATCCGCCCGTCGCAGTTCATCAACGGGAACCTGTTCGTCTTCCCCAACGGCACGCTCTACATCCGCAACCTGGCGCCCAAGGACAGCGGCCGCTACGAGTGTGTGGCCGCCAACCTGGTGGGCTCCGCGCGCAGGACGGTGCAGCTGACCGTGCAGCGCGCGGCGGCCAACGCGCGCATCACCGGCACTTCCCCGCAGAGGACCGACGTGCGCTACGGCGGGACCCTCCGCCTGGACTGCAGCGCCTCGGGGGACCCCTGGCCACGCATTCTCTGGCGACTGCCGTCCAAGCGCATGATAGACTCGCTCTTCAGGTATGTGCCCGCTCCGGGCTCTCCATCGGTCACTGCTCTCCTGCACCTGCTTCTCCTTTGGGTGCGGGGGGCCGCGTCCTAAAACTTGCCTGGGGCCATCCTGGGAACCCTCTCCATGGGGCAGGTCAGAGAAGGGAATATGCGTCCAAGACAAGGACGCACAGAACGGATTCCCCGTGTGTGCCACGCTGGAGAGGGGCGCATTCCTCCGGAGATCTTGTCTTTATAAACTGGGGACAAACACTGGGACTTTGTCCTTCTCCTTTCCCACCCCGCGGGTGGGGGGGGGGGAGAATGAACCAATAACTTTTGTTTTAATGAGTATATTTTAATCGTGTGTTAAGAGAGAACAGAAGGTACAACATTTGGGTTGCCTTCTCTGTATTGCATGATTTCAACGAAACACAGAGGCAGCTGCACATCTTATCGTAAAAGGACTTTCGCTTAAGAATAGAAGGGTGTTGAACACAAAAAGGTTAAAGGCATGACTAGGCCACCGGTTGGGCACAACCAATTCCAACACTTTATTTTGGCTGCAAAGAAAGTCAGATTCTCATCCAGTGCTTTCCATTTCCCACATGTATGGATCTACAGCACTAGTTCTCAACCCCCCGGGGGCGATTTTGGCCCCAGGGAACCTTGGACGGTGTTTGGAGACATTTTTGATTGATATAACTTGGAGGAATGCCACTGGTATGTGGTGGGCAGAGACCAGAGATGCTGTTTAGAGCCCTTCTGTGCCCAGGATGCCCTACACCAGAGAGTCCTTCAGCCTCAAATGTTGGTAGTGCCCAGGCTGAGACACTCTGACCTAGCAGGAAAGACAACTGACCTATCATCTATAGGATCTGTCTATCCATATATCCATCCATCCGTCCATCCATCTTATCTATCTATCTATGTATCTATCCATACATTCATCTTATCTATCTGTCCATCCATCCATCCATCCATCCATCCATGTTATCTATCTATGGATCTATCCATACATCCATCTTATCTATCTATGTATCTATCCATACATCCATCTTATCTATCTGTCCATCCATCCATCCATCCATCCATCCGTCCATCCATCTTATCTATCTATCTATGTATCTATCCATACATCCATCTTATCTATCTGTCCATCCATCCATCCATCTTATCTATCTATCTATGTATCTATCCATACATCCATCTTATCTATATGTCCATCCATACATCCATCCATCTACCCATCCATCTTATCTATGTATGTATCTATCCATCTATCTATCCATACATCCATCTATCCATCATCCATCTATTTATCTATCTATCTATTGCAGTGGTTTTTAGCTAGACAGATACACCACCAGGGAACACCCATCAGTGACTGGGGACCTTGTTGGTGGTCACACTAGAGTAGACTCTGCCACTGGCATCTGGTAGGTAGAGACCAGGACAGCTTCTCAGCACCCTATGGAACTCAGGACGCCCTACCCCAGAAAGTCATCCAGCCTCAGAAGTCAGCAGTGCTCAGGCTGAGAAACCATAGGCTAGGTCCAAAAGGGCCAACGTCTCTTCATGACCCGTCTCAAGATACAGGGCACAGAGACATTGGTTGGCAAAATGGAATGACGGAAGCATTAGCGGTGCCATGGTGGAGAAGCCCTGGCTTACGGGGTGTCTTCAGCATCCACGGCTCAGCTGCTCAGGCAGGAATGCATGTGGACATCAGTCTCACCCAGGAGATGAGGAGGGAAGCCAGCACTCAGGGGCTCTGAGCAGCAGCGCCCTGCCTCCCCCATCTCCTCCGAATGCAGGAACAAGGCAAACGTGCCTTCTCGCAGTCCGAGTGGTAACTTTAGACAGTTGGGTGGTGCCTGGTGAACCTCGCAGGCTCCGTCCAGAATACCACGTACGCAGTTTTCCCTGGACTATCTCCCAGCTCAGCAGATGTCCTGCCATGTGCGGGAGAACTGTTTTCAGCTCTTCTTGGCACGGCTCAGGCGGTGTTGAATGAACGGCAGCAAAAGAATGTGATCTCATTACGAATGCGAGCCTTTCGGCTAGTAACTCCCCATAAGTCATAAATCGCTGTCTCTGCTGCTTCGTTATTAATAAATTTTGACGAATGACATTCTTAGGAACGTGTGATTAAACAATGCATGTGGGTTTTGTAAAAGGGCGGGCTCTATGCCTTGCCTACACATCGGGACTATTTAAAAATACAGATATTGGATCTTTTCTTGAAGGCCGATCCCTGGGGTTCGGTAGGCACGTCTGTCGGGCTGGGTCGCTCCACAGACGGTGACTACAACCCAGGCTGGAATCACCACTCTGAAGTTTCAAAACGCTGGCAGACATGAGCTACTGCACACAGTTTTGGATCCTAAACGCTAAGACACATTGAAATATCTGTGTCTGCTCCTCTCCTAGTGATTTATGCTGACCTAGTTTGCACTGTCAACCAACAAAACAGTTTACGTGGTCATTGTTCGTAGTCGTTTGTGTTTTAGTTACAGTAATCAGGTCGGTTCTACCATAGGCAGACTTCTTCTTTTCTTCTCCTCCTCCCCCTTGTCCTGCTCCTTCTTCTCCTTCATCTATTCCTTCTTCTCCACCTCTTCCTCCTTCTTCAACTTCTTCTCCTCCTCCTCCTTCTTTTCCTTCTTCTTCTCCTCCTCCTCCTCTTCCTCCTTCTTCTTTCTCTTTCTCCTCCTCCCCCTTCTTCTTCTGCTTCTGCAGCTCTTCAACACAGTTCCACCCATGCTGTTCCAATAATGCAATGTTTAAGAACTCTTTGCGGATTTAAATTCAACCGCCTCCTTCCCCAATATCACCGTCATAAATTATGTGTAATTCCGATTTTTCAATCAGGACACCTACAGAGCCCGACGTGGGACTCGATCCCAGGACCCTGAGATCATGACCTGAGCCAAAGGCAGCGGCTCAACCCACTGAGCCACCCAGGCGCCCCTTTCAATCAGGACACGTACAAAGGAAGAACCTCCCAAGTCTTTGCACCTCTTATTCAGAACATGAATTCTGACACTCAAGGACACCCCAACTTTTAGAAAAAGGTCCTATGCATAGTGAAGACCTTCCTATCATTCTCCCCATTATTGGCTCCTTTGAACTGAAAATCTTTTAATTTCCAGTTAACCCAGAGGTGCATAGTCATCTTTTCATGTGGGGGAATGCAACGGCACTAGGGGTGCTAGCTGGTGAATGTCATCCAGCTTTAGGTACAAGTTCTAGGGAAGGACACATCACACTGATCTTGTCATGTTCTCAAGAACCCAATGTTAGCATTAAAACTCTGGAAATAACTCCAATCACACAATGCATACAGTAGCCACTTGGCAGTCTCTTGCCTCATAATGAGAGATGACATAATACAAGATGGCCAAGGGTGAACATTGCGTCTGAACCTTTTTCTTCAGGAAGAAGTGCATTTCTTTATTGGGTTCACTCAGATTCATTCTCCCCATGGCTGTCACATTTTGCCTGATTTTATCATTACTACAAGCTGTGCCCTGACTGCCATGCAAATATGCGACGGATGTACACCCACACTAACAGGGTAGAAGCCTTTGACTGCATTTCACACCCTTGAATCAGTGTCCAGGTCAGGCTGCAGAACCGATGTGACATTTTGCAGTAGCAACCATGTACCCAGATAGTGTCTGAGAACCATATTTTTTTTTCATTTTGTTCCCGTGACCAAAAGCCAGAATAGAACGTACGAGAGACTAACATTCTCCTCTTTTTCTTTTCTGGTCAGCTTTGACACCAGAATCAAGGTGTTTGCCAACGGGACCCTGGTGGTGAAATCTGTCACGGACAAAGATGCGGGGGACTACCTGTGCGTTGCCAGGAATAAGGTTGGAGATGACTTTGTCGTGCTCAAGGTGAACGTGGTCATGAAACCAGCCAAGATTGAGCACAAGGAGGAGAATGACCACAAGGTCTTTTACGGGGGTGACCTGAAAGTGGACTGTGTGGCCACTGGGCTGCCCAATCCCGAGATCTCCTGGAGCCTCCCCGATGGCAGCCTGGTCAACTCCTTTATGCAGTCTGATGATGGTGGTGGCCGTACCAAGCGTTACGTTGTTTTTAACAATGGGACCCTCTACTTCAATGAGGTGGGCATGCGGGAGGAAGGGGATTACACCTGCTTTGCCGAAAACCAGGTTGGTAAGGATGAGATGAGGGTGCGGGTCAAGGTGGTGACCGAGCCCGCCGCCATCCGGAACAAGACATACTCCGTGGTCCAGGTCCCCTACGGTGATGTGGTCACGGTCGCGTGTGAAGCCAAAGGGGAGCCCACGCCCAGGGTGACGTGGCTTTCTCCAACCAACAGGCTGATCCCCGCCTCCTCTGATAAGTATCAGATTTATCAGGATGGCACTCTCCTCATTCAGAAAGCCCAGCGCTCAGACAGCGGCAATTACACCTGTGTGGTCAGAAACAGCGCCGGGGAGGACAGGAAAACCGTCTGGATTCACGTCAACGTCCAGTCGCCCACCATCAATGGACACCCCAATGCCATCACCACCGTGCGGGAGATCGCTGCTGGCGGGAGCCGCAAACTCATTGACTGCCAGGCAGAAGGCATCCCCACCCCAAGAGTCTTGTGGGCCTTTCCCGAGGGCGTGGTTCTGCCAGCCCCGTACTACGGGAACCGGATCACCATCCATCGCAATGGGACGTTGGACATCAGGAGTCTCAGGAAGAGCGACTCTGTGCAACTGGCATGCATCGGCCGCAATGAGGGTGGGGAAGCCAGGCTGATTGTGCAGCTCACGGTCTTGGAGCCCGTGGAGAAGCCCATCTTCCATGACCCAGTCAGCGAGAAGATCACCGCCATGGCCGGCCACACCATCAGTCTCAACTGCTCGGCTGCAGGGACCCCCACGCCCACCCTGCTGTGGGTCCTTCCCAACGGGACGGAGCTCCAGAGCGGTCAACAGCTACAGAGGTTCTACCATAAGGGTGATGGCATGTTGCACATCAGTGGCCTCTCCTCTATGGATGCCGGGGCTTACCGCTGTGTGGCCCGGAACTCTGCCGGCTACACGGAGAGGTTGGTCTCTCTGAAGGTGGGCGTGAAACCCGAGGTCAGCAACCAGTACCACAATCTGGTGAGCATCATCAACGGGGAAACCCTGCAGCTGTCCTGCGTCCCTCCAAGGGGCCGGCCGGCTCGTTTCTCTTGGACGCTTCCCAACACCATGCTCTTAGACGGCCCCCAAACACGGGGACGCTTTTCCCTCTGGGAAAACGGTACCCTCACGGTCCGTGATGCCTCCGTGTTTGACAGGGGGACCTACGTGTGCAAGGTGGACACTGAGTACGGCCCCTCCGTCATGAACTTTCCGGTTATCGTGATAGCATATCCTCCCCGGATCACTAGCGAGCCAACACCCGTCATCTACACGCGGCCCGGCAACACCGTCAAGATGAACTGCATGGCCATGGGGATTCCCAAAGCCGAGATTACCTGGGACCTGCCAGACAAATCACACCTGACTGCGGGGGCACAGGCCCGTCTCTACGGGAACAGATTCCTTCACCCCCAAGGCTCCTTGACCATCCAGCAGGCCACGCACAGAGACGCAGGCTTTTACAAGTGCACTGCAAAGAACATCCTAGGCACTGACTCAAAGACTACTTATGTCCACGTCTACTGAAATGCCTCCTCCCAGGACACGGACTCCACCGCCATTGCTTGGGAAGTTAGAACAAAGCATCATTTGCAAGGAAAGCCACCACGCCCGGCTGCTCAGAACTCTTAACTGATCTGTCATGGTGCAGGGTGGCCCCTGGCTGGGTTTCAGGTGTATGTCGACGTTGACCTCTACTTGCCAGCAAAAAGAAGCAATGCAGACCTGGGAAGGATGGTTCAGCCTCTCCGGGGACTTTCATTCAGGTTTACAGCAGGCTGCCTACTCCCGTCTGGCGTTTCACAGGAGATGGGCGCATCCGGAAGACACCATCTGTGCTCCACGGGGCGTGTGGAGCTGACCGAAGGAGCACTCCCTGAACATAAACCAGAGAGATGACCGGTGCCTTGCTGCCTTGTTGAAGACGCGTCCCCTAGTTAGC
Organism: Neogale vison; assembly: GCF_020171115.1. NCBI lineage: Eukaryota > Metazoa > Chordata > Mammalia > Carnivora > Mustelidae > Neogale > Neogale vison. The sequence continues at coordinate 129,921,463 of NC_058105.1, forward strand.
CTGTTGCAGTCTTAACATGATAGAATGTTCTAGAATGACTACCCATCTTTCACTTACTTCCTGTCACTTTAGACCTCCAGCTTGCCCTCTCAGGGCTTAGAACCACAGGGACTGATGTTTTTGTAACATACGACTTCCATACAATACAGCTACCATTTTATATGGAACTCACTTTTTTTTTTTAATATAATGGAACTCACTCTCCCTGGAACTCACTTTTTATATAATGTCTTACATAAAGACATTTTATATTTTCTTTCCAATCAGACGATGAGGCTAGAAAGAAAGAAATGCTTTCTGTCTCATTAAAAATAATAAATTATTGGTCTTTACAAGACTTGGATACACGAGAGCAGGCATGGAAATATAATTGTAAAAGCAAACCCCCTATACGGCCTTGAGCAAATTCAGTAACTGCTATTTGACTACCTTCCCCAGCAGCCCTATGGTTTTGGAGGCTGGGATGCTGGATTTCCTTGTTTGTGGTTTTCTCTTGAGAGCTGAAGTTGGGGGAGAGGGCAGGAGAGAGCTAAGCCTTGACCCTGCACAGTGAATCCAAAGCCTCCTGGAAAAGTCCGGAACTGTCTCCCCCATCCAACCCCCTATCAATGTGGGCTCATGGAAACTAGGACACATGTTATCCCCATGACTGCTTCACTGTATTTTTAAGGTCAATATAATGTACATTTGATAATAAAATAATATTTTCCAAGTAACTGGGCAATGATCATAGTCCTATTTTCCAGGTCAAGAGCATTTTGAGTGATTTTGCAGGTAAAGCACAATTCTTGAAAAACTGCTTTTTTCCCCACCACATTAGAATTATTCTGTTCTCTGCAAGGGTCTAGCAGGCAAGGAAACAGAGGCAAAGGCAGTGGCTCCAAAGATGTATTTGATAGGAATATAGGGTGGTATCCCTTGGTCCTGGAGCATGACAGGTCCAATATGGAGCAAGACTGTCTGGGGTTGGAGATGGGAACGTGGTTCCTTAGCAGTCGCTCATGAAATTTTCTTTAGGAAAGCCACATCTGGGGGACATATACTAGCCTTCCTGAAACATGCAAAAACAGTCATTCCCCAAAGAAGAAAGACAAAAATCAAGAGAAAGCTTTGGGAAATACATGAAGGGTAGCATTGACAGAACAGTGTTGTCCATCTTGGATGAATGGCAGTCACTGAAGTCAGAGTGTGTGGCTTTTTGTGATGCTGTGGTATGCACAGAGGACGTCTCACTCATTAACTCATGCATTTCCTCATGCAGCACAGCCTTCACTATGTGCCGGGCACAGGGAGGGGCCCTGTAAGCACCCAGATGTGTAGGAAACACATCCTGCTTCAAGAGTTCATGCTCCACACACGGACGTTCGGCTAGAGAGCTTCTCAATGTCTGTACTCATCTGTGAGTGGGGTGAGTGGGGAATCCTGTGCCCTATAAGGTGACTTTCAGCTAGAGGGCTTCTCAATGTCTGTACTCATCTGTGAGTGGGGTGAGCGGGGCATCCTGTACCCTATAAGGTGTTGAGCAACCTCATTGGTCTCTACCCAACAGATGCAGGTAGCACGTCCCACTCTAGGCATGACAACCAAAAGCTGGCTCCAGATATTGTCAGATGTTACTGCTCAGTTGTCCCCAGTTCAGAACCAGTGCCCCAGATGCTAGAAATGTGGAGGAGGAGGATGAAGAAGATGAAGACAGATAGGTAAGTAGGTAGACAGATGATAGACAGATGATAGATAGATAGATAGATAGATAGATCGATGGTAGATGGATAAATAGATATGATGAATGGATGGATGGATGATAGATAGGCAGACAGACAGATATAGGGATAGATGAGTGCATGGATAGATGAATGGGTCATTAGATGATTGATAGATGATGGATAGATAGATAGATATGATGGATGGATGATAGATATAGGGATAGATGAATGGACAGATAGATGAATGGATGGATGGATGATGGGAGAGAAGAAGGGAGATAGGGATTGTCAGATGGATGGATGGATGGATGGATGTCAATCATCTGAAAGATAAATATACATTTTTGTTTGTTTTAGAAACTCTATGACACCTTTTGATTGTGTAAAAAGAAAGTCCAGTCCTGGTCTAGACTATCAGAAACACATTGAGATGTGAGAGCAAAGCAGTGAGGGTATGCAAAAAAACAGCAAGAGAGAGGGGTGCCTGGGTGGCTCAGTGGGTTAAGTCTCTGCCTTCAGCTCAGGTCATGATCTCAGGGTCCTGGGATCGAGGCCCGCGTCGGGCTCTCTGCTCAGCAGGGAGCCTACTCCCCCCTCTCTCCCTCTGCCTGCCTCTCTGCCTACTTGTGATCTCTGTCTGTCAAATAAATAAATAAAATCTTAAAAAAAAAAGCAGGAGAGAGAGAGGTAGATGGCTAAATAGAGTACATAATATATACATGTACAACATATATACCAATCAATATAAAATTATATATGTACGACTATATTGGGATTCAAGATGCAAAGACTCATATTTGAGCAGACTATCAAATCAATTCTTAAATTTCCTGCTAAATCGTTTACTACCCAAAATGTCCACATAAATCTCCCAGTGTGTGCACCCTGCCCTAGCAGCTCGTAAAATATCATACCTGACCTTTCATGACCCTTTGCCACACCGAATGTACCTCATCTGGCCAGGTAAGTCTTCCATATCTGTGAAAAGCCTTCCGCCCATAAAATAAAATGCCACAATCCTGAATGGTATCCAGCCCCTTTCTCACATCTTAATATAGGTTCAGTCATTCTTATTTTATAAGTCTTTTTTTTTCTCTTAGAATACGTATTAAGAGATGAAGAAATGAAGAGATGGGATTCCAAGTGCAGAGCTGGGTAATTTCAAAAGTCACACGGAGGGAATGCCTCACTCGGTAAAAATTTTCAATCCCAAAAACATGAATTAAAAAAAAAAAATCTTGGTGATATTTTATTTGGTATGTCATTCCCATTTTCTTTTCTTTTCTTTTTTTTTTAATTGTGTTATGTTAGTCACCGTGCAGTACATCGTTAGTTTTTGATGTAATGTTCCATGATTCATTGTTTGTGTATAACACCCAAGACTCCATGCATGTGTGTCCTCCTCAAGACCCATCACCAGGCTGACCCATCCCTCCACCCCTCTCTCTTCTAAAATTCTCTGCTTGTTTCCCAGAGTCCATAGTCTCTCATGGTTCCTCTCCTCCTCTGATGTCTCCCCCTTCATCTCTCCTTTCTCCTAATGTCCTCCGTGCTATTCCTTATGCTCCACAAATAAGGGAAACCATATGATAATTGGCTTTCTCTGCTTGACTCATTTCACTCAGCATAATCTCCTCCAGTTCCGTCCATGCTGAAGCAGAAGTTGGGTATTCATCCTTTCTGATGGCTGCATAATATTCCATTGCATATATGGACCACATCTTCTTTATCCTTTCATCTGTTGAATGGCATTCCCATTTTGGTACATAGAACACATTTTTAAAAAACAGCCCTACCACAGATGATAGCCTAGATCTGAATCTGGCTCACAGTTCCTAGTCTCTGAGTCCCTTCCCTTGCTAAGATGTCCATAAGAATGTGATTTCCAGGGGCGCCTGGGTGGCTCAGTGGGTTAAGCCTCTGCCTTCATCTCAGGTCATGGTCCCAGAGTCCTGGGATCGAGCCCCGCATCGGGCTTTCTGCTCAGCAGGGAGCCTGCTTCCCCTCCTCTTTCTCTGCCTACTTGTGATCTCTGTCTGTCATATAAATAAACAAAATCTTAAAAAAAAAAGAAAGAAAAAGAATGTGATTTCCATGACCACGAAGGTAATTAGCTATCTCTGAAGCGTGAAGCATGGGCAGTCATATTGCAATTGCATATTGTTGGTGAGGTGCCATTTCCCAGGCACAGACTACATTTCCCAGGCTCCCTTGCCTCCAGATAGGGGCATGTGACCCACTCTCACCAATGATGTGTCTCCTTTCCAGACTAAGATGATGATGAAGAAAGGATACACCACTTTTCCCAGACTCCCTTGCCGCCAGATCCAGTCACGTGACTAATTCTCACCAATCAGGGGTCCCCTTTCAGTCTAAGCAGATGAAGAAAGGATGCACCACATTTCCCACACTCCCTTGCATCCAAATGGGGTCATGCCATTAATTCTCACCAATGGTATGTCTCCCTTCCAGGTTAAACTGATGACGAGGAAAGGATTCACTGCCGTTCCCAGACTCTCTTGCCTCCTGATCCAGTCATGGGACTAATTCTCACCAGAGGTCTCCTTTCCGTCTATGCTGATGAAGAACGGATACACCACCTTTTCCAGACTTCCTTGCCTCCAGATCCAATCATATGACCAATTCTCACCAATCAGGTGTTTCCTTTCCAGGCTGAAATGATGCAATCGAGATGATAAGACAGAAATCCAGAACACCTGGCATGGGCTAACATGCAGGTTCTGTTATGCTCCTGTCTTCTGAAATCCTTCCTCTCGTGGCCACCATAGGTCTTGAGAACCATTTCCACCTTGAAAGCAGAGACCCATGCTTCTGAGGTTTATGCCTCTGCAAACCTGGGGTTTATTCTACCCATAGAAGGGTCCCAAAAAAGAGATGAAACCATTTATTTTACCCCCAGCATAGCCCCACATTAGCTCATGAACCATAAAAACACCGCCATGTTTAAATGAGCTAATACTTGGAAAGACCTTTCTATGGAAATGCGGAAAAAAACAGCTACTCTGACTTTTACCGGTATTATGATCCTTTTGATGGGTAGATAGGATTACTCAAGTGCGAACATGAGTCGTGGTTTTCAAACTGTGTTACATGCTGTGATCTAAAATGTATGGTAGGACTTTAAGCATTCAGGATGTCTTCTAGATCAAGGAACTACTGGTGGGTGGGAGGAATCTCACATTTCTCTCCTCTATGAGCCCCAGAAAGATTGCCTGCAGTCCAGGTCAATATTTCAGGTGGATGTTTAAATATGGCATATATTGAAAAAAATTTTTAAAGATTTTTAAAAATTTATTTATTGAAAGAGAGAGAGAAAAAGAGAGCCTACACGATCAGGGGGAGCAGCAGCAGAAAGAGGGAGAAGCCAGATCTCCAATGCATAGGTAAACCCGATGTGGGGCTTGATCCCAAGACCCTGGGATCATGACCTGAGGCGAAGGCAGACCCTTAACTGACTGAGCCACCCAGTTGCCCCACATTAAATTTTCCTACAATGCTCTAGTCAGAGCGTCCAGATGCTGAGGGCTTCTCTCTGGATCGTTTAAGAAACAGAAAGAGAAAAGTATGTTTTAGTATTTTGTTTTGTTTTGTTTTTTAAAGCCATAAAGTGCCTTGGGTGCAGCACAATATGTTGCTAGTGAAAACTGAATTCAACATTTCTGTTATGAAAAAAAAAATGTAGACAGGCTGCTTTGGGAAAGGAAAAAAAAGGGGGGGCTCTTTTCTATTAATGTCTGGCCATGTGAATTTTAAAACAAGAATAAAAAGCAAACAAACAAAATCTTGAAGGGGTTTCACATATAACGTAAATAATCACAAACTCCCTTTTATTATTTTGTGTTGTATAAGCTTTTGTGCAATATGTCCAAATAATTCAACGGTACCGTGAATGAGATGGCGGAGGTTATGATATTCCCTCAGAATCTGGCTCTGAGTGCTTATAAAAATAGATCTGGTTAAAAGCTTTTTAAAATTTTCTTTCTATTTTTCTTTCTGGATGATGGGAGGTGGTTGAGGTCTATTTTAAATAAATAGTAAAAGGAAGATTAAAAACACAATTTTCAGAGGACAGGATTGGTACCCACTGCAGTTTCATTTTTCTCATAGTTGATTCTGGAAAATGAGACTTTTCTTAAGCCAGGATTCAAACCAATAATAAAAATAAGAAAAAAAAAAAGAGGACATTTTTTTTTCCCTACAGAAAATACTGGATTTAGTACATCTCAAATGGGGGAAAATAATCTTTCTTGACAGCCTTCCAGCAGAAACGAGAGAAGGGAACAGAAGGCCACCCACCATGTGGCCAGGTTGTTAGAGGGCCAGAAGGAATCGGCCAGGAGGAACGTGGGAGAGAAAGACCACATTTCTACTGTTTTCACACATAAAGGTCTGTACTGCAGTGACTTCTTGTACAGCCTCTATTTCATAGTGTGAATGTTATAGATGAGATACAGCAATACAGAAAAAAGGAAATAAATGAAAATTATTCACCATCACACTACTCAAAATATACTGAATGTCCTCAAATATGGGTAAGTGTATATGCCAAAATATATATGTGTGTGTGTGTGTGTGTGTGTGTGTGTGTGTATATACATATATATATATATTTCAGTTCTATTTATGTGTCAAACCATGTGATTTTTTTATAAAGATTTTATTTATTTATTTGACAGGCAGAGATCACAAGTAGGCAGAGATGCAGGCAGAGAGAGAGGGGGAAGCAGGCTCCCCGCTGAGCAGAGAGCCCGATGCGGGACTCGATCCCAGGACCCTGGGATCATGACCTGAGCCGAAGGCAGCGGCTTAACCCACTGAGCCACCCAGGTGCCCCCAAACCATGTGATTTAAAGTCCACCTACTTTCCATAACAATCTATGGTTCTCTTACTCCAGTGTCATTAATGGGACTAATATCTCACTGCACGGATACACCATACACTGTTTCATCCTGTGTTGGTGGACATCTGGATCGTTTCATATTTTCTTAGCTATCTCTGCCAAGAATCTTCCATTAATGTCCAAAGTTCTGGGATGTAGGATTGCTACAGTAGACAACGAGAAGGCATCTGAGGTTCTGGCCAAAGGCTTTCCAATTTCCATTTTCTCCACCCTGGCATGGGACCAAACTACTTTATGCCCAAGACTTGCTGTCATATAAACAACCCCTCATTTGGTACTTAGAAAAGAAGTATGTCCTTTCTATCATTCAAGCACATTAATTAACAAACGACTGAACTTGGCAGTTTCATAAAGGAAGCATTTATTAGCCTGTCCCCACATTACTGTTGAGCTGTTTAGACATTTTTTTTTTTTTTAGTGACAAGAATAATTTACATAACAAGGCATTAGCACATCCTAAATATAGCAAATGCTCCAACAGGCGTTAGTGTCCTGGCAGTATTTTGTAGCAATATTTTGTGACATTTTCTTATTCATCCTTTTCCTTTCAAATTTGTTTGTAGTACTGCAGTTTTTGTTTTTTGTTTTTTGTTTTTTTTCCGAAGTACACAAGTTTTTAAAATTGCTGGTAACTGCATCTCTCATGTTTTCCTGGTTCCCCCCTTCTGTTTAAAAACTCTTTCTTCATTCTGAGACCAGATAGTCCCCTACTTGCTTTCATAATATTTTTTTCCTTTTTAAATGTTAAAACATGAAGCATTTGGAACTACTTGACTCTGTGCTATAAGGTGAAAGTCTAACTTTTCTTGGACTGAATATTAAACCAATTATTCTAAAGCCACATATTAATTTAGCATTTCCCCAGGGATATGATATAATTTAGCATTTCCCTTACATTTGTTTCCTCTGGTCTGTTGTATTTTATAATACATTTTAATGCCACAGTGGAAGTTTCTTAATATTTTTCCTATTATCATGTATACTCTTATCTATCTTTACCTTGAGATAAATTTTATTTAAAAATTTCATGACAAGGGTGCTGGGCGGCTCAGTGGGTTAAGCCTCTGCCTTCAGCTCAGGTCATGATCATAGGGTCCTGGAATCGAGCTCCGCATTGGGCTCTCTGCTTAGCAGGGAGCTTGCCCCCACTGCCTGCTTCTTTGCCTACTTGTGATTCCCCTCTCTGTTAAATAATTTTTTTTAATTCATGACAAAAATCATTAATATTTCAACCAGAATGTCTTAAATGCCTGAGTTTGTTTGTTTGTTTGTTTTTTTGCGAAGTTCTAAAAATATTTTTTACGTATATCATTATGTGCTGTATATTGACATATGTCTTGTACATGTGTCTTCCCAGGTAAGGTCATAAGCTGGTCATCAGCTGTGCCTCTGTTTATAAGCATCTTTCTGTATCAGAAATGGTCCATTCTTTCCTGCATAGAATTCTCAAACACACTTGCTAAATTTTTTAATGGAGGTCTTTTTTTTTTTTTTAATCAGCATCATTTTAAGCCAAGCTGTTTAAAAGATGATATTGCCTGTGAACACTTTGAGTTTATTCTGTTCTCCATAGTCATAGTTCTTATTTATTTTTCTTGTTTCACTCTACTGGCTATAAGTTCCAAAGTAATGGTTGGCGACATTTCTGATTCTTGCAGAAGGAAAAGGTCTATAGTGCAGATTTTCCTAGGTCACCCTCAGACCTCTGGTTCTAAGTCTGGTTCCAGTTCTGCCAGATGCTCCAAAAACAATCGGGGGCATTTCTACTCATGAAAATCTACAACAGGCAGCCTGAAGCAAATGTTGACCACATTTAAGAATGATATTTCTGATTCTGAATTATGAAGTGTGTTCTTTGGTTGAGAAGGGTGTTGAATAAATCAAAGACCGCATTCACATCACTGGGAATGAGTCGTGCACCAGAGAGGCTCATCTTGGCTCTGAGAAGCCAATGGTCAAGCATCCAGGAATTCCGCGAGCCGTCTGTTCAGCCATGGGTCGCTTGAAATCAACCACCGTGGAGGATTTACACCATGGGAATGGGCAAACACTACAAATCAGAGCGTGTGTGTTGTCTTGGAGAAACCAGAGAGCTGGTTTTCTTAGCCCATCACTTATTCTGAAAGATATCTCATTCATGCATTTATTTATTCAGTAAATATCTTTTGACGAAATTCCACGTACAGACAAGGGGACAAAAGATAAAAATGTGAATGACGAGGGAAAGATTCAATAGTAATCAGCTAATGCACACGGCTGCAATAAGTCATCTAAAGGAGATATTTTCAGAGTTTGTAACACACATATGTAGTCAGACCAGGAGCTCCCAGATTTCCCTGAGGAAATGATGCATCACCTTGGACCTTGTCACTTTTCAGGACTTTCAGTCCACTCCATAAATACATAAACAACTCTTTCCTACCTGGAATTACATACATTGAATACAGAGAAGACCATCCCCTGCCTTTTTTTTTCAAGCCACTTACCACAATAAACAGAAAAGGCTTCAGTAAGCATGACTAAACCACAGAATGGATGAATCAAGCTTTGCAACTTGGAGCAAAATCTGAAACCAAAGGGATAGATGGGGTGGAACATTGATGGTGGGAATTCACAGGAGATCCTTGCAAACCACCATCTTTCTCTAAAGATTCTTTTTGTTGAAGGTCCACACACTCACCTCCTCAGAACTCAGCTGACCACCCAACCTGACTCTTTTGGTTTCCACAGAAGTCATTCCCTCTGTGTACCAGAGTGCTCTACAGAAAAGACAATGAATGGGTTCCACATGGTTAGAAAAAGGAACAAAAAAAGAGCATAACTTGGAAGAATTCATGTTCTTTCACTTCCCACTCAAATTTTGCGTATTTAGGATCTTGGAAACATGGATTTGTTTGTTTGTTTGTTTGTTTTCTTTCCTGGACTCTGTCTTGTGTCTGTGAGCAACTCAAGGTAGCAACCTGTTTTACTTCATGGAGGGTTTATGTGATGAAGGCGCCATTTTTATTCTTTTAGGTGTTTTAATGTCTGATGAACATCAACCTGATGTGTTTATGAAGTGAGTTTCCTTTTGAGATCAAACTTTTATTCCAAGGTTATTCCATCTTGCATGGGTTCCTAAGGGAGATCAAATGTTTATCCCAAGGTTAGTCCATCTTGCATGGAGCTCCTAAGCTAGACAGACAGGATGATTCGACATTGTTCTATACACTTGTTTCATTCATTCACATCTCCTCAAATTTACTGAACACCTGATGTTGATAACAATTCACTATTTCATGGAGAAAATAAGGAACATATCCCAGTGTCCCCAGTGACCAAGTAGACCTCCTACTAAAGACTCATTAACATGATTGGTTGGGAGAGTTGTACATGGGGAATACATTTGGAGAGAAAAGGGGTCTTAGGAAAAGGGTGACTCACAGATGGTTAAGATTTGCTCAAACACAAATGGAAGGGAAGCTTCTCTGGCAGAAAATTAGTTTGAGGAAGACACAGGGATGCAGAGGCCTGGTGTCTTGAGAACCAGGTAGTGGTTCAAGTTAGCTTGGATGTGGATTTCACGGAGCGTGGGTACCAGAGAACATCGGAGACATACCTTGCACTATGCTGTGAAGTCTGTTCCATACTGAAATGAATTGGATAGTCAATATGGAAGGGTTGCAAGTTTTTCCACTTTGCTTGTTTTAAGCCACTACCATAGACTATTTGACCAATAAGGAATTTTTTTAAAAAATTAATTGCAGGGGATGGAGAGTTGGATTGATTCCCATTGAGAAAAATTAACTGGGCTTCTGGTAAAATTAATTAGGAGACAATTTTCATAGTTTGGTTTAGAATTAACAAAGGTTTTGGGGAACCTGGTGGCTCACTCAGTTGGGCATCTGCCTTCAGCTCAAGTCATGGTCCCAGGGTCCTAGGATCAAGCCCCGCATCAGGCTCCCTGCTCAGTGGGGAGTCTGCTTCTCCCTCTGCCTCTGCTGCTCCTTCTGCTTATGGTCTCTTGCTCCTTCTGTCAAATAAATAAATAAAATCTTTTTAAAAAAAAGGATAAATGAAGGTTTAGTTTAAGGTGATCTGAGCAAAAATAGAAGAAAAGAAAGTTGAGAAATATCGGAGAGGAAGGGTCTTTAAGATTTGGTGAATGCATGGAAAAGAAGAACTATAGCAACTCATCAAAGAGGGAGAAAAACCATGAGAAACTCTGAATTCTAGGAAACAGACGGTTGCTGGAGGGGAGGTGGGAGCCAGGATGGGGTGACAGAGTGATGGGTATTAAGGAGAGAACATGTTGGGATGAGCCCTGGGTGTTATATGCAACTGACAAATGGTGAAACACTACATCTGACACTAATGCTGTGCTATATGTTGGCTAATTGAATTAAAAATAAAAAATAAATATCAATATCAAAAAAAAATTTGGATCTCATGGACTAAGGGTGATGTATCTCCTTTAACAAGAGAAAGAAGTTTGAAAGTTCCCCACTTTGGTGCTATTCCATTGGAAGTTTTTTCTAGATGGTGGATTGAAAATGTTGAGCAAGTATTTAGACATGAAGAGATGTCCATTTAAAGTCAGCAGATTCAGAAACAAGTACATTAAAAAATGTTTCCACCGACCCTCTTATTGTGAAGTTTAACTTGTTGGGGGAGGGGTAGTTAGATATTCATGAATACACGTTGAGCCAAAGACACACGAAGAAGGCAGGCATGGGTATGGGGCAAGTGCCCCATAGCCATTGGCACACACACAGTGTGGAGTCTGGGCCATGCACATGAGGAGGGAAAATGGGTGGTTTTGCTTTTGACTTCAGGATCCCATCATCACAATTGCAAGCATGTGCTGATTGCAGATTCCTGAACGTTTATGAGCCTCTAAAACCCTCATGAGCTGGTCCAAGTAGAGGCAATAAAACACCAATCAAGAAAAACCTGCCTGTTGTAACAAAGCCCTGGAAAGTCCCCTCAGACAACGGTGGCCCAGGGTCAGAGGCTTGGCTGGTCTGCAAAGCCACACACACAGAAACACTGAGGACCCAGGCTGTTATGTTGCACGCGTGGCCACCTGGAGGGACCTGGGGCATCACGAGGACACCCAGACACAGAAACTTCCCTCCAGGTGTCTGCAAAAAAGACCTTCAGAGGTCCAAAGGCAACAGTGGGATGCAGACCAACCTCTCAGCCAGGACCAATGACTCAGAGCCTCCACTGCTACTTATTGCTCGCCACCACAGAAACCAGCAAGAGAAAACCAGTGGGGTGGGGAAGAATCACATGTCTGCTCTGCAAAACCTGGGATGCCAGCATCCAAGGGTAGATCCAGCAGGTACGGGTCATGGTCTCAAAGTGCTGACAGTCAGTGAGGTGAGCCCAAGTCTCATTAGTCTAAAATGTTAAATGATGCTCAAAGAGCCTTGGTGCCAACAAATGGACCACGGACTGCCATCTGGTTTGCCAGCATAAATAAAGCAAGCTGGGCTCGTCCAGGCTGGGGGAGCAGCTTCAAGGGTGGAGCCCCTGGAAGCTTGCAGTTGTACCAAAAGCTCACAAAAGCTCTTTTTGCCTGCCTATAGAATGAGTCACGCTGGAGCCCACATCACAAGGGACGCACCAGCAAAGCAGAGGTCGGGGTGAATGGTGCCTGTGGGCTGTTACAGTCTGCTGGATTTGTATTTTATTTTTCGGTGACTGTAACCATGACAACACAAAGGAAGGGTCAGACGGAACAAAACGTACTGCCATCAGTTTCAGAAAACCCTCCATTGTAATTTTCTTATTTTATTAAGGCCGCAAAACGATGGGTCATAACGGAAACCACATACACCGGGGTCATAGAAACTTTCAAACACAAGTCCTACCCCAGAGCGTGTGCAGATGGACCCAGGATATGGGCGACGACCACAGAGACAGACAAAAGCCTTGTGATGGACAGGGTAGACCAGCATCATTAAGACCAAAAAATAATACACACCCACACTCGTATGGATTTGTCTTCATGCACGTGCATTGTGGATTTTAAAGAAATATGTGATGCCTAGCTGAGATCTGAAATATATTTTTGGTAACAAATCGAATAATAGATCTATTTCTGCACAAAGCAAAAGTGGCTTTGGTTCATTTGTATGTTGCGTGAAGCATTGTGCCACCAAATATGTTGCTTTTGGTCAGAGGTCATTAAGGAGCAACTACAATGATTAACAAGGTCATCGACTTAAGAGAAGGGAAAGGTAGCTCCAGTGTCCTGCAGGGTTGACCTGACTGCAGGACAGGTGCTTTCCTCTAGATTGTCAGGAATGCTGGGTAAACAGTGCATCACTTGTCCGCTTTCCAGGTGGCGGCTGGGACTCAAAGAAGACAGGTGATATTCTGAGCCTGTGGCATCAGACCCGCTATACCTCAGTTCTGCTCCTGGTCATGCTGGAGACATGCCTTGAGAGTCTGCAATGGAAGTCGGAGAATGCAGCTCTGCCCGTCAGCCTCTCACCGCCATCCAGCATCGGCTCGCCATTGTTCATGCCTAGAGCAGGCTTCTGAATAGGTTATGTATCTGCCAGATCAAATAGACTGGGCACATTCTAGAATTTTCCTTCATATGGCCAACAATATTCATGACTTTTTAGTGAGCATCTTGAGTTAGGCCCTAGGCTAGACATTTTATACTGAAGTCTATCATCCTCCAGATCTCCCTGGAGACCCTCATTAACCACTTGACCCCCAAGCCCAATTTGAGGGAGAGGAAGGAACTTCCATTAGGTGGAACACTGAGGAACAAACAGAGCTGGGCTTTGAACCCGAGTGTGTGGGCAATCAATGTCCACTTTGCACAGCAATGTGCTAGTATGTTCTGTAGTGAATGAAGAGTATTATTGCCTTAAGAACTTCTCCTGTAGTTCCCTGCATGTGGAGCATAACGGAAACAGTGACAACAACATGGTGGACCTCTGGATAGCATACACCAAAAGCACAATCTCAGTTGGTTAGAAAACATGGGACACATTGCCACCCAAGACTGAGATCATTGAGCGGCATGCCAGCCAATGGATATTCATGAGAAACTTTCTAACCCTGAATTTCATATCTATCTCCCTGTCAGTGTACATGTCCATCCAACCATCCAACCATCCATCCATCCATCCAACCATCCATCGAACCATTCAACCAACCATCCATTCATCCATCCACCCATCCATCCAACCATCCATCCATCCATCCATCCATCCATTCAACCATCCATCCATACATCCATACATCCATACATCCAACCATCCATCCATCCATCCATTCAACCATCCATCCATACATCCATTCAACCATCCATCCATACATCCATCCATCCATCCATCCAACCATCCATCCATCCAACCATCCATCCATCCATTCAACCATCTATCCATCCATCCATCCAACCATCCATCCATCCATCCATCCATCCAACCATCCATCCATCCAACCATCCATCCATCCAACCATCCATCCATCTATCCAACCATCCATCCATCCATCCATCCATCCAACAATCCATCCATCTATCCAACCATCCATTCATCCATCCATCCAACCATCATCCATCCGTCCATCCAACCATCCAACCATCCATCCTTATTGATCCATTCATCCTAACCTGTTTAACTATCTGCCAAAACTATAAGACAAAACTGAATTTTCTTAAGTTTAAAATACTCCCTTCCTTCAAGAAAACAAAAGTAGAGCTTCATCTCCTTTGTTGAGATAAAGAGGAAGGACTAGTTCTTTTCCAAAAAGTATAAATAGTAAGACTTCCCTGCTCTTCCTCCAGGTCTTTGAAGCATCTTTTTTTCATTTGTCCTGGCCCTTCTGAACAGGCAGAGATCTGGGTGTCTGGCTTCTTCCATCTAAGGCCCACATGGTCATAGACCCACTGTCAGTTCACTGTAGCGTGGGGGGCAAGGGGGTGAACATATTGTAGAGCAGATAAGTATGTTATTGAGTGTAGTATTCCTATTTATTCAGAAACGTTCTTGGAAATCACTCTGTGTGGCTTTGGACCCTAGACTTAAATTAGAAAGAAAATACAATTCATGCTTGTAAATTGCCAGCATTGATCCTCTTGGGGACAGACACCACAGAGAAAAATAAAAACCTAAGCTATTTAATACATTCATCTTAAAAGCAAAACCAAGGTATCATCAATGCTTACAAAAAGAAGTAAATTGAGTTATTTAAAAAAAGAAAAAGATCTTCAGGTTCTGCCTCATTTTATTTTATTAGTTTTTTAAAAGGTTTTATTTATTTAAGAGAGTGAGAGTAAGCAGGAGTCAGAGGCCGAGGAAAAGAGAGAAGGAGGATCCCCGCTGAGGAGGGAGTCCAATGTGGGGCTCAATCCCAGGACCCTGAGATCACAACCTGAGCCCAAGGTAGATGTTTAACCAATTGATCCACCCAGGTGTTTATTTTATTTTCAAGCATTGGTTTACTCATCTGCCTTAGGTCTGATTTCTGAAAAGCAGACCATAAGAGGAAGTGTTCCCAACAAACCTATTGTGTGAGTGATATTTGAAGAAAAATAAAGCAAGCCAGGTGGGACCTCGGGCCAATTCTGCAAAAGGAAGCCTCTGCTTGAACCTGTAAGGGACTCTGGATGGTACTTATGCAACAGGATGGGTTCATACCACCCTGGGCTGAGGGCTGAGCTCATCTTTCTGGATGTGAGGGAGACAGTTCCAGGAAGTCAAGGCCTGTTTTCTGCAGAGTGTCTTGGCCGGGAGAAGCAAAGCACATGCATAACCGGGCAGGGTGCATAGCACCAACTAAAGGGACCCTCGTGTGTGTCGGGAGAATCACTGAACATCCAACACACCATCCTCTCTGTCACCCATGTCTTCCCAGTCACCCATGTCACCCAGACTTCCATGAAGGTGTTGGTGCTCTCCCTTCTACATCCAATCCTGAAGCAACTGCAAACTGTGTTTCAAATACATAAAGTTTAGTGTGGAGGACATTAGGAGAGGGAAAGGAAAAGTGAGTTGGGGGAAACCAGAGGGGGAGATGAAGCACGAGAGACTGTGGGCTCTGAGAAACAATCTGAGGGTTTTGGAGGAGAGGGGGATGGGGGTTGGGTGAGCCTGGTGGTGGGGATTAAGGAAGGTACATATTGCATGGAGCACTGGGTGTGGTGCATAGACAATGAATCTTGGAACACTGAAAAAATAAAATGAAATATTTTTTTTTAAAAAAGAACAAATAAACAAAAACTTATTGTGAATGCATAAAATAAGCCATGTGCTAGAGTATCCCCATGTGATCCATGCATAAGAGAACTTCCCCACAAAGAATCAGGATTAGCTGACTTTTTCCTGAGATTGTAAGGGGGGAAAAAAAAAGTGTTCCCATCCCAAGCAAAAGCTAAATGTGTACCCTTAAAAATGGCAGTTATGGCTTTTACTGATTCAGACACTCCCTGAGGGGGAGGTCTCGGGGGGGGGGGGAATAGCTACCCCTCATCTAACTTTCAGAAGGATGAGAAATTTTGACATTCACCTATCTGCCTGGCATTTCCACATGCTGGGTTGGATTTTACATGTGCCCCCGTAGTCCCCAGAGCCACAGGCAGAAGCTTGAAGAGACAGCTTGACGGCCCTTTGTGACTCCAGCTTTGATGCACACCGCAGGCTTGATGGGTCTTTAATGACAACCAGAGAGAAGAGGGGAGTCTTCTGTGCACCAGATGGGCACAGACTCCCTCCAATATTTGTTCGCATAAAGCGACCCAAGCAGTCAGGGAACTCAGTGACCTGGCCTGCAGATAGCCCGATACTTTGACTCAGTAGCAGTCCATCTGAAACCCAGGCATTTGACACCTGGCATCACCAAAGGGTGAAAATCATCCCTGTCTTTCAATGCATGGAGACGAGAAGGCCAGGATTTGGCCACATGCTGAGGAAAGAAAACCCTACCACCCAGTCAATGAGATGGCATTTTGGGGCAAAAGCTGTCTTTATTGGGTAAAGAAATTCTTCCTTCTTTGAATGGCAGTTTCTGATCCTTGGAAAGTTCTCAGCTTTACTTTACCTTCTTCTTACACGGCCCTTGTTGCTGGGCTCTGAGTCGGCTGTGGTTCATGGAGTCACAATGCAACAGCATCTACCTGCTGTGAATGGTGAAGGACCAGGTGGTAGAGAAACAGAGTCTCTCTAGAAGAATTGGCTTAGGACAGAGAAGGACATGGGAAAGGTACAACTCATGCTCATTCTGTTTTTTTCAACTATTGAGGACTGTCTTTTCTAGAACGGTGGCACCTCCTCTCCCTCTTTCTCCACAATCATTAAAGATTTATGGTTTTAGAATGTTATTCCAACTTCTACAGACCCCACTTCCTGCCCACACATACAGTCATTAACTGTGGAAAATGTGTCTGTAACTGAAATATTTACTGGCAGTCTTGGAGCCACACAGACATTTCTTATAAACTCTCGAATTTACTCCATTGCTCTGGGTCGCCTTTTCTTCAAGGAGCAGAACGAGTCCCCTGGACTCCGTGTGTGTGCAAGTCCCTGCATGCCCAGCTGCTCTGTGGTATTTATTTGCTGCTTCTAGTGGAAGCTCTTCTACCCAAAATGTAAACACCAGGCTGCCTCAGACCTTTAGCAGGGACGGCAGGCTTCGACACGCAGGTCGGTTCAGAGCCTGATCCATACACGGGGTTTCCACAGTGCAGGGATTCAGGGGAGCAGCACAGATGCAGCTGGAAGGCAGAAGGCCACCTTGGAACGAAAGTCCCTTCAGGGATTAGCGGGCTGACAGAGCAGTGGGAAGGGGTGTTGGCACACGGAGGGAGCCAACAGTCAACCAAGCATTCGCTTGGCGTGGCTGCAACATCGGGCTGACTGGCAGAACTCAGCTCTCCGCCAGCAAAGGCAAAGAAACGGTCTACTAAAGACAGAGCCATGGAAACAAATCTGTCAACGAGGGGGGAAGCCTGCAGGCAGGACGGAAGCTCTCAGCCTCCACCTTCACCAACCAGACTTGGATGTGAAGCGTCGTGTTGTTTTTGCATCGGTAATTCATCTCAGGGCTTGACCCTGTTACTGAAGCCAGCTCCAAGTGACAGGAACCGTTTCCTTTTCAACAGAAATGGTCTGATTACAGAGCAATTTGCACTGGGCTTCTGCCCTAAGTGTGTGGTGAAGTCAAGAATGAAGGCTACCGGCATGGCTGGCCCAAAGACCTTGTTGCATGGCCGTTGCCAAACAGACCCGCAAATACAGACAACAAACTAGAGGTTGCCATTGGGGGATGGGAAAAACGGGTGAAGGGGGGTAGGATGTATGCATGGAATTGTGTTACAGAATGAACAAATCACGGGGATAAAAGGCACAGCATAGGGAACCCACTCAATGATATGACAATCGTGTTGTAGGGTGACACGTGGTAGTTACACTTGTGGTGAGCACAGCACAACACACAGAACTGTTGAATCACTATGTTCTACATCTGAAACTAATGTAACAATTTGTGTCAGCTCTGTTTCAGTTTTTTTTTTAAAGTATGTCCTCGTTTGCCTCTCTTGTGATTCAGTAACATAATAGGACATGAAAATCTTTGGTTGGCTTTCTATTGACAAAAGATATGTTCCTGAGCCCTTAATGCTGGGAGCTCCTCCAGGTCTTGGTCCCCAGTTTATGCCCTCAAGTTCACCCTCAGCTGCATATCTGTTCCCTCACTCCCCACGCACCCTGAAATTCTTGCTTTGTTCCAAAAGCATGTGTGTCTTTCCAACCTTGGAGCTCACACATTTCTCTACCTGGAAACTTCTTGCCTAATTTCTCCAACTTGTAGGTTCCAGTTCATTCTCTGAGGTCTGGTACAAGGGTTACCTCTTCTAGGAACCCAATATAACACCCACCCTATGGGGTTTCCCCTTATGAGTTTTCCCTCTCTATCTAAGTGAACTATTTAAGGGGTTCCTGTTTTCATTTACCTTCATGTCTCCAATTCTTAGTAGAGTTCCTTAGCACTCTCTGTATTTCATGGCAACCTTGACTCTACCCATACTTTTTGTCTTCTCTCCTGGGAGGGTATGAAGGACTTGTCACAGATGTTGCTTTCAAGGGTCTGAGATCCATGGCAGTACCCAGAATATGGTACAACCAAACGGCAGAAAGAGATACATCCTATTATGGGAACATATCACCTTTTCCACCAAAATGAAAGGAGGCAAGGTCTTTGCAAAAAAATATAAAATGCTATAGCAGGGTAAGGTAAAACCAAGAAAAAGTCCTACGCCATAAAATGTATCATAATGATTTAATGTGTAACATCTGGAGCCTAAGGGAGCCAGTATGTTAGGGAGCTGTGAATGCATCACGTTTATTTTATGCAAGGCTTTGGTCAGACACAATGTGAGTATTTGCCATTAGCCAGGCAAGTGCAATTCTAACTCAGTCATGGGATTTATTTCTGTTAGAAATGCAAAGAAGGCAACAAAACCTGGAACATTTGGGGTCTGCCATTTTCAGGCTCCAAAACGACTTTATGGAGAGGATTTTTGCATGTGGCCACCATGACCAAAAACATCTTCACCAGCTAGCAAAAGCAGCGTTAACCAGCTAAGTAGCTGATGGCAGATCAGATTTCTTACTCATGGTTGTTTTATATCAAACAGCCACACGCCATTTCAAACTATCGGAATTTACAGCTTCCTGTGGTTCTCCTGGGGAATCAGACCTCAAAGTGATTTTTCAGCTTCTATCATGGAGAGCGTTTGCATTGGTTAAACAATGGATTTCATTCCAGCTTTGGAAAATTCAAGACAGACATTGAAAATTTTACCCAGTTCAGTCATGTGGTTCACCTGAATTGGACAGGCACTGAAACGGAGAAAAGGAGCCTATTTATTGAATGTCCTGACACAGAATAGAGACATGACCCTATTACCATTTCCCATTGTTCCTTCCTGATCTCCTGGCAGTGCAACATCAATCTCCTGGGGTTTATCCTTCAGGATAGATGGGACTTGGAATCCCCTCAAGACTATACTACAGCTAGGCCCCCATTTTCTGTCACTGGGCTTGTTCTAACAGGGTTGACACAGGTCTCAAAACACAAAATGGCCAAGCAAGATGAGTTAGCCATCTCAAACCCATCTGTGGAATTCACCATGTTAACAGAATGAGAAAGAAAAACCACATGATCCTCTCAACAGATGCAGGGGAATAATTTGACTGAAATCCAACATCTATTCATGCTAAAAACTCTCAGTAAACTGAGAAAAGAAAAAAGTTCCTCAACTTTATAAAAAGGCATCCACTAAGAAAAATCCCAAAAAGCAAAAAACCCTACAACAGATCCTCATCCTTTGGGTTTAGCATTATACCACAGATCCTGGCTATTGAAATAAGATTTAAAAATTGGTAAATAAGTAAATAAAAGACAGCTATATCAGAAGGGAAGAAGTAGCACTGTCTTTATTCACTGAGGATATGATAATCTTGAGAAATTCTTAGACTGCTACAAAAAAAATGTACTAGAACTCATAAGTTAGCAAAGTTGCAGGATACTATGTCAATCTACAAAAATCTCTTGTAGATTGAATACAGGCCATTGAGTTCTTTGCTAATGCTGTTTCTCTTTCACTAGATTATTTTCTAATGTGTTGGTAAACTGATTAACTTAAAAATATTAATACTAAAGAAAATGAGCATGTCCTTTCTCCTGATAATTTGTCTTTTGTCAGTTTAATTTACAGGGTCCCAGCGACTGAACATAAGAGGGTAGAGGAAGATTTTATTTTTCATCCTCTAAACCACCAAAGGGCAGAAATTTTTATCTACCTGTGTGCATGTGTGGATTTATGGATTCTCATGCCTTAAAACACAGTGAACATTTCTACAATTTTACACAGTTTTTAAACAATATTCCTATATTTCAGACCTAATAATCAAATATGGGAGGAATCTGAGAACATTTCTCCAGAACACTGGAAACAGGCTTTAATGATAGAGTGTGTTTCTTTTGTCCTACTTCATACAATTATTTATTATTATTTTCTTAACAGCTTTTTTTTTAATTGAATACCTACTGCATATCTTGTATGATAGTAAACAATTCTATATACTAATCTCATTTTAAATGCACATTTTTAAAAAATGTTTTCACTTGTCAAGTATCCAGCACTATAGCTACAATGGACTATGACTCAGCAAAAAACGTTGATCTGTCTCTTTCTTTTTTTTCTCTTTGCTGATTTGTTTTGTTTCTTCAATTCCACATATCATAAAATTTCACTCATATTGAAAAATTAAGACACAGACTCTTGGGGTACCTCGGTGGCTCTGTGGGTTAAGCCTCTGCCTTCGGCTCAGGTCATGATCTCAGGGTCCTGGTATCAGTCCTGGTATAGAGCCCTGCATTGGGCTCTCTGCTCAGCCGAGAGCCTGCTTCCTCCTCTCTCTCTCTGCCTGACTCTCTGCCTACTTGTGATCTCTCTCTGTCAAATTAAAAAAAAAAAAAAAAAAAAAAAGACACAGACTTTTAACTCTGCAGAACACACCGAAGGTCACCAGAGGGGAAAGGGGTGGGTGGATAGAAAAATAGGGGGTGGGTATTAAGGAGTGCACTTATCATGATGAATAAAATAAATCAAATGAAACGATCTTTAAAAAAGAAAAATGGCCTATATGAGTATAAAGTTTCAGTTTTGCAAGATGAAACGTGTTTTGGAGATGTATTGCACAACGATATGAATATATACTTAGCTACCAAACTATATGCTTAAACATGGCTAAGATGATACATGTTCTATTGTGTGTTTTTTACCCCAATTTTAAAAAAAATGTAGCACCAAAAAGCATGCACATTATTAGCAAAAAATAAGCAGACTCTCCCTCTTGCCCACCTGAAGATAATGGTAGACACGTAGGTTTTTGCATGATTTTCACTCTTAAAAATAACTTGCGAGGGAGCTCACCAAATGCCTTAAAGCCTCCTTTTTCTGGTTCAGCGCAAAGCAGAGGAACAACCACGCGCATGCGTCAGAGCTGAGGAAATGCCTATCACAGCGGATTCAGATCCCAGGTCAGACCAAGGAGAAGGAGGCACCTGGATCTCATTTACCTGTCCAATTCAATGTTGTATTTAAGAGGCTCCAATGCAAATCTGTCTCTTAAAACCACATTTATTTGTCTGGGCCTCACGGTCAAAATCAAAGGAATGTCCTTTCCTGTGAGGTGGCTTTAAAATATGTGTCCCCAGGCAAGCAAGTGTGTTTAATATGTTGCTAATGGTGGCGTGGGCCAATGTAGATGGAGGGTTCCTGATACAGTCGGCTGTGTGGGGGTGTGGACCTACCTGGGTTTGTCTAATTCTTACTGTCAGCATCAACAGAAGGATTCATGCTACTCGGAACTGAAACCCAAGTAACTGGTCTCCAGGGTCTGTGAAAACTCTTGCCAGCACCCCAGCGTTCAACCCATAGGTGGAAAAACAACTCTTCCTGGCTGTTTCCACCAGAAACACACTCTCCTCCCCGACACCTTAGATCATTGCACACCTGTCCAAGCCACCATGAAGGGCTTTGAACCCATCTTGCCTATCTCTGGTTGCTGATAGGTTTCCACCAATTGAATGAACATGGACACACTCAACGTTGCCTGTGTAGATGAGACTCAGTTAGGGAAGATGGGGACATCTGCAAAAAGATCACGGACACAAGGCAGACCAGCAAGAGCAAATATCATGTGGGAATAAAGCCCCAGAAGAAAGAGGAGGAGAGAAGAGAAGGCGGTTCCACTGCAGGTAGATGAATATGGTCATTTTCTGGAACAAAATGACTTTTCAGTTGGGATTTGCAATGCTAGGAGTCTGGCACAGAGTGATGGGGACAGAGGAGTGACATGAGTGTGGTCAGGGAGGGGGAGCACATGGAAAATACACGTGGACCCAGAGGAAGAGCGGAAGAAGGGGTTAAGGAACTGGGAAATGCATACAGAAGCCATTCACCTTTTTATGTCCAATAATAACTTTTGATATTCCTCTGATCCAGAAAAGATTCCCAGAGTATCTACTTTCAAGTTTGGGCATATTTCCTAATCCTTCAAGTGTAATTTAAAAACAAAAACAAAAACAAAAACCAAACAAAAAAACCCCACAAAACTAAACAAAACAAAAAAAGCAATAGTAGTGACTTTTGCACACACCAGTTTGTGTGGAGTAAGGGGAAAAATAAAAGCATGCTTCCTTCTCCTAATGTCCTCCATGCTATCCCTTATGTTGCAGTGAGACCATATGGTAATTGACTCTCTCTGCTCGACTTATTCCACTGGGCTTAATCTCCTCCAGTCCCAACCATGTTGATGCAAAAGTTGGGTATTCATCCTTTCTGATGGCTGACTAATATTCCATTAGTAGAAGGAAGGGAAAAATGAAAGGGGGGAAATCGGAGGGAGAGACAAACCATGAGACTATGGACTCTGAGAAACAAACTGCGGGTTTTAGAGGGGACAGGATGGGGAGATGGGTTGGCCTGGTAATCGGTATTAAGGAGGGCATGGATTGCGTGAAGCAGTGGATGTTATATGTAAACAATGAATCTTGGAACAGCACATCAAAAACTCATGGCATACTCTATGGTGACTAACATAACATAATAAAAAATAGTTTAAAAATAAACAAAAGCATGGAAATGCCTTTGCACAGTGGTTTTCACACAACATGTTCTTCATAAAATAATCAAAACAACAAAAATCCAAAGCCAGAAGAATTTACTAACGACCCAAAGAGTTAGTGGTGTGTCATTATAAAAGTTTGCAAACCTGAGCTTTTTTTTTTAATTAAAAAAGATTTTATTTGAGAGAAAGAGCATGAAGTGGGGGGAGGAGAGCAGAAGGAGAGGGAGAAGCAGACACCCCACTGAGCAGGGATCCCAACATGGGGGTGGATCCCAGGACCCTGAGATCATGACCTGAGATCATGACCAAAGGCAGGTGCTTAATGGACTGAACCCCCGGGCGCCCCTGCAAACCTGAGCTTTATGGATATTCTTTCCAAGCACAATTGTTTTCCTTATTTACAGAACCCATACCCACCAGTACACCTACCACTAGAGCTGATTGGTAATGACCCTGTCAATAGACTTGGCACTTTTGCTGTCATTTTCAGACAAGTATGGAGTGGCAAAAAAAAAAGGGTCTCCTGTTACACACAATGTCAGCTAAGCAAGACCAAGGGGACACTGCCTCCTCATTTCCCTTCTCAGACATCAAATCAAGTGTTCTTCATGTGGTCTGTTGGGTGCTATGTTTTTGTGCTTCTTGTTTGTGATTTTCTGTTTTAAATGGTGCCATGTGTACGACTAAAGAACTCTCCCCTGCTCTCAAGGGCAAGAAAGTTGGGGTGAGCCTTACTGAGAAAATACATGTGTCAGGTAAGCATTGTTCAGGCATGAGTTCTCACATTGTTGGCCATGAGTCCAATGTAAATGAATCAACTATGTCTAGTCAATAAGGTGTCTTTAAATAAAAACACATAGGTTGTGTATGGTCGTGCCACCAGAGGCTCCCAGGACCCTAATCCTGTATTTATAGTTCAGTATTTAGGAATTCAGTGCTTATGGTGACTTTGTAGGACATCACAACTGTGGATAACAAAACTGACTGTAATCCTCATTTTTATTTCTGCTGGATGGTGGCCTCCATTGACTCGAAACCCGTTGGATTTGCTCGTTTCTACATTACTGCTCATTACCGATGCTGGACTCATAATAGGCGTTTGATAAGCATCAGGGCAATAAAATTGTCTTCACGGGTTACAAGGAGCACCCCGGTTCCATTTAACTTAATGCCATCCAGCCACAATGCAAAATGCATTCCATTTGTTAAGGAATCACAGAGAAATCAAATGCATGAAATTTCTGTACTGAATCATGTCTAAATATAATGTAAAATAGCCATGATGGGGAAAAACATGGTCACTTATAGCCCAACATCATAATGAATGGTGCTTTAGGAAAGCAATCATTCCCTGAACGTTGGCCTTGACCAAACGTGTGCTTCAAACAAGAGAAGAAATGACGAGCACACAATCTCAAGTGTGCAGACACCTGGGGCATGAGTTTTCCTGTGGTTCCTGTTGTGCCGTCTAAATATAATGTAAAATAGCCATGATGGGGAAAAACATGGTCACTTATAGCCCAGCATCATAATGAATGGTGCTTTAGGAAAGCAATCATTCCCTGAACGTTGGCCTTGACCAAACGTGTGCTTCAAACAAGAGAAGAAATGACAAGCACACAATCTCAAGTGTGCAGACACCAGGGGCATGAGTTTTCCTGTGGTTCCTGTTAACAGATGATCACAATTTGGGTGGCTAACAGCAAAAGAAATGTGTCCTCTCACACTTCTGGAGACCAGACGTCCAAAATCAAGGTGTTCTGCACTGCCTCGTCAAATGCTAGGGAGAATTCATTCTTTGCCCGTCCCAGCTTCTGGCACCTGCAGGGATTACTTGTCTTGTGGACACATCTCTTGAAATATATGACTTTACAGCCACACTGCATTCTCCTTGTGTGTCCATCTACTCCTCTATGTGTCTTGGCTCTTTCCACGGTTTGGCAATTGTGGACATTGTTGCCATGAACATTGGAGTGCATATGGTCCTTCTTTTCACTATTCTGTATCTTTGGGGAAAATACCCAGTAGTACAATTGCCAGGTCATAGGGTATCTCTGTTTTTAATTTTTTGAAGAGAAACATCCATGCTGTTTTCCAAAGTGGTTGCACCAATTTGCATTCCCACCAACAGTGTAGACAAATGGATAAAGAAGATGTGGTCCATATACACAATGGAATATTACTCAGCCATCAGAAAGGATGAATATCCAACTTTTGCATCAACCTGGATGGGACTAGAGATTATGATAAGTACAATAAGTCAAACAGAGAAAGTCAATTATCATATGGTTTCACTTATTTGTGGAGCCTAAGGAATAACATGGAGGACATTAGGAGAAGGAAAGGAAAAGTGAAGGGGGGAAATTGGAGGGGGAGAAGAACCAAGAGAGACTGTGGACTCTGGGAAACAAATGGAGAGTTTTAGAAGGGAAGGGGGTTTGAGGGTTGGGTGAGCCTAGTGATACCTTGATACCCATCATGGAGAGCACGGATTGCATGGAGCACTGGGTGTTATACGCAAACAATGAATCTTGGAACACTACATAAAAAACTAATGATGTACTCTATGGTGACCAATATAACACAATTTAAAAAAGAACAATACAGCTTAAAAAAAATTTCTATGCACGTCATACAAGAATCCTCATCCTTGGGGTGCTGGGTGGCACAGTAGGTTAACTGACTGACTAATTGTTTGGACTCAGGTCCTGATCTCAGGGTCTTGAGATCAAGCCCTGCATCAGGTTCCTGCTCAGCATGGAGTCCGCTTAAAAGACCCTCTCTCTCCCTCTGCCCCTGTCCCTTGCTCACTCTCTCTCTCAAATAAATCTTAAGGGGAAAAAAACGGGGGGGGGCGGGGAATAGCCATCTTTGGATTTAGAGTCATGTGATTAATCCAGGATGACCTCTTCATCTCAAAACACTTAACTTAATTGTATCTACAGACAGACTTCAGGGACTAAGATATAAAAAATAACCTTCAGGACCATCATTAATCTACTCACTTCAACACATATGCAGAGAACCACAGAAAGTAGGAAATGATCCTTCTTTTCTTTTTATTTTTTTCTAAATTTTTAAAAGAATTTATTTATTTATTTGACAGTGAGAGAACACAAGTAGACAGAGAGGCAGGCAGAGAGAGAAAGAGAGGGAAGCAGGCTCCCCGCTGAGCAGAGAGCCCAATGTGGGGCTCGATCCCTGGACCCTGAGATCATGACCTGAGCCAAAGGCAGAGGTTTAAACACACTGAGCCACCCAGATGCCCCTCTTTTTTAATTTTTTAAAAAGATCATATTTTGAAGTAATCTCTGCACCCAACATGGGGTTCACACTCACCACCCTGAGATCAAGAGTCACATGCTCTACTGACTGAGTCAGCTGGACACTCCTGCAGATGACTTTTTTGATTCAACACCAAAGCAGAGAGAACCACCACACAAATGCCCAGAGAAGCGAAACAAATAAGCTCAAGGTTTCCCTGGAGGTAACTCGGCATTATGGGATTGCAGTAACAGGCCAAATTCCTATCTTAGCATGTTCCCAGAATTTAGGGAAGATGGCATTCATCCTACAAAAGCTCATTTAATGGCAGTCAGTTACAGGGAAAAGGAACAGGGGACTGTAAAAATTTGCATTAAGTGGAAAATCTATGAAAAGCACATGCTTATCATCTGTGCTTCAGAATTGTGGCTGACAGATAGAGCCCATAAATCACGTCATTTTTTTTCAAAGACAATCAATGGGTGAACCCAGCTAATGCAAAGTGAAGACAAGCCCGGAGGCTCTAGAAGGAAAAGGGTAAAATCTGGACTTGTCCTCCGCTGTGGGAAGCATTTGAGAAAGAATGTAGGCTTAGCAGTTTTGCCTCGTTGGCAAGGAACAAGTGTGCATGTGTGAATTATGAATTAAACATGAATTAAAAGTGAACACCAAATTTGGAGCTCTGTAGGTAGCATCTGGGATGCCCTGAGGAATTTGGCTTGTGTGGTGCCAACTGCATTCATTTGTCCTTGGGTTCATTCATGGAGCAACTGGGAGCTGCTTGCGTCCTACTGGGCATTGCTCAGAAGCGTACATAGATACAATGACCAAGATCCCTGCTCAGACCAAGTGAGTCTTGATGTTGTGTTTGCACCCAAAGAACCCATGTCCATTCCTCTTCTGACCTTCAGGAAATGCGTGAAGCTGGGATCATTGCTAAGGGCAGATCATGGACAACCTCCCCAAGACCATGCATAGGTCAACGCACCTGCTCACAGAATGTGGTACACCTCTGCATCTGTCTGGGGAGCAGGTGGCAATGCCAGACGAGCTTCCAAGAACGTTTCTGCCATTTTGGCGGAGGGGAATGATCCTCTGCTGAACAGTGTCCAGATTCACAAAAACTCCCCTCATCCCCCACCTTGGGAAGAGGGAGAGCTCCTTGTAGGAACCGGGCAATCATTTGCTTTCTCGCTGCTCTGAAATGGTGACCTATGGTCATTAGGTTGAACCATGGTGTACTCTGGGCCAGTGCCTACCGACAACGAAACCTTTTGCAAAGCCTTTTGTTCCCCCATCTGTTACGCTAACTTTGCCGTGGCCACAGGAACAGGATGTTGGCAAAAGGGGTGATGTTTTCTAGATTCCAATGATTTAACTAAAACTGGTATGCCGTAGTTGCTGTTGCTACTGTTATTGTTGTGTTTGGTTTTCATACCGAGGAATTTGTGGAAAAAAGAAACAGTGGTGGGGGTGACTTAACTGACTCAGACATGGTCTGAAACGCTCCTCGGTGAATTAACCGTATTTTAGGCTTCCCCGTGTGAGAACAAGGGAAAGAAGCATGAATAACGAGCTTCCGTGCCGTTGACAGACATCTTGGAAGAGCATAAACGGAGGCAGTTCTGTCAGCGCTAAATGCTCTGCCAAGGGTGGAGCTTGAAACACGAAGATGTCCTCTTGTCCCCAAAAAATCATCAACCCACCAAAGCCTGGGACAGTATGAGTTCACTGGGAAACACAATTCTTCCCACTTCCCTTAGGAAGCATCTGTATTGTAGTGGGTTGAAGGGTAACCCCAAGACATAGGTCCAGGGACGCCTGGGTGGCTCAGTTGGTTGGACGACTGCCTTCGGCTCAGGGCGTGATCCTGGAGTCCCGGGATCGAGTCCCACATCGGGCTCCCAGCTCCATGGGGAGTCTGCTTCGCTCTCTGACCTTCTCCTCGCTCGTGCTCTCTCTCACTGTCTCTCTCGCTCAAATAAATAAATAAAATCTTTAAAAAAAAAAAAAAAGACATAGGTCCACATCCTAACACCAGTTACCTGGGGACGGGAACTGCTTAGTAAATACAGCATTTGCAGAGGTAATTAAAATAAGGACCAGGATGAGGTCCTTCTGGGTCAGGGTGGTCTTCAATCCAATGACAGATGTCCTAACAGACAGAAGAGGACACACAGACACACAGAAACCACATAAACACAGGGGCAGATTTCAAATGATACCACAAGCCAAGGGATGTCTGGAGCCACAACACATTTTTTTAAGCTAAAAATCCTAAAAATATTAAAAGATATAAGTACAGTCATATGTGTAAAGGCAATTTTTTTTTCAGGTTTTGAAGCATGCTTGCTATGGCCTTGAGAGTGGGATCCCACCGAACATGCTGGTTGCTCTTATCCTGGAAAGGGAATTCTTTACCCCTGTCCCCTCAGGAATTCAGGCTCATGAAACCCCACAGACCAGAGAGGCAGGCGTATTGTGCTAACTTGGGAAGTTTTGGCTCCCCTATGTTTTTTCAGGAAAAGAAGGAACGGGAACCATAAAGATCTTGGTGGGCATCACCAATCTCTATCTGTGACTCCGAAGGGAGGGTTAACCTCCCTGGCAAAGGCCATTAACTTGGGACCAGATTTTTATGAAGTGACCCAGTGTCTGGTTTCTTCCTTCTGGAAAATGGGCCAAGTTCCCCGTCAGGTTCTGGGGAGGGAGAAACCTTGCCTCATGCCCAGGAGTCGGGACTCTTGAGCAGAATGATAGAATTCCTAGGCTCAGGGTCACAGAGGGTGGGTAGCATGCCACGGTTACAGAAGGGGGAAGCAACCCTAAAGAGACAGCCCCATGATTTAAAAGACCTGGATTCTGGTTTGCAGCAAGGCTCTTATTTTTATTTTATTTTCACCATCAGTTAGTGGACTTTGAGCAATTTGTTCCAAATAAAAGTGTTGTTGTTGTTTTTAACATGTTCCAAAATCAGATGGGGAAAAAGTAAAATTAAAAAGGAAAAAGGAAAAAAAATGCTTTTTTGTTGTTGTTGTTCCAATAATCTCTGATGCTTTTGAGCTGTGTGCAAGACTCCCTCAGCACACAGCTTTCGGGGATATAGGAGTCAAGCAAACCAACCCAAGTGTTGTTTGACCACATCCAAGAGGAACCACCGGAGGACCAGCCCACCCTCAGCTAAGGCCAAGGTCTGTGACCCTCCATGGTTACGTGTTTAGTTGGGTTGCATGCAATTTCCAATCTGAACCCGGAAACCAAACACAACAGAGGACGGGACTGTCACCACATCGAGCTGGATGGGCCCAGGATCACGTTCTCCTGACAGAGGGAACATCTGGTTGACAAGATGTCATTCTGGGGTTAGGTCATCCTGAGCCAATAAGAACCGAGGCCATAGCCCTTGGTGCCTCTATGAATCAATGGGGGAGTGATTCTCCCCCCCCAAAAAAACGCTTTAGCTGACTAAATTATGTCTCTGTCTGCTTAGAATAAAACGTTTTATGCAATTGAGTTTATAAGCATCTGTTTTTCTGGCTACATCCTTAGCAAAACAGTTTGGAGAAGTTATCTAAATAGCTGGTACACATGAAATTAAAATGTGGTGTTTTCTCCTTGAGAGCTGTGGGTTGACTGTTTGGAGATAAATCAAAGTTCTGATATGGCCGCATTGTAGATGACTCATCCAGTGTGCTTGGGTCTTATCAGGAATGAATCAGCTCATTGGTTTATTCACTCATTGACTCAACAGTGACTTTCCCAAGGCTCACCATGTGGCCACCATCGCCTGGGGCATGGGGAAAGCTGCACACATGTGTCCCTGATGGCATGACCTCACCAGATTGGCAGAACAGAGAGGTAACTCAGGGAGATTCAAATCAAAACCACATTGAGATACCACCTTTCACCAGTTAGAATGGCCAAAATTAACAAGACAGGAAACAACATGTGTTGGAGAGGATGTGGAGAAAGGAAACCCTCTTACATTGTTGGTGGGAATGCAAGCTGGTGCACCCACTTGAGAAAACAATGCATGGGTTCCTCAAAAGGATAAAAATAGAACTACCCTATGACCCTGCAATTGCACAACTGAGTATTAACCCCAAAGATACAGATGTAGTGAAAAGAAGGGCTATGTGGACTTCAATATTCATAGCAGTAATGGCCACAGTCGCCAAACTGGAAAGAACCAAGATGCCCTTCAACGGATGAATGGATAAGGAAGATGTGGTCCATATATACTATGGAGTATGATGCCTCTATCAGAAAGGATGAATACCCAAGTTTTGTAGCAACATGGACGGGACTGGAGGAGATTATGCTGAGTGAAATAAGTCAAGCAGAGAGAGTCTATTATCATATGGTTTCACTTATTTGTGGAGCATAACAAATAGCATGGAGGACATGGGGAGCTGGAGAGGAGAAGGGAGTTGGGGGAAATTGGAAGGGGAGGTGAACCATGAGATACTGTAGAATCTGATAAACAATCTGAGGGTTTTGGAGGGGATGGGCGTGGGGGGTTGGGAGGGTCAGGTGGTGGGTATGATGGAGGGAATGTATTGCATGGAACACTGGGTGTGGTACATGAACAATGAATCTTGGAACACTGAAAAATAAAATAAAATTATTTTTAAAAAAATAAAGGAGTGCTCTTAACAAAAGAAGAAGAAAAGAGAGGCATCTAATGAAATCATAGAAAATGTATAGCACGGCAGTTTTCAGAGAGCTTGATGGCATTTCTGTCGTGCTGGAGAACAAGTCTTTAAGCCAGTTGGCATAAGGATGTGGACATGATCTAGCCCAGACACTCCCAT
Source organism: Neogale vison (assembly GCF_020171115.1). Taxonomy (NCBI): domain Eukaryota; kingdom Metazoa; phylum Chordata; class Mammalia; order Carnivora; family Mustelidae; genus Neogale; species Neogale vison. Next base: position 129,952,809 of record NC_058105.1, read on the forward strand.
CTCCATGGTACAAACAGCAACTCTGCTGACTTCACCATGAGGTGCAGGAGGACCCCATTTGCTGTTAAAGGCAAGATTGTGGGTTTTGCTTTGAAGGAGCTTTACTTCTCAGAATTCTGTTTGGTTGCCTACCTCTTCCTCCAGTTAGCTGTGCAATGACCATGACCAATTTATACATGGCCTTTTAAAAGAAAGAGTGGGGACAGGTCCTATCAATGGAATCATATACTAGATGGCCTCGTGTGTCTGGCTTCTCTCACTGAGCACCCACCACGATTTCAAGGTGCTTCCACGGGACAGCAGACGTCAGAGCTTTGTTCCGTTTCATGGCTGAGTCATAGTCCATTCATGGATGGATGACCTTGTGGGAGACCATCCTCCCCTCTATCAGTGGGCACGTGGGTTGTTTCCTGTTTGGGGCGGTTGTGAATACTGCTGCTGTGGGTGTGGGGGGTGATGGAAATATTGCGGTACTGGAAACGGGTGATGGTTGCACCATACCATCAACGAACTTGTGCCACTGGGTGATACTCTTCAAAGTTATTACAATGGCCAGTTTTTTGGTGATGGGCGTTGAAAGTGGGGAAATGGTGAGCATTGGCATTTTAGAAGATGGGCACATGAAGGTGGGCGCATAAGGCGTTTCCCTCACACGACGTCCGTCTCCTTAGGAACTCCCTGATGATGTAGTTAAAAATAAGAAAAAAAAAAAAAAAAGGAAAGGAAAAAAGAACAGTAATGGCGGTGTCAACATTCAGCCTCTCCATGCTAATTCTTGGAAGAGCTTTCTGACATCTCTCTGGGTCAGTCTGGGTCCATCTCTGTCTCTGTCCTCTATCAACAATCTATCTTCTTTCTTTCTTTCTTTCTTCCGTCCTTCCTTTCTTTTTCTTTTTTCTTCCTTTCTTTTTCTTCTTTCTTTCTTTCTTTCTTTCTTTCTTTCTTTCTTTCTTTCTTTCTTTCTTCTTTCTTTCTTTCTTTCTTTCTTTCTTCTTTCCACCATCTATCTATTCATACATTATCTATCTATCTACCTACCATCAATCTAACCATCAATCCATCCCCTATATATCCGTCTATCATCCATCTATCCATCCATAATTTTTTCTCCTTCCTGTCTCCCTCCCACCCCCTTCCCTTCCCTTCCCTTCCCTTCCCTTTCCTTTCCTTTCCTTTCTCTCTGTCATCCTTTTTGCCCACTCCATCTCTCTCTCTTTCTGTTTCTGTCTCTTTCTTTCCCTCTCTCTTTAAGTCAGCTGCATCCCTCCCAGCACTGAGATGACCTAAAGTCTGATCTCACCACATGCAGCCAGCACATCCCCTTACGGAAAGACATCCCAGGTCCGAGCAGAACTTTCATGCCCTGCGAAGCAGCTCTGGCTCCGCACAGGAGTTCCATCTTCCCCTACCATTCCCACCACGGCCACTGGGCCTCCCTCTGTATCTTGGATGGGGGACCTCATCTCTCCACAGTGCTCTTTGCATCTGCTACCCTCAGTTTGGAGACTCTTTCATCTTCTGTTATGGTTTGATTTTTTTAATATTTTATTTTTTTATCTGACAAAAAGAGAGAGAGAGATCACAAGTAGGCAGAGAGGCAGGCAGAGAGAGAGGGGAAAGCAGGCTCCCTGCTGAGCAGAGACTCCCCCTGCCCCCCGATGCGGGGCTCGATCCCAGGACCTAAGATCATGACCTAAGCCGAAGGCAGAGGCTTTAATCCACTGAGCCACTCAGGCGTCCCTCGTTTGAATTTTTATGCCAACTTAGAGTCCTAGTTAGTGCCTTGAAATGTCTCATAATGTCCCCAGGTCAGCATGAATCTGTCCTCCTTGACCATTGCTTTGTTGTGTGTTTACAACCTCTCCCATTGCATCTGCATGTCTTGATGACCTGTTGATTCCAGAAATGTCTCTTCTCCAAACTGGATTCTGAGATGCCGAAGAGGAGGGACTATGTCTTCTCTTTTTCACCTCTGTTCTCACCATCTGTGTCATTAACATACCCATATCCTGACATGCACCATCTTCTTCATGGGCTGGAACACAACAATTCCATCAGAAACATTAGCAACCGAGTTGGCAAGCAGATTCCATGGAGACATTAACCAAAAATAAGCGTGACTTCACTTCGCTTCCATGAACAGCAACATGAGGCAACCCCGTAGCTAAATTTAGCATGAAGCAGAGAGGGAAAAATGCTGTCATTCCCATTTAATGAGACACTCACTGCCCACGCTTGCAGGGGCCATTCTGCCCCTGGCCAGATGCTGGACAAGGTGTATCACACATTCATAGAACTGCACAAACACACTTCCTTTTTTTTCCCTCTATTTGTTGAAAGCACATGAAAGCTGTGCATGGCAAAGCTAGCCTCGAATATGACCAGATCCAAATTCAGCCTTGGGTAGAACCTAAGGCATGAGAATGTGTGGTTTTGTGACAAGCTAAGCACTATGTCACTCTCCAAATTATAAAAACTATTAGTTCATGTATAAAGATAAAGAAACTGTCAATAATTCACTCTATCTGTGTATACATGTATCTGTGCGTATAAATAAGTTTCTGTTTAATTCCAGTTTATACATGACTTTTTCCTCCCAAATAAAACTCTGGGATTCTGGTTGGGAAAGATTTGTGCTCTTAATCGCCAAGATGGTGTCAAGTTTCTTGGAGGTAAAGGAAATACAGGATGGATTTGGACACTTGCCTCAGGTCTGGAAGTCGGCCAGCTTATGTGAATTCAGCCTCCTTTTCTAGATAAGGAACGAGTCAAATGGGTTTCATTATATTCTTAGAGGACTGTACCTTTCCTACGTTCCAATGCAAGGCATGACCTCTGTGATTATGCTACCAGAGCCCAGCAGGATTTAATATAAGGGGTATTTTTATTGGCTCTTATTTGAGAGGGTTTATTTATTAAAAATGTCAAAACAATTTCCTATAAGGTTATTTCAGCTGGAAGGCAAGCCCAAAATCTATAGTCATGAGGTGCTATCCCACGGCATCCCCTTTGACTTAGGTTGAGGTTTTGTCCAGGTATGAAGCAAAGTGACCATCTCACCCCATGGCCCAAAGATGTCACCTTGTCGCATGCATCCCCATGACCTAGGACCTGGAGAAGAGGCGTTCTGATGAGGGTTGACCTTTGTGGTCACGTTGGTCTTTGAGGTGTAGATAAGCTGCACTCTGTACCGCAGCCTGAGAGTGACGGAAAGCAGATGCCTCTCTTAGAGTTCCAGCAAATGAAAGGTGTGGGGAGGGGGTGGCTCAACCCACTAGTTCATTCCATTAATCACACATCCAGTCAACACATGCTGTCCCTCTCCTGCCCCTCACCAAATCAATCATACACAATCCTTTCATTGCCTCTAGGAACAGAGGAAGGAATGAGCAAGGGAACTAGGTCACGCACGACCTCTTTGTGCACATCAGGCTTTGCCACAAGTGTAGGGAACGAGGGAGACAGCAAGAGCAGATGTGCACAGTTGAAGAGTGGATATGAAATAGTGTCTTCTCTTATGTTCCATTTAGCCTTCCTAGCATTGCTGGGTTGTTCTTGGTGCCACCACCTGGAGATGTTCATCATCACTAGCCATCAGGGAGATTCAAACCAAAACCACATTGAGATACCACCTGACACCAGTTAAAATGGCCAAAATTAACAGGACAGGAAACAACATGTGTTGGAGAGGATGTGGGGAAAGGGGAACCCTCTTACACTGTTGGTGGGAATGCAAGCTGGTGCAGCCACTTTGGAGAACAATGCAGAGGTTCCTCAAAAGGTTAAAAATAGAGCTTTCCTATGTCCCTGCCATTGCACCACTGAGTATTAACCCCAAAGACACAAATGTAGTGAAAATAAGGGCCATCTGGACCCCAATGTTCATGGCAGCAATGGCCATGATAGCCAAACTGTGGAAAGAACCAAGATGCCCCTCAGTGGTTGAATGGATAAGGAAGATGTGGTCCATATACACTATGGAGTATGATGTCTCCATCAGAAAGGATGAACACCCAACTTTTATAGCAACATTGACAGTACTGCTCCCCTGGGTGTTCTGTTTCTGGCTGCTCTCTCTCCTGGCCCCAAGCCCTCCTCCCATCCTGGAAACAAACACAGCAAAAGCAATACAAATGGGAAGCAAGCTCCAGCTCCTCACCATCCTATTGGGTTGGTGGTGCTCCCCCCACGGACTCCATTTTACGTTTCCATGTTTTCCTATACACGTCACTAATTAGACTTTCTTGACCTCAGCACAACTCCTATTTGGGGCTGGATAGTTCTTTGTGGTGGGGGGGGGGCTTTCTTGTGTTCCCCACCCATGAAACACTCATTGGCCAACTACACAACCTATAATGGTCCACAGCTGTCCCCAGTTATTGCCAAATGCCTCCCGTGGGACGAGATGAGTTCACCCCTCGTTGGTTAACCACTAAAATGGATAGAAGGACAATAAACCAACAGCAAATAGTCTGTCACACTAACATGTAGCTTCTCAACGTTCCTATGACAACACTCAGAGCTGGACCATTCTCTGGGGTGCGACGCCCAGTGCATTGTGGGGGCTGAGCAGCATCTCTGGTCTCCACCCACCAGATGCCAGTAGAATCTTCTTTTCCCAATATGACACCCAAGAATGTCCCCAGCCATAGCTGAACATCCCCTGGTTGGGGGATAGAGTGACTCCTGGTGGGGAGCTACTCTTCTAAAACCTCCTAGAACTCTCGTACCTGCCACACATGGCATCTGTCTCACCCTTTTTACTCTGTGTCTCAAAACCACACCCTGAGGTGTTTCAACCTTGTGTGTTGACTTGGGGTCAGACATTCTTGTTGCCTTTGCCATTTTAAAGACATCCAGGATGAGCGCTCACCTTTCCTCATAGTTTTCCGCATCCTCTAGTCAGACTTTGTGTTCGATACATCCCAACCAGGCGTGCCTCTGAATGCGTGTTGCTGTGGGAATGGATTTTTTTTTTTTTTTTTGGTCTGCACATTTCAGAAATCCCACTAGCATTGCACAGCTGTGCGGACTGATCAAAGTTCTCTAGGATTTTTCAAACTAATTATATATGTCTTCTCTTTACACGTCAGAGAATGGGCTTCCAGGAGAGCTCACCAACCCGGGTCCAGATGTGACTGGTCATTGAACTAATTTCTGCCACGATCAAAGAGGCCCACCAAGTCTGCCTCGATCCTACAGTTAAACCCAGGTGACAGGCCCTGCACCAGATGCTTGGGTGCAGTTACAGACCACTAAGAGGGGGAAGGAGGGGGAGCAGTTACCATTCCATCCACTGTCGATTACCCTGAACGTGCTGATCTGGTCTGATCTCAAAAGCTAAACAGGGTCGGGCCTGGGAGACCAAACTGAATAATTTGAAGCCCAAATGGATTCCTGCTACAATTTACCCACTTGGGTTTATCCTTCTCAAACACCTGTGTGATGTCCATTTTACAGATCTGAACTCAAGGTTTAATAGTTGTAAGAAACAAGGTCCACAAAACACCTCCATTATGGATACCCTGAAAATCCAGTGGCTACGAGAAAATAACACCCCCCCACACACAGTTCATTCCTGCACAAATGCACCGTAAATGAAGAAAAATCCATCGAGGGACCTCCAAATTGGGGAGGAAACCCCGCTTTCCCTTTGCATTATTCTGTGAGGCTGATGAAAGTTATTGATCTTCAGGAAAGTGGCATATCATGTTTTTAAAAGTCCATATTCTCCCTGGATCATGATTCCATAAAATAAAATAGTATTCCATCAGAAATCACATGGCCAAAGTGTTTTGCTATACATTTAAAAATATATATGTCTACACTCATCATATATCTATATAGTTATTACATATATCATTATATGTTATATTATTATATATTATTATATCAATAGAATTACATACTATATATTATATAACTGTATATTATATATATATCTGCGTGTGTGTGTATGTGTGTATAATTTGTACATCAGTAGATGAACAGAAAACAAACCCTACATAAAACCCACTGGTCTGCTTCAACCCATTTGTGAAAAGCAACCCATCAAATCTTCTGCGTTCTTCCTACCTGCCTTCCACCAGGATGGATGGCATTCTTTACAGTTGGCTGGACACAGGTTGGTCTACGATCAGTAGATCTACAATCCTCTAGATGGGCCAATGACAACCCTCTGAAAACCAGACCAGTAAATCAGACCAGTAGATGCACTTGGGTGCATACCCTTTCATAGCCTCAAAGCAAAAGTATATACATCACTTCTAATGGTATTTTCTGCCTTGAGACCTAACATTAGATTTCAATGTAGATTATTTGATTAAAAAAAAGAAGCCAGTGACATTAGATGTCATCAGTAGTGACATTTCCTAGCTTAAAGAGTGGGAAATAAGCAGACTGAATGTGCTTTCATCTATGGGACAGCTCAGAAAGTCGACAAGCTCATCTGTGTCTGAGACAACCATCCAAGGGTGAACTACAAGCACTGGTCATGACCATGGGTGGTCAAACATGGAAAGAAACTCTTCTCTTAGGGGAAATGTCTCTAAATGGTCCTGATATGACACACTCATCCTTGAGGAGGCATTGCTTCTGGAACTATCGACATAAAATGTATCCGAGTTAGCCAAACATCAATGAACTCACTCCAGAGAGGTCTTAGAAAGAAGGTGAAAGACTGAATGCACACAAATGTTTGAAGTTCTCAATGCATTTCACAAGATTTGCTCCCTCTAGGTTATATTTAGCCAGTGGTGTATGATTAAAGTATCATTTTGCCTTTATGTTGTCCCCCTTCATAGGTCCCTCAGATATCTAATATACACCCAGCCCCAGGGAGAGGACAGGAAGCACAGTGCATGGTGTCGCCAGATTAATCTCATGAAAACACCACTTAGACTCAAGAGAAGCCCTTAATCACCACCCACCACCAGCAGGATGGGGAGAAGAGCACTTAACCACTCATTCAAAATGCAACATTTATCTTCTTGGAATTACCATGTCTTTTCTCCATGGTGCCCCCAGGAAAGCTTGCTTACCAGTGGCCAATGACCTCCTCTAGACCAGCCTTGGAATCACCAAAAAGCCAAACTCAGCAAACTCAACTCCTCCCTCTAGATGTGAATGAGCCACAGATGAGGTCAGGGGCCAGCCACGTTTGGGGAGCTGCACGGGTCTTCAATCCTGACACTGAGTGTCCACTTTGAAGCCCAAATGTCCCTCCATCCATGGGTTGTGGGTTGGCAGGCTGTCTGCGGGCAGAATACTATTCTTTTTTGCTGAAGTTTCAGGGAATGGAAGTAGCCTTCCTATGATTATCTTGCCACAGCACAGCAGAATTTAATATCAAGAGTATTTTTATTGGCCTCTGGTCAAGAGGGTTTGTTTATGGTCATGTCAGAAGGGTTTCCTCGAAGGTTATTTGAGGTGCAAGGCAAAGCCCACAATGTAGAATCATCCAGTTGACTATACTCAGAAAGCTCTGTGGCCAGGAAGGGGCATGCAGTGGGCAAGTCCCATGAAAAATTGGGGAATATCAGGAGAGTTCAGAAAGATGAGATGGAGAACTCAAGTGAGGGCCTCATTGGGGCAGGAGTATGACCTCCATTTGCTAAGACTCCCAAAGGCAAAAGCAAGGAGAGGGTCCTGGTGTCAGCCAACCACGAGTTAACGAACATTAGTTATCCTTCCGGTGTCATCATTGGAAAACTCAAGCCAGGGGGTCCAAGGAGATACTATCAGAGACACAAGAACCAACCATGAGATCAACAAAGCATTCCAACTTGTGGGATCCTGCCAAGTCCCAATCCCAGGGTAGGAGGGACATTTGAGCTTTGAGGTGGACACCTTGTGTTGGGATTGAAGCCATGCACTGATGGATGTGCTGGTCAATGCCACTGGTACTTGGCTGGCCCCTGTCCTTACTCATGGCTGGACAAGTAAGACCTATGAAGCCTAGTCTGTGCCCTAAGTGAGTTTGAATCCTTCAGGCTCTGACATTTTCACATCTCCATCTTCTGCCTGTCCAGACGTCACTATTCTGAATGGTCAGAAGAAGCCCCCAGTTCCCTGTGAAGTTTCCCCTGCTCTTCCTAGCAGCATGTGCCCCCTCCCTTGTCTAGATGCATAGAACTTTTAGGGTCAAGATCATTCAAGCACCCTCCTTCCTTCCTGCAAGTTTGAGATATTCCATGGTGCATACAGCTTGGAAACAGCTTATCAACACTGGCACCTAGTTGGAGCCTGGGATTGTGTGCTGTGAGAAGCAGAGAGGTGGTCATCGCCTGAGGGCTAGGATTCTGGAAGTGTAAGAGGCTCTGACGACCTCCGGGCTTGATTCTCTCTGTTTCTTTCCAGGCGTCACCATCACCGCTGTCCTTTCATTACAGTGCTTGGTCAGAGCGGAGTCAGGAGGAACTCTCCAGCAACCCCCAGGTCCTACCACTCAGCCACTCCCATGGAGATCCAACGTATGACACTATACGCCTGGTATTTCTTGAAAGCTCTTGGGAGAGGAAGCATATGTAACTGCTGTGTTGAACAAAGATGACTCATCGGGGCGTAATCACAGCAATTTTATTTTGTCTCCTACAATCCCTTTCGAATATATTCTGTGGGAGTGGAGGGGAGCTCTTTCTAGATCTCTGGGGGAAATCACAGGCAGACTTAGGATTTTTCATGACTTTTCTCTCCTGGTTCTATGTGCGTGCATGCGTGTGTGTGTGTGTGTGTGTGTGTGTCCTTCTGGGTCTACCTGCAACAAGTGTGTGTCCTCCATCCCCTCCCTCCTCCTGGTGGGAATCACTAGCACAGAGGTCACTATTAAGAGAAGGTTTAACAGCTGTTGTAATCTCCACCCAGTAGAATAAGTTCACTGGTGGAGGCGTGGGGAGCATGCTTGGGCCACCTGCCAAGTCCCCTTTTTCCAGTCCAGCTGGAGAGGCAATGGACAGAGGTCTTTATTTCTTTCTGATACCCCTATCGGCTTTGCAGTGGGCTTGTAACCCAGTGGGGTGCTATACATTCACTGGCTTCTCCAAGACCACAGGTCAGGGTCTAGCAGAGACCCTGCTAGATGTTTGGGGCTCCACACTTCATGCTGTGTTGAAGTATCATGGTTTTTCATGGGGCCAGACAGAGGCAGCACAAAGCTCTGGCCATGTGGACCTGTGACCTGATGGCTTACAGCAGCTCACCCATGGCTAGAGAGTTTGGGGACCCTCGTCCAAACTTGCAACTGATGTCAACAGCGAGGGTGCTCTTGGGGACCCCAAATTTACAACAGGTGTCAGCACCCCTGAAGGTGCACCTGCTTCCCTATTTTCCTGCCTCAGGCATTCCTCTGTCCTGGGGGGAACTGAGTAGTGGGTTCAGTTCTACACAAGCATGGAGGAGAAGACAGGTTGCACCCAATCCCTTTGTTCCCAAACTAGTTCTGACCTTATTCACATAACTGTTTGGACATGATCTAATCCCTGTGGGTGTCTCCACTGGCCAACCCAAAGCTTCCCTTCTGGGTTATTCTGAAAGCTGTCACCCAGTGTGGGGTTTGAGACAGAGAGGTATGCAAACAGGACTCCTTGTTCCTGACAGTGACAATGACCAAAGACCAGCCTTACCTGTCCAGGGACAAAATGCTGCTAAAAGAAATCACGTCAAGGATTTGACCTAGAGTCAGCAGACTTGTCTGAGACCCTTGGTGTCTTAAAAAAATATATCACTCAAATATGGTGTATATATACAAATTATGGGTGATTCTTCAGCCACAGAAAGAAGCAAAATACTGATTTCTGCTAGAACATGGATAAAAGTCAAAGACGCGCCATGTGGAAGAAAGCCATCACAGAGTGTGGGAGCCCAGCAATAGACTCAGAGAGTGTCCACAAGGGGGTTGGTGTGGGGGATGGTGGAGGGAAACAGTGGAGGTACCTGAAGAATATGGTTTTTTGGGGAAAGGGAAGATGATGGAAATGTTCTGAACTTTCTTGTAAGCAATGGGGTTACACTCCCGTGGGCATATATTAAACACTGTTGAGTTGTACACTTTGAACGGATGAGTAGCATTGTGCATGAACTTTAACTCAAAAAAAGTTATTTTTAAAAAACCCATAATTAAGTGTTTCCTCCCATTTATCCATACCGGTTTTGGACCCACCTGTCTGTGCACATCAGAGCCTGGGTGTTCCCTGTGGCATGCCCACGTGGACCGCGATTCTTGGCCACAAACCACAAGAGTGCCTAGGGCAGCCAAATGCATGCTCGTTGAGACCTAATTTATACCCCACCCACTTCCACATGCGATCAAAGGCCTGGAGGTTGGCTTCTAATGAAATCACACACGCACATGGTTGTTAAAAGAAAGACCCAAGAAATGCCACAAAGCAGGTGTAACACGAAAGGCACAATTTTCCAGGAGCCTCAAAGAATGCCCAACACAGTCTGTTAAGCCTCCTCAAGACACAGACCTGAAAGCCTTTCATTCTATTTCCCTACTGGGAGTTCCGGAGGGTTTTTCTTTTTCTTTTTCCTCTTTCCCCCTGCAATGCTGGAAGGCTTTAAAATGTCCGAAGGCGGGCGCCCTGAGTGGCTCAGTCGATCAAGCATCTGCCTTCAGTTCAGGTCATGATCTCAAGGTCCTGGGATAGAGCCTCACATCAGACTCCTTCCTCGGTGGGAGTCTGCTTCTCGCTATTTCTCTGCCCCTTACCCCACTCATTCTCATTCTTTCTCTGTCTCTCAAATGAATAAATAAAATATTTTTTAAAAAATCCTAAAGCTGACCCACGTACAATTTTTCGACATGTCCTCCACTGGAAGGCAAGCCCATCTCCTTCCCATTCCCACTCACAAGAAGACGTGGTAATCATTGCCAGCGTGTGCAAGAAATCAAATTCCTGGTGAGCCTTCCACATCCCCAAAATGTACAAATGATTTTATAGTTGCAACACATCTTAAAAAGTTATTTGATGCATTTCTTCTTGTTGCAGCAAAGATGGCAGTCACAACAACAATAAAAATTAGTTCCATGAAGACACATAGCTAATAAAAGACCAGAACTCCCCGTCTGCATGTACCATGCTTTTGAAAATTGCTGTAGGACATTTAAACGTTGCCCTTCAAACATTTCCTGATGCTGGTGCCTGAGACAATAAAAATAACCTTGAAAGAACGCTTCTTGGCAAATTCCGTTTTCTTCTATGGACCACGGGGATGTCTGTACCACTGAGCCCTCATGAGAATTAACACCTCAGTTTTGAGAGCTGGAGATGGTTTTTGTTCATCCCAGATGATAATCAGAGATGTTTTACCCTAATTTTGGTAACATAAGGCCAAGTCACGGTCCAGTTAATATTCCATTCCTGCATCACTAATCACCACAAACTCATGGAAAGATCAAGGCATCTACAGACGTCCTGTGTGATGAGCACACTTTGTGGTTCATGGACGACAGTGTTTTCACTGGAACGGCCCTTGGCCCATCATGAACTAAACCCCCCCCCAAAGGCCCCACTGCCTGATATCATCACCTTGCAAGGTAGGATTTCAACATATGAATTTGGGGGTGGGGGAAACAAACAGGCAGGCCACCACACACATCATTTATTCTTGATTTCCATTGCTATGTTTTTCCAGAACTCGACAGGGTTCTGTTTGCTTTTGCCCATGTGTGTGGATTCTTCTCAACCTCATGATTACGTCTCATGAACAGGAAATTTAAAGTGAAACAAATGACTGTTGTTATAGGGAAAGAAATCAATGTTACGGCATCTAGTATTTGCTTTTTTTTTTTTTTCAAAGATTTTATTTATTTATTTGAGAGAGAGAGACAGAGAGCATGAGTTGGATGGATGGGGTAGGAGAAGCAGACCCCTCACTGAGCAGGGAGCCTGATGCAGGTCTTGATCCCAAGGATCCCGGGATCATGACCTGAGCTGAAGGCAGATGCTTCACCAACAGAGCCACCACGGTGCCCTCCAGTAGCTCCTTTTAAGAAAGATCACTTTGAATATTGTTTGCATCCTATGTCCAGGTGACCTTACTGCCATGTGAAAGGACACATTGGACACAGAGAACCCAAATACACAGTACGCATGTACGATACTACCATCACCTCCAAGAAATCTCAAAATGTAATCACATTATCAGCCAATGGAGGGGAGTTTTCCCCCGATTTCTTCCTCCGTGTGTGTGTGAATGGTCAAAATCATGGCGGCAGGGTACGTCCACTCTTGACGGTCTATGTCTCCCTGCAGCTTGTAGGCGATGGGGAGCCATTATGGGGGATTTGAAAACAAGAACTGATTAAGCTAAGATTTAGGAAGACTGATTCATGAAAATTGAACTGAATGGTTTCATAGAGCAAGGCAATGACTTTAGAGACACACGTGTGTGACCTCGACATTTGACACTGGGGCATCTGTCTTTTGATGGACACTGGGAAATGACAAAGAAAGGAATCAGTGTCATGCTGTCAAGCACGTGTTAACTGTAAGAATTTTGGAAATATCAAACCAAATATCACACAGACATTGTAATTTTCATGGAAAGTTCATAGAGTTCTGATAACAGGGGAGGCATACAAAGGACTAATCAAGAAGTCATCAAAGCAAGAACCAATTTAGTGAAATGCCTTCCATCTATGTCCTGTTTCTCTAAAAAGAGTAAGAATAAGAATAAGAATCGCCAAACTATGGAAAGAACCAAGATGCCCTTCAACGGACGAATGGATAAGGAAGATGTGGTCCATATACACTATGGAGTATTATGCCTCCATCAGAAAGGATGAATACCCAACTTTTGTAGCAACATGGACGGGACTGGAAGAGATGATGCTGAGTGAAATAAGTCAAGCAGAGAGAGTCAATTATCATATGGTTTCACTTATTTGTGGAGCATAACCAATAGCATGGAGGACAAGGGGCGTTAGAGAGGAGTAGGGAATTGGGGTAAATTGGAAGGGGAGGTGAACCATGAGAGACTATGGACTCTGAAAAACAGTCTGAGGGGTTTGAAGTGGCGGGGGGGGTGGGAGGTTGGGGTACCAGGTGGTGGGTATTATAGAGGGCACAGCTTGCATGGAGCACTGGGTGTGGTGAAAAAATAATGAATACTGTTTTTCTGAAAATAAATAAATTGGAAAAAAAAAGAATAAGAATAAGAATAAGGAGAAGGAGGAGAAGGAGGAGGAGAAGAAGGAGAAGACAATGACAAAGAAAGCCAAGCATATTCAAGTTTGTTAATTCTGGAAAATGGGATAATTTCTTTTTATAAAAACAGATGTTTTGACATCCCCAAAGCATATTTCTTTCAGTTTTTTTTTTTTGAGATATAATTAAAACTCGTCCCTGTACAAGTTCAAGGCGTACACCATCATGACCGACCTCCATTGGGAACAGCGTTATCATGCATTAACTCTCAATCTTGTAAACATACAAGGACAAAATACTCTCAGTATGAAATTTTAAGAGAACTTGAAGAAAACTTTTCTTTGCAAAAATCTGCTTCGTGTTTGGCAAAAATGAAACACTTGAGTATATTTGATTCATGTTTCAAAACCAGACCTGACTGCTCCTGCTACTTAATCTTACTTTCCAAGAAAAAAAAAAATAAAAAAATAAAAAACCTAGAAGACAATTGCACATAATCCAGAGAAATGTTTTCTTAAATAAATAAATAAATAAACACTGGGCTATGGGTTGGGAATTAATCTCTGAGATTTGAAACCCCTTTTCATATTTTTATATCAGGTGTTTTCTGACACTAGTAGATCACAAGGAAAGATGAAAATTGGTGAGAGTTTTAAAAAAGCTCGTTAGTACTATGGTAAGTTGAATATAATGGTTTGCGTTGGAATTATGTCTTTTGACTAGATACAATAATATGATACAAGCATCATATGAAAAGGGTTTTAGGAATGCCTGGGGGGCTCAGTGTGTTAAAGCCTCTGCCTTCAGCTCAGGTCGTGGTCTTAGGGTCCTGGGATCGAGCCCCGCATCGGGCTCTCTGCTCAGCGGCAAGCATACTTCTTCCCTCTCTGCCTGCCTCTCTGCCTACTTGTGATCTCTGTCTGTCAAATAAATAAATAAAATCTTCAAAAAGAAAAATAAAAAGAATGTATAGGACTCATATTTTAAAAAAAGGTTTTAGATATAGCCCATTTTTTGTGTGTCAGAGACAGACTCCGCATCTTACAGAAACACAGGTCTTTCCAGAAGATTCATAAACATTAGTGACAGAAAATGGGATCCTATATATCTTTTGAAGGAATATTTTAAAATTGTGCAATTCCACAAATGCTAAAAAAAAAAGCCAATTCAGCGATACTGAGTTTAGCATTCCTGTGCTCAGGCGACAACCTACATAATACCAATTGGCATTGTTTCTACTTCAAAAGGTACCATCTTTATTTATTATTGCTCATCTCAGAAACAGAATTCACATAATCACTAGAATTCCTAGGTTTGGGTCCACGTCTTTCTCAGCGCCCTTCCTGGGAATTCTGAGGTCACCAACCCCTTTTGACAACAGAAACTTGCTAAGTCAGAAGGACGGACAAAACGGTAACATGGATCCTTCCAACCACGCTTGGATATTTTTAATGAAAAATGGTTTTTTACCAGAAGCAACAATGCGTTCATCAAAACGTTGGAAGGAACAGAGTGTGTGAGATTGCCGGTGAGTTTACAATGTAAGAATTTCTTTCCTTTTGCAATCAGGGGTTGGGGGAAACCGAAGTTGTTCTTTCAAGTTAAAAGTGCTTCGAAGGGCTGATCTTTATAGACCCATGGAGAGGACCACAGCAGAAGGAGTGGTGCGGAGAGCCAGCTATGAAGGACGTGTGGGCACCGTCACCTCCCTGCATCTCATGGGGAAGGAGGTCACCTTGAAAATTCACCTGCTGTGGCCGTGTTGATGCAGCAACACATGCGTTTTCAAGAAACGGGGGTTCTAATGAACGATGACAAAAACGCAAAGCACAGAAGAAAATATGTAGACTGCAAGGAAATGTCTTCCTCAAAGGACTTGTAGCCTCAGTGGCAAGGGACACAGGAACACACTCATCTTAGATCCTGCAAACTCCCAATGACGTTCAAAGAAGAGGAGGAAACGGCCACTTAAGGAATCAACCCAACAAGTTACCGGAAGGTCTCCAAACAATTCGGTCGTGCTCTTGGCGTGTGGAGCTGGGAATCTGGTTGAAGGTTAGCCGAGCCAGGACAGTCGGGTTGCCCAGCACTCTGGGGCAGCCCATCTACAGGGACCGCACACTCAGCATCTCAGAGGATTCAAGGCTTTTTATCGAAAATGTGGATAGCAGCGCTTTCAAGTCCACTTAGAGGGACACAGTCAAGAAAGGGGCTTTTCAGCAAAGAAGAAAGAGCTCATTTGTGCTATGGGAGGCTCTGCCCACCTTCTTGGGGCCCATTTTTTTTTTTTTGGCATAAACAAACTTCAAAGGATGTTTTCTCCCTGCCAAGTACAGGCACCATGGAGATTTAAAGTTGCACAAGCTGGGTCTGCAATTAAAACTACAGAATAATTTCGATAATTAAAAAAGGCAAAAGGCACAGTCTCACCTGCCATGCAGAGAGAGCAGGGTTTTCTCATGAGGTCTGGGGCCATTGTGCATCCAGGAATGCATGTGTGTGTGTGTGTGCATGTGTGTGTGTACGTGAGGGACACATTTAAAAAAAAAAAAAACAAAAAAAAACAGGACTCTACCAGAAGGAACGGAATCATGGGTGCAGAGAAGAAATGCTTCCTGTGCATGAGGTTGTTTGCTTGGAGCCCGTTGTAATGACCTCTTCACGGATCCCATAAAGCCCCCTGGCATTTTATAGGAGCACATGAGGACAAGTCAAGAGCTTGGAGGACTTTCCGTAGATTCCCCCACTATCTTCCCTTCCCAGCCCAGGGAATGCAGGGAGGACAAGCACCCCTCAGTCCTCCCGGGCACACAAAACCTTGCTTACCAGATCACACACGCTTTTCAAGAAAGCCGGTTTGCCTGCACTGATTTTTCTTTCAAGAAAATAAATTGGAAAAATAAATCACAGACATTGAGTCAGTCCCGCGGGATGTGCTCATCGAGGCTTAGGATGCAAGGCTACGGCACCCCCTAATCAGCTAAGATGATCTGTTCCCACTGTTGCAGTAGAGCCCGTCAAGGGACTCAGAGGGAGGCTGGGAATCGTGTGCAGATCACGGGACGATGGAATAATAATGAGAACAACAGTAATAATGAAACTCGTGGCTTCAAAACTTCAGGCGAAGGAAGGAAGAGAGCAGACGTTTATTTGCTTAGCACTCGATTTCTAAGTGTCCCCTCCAGGATCTGGCGAGGGAGGAAGGGCAGCCTCCCGATGGCCACGGCATGCCTCAGATGTGTCTGAGGCACGCTTGCTACGGATCTCATCAGCTGGGATGCTGAACTTTGCCAAAGAAAACCTTTGGGGAAGAACCAGCTTTTAAAGATACAGTCTTTAAAAGCTGAGCTGGGTCACCAGATTAAGGGGAGGCACGTGTCTCAAACACCCGGGACACTCTTAGTGGGGACCAAACTCCCATCACGCCCAGGACCCAAATGGGAAACCAGACAGGTGGTACCGTGTAGGGTTCCTGGATCAGGATGTCTGTCTCTGTACACATTCTGCTCAGACACCAAGGTGTACTGGGGACCTCTTCCAAGTCCAGATGGGGACTCTTGCTAGGGTTCAGTGTAGCCAAGGGGGTTGTGACGATGGATCCAGACAGTCTTGGGCGGAGGAGATGGAAGCAGCCTGAAGAGCAATCCCAAAGCAAGACAAAATGGCAGGACGGTGTGCCCAATGCCCCCAGTGAGCATTCTGGAGAGCCAAGAAAGGGAGCTGCCACCCACCTGTGATGATCAAATGGAAGTCAGCATGCACACGTGTCTATGTTCTCATAACTGTACCATTTCCGCGTTATACTTCCGTGAGGAAACTGAGTCATCTCCTATGCATGATCATTCTAGCGCATGGACACAATGCAAGACCGTTTTCCATAGTTTGTTGTCAAAGAACAGGAAAACAGCCCCTTTGCAGAAACACACGGGGAACGATCCAACTTGGGAGGTTGGCAAGCATTTCTCATGTGCGTCTTTGGCGGTAGAAATCTTATTGCCCCCATCCTCACCACCATTTGGAGAGGACATCTAAGGGACTCAGGGAGATTCCTGGACTCTTAAACTTAATATGACACTAGAAAGAAAAATAACAATAAACGTGCAGATTTCTTTAAAAAGCATCACGTGTGACCCTTGCCCTTGGCTCGTCCTATTTCCTGCCTTGACCCTACATGTTTCCTTCCCCTCCTTCCCCCCCAATAACCCCCCCCAAAACCAAAAGACCTTGCTTCTTTGCTGACCCCTTTTGACACCAATAGCAAAGGATTTCAGAACCGGTCTTTGGCAAACATCGCAAAGAAACGCTTGACCCTCTGCCGTCCCATGAATTGGACAACGTCTCTGGGAACAGACGTCTGAAACTTGTACAACTTATTTCTATCTGCCCGAATCGCACATTTGGCAGAACGTGAGCCTCTGAGTTCCCGGAGAAGGAACGAGGCAAGTTTTCTTCTTTGAGCCGCGTTGAAGGCTTTGGAATAACACTGGTTTATGGTTCCTCGATGTCCAACATTTAAAGGTAATAGAAATATTTTATCTGATTTTTATGGGGATGAGGCACATAGTCATTTCAAAGGGGCGTCTGTATGTTCTGTTCTACTAATAATTGTATATCCCGGGCACGTCCAAATGCCCAAGGGATACCGTGGTGGAAATAAAACCCACTGGGACTACATGAAGCAGAAATATGGCGGGCATGCATGCTTGGCTCTGGGGCCACAAGGTGGGTCTACCATCATCTCAAGGGGATGTGTCCACAGAATATGACATGGGAATAACGTCCAGCCTCCGACGATTCTATCACAGGAATGTTCAAGGATCTCATGGAGACGTTTCAGAACACGGCCCGCCCTTTCCTAACCAAGTCGACAGATTAAACCCAGTTCCGAGAACCTCCTTCTATTTAACACGGATTTAGCAAATCGTTCAAACCCGTCCAGCGTCGTTAACGACACACGTAACAGCTCAAGCATCCTGATGTCTGCGGCTTACGGAGACGAGGTTCCTGGCTTCCCAAGCACACGCCCTCGTTCTGGGCTCACAGACTCCCTCTAAAGGCACTGGACACCTGAAAACACCTTCCAGATGTGCAATAAAATCCTCGTTAAACCAAGTTTCCTGGTAGGAGTTCAATGACTTGTTTTTCCCGAACTCCACTCACGGACGGCCTCAGATAACCAAGATCTCCCTCTGCCTTTCCCACTAAAGGCTGACCCTCCAAGACTGTTTTGACTCTCCCCCTCGCTCTCTGTTTCCTGTTTTAAATTAAGCAAAAACTTTCCCAGATTTCTGTTTTCTTTTTTTTATAAAAACTGTCTCATGAGGCTTAACAATGATCCCAATATTATTTTTCTGTGCATCAAAGGTGGATCCCATAGGCAGCTTTTTCTGCCAAGACAAGATTTTACAATTCACCCTTCCAAAAATAATGTCACGTTCCTTTATTCACACAGATACCACTAACTCCCTGGCTAAGGGTATAGGTTCGGTTTTCAGAGTGTCCTAAAGGATCAAGGGTTCAGGGAAATACACCTTCCTGGGTCCCCTTCCTTGCTGGGTTCAGTAACAACCTCAAGCAGTCGAGATTATAAATGAAAGACAAAATCACACATAAAAGAATGTACCACTACCATTTACATGGTTCTTCTGTACTGTTGGGATTGTTGACCTGGTAACAAGAAAAGCCCTCTTCCTTACATAGTCACTAACTCATTCTGCCCTACAGAGAAGCCATCTACCATCTCTACCAATTTGTATCTCTGATTGCACGTTGTGTGTGCAAGACTTTAGTTTTTCAGAAGAGGCTCTCCATGGAGAAGACACTTTCTGCAACCCGTACCTTTATTTGTAGTTTTTTTAGTATTGGCTCTTTCTGTTTTTTTTTGTTTTGTTTTGTTTTGTTTTTTGTAGTGGATCAGGTTGCAAAAGATACATCTGTGTCAAATTCCTGGAACCTGAGAACGTTGCCTTATGTGGAAATAGGGTCTTTGCAGATGTGATGAAGGGAAGGATTTGAGATGAGCTCATCCTGAGTCAGGGTGGCCCTGGATCCAAGGACAGGTGTCCTTGTGAGAGACAGAAGAAGAGACACAGACATAGAGAAGCCACGTGAGGATGGAAGCAGAGATGGGAGGGACGAGGCCACCAGCCCAGAAGCTAGAAGAGACAGGAAGGACCCTCCCCTGGACCCTCTGGGAGAGAACCTGTCCCTGCCCCGCCAGGATCTCAGCAGCCCAGCCCCACCTGGATCTCAAGACTGCTGGTCCCCAGAGCTGGGGAAGAATGGATTCCTGTTCTTTCAGGTCCTGGTTTGTGATCATTCGGAAGCAAATGCACACAGTGATACAGGTTGTGCATTTAGGAGATCTGGCAAATCTCTCTTTACTCTTAACACGATGCCAACAATCGACACTGCTATTCTGTGGCAAGTTTCCCTTTGTGCATTCGCGCCAGTTCAGGATTCTGGGTGCAGTGAGGGACATGGGAGGGAATGTAAGGAAGGTCTTCTCTTCCCAGAGGGTTCTCCTCAACTCTGGGTGAACACGGCACCTCTCTGGGCAGTTGGAGTGAATGACACGTGGGTGGAAGCCCTCTGGCTGGTTGGCATGCCTGGGTTACATCTTTGCACAGTTGTCAGAGGGCAGGTGTCCCTGCATGACCCAGGATGTGGCATGGGGGACAGAGAGGCCTACAACCCACACGATGAACCCAGAGCGCTCCATCATCCAAGGCAGATGGGACAGCTTACTGACCTCCCAGGCTGCAGCGAGGTCAGCAAAGTAGAGCAATTTGGGAGGAAGGCCTCGTGTCACTGCCAGAGCTGGACTTCAAAGTCCGGGGGACATCTGTGTGGCGGAGAGGGATGACCGATGGCTCCAAGCAGGTCTGGACCCCGCTCTACAGGCGTGGCTTCTCCAGTCCATCCTGCCCTCCTGCTTTCTCTTGGGGCTTCAGAATGTGTTCCTGCAGGGGAAGACGTGGCGAGTAAGAGAAGGAAAATGAACCCCCCCCAGCTGCTCGTGCCCTATGTCTTGCCACAAAGCACACCAACAGTTTAAAGGGGGTCACCAGACCCACTGCATGGTTCCTGGTCTTATTTGACCATAAAATATCTGTGTCTGTGTCTGTGTGTGTCTGTGTGTCTGTGTGTCTCTGTGTCTCTCTCTTGGTATCACTGTGTCTCTATCTCTGTGTGTGTCTCTGTTTCTTCATTTCTCAGAGCCCCCACCAATATCTCGAAGAGCCAGATTTTGCAGAATAGTTTGTGGAAAACGCTCATTTGCACAAACATCCCTGAGATTTCTGCCTGCAGTGTCCCTGACCTCCACGCTCAGCTCCAACTTCACACGTGTTCTTGAGTATTTGAAGCCACCTGGCCGCCATGCCCATGTGCTTCCCTCCCACTCCCACACGAGGATGATAAGATGCATGCTCATTTTGATGGCCCTGTCCAGGTCATCTAATGTCTTTGTAGACATTAGGACTGGAGATCTGATCTCTCTTCTCTGTATGTTGGTTATCTCTCTGTCCATGTTTAAAGAAAAGGCTGTTCAAAGACACAGTGAGAAGGTGCCCATCTATGAAACAGGATGAGAGCCCTCACAAAAAAACAAAAAAACAAAAACAAAAACCACCAACTCTAACCACACTTTGACCTTGGGCATCCAGCCTCCGTATGTTTTGGTCAAGCTACCCAAACTGTGCTTTGTGATGGCAGCCCGAGTGGACTCCTACACTGCTGTGGAAGCTCCATTAACCATCCTTCCCCTGGTTTGCATCATCCCCACCC
The DNA here is from genome assembly GCF_020171115.1 of Neogale vison. Lineage (NCBI taxonomy): Eukaryota > Metazoa > Chordata > Mammalia > Carnivora > Mustelidae > Neogale > Neogale vison. The sequence continues at coordinate 129,973,745 of NC_058105.1, forward strand.
AACCATCAGCGACGTCTGCATAACTGGTCAATACTCAGCTAATAAGTAACCTGCCCAGTTTTCTGTGTGGCAGCTGCCAAGAGACATTGCCTGAGCGCCTGAGAATTTGTTAAGTTTGCAACCATATGGCAAGTTATATATAACCCCTTAACCTTTCTTTTTCCTTCCAAGTGTTTTTTTTTCTTTTCTTCTTCTTCTTCTTTAGACATATTTTACCAGCCTTTTGCCAAGACTTTCATCATTTTTCATTTGTTCTTGGAACCCCATCCAACTTCTCCAGGTCAGTGTGCTCTGGCTTGCTGTCGGCTATGACTCTGAAAGCCAGCCCCTCTTGGAATGAAGATCTGAGGACCTTGGAGATACCAAGAGATCCAGGAAAGCTCCCGCAATGGGACTCAGGTGTGTACGTGGCTTGGTTTTCTTATATGAGACAACTACTTGGTTTCGTATATGAGACAACTACTTCCAATAATAGGAATGCCGTGATCTGGAAAGTTTTATGAAGCTCTGTCGACTCATTCCCTTTATATCTGGGGCTCGGCCATATTCTAAATATTTAATAACTGAGCTTACGTAACACATTCTGGGCATGGAGGTCAACCCAATGAACTCCAGCATCAGGGTCTATAAATTGACTTTGTGACTATTGCTGCTGCCTTGTCTCTTACACCCTTTGTGGCGATAGTTGTGTTCCCAAAAAAACGCTATGTTCAAGTCCACAGCCCGTGTTTGTGAATGGGACCTTATTGGGAAATACAGTCTTTGCAGATATAAATAAGCCCACATGAGGTCATTAAGGTGGGTCCTAATGCAATGTGACTGGTGGCCTTATAAGAAACTGAGAATGCCACGGGAAGACACAGATACATGGTGAGAAAAGTCACTGTATTGATGAAGGAAGAGTTGGAAGCAATGTGGCCCCAAGCCATGGAATACCATGTTTTTTAGACAACCAGTGGAAGCTGCAGGAGGCAAGAAAACATCCTCCCATCAGATTTTAGAGGACATGTGACCCTGCTGACACCCTAATTTTAGACTTCCAGCCATAAGACAAGCAGTTTCTGCAGTTTTAAGCCCTTCTGTGTTACTTTGTTATAAGAGCTCTGGAAACATACGATATGCCCCTATCACTGAGCTCAACCCAGTTTTACCTAATTACATCAAAGCATTGACTAAAAATATCCTGCATGCCCCAAACTTCTCCAGCTGTGGCTGGTGAACATCAAACAGGGACTCCTCCTTGCATTGTGATGGGCTGAGATAAATATTTCATTGATCTCAGGCAAAATAAGAATAATAAATATGTCTATCCAACTAGTCATCAATCTATCTACTCATACTTCCAAGCGCCATATTGCTAATAGATCTTTGGAGAAAGACCATTATTTTGTTTAGAGACTAAGACTATTTCTTTCTTATCCTCTGAATATGAAACTGTCTTTATTTTAGGAAATGTTGATCTCACATAGTAGAAACAATGGGAAATGCAGTCATTTCTTGAGTCAATGCGCAAGACATTTATTTTTTTAATGTTTTTACTCGTCTGGAACATAAACATGACTGGAAATGCCTGCAGTGTAAGTTATAAGGTGAATAGTGTGTAAATACAACATTTTATGGAGCATTTTTTAAATATGCCATGATTTGAGATCTTTGGTAGACTCGTTGCCAAGGTGAGATTGATCTGTGAGGGTCACATGGCTTTGTCCTTTGTCAAGACTGGGTTGAACGTTGAAGGGAAACCAGATTTACAGATGCATCAGTTACAGAAGGACGTGAGACAGCATTCGCAGAGAATGCAATAAAAGGACACAGTGTGTGATATCAAACCAAGAGCAGGAGTGGTTAGCAGGTAGAGAATTAAGTTGCCTGCCTCTGGGAAGCTGGGAGATCTGACCCAACCTTGATGAGCTGCTGGAGGACACAGAGCCCTCAGAGTCTGTTAACATCCAAGCTGTGACTTCACGGAAACGCCACATGTGACCGTCTCTTAATTATGACGATTGAACAGAAACTTCCTGCTGAGGTATGGATGTCCTTAGGTTTTATCCCAGATTACAAGTCCTGAATGTTAAGCTAGACATTCACGAAAGATGAAGGTGGGGGAAAAAAATCCAGAGGAAGAGGAATGTCACCAGGGCCACAACCACAAAAAAGCTAGAGGTCCAATATCCAATGACCCACTAAATGCAATTCATGGCCCTACCAAAAAAAAAAAAAAAGATTCACACCTCTATTTCAGTTTTATCATGGGTTATGTACTTTGAAGAGCCCTCTTGTTGCAAAACTGGGTCCTCAATATGGCACTCTGCACACCATTCGTGGTATGACAAGAGTGGCAAGTGTCTCCAACTATTTCCAACTAAGAGTAGAAGCTCTCTCTCCAACTAAGAGGAGAAGCATGTGAACTGGGATTTTTATAAGGAGGTGACCAGGCAGGTGGGTTGCTTTGAGGGTGGCTGTCTATGGCACCCCTTCTGTCTGGTTACTAAACCCATGGGATAGAAGCTGTGTTTGGGGTTGAGGCAGTGACACCCAGACTCTGCCAGAGTCCAGGTTTGGGGAGATGGATTATATGATCCCAGGTAGCCTCAGGATGCCCATGGAACAGAGTCCATTTTCCTGGAGGAAAGCACATTCTCCAATTTTAAACTTAAATTTGGGAGACACTCCTGGGCCAAAGAAGAAATGATCATGGAAACTGCATGTCAGTAGGAATTAACTTGCAATAGAAATGCTACCCGACAAAACTGAAGGGAGTAGTAAAATGGTATGGGGAATTAAATGCATCCTTCCTGTATGAAGTGAGGGCTCATAGTAGTATAAATTGGAAATTAATGCATTGAATATACTTCATAAGGAATTAGATAAAAACGAGACAGTAAATGTAAACCAAGTAAAGGAACATGCCAAAAAAGACCAGAAACCAATAAAAGACATGAGGAATCAGCAGACTTCGATTTTTTCCTCATGTCCACCATTGTGGTGTGAAAGTGACATATGAGGAAGAAGATGGCTGTCATTTATGAAAACAGAGACAGAAATGGAGTAGGAATGCACACAAGAACATAATCATAGAAAAGAAAATTTTTGTGCCAAGAAAAATGAAAAGGGTGGAATTGGCTTTGATCATGAAAATACACACACCCAAACTCATCTCAAGAAGTTGGAAGTTTGATCTGTTTATAGTTAATAAAAAAAAGTATATCGCCACTTAAAAATGTCTTCATCTATAAGATACCAGATCCAGATTATTTACAGACAAGTTCTACCAAATGTTCAAGATACCAATTATTCTAAAATACATAGAAATCCAAGAGACAGAAAAATAACTACCCACTTATTCATCCTTTGATGCCGAAGTAAGCTGTGGCCCAAACACTAGACCAGATGAGACTAAGGAAAGAAAACTCCAGGCTGATTGAAGTTTATTTAAAGATACTGAGAGCAAAAGTCCTTCTTAATGGAAATCTGTTTGAATTATCTCCTTTAAGTTAGTAACAAGACAAAAATTTCTGTTATCACTATTTCTGTTCACAGAAATTCCGCTGTGGAATTCCACAGTGTTGGAATTTTTAGGGAGGAGGGAGGGCCAGATAGAGATGGAGGGAGAGAGGGGGAGAAAGAGAAGGAAGGAGAAATTCATGGCATGGAGTGAAAAAAGACAAAAAGACATTTGTGAACAATTTATATAAAAACCCTAACAGGTCTACAGGATTTTAAAATATATACATATAATAGATTAGCTGTGAATATAATATATAGAATCAATTTCATGTCTGCATTAGCAAAAAAAAAAAAATTAGAATGTGAAATAGTAAGTCTTCTTACAAGAACAGAAAAAAGAAAACCTCTTAAGATACTTGAGAACAAATTCATTGAATAATGTGTAAAACCTGTATGCAAAAACTATTACACATGTATTGAAATCTGTTTCATGAGATCTGAATAAATGCGTGGATATGCCATGTTCATGATAAGAATACTCATGAGGGAGTTGGGGGAAATTGGAGGGGGAGAAAACCATGAGAGACTGTGGACGCTGAAAAACAATCTGAGGGTTTTGGAGGGGAAGGGAGTGGGAGGTTGTGTGAGCCTGGTGGTGGGTATTAAGCAGGGCACGTATTGCATGGAGCACTGGGTGTGGTGCATATATAATGAATCATGGAACACTGAAAGGAAATTTAGAAAATAAATACAAATTTTTAAAAAAGAATACTCATGAAGATAAAGATGTTAATTCCCCCATGTTGAATCAATAGATTAAATGCATTGGGTGGCTCAGTGGGTTAAGCCGCTGCCTTCGGCTCAGGTCATGATCTCAGGGTCCTGGGATCGAGTCCCGCATCGGGCTCTCTGCTCTGCAGGGAGCCTGCTTCCTCCTCTCTCTCTCTGCCTGCCTCTCTGCCTGCTTGTGATCTCTCTCTGTCAAATAAATAAATAAAATCTTTAAAAAAATGCATTTTAAATAAATATCACAAATAAAGTTCTTCCTAGAACCTATGACTCCAAAATTCCTATGAGCTGGGTGATGGGGGAGGAGGCAATGTGGATAACCTGCCCCACTGAAAAGAACTCAAAATTCTCCATTTTTTTTTAAGATTTTATTTATTTATTCGACAGACAGAGATCACAAGCAAGTAGACAGGCAGGCAGAGAGAGGGAGAGGAGGAAGCAGGCTCCCTGCAGAGCAGAGAGCCCAATGCGGGACTCGATCCCACGACCCTGAGATCATGACCTGAGCCGAAGGCAGCGGCTTAACCCACTGAGCCCCCCAGAAATCACACCTTGCAGTCGCTAAAGGAAGTTCTGGGTGTAGATAAAGGAATCCCAGGTGAATCTAATTGTAGAAAGATAGATGATCATAGATAGATAGATAGATAGATAGATAGATGGATGATAGGTAGACAGATGATAAATAGATGGATGATAGATAGATACGATGGATGGAAATACAGATAGATAGGATGGATAGATGGATGGATGGATCGATACATTAGATGATAGAAAGATAGATAGATAGATGATAGATTGATGGGTGGTAGAAAGACAGGATGGAAGGATGGATGGATGGATAGAATAGATGATAGAAAGATAGATGATGATAGGTAGATAGACAGATAGATGATATACAGATGGTTGATAGATAGATATGATGGATGGGTAGATGGTAGATGGACGGATGAATGGGTGGATGGATGGATGACTGATGGGTGGATAGACAGACAGGAAGAGGAGATGGGAGACAAGGAAGGGAGGAAGGCAATGAATGGGGTATGTCTCAGGCATATCACCACCAGGGAAAGTTGGGGCTCAAACCCACTGAAAGGTTAAGAGCAAGTGTTGAATGTGTCCCAGAGCTATCCCATCGTGGGCTAAGGCAACTTTTGCTACCTACCAATGCCTGTCATTGTTGACATGAGGGCTGTTTCTCAGATGCCCTAAATTCCCAGCTTTCCGGCCTGCGTCTGATACATCCATGGTCCACCGGGCTCCAGTGGTCAGATAAAGGCCCCAGACCAATAACCACAGGATCTGGGATTGGAAATAGGCCAGTGTGTGCAATAAAACACAACACAGGAGAGAGGACTGATCAGTCCATAAACGAGCAGTTATCCAATAACGAGTGTTGCAAGGATTGGCTTTCCATGTGGAAAAAATGAAAAACATATGAACACACACACACACACACACACACAATTCCAGATGGATTAACGTTAAATTTCTTCAAGAAAACACACACACACAATAAAAGTCTTTCTCTCCTTGGAGCCCAAATGGATTCTTTTAAGACACAAACACGTTAACCATTGAAGAAAGTGTCATGTGAACTAGCTTGCAATGAAGAACTCCTGTGTTTCAAAAAGCGTCATAAACACAGTGTAAATAGAAGCGTTTTAAACAAGGGATTCAAACAATGCGTATCTAGGACACATATAAACCCTGCATTTATAGGGAAGACACAGGCCATTAAAAAACTTGGTGAAGTCAAGAGGGATATACATGTGGCCCCCAACACATTGAAATGATGATCCACTCCATCCCTTCAGGAAAACGTAAATCAAGACCACAACATGATAAACTATTTCCATTTGGTTAGCAAAATAGACACATTCTGAAAATGTCGAGCACGGGGGAGAATGTGGAATGATGGAGGACATGTAGATGATGACCTTGGGTAAGCAGATACTACAACGTCCTTGGAAAACTACTTTGCAGAACCCAGCTTTTCCAATCACACCACCATGACACAAGAACTTCTTCCCGGGTGCGTGTTCTGGGGAGAATCATTGAGGTGTGCATCCAAACACACGTACCTGAGTGCTATGCCATCCCCGTGGCTGATAACCAACCCTGGAAGGAATCCAAGTATCCATCAACAAGAGAGTGTAGCCATACCTTGTGGTAGTGTGAAGCTGGAAATGGAAGGAAGGGAAGAAAGAGAGGGGGGAGGGAGGGAGGGAGGAAGAAAGGAGGGAGAGAAGGAAGGAAGGAAGGAAAAGAAAGAAAAACATAAAAAGTGAAATACAGACATAGACAACAATATGAAAATAGAAGTTATAGAATATTGGGTGAAGAAAGAAGTCTAAGTACTAAACACTAAACTTAGTACTAAAGTACTAAGCACTACTAGAGTACAGAACACTAAAAATAGTACTAAACACTAAAGTTAATATAAAGTCCTGGGTGTTACACACGAACAAGGAATCATGGAACGCTACCCAAAAACTAATGATGTGCTGTATGGTGACTAACATAATGTGATAAAAAAAATAAAGTACTAAATTCAAGGACCAAGTCAATCAAACTATGTATGATACGTTAGTGATGTGTATATATTTGTAGGCTGGGTCTAATTTAATAACCTATACATATACACACACATATATATGATTTAGACTTACTTGTATTCACGTTAACGAAATTTTAAAATCAAGGAAATTAGATACTCTGAATTCTAGACAGTAGTGAATTCCAGGCAAAAGCAAGAAATGGAATGAACAGAACACAGATCGATGCCAGGTATCACCAATAATCCAGTTTTCACGTTAAGCTGTGAGTATTCTGTTCTTTATTATATTCTTATACCTTACATAGTTGACATTTTCTACATGACAAATGCTGTATTTAAGTTATTATTTCTCCAAGGACGGGTAGCTCTTATGATCCCCGAGAGGTCTTACTGTGTTGCATTGACATATCTAATGAAATTCAGGGATGTGAAAGCCAATTCTGACCCAACTAGAGGGTATGTCTGAATGGTTCTTCTATTGCTATTTCCTGTATTTTGGGGAATACAAATCTTCCTCAGTGTGAACATTAATGGAATATTTTTGCAAAGTAGTGCATTTTCTTATTAATAATTCTCTGCCTAAAATACTTTTAAAATAACGTGCAGACAGATTAAGGTCCTTGGCATTTCTTCCTCTAGCTAGACAACACAAAGCCTAGAAAATGAGGAACACTACCCGTTGAGATGTCTTGACTCCCTAGAAGACATCAGGAAGCTTTTTCATGTGTCATGAAGCATCACATCAAATCCCTTTTAGGAACACCTGCTAAAATATCTTCAGTCTGTTAGCATCGCACAACACCAGGAATCTTCCAGATGTGTCTGGAGCAGAACACTTACCATGATCCTACAAACAACTAGCTTATATTCTTGATTGGATCAGAAAGGGGGGCATGGGGGAGAATTCAGGACAGCCGGCAAAGGTCTACGTCTCCACCTCACGGTAACCCCACAGTATCTCCCTTCTAAGAATTCCCCAAGCCTCATCTGTTTGGGACAGTATTCTGTATTTCTGTTCTATTCAACTAAACAGTATGTCCATTTCATTTATTTCATGACAAAATTTTACGTTTGTATTATTTCAAATTAAATGCTAGTAATTGCTTAGAAATTCAATTTTATTTACCAAAAGAATGGTTTGTTGTTAAACTGTCTTTATTTAACCAATTATGAAGGTTATTCGAAACCAAGATAAAATATAAACATTTTCAGAGAGCTAATAAGAACGATTTAAGTATTGGTTCACTGTTAGCACACAGGAAATGGTTTCAGATAGGGAAGGTATATGGAATGGATCACTTGGGTGTGTATCAGAGGAGGTAGGTCTAGTATATGTGCTGCCGAAGCGAGCACAGAGGAGGTAGGTCTAAACTAGGTCTGGGGCTCTGGCAGGGAAAGAGAAGAAGACCATCCAGAAGGCCAAAAGGGAGGATGTGCCTACATTTCAAATGAGTTCATAACCTTGGATTCAGAGTTGTGTGTAGACAAGGTGTTGTAAGAGGGGGCTGAGGGAGGAGGGCCGATTTAAGCTGAGAATGGTCTTAGGAAGCACTCCTGCAGGCACTTGTCACCCAGACTCTGATGTTCCCTAGGACACATCAGGATCTACACACTTACAAGGGAGGATTCCAACTATGTGCATGGCAGGAGAAAACCATGGTGTGCCAGTAGGATTGCGTGGGACAGGTGCACAGCTGGAGCTCAGGGAGGGCCACAGTTCCCTCGCAAGCTGATTATCAGATGACGTTTAGCACTCACGATGTTTCTTAGTCATAGGCAGGCTCAACTGAAAAGCAGGCTAGCATCTGACATGAAGGCATGGATGGAAAGGGAGATTTCTCTTTCTCGAGGAATGATGGCCCACACATTGTATCCAGGAGAAAGTAAACTTTATCCTTTCTTTTTCTTCCAAGAACTCGGACTTCCCTGTTAGTAGTTACAAAGGCAGTCTCCATCCCATTCTGAATTATCTGGTGAGTGGACAGAAGACTTTCAGCTTTCCAAATAACCTCTTTGAAATGTTCCAGGAGTGGTATGTTGATTGTATACAGATGATGATAGATAATAGATAGATTATAGATAGATAGATAGATAGATAGATGATAGATATACGTAGATAGAAAGATGGATGGATGGATGGTAGATATACGTAGATAGAAAGATGGATGGATGGATGGATGGATGGATGGATGGATGGGTGTACAGATGGATAGTTGAATAGATGATGGATAGATAGATACATAGATGATAGATGATAGACAGATAATAGACAAATAGAGATATACATATATCTTATACATATACTTAGCCAAGAGGTTGGGCAACTACTGATTCCCAGTATAGTCAGGCATGCTTTTGTGTTTTCTTCCACAGGAGAAGGAAAGTCACAGGAGAAGGGAAAAAACATCGCTGTGAGTTCAGGAGACAATCTAGCCTGAGTCCAAATTGTATAACTAGAGGCACCTCTAATTTCACCATTAATTCCTTGCAAAGACCCTCCCCTTCTCGTTACTGACATTTGAAATTGTTAGTCTGTGTGCCAATTCCTTTCTAGTTATGTTCATGTCTTCATCAGAAACTTTGTGTGTGGGAGAAGGTTGGTTTCTGATGGCCAAGAAGCTAGGCTCTGGATTACATACAAAGTTCCCCAGAGAGGGCTGAGGAAATGGCATCAAAGTCAAGTGTCACTGCTGTCCACATTGGCAGGTCATCTTCCCTGTTCATGAGGAAGTATCACTGAGGCCACTGGGGAGACCTGGTTACCAGCAGGGAGCCCTGGGGTTGATGTGCTCAAAAGAGGGTGGGTGCCCTGGAGTCAAAGAGGCACCAGGGAAATCAGAATGGCAGCAGATGGAAAGACTGTGGTTTGGTAGGAGGCTGTGTGGCCACAATATTGTGGGCTAGTGGCTGGGAACCGGGTGGGTGGTACTGAACAGAATGGGGCCATTAGTGGGCAGACCTCTGCGGCAACACCCCAGCCTTCTCTTCTGCCTCTGGAAAGAGTAAAAATGAAAGCAACCAAAGTTTCACCAATGGCTCTCTGAATTTATTTTGCATGAATTGGATGCATTGTTCTTAATGGCATCATAAGTGTGGCGATGTTCCCTCAACAGTGATGGTTTCAGAAGGAAAAATAATATGGTCTAGCAGGAAAAAATGAGTAGAATGAGTCCTTTAAAACACTGGATCTAGCATGACCCCTCATTAATGATTTCCTAGGTGTGTACATGCATGTGTGTGAAGTATAAGCACCTCATAATTTGGAAAGAAATTATGGATCTCAATGTTTTGTAGCTATTATCAGACCACAGTGAAGATCATAAGGAAAATTTAAAACAGAAATTTCTTACAGTTAATACACGAATGTCTCTATCTCCACTGAGAGCAGATTATGTGATGATGATAGCTGTTCATCTTTATCAAACCCTTTCACCCTTTCAAACTGGCAGAGAGACCGTTTCTTATCACTATTAGTGACCGAACATGGAGAGCGTGTCTTGTCCAAGTTAGAGCTTTCTCCACATTGAAGCGTATTTGCTTACTGCTGCTCTCTCTGGGTCCAGTTAGAGTCATGGCTTTGCCGTCAAACGTAAGAGGCAAGCTACCCAGGTTTATCAGCAGCCAGATTATGAGAGATCTCCTAGCCCCAGGGAGAGAGGTAGTGGTGGTGGTCATGGTCAATGAACCTCCAGGTTTCTTCCAGAGTCACTCCCCTGAAGATGACAGAGCAGTCACAAATCTGGGGACCTTGTGGCCAGGACTTCTGAGATCAGCCCCGATTCAAAATACTCTTTCCCATTGAGGAAGGAAAAAGAAAGGATGGAAACTCATGTTGATTGAAACCTAATTCACACCAGCCTTACTCAAAAACGAGAATGCATCAATGGTCCTCCATCTGTAGAAGGGGAGACACGTTCATGGGATCAGTAGAGAATCAAAGGCATAGAAGAGGTCCTTTCTGGGCCAAGAGCTCCAATATGCATTCTAGTTCCTAGCTTCAATGTCTGTCTTTGTTCCTCTGCCCTCCACCCTCCCAAGCATGTGGGTTGCATTTGGTTGGGAAATATGGCCACCATATTGCTGGCAAAGAAATCAAGGATGAATTATACCAACACCAAAGGAGCATGAATCATTCCACATATTTTTTTTTTCTCTTGAGTTTAAATGCCCAATGCTTTCATTTCAGATCAAAAAAATTTTTTTTTCAGGGAGAGGAGAAACCTATAATTTAGCTGTCTTGGCTCTATAAACCCAATATTTTTGTAATTCAAAAAGAAGCACCATTAAGTGAATATTTAGTAGAGAAGGGGAAAGCCTCAATTACCCTAATTGAGGTAATTATTTCCTTTAGGAGAAGACACAGAGAAATAAGCCAACAAATAACCAACCAACCAGTGCTATGTCCATGATGGTGCTGGGTCTTGGTCATACCACATGTGTCTCAGGGGACAGCCTGAGTGGATGATGGAGAGAAAAGTCGGACCATTGATTCCAACATATTCACAGCAATATTAATTGCCCAAAATAAAAGAAGACATTAAGAAAAAAAAAATCAAGGGCACCTGAATAGCTTTGTTGGTAGAGTGTACAACTCTTGATTTCAGAGTTGTAAGTTCAAGCCCTAAGTTAGGTGTAGAGTTGACTTAAAAATAAAATAAAAAAAAAAAATCAAAGTTCAACCATGGTAACAGCACTAGAAATGCCAGTATTTCACAATCTCTCATTTTCATGCATTTAATTTTAATTCCATATTTAATTATTTTTGCTATAAATAAGCTAGGAATAAATTGCATACCTTGGGCTATTGATTTAAATACAGTAATCAAATCACTCCCCTCCCCACCACTACGATCAGAGGGTTACTGGCAAGAAAACAGGTTGCTAATGTTGACATATACATACTGAACTTTATTCAAAGATGATTAAGAAGAAGGGGAATTCAAACTTTAGGAACACACAAAGAACTACTTTAAGATATTGCCAGTTTGGATGGAAAAATAACAAAGCTTTTTTTAAAAAACATATTTTATTTAATTTCAATTAGTTAACATATAGTATATCATTAATTTCAGATTAATACTATTATTAATAGTATTATACTATATCATTAATATGATATGATTCATCAGTTGCATACAATACCCCGTGATCATTACATCACATGCCCTCCTGAATGCCCATTTCCCAGTTACCCTAGCCCCCCATTCCCCTCCCCTCCAGCAACCCTCAGTTTGTCTCCTAGAGTTAATGGTCTCTTACGATTTGTCTCTATGATTTTGTCTTGTTTTATTTTTCCCTCCCTTCCCCTATGCTCCTCTATTTTGTTCCTCAAATCCCACATATGAATGAGATCATAAGATAGTTGTCTTTCTCTGATTGACTTATTTTATTTAGTATAATACCCTCTAGTTCCATCCACGTTGTTGCAAATGGCAAGATTTCACTTTGTACAACTGAGTAATATTCCATTGAATATACATGCCACTTCTTCTTTGTCCATCAACTCTCGATGGACATGTGGGCTCTTTCCATAGTTTGGTTATTATGGACATTGCTGCTATAAACTTTGGGGTGCATGTGCCCCTTTGAATCACTATTTTTGTATCCTTTAGATAAATACCTAGTAGTGTAATTGTTGGGTCATAGGATAGTTCCATTTTTAACTTTCCGAGGAGCCTCCGTGCTGCTTTCCAGAGTGGCTGCACCAGCTTGCATTCCCACCAACAGTGTCCGAGGTTTCCCCTTTCTCTGCATCCTCGTCAGCATCTGTCATTTCCTGACTTGTTAATTTTAGCCATTCTGACTGGTGTGAGGTGGCATCTCATTGTGGCTTTGGTTTGTATTTCCCTGATGATGAGTGATGTGGAGCATATTTTCATGTGTCTGTTGGCCATTTGGATGTCTTCTTTGGAGAAATGTCTGTTTGTGTCTTCTCCCCATTTCTTGGTTAGATTATTTGTTTTTGGGTGCTGAGTTTGAGATGTTCTTTATAGATGTTGGATACTAGCCCTTTATCTGATAAGACATTTGCACATATCTTCTCCCATTCTGTTAGTTGTCTTTTGGTTTTGTTGACTGTTTCCTTTACTTTGCAAAAGTTTTTTTTTTTTTTTATCTTGATGAAGTCCCAATAATTCATTTATGCTTTTGTTTCCCTTGCCTTTGGAGACGTGTCTAAAAAAAAAGTTGCTGTGACTGAGGTTAAAGAGGTTGCTGCCTGTGTTCTCCTCCTGGATTTCGATGGATTCCCATCTCACATTGAGGTCTTTCAACCATTTTGAGTTTATCTTTGTGTGTGGTGTAAGGAAATAGTCCAGTTTCATTCTTCTGCATGTTGCTGTTCGATTTTATAAACACCATTTGTGGAAGAGACTGTCTTTCTTCCATTAAATATTCTTCCCTGCTTTGTAGAATATCTGTTGGCCATAGAGTTGAGGGATCTGTGTTCTGGGGTCTCTATTCTGATCCATTGATCTTGTGCTAGTATGATACTGTCTTGATTCCAGCAGATGATGTGATACTTTATGTGGAAAGCCCGAAAGACCCCCTTCCCAAAATTGCTAGATCTCATACAGGAATTCAGCAATGTGGCAGGATATAAAATCAGTGCACAGAAATCAGTTGTGTTTCTATACAATAACAATGAGACAGAAGAAAAAACAAAGTTTAACAGTGACAAGAAGCACTTAAAATAGAACATTCAGAAGACACAAGGACAGGCATTACTTATTATACTACATTTATAAATAACATCCAGTATTTATCTCAAGTTTAATATGAGAGGGAGATACTAGGTAATCAATTAACCCAGAAGTACCGACATGATGTGAAATCTAATTAATCTGGGCGATTTATAAAACACAATTCACAGCCTCAAAGTATTAAGATGCTACAAGGAAACTTTCAAAAGCACTCAGATTGTGTTTTTATGGCTGATGTCTCGCGCATATCAATGTGGCCAGTGACGAAAAGTGAAATGCAAATTTCTATATGTAGCTGATAATATTATGCAACATAGATGGACCAACTCTACTGGCAACAACCGAATCCAATTTTTCCTTCAAGTAATTTTCATACCTGAAATATTCAAATAGCTATGTGATTTAATCTCAAATGTGGACACTCAAAGGTGGAGTTCCACCACCAAAGGTGGAGGGTTTCTAATCCTGTGGAATTTTGCCAATGGCTTATTGTGCATGATTTTTGCTTTTTCTCTCTCTCAACAGGGATTTTTATTTTCATATAGAAAATTGTTTTCTTTCAAATCTGGACAAGGTGAGCTCTTCTCCATTCTTACCCAAAGATAGCACTAATTTAAAAAACTGTAGAGATTCTCCATGCTCTGTGTAAGTATGGGACCACTAAGAAGCCAATAGAGAAAGTCCAATGGCATTGTAAGAAGACAATGCTTCATAAATAGGAAATAAGGAAGTTCTGCCTTCCTGACCTCAGACCTGCCCTGGCTCTCCAAACTTCAGTTCTCACAAGGGATAAGCACTACCAGTGAAACCAAATGGATTTCCACATCCAAGCACTTTGGCAATATAACTTGGGAAAAATGATAGCACTTTCTTTCTACATGTGGACCACAGTTATTCTAGCTAACGTGAACCACAATTTCCATGATATTGAAGGCACGCTAGTTTGAAATTAGCCAGTGCAAGTGTTCTTACAGATATTCCAGCTAATTTTAACAAGTTATGTAAGAAAGGAAATTGAAATATTTCAAAAGATTTTTCTAAGAAACAAAACAAAAAAAAAAAAAAAAGAAAGAAAGAAAAAAAGAAGAAACAACTGTTAATTTTTTTTTCCCCCCATGGTCAGCTAGATGACTCCTAGAAAAAATATCCTGGTACTCACAGCTCTTAGGTATGGTGATTGCAGAAGGGAATACTTTTGGGGACACAGGTACTATATTAATTCAGCAGACTCTTATCGAAAACATGACACCAATTTCCATCCTCTCTCTGCTTAATTGTTGCTGGCAGAGCCCACATTTTGGTGGGATCACATTCCTCGTTCAAGAGGTTACATATTCCGAGAAAGGTTATTGGAGAAATGATGGTTGTACCCAACTAACCATGGCTGGTTCCATTTTCCCCATCCTGTGTGAGTTAAGCATAGACCTACAACACAACTTTGGTAGAGATATGAGTTTAGATCATCCAGGGAGCTTCTAGAAGTTCCCTTCTACTTGAAAAGTTATGCAGAATGAGAAGACCGACCCCCTCCCCTTCTTTTATAAGATTTTATTTACCAGTTTAGAAAGTTTTGAAAGGGGATAGAGACCCATCCAATCATTTCTGCAAAATGGAACGAAGAGTTTGACTTGAAGGCCAACACAAGTAACTCCTTCTAAGACCATGTAAACCTTGGTGGGATTAATCATTCTTGCTTTCTCATTAGGACATAATAGGATAAGAGACAAAATTCAGGAAATTGAAAAGTATCAGAAAAATAAAAATTAAAATTGTCTCTGATTGCATCCCCCAGAGACAGAGACAGCTCATGTTTTCACTTTAAAAGGAAGTTCATTTCATTTTTGGAAAGAAAGTCACCTGAACTGAATATCATCTGTCACAAAAAAAAGATATTTTTAAAAGATTCTATCTACTTATTCGACACAGAAAGAGAGAGAAAGAGAAAGAGCACATGCAGGGGGAGCAGCAGGGAGAGGGAGAAACAGGGTCCCCACTGAGCAGGGAGCCCAACAGGGGCTTAATCCCAGCACCCTGGGATTCACAATCTGAGCTGAAGGCAGACACTTAACTGACTGAGACACCCAAGAACCCCAGAAGCTATTATTTTGTAAACAATGCTGTGAAGTAAAAAGTAAGAGGATCTGAGGATACTGAATTTTTAAAAACCATATAGTGGGTCTTATTTCAGCTTCTCAAAAAGGAAAATGTAGTTTATTTCTTGGATAAACCAATTATAAGGCTAATTTGGTAAACACTCAGAAAAGCACTGCTTTAAAATTAAAATGAAAGGGGTCCCTGGATGGTTCAGTAGGTTATGTGTCTTTTTATGGCTCAGGTTGTGATCTTAGGGTCCTAGGATGTAGCCCCACATCTGGCTCCCTGCTTCTCCCGGTCATGCTCTAACTCTCTCTCTCTCTCAGATAAATAAATTCTTTTAAAAAAATTAAAATGAATAAAAAACAATTTAAAGCTTAAACCAGTCCTGACATTATCCCCCCAAGAAAAATTATTCTGAAGTAGAAAGTCAGTTTAAGAGGAAAACAGAATTATACCAATATGAGGAAATTATTTTAATTGAAACATTATTAACTCAAAGGATTTTGATGAATTCACAGTGGGTTCTTGTTATTGTTCTTGTCCCTTTGGAATTGCCTCAAACAATGGAGAAATGTCTTTGTTTTGTTTTTCCTGAAAGTAATATTTCTTACATTTCATTAGCTATTAACAAAACAAGTTCTTCCACATTTTTGTTTGCTCCACATTCAGACCTAATTTGAACAGCAAGTAGTTTTTTTCTAATTGTTTTCCTTCTGTTGAAGGAGCAACATCCTTCATCCCCTCTGTAAGATTTTCTGGATCCAACTCTTACAATCCCATTATATGCCAGCTTCCCAAAAACATTGTTCTGGGAGCTGTTGATGTCCTGTCTCCTGTGATCCTTGTGGATTAATCCTACTACTCCTTGGGTCCTACTGTTTCTTCCTTCTTGGTCTGGAATACATTGAATTTTGTTCTGTTTTGTTTTGTTCTCCTTTGTTTTGTTTTGCTTTGTTTGGTTTGGGTTGCAGAAGGGAGGTCTACTATGTCAACTTGTTGATGCTTTCCACATCCACCTCTTTCTCCCCTCGCCTCCCATTGACTCACAAGTTTGACCAGGTTTGGAATTCAATGAGGGGGAAGGAAAAACTATCTTCACGGAAGTGGAGAGCTTTGGTCCATGGTCTCTTCATGTCCAGTATTGCTGATGAGATATTTAATGGTGTCTGACAATTGTTTCTCCCTGGGTGATGTCACTTTCTCTTTTTCCTTTGAGGACAAGGGTCTGCATTGGTGCCAATGCATCAGCTAGTTGGGGCTGTGTAACAAATCACCCTAAATTTTAGTGTCTTCAGGCAACAATCGCTGTTGATCTCATCATTCTGTAGGTTGATGATGTGGTCAGCCAGGGTCACTCATGCATCTGTGCTCAGCTCCTAGTGACTCTCGCTCATGGAGACTATTAGGGGGACATCATGGGGACAAAAGTCTCTTTATGTCCCATGACATGGCAGCCGCCTTGCACTTCTGTATGGGCTGTAAGAAAGAAAACCACAAGCCCCTTGCAACAAGAGTTGGAATTTCCATAACTTAGTTATCCCTGAATTACATGGTCACAGTGAGTCACAAGGCAACCCCCATTCATCAATGGGACATAAACCACCTTTTGGTGGGTTGATGCACAAGAACCATGGACTTTTTGGCAATCTGTCATAGCCATCTTTGCTGTATTTATTTTTTTTTATTAATCACATTTTTCAACTTGAAAAGGTAAGTGGATTTTTTTAACTCAGCCATATTTATACATGATATTTATACATGGTATTATATGTATATCTTTTATTTTTATTATATAACACATGTATTTTATGATATATAAACATTTTACTTAGCTTACATATAACATTCATACATTTTTATATATACATAGTTTACTTATATATAACATTCGTACATTTTTATATATACATAGTTTACTTATATATAACATTCGTACATTTTTATATATACATAGTTTACTTATATATAACATTCATACATTTTTATAACATTGTACTTACATACCATATTCATACATTTTATATACACATATTTTGTTTATATTATATACAATGTTCATACATTTTATATATACATATTTTATTTACATTATATATAACATTTATGTATTTTACTATGTATGCAAACATATACACATAGAGTATATATTATATATGTAATAAAAGAAATTATGTACATATTTATAAATAAATACTTGATACAATTTACTATCTATTGTATATTTATTGTATTTATTTTATATACTTTGTTTATATTTATATATGAAATATGGGTATAATATTATGCACACAGATGCGTGCAGACATAATTTCTCTGTGTTTTCTCCACTCACTGTGTCCTTCTTTTCTCTGTTTTTTGAAACATTTTATTAAGGTGGGGTTGGATCTGTTGGATCTCACCCAGAGTCTCTCAGCCTTGGTAACTCTTGGCATCTGGGGCTGGACCACACGGGATGTCCTGTGAGTCGTGGGGCATTGACCAACATCTCTGGTCTCCACCGGCCCTATGACAGCAGCACCTGCTCCAGAGGTGACGGCCAAAACCTCCTCATGCACGGCCACCCTTGAGACAACACCGCTCCAACTTTCTGAAGGCTGCTCTCTTCTGCTGTCTACATCTGTACCTTGTGCAGCATCACACAAATTTGTCTCTCTGCTGGGTCATTCGTTAGGGTGTATGCCATCCCTGTGCGACCTTTCAGCCCCGTGCTGACTTTCTTCCATCTCCAGAACAGCAATGACGTAAGGGAACATCCAACCGCCATCCGCATCTTCCCTTCTCATTGCAGCTGGCTCCTGTTGGGGGAAACGGTTCCCTCTCCCGGCCCCCTCCAGGGCATGAATAAAGGACTCATTCAGGATCCACGTGCCTCACAGGATTCGTCCATCTGTGTTCATCTTCTCCACTTGCTTATGCTGTTTGTTCCCCAAATATCTGCAGGTTTGTTGGCATTTGGGAATGCATTTTTCCAGGTGGATTAGAAGCCCCAAGAAATCTCAGCTCCTTCCATGATTCTATGAGGCTCTACCCCTCTGTGGAGGGGAGGATGAATCAAAGCAGTTTCCAAGCAGGTCAGAGCTTATCAGACTTGGAATGGGATAATTTTATCCGCCCCCCAAGGGAGGTGCTGGCCAGTTCCACACCCAAAACTGCCCAAATATGGGTGCATTCCTCGTGAGGCCCAGTCTGTGGCATGGGCTGGAGCTCATAGGCCTTCTTCACCTGGCACACCCCCTGGGCTGACCCAGATTCATCGTGGACCCTTGTCATCCCACTGTCTCACTCCCATGACACGGCCCTTCCCCACGCTGCTTTCAGCTCTGTTTACAAACTGCTCTTGGGGGTTTTGCCAGAAGCACAGTAAGCAGCCAAATGTTCTGCAAACACGAGGGACAGGCCAAGTGGCCCAGCTGTTGAGAAACAAACAAAATTAACCTATTGCTTCCTTCCTCCAGAACCCACGCTGGTGGTTTTTATTCAGATCCTGAAGATTCTCCCAAGAATAAATGTTGACTCCATAACGAAGCGTGAAGATTATTTTTTCAATTTTTAAGATTATGGTAGAATGCCAGGGACCCAGAATCTACCATTCGAACCTTGAGTTCACAGCTCAGTGGCACAGAGCACATTCATGGTGTTGTGTGACCATCTCCACCATCATCTCAAGAACGTTCCATCTACCCAAAGTGAAGCTCTATCCCTGTGAAACACTATCTCCCCAGCCCCGGCCCTAGCCCTTGGATCCACCATCTACTCTCTGTCTATATGGGTGGGATTCCTCTAGATGGAATCGGGCAAGGTTTGTCCTTCTGGGTCTGACTCATGTTACTCAGTTCCATGTCCTCAAGGTCCATCCACCTGCTAGCAGGTGCAGAATGCCCTTCCTTTTCAAGGCTGCGTCATATTCCATTGTATGCAATGGACCACATACCATTTATCTGTCCACCATCCATGGGCACTTGGGTTGCTCCTACCTTTTGGCCATTGTGGATAAGATATAAGGCTGCAATGACCATATGTGTGTAGCATAAGCATTTTGTCAATGATATTACCCCATCCTGATGTCTGTTTCCCCTTTCTGCACTTAGCCACCTCTGATCCATTTTCCTGGTGATCTTCTGAGTAGTGTTTTGTGCCCAGCAAAGCGGAGGCTGGGACATGGATGGAACTTGCCAGGGTCTGTGCTTGTCGGATGGTCTCACACAGCACATAAAGCTCTTCTGCCAGTAATTTAAGGCAAAGGACAACATGGTGGTTCCATTGGCCTCGCGGTACTGCTGATGACTCTGTGGGCACCGTGGCCACCTCCCACAATAAGGAAAACAATTGTGTTCATGGTCCTTGTACTATTTAAGATATCTTTCCTTTCCTCTTTCATATCGCGACTTTTCTTTCCTTCCATCCTTCCTTCCTTCTCTATTTCTTTCCATCCTTTATCCTTCCCACCTTCCTTACTCCCTTCTTCCCTCTTTCCTACTGACAAGGCCCTTTGTCAAATGATAATTTCAGCATATTCCCCTCACACAAGATAATACAGGTTAAATGACAGCAAATACACGAGTTTTAGAGCACTTGAAACTATTCCAGACTGGAGCCTGGTGACCAGGGGACATATTTTCATAAAAAATACCTTAACTGTGTAACCTCTTTTATGGAATCGCTTTTTACCTTAGAGAACAAATATTGGTTTTCAAGCAAAGAAGGTACTTTTAAGCTGTAGGGCAAGTCAAAGTATATTCCAAAGACATCAAAACCCTAGGAGAACCGTGGTTTCGTAAATGTGATATTTCACAATTTTTTTTCCTGCAATCTTACTGGATTCCCTATTGCACTTTGCACAGAAGTTAACTCATTTATGGTCTAGTGCCCAATGTGTGACAGCATGAAATAACTTTTCGAGAAGCTGACTTCTCACACGTTTCATGGGATTTCTCCCAAAGGTGGGAAATCAGAACGTACAGAATAGTTTCCATCCAGAGTAACACACACCTGTACTCTGTCTCTCTTCCTATCACCATCCATCGAGTCAGGAATTAGGGACTCACCATCTACAGATACGGGGCTGGAAAGGGGTCATGGGTTTCAACAAGAGGGATGCTCTGAGGCTATCAATATGGTGTGGTGAGGGACAAAAGAAGAGTAGATTGGAATGTTGAGTCCTATCCCAAAGCCATTGCTTTTGACATTCCTGGGCAACACACCCAGGTTGAAAGGGGGCCATTTGTATCTCATCCAACTTGGAGACGGATTCCCTCCAATACTGATGCACCTTCTTCCCAAAGTCTTGTCTTGTTCCTACTAATTCCCAAAGACCCTGCTCCCTGTTGAGTGTCTTCCTTCAGTTTTCCAGCATCCATGTGACCCTTTTGCTTTCAGGGTCTCTGATTTCTAATGTGCAACTAGCTGTTTTCCTGTCCTGTCTCTTCACATTATTTGCAAGAACCCTGAGTGCATGGATGACATCCTATCTACACGTCTGTCCCTCAGCCTTCAGAATTCCAAAACCAGGGCTTCCCTAACTAAGTCTCCAAACTGGGCGCCAGCAAACTTTCCAAACAGCCAGATAATAAATATTTTCAGGCTTGTGGACCATATGGGTTTCTGCAACACCTCGGCTCCGCCATGGCTGAGAGAAAGTTGCCGAAGGTGATCTGCAAGTGAATTAGCATGACCCTGTCCCCATAAAACATCCATCCCTGGAACTTTCCAAAGTATGTGAGAGGGTAGAAACCATGCTTGCCTCGTAGTCAGACAAGTACAGGCGGGAAGTGTGATGTGATTCGAAGGTCATCATTTGCCAGCCCCTCGAAAAACCTGATAAGGATTGAAACATTGAGGAAGTCGTGTCAAAACGCGGAAGACTCACAAAATCAGTTGCGCTTGGGTTTTCCTTCAAACTGTGCTCTTGTTTTGGGAGAAGACCTTCATTACTCTTCTCATTCCCTCCACTTGGAATAAAATACAACTGTATTTGTGGCCGATTGATTCTATTCCAAACCAACGTTAGCTTTCGATGGGCTCAGTGGAACATAAAACCCTCCTCTTTCACATCTTTTCGTGGAGAGCTGCATGGTCCCTTTTGCATGACAAAACATAGCATCGGTGACCTACAAGGTCAACACCTACCTCCTGTCCTCTTGAAGTTGAATAAAAAGTAACCTTACAGATGTATTAGCTCAGTGTCTATGTACCGGTTTATTCTTGAGGAATCTCTGTGTTTGGCTGCTTTAGTTGAGATTGGAAGAATCACAGAAACCATAATAAATTCATCATCTAGTAATACAGCTGCAAACATTCCCACGGGCGCCTTTACGGGCACAATATATTTTTATAGGTTGAGAATCTCCAAAGACGTCTCTCTTGCAGAGGAAACTCAGAGGCCAATATACAAACAAAATAAAAGACAAGATGCATGCATGGTTTCTCGAAAACGTGTCCACCACCCCCCTGAACCCAAAGAAGAGACTGTTATTTTTTGTCTTGTAAAACGATTTTGAGCTCACGGAAACACTCACATCATCGCAGTTTTGGGATTCCCCCAAGATCGTCTCCAGGCATGGACTGCGGGTTTGTATGGTTCCTGCGGAGCAAGCCGGCGTTTGCCTCTTGGGTCCCCAGTCTTAGGAAAGACAAATTGTGTTTGCATAGCATGCAGATAATGCCAAGTCAACGCGGGCTCTTCGGAAACATGACCGTTGTGCCCCAGACACAACATATCCATTTGCTGTTCATCTTGGAAAGTTGGGCCTACACCCCTACCTTGATAATCAGCTTCTAATCCCACCCAACGCAAAGCCAACAACACCAAGGAGAGAAGGCAAGTCTCATCTTGCCCGTTCTGACGTCGGTCCTGTTTCAGTAAAAAAAAGCTTTCTTTGGTTCCCAAGTGGTGTCACGGTTGCAAGCCATTGGTGGCAGACTCTATGGAAATGGGTTATGGCAGTTTGTCAGTTGTCTTCCTAAAAGTCAGAGGCCGGCCGACATGGAGCTGTATGTGGAAGGAAATCTGGTCCCTGCTGGCTGTCGCCAGTGTGGGGAAAAGCAGATGCTCCTTATCATAAACTAGGATCAGTGTGTGGGGAGGGAGCATGGAGACTGGCCTTTCCCAATCCCTCCCCGAAAAATAAATTGGAGCCTCCCCAGGTTCCTTCCGCTGGATTTAAATGCAAACAGATGTGCGGATGCAAGTAAGCAAAAAAGATAAATCACCAGAAAAATATGAAAAGCAAAGGCCAGTTAAGCACGGCCCAGGCACTTTGAGGTTTTCTTCCCGTAGGCTTGAACGGCAGTAATTCTGAAGCGTTATTATCAGAACTGCATTAGATAGACCCAAACCCTGTGTTTCTCTTTCTCTCTCACACACACACATACACGTGAAAAAGAATAGAACAGACTTTGTTGTGATACAGCCCAAGATTGAAAGGAACCTCCAAGAGCTACAGTTCATTGGTTTTAAGACAGCATAGTACCAAAAGGTCACCAGCTACTCATTAGGGGAAACGGTTTCTGGTAGACGTCACCCTCGGTTTTGGTAATTCACGAGAAGGACCCCAGGATTCCCTGAGAGTGGTCACACTCACGGTTTGGGGTGTATACTGTGGGCTCAGGACAAAGGAGGCACGTCGAATCCACCGCAGAAAGAGGACCATGGACCAGGTCTGGGAAAGTCGCAAAGACACAGCTTCTGTGGACCGGTCCCCATGTTGCTGAGGAGAGTAGGAGCTCCCCAGAACCAGTGCATGGTCATGTGCATAAAGCAATGTCAACCAGGGGAGCTCAGGTCAATCAACCTGTCTCTACTGGGGGCTCCATGGCCAACGGCCCACGTGGTGGACCTCCGCCTCCAGCCCTTCCTGAGGTCTGAGCTCACACTTCATGACCCGTCACACCATTATTACCACTGTAATGTGGATAGCCCCCCCAAAACTGTCTGTTATGACCACCCTGCCAACATACCACCCAAAATCACATTAGAAGATCCAGGGCTCCAATGTCCCTAGCCAAAAAAAGAGACTCCTATGAGGCACGACATGTCACAGGCTTAGGGGTCACCCCCTAAGAGCTGAGGGGAGAGGTCAGGCTCTTAGAAAACAAGTCAGAGTCTTAGCTTGCAAAACAGGGCTCACTGAACACTCCATTCCTGCGCTTTATGGGGAAAAGCTTATGGTCCATGAGCACCATGTGTGTGTATGTGTGTAATTAAGCTGTTACATAATTTGGTACTGGATTTATTTATTGCTGAAATTTTGTACTTCTCCCATCTTATCCTAGCTGAGCCCTGGTCCCCGTATCTGGATAAAAAAAAAAAAAAATATATATATATATATATATATATACATATATTTTCATGTATTGCAAGGACATCTGTGTAGGTACATATAGTATATTTTATGCAAATAACATTAATATATACACACATGTATGTATGTATATGGATTGAACTCATTTA
Organism: Neogale vison; assembly: GCF_020171115.1. Lineage (NCBI taxonomy): Eukaryota > Metazoa > Chordata > Mammalia > Carnivora > Mustelidae > Neogale > Neogale vison. Next base: position 129,997,785 of record NC_058105.1, read on the forward strand.
AAAATATCTTCTTAAAGGGCCATCTGTACCCAAATGTTCATAGCAGCAATAGCCACGGTTGCCAAACTGTGGAAAGAACCAAGATGCCCTTCAACGGACGAACGGATCAGGAAGATGTGGTCCATATACACTATGGAGTATGATGCCTCCATCAGAAAGGATGAATACCCAACTTTTGTAGCAACATGGATGAGACTGGAAGAGATTATGCTGAGTGAAATAAGTCAAGCAGAGAGAGTCAATTATAAGGTTTCACTTCTTTGTGGAGCATAACAAATAGCATGGAGGACAAGGGGAGATGGAGAGGAGAAGGGAGTTGGGAGAAATTGGAAAGGGAGGTGAACCATGAGAGACTGTGGACTCTGAGAAACAACCTGAATGTTTTGGAGGGTCAGGGAGTGGGAGGTTGGGTGAGCTTGGTGGTGGGTATTGTGGAGTGCACGTACTGCATGAAGCACTGGGTGCGGTGCATAAACAATGAATTCTGGAACACTGAAAAGAAATTTTAAAAATAAATAAAAATTTTTAAAAATATCTTCTTATATGAATACAATCTTTATACATTTAAAAGTTATGTATACCTTTGCATATGTGTGTATATATAGCTGGTTAAAATTATATCCATGGACATACATATATATTATATTGTATATGTATAGAATTTTATGCATACAAAATTGTACATGTATGTACAAATACACATCAGCATATGATATAGCTTTTAAAAATTATTACAAATATGAATCTATATGCATATGTAACGTATTTTGATCTAATGAGAAAGCCGTGGTTTATATCATATATATTATATTTTAAGCATACAAAATTCTGTATGTCCAGAATTATAAATATGCATAAACAAGTGTGCATACATACACACTCACACATATATACATGTATATGTATACACACATATATGCATATATAATTCCATAAAATCATACATACACAAAAGTCTATATGTTCATACTCTTTAGAATGAGCCATGACACCCAAGGCAGGGCGACGTTAACACAAGTGGGATCAAAACTCCAGCCATGAAATTTCAAGGGACACAGAATGCTTCAATTGAAAGCAATATTAAAACAAATGCCCCCCCAAATCCATGATGAACAAATGATAATTTTTCATAAAGAGATGTTCCATTACTGTGAAAGAGACTCTTTTCATGTCTACTGGGAATTCTGGATCAACACCCATGATACTGGGAGACTGACACATCTTTCCCTTGTACTACATCAGGGTCCTCATTGGGATTGGGTACAAGGAAACCCGACTTGGATTAACACACTAAAAACTTCATCGGGCTTCCATTGGGCCCACCTGCACAGAAAGCAGAGCAAGGTGGTATTGATATGGACCGCATTAATGGCCAGTTTCCACGGCTGTTCATGGACTGGACCCATACCACCAAGACCACTCTCTGGGGTTGACATTTTGCAGAATGTTTCTAGCATGCAATTCATGAAAGCTGGTTGAGTCACACCAACCAAGGAAGGGATAGTGCTTTGGGAGCCAAGTTTGCAGAGATAGGATCAGAAAGTGGGAAACATGTATCTCCCATCAGGAGCCTTGGACATAAATAGTCTCTCTCTGGGAGCTTCACAAAGGAATCCAGAGGAAAGACCAATGGCAGCCACGTTCCCTAGAAAGCTTCTACAAGCACCATGTAACTTAAAAGCCAGGGGGAAGAGCAGAAGTAAGCAGATGGCCACTTGGGAATCCTTACAACTTGAGAACATGGAGAACATTGGCCGGTTTCATCAAATGTTGTGTTAGAATTTGGCCAACTGGGATTGGCCAATCACAAATTTCAGACAGACCAATGCCCTGTGTCCACAGTGTGTGTGCAAATGTGTCATTTGTACACGAGATTTACTTGGGAGTGCATGACATGCTTGAGCGTGGCCTGTGATAGGAACCCACCACAGAGACCTTTCACATGCAGCAGGACATGGACCATAATGAGATGTTTGCAATCTCCCCAAAAGAGCACCATGAGAAGACCTCATATTCACACAGTACCTTCTCTCCCTCCATTGACTATTTTCATGGAAACCAGGGGAGGAGGAAGGGAAGAAGGAAGGCACCCCAGGCAATTCACGTAGGGTCCTGCTATCAGGTGGCCTATATGGAGAGGGCTGACCCCATATTTTCTGCAGCCAAATGGGTAGCATCCTTGCTTATGGGGCAATAGAAGGACACCTGTGCAAAAAGTCTAACTCCACTACATGGCCAATGCCATGACTGTAGGCTCTGCTTCCTTTACAGAAACAACAATTTCTCGGTTCCTGTGAAGTACCTGGCAATAACTCTGAGTTTGAAGTATTAATTCCCCAAAAGAATCCTAAAAAAAGAACATAGCAGAGTATCTGTCCTCTAGTACCCTTTCCAGTAAATTCTTTCAGCCTACTGGGCTTTTCAGTTGGCAAATAGCAACCACATGGAAATCTCTCTGCCAAAGGGAACTCTCTTTGAGAATATGTATTTACTTATTTGTGGTTTCTTTAATTTAATAAACTATGACAAAGCCAATTTTTTCCCCTAACCACAACCTAACACACTCTAAACAGTCATGTGTAATTACAGAGGCCATTTGTAAAGATATCCCGTTAACCCCTTGTCTTTTGAAAAGAAATCAACCAAAAGCCAATATTTACAGAAATCTAATACATCACTTTGAGTTTGTTCCATAACTTTAGCTCCTAATGATCCCCAGGAGTGATTCTTAGGTAATTTTTAAACACGTATAATGGCTCGTCTCTGGATCTTAAGTGATTTTGTTCTTAAGGCGGAGTCACTGACTGCCTTGTTCACCTAGATTCAGAAAACTCAGATTATGCCCACAAGGATGAGTCTTCTGGTTAATGACAAGGCAGTTCTAGAAAGAGCTGTTCTTCAGGACAACCAAGGTCTCCACCTCCCAGGAGGACAAGATGGTACCCAGGGGAGGAAATCAGAGACACATCCTTCGTCAACCATACGGTTTTTGCAGTAGGATTTTCTAGGCATCTGTTCATGGCCAACGGACCATCCTACATCTCCAAGACCACATCCGTGGGACACGGAAGTCCCTTTGTATCCACTGAGTCAGGGAGATCCAAAATGAAGCAGGATGTGCCCATACCTACCTTGTAACCCCAGCTCCCTTTGTTAGGACACGAAGGGGTGGAACTTTGAATCATGTATCCTTATATTTGAAAACAGAACAAAATGGAACTCCATAGGGTGGTAATGATCCACATTGGTATCTGATTTCAATGAGCCTATATGTAAATTTTTATGTTGATCTCTTCTTTTTTTTTTTTTTTTTTTTTTCCTTTTGGTCCATGGCAAGACCAGGACCCCTGTAAAAATAACCATGGACAAGTGCTTATGGAGCCTTCCCCCATTTATATGTTTTAAAATTTGAATCCAGAATCCATATGAACCCCAGAGATAAGCATGAGGTCTGAAGGGATGGATCTGTATGCTCCAGTCCTCAAGGAAGGGACTTGACTCAAGGAACCACCAATGATTATCTAAACACCGAGGGATAAAACAGCAAAGCCTGGCATTTCAGGTGCCGAGCACCAAATATTTCCTGCTCTGTGCTTCTGGACATAGAGTGTGAGTCCCTCCAGAGCTGAGTGGCGACCCTATTGTGAATTCTGACCTGTCCACTTGATCCAGGAGGATGAAACCCATTGGCGGGAGGGGAAGTACATTCCGTGAGCAAAAACCTTCTGGAGATGCTCCGTGGGCACAGGATGTCCTGAGGGAAATGAACCTTGGCTGGCTTACAGGATAATATTTGGGGGATGTTTGTCACCTACCTCCTCTGGGTGGACATGACTGATCATGACACAGGTGTTTCCGTCTTGACTGGAGAAGACATTGGAGCTCAAAGAGTCAAAATGACTTAGGTCATTAGGTCATGACCTCAGTGTTGGTAAAGACAGAAATCAACCTTGGTTATTTTCTGATACAATCTTTATATGATTACATAGTTTTTGCATAGTTTTACTCAAGGAGCTGTGACGAGGACAGTGTGGGACCAGGGGATGGGTTTTCCTGGCACTTTACCATCTGCCGGTCCCACTCAGCTGGAAACTGTGATTTTCCTCTTGCATGGAGTAAGCAACAATTGAAAATAGATTCAAAAGAGGAACCCTCTTACACTGTTGGTGGGAATGTAAGTTGGTGCAGCCACTTTGGAGAACAGTGTGGAGATTTCCTCAAGAAATTAAAAATAAAGCTTCCCTATGACCTTGCCATTGCACTACTGGGTATTTATCCCAAAGATACAGATGTAGCGAAAAGAAGGGCCACCTGTACCCCAATGTTCATAACAGCAATGGCCACAGTCGCGAAACTGTGGAAAGAACCAAGATGCCCTTCAACGGATGAATGGATAAGGAAGATGTGGTCCATATGCACTATGGAGTATTATGCCTCCATCAGAAAGGATGAATACCCAACTTTTGTAGCAACATGGACAGGACTGGGGGAGATTATGCTGAGTGAAATAAGTCAAGCAGAGAGAGTCAAAAAAATTTGCTTTTTTGTGGAGGATAAGGAATAACATGGAGGACATGGGGAGATGAAGAGGAGAAGTGAGTTGGCGGAAACCAGAGGGGGAGACAAACCATGAGAGACTATGGACTCTGAGAAACAAACTGAGGGTTTTGGAGGGGACAGGGTGGGAGGTTGGGTGAGCTTGGTGTTGGGTATTATGGAGGGCACGTACTGCATGGAGCACTGGATGTAGTGCATAAACAATGAATTCTAGAACACTGAAAAGAAATTGTAAAAAATAAATAAAAAATTTTAAAACAAATAAAGAAAGGAAATAGATGCAAATCACCCAGGGGCTAGAAACACACTGGCTCAAGGTCCAATGAAAGCCATGATGCTATGAGAGTCACCCAATCCTTGGTGGAAAGCAGTCTCCCACAGGGAGGTGCAGAGGGCAGCCCACGGTATGGGTAGGGGCAAGAGCTCATGGAGACAAGGCCAGTAGTGGGACAGAGGGAGCACAGTGTGGAGAGAAACAACTCGGAAGCAAACCACCATATCGATCTGTGTTGGTAGAACTTAATCTTGAGCAAGCTTTGGTAGGAAAATTCGAAGACTCTGAGCATAAACCCTGTTTGTTCTGCTTCAGACAAAGCTGGTCAAGCATGTCTTGGGGGGAAAGTATTGTGTGAGATGGGTAGGCCATTCATTCCAGACTGCAATTCTGTGTGGGAGGCACTTCAGGGTGAGCGAGGACTGTAAATACACACAGTATGGCATGAGTCAAAGACCTCTCTCCCCTGGCTCCATGCGGCTAATCCCACAGCCCAGATGCTTTCCCTAAATTGACTGGATGTACAAGAACAGAAGACATGACTCAACAATGGCCAGGAGGATGGGGGACATTTCATATGTCACAACAAGGAGCCACTTAAAAATTTTAATTTTGGAAGTCATTCCACAGGTTTTCTATCTATCTATCTATCTATCTATCTCCCTATCTATTATTACCTATGTATTATCTATCAATCTCTCTATCGATCAACTGATGTATTGATCTATCTCCCCATTCATCCATCCATCATCTATTCATCTCATCCATCCATCCATCCATCCACACTTCCATTATCCATCCATCCATCCATCCATTCGTGTATCCATCCATCCATCCATCCACACATCCATGCATTATCTACTTACTTCATCCATCCATCCATTCATCCATCCATCCATCCCACTTATCTATCCATGCTTTTCCTTGGCCCTGAGATATGAGTATTATTACACACATTCCCACACAACGAAACTCTTTCCAACAGTCAGCCAGCCATCGATGCAAAACTGTAATGCAGCCCTGGACTCGAAAGCTCTGAACGAATGGCTTCATGGATTCTTACCATGGCTCAGGCTACACAACAGATGAGCTCTTTAATGGAGCTGCCAACATAAAGCCAGGTCTGGAGCTGAGTCCCAAGATGCAAGAACCCAGGCTTTGTAATCAGGCTTAGCATTCCACACTGGGATAATATTATTCCTACACGATGTTTAAGCAATCCCAGCAGAACACTGGCTTTCATGATGAAGGTATCATTTAACCACCACAAAACTCACTTAAGTGTATGACTTAATGATTTTTTTGTAAGTTTTACCAAGCTCTATCATGTCATCACTAACCAAGTTTATGACATTTCCATCACGATAATAAATCCCTAAGAGTTCATTTACAGTTAACCCCTTTCCACCTTCTCTGGTCCCACCCAAAAAAATGGACTCAAAATGGATGAAAGACCTCAATGTGAGAAAGGAATCCATCAAAATCCTTGAGGAGAACACAAGCAGCAACCTCTTTGACCTCAGCCACAGCCACTTCTTGCTAGACACGTCTCCAAAGGGAAGGGAAGCAAGGCAAAAGTAAGATGTTTTTAGAGTAGGTTTAGGTTCACAACAGAATTGAGAAGCATGTGCAGATTCCCCATGCAACCCTCCCTGTCCCCCCGTACCTGCAGCAGAGGGCGCACGTGGTACCCATGATGAGCCCACATCCAAAATCATCACCACCCAGATGCATAGGTTAGTGTGCATTTGAGTTTATCCTTGGGGGTGTCCCTTCTATGGGTTTGGGCAAAGGTACAATGACAAGTATGCACCATTACGGTGTCATACAGAGTAGTTTCACTGCTCTGAAAACGTTCTGTGCCCCACCTGTTCATCCCTCCATTCCCCGGTCGCAGACGACCCCTCATCTTTTTACTATCTCTACAGTTTTGTCTCATCCAGAATGTCCTAGAGCTGAAACCATGGGGTCTAAAACCTTTTTAGATTAGCTTCCTTCCCATAGTGATGTGCATGTAAGTTTCTTCCATATCTTTTTGTGGTTTGATCGTTCAGTTTTTCTTAACCCCGAGTCATAGTCTATCATCTGGGGGGACCCCAGTTTTGTTATGCATTGACCTGCTGAAGGGCATCACAGCTGCTCCCAGGGCATTTCTGGTGCTCGCTGCGTACACGTTGCCCTGTACCTTCACACCACACCACACCAAATAAGCCCATTGTGTTTGCTGCAAAGGGTCTGTGCCCTGACATCGGCAGCAGGCTCAGGACAGCCCTCAAATGGCAATTTCATTCTCTGTCAAACTCTCTCTGCACATCAGGAACCACGTTTAGCCCTGTGGCCTTTATACCATGGACCATTTCTCTGCTGCCTGCCCCATTGGTGCTGGCTTGGGACAGAGGGAGAGAGCTTATAGCCAAAGTGTCACAATAGACCAGGTACCACGGAAACCCCACAGGGACTTTCTGCTTTCTTCCTAATTCCTCCATAAATGTGTCTGGCAGACAGAACCCAGCGGAGACTGTCCGCGCATCAAAGCCCACACAGCACTGTGTAAATCCCATCCTCCCCTGCCCCTCCTCTTCCTTCTTACCATTTGTGATCCCCTTGGCATCCCCTTTTGTTTCTGGCCAAGTACACAAAGCAGCTGTCATCACCCCGCGTGCCCCACAGGACCATTTGCTCAGCCCTCAGAGCTCTGGGCTTGATGGCTCTCAGGGGGCCAGGCCCACATGTGGGCTTTGAAGGCCCTGGGCAGCAAACTCCCATTCTAAACAAACTGAACGCAAGAGAATTCCAGGGCAACCGTATCAGCGCTTTGGGACTGGTGATCTCTCTGTTGCCCAACTTCAAAAGTTAAGACATTTCCAACATATCCCAGGGGCTATAGGAGGGGAAGCTCTCCAGGGGGAGCCCCTCCACCTGGCCGCCTCTCCTTTGGCTAATCCCTAAGGGTTAGGAAGTGGCTTCTTCTGTTGGTGAAGGTGGGGTCAGATCAAGGAAGCATTCCTTCTGCAGGACTCCAGGAATGGGCATGAACTTTCTCCTCCTGCGTGAATCCCCTTCACCACCAGCCCTGTGGCTGTATAGTGCAACACATAGTGGCCTATCCGAGCTGGCAGTGTGGACGAGGCCGCCCAAAGCCCGCCATGAGACGGTGTACGTGCAATCCTCCATGTTTCCAAAGGGCGCTCGTGAAAGAAAGCACCAAACAGTTCACGTAGAAGTTTCCTCGTTCAAAAACAAAGACTGGGCCTTTCCACAGATGGACTTTTTTCTACCAAATGCTATAATACTTAATTTCAAGTGGAACAATAATAATGGTTCTAAGATGAATTTTCTAAAAAAACACTAGTCTGACGTCTTTCACTAGTTTTCTCTTTCGGTTCCATTCTCTGTTGGCAACAAAAGATGGGCATAAAAAGCTTCACAATATCTGCTCTGCTAAGAGCACGTCCCATAAACTGACTTAAATGTGAAACAGAATTGTATGTATGGGTATGTGCTCAAATGTCAACTTCCCTCCAGGTTGCGTGTCCAAATATTCAGTCAAAGTAGCAATATGGAATGATTGTTTGCTTTCCCTCACAGATGGGATCTCTGGGGTTCTTGGAAAACCTTACCCACCACCTGTGGTGTTCCCAAAAGGACTTCCTCTGGTCCCATTGTGCCCAACTTGGCTCCCCGATACATGGTGGCCACCATATCTTCCTCTCCTACCTGGATGTTAAGCATCAAACCAGTGTTACAAGTACTCATGGATGAAGAACTTTATGACCACGTCCAGTGATCCTACTGCCCAAAAGCCTTGCTTGGTCACCCAGATTTCCTCCACTATCCCACCTGGGCTTCTAGACTATTTCCCAAGTGTCCACCTCTTTCTCTAAAAATAGATAAATAAAACTTTAAAAACAATAAAGGGATGGAAATAGAGAGAGAGGAATGAATCTAATGTCTTCAATAAAATTTAGACCTTTCCAAACATGCACAGAAGAAGCTTCCCCCTCAGTCCAGCTAATGAGACTGGACCATGGGTGTCGGGGTGGGATTATCAGGATCAGCATGGAGGCATTCCAGGAGAACTTCAGTTGGGTCCCTGATCCTTTGTTAAGCCTTGTATGTCAACTGGCCAAGGCAATTAAATTTCCGATATTAGAGGCAAGTATACATGTAAACTTTAGATATTGACTTAGAAGCCCCCAAGACCATTAGCAAGGCCATTTGTGCCATCACTGAGGTCATTGTTCAAGAGTCGAGGGCCTCAAGAAAAGAGTCAGTGGGACATGTACTGTTTGATCCGGGGAAGGAAGGGAAGCATTTCCAGAACATGGAAGATCCTCTTGGCAGTGCAGACACAGTGGGCATCTCACATGGGCAGGGGATGTCAGAAGGATGACTTTTGGTGACAGCAAGTTTGCAGGAGGTGGGAGTACAGGACCCCCAGAAGAAGTTTGACCTACTCTCTGTTTAGCTTTTCCCAGGAGTCCACTCTGCCAGGAAATAATGGATCTCTTAGACAGCAAAACATTTTTGGACCAGAGACTGATGTACAAAATGTTACATTTCAAACTCCTGTTCTAATAAAACTAGGAATAAAATGATCACCACCCACTATCTTGGTCATTGAATGGGATCCCTGGACAGAGACAATCAGAGACAATCAGGGCTCACCATCTTGATCATAAATTGTTTTCCCTGGACAGAGGTGATCTCAACCTTGAGCAATCAGTCATAGATTCTTCTCCTTGGACAGACAATCTCAACCACCACCCATTAGTCATAGACCATCCTTCCTGGACACAGATGACCATAACTACCACCAATCTGTCATAGACTGTCCTCCCTAGACATAGATGATCATGACACCACCAATCACTCCTAGACTGTCCTCGCTGGACACAGATCATCATGACCACCCTTAATCAGTCATAACCTCATCTTCCTGGACAGACAATCACAAAAACCACCAACTCAAAGATGGTCTTCCCTAAACAGATAATCATGGCCCCTATGGTTGTCATTTAGAATCAAACTGAGCATTCACGTATTTATTTGTTCTTTTGGAGATTGCCGTGGGCAATCTCCAGGGACACGTGTTACCTGGAAAGGAAGAGTTGGAAGACAGAAAATGTAAACTGTGATAAATCAGAACAGAAGAGGATAGAGATCTTCACCTCAAGAAGACAGTGTGACTCAGAGAGCACAGCCAAACCTGAAGGCAGGTATGAACACATCCAGAAAGAGAGAATGTGTCATCCAAAGAGTCTAGTGAAATGGAACAAAGAAGAAGAAATCTGTCAAGACCAGGTTGGGAGTTCATGCATAACCCTGCCCAGAGGAGGGCACACCCTGCCCAGCTGAGGTCAAGTCTATGTCTCCAAGGGCATGCACCATTTTTTTTTTTTTTAAACACAGTCGAGCTCTACTCCTACTATCTCTTGCTCCTGTGTTCACTGGTTAAGCCAAAGATGGGACAGTTGCTGGAATTATCTGCAGGTTCACTGGCAAGGGGACAATTTCATGCCGGAACTCAGTTTCTGAGCATGTTCAGACAACCCAACTACCAAAATGGACCTCTTAGAAGGGCCCTTCCTCCAAGAGACTTTGGGCGTCCTTGTACTGATGTTCTGGGTGAAATGGCATTGTGATTAGGGACAAATGCCAATTTCAAATTCATGAAAAATGATTCCATCAGGCAAGGGCAGATCGGTTAAAAAAAAAAAAAAAGAAGAAGAAGAAAAATAATAGCTACTTGGCAGGCATATGAAATATTCCTATTTATATTTTCCCTGTCTTTCCTCAATAATGACTTTGGAATGGAGCAATTAGCAGCTATAGAAGATAAAGCATACTGTCATATTTCAAGGCAAGAATGAGGTCAGGCTACAGGGTAATTGGGGCCAAGATAAAGTCATGAGAGTAAAAAATAATAAATCATAAAATATGGAATACGCTAGAATATTTCTCATTCCTTTCATTCATTAACACGCATCAGGTCAAGCCAGTGGCTGAGCCATAACTGTGACTTGCTTATTCATGGCCAGAAGGCTCGATTCAGGGGATGAGAACATGTTATGTGACAGATGTTTAAAATTCCTAGCCCTTCACACGTGAGTCATTACTGATCATTAACGAGTTGATGTCTTGCATTTGAGTCAATGGTTCCAAAGGGTCACTTAAGTACTCAGGCTGGATTTCGTTCTCCCATTAGCAGATCTGTTTCACTGGATACACCATTACTCAAGGTTACTTCTTCTTGTCTCCTTTCAAATTTACACCTGTTTCTACCTGGGTATTATTTCATGAAATTTAGATCTGCTTTATAACCTGCCATTTCTCATTCAAAAATGGCATTTAGCAGGCATTCTGCTGTATAAAAACAGACTCTTACTCCTTCCTTAAAAGCTAGTGATGACTGATAGTCATCCAACATTTCTGAAAAGTGAATCATCCTTTCTGGCAGTGGAGTCAAAATTCACCTTGAATAACCTTTGAAAGTCCCACATCTCGTTCCCAAATTTTTGCTGGAAACGAGGAATACAATGGAGGAAAATCTGTCTGCATTACTAAAAACAAATGGATTATCTTGCTCTTTCTTGTGTAGAACTCAGAGAATTTCACAAGGGATGGCCAAGACAAACCAGTTCAATCTTGTTTCGCAGCTCAAAAAGCTAAAATCGCAAGAGATGAGTTGATCTGTGCAGTGTCACATGACAAAGGATGGGCACATGGTTTCTGTTTATTGCTCTGTGTCCTAGCAGCCAGTCCTCACGGGCACGGCCACACCCGTCTTCCTGGGATGATATAGGTGACATAGGATTGCAGGTGCACCCCTACATGATTGATCTTGGGAAGACATGGATGGGATAGAGCTTCCTCCACGAAAACGTATTCTTTACAGAAGTACACACCTTCCTCCACTTACCAGACCATTGGGATGACATCCTGATAAACCCATCGTGAACTGAAAATATCCCAAGTCAAAATGCACTTAAAACTCAAAACCTCCTAGACATCATAACCTGCCTGACCCCTGCTCCCAACACTCATGGTAGCTACCGTTGGGCAAAGTCATCTGACACAAAGACTCTTTAATACTAACATGTGGATGATCTCATGCAATGCACTGAATCCTGAAAGGAACACGGAGGGGTTGTGTGGGTGCAGAATGGTCGCCATTGTGTGGGTTGTTGAGCCTTATGAGGCTGCTGGAAGCTGCGGCTCGCTGTCCAACGTCACGAGAGAAGATGGTACCCCACGTCCCTAGACCCAGAAAATGTCTCAATTCAACATCCCAAGCATACTTTCTACCAAACACAGATTGCTTTCGCAGCATCATACATTCGAACCATCGTAAGTGGAACCATCATAGATCAGGGACCTTCTGAATAACTCACAAAACTCCCTCCCCATTAATTCATTGGGTCTTTGGATCTCTTCTTCAGCATCCTCATTCTCCAGTTGACTTGGAGCAGAAGGTTGCACTCGCCATAAGGGTCTACAAACTAGATGTTTTAAGTGAAGCCATTCAAGGAAGGAAGGAAGGAAGGAAGGAAGGAAGGAAATTCTAAGAGGTGGGAGCCATGATAATACAATTACAAGACGGATGGGCAGTGGGTACGGTGGATCGCTCTGGATTCATAAGTTCCGTGCACCAAACGCAAAAGTGATTCGTAGAAACGCAACCTGGAAAATCATCTGCCATGTCTGTCCGACAAGGATAAACGGTGTTCGCAGAGAACCACGTTTTTACAACGTCTTCGTTTATTTGGACGTGTGCTTGTGTTTGAAAGTCAAACCGGGACGGGCACTACGGGTTTTTAAACGAAACGTCACATCTGGAAAATGATGACAGAAACCAAGTCCACGCCAATTTGGAAACACCTATGAATTTCGGCTCCGGATATGGAACTTTCCAGAGCTCCCGTATTACACAGGTGCATTTTCCTTCTGCACAACTGTCGCTGAACTTGACAGCCGAGAAAATATCTGAGGAAGAGCTTCTGCACCTACTTTCCCGAGGGCGTTTCCATCATAAACCCACCGAGGTCACGCGGGATCACACCTTCATGCCCGTGTACACATCCTCACATCCACCTACGACCTCGCAAATAAGTACTCCTAGACACATATCTGTCCCGGTCACTTTTGTACACAAACCAGGCTTTATTGCACACACTGATTGACTTTTCTTTTGGTTTAGCTTTTCACGGAAATAACCATCCTGCTAAATACCTTTTAGTTTAATTTCATTTACTTTTTTTGTTAAGATTTTGTCTGTTTATTTGGTAGAGACAGCGAGTGCAGAGCAGAAGTTGAGAGGGAGAGGCAGACGCTCTGTTGACCGGGGAGCCTGATGTGGGACGCGATCCCAGGACCCTGAGATCCTGACCTGAAGTAAAGGCAGATGCTAAACTGACTGAGCTACTCAGGCGGATTCCCTACCTTGTGAAAAATCATGAGGAAGGGAAGGGAAAGGGAAAGGGAACATGTGGCAGGTCGACCGTACCCCAGGCTGGAGGCATCTGGAACCCACAGGTCGTAGAAATCATACCAGGCATTTGCACGCATGCAGTGTAGATCCTAGGAGAGGTCAACAGGCAAATAAAGGATGTGGGGAATTAGGAGACCAGAGTTCACTGCAAATGGTGCCCTTTGCCATCTGCGTGGCTTTGAGCTGGAGGCCACTGAGCAGAGACAGAGGCAGAAAGACGCCCCCGGGAAGGGAGCGTCCCTTAGCCAAGGTACAGCAGACATTTTTGCAAAATGAGCTCGGCTGTGACTCCCTCTCGGGGGAAGGTTTTATGGCCGCACACGGGGCAGAAAGCTGGTGCCCCAGATAGAGCTGCCCGAGCACACACCTTACTGCACGTGTTTCCCTCTCTACCCCTGACCCGCCCTAGAAGTTTGCAACTCGGCCTCCGTCTTGGGCGTCTCTGCAAACTCTTTTTTATTACCACGCCTCATACCCAAGTGCCCACCTCAGCTTAGAGATGCTCTAAGCTCACTTCAAGCTCTGCCCCTCTGTGTAGGGGGGAGGCACCCTGGTCCCTCCCTGTCTGATTTCCTCCAGGTCATCTGTCATTTCGGAGAGCCCCAGCTGCAGAACTTTGGAGGGTCCAGAAAAAAGCCTGTCCCCCGACCCCCGCCCCACTCCGCTGCAGGCCCTGAGCTGGATCCTGGAGCAGAGAGAGGACACCCGTGGAAAAACCGGTAACGTCCGACTGAAGTCCGTGACTGAATTACAAGTAATGTTGTAAAACCCACGCTGGGTTTGTAGCTTTGACAAATGCACCCCACCCAAGGACGTGGACATGGGTGCAAATGCATCTCGGGACTTTCCGGTGCATCTCAAACTATGTCCAGATAAATTCTATTGCAAAAAAAATAATAATAATTTTTGCAAAAATAATTAATTTTACAAAGATCGGGCGGCTCTCTGTTTCAGGGTGAGTGCCAGAGCAGGAAGGAATGAGGAGCTACATCATGTTTCGTCTCCTAAACCCGACCCTGTGGGGCATGAGACGGGGAGCTCGCTGCTGTCCAGAATCTTCAGTCCATTCTGGTTGCATCCCTGTAGATCAATGACTATCTGCGGTGGTTACAGTAACAATGGACCTTCCAACGCTCTGCCAAAGTGGTTACAGTAACAACGGACTCAGAACATTCCATCTGCCAAAGTGGTTACAGTAACAAAATCCACACCACCCACAGCTTCCGTAGCATATCCCACCAACCCTGCTAAGGGCTGATGCCACGTAACAATAATGTATCACCCTGGCCTCATTCGTGGTAACAGATGTGTCCCATTAATTCAATAATGTATCACCCTGGCCTCATTCATGGTAACAATTGTGTCCCATTAATTCAAACTGTTTACAATCGTGCAAACCCTGGAGACGGTGGGGTATAGAACACCCTCTGGACTTCCTGTTTATTTTATTATTTTTTTTTTTCCTGTAAGCTGAAAATCCCTCTGAAAATTATTTTTTTTAAAAAAAGTGCTTTTTCTTTTCTTTGGATATTTGCATTTGGGTTTCTGGGTGTGTGTGCCATGCTCGAATTTTTGCAAAAGATGTAGCTCACCTTGGAAGTGGAGGTGCTGAGTTCCCTTATTCGCTGTGGCTAGGAAATGTGTGTTCTTTGCTTAGATATACTTTAATTTATTTTTTAAAAAATGTATGTATATATATACATTTTTTTAAAAGTAGGCTTCATGCCCAGTGTGGAGCCTAATGCTTGGTGAGACTTTTAAACACACCTTATTTTGCCTGCAATGTGCAAATAACAAATGTCTTTCCCCCAGGCCCAGCAGGAGACAGGCTGTAGGATTTCCTAGGGGATCAAGGACAGGATGCTTCACTTTCTGCCCCCCCAAGGGGGCTGCCTGGGAGGTCCCCATGAGGTCAGCTCCAAGAAACCAATCCCCACGTGCTGCAGGAACCCAGGCCGTAAATAGGGTTCTCTCCCACATGCATTCCTGGATGATCCCCTATGTCTCTGGGGAAGAGTGCCTTCCTGCAGGTTGGCTGACTTTTGCTGATGCACAGAGGTCCTCCCAGAGCACGATTTTAGGCCTCCAGAAAAGCCATGCCCCTTACTTTGTTTCCCGTTTCCCAGCATCAAAGCCGAGCGCCCCCGAACTCTTTGCTTGCAAAACAAAAAGGTCAGGATTTGTGGGAAAAGGGAACCGAGGGACTTAAAGTCTAGACAGACCTTGCAGGGAGCACGTGAATGTTGACTGATCCCCGCCTTCGGGGGCAGAGCGCAGGCTCTGTCAGGCTCCAGCCCCTACCTCCCCCCACCCCATCAGGGCCTCAGCCTTTTCTCTCGCAAAACGAGGACAATAGTAAGGAAATCCGGCTTCCCAGGCGCTGTGGGGCCTATGGGAGCTGCAAGGCTGAATAGGGTTTCTTTTTGCAGACCCTAGCACAAGGAACATTAGCTAATCTTCCCAGTAGGATTCTTTGTGGAGGGATCAATAGAAGGAATAATTCATTATTTTTAGACAGAGAGGTTTTCTTCTTTAGTTTTGTTTTGTTTTTTGGTAAACGGGTCAGCACAAGGATTCTTGCATGCTAACATTTCCCTGGAAGCAATGATTCATTATTTTTAGATACAGAGAAATAGATGAGATATATATACACACACACCTTCCTATTATACACATGCACACACTCTATGGGTTTTAAATCCACATGTATAAATATTCATAAGCATATATACATATATAAAATATATATAAACATATGTACACATATATAAATATACTTATGTATTTATATTTATTTTCAGATTCTACATATTTATGTACAGATACACATATATGCTATCAGTTAAATTTAACGTTTATAACTAAGATGCATACATACTATAATAAACATTACATTATATATGTACATATTCTAAATGCACATACACCCTCTTAGCTATATTTAATGTTTATAACTATATATATACATACTATATAGAAACATGTAAATTTTATACATAAATACACATGCATGTGCATCCTATTAATTATACTTAATATTTATAATGAATATATACGTGGACAATATATAATTATACGTGTAATGCTCCATATATGCACATATATATAAGCACACACATACCTACAGACTGAGAGACTGATTATAAGAAATTGGCTGATGCAGTTCGGGAAGCTCACAAGACCCAAGATCTGTAGGGAACTTTGGCAAGATGGTGCCCCAAGATTCCTACCCGTTGGTGCCGTTCTCATCCCAAAGCCAGCAGGCTCAACACACGTACACTCCGGAGGCAGGAAAACTGGTTCAAAAGCAGCCTGGGAGGAGCAAGTCTTATCTGGGGGAGGTCTGCCTTTTTGACGTAGTTGGACCTCCTTCAACTGATTGGATACAGCCCACCTACGTCAGGGAAGGCCATCTGCTCTACTCCTCGTCGCTTCCTGAAACAGTCTCACACAGACACACACAGAACCATGTCTCCCCAAACGTGTGTGCAGCCTACACACCTTCCCATCCCCTGCTCTGCTGCAGTCCTCCATCTCAGTGCACGGAATTGACCGCTGCCAGGTGTGCTGGTTAGCATTACCCCAACTTGGAAAAGCTGTGGAGCCCAGCTGTCTGGTCAAATGCTAGTCGCAGTGTTGTTGGGTGTGTCTTGCCAAAGGGATGAACAGTTACAATCAACTGACTTTTAAAAAACTAGATGATTCTCCACAAGGTGGGTGGGCCTGGTCCAATCAGTTGAAGACTTTAAGCAAAAAATAAAGAGGAGGAAGAAAAGGAAAAAGAAAAAAAAACAAATCGGGCTCTCCCCAAGAAAAGGAGATTGTACCACAGCTCCCATCCTGCTGCTTCGCAGAATCCTGACCCCAGACGGCAACACCAACCCCTACTCTGGCTGGCAGGCGTACCCTACAGATTTCACAGTGGCTGGCCCCACAACTGATTGCATGAGGCAACTCCTTAAGATACGCCTGCACATGCCTATGTATCCTATTGGCTCGGTTTCTCTGAGGAACCGTGACCAAGGCAAAGGTAAGCAGAGGCAACCAGCCCTCACCCCTAGTCCCAGGGCATTCCCCCAGGTAAGGAAGAGGTACCCTGGGCGGAAATGCAACTCAATGCCATGCCCAAGGAAGTTGCGGGGATAGGAGTACCGGTGCATTCAGAATTATAGGATCAGGACTGGATGCCCAGGGTGTTCTGGGGTCGTTTTCTGGGGGCGTGTTTCACCGTAAGTGGGGTCTGCCATGCGACTGCATGGGTGTGGGGGTGGGGGGGCCGTGTGGACAAGGCAGTAACATCTCTGGTGGACAGGTGCAAGCATGGCGTCCACAGTGTCATTACCCACAAGGGTCTATTTCTACCCTGTATATGACAGTACCTGTCCAGTCCCAGTCCTCCAGGGGAGGGGCCTGTGCCGTATATATGGTAGCATATGCCCAGCTCCAGCTTCCAGGTAATATGGAGTCTACCGTATATACGGTAGCATATGCCCAGCTCCAGATCTCCAGGTGGTGTGGACTCTACCGTATATACGGTAGTATATGCCCAGCTCCAGCCTCCAGGTAATATGGAGTCTACCGTATATACGGTAGCATATGCCCAGCTCCAGAACTCCAGATGGTATGGGCTCTACCGTATATACGGTAGTATATGCCCAGCTCCAGTCCTCCGTTGAGTGGGACTCTGCCGTACATATGGTAGTATATGTGCAGTCGCCCTTGGTCTGGTCAGGTGGACTCTACCGTATATATGATACCTTGACTGTGTTCTCCATGTTGCAACAACGTCACCGAAGGGGCACGGGCTGCATCTATATCCTCAAAATGAGGTGGTGCTTTTTTTTTTTTTTTTTTTTTTAATTCTCTGGTAAACTCAGTTAAAGTTGCCGAAGTGATTCATCATTCCCTCACATTCTTATTTCTTGTCCCTTCTCCATGTGACATGACCCTAGAGATTTTCCGACCATTAAGTTGTGACAGCATTTCTTTATGATAGAATAAAAGCGCGTTTTGCAATCTTTGCTGAGCGTGGCTTTTTTCCAAATCTCGGTTAAACTTCGCTGTAAGTGATTTATCTTCCTCGTCCACTCTGGAAGGACCCACATTTCCCGGCGGGATGTAATGGAAGTGGATGTTTACAGCTCCGACTGCTTTTGGCTTTGATGTTGACATTTCCAAATCTTTCACAGATTCCTGCGTCTACATTTCCTCCCCCCACCATGTATCCAAAAACCAATTCTGGGAAAACCACCCATTACCTCATTATGTGTCCGAGTGCCTTGTTCTGCAAAGACGCTGACTAGTCACAGCGGCGCTTGAGCTCACGGTGTCTGGGCTTTATCTGGCTTTCTAATTCTTCAGACCTGGTGATGTGACCTGCGGAGCTCAGCCCTTGACTATGCCGGCGTCCAAGACACTGAGTCATAACTTATCGCGTGTTATCAAGACCCCTTCTCCCTCCTTATGCCTTTCGTGGTCCTGCATGTTTCTCGCTCACCAGTTCTGCGGATGCTGTTGAGAAAATCCACAAAAGGTGCAGAAACGGGAGGTGAATAACGCAGAGGCACAAAGGACTCTGTGATGTTCTTGTCTCTGAGTCACTTGTAAGAAAGATACGGTGACTACGGGATGGCATTGACCCAAAGGAGCCTGGCCAGCAAAGGGCAGGGACCCACTGCTGGAGCTCTGTTTTTAATCTTTTCATCTGATGCTGAAATTTCTCCACCTTTCTTTTTCCCCCCAGAACACATTTGACCGGCAAGCCTAAGGTTGAGTCTACCTTGATTCCAACCTAATTGTATTTTGAATCAATATCCTTGTTTTATTTTTCAGTAGGTTGTCCCCTTCAGCGTGGAGCCCCATGCAGTAAGACCTGAGCTGAGATAAAGTCAGGTGCTCAAAGAACTGATCTACCCAGGTGTTCCGAATCAATATTCTCTTTGAGGACCAGCGAATTGTTGCTTATAAACCCAGACACACACATGCACACAAACACACCCCTGAAGTCCCTTTACTTGCACACATTCTTGTTCATCGGGTCTCCTCCCCCTTTTCCTGGGTCTGAGCTCGGGCTGACTCGGGTCATATAATTTGCCTATGTTGGCCGGCTCTAGACCAAATTACACGCTGGGTACACTTTTCTTCACTTCTCCCAGCCCTGCTAGTTCGGTCTGTGGCCTCTTCTCCCTAAAACCCGCCCCTGCCTCTCTCCCACTCACAATGCGTGTCTTTGTTCTGTCGGTCCTGGGCAAAGTAACCTAAAACGCTCGCTCACCATGAGGTATTTGAGGCTTAGAGAGGTACAGAAGCCTTCCAAAAACACCCAGAGTTTCAAGCCTATAGAAGGGTAAAAACACACACGATCATGACACATGGTTTTCATCTCAAGGACTAAAATAATTTGAAAGAGGTCAGCATTTTTAAAATTAATTAGTGCTCTGCCTCTTGCTGAAAAACCAGAGAATCGTCTGTTGTGCACCAAACTGAGGTCATGATTTCCTTTCTTTTTCCCCCTTCTGTTTTTTTTTTTCTTTTTTTTTTTTTTTCTTTCTGTTCAAGCAGATGGTTTGCATTAAAAATGATACTGGCTAAGGGAATTTTTCAGCCTTCAGGGAGATGTCTCCAGCTGGAGTTTCGTGAGATCCCACTCCAGTGTTTGGGAGCCCGGACATAGTCACTGCACTGGGAGACATGGTTTGTCTCGTGCCCCCTCCTGGGGGATACCCCAGCCCGATGCCAGCAAGAGACAGCTTGCACCCCAAGACAGGCTCACACAAATCCCCAGAAACCTGCTCGCTTGGAGGTTTGCTCACGGAGCCAGCCAGACCCCTGCGCACAGACACAGCTGATTCTTCCCAGCACAGAAAACCCAGTGCACGCCGGACACAGGAGAACTCGACAGATAGAAGAAAAGGAAAATTCCCTGAGCTCAGACACGTCCATGACCATCACTCCCGACAAATGCTCCCAGATCCTTTCCGTGGAGAGACCCAAATATCCAAATGGGCCACGGCCACATCAGATGGACAGACAGAGCTCGGACCCATGACCAGCAAGCAAGCTCCCCACACAGCCCCCTAGCCCCCGAAGCCATCAGCCCCAAATATCCAGGATTTGAATCAATGACTGCCAAAGTCCCTTAAGTGTCTCCTGTTTTTCCTCCTTAGGATCCACCCCAGTCTGTACAATATGCTCTCCTGACTGACCTCATAGGATGTCCTGCTTTGCATGAGCTGATACGACTTTCCTCCCGGGCCAGCAGCCCCTAGCTAGGACGCACCTGCCTCCTCCCTTTTACCCCGGAGTCTCTGCACAGCACCGATGACGGCGGCCGACTCCTCCACAAGCTCATCTTCAGGAGTCCCTCACCGTATCTCTACATCTTTCGCGAAGGGTCCCCTGGTCCCTATTTTCAGGGCCCCATGTTTGCCTTTACAAGCTGTGTCACTTGCCATGCCTTACTAGCAGCCTGAACCCACTCCCCTTTTCTCCCTTCTGGAGAGCTGTCACCTGTCACACACCTGGCAGATCCCTCCCAGTGTCCCGGCCTCCGTTCCCATCGCCCACGTCCTCTGCAGTAGCTCTGCAGACTTCTATCCGAATCCCGTCTCCTGACGCATGTGCTGGAGGGACCGGGTCAGCCTCCATATTCACAGACGAGCAAACCCTCTGGGCTTGCGTGTTGAATGTCTCCCTTCTGATTTGTCCAATCTCCCCTTCACAGGCTTTCGTATTGCTCCCCTGGATTTCCACGCAACACACTTCGTCATGGCAAACACGATCGTATCTGCAATTTCAACGTATTTCCTGACGTCCCCAGAGAACTGGCTTCGCCCCACGGTCTGTGCATGCCGTAAGTTGCTTTTCGCCATAGAATCAACCAAATCATGCTGCTAGGGATGCCTGAGACGGCCTTGTTTTTTACAGACATTGGGAGAACCTGGAGGAACACCTGCCAGGTTCGAGCGGGGGATGGTTCTCAGCCTCACGAGAGCCACCACGGACGGCATCAGCTTCAAGACAGATTCGCGTCTGGGAGTCCAAGTAGCCAATGAGCCAGACGTTTCCCTCCCGGACCTCTGAGCCTCCAGCAAAGCTTCTGAGGCTTTGAGATGGATGGGGAAACACGTAGCTCAAATCGGCTTGAACACCTGTAAACATTTCTTCAGGGATCCAGACAGCTGATATTTCATGAGTGCCGGTATCAGTCACTTCCAAAAGCATGACAAAGGACAGAGTCATTGGACGTGACTGTGGTTTTCGCAGAAGACACACACATCCCAGCTTCCCACTGATTTCTTTGTATGTGTGTGTGTTTGTGTGTGTTTATAGATTTTTTAAAGTCATCTCTACCCGCAGCATGAGACTCAAACTCACAACCCTGAAGTCAAGGGTCTCACGTTCCAAAGACAGGGCCAGCCAGGAGCCCCTGCCTCTGATTTCTGACAAAGTCGTTGCTGTCCACATGAGGACCCATGAGGATCCATGAGGACCACGGCCATTGCATAGACACAGCCTGTTCCCACAAAGATGTCGAAGCTTGTATACATGGATCCTTAAGTAGAAAAATGTAGATATGTATGTTTATTTTTGTAAAGTATAAAGAGGAAATTACTCTTGAAACAGAGCACATGCTTGAATGTCCAGAGAAGTCTAGGTAGCTTGTTTTCCACACGTCTTGTCCATCGAGAGCCTCCCTTCCAGGTGGCTGGAAAAGCAAGCCAGTCTGGGAGCAGATCCTATAACCCATGTCAGCTGACAGTGTGCTGACCTTGCCCCACACCGCTCACCCGTGTGCAGCTCACGCGAGCAAGGTGCACGCGTGTCCAACAGGTGCATGAAACCGCAGTGACGGATCTCTCCAAACCTATTAGGATGGGTATCACGGAGAAGACACGTAAGACGCCAGGGGTTGGTCGGAACGCGCACACAAAACAGCCTGAGCCACAAAATCTATCCTTGTAGGATGATTTGACTTGCGGACACCATGGTCATGCCGCATGCTTATCGCCTTGTGCTAGGAAGTGACATTCCTCCTACGAGTCAGTGAGGTGACCAGCCCCTGCCCAAAGGGAGAGAAACATGCTCCTATTTGAAAAGATCACTCTCCAAAGCCTAGCCTCCCTTGCTGGATCTGTCTTTATTAGGAACTCTCTTCTCGTGACCTACCCCTCCAGAGTCAATCTCGTGGCCCAGCATTTGAAGGATTCTCCCCAATTTTAAGTCTGCGAGCCATTGTCTATCCAAATGCCTAACAGGAAAACGGGCATCTTTGGAAACTCCAAGTGCCAGAGAATCCCCTGGGCCTGGGAAGCGTTTCCCTACCACAATTAGCATACTGGGGGCCCTAACCCCAAACCAGAGCCTCAAACTACCCCACCTCCCCACTGTGGTTTCAACCTTCTGTTCTCCGAAAACATCAAGATTCTTCAACCTTTGATCTTCTCCCAACACACGTAATAGGTAACCTTGGTCATATACTTCCAGGAAAGGCCACACCCGTCAGCAGGGAATTCATCCCACTTCTTGCTTCTGGACCCACTGACCTCCTTGTACCTCCTTCCCATCTTCTTGCAGAACATGATACGAGATGGGCCCTTGCACGCTGTTGTGGGTTGAACGGTGTCCCCTCTTCAAAATGCATGTCCACCTGGAACTTCAGAACAAGACTTTCCTTGGAAAGAGGATCAATGCTGGTTAACATGAGGTCATCCTGGAGTAACATATGCCCTGAATCCAATGGCTGGTGTCCTTTGAAGAAAAGGAGAGGACACAGATCTTGAGAGGTGCTTGTGAAGACAGAGGCAGAGAATGGGGTGATGCTTCTACAAACCAGCCATATGAGAAGGAAAATATTTTTCCTCCACCCTGTTAAGTTCTGTACCTGAGGCCCACAAATTAAACTGATAATAGACTCATAAGAGAACAACTAGATTTAATTCTATACTTATATGCCTGTGGGACTTCACAAAGAAAGATAGAGCTGAAGGAGGCGGTTGGGTGATTAGGGTTTGTGTAGCAACTTAGACTAAAAAAAGGAAAAGGAGTTTGGGCTTCCTGTAGGAGGATGCAAGTTATGAGAAGGGTGGGGGAAAAGTGTGTGATAAATAACATTGTCTTGGGTCACCTGGGTGGCTCAGTGGGTTAAAGCCTCTGCCTTCGGCTCAGGTCATGATCCCAGGGTCCTGGGATCGAGCCCCGCATCGGGCTCTCTGCTTAGCAGGGAGCCTGCTTCCTCCTCTCTCTCTCTGCCTGCCTCTCTGCCTACTTGTAATCTCTGTCTGTCAAATAAATAAATAAAATCTTTTAAAGAATAATAAATAAATAAATAACATTGTCTTGATATACATGTAGGACTCCCTTAGGTAGTAAGAAATGTCTCCAGAACTAACTGTCTTTCTGGTAAAAGACATCTCTGCAAATGCAGATTTCTTTTTACAAAAGGGAAAACTTGTATGCTCTGTTTTTAGGTACTTAAGGAAAGGTAGCTTTCCCTGCCTCTGCAAACTTGCAGTCACCTTTAGATCACGATATACATGATACTTGATTCTTCTATGTGTGCCTTTGAATTTGAAAATTTGTTTTTCTCATTCTGCATGTTTTAGACCATTTTATTTTTCACAGCCAGCACTGTGTACGAGGATAAGTTTAAATAAACGTCAATCTGAGCAGAGTCCGTCTGCTGGTAACAAAGGTCCCTATTGGGTTTTCTCATCCAGCAGACAAGTGTTTCATATCATCTATGTTCCCCCTACTTGGCTTTCACTGACCTAGCGAAACATTTTCAGGCCAAACAGCCTCAACTGAGCTAGAAAGCTGGGTCCACTCGGTGGTGTCCATGGGCCGCCCTGAATGCCAGTGACCTTCCTAATTCCCCTCGTCGCTGACCCTGCAACACACCCCGGGGAACACCAGCTCTCCTGCTGCCTAGAACACTGGCCGCTTCCATCCCTTCTCCAAAATGAAAACATAGAATGAAAAGTAGAGGTCACTCCCTGAAACCACAGGTTTTGAGAAAAACTTTGTGTTCTTCCAGATAAGGCTTATGCGTTCCCAGTTTGGAAGATTTAAGAGAAATAAAGTGGAAAGCCAGAAGCCCCGAGGGGTCTTATACGGAAATGGACTGCAGTCACAGACAGGAGGAAAAGAGAGTTCAGGTTAATCCTGTACGAATGGGGATTATAGACACAGGAGCCCCACATACGGAGGTGACTGAAGGCAGCCACTTCTGTCCGTTTCATACAAAGAAGTAACACATTGGTCAGGAATCTACAGGGCAATCAAGATTGGGCTGGGACACCAAATCCGGAGAAAAAACACAAGCATTGTGTATGTAGCCTGTTTGGCCCTGCTTTCGCGTCCAGACATCAGGACACCTCCCCACATCTAGGTGGTGGGCGGCCACCTTCCCCAGCGCACACTTCTCTCCTGCATCCAGGCCACAGATGGGATCCCCGTGTGCACTGGCAGTGTCCTAACCAATTTTAATTCAGAGCTGGCACATTTGGGGGTGACCAGCCCCAAACCCCAGCAGCCTCCCTCATGACCTGGATTGAGAAAAATAAAAAGCCGAACGTCTTTGCCAACAAGCTAGACCTATCTGCCATGTTCTCTGTAGTGAGAAAAACAGGCAGCCAAGCCTCACCCAGAGTGAAGATGCAATACCGGAGCTTAAAATGCCTGAACACCATGAACCTCCACGTAGGACACTAAGGGATGGAGAAGGCAGGTGTCCCGGGTCCCCTAAAATTATGCAAATAATTCTAAAGACTGTCGGCACACCTCAGTGGTGGGTGCTGGACAGTCCTACAGTCTCTGAACGCCCCTCCTTGTGATGGGGAGAGTATTCCAAACATCACAGGGAGAAAAGACAAGTGTCCCCTTAGCAGCCTGATGCTCAAAAAAACAAAAATCCTCGGATCAACCCATTCTTGACTCTTGGAAAATCACAGCAGAACTCACACCTGACTGCACCATCTTGGTGGATGCACGGCGGCGGCACAGAAACCAGCCTGCCCCCCTCACCACCGGGAGCAAGACTGAATTCCCGGATGCTTGGGAGGAAAAATCCTGTGGAAGGGGTCTTGAAGAGGAATGGGATTGGATCCGGGAGATTTGTGTTCCCTGCTCTGCAGCTGGCTGGTTTCCATCCCTCCTGGGAGACCCCCAGGGTCTTTGTATAAATAAATGCAAGTCCCCCACCTCCTTAGGTGGGGGTGGAGCTCCCATGGAGGCAAGCTCAGATCTGCAAAATGCATGGGGAGCTCCCTCCCCAAAGCCAGGTGTGAGCCACCCTGCTGAGCTGCAGAGAGCAAAAGTCTCTACATTTGATAGACAATGACATACACAAAGAGACAAAGAAACAAGACAAAGAGAGGGGGAGGCAGGGAGGTCCATCTCCATGGGCAGCTACATTTAAAAAGCCAACATACCCCAGGCCTCACACTAGACAGAAAATAAATCCCCATAGGAGTCTGATAACTAGATTCTCTCTGTTCCCCAGGAGAGCAGATGGAAAGCCCCAAATTATTTTTCTCCGTCCTGACTCATCAGGGAAATTCCTCTCACTTTGTGGCAATCATGGGCGTGCCTGTCCTAATTTAGGGCCCAAGGGGACGCCGGGTGTTTCTCCATGATTTTCTGGGAGAGGTGGACAAGGACGCTGGCGGGAGGCATCGGGGTGCCAGTGGACTGGTGTTAAGGGGAGGGCCCCTTCCCAAAGCAGGCATTCACTCTCAGGTTCCAGCTGCCAGCTGGAAGGTCTGTTTTATGCCCTTTTATCTTTCTTGAGACGCTTTTTGCACATTCTGAGTCAGAAGAGCTCTCTGTGAAATTCCTTCTCCCTCCCCCCAGGCTCCACGGTCAAGGACCACCCCTCTGAGGATGATTTGGAAATGGGGGGTTGCCTCTTGCTGTTTTCAAAATGATTGGAGCCTGCCTGTCAGTTGTGTGGGGTGTCCTGGGGCTTTGCATAACAAGCAATCATGCAACCTTATCCAGGAGAAGGAGCACTGCTCCCCTCATGCCCAGACAGAAGAACCTTGAAAAATCATCTGAGTTTCCAACTGTCCTCGGTTTCACACAGGAAGCAAGTCTGCAAACACACAGAGGAAGATTTGCTGGGAACATATACGAAGTTCACATGCATGGGTCCCAAGCAGGACAATGTCACCTTAAAAATGACTGATAATACATGGAGAGGTTTGCTGACATTTGAACTTCTCCAAACTGTTTAATAGCGGTAAAATATTTCTGTCCCCCCCACATTACCGTGCCTCACATGGACGGAACATTGTTGCCAACTTTCAGAAAGTTCATTCGGGCCATTTTAGCAACTGACCGTCTGACTCAACATCCAAAAATTCTTGGTGAAACGCTCCACAAATCAGTGAGACCTGTTTTCAGAATTATGAATAAAGTTAAGAAACCACCCTTGGATAACAGTCTTTTATACGCCATAGAACGAGATCTCACTCCAGAAAAAAAGGGTTCTCAGACATTTTTACACTACCTGACGTGTCTGTATAAGTTTGGATTCAAGTAAGTGACAAAACTGAATGATTAAGCAATAAAATACCTGTACATGAATCTATGTATAATTTATTATCTATTATGTATCAATCACATCTATGTCTCTTCTATCAACCTTCAATCTGTGCATCCATCATCCATCCATCCATCCATCCATCCAACTATCCATTCCTCTATCTATCATCTATCTATCCATCATATCTAGCTAGCTATCCATCCATCCATCTGTCCTATCCTATCTTATCTACATATCCATCCATCATCTCTCCATCTGTCTGTCCATCCATCTATCTATCTGTCCTTCCATCTTTCTACCCATCTATCTATCCATCCATCTATCTACCATCTATCATATCTATCTATCCATCATGTGTCGTATCTATCTGTCATATCTGTCCATCCGCCATACATCCATCTGTCCATCCATATCGACCTGTTATCTATCTATCTGTCCACCCACCTATCCATCAGATCTATCTATCTCTTATCTATCTATCCATCCATGCATCTGGTATACCTAGCCATCCATCCATCATCCATCCATCCATCCATCCATCATCCATCCATCCATCCATCCATCTATCATCCACCCATACATCCATCCATCATCCATCCATCCTATCACTCTATGTATCTATCTATCCATCCATCTTTCTATTATCTATCTATCTACCTACCTTCATCTATCACCTACCTATGCATCTACACGGTTTCATCCCTGTCCCCAGCATTGTATGGATGTCATAATGTGAACACAAGCAGCCACCACGTTTTCAGCAGCATGTGCTGTGTAGGAGGCACTTGCAAAGAGTCCACATTCCTTTCTCGGCAGGAAGTGACCAGAGCCCTTTGGCAATGAAGCCTGCTGAGCTCTGATTCCATTTGGATTTAATAAATGATTCCATGTAACTCTGCAAAAAAAACAACAAGTGAGTCTAGATTTCATGCACGGTGACAAGATCTGGGATATGCATCAGCAAGAGAGAGGCAATGATGAACTTAACATTTGTCGGGTATAAATAAGATTTGCCATAGGTTTGTGTGTGCGTGTGTGACCCAATTATAGTTTCAACATCAATTTAAAAAATTACGCTCTCTGCTTTTGTTAAGGGTCAGTGATGCCTTATGGTTTATGGTATATCCATCTGTTCAGAATTTTTCCAACATTTTAACAATTTCCGTTAATATTTCAACTCCACGAGTGATGTTTAGAAAACTAAAAAGAGTTTAGACTCTGGGCTGATCCCACCGTTTCAAAAGCACTAGTTGGGCTTATAGTATTTGAAGTGGAAGAATTTTTTTTTTTTTCCATGGGAGTGGAATTTCCACATGACTCTTAAAAAGCACCTATGACCCATGAAGGGCAAGATAAAATGCTTCCCCTAGAATTTCAGTTGGCTGTATACAAAGCATTGGCAAACCTGGACAGACACAAGAACCAAGGGTGTTTGTTTAATTTTGCCAATAAGAAGAAATGGTAGACATAGGTTAATTTCATTGTGGTTTTTTGTTTTGTTTTTTTTGGGGTTTTTTTTTTGTGTTTTTTTTTTAAGATTTTATTTACTTACTTGACAGAAAACACAAGCAGGGGTAATGGCAGAGGCAGAGCGAGAAGCAGACTCTCTGCTGAGCAGGGATCCTGACGCGGGACTCGATCCCTGGGATTGGGACCTGACTTGAAGGCAGATGCTTAACCAACTGAACCACCCAGGGTTCCCTAGGCCTGCTTCTTTGTACCAAAACTTTTGTGCATCTGCATGAAACCTGGGCCCTCACGTATCTTCTGGGCTTACACATTTGTACAACTCAGGTTAGCATAACATCTAAGATGAGGTATTCCAAAGAACCATTTCAGAGTTTCCCTAGAATAGCCATTTTATACATTCAGCTACTCTTGTATTGTCAGTATCAATCCATTTCCTCCAAATTGTAAAATTATTTCCTTTAAAAAAGAAGAAGAAAGAGGAGAAGAAGAAGGAGGAGGAGAAGGAGGAGGAGGAGGAGGAGGAGGAGGAGGAGGAGGAGGAGAAGAAGAAGAAGAAGAAGAAGAAGAAGAAGAAGGAGAAGAAGGAGAAGAAGAAGAAAGAGAAGAAGAAAGAGAAGAAGAAGAAGGAGAAGGAGAAGGAGAAGAAGAAGAAGAAGAAGAAGAAGAAGAAGAAGAAGAAGAAGAAAGGGGAGGAGAAAGAGGAGGAGGAGGAGAAGGAAAAGAAGGAGAAAGAAGAAAAAGAAATGTGTTTTCCTTTAGGTCAGAATCAGCAAGCTTTGTGTTTAATGAAATGAAATCCTGAAACTTCCTCTGCCTTCCTTTTTCTACCCGTTTCCAACCAGCTACTTTTTCCATTGACGTCGACATGGACATGGAATTCTGTTCCCTCGGAAATTATATTTCTCTTGCTGGTTCTGAAGCATAAAAGGTGTCTGGTGAGTTGGCAGGAGGTAGTGAGGTTTTAACAACTTCTGACTTTTCCTCAAATTCATCCAAGACTCAAGTCAAACCAGTAACCATCAATTCCCAGCTATTGAGGATAAAGAATCATTAAAGAAGTGTAGAGATTTTAAAATATTGTTAAAACATCCAAATGGTGGGTTCAGGAATAGCAGTTTGTGATCTGTGCCCTTTTGACCCTCAGAAACACCTGGAAACCCAGTAAAATCCAACTGGCCACTGGGCAGATACCTAATATGGAAACTTTCATCATTTAAATGACTCCTAAAATACATGTTTAAGTCGTCACCTCAGAACTTTTCAAACTGACCTTATTTGGAAAAAAAAAAGAAAAAAGAAAAAAGACTTTTACAAATGGAATGAAGTTAAGGATCTCGAAATGAGGTCATTTTGGTTTACAGTGGACCCTAAATCCAATGATGCTGTCTTTATAAGAGACAGAAGAGGAGATTCGGGGAGGAGAAGCCATGTGAGGATGAAGGCAGAGGTGGGAGGGATGTGGCCACCAGCCCAGGGATGTCTGGAGGCCCAGAAGCTGGAAGAGGCAGGAGGGACCCTCCTTGGAGGCTCTGGAGGGAGCAAAACCCTGCCCCGGCCTGGATCTCAGACTTCTGGTCTCCAGAGCTGGAGGAGGATGCATTCCTGTGGTTTTAAGACACCTCGTCTCTGGTCATTTGCTACAGCTGCCCCAGGACACTCCTACGGACATATCCTGGATCTCTTGGTCTCTAAGTTTTTAGCAACACCCATTTCCTTGTTCTCTTTTTTGCAGGCATCCCTCCTGGGTGAAGGAAGACTGGGCACCTGTTTGGAAATGGGACTGTGAGTGCCTGGCCTCTCAAAGGTGTGTGGGTGTCCAGCTGAGTCTTGGTTTCCTGGCCTAAAAAAATTGTTCCCCAGAGCTGTTGCCATCTCTGCCACATCCTGCCTGTCTTGCCATCTCTGTCTCCAGGGAAAGCCATAGCATTGCACAGAGACGGGAACGGATGGGACACCCCACTTTCTACCCACCAGAGGTGCTTCATGGGCAAAGTTAAACAGTCAGGGTAGAATCTCAGATTCAAACCACCGTCATCACGATCATGGAAAGAGTGGCCCTCGATGTGGGGGCAAGTGGGACTTTGAAATGATTTCATTCACACCAGCAGGCTCTTTCTTTTATTCCTGTTCCTGCTGGGCAATATCGGCATTCTACAAATCCCCCTTCGGGAGGAATCCCCATGTGGTCTCTCCTGGGCTCACCTACAAAGCAAGCAAGTCTATGCCATGTAGAATGGGAACGTGTCTCTCTCTTCCTTGGCTTTTGACTGTGCGAGGGAACAAAACCAGGGAGTTCCCCTTCTCATCCCCAGACCAATGGTGCCTCTCATCCAGTCCTCACCATGTCCCATCTCTTTGGTGCTGGACAATTGGTGGCCCCACCTCAGACTTGGGGCTTTCCCCTTGTGCGTCCCTCCCTCCAGCCGCCATCTTTGCAAATGGCGCCAGTATCCCTCCAGCGGCAGCAGGAAGTCATCTGCAATAAGCATCTTTCCTTCCTTTGCATTCCTCCCCCCAAACCAACCAACAGCAAGTTGGTTTCCTTCTAATGGTGGTTTACGTTGGAAACCCGGGCTCCTTTGCCATCTCTAATACCAATCCTGTGGGTGAGACCACTGTCATCGACCACACATCCTGCTATCTCTACCATCTCCCCTCCTGTGCCTGTGTCCTGTGTTTTATCTCCTACCTCTCATGGCTCAGCCCCCACAGCAGCCAGGCTGGTGGCCAGATAAAGCCCTGCCCTCCTTCAATCCCACCAGGCCTTCCCTGCTCCTTTAAACTGCTGTGAGGGACCTCAACCATGTTTTCTCCATTTCACACATGACTGAAGGCAGCTGCTGGAAGCCACCCATCTGGGGTCATAAACCCTAGCTGCATGCCTTTCCCCCACCATGGGTCTTTACAATGTCAGCTCCTTCCCATCCTTGAGCGTCAGCCTAAATATAGCTCTTATCTTAAACATCAAGAGCATTGGGTACAGCGTTACACACACCTGGTCCCACCTCAAATGTCAGAGATGCTTTTGATAAGGACCGAAGCTCGTCCCAGAGAGCCAAGGCAGGTCTTGGAGGAGACTTGCGGGGGGTGGGGGGTGGGAATCACCTGCAATCAGGGCGGACTTCCTGATGGTCACCTATGCTCCCACAGGGAAGCCCCTCTCCCCAGCGATGACCACACCTGTCCTAACACTCTGCCGTCCTCATTCCCACACCCATAAGGATTTTGAAAGACAGAGCCCAGGGTTTTCATTCCACACGGTGCTCCTCAAATGACACAGCCTGTCTTGACCCCCAAACAGGACGCCCCAGACTGAACTTGCACACGTAGCTACGGCTCAGACTGAGAACCCACAACAGTAGGTTCAGATGCACGAAGCCTGTCTTTGCAAACATGCAAATTGTGCATATATTTTTCTTTTTTAACAATTAGCTGTCTGAAAGGGTCCCTTAGGCAGAGACTTCAATTTGGCTTTCCAGGGTAATAGGGTGTCTGGATCACTCATTAATATTATGCTAAAAGGAAGCAGGGATTTCCTTACAGTTAACAAAGGATACCGGGGAGGGAGGTATGGGGGGATATTTGCATTTCCCTAGTGGAAGTTTTACTTGACTCTTATCTAAATGCCATAGAAAATTGCACAGAACATGCCTAGGGAGGCGGCAGCAAGCTCTCCAAGTCAGAAATCCATATTTTCTATCCCGACGCCCATCCCACAGAACGCCCCTGGAAAATATCCATTGTCACCTTGACACCATCCAGAGGTGGTTGACCAACTGTCCCTCACCCCAAAAGCCCCTCCCTGAGGAACGCAGACGCCCCACTTGATTGTCCTTCTTGAATACTTGGGCTATTTCTGGACAGCTCGCTCTGTCCTGGACACTCGCTCTGGCTGGACACTGGCGTTGAGTACCAGAGGTTACATAACGCTACCTCCAAGGGTCTTTCCCATCTATAAATCCATCCAACTTGGGTTTTCCTTCTGAAACCCACCAGCACCCAGAGTCACATTTCATGAGCAATCTGGATTGTAAAACACAGTGTTTTAAACGTCTAGACACATTTTCCCCAGATCGGAAGTGTAGACGCTGAGTGCAGCAGCAAAGCATATTGGGACTATATGTGTGGATATCCCACCTTGAGTTATCATTCTTTCCCCCGTCTCTTGAGCAAGAGAGTCTCAAGATGGGAGAAATGATACATCTGGGCTCCACGTTTCTCTGGATTCTTCTAGGCATCTGATTAATGCATCACCATAGTCAGGAGGAACCAGCAAAACACATCACAGACTTTACTTGGAATCAACGTATTAATGAGCTTAGAAAAATCCAGATAATTTATGCACGTGGAGTATTCTCTTTCTATGTGATTGTGTGGTTTTCTTTAACTTATGCTTTCTGCGATTCCTACCAGAAAATTTAGGTGATGCCCCCATAGTCCCACCAATTTGAGGGGTGTATGTAACATAATTGCCCCTTAAGATGCACAGAACAGTGGGGGTGAATTTCTTGATCCCGTCGGAGCTGATACATTGAAAAGTGTGTCCGTCCTTTGAAAACTCCCTTTTCAGGAATGGAGTTTAAACATATGCTACCTTTATTTATTTATTATTATTATTTTTTACATTTACATTTATAAAGTTGTTTCTTGGGATGCACAAAGCTATATTCGTGTGCCCCCTAGTGGTTAAATTAATCTAATGAGTAAAACCATCAAACGCTCAATAAAGCTTAGGTTATTAGCTATTAAGGGCGGTGGGAAGGAAGGAAATTTTTTATGTGTAAACTATTTTTTAGAGCATTTTAGGTTCACAGCAATATTGAAAAGGAGGCACCTTCACAAAACCAACTTTAAAAAAAACACACACACTTTAAAGTCATATTATCTGGAGAGAATTTTATTTTATCTTTTTTAAAAGATTTATTTATTTATTTCAGAGAGAGAAAGAGAGAAAACACGCTGGGGAGGGGGCAGAGGTAGAGAGAGAGAGAGACTCTCTAGCAGACTCCCTGCTGAGCATGGAGCCCAACCTGGGGCTCCATCCCAGGACCCCGAGATCATGACCTAAGTCGAAAGGAGGAGTCAGACACTCAACTGACTGAGCCAATCAGGCACCCCTGTAGAGAGAATTTTATGATTTATAACTCCATTTTGGGACAATGGTTAACCCATCGCCATTTTGACAAATGGCCAAGGCGTGCGCCATTTTGATCTGTGCCATACCTTACATTTAAAATACGTATATTTTTAAGATTTTGTTTATTTATTTGACACAGAGAGAGAGAGAGAGAGAGATCCCAAGTAGGCAGAGAGGCAGGCAGAGAGAGAGGGGGAAGCAGACTCCCCGCTGAGCAGAGAGCCTGATGTGGGGCTCGATTCCAGGACCCTGGGATCATGACCTGAGCCGAAGACAGAGGCTTAACCCACTGAGGCACCCAGCCACCCCACATTTAAAATATTTTATTTACTTATTTCAGACAGAGATAGAGAGAATGTGTGTACTTGAGCAGGGATAGGGGCAGAGGGAAAGGGAGAAGAAGACTCCATGCTGAGCAGGGAGCCCAACATGGGACTCCATCCCAGGACTCTGAGATCATGACCCGACATGAAAGCAGAGGCTTAACCCACTGAGCCACCCAGATATACCAGACATACCTCATATTTTAACTCAAAAATTTTAAAAGTATCTTCAAAACAGCTCATGGAAAAGCAAATACTATTTAGTGCTCAGTAGGGGGCCATGTGCTAAGCCCTTTGTAGGAGTCATCTCCATGAGTCTTCACAAAAGTGCTGTGATGGAGGTCCAGTTGTTTTGGCATTTTGCAGATGGACCCCCTAAAACAGGAAGTGCCCCAAAGACACCAGGGTGGTGAGAACCACAGCTGTTCCCAGGACACCAAGGCACAGATTGGAAAGTGTATCCTCAGCTGGACGTGGCTTGCTTTTTCCTAGAGCCTTCAGGGCAACTTGTGACTTGGAAACATGGAAGGGACAGAGCTGGGATATAAGAGGACTCCTGAATCCAGGGGTCATCAACTTGCAGTCTAGAGTGGGTCATCCTTCTCACTCACCGATGTGGCCTTTCTTGGTCAATCCCCTTCTTCATTGCACACTCTGTCCCCTTCACCCATAAACTAAGGGGCTTGGTGAGAAAGTCTCAGAAGACCTTTCTCGGGCTGAAATTCTCAGATGATCTTTCATGACTTCCTAAATGCAAAATGAAACGTCTCATAAGATGTATCATAAAATAAGAATGGGTTCGAAACTCTAGGAAAACGAGAGGTGGAGACCTGAATCAGCGTTTTTAGAAATAATCCTGTTATAGCTGAATAAGGTCCAAGATGGTTTCCCAGGAATCATGTAGGAGAAAAACAAAATCCTTGCTCAGTATCCAATATTAATGGTTATTTGTGTCCTAGAGTTAAGCACGGAGACTTGGCAGTAGGATGGTCAGGGGTCCGATATTAGCCCAACAACACAAGCCTTGTTCTGCTGAACAAGTTACAGAAGAATTTACAGATAGTTATTGCTTGTGTAGGAGTGTTGTGGACTGAATGGTCTACCCCCAAAAGCATATGCTGACGTCCTAGACCCTGTTACCTGTGAATGTTTCCTTATTTGGAAATAGGGTCTTTGCAGATGTTAGGATGACGTCCTACTAATCCAACAACAGGTGTCCTTATAAAGAGAGGGAAATACGGGGGTGGGCACACAGGAAAGGAAGAAGGTCCCAAAAAGATGGAGATAGGGACTAGGGTGGTGTATCTACAAGCCAAGGGGACACCATGGGTTCCTGGCTACCACCAGAAGTTGGGACAGATCCAAGCAGTGAAGGATTCGACCCAAAGCTTTAGAGGGAGCATGGTCTTGATGATGCTTTGATTTTGGTCTTCCAGGTTCCAGCACTGAGAGAGAATGAATCTCTGTGTTTGGAGCCACTGCGCTCGTGGCGATCTGCGAAAGCAGCCCGAGCAAACTCACACAAGGAGTTGTACCCACATCATGTCCGTGAAGGAAAAAGGACGGAAGAGACTCCATCAAAGCTCTAGCTCATCCTCATGGGAACATCCACATGGGGATCCCACCCAAGTTTTTGATATCCCATTCTCAACTGAGTTTCTGTGAATGAAAAGAAATCCTTTTGGTGGGCTTAAGGGCCACTTTTGACGACTTCCTTTCAACGCACTATGATTTCATCCATTATTATTTGTCCATTATCCGATTATCCAGATGGAAAGGATTTCAGTTATTCAATTCAAAACCATTGTGATTTCAATGATTATGCTTTAATGGTAGGCCTTTTCCCTTTCCCAACCAATGAGTTAGATGCACAGAGGACCTGACATGGAGAGTTTGCTTTGGAGAGCAACAGAGCCCATGTGAATGCTTGTCTCCTAACCCCAGAAGACAGGTTTAGACACACACATCTCACCAAGAGCAGAAAAGAAAAAGAAGTTAACAGACAGTGTCACAACCATTGGGCACATTGTGATCTGGAGCTGTAAAGAAACCCACTGGCTCTCCAACTCCTTCCTTGAAATTTCGCAGATGTCGACATCTGCTCACGTGGGCTGCCTGATCTCAATCGGTGCTTCTCCTTACAGTCCCACAACTGAGATGTTCCGCTCCGTGTCACACAGACAGAAGGGGAACACACCACAGCAAGGCTTCAGCCACGGGTTGTCATAATTCAATTCGGACAACTGCTGCTGGACGGGAATGATGCTTCTCTTGTGTTCCTTCACGGCGTTGGCCACCGTTCGGATCACTACGTCAAACAACGGCTCTGTGTCCTGTGTCAGAGGTGTGGACTCGGAGGGGTCCTTGGTGATGTCGAAGAGTAGAGGAGGGTCGTGGTAGGTGACCAGGTTGCCTGAGCATTGGCAATAGAGAGTCTCATAGCAGGCCTGAGCTCCCGGCGGCTGAAACACGGGTGTCACGTAATGAACCTTCCACACTGCCTCACCTGGACCAGAAAAGACACATCAGGGACGTACAACTCCTGTGCCAACTGACCTTGTGTTCAAAAGAAGTTCAGAAGAAGATCTTGTGTTCTTCTACCTGATCATTCTCTTTGCCCATACGTTAATGCTAAATATCATGCAATCCTTAGAACAATACTAAGAAATCGGAATCTGCTAGTAGAACTTTAAGTACTCTTGGAAGAACCCATTCGTTCTGCTTCTCAAAAATGCCTATTTCTTCAAGACCTCCCCCGCCTTTCTAAAGATGATGATTCTTGGAAAGTTTTCCAAGAAGGTATTTTCAGTGGTCATGAGTGACCATGACCTTGGTATCTGCAGGAAATAGGGGCTGGTGTACTCACTATCCTTGGGGTGCCAGCGTACAGCGTGGAGGAATGCTCCACAGTAGTGGAACAGGAACTCGTGTGCTGAGCGTTGCACTTCACCCTGAAGCAAAGGCATGAGGTTCCGGCCATCAATCACCCTGTGGACACACACAAAGGATGTCAGGTGAGGGAGGTTGGCCAGGGTGCTGTTGGAGGGATGGTCCAGGCGTTCCGTGACATTTCCTGGGCCCAGAGAATAGCGTGCTGACTGTTCTGGAAATCTGTGCACACTGTCAGGTACATTACATTCTCATGGGAAAGATGAAAAACAAATCTGATGCTTTTTAACTTATATTAGAAAACAGATCTTCTCCCTCATTAGAAAAAATAAGACCTGGCTCATAATAAAAAATACAATGATAGCTGTCATACCATCCTAAAAATGATGGTAAAAGAAATAACATTGTCTTTATTCTCAGACACAATGACTGCCTGTGTTGACAATCCCTTAAAAAGCTAGTGGAACTAATTAAGTTTGGTAAGTTCACCAGTATAGAATTTTACTTCTGAATCTTAGCAGTGAACAACCAGGACATACATTTTTTAAAATGCCATTTACTACATCACAAAACATGAAATATCAAGGGATATACTTTTTTCTAATATTAACATTTTGTGTCCTGAAGCCATAAAACATCTGATAACAGAACGGATAATGATAACACAACTGATAAGGAAGATAAACAATGTTCATAGACTGGAAGACTCAACATGGTTAAGATCTTGATTTTCAACAAGGCAGTCTATAGATTTAATGTAATCTCAACCAAAATCCCAGAAGGTTTTTTTGTAGAAAGTGAGAAATGTATTCTAAAATTGACATGTGAGAGCAATCTGGAATAGCTTAAATAATTTTTGAAAAAGAAGAAAGAAGTTTGAAGGTTCAACTAAATAATTCCAAAATCAAGCAAGAGTATTCAAGCCAGCATAGTATGGTCATAAGGGTGGACATATGAATCCGTGAAATGAGAGAGTCCAAGAAACAGACCGGTGGATATATCAATCAGTTGATTTTCAACCAATGTCCAAGGTAATCCAGCTGAGGAAGGACAGTCTTTCCTTAAAAGG
This sequence comes from Neogale vison, assembly GCF_020171115.1. Classification (NCBI taxonomy): domain Eukaryota; kingdom Metazoa; phylum Chordata; class Mammalia; order Carnivora; family Mustelidae; genus Neogale; species Neogale vison. The sequence continues at coordinate 130,035,541 of NC_058105.1, forward strand.
CACTAGAATAACTGAATACCTAAATAGCAAAAAAATTAATTCCGAACCCTTATCTCACACCATATAAAAAGTTAACTCAATATGGACCATACATCTAAATGTAAAACCTGAAAGTAAAGAAACCACCAGAAGAAATAGGAAATCCTTGTGAATCCTTTGAATAGAAAAGTAGTTTTTAGATAGGTTACAAAAATCACAATCTATAAAAGAAAACAGGCAAATTGACCCTTAACAAAATTGAAAACCTCTGCTTTTCAAATAATAATGTAAGAGAATGAAGGTGAGATGCAGAATGGAAAATATGATTGACAAAACACAGATCTGATAAGGAATTGAACTTGTGCTCACAATATATAAAGAGCTCTGACAATTCAACAATAAGAAAATGAAATCCCCAATTTAAAAATAAAAATGGACAGACGGTTTGAAGACAGTTTGAATAGATAGTTCATGAAAAAGAGACAAGGATGGCCAATAAAAGGAGAATGTCCAATATCCTTAGTCATTAGGGAAGCACAAATTAACACCAGCATGACGTTCAACTACACAATTATTATAATGGTTAAGATGGAAAAGAGTGACCATACCAAGTGTGACCAAAGATGTAGAACAACTGGAAATCTTACGTGTCGGTGGTGGGAACGCCAGATGGGGCAGCCATTTTGAAAGTCAATCCAACAAGTTTCTCATAAATAGATATTAACAATATATCGGCACATATTAATAATATGACCCAGATTTCCCACTCTTGGGCATTTACCACAAAGAAATAAACCATTGATGTCTACACAAAGACCTCTACACAAATGGCCAATGCGGCTTCAATCATAGAACCAAGTGTGTTTTTAGAATCTTCTGGATTCCCTCTACATCAGTTTTCCATTGAAAAACAGAAAATTACATGGAATAAAAATGGGATATTTTCAGAGCTAATTCTGGAAAGAAAAGAAAAGAAAAGAAAACTGAAAACCAGATCAGTTCTATGAAGGAAAATCCTAATCAGAGCTTAGCAGACAATATTTCTTTAGATTGTAATTCTGCATAAACTTTGTGAGTTTAATATTTAGATGATGGCCATGTCCCAGAGTTAGTGAACCCCACTGATAGAGTGGAAAGTTATTTTTATGGCTACGATTGGCTCAGTTAAAAGAAAACTACATTTCCATTAATATTACTATTTTTAAAGATGGGCCATTATGCCGAAATTGATAAATACGCTTCTTAGTAGAAGGGACTTGCATTGTTATTATTTTATATAAATTCTCAATAAATTCTAAGATTTGCTAAAAAGGAGGTTAGAAAAAAGAAATTGAGATCTTTCTTTGCTGCTATTTCTAATTTGCTTTGGGATCCATTTCGTTTGCTTCTGAAAGAGATGAGGTCCCTCGCATGAAGAAGGACACGTTAGAATCAGTCTTTGGGCTGACAAGGGACACGTGGCAGAAGATGGAAGCCATTAGAACGAACTGTGAAGAAGTCACCTGCAAGCCTGCCTTGGTTGGTCACTCCCAGGGAGTGGTGCCACCCCATCTGAAGAGTGTCCTTTTGCTCTATTTCAAAAAAGTCACATCAGTGTTCCAAGTACCCATGGAATGCCTTACCTTCACATCCACCTTCCAGATCTTCTACAGTAGACATAGACAAAGCTAAACTTCCCTAGGTATTGGGGACAACGTCCAACCCATTAAGACAGACTTCGCTGCCTTTGTCCTGAATGCTCTGAGAACAAAGATGTTGAGAACAGGGGGTCTGACATCACCTGTCCTGAGGGACCATGCCTCCGGACACGGCCGCTAGCGTGGGGAGCATGTCCATTAAACTTGTAGGTTCATCGATCACTTTCCCAGCCAGCAGTCTTCCCGGCCAGCGGATAAGTCCCGGAACACGGATTCCACCTTCCCAGCCGGCCATGCCTTTCCCACCTACGAGGTGAGGCAACAGAGGGCCAGTTAAAATGGTCATGGTAGCAAGACTGCTTAGAAAGGTAAATGAGTATCAACACAGACCATGTGCTCAGAGCCCACCCCGTAAGGAGTCCTGATGGGGTCAGCAGTACATGTCCGTGGATTTACTTTGCCCTGGGCTGCTGGTAGAGTTTTGATTGAGTAGCTAATCGTATTCTATTTGGGACATTTCTACAGGCTTTTTTTGGTCTGCCTACAATGCTGTAACCTCACAAATACACCTGCTGTGTCCCCCACCGCGTTCACACATTTGCACACTATTTTCTCAGTCAGCCCTGCTTATAGATGTCCTTTAGAATGACAGTGCCCCCCTCCCAGAAGTTTTTGTGTTTTGTTTTGTTTTAGATTTTTACTGTCCTCAAAATATCATAGAATTTACTTATTCTCTTTTTTCCTGGTGTGGAAAATTTGAATTTTCTTAAATTTACTTATTATTATTAATTTATTTATTTACTTAAATTTACCTATTCTCTTTTCCCCTCCACTAAACTGTATTGAAAGCACTGCTTCTTTGGTTTTGTTCACTACTGAATCCAGCACCCTGGAAACAAACTGAATACAATAGTATGGGTATATGCTCATTTATTATTCCAAAGCAAAGCATTATAGAGCATGGACCCAGAAGGCAACAGTGACCCCAACACAACAGGTCTAACCCAGTGTTGCCTTGAGTGAACCAGGAGGAATGGCCATCCTATGGTCTTAATGGAGTTTTATTGGCTCATTAAATTAAAGTGGAATTTCAATCAAGCGCATGGAGAAATGAAGATTTTTTAAAAAGATGTTCGTCTAGGTAAAAAATAGAGTTTCAAGAAGAACACTTTACCTTATGGGATTTATTTGTTTTCTTAAGAATGTACTTTACTTGTAAAAGCCCCCCAACAGCAGACATTCATGCCTCATGCCCTGTGGTCAGACTGAGGGAGAGAGTACCCATTCATGCAAAAATCATTATTTCCTACTCAGTCCGTATTCTCATTATTTATGTAAAAATAAGCTCGGTTGCTTTGCGTTCAGTGGAAAATCATGAATATTTTATTTTTCTCTGGGAAAAAAAAATGTTGATATCTCTTCCGATAGAATAACGCACACTGAACACTTTCCAGATAATTCCAGGTAATTCCATGTCAGGATGCATACCACAGACCAGCCCAACATGATGACCAATGGAACATCTATTCATGCACGAAGAGTCAGACCAGGACATGGGGCTGATATCTGTGCATTTAATTATAAAACCAGACACAGGCTTGCTGCTTTGCGTGCCCAGACATATCCTCGCAAGTGAGCACCCCAGCTTCCTTGTCCTCTGTACTCTATCTACCACACTCAATCTTCTATCAACAGTCTTGTACGAGGAATCGGTGAGTAGGTCGATAGTCAATTCAAAGTCACGTGGGTACATTAATGCTTTGACATCTCATGGGGTCACCAGGGAGGTAGATTTCTAGACACGCCCTCAGCCAAACGCCAGCCCTGGGGGGCCAGCCTCCCCCAAAACGTATCATCGGTTACACGGTCCATTTTACCCAGAGTCAAATAAAAGACACTTGCCCACTTTTTCACACGTTTATCCATTCCCTTCATGGATGCCCAAGATCATAAGCCCAGGAGAGCTTATTCACAACTGGACCCCCACTCCCAATTCCCACTCCTTACCTTTGTATATTCCGTTCCACCCTCCACGTTGGGAATGGCCCACCCGTGCCTCCAAGTGTCCCCCGTGGTCTGATGTAAAGTAGACAAGGGTGTGATTCCTCAGACCAAAAAAGTCGATGGCATCGAGAATCTTGCCTGAAACCATAAAAAGGGGGAGAAGGCGAATTCGTGTTATGAACGTCATCATGAGCTTTGGGCTATAACGCCAATCCGACTGGTGGCCCATTTCACTGTAAAACTGCCTTTTACCCATGATGCCACTGCCTCTTGTGGGTAGTGTGTGAGCTCAAGAAGACTCATGTTTTCTGAACTCCTCATCAGCGTCTCGCGTTGGACAGGTAATTATGCTAAATGAGGAGTGAAAAATGGATTTGTTCTTTACTATTTTACTAGTATTCATTGTTACATTATTACTGCCTGGTAATCATATTTATCTTTTACTGTGTTATGTGGACATGAGCATTGATACTTTTAACTTATTAGTTATATCAAACGTTTGCTGATTTTTCATGTGGGGGTTTCATTGTTTCTGTTCTTGATTTAGATAGACTCCTTTATCAAAAGGTGAAAGCATGTTACATTGTTGCTAATAGTTCCTCCATTTTCAAGGAGCATCAGGTGAGTGTTTAAGAAGCACGCTTCTGGTATTTTGGGAAGGGTTGGGGTCTCTGCCTCTGTAGTGACTTCCATGCTTCTTAATGGATCTGCATTCCCGTGCTCTGGTCATCCGTGTTCCCATGTAAGCAGGTCGTCTGCGTGCGTCTATGCTCCTGGTTCTTGACTTCTTGCAAACACACCTGCACCACAGCATTAGGACCGACCCTAAAGACTTCACTATAACTTAATCCCATCAACATCTTCTGCATGTAGTTTAGTGTTTAAGTTTCATTTTTTAAAAAATATTTTCTTTATTTATTTGACAGAGGGAGAGGGAGCAAGGGGAGCAGGAGGCAGAGGGAGAGAGAGAAGCAGGCTCCTCACTGAGCAGGGAGCCCAATGTGGGGCTCCATCCCAGGACCCTGAGATCATGAGCTGAGCCAAAGGCAGAGACTTAACCCACTGAGCCACCCAGCCACCCCTATATATTGATTTTTTATATTAGAGCTGCTATAAATGATACCTTATCACCTACTATATGTTGAAATGGGTTATTTTTAACATAAAGAAAATGTACTACTTTTGGTGCGTATTTCTAGCAGAGAAATGGTAGGACATATATGTATGTATATGCATAATTAATTATAATATTACTCTAATTCTGTCCTAGGACTATACTACATAATTATGTCAACAGATGTATTATCTCAGGGCCTATATTATTATGTATATTATTGCTATAGTATATACTAATATAGCATGTTATTAATAATATCATATGCTAATGATATATGTACATTATATGATATAGAACATGATATACTATTACTAATGATATATGTATATGTTAGAGTATATTATTATATTTTATATTATATATGGGGCAGAGGGAAAGAGAGAGAGATTCTCAACTAAACTCGACACTGAGCTCAGGACCCAATGCAGGGCTCAACCCCTGAGATCATGACCTGAGCTGAAACCAAGAGCCAGACCTTAACCCACTGAGCCACCCAGGTGCCCCCCAATTAATAATGTTTTAAAAATCTCTCAAAACATTGAGAATAGAGCCAGTTAAAAGCATTGGCCAACCTTATGCTTAAGGGTAAAATATTGAACTGTTTCATCAATATTGGCTATAAAAGAAGGGGTTTTCTGTCATTATTATAATTCATTTTTTAGGATTACCTGATCAAAGAAATTAACAGAAAACCTAAATACACGTGTAGTTAGATGAAGACCCTAATTTGATACTGTTAATGGACATAATTGTCTATCTTGAGAACTCTAGAGAGTATAATAAACCTATTATTATGTGTCTATAATATGTAATATGAATAATTAAGTCTATTGTATATATACATAATTATATAACATAATACATGAGAATATACTAATAGTAATATACTCATAATATATTAATAATATATACTAATAATATGGCTACATTATATAGTATACATGATATAACATAATTGTAATTATAACATGAAATATGCATACATGTTTATTTTATTAGACTCTGTACAGTTTTCAGCATAAATAATCACATCCACTACAGTTACCAAGTTATTTTGAGATGTTTCTATCCCTAGTATTTCAAGAGATTTAAAAAAAAAATTGTGTGGTGAGCATGGAAATGTTTAATACCTTTATATAAAAATAAATTTTTATTACAAATATGATATGTATATTTCTAGGATCAACTAAAATAAATTATATAAACATTTATAGATGCTATATATTTATACTCATTGAATTTCTATTATATATAATATAACCCACTGAGCCACCCAGACGACCAAATTATATATATTACATAAATTTATATTGTGTATTATATTATTATATATTCATATATTATACATTTGTTATGTGTTATATATAGGATTTTATATTTTTTCTGTATTACATATATTGTGTTTATTATATAATAATATTTGTCATATATGTCATATAATAATATATGTCATATAATAAATATATCCAAATATCTCATAGATGCTATATAATACATATATTTACAAATATATATTCTAGATACTGTATAATACAAACATCTACACAAATATATCTTTGTTAAATATTATAGATACTGTATAATACAAATATCTACACAAATATATCTTTGTTATATATTCTAGATTCTGTATAATACAAACATCTACACCAATATGTTATCTATTTATTATATATTCTAGATACTGTATAATACAAGCATCTACACAGATGTGATATATTATATTCTAGATACTGTATAATGCAAACATCTACACAAATGTGATATATTATATTCTAGATACTGTATAATGCAAACATCTACACAAATGTGATATATTCTAGATACTGTATACTATAAATACAGACATACACATACACATGCTTCAGTTGATGCTAGACAGGTGCTGACCATTGCCATGGCCTCTACCTAATTAATTTTCAAATCTCTCTCAAAGTGACTCACCACCAGTAAACAATGTAATTGTCTGTGTTGCAAACCCTAGAGATTTCGGTGACCCTGGAAATCAATGTCTCATATTCATCCCATCTACTTACATTTTCAAATGCATGTGTCTTGGTATTTGCGAGTGCACAAAAGTTCTCAGACACTTTGGCCCTCTCCTGGGTCTCTGCTGCCCTGCCCAGGGGAGCAGCCAAGGACACCTGTTCCCCTTACACACCCGGTTCCAAATTTAATCCTAGCCGTCATCACTTTCCTACGAATGGGTCCAGCCAAGCCTGTCCTCCTGGTCTCATGGTTCATCCGTCTGCCTCATACTGGGCACTCACTCTCTCATCCCTTTCTGGAGGAACCTGCTCTGAGTTAAGGGAATTCTCAGAGACTCATTTTGGATGCATGCCTAGTTAGGCACCAGAGGATTTCCCCTGGGTTGGGTCAGGGATTCCATTTGCATTGGAAGCTTCTACCTGGGTTTGCAGAAGCAGGGAAGCCAGGTGGAGGGTGGGGAAGAAGGAGTTGCCCTAGCCTTCCCAACACCTGGGAAATGACAGCCTGTAGGAGTCCGAGGGGTTATGGGTGGGTTCAGAAGGACCCAGCCAGGTTTCCTCATCTCTGTCTGTAAAGCCCGGCCCTACATCAGCAGCTGTTGAGTTAACAAATAGGAGGGAGTCAGTTCTGATCTTGGCTCCCCCAGAGCTGTCCTGTAACCTTGAGCAAGACCCTAATCTCTTGTGCCCTTATTTCCTCAACTGCCAAGGGGAATCACAATGCTGAGTATGGTCCCCACTCCTAGAACGCTCATGGGGATCCCTCCAGAACACACTTGGAAGAGGGCATGCCCCATGCATCAAAAGGTTCATGCAATCAACAGATCCCACTGCTTAACTGTTAAAAGGACACTTTAAACAAATTCATCCGTATGATACCCCAACCAGGAACCAAATCAATTTTCTAACAAAACTTCCTAACAAGGACAACAGCAATTCCCAAGACTTGGGGTTAGGTCTTAGCTTCTGGTTTTGTTCTTTGTTTGCCTGTTTTTCATAATCACACCCACGCACCCCACACCCAGGGAACACACACCTACGCCCACTTAAGCAAAGACATGCCTTCCTATGTGCTATATTTCATTAAGTACTATTTACATGTAAAATAATTCTTAGAGGCACCTGGGTAGCTCAGTCAGCTGAGCGTCTGCCTTCGGCGCAGGTCATGATCTTGGGATCCTATGATCCGGCTCTCTGCTCAGCTCTCTGCTCTGTTTCTCCTTTCCCCTGGTCTCTCTCTCTGTCTCCCTCTTTCTCTGTCTCTCTCCTTTCTCGAATAAATAATTAAAATCTTAAAAAAGTTAAATATATATATATATATATATATATTTTAAAATGTTTTCTCTATCTTTAAAACTGAGAATTCATGATATTTTATTGGCTTCCAGAGCTCTGATCGGGCTTGAATTCTTTTTTTTTTTTATGAAGATTTTATTTATTTATTCAAGAAAGAGAGAGAGGGAGGGAAAGAGTGAGATTGAAAAAGCAGGGGGAGGAGCAGAGGGAGAGGGAGAAGCAGATTTCACGCTGGGCACACAGCCCAAGGCAGGGCTCGATCTCAGGATGTCCAGATTGTGACCTGAGCCAAAACCAAGAATCAGGTGTTCAAGCCTACTGAGCCAGCCAGGTGCCCCGGTAAGGTTTGATTTCTAAAGCCTCTTTCTGCTTGCTAAAGTCTATTCCATGCCAACAACCTCCACTGGGGGATGATTATAACCCAAAGCTTCCGTCCCGCCCAGGCACGAGGCCAGCTGCATGTGCTTTTCTGTCTTCCTGCTCAGAAAACTTGAGTCTGATTTGCTAACTCCTACACATATCCTGGAAACCCGGGGGCTCCCATGCACAGGACAAGCATTGAGTGTGGTTTTGTGCTGACGTTGTTGCGGGCTTCCACCTTCTACACCATCGGGGCTGCCTGGGGGGCACTGGGCCTAGTGTGTCCTGAACTATCAAAGCACAGAGTTCCACGGTCCATAGGTCCTGCTACTTACCCACCATGGAGTCCATCTCCTGTACATTGTCCCCATATAAGCCGTACTGGCTGGTGCCGATGAACTCGGTCGTGGTGGGGAGAGGCACGTGCACATGCAGAAAGGAGAAAACAAGGAGGAAAGGTCCTTCACGGTTCCTGGGGAGACAACAATCAGTCTACTATGAGTCTGCAAAGTCTGGGAAGGGGAACCACATCATTTGGGTCACACAGACCCAGTGTCCATCCATCCTATACACACCCCAGGAGAGGGGATGCATGCACGAGGCTGCCTATTGGAGAAAGGATCCTGGCTGGGGTAGATACCAGCATCCTTCGGCATCTGGACTGCTCCCCAGGACTTATGTGGGAGGGTTTAATTCCTGAGTGGCCTCACCTGTCCCAAGGGAGCTCACAAGCCCATCCAGCCTTGCCCAGAACACTTTTCCCATGACTGATAAAGTCTCAGTCCAGAGTCACACCCAAAAGATGGAAAGGGATCGTGGCTCGGGCGTGGTTTCTTAAAAACTCTTGACTCTTTCACAACCCTCAAGCAAGCATGGACAGACATGTCTTGGCAAGCTGCCTGCACACCTTCAGGTCTCCTGGGAAGACAAAGGAAATGAGTATGACCCACTTCGAGCCCTGACAACCCATAGGGAAGATAGGTTATCAGCTAACCAGGGTAGGACAGGCCACAGATGACACTCCTTGGAAAAAGTCTGCTCTGATGACATAGGACTGCGTAAAGAATGGGGAAAAAATGAAAAAAAAAAAAGTTGGGTCATCCCAACTGGTGGGAATGGCATCCCACCAAAACTGGTGCCTACCCAGAGGCTCAGAATGGGATCTCGTTTGAGAATGGGGTCTTTAAAGATGTAATTAGTGGAGAGGTCACCTTGGGGTGGAAGGGGGGGGCCCAGGATCTAAGAAATGGTGTCCTTCAAGGAAAAGGATGGTTTGCATAGGATACTGAGGATTGAGATGATACAGATGTTGCTTTACATCACAAAAGGGAATCTGGAGATGGGATTAAGTTCAAGACCCGGAGATGGGAACATAATCCTAAATTATCTGGCTGTGGATTCAATGCGATCACAAGTGTCCTTGTAATAGGGTCCCCAATATGAGCAAAAACCAGTGTGGGCAGGAGGTCAAGGAAACCCTGCAGCCCCTCCAGCTTGGGCAAGAAACAGACTCTTCCCTAAAACCTTCATAATGAGCCAGTCCTTCCAATGCCTCTATTGGAGTCATGTAGGATGAGATTCAGATTCCTGACCTCTAGCACCATAAAATACTAAGTCTGTGTTGCCTGAAGCCACTCCTGCTTGCAGAAAGCTCTCCCAGGAGCCACAGGAAACTCACACACTGAAAACCCCGATAAAAGCAACTTCTACCATCCACGAACCTGCAGGCTAATGTTGCTCGTGGCAACTTCAAAAGTCCACAGAGTAACTTCCGAATATTCAGAGTCCTCATTCCCTTTCCACATGGTGCCATAGTGGACCATAGAGACCTTCTGAAACTGAACATAGCTCTTGGCAATGGAAGCACTTTGTCACACCCCCATATTTGTTCTTGATGTACTAATATAAACAGTAAGCAACTGTGCAGGCGTCTTCAGACTTGAAGTGGCTCACAGAATGTAACAGGATCATTAATCTAGATCTTTTGACATAATGATGTCACCTCATAACATCTTAATGTGTTCCCTTGCAAAGCATCTGCAGCTCTGCACATAAAGGGGATGAGGAGTTGGCCCTAAGAGAAACCAGCCATTCCATTGCATCCACAATGCAAAGACGGTTTACTCTCTCTAAGTCTAAATTTGTATTGTGCCTACCGTGGTACAAGGTGAAGACAAAGCTACTTACAGGTTGCCCAAGATCCTTTACACCACCAAACTGCTCTACCTGCCGCCCAAACACACACTGGCTTACAGATCCCCTACCCCAAGATGATTTCATTATCACAAATGACACCTCCAAAGACCTTATTCCCAAATACGATCACATTCTGAGACTCTAGGTAGACATAAAAATTGGAGGGACACTGCTCAACCCAGCTCACCACGGTACAACCATTTTTTAAATTTGTTTCTCCCCCGTCCTTTTCATTTTGATATCTCACCAGAGCAGAAATTTTTCAGAGTGGCATTTGCATCACATGCAGTCCTTAGCTGAGGGCCCACTTTCCTTGTGCTTGAGCTTCACACAGTAAGCCTGGCACCTCTTCTCATCTTCTTCTTGGTCACGTTTGAAGACTCAGTTAACGTACGTTCTCAAGTACGGCTTCTCTGACATATTGGAAAGTCCCTACAGTTCGGACTGATAGCACCTGGATTTAGGACCATTAGCTTATTTCTTATCATGTGCTTGTACATCTCTTGTCATCCCTAAATGAGAACGTCTCCTTGAAGTCTAGGAGGAATCCCCAGGATGGGGATGAGTCACAGTAAAGCCTTGGGCAATGTAAAAATGGTGAATAAAAAATGTGTTCACAGTCTTTAAAAAAAAAAAAAATGCAACAGCTAGAGACCCATAAATGTGACTCCTTCAGAAAGTTTCCAGGGATTATGTTTTGGATGCAGTGGGCTTTATAATGATCACCAGTGATCTCAGCTGAATAACATCCCTTACATAGCTCATGCTCAATGATAAGCCCCCTGGTTTTAATTTCTCAAGGAACTTTCTTTCCAAACAGGAAAACAGTGCAGTGGCTAACTTATTCGACTATCTGCTTTCCTGGCAAATGCATTTCCCATTGCACATTTTTATGCAGACAGTATGTATATCAATACATATACAGGTAGATGTATTATAAATTAACAAGCCAGATTTGTAATCTTGAGCTTTGTGTGAGTCTACCTGCTTGGTCTGACCAAATATGAATTTCAAGCCCAATGGAGAAATTGTGATTTTAATAATAAGAACTTGAACGAGGTAGCCTTCCTTAGGTACTGCTTGAAGAGTCCAGCTTGCCTCCAAAACATCCTGTATTGTACTGTCTAGACCTAGCTACTAGTAGTCCCTTTCTTAATTCAGCATTTTTCAAATCCTCTTCTCTCATTTTTGAAAAAGTATTCACAGTGTTATGTTTGTAAAACACTCCTCTCTTGAAAATACTGTCTTAAATCCAGTAAGATTCATGGATTTTTTTTCTTTTGTCAATTGTAAATCACTTTTACCTTTCCATAAATGAAATTGCCTCCTTCACCATGGTGGAACCAGCTCGCTCTGCCTTCATGGGCTGCTCAGTGATGTCGTGCTGTCGTAGGAGGAGGCAATCCCAGTACAGAGGAGACGTGTAACTGGAGAACCAAAAGTAGCCCAGCAGAAAAATAAAAAGAATCAAAGAGAGGATGAAGAACCAGGGAAGAGCGATCAAGTGACACAGTTTCACCAAGATAAGAGTGAGGGCAGCAATGGCGACCAGCTGCACACAAAACCAGATTCTGCTTTCGATGGCTAATTCTGTGTCACGGGAGGGATCTGGCCAGCAGGGGTCAATGAGAGTGAAAGGCATGCCATAGAAGTAATCAAAGCCATAATGGTTTGGATGATGGCACTGGTCATGTCGGGACTGGCAGTTTAAGCCTTGATGCCATTTGCCTGAAATGACAAAGAGACAAATTAAGCATAGTACACCGGCACACCATGAAGATCACGTGAGCACTCTTCATTCAGAACAAGCGACTTGTGCACAAAAATAGAACAGCAAATAGTTTCCTTCTATCGAAGCATCCGAGGTCAGCACCCGACCCCTCTTTGCTCTTCGTTAGCTCACAGAAAATATGTGTTGAGATCGGGTTGTGAGTGACCAGAAAGGATGAAAGATAAAGGAAGGAAAAATACAGCTGTGAGTTTGTAGCAAGGATGTGAACTGGGCAGCTTCTCACTCACAGAAGGAAATATATCATAGCAACTAAGATAAATACATGACAGATCAGGGCAGATTACGGGTGTGGATAGATAGGTAGTAGGTAGGTCGGTACATGATATTAGATAATGAGATATATATGACATAAGACGGATGGACGACAGGGATGGTGGATAGATAGGTAGGTAGTTAGGTACGTAGGTAGGTAGATAGACAGATGATAAATAGGTAGATAGACTGATACAAATAAACAATGGAATATAGATGGGGCGTGTATATATGTATACACAGGTGGATAGACAGATAGACAGATGAATGAGAGGATGTGTGCATGGATGGATACAAAGCTATATAGATAATAAAGACAGATGGCAGCAGATAGATAAATAGATATATAGATGATAGAAAGATAGAAGTTAGAGATGGGTGAATGATAGATGGACCAAGCACGGATGAAGGATAGTTGGATAGCTCACTGGATGGAAATCTTAGGTTTCCCACTAAAGTTCACTAAACTTTATTTGATAAAACTTGCCACCCCTTGAACTGTAACAAAAACACCCATGGGCATGGGCATCCTGTTGGCATGTGGACTCTAAGAGACAATGATCACATGTATCCGCCAAAACATTAATAGTTCCCTGTGTGGAGTTAGGACTACATGTATTCACATCTCTGAGCAACTGAGGGGGTAAACAGAAGAGAGGCAAGGCTATGACCCAGGTTTTTCCATCCTGCACCTCCATTAAGATTGTCTTCTCTTGTCAATGTCAAATTGGTTACAAAGCTTAATTTCAAACGGCATCTAATTTCATGCCAGTTGAAACCCAGACTCTCAAATGGGGACAGTAGGTTTTGGTTCCAATGGGTCATCATTGGTTGACATCTGTCATCTTTGGCAGTGAGAAATAAAGACGTCTGTACCATATCCATGGTTCCATTTTAATAAAATAATTAGGTGGGCCAGACAACTTATCTTGAGAAAATACACAAGCACAGAGAGGCTGACAAATTTGATCTTATTGTGCAACATTTGCATTCAAATGTCTCATGTGTCTCTCAGTGTTAGGAAGAAGCAATTTCCTCATCTTTGAAATTAGGGAACTGGGTTATTCTCAGACGTCCCTTCTGCCTGTAAGTTTACAATGATTCCATCAATGTGCAATGCAATTAACTAAGAATCCTGATCATTACTATACCATTACTGGGAGACTAAATGCGGACTTAATCATTGCCCAAGGGAGCAGAACAGTTTTTTCCTCTTCATTGACTCTCTTGAGCTGTGGAAGTGGTGAAAAAAGGAGCTAACCCATGGGGACATACTGGAAGGGGTCAATGGAAATTTTCTGAGGCAACCAAAATGCTCCTTATCTTGATTTAGGCGACAGATACAGGGTGTAGACATTTTTCAAAAGACATTTTTTTTAAGATGCATTTTATTCTATTTGGATGATGGCTATGGGGTGTAGACATTTAGATGGAGTCCAAAGTTGACCCCATAAGAAGTTAATAATGCATCAAGCTATTGGTGTGCTCTTAAGAGAGCTCATCCCATTTCTTAAAATTATACATGTAAATGAGGTGAAGGATTTCAGAGTTTGCAGAGGATAATAGAGCAAGACTATCATAGAATAGTAGAGGTCTGTATAGAAACACATGGGGTGGCCATCTGGCAAGGCCCGGTGTTCAGGTGGGAAGGGATCTTCTGTGGTGCCTGAAGTATGTATGAAAAGGATAAACATGCAGCATTTAGGAAGGAGTGAGCATGTGTGTGTGTGTGTGTGTGTGTGTGTGTGTGTGTTCAGTGGAGAGGGTCATTATGATAGAGGGTCCCAGGTGAACAAAACACAACAATGAAAGAGGGTTCTGTAGGACACGGGGGACATGTTTACTTGAAAAAGACCATATAATATATTAAACAGATTAACGTTGGAAAGAGAAAGGTCAGAGGTAGCCAATGAAATGGCAGCTGTAGAGCCTACCTCACTCAGACGGTCTTCTCTGCCATAGGCAAGATGCATGCTTATTATGCTTATTTTGAAATAAAGGGTTTCCAAGGAAACCATGCCAAGTAGAGAACACAGGGTGTGGGGATGAGAGAGCGCCGAATCCTAACCACTAGACCACCAGGGAGGCTGGTGTGGGGATGATGCAGTCGTTTAAACATCAGACTTTTCATTTCTGCTCAGGTTACGATCTCAGGGTCGTGAGAACGAGCCCACATTGGGTTCTGCACTCAGCGCAGCCCGCTTTGGATGACCTCTCCCTTTCTCTCTGCCCCTCCCACTCGTGCTCTCTCAAATAAATAAATAAATCTTGAAAAAAAGGATAGAACAACACATATTATTTGTTATAATAAATAAGTCACGCCTTAGGCCACTTCTTACCTATTATCGCCGTGCTATACCCTTGCTTCTTCAGTAAGGCTGCAAACGTCGTCTCGTTATGTGGGAGTCCGGCAGGGGCCCCAAGTGTGATGATGACACGGTTCTGTGTGTTAGAGACCATTCCTAAGTGGGATGGAAAAACAAAACAAAAACAAACAAACAAAAAACAACAGAACACACATATACAGTGAGTAAATGCCCATCATCAACTACTTAGGGAGAAACTGTTCTTCTCTTAGGGACAAAATGGGAGATGGGTTACTCTCAGCAGACATCCCTTCTGCCTGTAAATCATCAATGATTCCGTCAATGTGCAACGCAATTAACTAGGAAACCGTTCATTACCATCCCCCTGCAACGCCATCGGGAGACTAAATGCGGAATTAATCATTGCCCAAGGGAGCAGCACAGTTTTTTTAATCTGCATTGACTCTTCTTTGAGCTGTGGGAGTGGTCAAAGAAGGAGCTAACCCATGGGGACATCCTGGAAGGGGTCAAAGGAAACTTTCTGAGGCAACTGAAATGTTCCTTATCTTGAGTTGGGTGACAGATGCAGGGTGTAGACATTTTTCAAAAGACATTTTTTTTTTTTAAGATACATTTTTAAGATCTATCCACCATGAAGGGGACGTGAGTTATGGAGGGTTCAGGAGCTGGAAGGTACAGATGTAACATGTGAGGAACAGAAAATCATCATGCCGGGGAGGAAAACTGTGTTTCCCAGACAGAACGCACACTGGTCTCCACTACAGACCTCTTTACACATTTGCATGCACACACAACATTATCAGACATGCACAAACACATCATTCAAACAACAGTCTACACATAGACTCCACATGTTTACGATGACACAAGGTATCTTTTCAATAGACATTGGTGATTGAACATCTAACACAAGCTGCCCTTGGTCGGGGAAATGACCGTATCGGAAAAGGAGCCAAAAAATGGAACCGTGTGAAAACTTCAAAGCCTACTGTTTCTACAATGGATTCTTTTTTTTCTGACAATAGATTTTAGTTGTATTTGTACAAAAGGTACATAAGCCAAATGTCTGTCAAAAACCTGACACTGGGGTCTCTGGGAAGACCCTAGTTTTTGAACCTCTCCATTCCTTACCAAAAATAGAGCAATAAGAAAACTGCTCACTCATGAACATCACTAGTGACAAATCTAGGTGACAGGTAGATGGGGACATGTCAAAGAAGTCCAAGATCTGCATTTTACAGAAAAGAAGCAGAAGAATGCAAACCAGTTTCTGAAGGATCCCTTAACTGAAGAAGCCCAGAATAGCCACTGGCTGTTCTCTGGAGAAAAGCAAAAACAGAGGGACATTTCCCAGTCTCCCTGCTAGTCACCGAAGATTTCTGGGTGTATGGAAAATGTTGGAGCAATCCAGCCTGAAGAACTCTGTAAACCGACCTATCCTGGCTTCCTTCCAAAATGGCGGCCCAACCTTGAAGCAATACCCAGGAGTGTAGAAGAAATTGAATAAGACAGGACAGAGTGGGTGAAAAGAATGAGAAATTCCACATAAAACTAAGAAACACAATTCAGTAGGAGACTTTCAGAGAGGGAGCTCCCATTGTTTAAGTACCATATACAAGAAGGCAAGAGAAAAAGTCTTCCAAGTTGGATTTGGCAACCATGTCCTCTGCATGAAACCATCTCCTTCGTAATGTTGGGGAAGCTAGTTTTACATAAAGTGAGTAGCACAGAAGGAAAAAAGAAGAGTCAAATCACCTATAAGTTTACCATAAGGAAAAAAAAAAAAAAAAAACAAACAGCTGGACCTGATTCATCTTAACACAAGCTAAGCAAGATATTGTCAACCTAATAAGATGCAAAAGGTTATGTGACAACGTAAAACAAGCTCAACAAGGGGCTTCTCAAGCTTGACTAAGAATTGGACGTAAGAACTGGACATCATTCACCTAGGAATTATATGCTCTGTTTCGTCTTAAACTATAGAATATGTGTCCATAAATCATGGCCGGTCTGACCGTCTTTGAATATATAACCACATGGCCCACCCATTCCAGTATTGTATTATATTGTATTGTATTGTATTGTATTGTATTGTATTGAATCCAAAAGAACCGAAAAGTGTTGAGTCAAAAACATGTACGGGCAGCTACACAGCAGAACTATTCATAAGAGCCTAAAGCCGGAAACAATCCAACGGTTGGTCAATCAAGAGATGAATAAACAAAACATATTACAACCATATAATCCTAAGGTGTGTGATAACCGTTGGAGACCTTTTGGCAGGTCCTCGTCTTGATATCCCCAATTAGTGCAGATGCATCCTGTTAATTACTTCCTTGCAAGACAGCTTGCCATTCTTGCCCTGGGAGGGAAAGTCCTGCCTACTCCTGATCATGGAACACTCAGGATAAACCATCAGGGTGAGGTGAATGGACATAGGCATCTGCAGGGATGGCTTGGGCCAACGAGGGGAACAGTGGTTTCCATGCAGACATCTGCAGCTGTGAATACAAGGACCAGTGTGTGTGTGTGTGTGTGTGTGTGTGTGTGTGAGCGTGCGTGTGCACTTTTGGGGGGCAATTTTTAAAAAGTGGACTAGCCCCATTTTCATTTCCTTGAATCCTGATGTGCCCACAGACCGTAAAACAGGCATGTCCATCTACACACCTGATCGGATGGGGTATCTTCCCGTGAGGAAAGCAGCCCGGCTTGGGGTGCACATGGGGGCTGCAGAGATGTGGTGATTCAGCTTCACGCCTTCCTTGGCTAGGCGGTCAATATTTGGTGTCCTTGAAAGAGACAGAAAGGGAATTGCAGAGAGGAGGAGGAGGAGGGGAGAGACAGACAAAGGCAGAACCAACACGGCTGTTGACAATGATTCCCGGAGCTCGGAACAGCAGAATAAGTAACCGCATGCAGAGCCCGATTTCCTTTTTCTCCTCACGTCATGGAAAAAATACAGCGGAGGTTTTAGACTAATGTGGCTGTCTCTTGGAAGGTTGATATAATGTGCTGCTGTGATATGGTGTTTAATGAATATTAAATATGGCCCTGGCTTCTAAAATATATATTCAAAAAACTTAGTGTCTGTGGACTGGTTCATTAAGGCGGATGACTTACGGACTTTAGTTATGCCTAGCTACTCACAGACACAAGGAAAAGTTCGATGCCCGTGTTCCGTAGAGAGATGTCCTTGCTCTAGACCAAGTTTGCAACCCCTGCCTTGTCCTTCCCTGTAAAGACGCCTGGAGGTTGGAGACCATCAGATAGACTTCTACAGCACAATCGTTTGACTGGATGCAAATCAAGTGTACTGGGACCTTGCTTTCGTCATGACAGAAGTGATCGAACAAAATGGAATTGTTCAAGTATAGGCTTCACGCGTCAGGTGTGACGGTGACACACGTCAATGGCTTCTGCCACCTACCACAGAGCTCTGACTCTGTTTGCCCTATGGTTTTTGATTCTTTCGGAGGACCCACTCTTAAAATGGGAGGATATCACCTTAAAAGGCTTCAAAAATTAGGAAGCACAAAATGACCAGTTCCACCAAGTAAAAGTATGCATAAAAATCATCACTTGTTGGGGTCACCTGGGGGGCTTGGTTGGTTGAGCAGGAGACTCTTGGTTTTGGCTCAGGTCACGATCTCAGGGGCATGGGATCGAGCTCCCGTTGGACTCCATGCTCAGTGGGAAGTCTGTCCCTGCACTCACCCTCTCCCTTTCTAAAATAAATAAGTCTTTTTAAAAACCGTCACTTGTGTCATAATACTGCATATCACAGAGGGCTCACTATGTGTCAGGTATCGACTCCAAATGCTCTGCACGTATGAACTCACACCTGTATACTACCCACCTGTGCGCTCAACCGACAAGAAAGAAAACCAAGACACAGAGGTAAAGTAACTCCCTCGAGATTTCACCAGCGATAAGTGCAGACCCAAGATTCAAATCCAAACAGGCCTGATTTTAGCATGATTTGCTCCTTGTAAAGACAATTTCCCACCCATGAGTTTGGTTTTCCACATGATATCGTCATAAAAGTTCATCAACCCCCCAAGACCAGACAACAGATGAAGTAACGCAACTCAGCCCGAAACCTTACCTCATGGTGTCATTGCCAAAGCAGCCCAGGTCCCCAATCCCAAGGTCATCTACCATAATCAGGACTACATTAGGCTTATCGTCAGGCACCTCTTGGGACCGGCATGGATTTAAGAGTACACATATCCAAGACAGAGCAATGAAGAGCCTCCTGAAAAATAAGTATGGATTTTGTGCAATGATGTTGGGAGCTACGTCCCTTTGCAATGTCCCCTTCTCATGAAAACAACCAAGCACATCTCCCTGAGGAACAGGAGAGCCTCTTGAACTTCTCTCCCCAAGCACTGGCTGCTGCTGTCGAATGGGGTCCACGAGACTCAAAGTGACCCTCTCCTGGGTTTCCCACTCACAGGCACTAAATGCTTTTCCAGGGGGTGAAGTCTGAAATCGTTTACTCAGAAACAAAGCATTTCTTAGGCCAGTAACAATGAGACTCCTGAGTTCATATCCTTGGAAGAAGGAGCTTGCTGACTTTCCTTCATACCAGATGAAGCTCACACATGGGCAGCTGTAGAGGTTTGCCGAGGGGACATTTGGTTGGAGCAACAAACACCAACAGCCACAAGTAGGAAACAAAACAAAGAAAAAGCAACCCCAGGGTAAAGGAGCAAGGAGAACATTGGTGAAGAACTGAATTCTGGAAAAGGAGCAGTCTGGAATCTGGAGACCAGTCTAGTCCCCTTCAGGATGCTGGTCAGTCCCAACCCGAGTCCCATTGTCTCAAAGAAACAGGTAATTCCCTTCCCACTGGATCCTTACTCTATTATTAGGTAATGAATATTGGACACTTGAACGATTAGCTGCTAACATTTCCATGTTGTCTTTATCCATATTTCAAAACCCACCTTAAATATGTCCTCCGGGAAGAAGAGAAATGGTCCCTAACCCTCGTCTGCTCTCAGAACCCGTTGTAAACGCTCAGAAAACAACGTTGGCCACATGAGTAGCAACTCTTTGCTTTTACCCAAACATATCCCCCCCAAGACTATGAAGTTCTCAAAGGCAGGACCCATATGCCCAGGACCTTTCCCGTTGTCAAATCATGATTATTACACGTGTGTTTTCATCTACCCAACATGGGTTTGAACCGTCTTTCTCACATCCTATTTTGGCAACATTCCACTTATTTTTATTTTTGTCATTAAAGTGTAGCAGGCATGCAGTGTAACACGTTGGGCACAGCACAGGGATGGGACAAGACTCTGTGTTATGCTGTGATCGCCACAAACGGACCTACCACGCATCACCATGCAATGCTACTAAATCACCTGCAAATAAATCATCTGAAAATAATACGACTATGTTAGAAATCTGCAGTTTACATTTGTATCAGTTGCCAACGTGTCTCCTACTTTTATCATCGACGTAACCAAATCCAGAATGTCAGTGTGGATCTACAACCAACCGTGGCTAGAAAACATGGCTCTGAATCCCTGTTATTTATCAAGCTGAATTCCCAGGTGTCCCGAGAGTGTCCACTGCATTTGCAAAAGAGCTCACTGTTTCTCTCACCTGAGTGTCATCGCACACCGCTGGAAGCCTTCCTTTTTCCCGTGGCCAGAGATAAAATGTGCTGGAAAAAAAAACACGGACAGGTATTATCTTCTTGTTCACGCCACTAGTCCCTATGGTGACAAGAGATGACAAAGCCAAATTTCCACTTCTGACATTTAAAACTGGTTTTTTCAGAATCTGCCAAGACACGAATCTCGCATCATGAAACTCTCTGCTGCTCTTACTTTGTTTTTAAGGAGCTCTTACTATGCCCAGTCCTGGGTCCCCCTACCTCTCTCTGCCTCTTGAGTTAAGTGGCTCTGTCCCTAAACCTACCTTAAAACACATCTGGATGACTATACAGTCTCGAGGAGCTGCTAAACCTGAAGGCTTATACTCAGAACGTCTACATGGGATAAATCTGGGTCATCCGAAAAAAAAAAAAAAAAAAAAAGGTTGTTACTTGAATGGACCAGTACTTTGGTTTTGAATTAGCACAAATACTACAACACCATACAGTGATTTTAGGATAGTTCGTTATCATACATCAGGGTGGAGCTATGATCAGCTCATGATACTATAGTAAAATCCATTGCAGTGAAAGAAAACATACACTCATCTTTTGCCTACAAGTCATCCCTCATGTCTGTACTTAAGATAATATTAGGACCATAACACGGACCCCCTCCTTCAACCATCTGTTTGTCAAAAGCAAGATGATAGAGACCGCAAAGGAAGAGCTATTGGTAAGGAAGGAGAAAGGAGAGAAGCTTATTCAGACAAACACTGGTTTGGAATCAACCTCTCAATGCCTACGCTGACCCATTGGGTTCTAGAAAATAGGCAGCCAAAGGGGGTTCCAAAATCCCAACTCTGCCCATGACAACAGAAACTAAACAAGAAGCAAGAAGAGTCAAGAACATCCATCCTCATAAGGCTTCCTCAACTCACCTGTCTGCTGTGCTTTGGTCTACCTTTCGTCCAAGACAAAATCAGAAGGCTCTCTTGAAGACCTCTTGCTTCTGCTCAACAGCCACCTGGACTCATCAGCTAAATATCACCCTGCTGGTCCCACCTCTCTCTGCGATGTGGAGGCTGGTCAACACTCTGCCCACCCAGATGGTTCAGGTTTGCGAGACAAAAATGTGGCAACCTGATCCGCCTCCCTGATTTGCATCTCCTTACACAAACCCATGGGGAAATGTCATAGTCAGCAAAGCCCTTGGCACCTTCCCTGTAGTTACGGAGTATTCCTATCTGTGACTGCCACCAAAATGATTCATCAAGCTGTTCTTCTATGAAGGAACGCCGGGTTCCAATGACTTAAGGAACTCTAGCATTGCCCCGGAGTGATCTGTACACCCAACTAAAGGAGGGAACATACAACCTCTCCCCAACTCCCAGGATTATTTCTCCATTCTGCTCAATACGACCAACTATGGGAAATAATCTAGGGGCTCATGGACATACTATTTGTCAACACCATGCCCCAAACGGGTTGCCACTGTGAAGCACAGAGAGAGAGAGAGACAGCCACTCTCCCTCATGATGAAAGAATATGGGTGTAGAAGAACCAAGGAATTGTCATCCTACAGACAAAGAAAAGTTCCTGAACACCCAGTTACACAAACGAGAGAAGTTTGCTTAGGGATTAGCCGCATAGATTCTCTTCATAAAGCCCTCTTCCTCCAAAACATAGTTTTTTTTGTGTGTTTTTTTTTTTAATGGAATGTCTTATTCCAGGTTCCATCAACTCTAGATATCAGATCCTGGACCATCAGACCCAACATACAGAGGATCCCCAGGTCATTTTTGTTTCCAGGGAACTTTGCATGGGAATTGTATAAAAATACCCAAAACAAACAAACAAACAAAAGACAAGAAAAGTTCTGAGCCCATTCTCCCAAATGAGCACCATGAAGGGTGTACCAAGTTTTCATCCTGAACAATAAAATATAAGGCATAAAAGTGTTTCCAAATACAGATTCCCATGTCAGCTCCATCATTAACTGGTTTCATGTCTCATTGGCGTGTCCATTCGATGGTTCTTCTCCTTCCAGATTCTGGGGCCCTCATTATGCACCCCATCTTTCTTTGTGTTATGGGGTGAATTTCTTGGGAGTTGCTCAGGGCCCTTAGTTATCATACCATAAAAGGTTTTTCACTAACGTACACTTGCCTTCCTGCTAGTAATTTGTTTCCCTACGATTTGCACATGTTGATATGTTTGGTACTTGCTGGCTGCACTTTATGTTAATAAGTGCAACTAAGTGCCATTGTCTGTGAGGTTTCAGGTCGTGGTTAATGCTATTTACTCAGTCATCGTTAGTAATGCAACACCGCTATCATAAGCAGCCATCTTTAAGTCCAAAACGAAACAATTGGAAGATGAGATTCAAGATGTTGGCCAGACTGGGGGCATGTTTTCTGAGTTTTATTCATCAGAAATGAACCTGTTAGTGACAATGACTGGAAATCAAGCCTGTCCTCAGATTGAGTGCTTGTGGGAATGAGTTGGAAAACCTTGATTTTACCTAAATAGGTATGATTTGGTACTTGGCTACTCTCCTTGAAAGACATGCATGTATCTTAAGATATAAACCCTAATGGACACTTGAACAGGACTTTGAGTACATGTAAACATGCATGATCATGTTGGGTTTGGTGTCCTGGTGAAGATGCACATCTTCCAAGAAAAACTGATAGGATGTCTCCCTTGTCATCATTGGCATTTTTTTGAGAGGGTAGATTGTGCCTATGGAACAGGGTGTTGCCTCCAATAGGAGGTAGAGTTAGATGATAAACAGTCTTCTGCTTACCACAGATGGTGACCTTTGCTAAACTCCTTAGACTCCCAAGTTTGCTTTCTTAATGGATGAAATCACAGTCATGCTTTCACATGTACATACGCACCGTTACAAGGTAACCCTCTCAATGACTCTCCCTGACCATGTCCACTGATAATTTCAGGTGCCCCCAGAAAGGGGGTCATCATCCTCATCTTTCACAATGACCAGATGCTGAGGACTGCACAGACCCTACCAAGTGACATGGAATCAGGTTCTCCTGCCCTTCCTAGAGGTGAAAGCTGGGTTAGCCAGATAAGAACAAATCCCATCCTGCCTTTCTGTCATAAAAACATTGCTTGCTAATAACTTTCAGGGAAGATGTAACACACACATCATATTTACAATGAGCAACATGCTGAGAATATCCCTTAGGAGAATATCCCTAGGACCCTGGAAAAATGGCCAGGGGCACTTGGGTGGCTCAGGTGGTTAAGCATCTGCCTTCAGCTCAGGTCATGATCTCAGGGTCCTAGGATGGAGCCTTGAAAGAAAGAAAGGAAGGAAGAAAGAAATAAAGAAGGAAGGAAGAAAGGAAGGAAAGAAAGAAAGAAAGAAAGAAAGAAAGGAAGGAAGAAAGAAAGAGGAAGGAAATGGCCAGACTCCCACCAGATGCTGCTAACTCTTCCGCCTACTAGCAAAATTGTGTTTGTTCAATGAAGTGTTTTTTTAACTTTATAATTTACATTTTTATGATTTTAAACTTTATATTTTTAAAAATTCTGTTATGTTGGCCACTATACAGTACATCATTAGTTTTTGATGTAGTGCTCCATGATTCATTGTTTGCATATAACACCTAGTGCTCCATGTAATACGTGCCCTCCTTAGTACCCACCACCAGGTTCACCCATTCCCCCTCCCAAAATCCTCAGTTTGATTCCCAAAGTCCATGGTCTTCCATGGTTTGTGTCCCACTCTGGTTTCTGCCCCCTTTCATTTTCCCCTTCCTTCTCCTAATGTCCTCCATGCTATTCCTTATGCTCCACAAATAAGTAAAACCATATGATAATTGTCTTTCTCTGCTTGACTTGTTTCACTCAGCATAATCTCCTCCAGTCCCATTCATTTGATGCAAATGTTGGGTATTCATCCTTTCTGAGGGCTGAGTAATATTCTATTATATCTATAGACCACATCTTCTTTATTCATTCATCTGTTGAGGGGCATCTTGGCTCCTTCTCCTATGAACACTGGGGTGCATGTGTCCCTTCTTTTCACTACCTCCGTGTCTTTGGAGTAAATACCCAGTAGTGCAATTGCAGGGTCATAGGGAAGCTCTATTTTTAATTTCTTGAGGAATCTCCACACTGTTCTCCAAAGAGGCTGCACCAACTTGCATTCCCTTCAGCAGCGCAAGAGGGTTCCACTTTCTCCACATTCTCTCCAACACACGTTGTTTCCTGTCTTGCTAATTTTGGCCATTCTAACTGGTGTAAGGTGGTATCTCAACGTGTGTGTGTGTGTGTGTGTGTGTGTGTGTGTGTGTTTAAGATTTTATTTATTTATTTGTCAGGGAGAGTGAGCACAGGAAGACAGAGTGGCACGCAGAGAAAGAGGGAGAAGCAGGCTCCCTGCCAAGCAAGGAGCCCAATGTGGGACTCGATGCCAGGATGCTGGGATCGTGACCTGAGCCAAAGTCAGCTGCTTAACCAACCGAGCCACCCAGGTGTCCCTTCAATGTGGTTTTGATTTGAATCTCCCTGATGGCTAATGATGATGAACATTTTTTCATGTGTCTGATAGCCATTTATATGTCTTCTTTGGAGAAGTGCCTGTTCATGTCGTCTGCCCATTTTTTGACTTGATTTTTTTTTTTTGATGTTCAGTTTGAGGAGTTCTTTATAGATCTTGAATACCAGCCCTTCCTCTGTAGCATCATTTGCAAATATCTTCTCCATTCTGCTGCCTGATTTAAAGCTATATTACAAAGCTATGATCACCAAGACAGTACGGTACTGCCACAAAAACTGACCCATTGATCAATGCAACAGAATAGGGAACCCAGAGATGGACCCTCAACTCTATGGTCAACTAATCTTCAACAAAACAGGAAAAAATTCACAATGAAAAAAAGACAGTGTCTTTTTTTTTTTCTAAATGGTTCTGAGAAAACTGGACAGCTATGAGTAGAAGAATGAAATTCGACCACTGTCTTATACCACACACAAAGGTAAACTCAAAATGGATGAAAGACCTCAATGTGAGGCAGGAATCCATCAAAATCCTAGAGGAGAACATAGGCAGCAACCTCTTCACCATTGGCCACAGCAACTTCTTTCAAAACTCATCTCCAAAGACAAGCGAAAAATGAACTTTTGGGATTTCACCAAGATAAAGAGTTTCTGCACAGCAACGGAAACAGTCGACAAATGAGACAACCCACAAAATGGGAGATGTTCAGTGATGTTTTAGCAATGCCAGGGAAGAATTTGATATCTGCTATAGACATCAGATTACAAGGCTGAGTCAGAATGGCTTGTTCATCAAGAGAGAGCTTTCAATTCCAGGATGGGAGAGAAATGTGAAAATAACCAAGTAGAATAAAAGATCACTGAGGAACCCCTGAACACATCCTCAGTTGAAACAAGGATGCCGATGAGAACATGGAAAGAATTCTACCTGGGATACTCAGAGGGGCATCTTTTTTTAAATTTTTAAAAAAATTTTTTAATAAACATATAGTGTATTATTAGCCCCAGGGGTACAGGTCTGTGAATCATCAAGTTTACACACTTCATAGCACTATCATAGCACATACCCTCCCCAATATCCATAACCCCACCATCCTCTCCCTACCCCCCTCCCCCGGCAACCCTCAGTTTGTTTTGTGATATTAAGAGTCTCTTATGGTTTGTCTCCCTCCCGATCCCATCTTGTTTCATTTATTCTTTTCCTACCCCCCAAGCCCCCAATTTGCATCTCTACTTCCTCATATCCGGGAGATCATATGATAATTGTCTTTCTCCGATTGACTTATTTTGCTTATTTGCTCTGGTTCCATCCATGTCTTTGCAAATGGCAAGATTTCATTTATTTTGATGACTGCATAGTATTCCATTGTATATATGTGCCACATCTTCTTTATCCATTCATCTGTTGATGGACATCTAGGTTCTTTCCATAGTTTGGCTATCATGGACATTGCTGCTATAAACATTCAGGTGCATGTGCCCCTTCAGATCACTACGTTTGTATCTTTAGGGTAAATACCCAGTAGTGCAATTGCTGGGTCATGGGGTAGCTCTATATTCAACTTTTTGAGGACCCTCCATGCTGTTTTCCAGAGTGGTTGCACCAGCTTGCATTCCCACCAACAGTGTAGGAGGTTCCCCTTTCTCCTCATCCTCGCCAGCATCTGTCATTTCCTGACTTGTTAATTTTAGCCATTCTGACTGGTGTGAGGTGGTATCTCATTGTGGTTTTGATTTTATTTCCCTGATGCTGAGTGATGTGGAGCACTGTTTCATGTGTCTGTTGGCCATCTGGATGTCTTCTTTGCAGAAATGTCTGTTCATATCCTCCAAGGGGCGTCTTGGAAAAGGTAACTCTTGGACTGAAGTCCTGACAAGGTGCATCTAAGGTAGGTCAGAAAATGCAGGTTTTCCAGGTGAAGTTCTTGCAACATAGGAGGAAGTAAATCATGAAATGCTGGGGACATGACTTTGTCACCTGAAGCTTGGATTCTAGCTGACAGGGAAGGAGAGCTGCTCTATGATTTATAGCTGACTGGTGAGTTTGCAACAATTACATTATAAAAAAGGAAAATATCGACTGCAAAGACAATGTGATGATGTAGATGGCATAGTTCCTTCAAGGCTATGCTGTAGGATGGCATTGCCTGTATCATGGTTCTGGACAAGTGCATTTGATTCCTCCCCAAAGGCACAAGAGGTGAGCAGGCTGAATCCCCCACAAGTCTGAGTCCTGGCTCCCACACACAACCGCCTGGGCAAGAAGTCTAGTACCTCAAAATATTGCCCCACATGATGTCGCCGCAGCCACAACCCTGGCTTTCAGAACCGGATCGGGTGGAGAACGCCATGCCTGTCTTTGGAGACCACACAAAGGCATGTCTCCTACAGACACTGCCCAGCACATCAGCCCCGTCCATGCAGGCTTACCAGGGCCACTGTAGAGATGGTTCTCTAGCACACAGGCTGAATTCCACTGTTGTGGGGTTTCGAGATGTAGCAGACAAATGCCCCCAGCTCACTTTGACTTTCAGCAACACGGCCCATATTCATCCTAGCACAAATATGTCCCAAATACTGCATGGGGATCTGATGCCAGGGAAAAGCATTTGTTGCTTATCCAGAATCCAAATCCAACTGGGGCCTTTAGTGTCATGCCAGGCCCAGCCCACAGCCTGTGAGCTACTGCACAGAGAACAGAGCAGTCGGCAGCATTTATGACACTGATTAACGTGACACATGACTTCACCGGGTGGAAGTAGACAAAGTCACATAGCCAGGGATGGCCTAGACCACTCGGTACAATTCATAAATATCCACCATTAAAAAAAAAAAAAAGAACCTCACCAAACTGATGATAGAATGTTTCATTCTTATTTACAAAGGGATAATTTATGTGTGTTTGTAAGGTGTATGTATGTGTGTGTGTGTGTGTGTCCATGTGTGTGCGTATGCATCTTTGCATGGATTTGTGTTGATGTGTACCTCTGTGTCTCTCTGTGTGCACATGTGTGCTGTCTCTATGTATGCTTCTGCGTGTGTCTTTATATGGGTATGTATTTGTGCCTGTGTGTTGTGTGTCTGTGTACACGTGTGTCAGTCTCTCTGTGTGTTCACATGCATGCCATGTCTCTGTGTTCCTCTGTGTGTGTATACATGTGTGTGTGCACTCCTGTGAGTGGCCAACATGAGCCAGCTAATAAGCCCAATAGCCAAGGCAAATGCATGAAAATCCAGGCAGGAATGTGGCTTTGACTCAAATCTCCACTAATATTAAAATTCAATATTGGAGGCTCTGCCCAATGAACAAAATAAGCACAAGAAAGAAAGAATGGGTTCTTGCTATCATTCAAAAAAGAAATGTTCAGCTCGGAAAACCAACAGTCAACAGAAAGTCTGATAAAACTAACTAACCGAAAGCCTTAGGAATATATACCGAAGGGATGGGTTGTGGTGTCATAGCCAACTACATGGCATGAAGCACAGGTCGTGATGGTCCCCAGGGCCAGGGGACAAAGATGGACAAAGCAAGGGTGCAGGGCTGCCTGGGATGTTGGATCACCATGGCAAAGAGGAAACTAAAGCATCATTGGTACCAAAGAACGTGGGTGCCATAGTCACGGGTTGGGATGTCGAGTTCCCATTAGGTCGTGTGCCACTCACCCACAGGATGCGTCTGCGTCTACAGGGAGGAGGATGCAAGTTGGGGCAGGGGGAGGGACCACATGCTCAGACAACATCTGAGCCACTCTGGGGAACAGCCCAGAGTCCTCACTTTCCAAGAACCCAACCCTGGTCAGCACCTAATTCAAGATGGACCTCATCCGCTCCACCATACCCCAAAGTCAAGGAAACCTTTCCCCTTGCCTTGTGCTACATAATCGCACAGAAAAAGAAGTGCCCAAAGTTCAGATACAAGGAAAATACCTTGACCCTGGGAAAGACTCTATAATCCAACACACAGACCAAAGACGTTCTTGTAAAAATTCAGAATACACCACAAGACGGAATTTCTCCATAAAACAGAGAAGCCATGCTAAAACCACTGATGTATGTCATCAGTGGAACTTTGTCACCTGCAAAGGGAAGCACCACAAAGAAGCAGGAATGATACTTCATAAAGAGAAATCATCACTGAATTAAAACCAGCAACAGTCTTAATACCACAGAGAAAACCCACAAAACGTGGGACGGAAATGTATGACAAGTCAACGAGAAAGAGAGAAGCGTGTGGAAGATAAACGTTTAAAGATGCACAAGTTCTACGATGAAAGCAATTCCAGAAAGACAAGAAGATACACACAAGACAATCCAGAAAAAATCTACAAGACTCTCTTCATGAGTCCAAACAACAGAGTAAAACTATGATTGCTTCAGAATCCAACAAAACGGTAAGAATGGGCACATCCTGGTAATTTGTTGGTTTTCTTGTTTTCAGCTTCAAGTGCAAAGAATAAACCCAGGGTTATAGAGATCGGGAAAGAAAAACAAAGCAAGTGTATATTTAATTAAAATATAGTTTGTCTACAAAAATAAAATAGAGTTTGTCTCTATTTGGGAGAACTAGACACAGAATTTTGGAAGCTTACAGATGTAGGGAGGGACCGTGCACAAGTTTCCTGGAGCTTCTGCTACAAATGCCCACAATCTTGGTGGCTTAAAACAACAGCCCTGGCCCAGCTCTGGAGACCAGGAGTCCCAGATCCCAGTGGGGCAGGGCCACTAAGATCCAGGTGGGGCAGGGCTGGTTCCTCCTGGAGGCTTCAGGGGACAGGTTTTTCCATGTCTTTGCCCCAGCTTCCCGAGGCTGCCGGCAGTCTTGGGTGTCCCTTGACTGGTCCTATCTTTGCCTTCATGTCTACATGGCTTTCTCTCCACATGTGTGTGTCCAAATCTCCCCCCACCCTTTTTATAGGGACACGAGGTCATGTCCCAACATGACTCCAGGATGACCTTACCTTAACACAGCTGATTACACGATGTCCAAATACAATGACGTTCTGGGGAATTAAGGTTTCAGCATGTGGTTTAGGGGTGGGGGATCCCATTCGAACCACAACATGCCCTCAACCCTGGCCTGTTATCTCCCCCCAACACAGGCACACACACAAAGTTCACCTAGCTCCTCTCCAAGGCTGTCGAGGGGCCGGTCCCCTTTTGGATCCCTGGGCTCTTCTCCACCATCATGTTACCACCAGAAGGTCCCTCCCTAACCACCCCTCCCTCATTGGCTCAATACACGGTTCCCTGCCTGGCGAACTCAATGTCACGGAGGCTCTTATGATGACCCATTGCGTTGCATTCAGACGTCAGGTGCATGAGAATAAAGACAGACTTTGTTGCACCCCACCCCCAGCTGCATTCCCAGTTCCCCTAAGACCCTCCATATACAAACCCAGGTTCCCAGCTTGTCACTTCAAGACAGAACCACGAAGCTGGGTCCTAGTCTATGACCTCTCACCATGAGTCCACCAAGTCCCCTTTTGTACTTAAAAGAACACCAGCAAAGACCCATTCAAGCGTTGCAGTTCATTTGAGCAAACAAGGGTCTGTCTGCAGTGAGCATCGGCAAACCTAATGTGGTCCAGAGCTCTGTATGGACAGGAGCTTGGGAAAGGCTTTCACAGGAAAGGTGCAGCATGGCTGTCATCGGGTCAACTCTATGGCTTTTGGGAAAGCCAAGCTGGACTGCTGTTTGTGGTTGGTTCTTCTCCAAATTTGGTTTCCTCCGGTTCCAGTGCATTTGCTGGTTTGGGTTTGCTCTGTTCACTGTCCCGGTATCAGTCACCTCATTCCAGGGCACTTGTTGTTTAATTAGTTACTTGTAACTCATATACTCCTGCATATGGACCTTGTACCGACAGTCCTACAATCGTACCTTGTAACTCATACACTTCATGTACAATTGTACCTTGTGGCGTCTTGACACTGCCTCCATGGCCACATTTGACGTCATGATGGCCAGCGTCCACCTCTCAGTGGGTGCCCAGCAGCTTTGTCACTGCCCAGACCTGTGTCCCCCAGGCAGAACGTGACCTGAAATACAAGGTGTGTGTTCTCTGAAAAGTAAGGATCGTTCAAGGTCACAATCACGCAAGGGAGACCCCGTGACTGTCATGCATCGTTGGTTGATAAAACCCTCTGTGAGCAAGGCAGATGATAACATCTCATACCCCATACCATCTCCTTTGGGGATGAATATGACCACACATCATTAGACATGAAGGAGCACATATTCAAGAACCTCTTCTTTTCTCTTAAAACGTGTTCATATTTTTACTGCAACACGTCACTGCTTCTTCAGAGCCTGAACCAGGGGCTTGTCCAAGGTCCCAAAGACACTCTGGCATGTCCAGATTCCTATGCAACCAAGGAAAATACCCCTTCCCTTAGCTCGAAGCTATGGCTCCAAGGCACGGAGGAGAGAGGTGTTGAGTCCAGAGGGGTTTCCAGAATTTTCTGTAGGAAACCTCTGTCTGCAAACCATGGGGTGTGGGGGGAGCTTATATGTGCAGTTTCTGTTTGGGGAATGCAGGGACTTTTCTTACAACAGGTGTCTATCTTGTCCATCCATATTGGTTAGATAACCTAATACACACAAGAGCCCTGCGTTGGTCTCTCTGGTCAACGGGGAGCCTGCTTCCCCCTCTCTGTCCACCTGCCTCTCTGCCTACTTGTGATCTCTCTCTCTGTCAAATAAATAAAAATCTTTTAGAAAATAAAAAAATAAAACAAGAATATATATTATAGTAATATATAGTAAATGTATAATAGAGTAATATAAATAATGAATATATATACTATAGTAATTATAGTATAGTAATAATCTACAAAGATATATTACAGTAATACACAATAAATCTGTATTGTAGTAATATATAATAAATAATAATCTAGTAATATGTATAATAAATATATATTCTAGTAACATATAATAAGTATATATTCTAGTAATATATAAGTATATAGTCTAGTAATATGTATACTATATATTCTAGTGATATATAAGCATATATTCTACCAATATATAACAAATAAATATATACATATATTAAAAAATATATTTTTAATGATCGGTAGGCAAAGTCAACTCCTGAAACAGGAACACGAAAGAAGGGATCCAGAGGAAGTCCTCTCCGACAGATTAAATGTGGGTGAAGACATTTGCTAAGTTGCTAAGAGGAGAGTGAGCTCCTACCTACATCTAGACCTAGAACCTGCTGGAGAATGTGGGAGATTTTGAACGTTGAACGTTTGTCTTCCATGGGGGCATCTTGGTGTGGAGCAGCAAGCCGGGTGGAAGGGAAGGCTTGGTTCTCCCACCGCACCAGGAGTGAGAATTCTCATGAGGTTAAGGTAGTAAAGGGTTAGGACATAATGAGTCCACATGGAATGTTCCAGGTGATGACAGAACACAGGGCATCTTGGAATCTTGAATGGAGAAGGAAAGGAACACTTTTGTGGGCCAGGCTTTCATGGCTAGCAGAAATAGAAATGGTGGCCCCGCAGGATCTGGGAAGGTGGGACCCGTGAGGTGGGCAGTGCCTGCATCCGGCCCAGGAAGAGTCCCATGGATCAGGGGACATTTTGGGGGACGGCCACCAGAAACCACGTCTGTGCTCCTGGCTTTGAAGGCAGGCAGGCCATCCAGTCTCTCTCTGCTGGCGGATAAGTCTCTGTCTCTAGACGGGCTCCTCCTTGTCTACCAGCACCTGTGTCCTTCGCTGCATAACCCAGGAAATGTTGTTGCCATGTCACTGGTGTGAGCGTGACAGATGGAACGGGGCATGGGGCACAACGGGGGCTCGGCTGTGCTTGTTTTATTTAATTTATGAACCTAATTTATTTTATTGACCTCATTTTACTGATTTATGCTAGGCCATTTATTTTATTTATTCAATTAAGTTGTGTATTTAATTTATTATCTATTTTGTTATTTATTTCATTTATTCATTTTAATTCATTGTGTTTTATTAATTTATTTTATTTTATAGATGTGACTTGTTTTCTCTAATTAATTCATTTTATTAAATGGATTAATTTTACTTGATTTCCCTTATTTGATTTTACTTAGTTATTTGTCGTTTATTTATTTCATTTTATCTTTTATTTATTTTATTCATTTATTTTGTTTCTTTTATTCAATTTAGTTTATTTCATTTAATTAATTTATGTTTTCTATTTTTAAATTTAATGTATTTTATTTATTTCATCTTATTTTTTATTTATTTACTTTATGTTACTTTAGTAATTTATTTAATTTCTTCAATTTCTTTACTTGGGACACAAGGGTGGCTCAGTCAGTGAAGCATCTGATTCAGCTCAGGTGATGCTCTTGGAATTCCAGGACCAAGTCTCAAGTTCAGACCCCAGTGGAGCTCCCTGCTCAGTGGGGTGTCTTGCTTCTCCCTCTCCCTCTGCCCCTCCTCCCTGCTTATCTTCTCTCTGTCAAATAAATTAATAAAGTGTTTAATTTGTTACTTAATTCATTTAATTTTATTGAAAGATGATTAACACACAGCATGATATTTTAAATATCTTTATGTATTTCCTCAAGAATTCCATCTTCCTTGCAGACAAATCCCTTGATTGCTACACTTTGATCATGGTGTTTATAGAGTTTACAAGCATGTTGTATGAAGACCTTGGAGTCTGGGATATTTCTTAGTTTCACCACTTTTACCTGAGTGATCGGCGAAATTCAGCTAACTAGAACATGAGGATAATAACCACTCCTACCCCACAGGGTTCCTGTAAAGAATGAAATAAATTTGCTTACAAAGTCCTCAGGACAAGCAACTCATCTTTATATATGATATATATCTATAAAATATATGTACATATACATATTCATACTTACATAAGCCATATACATATATAACATTTACATACCATGTATAGATACCACATATATGTACATATCATATATATTATATATACACATCACATATATATACTCTCTATTTTTGTACCACATACAGATACAATATACTCTATGTACATATAGACACACAGTAGATATACTCTGTACATGTGTACATTCCATATGTAGATACAATATGTCCACCCCATGTACATACAGACACACAATAGATATACTCTGTACATGTGTATACTCTGAGTGTAGATACAACATATACACCCCATGTACCTATAGATACATGGTAGATACACTCTGTACATGTGTACTCTCCACATGTAGATACGATATGTACACCCCATATACCTATAGACACAGTAGATATACTCCACACATGTGTACATTCCATATGTAGATACAACATGTACACCCCATGTACATACAGACACACAATAGATATACTCTGTATGTGTGTATACTCCATGTGAAGATACAACATATACACCCCATGTACCTATAGGCACATGGTAGATACACTCTGTACATGTGTACACACCACATGAAGATACAACATTACACCCCATGTACATATAGACACACAGTAGATACACTCTGTTCATGTGTACTCTCCACATATAGATACAACATGTACACCCCATATACCTATAGACACACAGTAGATATACTCCGTGAATGTGTACACTCCACATGTAGATACAACACGTACACCCCATATACCTATAGACACACAGTAGATATACTCCGTGAATGTGTACACTTCGCATGTAGATACAACACATATACCCCATGTACCTATAGACACACAATAGATAAACTCTGTAGACTGGAGCCAGCGGGTGACCTGGGTCCCTTCTGTGGAAGGAAGGATGGACCCAGGAGGCCATTCAGGAGGTGGACCTCTTGTCGGGGACTGCCTCCGGCCAGGAAAGTCCCTGCCATTACAAGATGGCGCTTGGCTCACTGCCAGCAAAATACGCTGCAAGTAACAACAAACGTTCTGGTGAAGCTCGCCTAAAGGAGGACATAGTCATTGGCTGTTTCAAATTTAAACAGCATAGTAACAGGACTCTCATTGGCTCTCCCCATTGTTTGGCCCCTTATTGGTCACCCTGCTCACTGATTGGTCATGTAAATGTATATAAGTGTGTAGGCTTGCGGAAATAAAGAGAGAGAAGATACACCAGAACCGGGGCTTCTTGTCGTCCTTGCGGGTCGAGGGCGACAAATGGTGCTGAGACCCGGGAATCGTTAATGAGTAAGTAAACCTTGCAAGGAGAAAAACCGCAGGTAAGCGGGGAAGGAACCACGATTAAAGTGGTGGGAATCTTGTACAAGACCGCAATAAGAAGCGGGCGGCCATAGAGCCAGGATTTTCTTAAGGGACCACAATTACAGTGGTGGCAATCTTGTACAAGACTGCAATAAGAAGCGGGCGGCCATAGAGCCGGGATTTTCTTTTTTTTTTTTTTTTAAGATTTTATTTATTTATTTGACAGAGAGAAATCACAAGTAGACGGAGAGGCAGGCAGAGAGAGAGAGGGAAGCAGGCTCCCCGCTGAGCAGAGAGCCAGATGCGGGACTCGATCCCAGGACCCTGAGATCATGACCTGAGCCGAAGGCAGTGGCTTAACCCACTGAGCCACCCAGGCGCCCCGAGCCGGGATTTTCTTAAGGGACCACAATTAAAGTGGTGGCAATCTTGTACAAGACCGCAATAAGAAGCGGGCAGCCATAGAGCCGGGATTTTCTTAAGGGACCATGATTAAAGTGGTGGCAATCTTGTACAAGACCGCAATAAGAAGCGGGGCGGCCATAGAGCTGGGATTTTATTCCGCAGTAAAGCGGGGAATAAAGGTCGACTGAAGTATATGTGCGTAAAAAGTCAGTGTGTTAGTTATTGTCTTTAACGTCCGCGTCTGTTGTCTGTGTGTTCATAATGGGATTTGAAGTATCTAAAGTGCGGTTGGAAGGGTCTTTAAAAGACATGCTGTAAGCCAATGGAACTTCACTAAAAGCAAAAACTGCTCAGGCCTTTTTGAATACAGTGGAAAAGGCGGCTCCATGGTTCCTAGATGAAGGCTTGCTAAACATACCTTAATGGGACCACCTGTGATCCAGGGTTTGGCCCATGTGAAACCTATATAATGCCTCAGGGCCACATCAACCTTTTAACTTGCCCAGGTGCACCAATGACAGGGTATGGCCACCGGAGTGGTCTGGATGTCAGAGTACCTTGCGCTCAGTTTAAATGCATAGCTTTACATTCACTCCACGATCTTTCCCAGAGCTGGAATGTCACGGCCTTCAAGCTGGCTGTGATTATGCATATCCCTACCCATGTTCCTATCCCAGTTTCCATTCCAGATGACAAGTTACCGGTGGTGCTATCCAGAAAGAAGAGAGACTTTGGTATCACAGCCGCCGTTGTGACAGCATTGGCTATATCTACAGCAGCTGCCACGGCAGCAGCAGTCTCGCTTGCTGCAACTAGACCCACTGTGGAAGCTGTGAACACCCTTGCAGAAGGAATGGCGGCTGCCCTTCAAACACAGACTCAGATCAATGCACATCTGCAAGCAGGAATCCTGATAGTCAACCAGAGAGTGGATTTGGTTCAAGAACAAGTGGACATATTGGGGGCCCTATTGGGACTGGGATGTATAGCACACTTCCCGGCAAATTGTGTAACTCCCATAGCCTATGCTAATATGAGTCACTTACAGAATGTCTCCCGACAGCTCTCCCAGTATTTGCAGGGTGCTTAGTCTGACGATTTTCAAAATTTCACATGAATCCTTCTGGCTGAGATAACTCAAGTAAATAGTAACCAGCTTCCCTCCCAGAGCTACTTCAAACATTTAGTAATATGTTCCAGTTTACCAAACAATGGGCTGGCACAATTGGTCTTCTTGTCCTCCTCCTTACTGGCATTCTGCTTCTATTCAGAAAAGTTCGCCAATGGAGAACACAGCAGCGAGAGCAGAGCCGAGCTATAGTATAAGCTCTTATGTCAATAGAGGCTGGGACATCTCCCCAGATATGGCTAAGCATGCTAGATCGGTAGCCAAAGACGGGTAAGATCAGTAGAGAAACATACCAACCTAAGACAGGACAGAGATCATCGATATCTTGTGTCTGATGGCGAGTAAGGATGTTTTCTGCTACTGACGACCTAAGACAGGCACGATCTCTGCCATAAAACAAAAAAGGGGGAGATGTCGGGGACTGCCTCCGGCCGGGAAAGTCCCTGCCATTACAAGATGGCGCTTGGCTCACTGCCAGCAAAATACGCTGCAAGTAAACAACGAACGTTCTGGTGAAGCTCACCTAAAGGAGGACATAGTCATTGGCTGTTTCAAATTTAATCAGCATAGTAACAGGACTCTCATTGGCTCTCCCCATTGTTTGGCCCCTTATTGGTCACCATGCTCACTGATTGGTCATGTAAATGTATATAAGTGTGTAGGCTTGCGGAAATAAAGAGAGAGAAGATACACCAGAACCGGGGCTTCTTGTCGTCCTTGCGGGTCGAGGGTGACACCTCTGGTGCGTCCTGGCTGGCAAAACCATGAACTCAAGATCAGAGCCAAACCACACATCCTCCAAGCCCACATACCTGCCACCTGCTACATTAGGTCACTTGGCTTAGGGAAAATCTGAGTAAGCAGTCAGTCTCGGCCAAGATCCGTGTTCCTCCACCAACACCCATCTAAATACTTTCTAAAATAGCATTCACGGGCGTTCCACTTTGTCTGGAAGAGCCCTTGACTTTTGTTCTCGGGGTGAGGAGGAGGGCACTCTTTGTTGCCAATATCTCTGTCCCAATATTGTGATTAATTTGGTTTTTTTTTGCAGATTTTAAGTATGTATTTGGCAGAGAGAGAGAGAGAGATTGAGAACAAGTAGAGGGAGCGGCAGGAAGAGGCAGAGGCAGAGTGGGAGAAGCAGACTCTCCATGAGGAGGAAGCCAACACGGGGCTCCACCCAAGACCCAAAATGTAGCTTTAAAGGACAAAAAGGTGGAATGTATAAGTGACCCCTTTAAACCTAGGGGATGCTATCATTTTCCGTAGATAATATACATTGATATTTTTAGATACAAAATATATAAAATAAATGTTTCTATTTCATAGATAAATTTACAAATATTTATATAAAAATACATGAAATTAGGGGCACCTGGGTGGCTTAGTGAATTAAGCTTCTGCCCTCAGCTCAGGTCATGATCTCAGGGTCCTGGGATCGAGCCCCGCATCGGGCTGTCTGCTCAGCTTGGAGCCTGCTTGCCCCCCACCCCGGCTTCTGCCTCTCTGCCTACTTGTGATCTCTGTCTGTCAAATAAATAAATAAATAAATAAATCTTTAAAAAAATACATGGAATTAATGTTTATGTATTATATATATTAATTTTGTCAATAAGCAGAAATGATAGATATAGGCTTGTTCCATTGTTTTTGTTTTTTTTTTTTTCTGTTTGTTTCTTTGTTTTGTATTTTAAGATTTTATTTATTTATTTGAGGGAGAGCATGAGCAGGGGAAGGGAAGCAGAGAGAGAGGGAGAAGCCAAGTCCCCACTGAGCAGGGAGTCCCATGTGGGACTCAATCCCAGGACCCTGGGATCATGACCTGAGCTGAAGGCAGACACTTCACTGACTGACCCTCCCGGGCACCCCCCCCAAAATTCTTTTAAATATTATTGCCACTCCTTGTCTTTGGACTTCTAAATGTTCTCACTGTTTTTCTTTGTCTCAAATGCTCAACCCTTGGTGTGTCTTACTTCGGAGATAATTATTCAGACCTGCATTTGGTTTTTCAGTCAACTTAATCTTTCTGGAGCCAGAACAGAAGGTCCATCCAGAGGCTGGATCTGATAACTGACAGCTCCCATGTCCGGGGCCAAACTTCCCACTGGATTTTTGGCAGAGTCCTCTTTCCTAATTAAGTACAGGTGGTGAAAGGCATGATAAGACCATCCTTTATCAACATAAAAACCAACCCAACAAAAACCCTCCTCAAGGAGAAGATGCAGAGCTCTGTTGTGTCTCAGATGTGGTCCTTGTGTGCTGGGTAATCCAAAAACCATGAGGTGCTTTCAGGAAAGGACTCCATGTATATCGTCTACTCGTCTGATAGCTAGAAAGGCTCATGGGCCCATTTCTCTGATGCTCAAAGTGTTGGAAGAATGTCCCAGGTACCGTACCAGGAAAGACCTTAGCTGACACCTTGTTTTACGTTGCTGTTCCCTCCAAACCATCATCATCTCACAATCCTCAATAAAGCATCCTAGTAATCCTCAAGAAAATGTCCTAAAAAAAAAAAAAAAAAAAAAAAAAAAAACGGTCCGCTCTGAGATTGTGTCCTATGCTAATGGAAGTGAGTTTGGGATTGTTTGATTTCACTGAAACAGAAGCAGGCAGTCCCTGACTGCCATGAGAGTTGAATTAAAAATCTTTTTGGAGACAGCTCCGTGCCCACCATTTTGGGTCAGTTTGTGCCCGGGCCATGGATGGCAGCTCCTGGTTTGCAATGGGTACCATCTGGAAGCATCTGGGTCCCAAGGATCCAGAGGTCCCTCCGGATCGCCACTGACTTGACTGCTGACAGAACTGGAGAGAAACCCACGTCATGCTTGTGGGGCCGCAGCCTGCTAGTGGGCAAACGAAGACTCTTACACACTGACCTCCAGTGGGACATGGCCTCTCTCCCATCCGCCAAACAGACTACTCTGTCTGCCTCTTTGGAAATCTGCTGCCTGCTTCTCCTACTGTCGTCCCCTCCCTCCCTGTTCCCATCTGGAACCCCTTAATCTCGTTCCTTTAGACCCATTAGATCCCAATATAGCTAACCTGCTGCTCTGAATAGCCATTACATGACCCTCTGTAGAATGACAAACCTCCTCCTTCAACTCCATCCATTTCTTTTGTTAAAAGGTTTTTGTAAAACGTTAAAAAGAAAGAAAGAAAGAAAGAAAGAAAGAAAGAAAGAAAGAAACCAGGAAGAAAGATGATTCTGTACACCATCTCACTCTGGAATCGAATAATATTCACGCACAGATAGAGGAATTCACTGAATAAAAATCCAACTCGTTGTCATTAGTGGATATGCCTGTATAAAATATCAGCTTTCGCTTGTACTCATTGTCAGAACAGACAATATGTGGATATACATTTTGATGCGTTCTAGACCATTAACGATTGTATTGATAACCGAGTTAGGCAGAAATGGTTTTTAACATCTATAATCACATGAAGCAAAAACAAAAACAAAAAACAAACAAACAAACAAAAAGAGCCCTCAAAAACCATAATAATGTTTTTAAATTTTTCAAAAATTAAATAAAGTAAAACAAATGGAAAATTAAAAGTAGAGCTACCCTATGACCCTGCCATTGCACTCCTGGGTATTTACCCGAAAGATACAGATGTCGTGAAAAGAAGGGCCATCTGTACCCCAATGTTTATAGCAGCAATGGCCACGGTTGCCAAACTGTGGAAAGAACCAAGATGCCCTTCAACGGATGAATGGATAAGGAAGATGTGGTCCATATACACGATAGAGTATTATGCCTCCATCAGAAAGGACGAATACCCAACTTTTGTATCAATATGGCAGGGACTCGAAGAGATTATGCTGAGTGAAATCAGTCAAGCAGAGAGAGTCAATTATCATATGGTTTCACTTATGTGTGGAGCATAACAAATAGCATGGAGGACATGGGGAGATAGAGAGGAGAAGGGAGTTGGGGGAAATCGAAGGAGGAGATGAACCATGAGAGACTGCAGACTCTGCGAAACAAAATGAGGGTTTTGGAGGGGTGGGAACTGGGGGATTAGGTGAGCCTGGTGGTGGGTATTAAGGGGGGCACGGATTGCATGGAGCACTGGGTGTTGAATCATGGAAATCTTCATCAAAAACAAATACTGTACTGTACGGTGATTAACATAATAAAAAATAATAAAAGAAATCTTAAAAAGTAGAAATCATTTGTAACTTTTGTACAGCAGAGGAGTATGAGAACGGGGAAAGTGAACAAAATTTCACAGAGAGGGATATTTAAGCTTTCTGACTGGTAAAGAGAACCATTTTCACATTCGTATCTTTTTTTTTCTTTTTTTAAACACCTGCAGGATTAGATCTTCAAAGGCCAGTGATCGGTGGCCCTTGAAAGTATCTACAACACAGGGTTGCAGTGTTATCTATAAACGCTGGTATTTACAAGGCTCTAGGAAGGCCACCAACACTCCCACAGGAACAGGGACAAAGCCGAGCAAAGGTCTGGAAAACACAACCCCCCACCACCACCTTACCCCCCCTTAGAGGTAGCAGTGTGCTTTAACACATCTGTGTCAGCTGGGCTAATTACTTAAACCCTCTGAAATTCATTTTCCTCTTGGGAGAACGGAGGTCATAATACTTGCCTCACAGGAGTTGCATGGCGTGTTTAAAAAACACATTTATCTAAGCTGCAGGAGCTGAGCCCTCATGGTCCGGAGGCTTCCCTCCTCGTTCGGGGAACACCCCTTCCCCTTTGTCTCCTTTGTTCCCAAGCAATCAAACAACCAGAAAACCAGCCTAATCTCACACATCTCTCCTTTGCAGCCCTAAACTTCTTTTTAGTCCTTGAGAATTATCTTGAATGTTAATGTGCTTTGCAAATTTTTTTTAATGGAAAATGCATGTATGAGCATATAAGAACAACACGTCAAAAGGCTGTTTTTATGTAATTTTGTCACTGAAATATACACAGAAGAAGTGCAATTGCAAGTGTGTGGCTTGGGACATTTCCACCAAGTGAACCCAAGGGTCACCAGCCTCCAGAGCATCTCATTTACCAAGTATTTCATATTAGCTTTTCCCTTTTTCTTTTAGAATTTGTAGGATTTTGAGTTTTGTTTCTTCTGTAATTCTCATTTTGCTTTCTCTCTCTCTCTCTCTCCATCTCTCGCTCTCTCTCTGTAGGCAATCTACATAACAGTTTCAAGAAGAAATGCATTTCTCAACAGAACAAAATTCTATGTTGCAAATGAGGACAAAAAATAGATCTGAGGGAAACAAAGAACAATACATTTTAGTGTCTTAAAAAAGAGCTCGTTCAGGTATTTGTTACATGATCAAGGATGAATGTCAAAACCTAACTGAATTTAAGCTGAATTAAGTGTATTTTCAAGATAGATCAGTTTTATTTTTAGATAGCAATGTGTACAAAAGCAATGTCCACCATCCTGTGAGCCCTCAATGAAAAATTTATAGGTCAATGCGTAAATATGTGAGAAGGTACAGTTTTTAAATTGTCAATTTTATTGACTAATAACTTACATACAACAAAATAGTATCTGTTAGGCGTCAAGACTAATGACATTTGACAAAGAAAAAAATGAATATTATGCTAATGTAACCACCTGAAAATCTCTGTCCCCTCAAATCCAAGCCCTGGGCAACCACAGATTTGCTTTCTCCTATTCTAGATTCTATTGTCCTTTTCAAGAATTTTGTTTAAATAGAATAGTACTATAATACCATACGCACTCTTTTTCACGCCTTATTTCTTAATTTCAGGATTGTGACTTTGAAGTTCTTCTATGGGTGTCATGTACATCTGTGGTGTCTTCTTGTTCACTGTTGCATAATACTCCATGTTACGCAAATTGTTTATCTGTTATTCTATCAATGAAAGACAGAACTCCAGTTATTCTATCAACGGACTGGAAGGAATTAATGGCTATTATGAATACAATGTTTATAGAAAAGCCCAAAAACTGAAGTTTAGGAGAAAGGAGGAAAAAATCTGATAAAGATATGGCAAAAAACTCAGTTCCATAAAACGACAAACAAACCAATTCTTTTTTTCTAATTTATTTTTTATTTATTTTCAGCATAACAGTATTCATTATTTTTTCACCACACCCAGTGCTCCATGCAATCCGTGCCCTCTATAATACCCACCACCTGGTACCCTGACCTCCCATCCCCCTGCCACTTCAAACCCTCAGATTGTTTTTCAGAGTCCATAGTCTCTCATGGTTCACCTCCCCTTCCAATTTCCCCCAACTCCCTTCTCCTCTTTAACTCCCCATGTCCTCCATGCTATTCGTTATGCTCCACAAATAAGTGAAACCCTATGATAATTGACTCTCTCTGCTTGACTGATTTCACTCAGCATAATCTCTTCCCGTCCCGTCCATGTTGCTACAAAAGTTGGGTATTCATCCTTTCTGATGGAGGCATCATACTCCATAGTGTATATAGACCACATTTTCCTTATCCATTCATCCGTTGAAGGGTGTCTTGGTTCTTTCCACAGTTTGGCGACCGTGGCCATTGCTGTTATAAACACTGGGGTACAGAGGGCCCTTCAAACAAACCAATTCTTAACTAGTTTGTTTGGAAACCAATGTGTTCTATAAACATCCCTGAGTGGTGCTTTTCATGACCCCGTGTCTCACTCCTCTCGGGTGAATACCCTTGGAATGCATGACTTCATAACCATGTTTTCAGTAGTGTTTTTATGCCATGTCACTGACTCAGTTTATTCACACAGGGAAGTCATGGTGGATTAATTCCTTTACACAGTGATACACTACAAACTGACTCTGTATTCCATCCTGATACTCCTGATCTTTTAGGGAAGCATTGAACTGAAGAGAGAAGGGGCTAGAAGCCAGAAGACAGCTAACATTAGCCTCAAAGGAGCAGAAAGTAAGGCAAGACATGGCTATCTGGAGGTAGTGTGAACCCTATGAATGAGTCTTGTAAACCATAGACAAGCTTCCTGCAGGAGAAAACAGTGTTCTTCTTCTTCTTCCTCTCTTTTTTTTTAAGATTTTATTTATTTGACAGACAGAGATCACAAGTAGGCAGAGAGGCAGGCAGAGAGAAAGGAGGAAGCAGTCTCCCTGATGACCAAAAAGCCCAATGCAGGGCTCAATCCCAGGACCCTGAGATCATGACCTGAAATGAAGGCAGAGGCTTTAACCCACTGAGCCACCCAGGCACCCCAACAGTCTTCTTTTCTACTAGAAGCAAGCTTGTGAGCCTAAATTCAGTATCTGTTTTATACAAGTGAATATTACAATCAAACACCCTCCCATACGAAAAAAAAAAAAAAAATCCCCCAAAATAGTATGTGATATCTGGACACAAACTTCTTCATATATCAATGAGGAAACTATAAACACACTCAGCTGTGTCATATGACCAGGACTGTGATTTACAAGTTGTAGTTTTTATAAGACAAAACAATAGGGTGTGACTTTGAAATTCTTTGATGAGGTGATATAGTTTTGTTATGTCAAATCACTCATTCAGCCAAAAGTTTCTTCCTTTCTTCTTACCTTTTTAAAAGCCTTATGACTATGAATAGTTTCTACTTACCCCTTCTCAGTGATCCTTCCAGTCCGATATCCTACTTTCTCTAAGAGGGATGAAAATGTAGGATTGCTTCCCAGGAATGTCATTGAGGATGGTTGAAGTAAATTATTTCAAAGTCTCATCCCCAGAACCATTGGCT
Organism: Neogale vison; assembly: GCF_020171115.1. Lineage (NCBI taxonomy): Eukaryota > Metazoa > Chordata > Mammalia > Carnivora > Mustelidae > Neogale > Neogale vison. Next base: position 130,080,015 of record NC_058105.1, read on the forward strand.
CAAAACGGTTGTCCTGATTTTTGCTTTAAGAATGAATAGTCAAGATCCTGGCAGACCCATCTTCCCAGAGATCATAGCTATGATCTCTACACAAAATACAAAAATAAAGTAGTGAAAGCTCTGTAGGATGGATGGGGGGGGAAAGGGCAGATTCTGGGGAAAAAAAGTCAACATTGGGAAGAAGGAGATATCCAGAGCTGAATTTTTTCTAGTTTTTAAGGCTCTGAATCCACAAGTGTTCTACAGATGATACCACAAGGGGCAGTTAAACCTCAGAAAGGACTCAAGGATAGAGCCCAAAACATCCAAAATGGAAGTAAAGGAAGGTGAACATCACAGAAAGAAAAGAAAGAGCCCAAGTGAGATTGTTGTAACACTGCACAAAATCTTCGCCCAGATCTGTATCTGGTGCCAGAACCATGCACAGGCCAAACAAACACAAAACAACCAGTTAAAGAGAGAAGATTGGAAGGGGATTGATGTGGGAAACAGAGGCAGAAGAAAATCATTAAAATTCCTCACCTACTGACAAGCCCTTGAAACAGACAGAGTGGCTGTCCCCTGGGGACTCAACTGCCCTCACCTTGAGGTTTTGCTAAGGACAATCCTAGCCTGACCGACCCCCTACTCCGACGGGTCCGACCAGGATCCTGTAAGTCTACTTTAACAATTCCTTTAGGAAACTTTATCTTTCAACCTCCAAGATAGTGTCAAGAATCATTCCCAAGCATATGGCCCACTGATACACATCTAAGGGGTCTCACAAGATTTTTACTACTGGTAATAACCTTTCTCCCAAGGTCCTCAAGATCCTGGAGACCTTGCTTCCAAAAATCCTTAGAGACTTACATCATCCCTAATCCCCTTTGTCCTCACCCACCACCAAGTCCACCCCTACTCTGCCTGTAAAAACTCTGACTGTAATCTGGTTCAGGGTACAAGTCCCTACTCCACTGTGCTGGGTATACTTGGGCCCAAGCTTAAGCTTGTTAAATAAACCCTCATGTGATGGCATCAGTGTTGGCTCCTTGGTGGCCTCTCGAACACAAAAACTCGGGTACAACATTTAGAGGTCCCAATGAGATCTGGTAGACTTTCAGGAGCCCAACCCGGAGGGTCTTGTGCTGGCTGTTGAGTGCACTCCTTTTTATCTATTTGCACGCATACTTTGGGAGCTGCAATCTGCATTTTTACCCGTAGGAATTCCAACTTGTGTCTGGGTCCAACATTGGCTCAAGTGGACGCAAGGCGGGCCATCGACCAGGGGTCTTGGGAGATGTCCCTTGCCCCCGCAGGGGGTTCGAGTCCCCCGCCGTTTTAGGAGGTTAGAGTCCCCCTAAGCGGTCACCAGTGGGTTCAAGTCCCCTGCCATTTCAGGGAATTAGAGTCCCCCTAAGCGGCCACCAGGCGGTTTGAGTTCCCCACATTTCATGGGGTTAGAATCCCCCTAAAGCAGTCAGCAGGGGGTTCATGGTCCCCCAAGGCAGCCAGGAGGTCCGAGTCCCCATAGGCAGTCAGGCATCTTGTTTTTGTTGTCAGATGTGCTGTTTGTTAAATGTATGGGAATTTTGTCTGTTGTGTTGTTTGTTAAGTTTATGGGGATTTTTGGAAGAGAAATGCCTTGCCCCTGCCTGGAGGACGAGGTCCTCATCTGTGAGGAGAGCCAGCTGCCATTGCAGTCGGATTCTCCCTTACCTTCCTTTCAGTTTTGTCTTCGCGGCCACGCAGGATCGTTTGTCTGTGTGAGTGTGTTCTTGTTAATTGTCATGGGTTGTCTTTGTCTTGTCTTTTTGTTGCTTGTTGAGTCACTCATCTCTAGGGGACTGAGGAAATCCCCACTGGCGAGTGTCTCTAGGGAGCCGAGAATCGTAATAAAACCCAGAAACTGGATGCCCTCTCTCTGTTCCTATTCTTATATCAAGTTGTCTCTGGGCACGGGATGGCCACCTAAGTCACTAGGATGGCTGCCAATCTTAAGACTCCCATGTGAGGTTTCCTCTTGATTGATCTAATGTGATCCCCTCCACATCCTTGGTCTAGCCACTTCTGGCCAAGGGACCTCCACTGGGAGCCAGCTGAACCCAGTACCTGATTGAATTAAAATGCAACAGTGGACCTTTGCCTAGGGAAGTTGGCTGTAAGGACCACATGTGTTGGAATGTTGCATAGACCATGATGGGTTTCAGTCTTTACTGTTTCTTGTCAGTGTCTTCTACTAATTCCTTAAAGCTATACCTTCATTGCTCTACACCAGGACCCCGATCTAAGGGCCTTTTGCAGAATAAGCCTTCTAGTAAACCCAGGTTGCTGGGCCATCCCTAGTAAAGGGGACTCTGACTTTATCTCTCTATGTTCCTCCTAATAGATGTGGGGCTTCTCCCTCTCATTTCCCGTATTAATGGCTATAACTGGAGCCAACTGGGATTGGTCTAACTTGACACAGAGACTTTAAGGAATACTCCCAAGCAGCTGCCGAAACTGCTTTGTTTCAGGGAAGTTCCCTGTTTTTTCTGGCCGGACATGGACTGCCTAACCCCTTCCCCCTTGCTGGCAGGAAAGCATGGCGTCTGCTCCTCTGCTGGAATTGATGAGCTCTAATACTGGGAATCCTTTCTCTGCCTCTGGCAGCACTTTGTTCTTCTGTCTCCTCCCTTCTGTTTCTGCACCAAAGTGCGTGCAGCCTACATGACTGGCCTCTAGACCATGCACCAAGGCTCCTGCCCTCTTCACTGTCAAGGAGCAAGAAGAGCACCCCCTGGACCTAATACCCCCCACTCTGGATCTTCTCACCCAGGTCTCAGGTAAACATTCAAAGTGGAGTGGGCCCAGGTGGAACATAAATCAGTATTTGAACTAAGTTAAGTTTGTTGGTTTCATTAAGATAGACATGTCTTTTAAGCTATTAGCGATAAATGTGAAACTTCAATCAAAGTTTACTGAATGTCAAATAAGCTCGTGTTATTTATTAAAATTTGTTAGCAAAGAGACGACTAAACTAATGGTTAATTGTCTGACTCAGAGTTTTAATGGGTAATTGCTGAGATAGCTTTCAAAGTCTTTGGTAACCTGAAAGTTTACAGTTTTGCTTGGATAACAAATAAAATTAAATTTTTAGGACATCTAGGCCTTTTTCCAGATAGGATAAAGTGCTAAAGCATTGAGTATTGGATGTAGATTTGTGCTTTTTACTTCTTACAGCAAAGAAAATAAGAGTATTTAGATCTGTTGGTAAGCATGTTTTGTGCTTAACTGATTCATAATTTACCATTTAAAGAATTTTATTATAACCATTCACAATTGGTTAATAGCTGATAATTGTTAATAACTAAAGGTGTTTCTAAGAGTACAAAATTCTGCTAACTGTAAGACTGATGGAAATAAAGAAAACAACTCTGTGTGTAGGAAAGTAGAAGATATGTAAGAAAGATTTAAGGAATGGGAGTACATTTTGCTGAAGGTAAAAGAAGGTAATTTTGTCCTAAGGAGACAGTTGTTTGGAAGGAAATGACTTGGGATAAAACCTGAATGCAAAGGAAAGTTGTAGAAGGTTTGTGAAGGGAAATCTTTGGAATGGAATTTAGGATGGTCAGGACGGACAAAGACTGAAATGAATGGGTTTTAAAGGTACATTGGTGTAAGACTGAAATTCTCTCTGTTCAAAAGGACAAAGTTAGATTAATTGATATGCTGTTAAGATAATGTAAATGGCTTTCCCTTTGCCTGCCTAGAGAAACCAGTTTCTGTGTTTTGTTTTATCAGATCTTTGACATCTCTAATCCTATCTAAGCAGGTGCTTTAAAAGGTTTTTAACAAACTTCCCCAAGATTTAAATCTCGAACTAAGTCTTGATTCTCTTGTAAAATGTGTTTTATCTTCAAGGAGATTCATATAAAGGATTTTTAGGACAAATACAGGTATTCACTATATTAAACTAAAATGGATAAGAATTTCCAGAACTAACTAAAACTGCATTCAAACTAAACCAGAATTAGTAACATGGGACTAAATGAACTAAAAGATTATAGTGTTATGTCTCTTGTTTTAGACGATGCTGGTTCTCTAATGTTTGCTTTTCCAGACTGGGGATACTTTTTTCTTAAGATGTCTGTGACTTACAGAAGTGCAAAAATATTTATTTGCAAACAAATCAAAGCATTCAACTTTTCTCTCTATCTGAACCCTCTGAAGCTCAAAAGGTCTCAGAGGTATTCTTTCTTCTATGGCAATCAGTCATTTGCATAAGTTCAATAAGAATCTGTTCTCCTTGCAACAGGACACCATGGTCGGTTTGGTTTCTAAGACAAATCTGGACCTGATGCGAAGTCATTACAGTCAGGGCATGTCCCAAAGTGAGCTTTGAGCCTCTTTTTACGAGGAGGGCTCTTCTATGCTTTGCTAAAACTCGGTTATTTTACCAAGGAAAACTTGTAACCAAGGAAATAACCAAGGAAAACTTGGTAAAATAACCAAGGAAATAACCAAGGAAAACTCTGGTTATTTTACCAAGGCTTTGACTGGAATGTCATATTTGAGAAAGACATGCATAGACTCAGATATGACCAGACAGCTTAAAGGAACTAAGGTTGACTTTATAAAACCTGGAGCTGTAAAGCCCTTTGGAACTGTTGGCCTGATACCGTGCTTACAGAGTTCCCAGCAGCCTCACAGGTGAGTAAAGAATGTCACTCCCTGGTAAGTGCAGGAACCTCAGGAAGAGGAATTCACCCAAATCTGAAAGGTATTGCAGGCATGTCTGATGGCAAGTATGTGGTTTGACTTCTGGCACACAAAGGCTACTAAAAGTTCAACCTAGAAATTCCTTATTAAAAGTTTCAGCAAAGCAGATTCTAAAAGATCTATAGGTTCGCATACTGTTCTTGCTGAGCTAATGTAAATAATTAGGCCAAGTTTGTTAAAACTGGACGTTTTTCAAATGAATTAGTCCTGATTTAGCTATCTCTGGAAATGAGAGTATTTTTAGAGAGAAAAATTATGTTTTAATATCACACCTTTACGGGTGTTAAATTCTAAATTTGATTGTATTTAAATGTTTGTTTGCCTAAGCTAGACAACTTGAGGTAAACTTCAGAAAAGTTGCACAATAGCTCATTTAGAGGATCTTGCCTAAAATTCTTTAGGGTTAATAATAGAACCCATTGTGCGCATAACTTAAATACTTAAACAACTGGAAAAAGTGGGATAGATCCCCCAACAGTTGTATAACTTAACTATCACCTTGTGTGTGGCAGGGATCATGAAACTGCCTAAAAGCCAGCATAACCCACTCCATAGGATTAATTATGGACTTGTGGAGATAATGGTTGAGCCCATTTTCTTTATGATTGAATTGGATGATGCATGTGGGACTTCCCTTCTCTCTTGACAAGTTTTCTCCCACTTGCCAGTGATCCTCTGTAATCAGGATATTGTTAAGGCTGGACCACTCAAAGGGCTCCTTAACGGTTTCATCCTTAGTCATATTTATTTTAGAAGCCACCTCTGTTGAAGTACAATTGCAAACAAATGCTTTAGCGAAGCATAGAATAGCCCTCCTCATAAAAAGAGCCTCAAAGCTCACTGTGGGACATTCCCTGACTGTAATGACTTCATGTCAGGTCCAGATTTGTCTTAGAAAACAAAGGCTACCAATGGATGATGGAGGCCGACTTATTAAACACTGGGCTACATTTACAGATATGAATACCCAGATTGAGGCTCTACAGGATCCTTCTCTCTCTCTCTCTCTCTCTCTCAGTGATTGGTTTAAAGGAGGACTATGGCCAAAAATCTCCCTTTTGGACTTCTCATTCTTATAGCCTTATTAATCTTAATGTGTTGCCTTGTTCAGTGTTTCTCGACTTGGTGCCGAGACTCCATTGCTGCAATGAGTTCACGACGACAGATGATCTTACCACTAGCAGAGACAGTTCTTCAGTGTCAGCTCAGGATTCAGCTGTCTCTGTCTTTTGGAGCTCTCCTACACACTCCTCAACTGATCAGTGTTGACCCCAGTAGGTAGGGACAACTCTACAGAAGAAGTTACAGAAGATGAGATTTTCCACCTTCAACAACCTTAAAGATTTAAGGGTAAAAATTGCTCAGGGGGGAGTGATGTGGGAAACAGAGGCAGAAGAAAATCATTAAAATTCCTCACCTACTGACAAGTCCTTGAAACAGGCAGAGTGGCTCTCCCCTGGGGACTCAACTGCCCTCACCTTGAGGTTTTGCTAAGGACAATCCTAGCCTGACCGACCCCCTACCCCAACAGGTCTGACCAGGATCCTGTAAGTCTCCTTTAACAATTCCTTTAGGAAACTTTATCTCTCAACCTCCAAGATAGTGTCGAGAATCATTTCCAAGCATATGGCCCACTGATACACATCTAAAGGGTCTCACGCAAAAAATTTTTACTCCTGGTAATAAATAACCTTTCTCCCAACAATAGCTAACCCCTCAAGGTCCTGGAGAACATGGGGAGATGGAGAGGAGAAGGGAGTTGGGGGAAATTGAAAGGGGAGATGAACAATGAGAGACTATGGACCCTGAAAAACAATCTGAGGGTTTTGGAGGGGCAGGGCGGGAGGTTGGGTGAGCCTGGTGGTGGGTATTATGGAGGGCACGGATTGCATGGAGCACTGGGTGTGGTGCATAAACAATGAATTCTGGAACACTGAAAAGAAATTTAAAAAATAAATAAAAATTTAAAATATATATATATATACACCCGGTTTAAAGCAAAATAATCACACTATCTGGCGCTATATACCACATGAAGTTGTAATACATACAACTCCTACAGCATAATGATGGAGTGCTGACAAATAAATGTAGAGACTAGCAAAGTTTTCCATTTTATGGATAGTGATAGGATATTAATTGTAATTAGACCACAATAAGCTACACATATATAATTTCTAGATCCATCACTAAAAAATGTAGAGGAATAGCAAAAATGACCAAAGACAAAAGACAATTCTGAAAGAAAAAAAAAATTCAGGTAACACAAAGAAGACAGAAACATAGCTATTGTTGTGGCAAACAGGATTGGAAGACCCAAGGTCAATCATAATAATTACACTAAATGTTAATGGACAAAACATTCCAATTAATACCAGAGGTGATCAGAAGGGATTAAAAAAAAAGAGCAAGACCCAAGTATATGATGTCTAGAAAAGAGGCACTCTGTTTTTTTAAATTAGTCTTTTTTTTTTTTTTTATTTGAGAATAGTGGACACACAATGAGAAACAGTTTAAATATAAAGCCACACATTGGTTAAAGTGATGAGAAAATGTACACCATTTAAATACTACACAAAATTTAAATTTTTAAGGAAATTTTAATTTAATTAAGTTTTAACTCTAAGGCTACGTTTATCTTAGCTTAACTGGACTCAAAGATAAAGAACATTAATGCATGCAAAGAGATAAATTATGTAAGGATCAAAGGTTCAATTCATCAGGGAAATAATTGTTTAAAAACTTGTAATACCAGAGAACTTCAAAATACATGAAAGCACACTTGGAAGGATAAGAACTCTAAAATAATAGGGGCACCTGGATGGCTCAGTGGGTTAAAGAAAGCCTCTGCCTTCGGCTCAGGTCATGATCCCAGGGTCCTGGGATCGAGCCCCGCATCGGGCTCTCTGCTCAGCAGGAGGCCTGCTTCCCCCTCTCTCTCTGCCTGCCTCTCTGCCTACTTGTGATCTCTGTCTGTCAAATAAATAAATAAAATCTTTAAAAAAAAAGAACTCTAAAATAATAGCTATCTATGTTTTTAAAATTTTCACCATCATTATCAAAGAACTTGAGTAGGTAGTTTTGGGTTGACAATTTTTTCTCATTGGAGGAGATAATACTCTGTTGTCTTGTGGCTTCCTTGGGGCCCTAGCAAATCTACTCTTGTTTTAATTCTTTTTACTTCATGGGAAACCTGATGTTTTCCTCTGATTGATTTAAAGTTCTTTTGTTGGTCTTTTGTAATCTGCAGTTTTCCCATGATTGTCCAAGGAATGAATTTATTCTTTTTTATGCTGTTTAGAATTGTTTTCTAAGTGTGCTTCCTGAATGCCTTTCATCAATTAAAAACATTTTCATCCATATTTCTCTATTTTAAATACTGCCTCATCTCTATGCTTCCTACTCTGTACTTCATGGAATATGCTGAATTACAACTGAAGACAATTACAACATCCATTATAATAACATTGATTGAGTATTCACTGTACATATAGTGATTTCAGGCAAATTAATGCATGTTGTGTTCACAGCTATTCCATCCAATACTCTGGTTTCCCCCATTTTACACATGAAAACACCAAGACACAACAAGTCCTCCCCAATCAAAGGTTACCAAGAAGAAGAACCAAGGCCTGTAGGTGGGAATTCTGTAAGACAGAAAGAGAAGGAAAAGAAGAAAAGGCAGGAAATCAAGGAGTGGAAATGAGTAGGACATCACTTCCAGTGTTCTGCCCATCATCTGCTTCAGGTTGAAACAAATATTTATCATCACTGATGATAAAAATAAGATGTCTGGGTTGAGGATCTGCAAGTAGAAGTTTCTACCATAACTACGTAAATACAATACTATCAGACCTACCACTTCTAATCATCTTCTAAGAACCAGAGACCCATAAGAATCTCCAGAAGGTCACCTTGGTCTATCTTCTTGCTTGAACAATGACACAACTGTATAAAAACATGAAGCCACAAATGCTTTACTCCAGGTACACAGGTGTCCAGGTCCACTTTCACTACATTGAGCTCCTGGACAGGACTTGAAGAAAGAACTGAAATCTCAGGGTTTAAAAAAATGGTGGAAAGCATAATTATTTGTCCCCCATGGAATGAATGAGTCAGCTTAGAGTTGTTCCTATGACCTCCGTAACAGTGTGTGGGTGGTGGGGAACAAGTGTCCCCTTTCTGCTCACCAAGCAGTAGAGAGGATGTCATACTCTTTGTCACACCCACAAAAGGGGAAAGTCCCACAACAGGGCTGCAACCATGGCTTCCAAATGGTGTTGAACATTGAGAACTGCTGTGGGACAGGGGTGAGTGTCCTGCGATGCTCTTTGATGGCTGCCTCGACTTTCTTGACCACCGAGTCAAATAACACTTCATTATCAGGGTTAAGAGGTCGGGCCTCAGAAGGGTCTCTGGAGATGTCAAAGAGCAGTGGAGGGTCATGGTAGGTGACATCTCCAGAGCATGAACAGATGCCACTTCCATAACAGGCACCAGCCCCATCTGGGGAGAAGTTGGGAGTCACATAATGGACCTTCCACACCGTTGCACCTGGAAAACAGAAGTCCATTGGAATGCTATATTAATCATTTTAGGAGTCTTTCCATTAATATATTTTTTCAAATACTTCTGCCAACAATTGATAAACTTTTTTGAGTTTATTTTTCTAAGATTTAATTTATTTATTTGAGAGAAAGAGAGAGAGAAAGCCTGAGCAGGGGGAGGGGCAGAAGGAGAAGCAGACTCCCTGCTGAGCAGGGAGCCCAAGGTGGGGCTCAATCCAAGGACCCTGAAATCATGACCCGAGCTAAAGGCAGATGCTTAACCAACTGAACCATCCTGGTGGCCCTGATCCTGGAAATTCTAGCTCCAACTGCTGGCATAGGCAAAGTGGAAAATTTTCTAAGGCTAAATACCAATTTCAGGTCTGATACTGACCAAGGTAATTTGTCAAGATGCGTCCTTCCCTGTTCTTTCTTTCCTCCCTCTGCCCCTCTTTCTCTCTTCCTTCCTTGTTTCTGTTCTTTCTTCCTGAATCAATGGTTAATCGTTGTATTTCCAGAAATCAATTTTAGATGGAAAACCTCATAAATGTTTCCCAGCCTCTGATCCATGAGGCTTACACAGAATTCTGTGAGAGGGGTTATGATTTTCTGATAAAATTGGGCTAAATCCCCTAACTCAGTCCTTTACCCGCTTTGCTCTTGTGTCTCCCTCCTCTATGGAGAGCAGAGGTGATGGCTGGAGAAATAGCAACCACTTTGCCACCAGACCATTAGAAGGAGCATAAGAATGAAAACAGGCATGCCAGAGAGGGCCAAGTAGAAATAGAGAAAGAACCCAGATACTGGTCACGGTGTTGAACACTTCCAACTTCTGAAATCCTTATTATGAAAATATAAGTAAAATTGTATTTGCTTAACGTTTTATGGTTAAATTTGGGAAATTTTTGTTGTTGAGGGGAGCTGTTTTGTTTTATTACTTACCATTGATCATGCCCCTAACTGTGACAGAATCTAGAAGGAAGAGGTTTTTGTGGGTTTGTTCTAGTTTTATGGGGGAGATTGATCCACAGTAACCTAAGGAATGGATCACACCACAGTGGGTTTGTGGGTTTGTGGGTTTCTTCTAGTTTTATGGGGAGATTGACCCACACTAACCTAGAGAATGGATTACACCACAAGTGATGGGTCACATGGAAGAAAAATCCATATATTTTCGGCAAATTAAGCTAACTCTCATGAAGTAAGAATTCTAGTGTCTACAGATGTAAGGAAATGAATATTCCTTGTTAATTTTTATTTGTTTCCATGAATCCTACAGTATAAAGGTAAGGAGGAGATGATTAACTGGAAGGGGACAGCCACTGCTGTGGGAGTTACACTGCAGACTTTATTCCTTGTTGCTAATTATTTCCATGTCCTTGGTTCTGGATATTTATATTCTCTCTTTCTGTCTCTTTCTCACTCTGATGTATTCATGCGCACGAGCTTACACACACCTCTAAAATCTACCACGTGGCAATGGCTGCTTAACTAACTTCTTTAAGGAAAAAGAATCATCATGGCTGGGGGCTGGGTGCATGGCCCAACTTCCCCCAAGAGGAAAAGGAAACAGGATATGTCTTTATTGTGTTCCCACATGTCTGCCATCTTCGTACTCACAGTCCTTCTGATGCCACCTGGCTGTGTGCAGGTAGACCCCACAGTAGTGGAAGAGGAACTCGTGCTCCGAGTGGGACACCCTGCCTTCCAGAAGGGGCATTAGGTTGCGGCCGTCAATGATTCTTAGGAGAGAAGGAGAGATAAACAAAGTGGTGAGAGAGGCATGATTTGGTCATACATGTTATGACAGGAAGGGGGAGTGGAAGGGGAAGGAGGAAGAAGGTGGAGGAGAAGGAGGAGAAGAAGTGGAAAAATAGGAGGAGGAGGGGAAGGAAGAGGAGAAGAAGAATGGACTCTAAAAACAAACTCATTACATATCTTCCCTCATTTTATAACAAAAAACAAACAACAAAAAAGAGGTGAATCTTACACAATTTCTAAGACAGTGGGAGAGGTGAGTAGCTGGAGCTGCTTCCATACCTGTCCTGGGGCAAGATCCCTCCACCTATATAAGACAGGGTCGGGTAAATGTCCATTAGGCTCGTTGGCTCATCAATCACTTTCCCAGCCTCCAGGACTGTCGGCCACCGGAATATTCCTGGGACACGAATGCCCCCTTCCCATCCGCCCATCCCCTGGCCACCTGAAACCAAAGATGAGAGTCAATGATGAGGCCAAGTCAACCGTATTTCTCCACTCAGTTGGGAATTACATCTAGAGGGAACGTTTTCTGCCGTTTGCCAAATTCATGCTAATGTGCTATATTCACACACGGAGAGAGATACAGAGTACCTCAGGTATATATCTTGCATTCCAGAAGCTGAACCTTGACTTGTGAAAGTGGCCATCAGGTGACAAACCCAGCTGTCATAAATAAAAACAAGTGATGTCCTAATATGGTGCATTATTTGGTGCCAATGAGGACCACACAATTTCCCTATTGTGAGAAAAGAGAACTTTCCATAAGCTAGCAAATCTTCAGTCTTCATTGGAATCACATTGGGCTCTAAAAGATGGATAAGTAAATGAGGCTCCAAGCAAGACCGGGGAAACAGGTTCTACCTGGATCATGCTGATCCTTGAGAGAAAATAAGGAATTTGAACTTTATTCAGTGACGAAGATGGAGACATCATAGAAACGTGAATGGTCCAGAGGTGGAGAAAGTGTTGAGATCCCATCTCAGACCAAGGATGTTTCCGGTGTTTGGGAGCACAAAATAGGTGAGCCCTTGCTTTAGGCCCTACCCTGAGGCCAAGATGTTCATTGCAAAATAGATATACAGTCCTTAGCCAAATCACATAGTCAAGTTCATACAGACATACAGACAATGAGATTCTCTGGGTGGGGTGGGAAGAAACTCTTGCAAAGTAGGACAAACATGGAATGTTCATGGAACAACTTTTATGTGCTTTTACGTAACCAACTTTTATGGTCACTCCAGCAGTATGAATTACAACGGAAAGACAAGATGGGGTATCTCCACGCAGAAATGCGGAGACATGAAGTGGGAAAACATTTAAGGACAAAGACTGCAGGCTAGCCAGCATCCAAAGCTGTCCTAATTCAGCAGCAGCACCCTTCTACCTGGAAAACTTAACAAGCTCCCTGCACTGAATTTATGTTTGTATACCAAAAACCAACAAACAAAAAAACAAGTCATGTGTAGTCATATTTAACAGCCAGCAACTGTGTTAGGACCTGCAACAAATCTAATCGTCTATGCAGACACCAAAATTTGCCTTTTAAATGGACTCAGCTCCTTCGGGTGAGCTGGGGGTCAGTTCCAAAGATAAAAATGGCTCACAACAATTTTGCCTTACCTCTTTGAGAGGTGTGCAAAGGCACTTTTTAGAGTGATGGTTTTATGCACACACAACCTCCCACCACACACACGCACACACACAGAAGCAACGTCACGATTAAAATCAATACATATATAATGGCATATATTAATTTTATTACACACCTTTGCTGCTAGGCTTGTCAACAATTTAGTCTACACTAATTGGCAGTAGGTCTACAGCAAGCTGGCATGATCCACCAGAAAAGGTGAATACATGTAGGAGGTCAGTTGCTATCAATCAAAATATACAATGTTTCTATTATATCTATATACCTACAATCTATCTATCTATCAATTATCTATCTATCTATCTATCTATCTATCCATGGATCAACCAATGTACCTATCATCTAGCTACCTATTAATTTTACCTATCACATCTTTGCAACCATCCACCCATCTATCCATCCATCCATCATCCATCCAACCATCCATCCATCCATCTGTCCATCATCTGTGTATCTATCCATCCTTTCATCCATCCATCTACCTATCCATCCATCCATCCATCCATCCATCCATCTATCTCTGCATCTATCTATTCCATCATCTCTTTATTCCATCCATCCATTCATCCATCCATCCATCTATCCATCATTTATCCAACCATCCATCCATCCATCTATCCAACCATCCATCCATCCATCATTTATCCATCCATCCATCCATCCATCTGTCTATCTGTGCATCTATCTATTCCATCATCTCTTTATTCCATCCATCCATCCATCCATCCATCCCTCATCTACTTATCTATCCTAAATTGTTTCATAAAGTACAAAAAACTCCTAAAGTTCTGAATTTTGTAATGATGGCAAGTTTGACACCCTTTTACTTTTTTTGATTGGGGTTGGGGTGATCAGAGGGAAGGAGCCAACACCAAATTCATTTTTAAACTCATCTGTTTAATCTACTTTGCCAATCCACAAGGGCAGATTCAGTGGGGCTACTGAATAACCCAGCAGGTGTACATCAAGTAAGTCAGAAGAATCCACTCGCAGTGAGGAGGAAGGCACCCTCTTGAAATGAACACCTCCTTTCATGATCATTTCACCGTGTTTGAAGCATAGTGATAACATCATTGATTTTATTCCATTAAAAGCCTGGATTTGGGTTCTTTGGTCAGTATTATTCTAGTGGAAGTGGTTCTCAGCTAGAAAGGACTTTGGCCCTGGGAGACACTCGGCAATGTCTGGAAACAGTTTTGGTTGTCATATTTTAAGGGAAGAGGTAGGTGCTCCTGGCAACTCTAGTGTGATGACCAGGGACAAGCTCAACACACTTACAGTGCCCAGAACACCACACATCAAAGAGTCATCCAGCTCCAAACGCTCAAGGTGCCAAGCCTCAGAGACCTGCTTTAGATGGTCATTGAGACCCTCTGCATTTTCACTCAGGAGGCTCTCATTACTTCAGGCACTTTGGTCTTAAATTCTCAGGAAGCACCCCAAACTTGCAACTTTTTCCATCTGGTTTCATAAAAGGGAACAACTCCCACAAAATTCTCCCAACCGAGTTTGCAAATGAATGCACGTGCGGCACAGAAAAGTACATGTCACTGAAGGGATGAAACTCAGACACATGGGGTCTCTGCACATCACCTTTGTAGATGCCGTTGTAGCCTCCCAGTTGGGCCTCGCCTTCCTGCACCTCCAGGCGACCTCCGTTATCAGAGGTGAAGTACACCAGCGTGTGGTTGGTCAGGAGCTCCCGGTCCAGGGTCTCCAGGATCCTACCTGATGTGCGGAGGAAACAAGAAACTCTCACCTTTCACCATGGGCCACAATCAGTGCATGACGTCATTATTAGGCATGCGTTAGCATTAACAGTATAATTAAGGGTTATTTTATGGTATACGCTATCATAATAGACAATAAATTTTGATTCTGTACTCTAATATATATGTAATATATTTAAGTATACTATATAGTAGAGACATAAATATATACTATATGCCATAGAATGCATAAACTACAGAGTGTACAATATACAATTGAGCTTTAGATAGGTAAATTATTTGTTATATATTTTACATTATATAATTTATATATGTATGTTAAAGCATGTATTCAGTATAAATACATAATAAATAGCAAATATGTGATATAAATTATATCTAATAATATAATAATAAACACAATTATATTTAAAATAAAAAATATATAAGATGTTTAGATATTATATTTTAAATAATAAATTATAATGCATAATCTATACTACAATATATGATAAGTATATTATTTGTATGTAAACATATAAATATAATTTATGTATTATAATCCTATATACTTCCTATATTATGAATATTATATGGTAATATGTAATATATGATGTGCAAATATGTAATTAATAATACCTTAAAATAGTATATTAAATGTATAAATATATTATATATAAATATATATAGATATACATACGTAAATAAATATATATAATCTATTACATAATATAAATAATCTACTAAAATATTGTATAATATTTGATGATTATATGTTATCTAATAGTATTATATAATGGTTACTTATTATATAACACCAATAATATTTATTATGTAATATATAATTTTATATATAACATTTAATACATCATTTTAGTTTTAGTTTTAATATTTTCTTACATAATACTAATACTTATATATAATATATATAAAATATATATAAATATATGAATATAAAATAAAATATATACTACACATAGGAAATATGTATTATATAATATATAAGAAAATATATTTATTTTTCAACTTACATAGTAAAACATATACATATTATATATTATATACATCACTATGTATACACATACAATATATTAAAAACTATGAACTAGTATGAAGTATACAACAAGATCATCACTCAAAACCCAAGTAACCATCATGTATTAGGCCTGTTGGTTCAAAGAAACTCACAAACACTAATAAAACAGAGAAAGACACTTTAAAAAACTGACATGTCCAGGAATAAAGCCACGGGTTCATACCCTTGCCCTGGAGAGCATGAACCCCGCCTCGTAAAGGAGGCAGTAACCCCACACCCTCTCTGAGGGTTGCTCCTGACCTGCAGGTTATTCTTCTCCTTAAGCATGGGACCATAATGAGTCCTTCACTACATTCCACAAGCATCAGGCTGATGTGTGGATAATCTCTGAAGGGGACAAAGGGCTTTTTGTTTTTCCATTTAAATACTTATGTATTTATTTTTTCTTCTAAATATTACACCTATTTATTTGTCAGAGAGAGAGAGACAGCAGAAGCAGGGGGAGCCACAGGGAAGGGAGAAGCAGGCTCCCCACTGAGCAGGACACGGGGCTTCAATCCCGGGACCCTGGAAACACTACTTGAGCCAAAGGCAGATGCTTAACATACAGAGCCACTCAGGCATCCTGGGAACAAAGGGCCTTTGAACAAACCAAGCAGAAAGCTGATCTAGCCACACCCCAAACTATGCTGACTTAATTTCTGATTCCCGCTGGACATTCACCCTGGGATCTGTATGGTCACACCACAGTCCTACCATCCAGTGTGACTCCCCCCCCACCACAATCTTGCCCTATTCAAACATGGAAAGACAATGTGGCCAGCTGCAAAGAAAATGGGTTTAAGCATCAACTCCTCAAACTTTCTGTTTCCTTGTTTAAAAGCGGCTTGTTTTGGAAGCCACATTGGCCATTTTTTAGAAATGTTGCAGCCAGAAATTAACCTATTTTAAAGCCCAGATTTCCTAAGAAAAAGATTATAATGGCTTTTTGGTAAGAGAATAACTTACATGTAAAGTATCAGTTCTCATTCATTCGAGCTGGCTATCATCTTTAGCATAAATGTTATCTGTAACTTACACCAAGTAAATAAAATACATGCGAATCCTTTCATTTCTTGTAAATACATACATGTAAACTTCTGTGTATGCAATGTGTAAAACATATAGAAGCATGTGTGTACACGTATGTGCATATGGCAACAGAATAGCCATAAAATCTTTTACAAGACAAAAATAAAAGGAAAGAAAGCAAGAATAAAAACCTGCTAAAATATGTTTTTAAAGTACAAGTTCTCTCCAATAGAGGATTTAAAATATTCCTGGACACTTGGAGATTTCAGGAGATCTGCTTTGTGTGTCATTCTGAGGACACCACAGTTACGGCTTCTTCTTAAGAAAGTTATTAATTTTGGAAATGATTTAAGTGTAATCATCATATTATCAACTAGAAAACACACACACACACACACACACACACACAAGACACCTCTCTAATTTTTGATCTGCATCTGATTTTAATAGAATTTTCATAAGCCATGCAAGGGGGAAAATGCAGTGTTTTGGGAAGACGTCATGCAGAGAAATATCTATTTTTCATTTCTCCCATGTAAACAGGATTAGCCCGGGAATGCAATTAAAAATATTACTAAATGCAATTAATAGTACTTACAGAGCACCTGTGTATTTACACAGAGTACAGAATAAATATAATTAGCTGTTTGTGAGAAATTCTGCAAAATTATAAAGGGACAGAAAGTCTATTTGCATTAAACAGCTCTGTGACTCTAGATACGAATGGACCAGAATGCCTTGTTTCCAAAGCAGATTATCCTGGACCGTAAAAAACATCAAGGAAAAGAAATCAAAATCTTACAACTTCACTGAAGTTACAATGTTAGAAATGTTTTTACTGTAGCAGGTTTCAATGTTTGTATCTGCCAGGGAATTAAAAAATATATATATATTGTAGCATGCACATACACACATATAAACAGTATATATATATATATATGTATACTTGTATGAACATTAATATTTAACGTGCATGGATACATTTTAAATATTAATTTAAATCAATCATATACTTAATTGATTTAATATTAATAGATATGAAATGCATGTTTATATATACCTAGGATATATAAAAGTGACATTTTTATATTTGAGAAACCTTAAAAATTTTCAGTTCTGCGACTATTAGTCTAGGTGGTTCTGCAGAGAACACTTTCCAAAAAGTTGCAGAAAAAAAAAAATACTTCCTTACACTTTTTGAGATGAAGAAATACTCCATACTGCGCAATTGATGGAAAAGGCTATTTGGAAAGCACGATTGGTTGTTTTACTGATATGCCTATGGTGTTCCCTCCTCTCTCTACACCCCCACGTCCTCATTTATGATCCGTTGTGTTTGTTTCCACATTGACCCTTATGACTTTGAAACAAATGACTTCATTTAAGGTAAATTCCCTCCACATTTCTAAGCCTTTCCCGTAAAAATGAGCTAAGGAGAAAAACACATTTCCTTTCCTATCCATCAGAATGATGGGGAAGGGCAGTCTCCTTTACCGTGTTGAACAGTCTTTATTTTAAAGATGGGAAAATCCCATATTTATAATTGCAACTGTTTTCATGCGGGGAATACTCACTGATTTTGCTGCACCGACAGCCAGACTTTGATTCAGTTCCTGGGAACAAATATTCACAGAGTGCCCAAGATCCACAAGGGGCTGTCCATTGTTTGAGCAAATCAGTATGCATTCACTTTCTCTAGCCCAGGCATCAGATACCTAAGATTGTTTTTCTGGACACTTACCCACCATCCAATCCATTTCTTCGACATTATCCCCATAGAGTCCGTATTTACTGTGCCCCACAAACTTCTCTTTGGTGATCAGTGGAGTATGGACATGTAGGAAGGACACGAACAGGAGGAAGGGACTGCGTTTATACCTAAGGGATGGAACGTGAACTAAGTTATCGTCACCAACAAAGGCGTTTTCTCCAGGACTAGAATTCCACATCAGCTGAAAGATCTCGCAACAGTTGATAGAGGTTGTCGATGTCCCTATGTGACCAATACCCCTGACGAGATTAACAAATAGCACAGCAGGACCTCGGAGAAGAAGCCATGAGTAGGAATAAAGAATATTGGGACATTTACATTAGCAACAAAATAGTGAGTGCAATCTGTCTTCTGAAGAAAGACTTCTTCATTCCTTTCTCCTCCTCTTCTTCTATGTTGTCTGGGACATAAATGTGATGGCTGGAGCTCTGGCATTAACTTTGGGCTATGAGGCTGCTTATGCAGAATCACAGGTAGCCAGATAGAAGGAGCTAAGGTGCTCATACATCTTGTCTTTTGTGTTCTGTACTTCAGTATCCAATGGGGCCACTTAAGACTCCTCTTCACACACTTTTACAACTGTGCATTATAAAGGGGGAAGGGCATAGAGATTGGGTGTGTGCTGTCACAGACAGCCACGGGAGTGACAACCAGAGCTGAGTGACTACATTGTGACCACTGTGTTAGAACAAAGACTCAAAGCGTATGAGTAGATGGGATCCCACTGTTGGACACATTAACCCCACAGCATTATACATTTTCCTCTTCCATCCACTCCCCTGAACCCCATACACACCATGTCAAAGAGCATCCACACCCACAACTTAATCTGCTTCTGGCTAGTAACCTAGAAGGGATCCAGCATGCAAATTGGGAGACAATTACCTTCATGCCCACATGGTTTGTATTGAACACATAAAACTTTAAATTAGGTCTCTATACATAAAATGACTCCCTCATCATCCATGCACACAGAAGAATTTTCCAGCTGCTTCTAAAGCACACTAAATCAACATCAATCCCAAAGGTTGAACCCATTTAGATCCCAATCCATATTGAAGTGATATGGACCAAAGTATAGGGATTCCAGTGTTGATAAAAAAGAGTGAGAAAGATATATTTCTTTACCCTTTCAGTGTTTATAATTTGCAGGAAATTCAATGCTCAGTTTTATCTGCAGAAGAGATTCTAGTATATGAAAATATCACACACAGACACACGAAGGTCCGTAACCCCAAGATGGACCAACTTCTCTGAAATACAAGCAAGATTCCCATGCATGGAATCGGACCACAAAGGGCTCCATACCTGTCGATAAAGGCAAGAGCCTCCTTGAGCATGAGGGAACCCACTCTGTCCTCCCTCATTGGCTGCTGGATGATTTCATGGTTTCTCATAAGAATGCAGTTCCAACGTCGAGTAAACCCATAACTGGAGTACCAGACAATGAAAAAGAGAAAGGCAAGAAGAGCAAAGGCGATGATGACCTTCCACGGAACGGAGAACCAGTGGGCGAACTTGGGGATGAGCAGCAGGAGGGGCACCAGACTGAGCACCGCCGTGGAGATCCAGAGCTTGATCCGTAGCCAGCGGTGAAGCTCTGCGGTCTTGGACGTCTGACAGTCATTGAGGAGGCCAAAGGGCAACCCGTAGAAGTAGTCGAACCCATGGTTGAGAGGGTGGTAACAGTGATCGTCCCGAGAGGCACAGCTCAAACCCAGGTGCCACTTGCCTGTGGGAAAAACAAAATGGCAGACGACACGTCCACCTGTTTCTAGAACATGGGCTTTGCTTAGCAAAAGCTAAGTACGACTTGCACTGTCTTGCCGTGGGGGTATCTTCTTGGTACCCCAGTCACGGCCCTGAGGATGCTCAGAAGGTTATCATAACTGTCACCAACACTGCTTTCTCTACACCCTGCATCTTTCCAACTCAAACAGGGCAATAGAAACCCCTTTGCTCGCTGCTCTCTCTCACTCTAAAATAAATAAATCTTTAAAAACATAAAAATAAATAAAAATGCATTCACTTCTCTGCTGGTAATGATGTTATGAAAGCAGTAAACTTCTTGTCCTGCCCCCCTACAGAATATTCCATTTTGGTGATAGCAATGGACAAGCCCATTTGCTTTTGGTTCCCATGATTCTTCCCATACTCTGCTCAATATACCAAAGGTCCCAGAAAATCAGGCATTGAATCCCTACCCCATGTGTCTCATTTCAACAAGAGGGAAGCTGGCATGGGTCCAGCTGACATCCCAGGAAGATTAAATCACACTATAAAGGGGAAGTGCATGAACATGCTTCTGAGTTCAGAGTCCTGCAGGCCATACCTATGAGTCCCGTGCGGTAGCCGCGATGCTGCAGCAACTTGGCAAAGGTTGTCTCATTGGTGGGCAGACCACCAGAGCCTCCAAGCCAGGTGAGCCCTCGGTTCAGGTTGAAGGAAGATGCCATTCCTGAAGTCAGAGAAGGAGGCGCCCCGTGAGTCTCACCGTCCCTCTTTCATGACCCTCATGACAAACGCCAGGATTCATCCTGCTCTCCTTGAAATGTCTTCTACTGAGCCTCCACCATTCTGTTCTTTCGAGAATGTTCCCTCACTTTTTTGTTTCTACTTAGCTCGTTCTCACATCTGTCAAAGGCACATGCTTTGTGCGGATCAGGGTCACCAGCTCACACACGATAACCAGGTCACGCTAGCATTTCATATGAACAATGAATGGTCTCTTAGTATAACCACCAGATGTTGCATGGGGCATACTTAAAATCTAGTCATCGATGATTCAGAATTCAAATGTAACTGTGTATGTGACTCTGGATGATATCTTTGGACCTCAGTCATGAACTTTGATGTCATCTCTCTACTTAGAGAAACCCACATCTTCTCCAGACCCTCCTCTGAAGCGGAGGTCCTATCTAGACATCTCTATACTTAGGAGCCCAAATCACAACATGACCAACACAGAGTCCATGGTCATTGTACTTCAAACGTGCTTCAACAAAGGACATTATGATTCCCCCAGCCACCCAATGCATGAATTCCTTTGGGATCCTCCCTCTCACTCCGCTTCTTCTGTCCAATCCCATGTCGAGTCCTGATAACTCTACACCAGTAAACAGTTTGAATAATTATCTCCCATGCCATAGCTTTTGAGCAGAGATTCAGCTGGTCGGTGCTTGGATGTCCACCAGCCAAATGCTGTCCACCATCCCACGACCTTCTGAAGAACAGTTCCAACCCATTTCTGTCCCATAGTCAAACCTCATGACTGCCCGTCCCTCACCTTCTATTGAAATCTAAATCTGGGGTGAAGTTTACACTATGTTTGCTAATCTGAGACAACTGATTATTGTTGTGGCTGCCTCATTGACCTTTTGCATTTATGCCTGACTGCATTGTCTGTGCATGCCCCTTCCTCTGCTGAGCACACCTTCCCTCCTAACTCTTCACATTTCAAGCAACATCATCCTGGAGGACTTTCCTGGAATGCTGGAGAGGCCCCTGTGAGCTTCCTGTGCTCGCTGAACTATTCCTTGAATCTTGACTACTGGAACTTTGTGCCTTGAGGTGCACATGACCTACTGATGTTACAACCAACATGAATAAACCTATATGAGGCACCTGGGTGGCTCAGTAGGTTAAAGTCTCTGCCTTCGGCTCAAATCATGATCCCAGGGTCCTGGGATGGAGCCCTGCATTGGGCTCTCTGCTCAGCAGGGAGCCTGTTTCCTCCTCTGTCTCTCTCTGCCTGTTTCTCTGCCTACTTGTGATCTCTGCCAAATAAATAAATAAAATCTTAAAAAAAAATAAACCTATACATGAAAGGCATCACACAAACATGCACAATCAATAAAAAAAATCAAAATATGTTAAAATAGCATTGTGATCCTATCTGCTTCTCGTTTTTCTGTTCTCAACAGAAATAAGTACATTTAAAAGGATGCCTTTTGCCAAATCCTAAAAGACAAAAGCCTATTTATCATTTTCAAGAAAAGTGGTTACATTGTTTAATTAATTATAAATATATGTATAGATGTTAGCGTGTGTATACAAATTTGATGGAGCAGAACCTTGATCTCATCTTCTTGCATGAGGAGAAACCCACGTCTCCTCCAGACCCTTCTCTGAGTTTGAGGTCCTATGTAGGCCTTTCTATACCTGGGTAGAAACTTATGGATTGGGAATATTGATAACTTCTACATCACAAAATGTTGAAAATGTTGCATCTCTATACCTGATATATACTCTCTATACATCTCTATACTTGATGTAGGCATAACTATGCTTGGGTAGAAACTTAGAAACTTATGGATTGGGAATATTGGTAACTTCTACATCATAAAAAGTTCAAAATGCTGCAGCTGAGTATAAAAATCGATATTTGTAGTGTTGATGCTACAACGTCATGTTGTGTGTGTGTGTGACAGAGAATATGTACGAGGCTCCTTCTTTTCCTTGTTCTTTCCAAGACCTAGGAGAAGAAAGCATGGCATAAAGACAACATCGTCCTCACATAGCCCTGCCCCACCTGTTCGGACGGGGTACCGGCCGGTCAGAAAGGCAGCTCGACTCGGGGTGCATACGGAGGCAGCTGCCAGGTGCTGGGTGAGCCTCACGCCCTCGCTTGCCAGGCGGTCAATATTGGGTGTGCTGCGGACAGAGAGAGGATTCAGCACGTGGGTCTCTACTTCTCAACGAGACAAAGAACATTCAAAGCCATCCTGCTTTGAGTCCAGTGGACTGTCTTTCCAGTAAGCCTGAAATACATGCCTCTTAAACGTCAGTCCGTTGACCTGTTTGCATGCCTCCCTGATGGCCCCAAGGAGATGGAAAGCAGACTTTAAAACGATATATCTTCAGGCAAAACAACTGCAGACTAATCGAGGTCCGCAGGTATAATTAAAACCCTAGCCAGTCTGAGCTCATAGGCATTTCAATGCTAACGTTAGTCCGTTTGCTCATACTATATTCCTGAAGTGAACGGGTGACTTGGGTTGCATAAAATTTTACTGTATTTCTGGTAGTAAAAATGTGTCTTTCTTTTTAATAACCAAATGGGGACATTTTGGGGGTTTCATTTACTGCCCACGTTGTTCGTCGGCTAAGGTATCGTGATCTTAACAACATGTGAATGACATCCTAGTCTCATAAGCCCCCAGCAGTGCGATAGGGGACAGAGTTGTACACCCGACCCCAACATTCTCACGATCTGTGTCAGGAAGACCTGTGCAGCCCGATGTCGGGTGCAGGTACACTCAGTGTCTGGTTGAGAGTGACGGTACCAGAGTCTCAAGCGATGTCTCCCGCCTTACCCATCACTTGCTTGCGGAAATTAAACAGGGAAACACGTGGGCTCATGCAGACCTTCAGTGCCTCCAAGAAGACTCACTCCTTTCCAAGTCCAAAAATATACTTAAAATACAGGACTCTTCCGTGAGCCACATTCCAAGCAGGATGGGCAGTATTTAAACTCGGACTAAGAGGCACAGTGTATTTGCACATGAATAAGATTTGTCTGGGGCTGGGGACCAAGGGGCATTCAGCAGATGGATCATGGTCACTGAAGGCTTCGGAAATAATTCAGGGAAGACCCTGAAAAAATTTCATGCCATTCGTCTCTGCCATGGGACATCATCCAATACAGACAGAAAGGAAGGAATGACACCCGCTACCACGTCATTGAAAACACGATGTTCGGTGAAAGAAACGGCACACCAAAGGGCACATCATGTGTATTATGGGCTGAGTGGTGGTCCCCAAAATTCATAAGTAGGAGTCCTCTCCCTCGGGACCTGAGAATGGGACCATTTCTGGAGCTGGGGGTCGCTAATGGGAAAAGGAGTTAAAACTGAAGTCAGAGGTGGGTCCTTATAACAGGAGATGAGGACACACAGAGGGATGGCCACATAAGGGCACAGGGGGAAGATGGGGTCTACACACCAGGGAGAGGGGTTCAGGAGGAATTGGCCTCAGCCCTGCCTAGATCTCAGACCCCCAGCCTCAGCCCTGCCTGGATCTCAGACCCCTAGCTCCAGGACCAGGAGGGAATCCATGTGTGTTGTTGAAACAGCTCAGGATGTACCATTTCTGGAATGAGCCAATCCCAAGCGACAGAGCACATTGGTGATTGCTAGGAGCTAAGGGCTGAGGGCTGAGGAGCAGAGGCAACTGGTACTAGGTATGGGGTTGCCTTTTGGGGGCACACAGAAGTTCTGGAAGCAGACGGAAGGCACGGCTGTACCACCCTGTTTATGGGCTCCGCCCCTGGAACAGTGCCCTTTCCGTGGGTTACAGAGGAGCTGCCATTTTAGGGGAATCTCACCTCAAAAGCAGGACAGCAGCCAGCAGACCTGGGAAAGCAGGATGCAAAGGCTGAGCTCTGCTTTTCCTAGTGCCTGTGAATGGTCAATGCTGGCCAGCCCCGTGCTAGGGTCCAGCTGCTCCCGAAGGCCCGGGGCACACCCCTCCCTCCACAGTGGGGCAGGGACAGCTTCCTTACCTCACTGTATTATTACCATAGCAGCAAATGTCCCCCACCCCAAGGTCGTCAGCCATCAACAGCACGATGTTGGGCCTGGAGTTCCTCGTGGTAAAGGCCGCACTCAGGCCCCCCAGCCAGCAGCACAGGCACACCGACAACCGGCTGGTCCTGGAAGTATTTGGGATGTGACAAACACAGCAACACACACGGTCAATCCAGGCCTGCCTTACGGGCAGCTGAGAAGGCGCCGTCATGCTATTTTTTACCGACGTCCGCCACACAGGACCCCTGGCCTACCTTCCTCGGAAGCCAGAATTTATTTTATTTTACATGTTTATTCTTTATTTATTTTTAAATATTTTATTCATTTATTTGAGGCAGAGAAAGAGAGAGGGAACACAGCAAGGAAGAGAAGGAGAGGGAGAAGCAGATTCCCTGGGGAGCAGGGAGCTCGATGCAGGATTCGATCCCAGGACCCTAAGATCATGACCTGAGCCGAAGGCAGATGCTAAACTGACTGAGCCACCCAGGCGCCCCCATAATGTTTATTTAAAGTCCTATTCCATGTTAACATGGTATAACATACACATTAATTTTCTATGCCTGGTGATATTTAAATTCTTACAACTTTCCCAACCATTTCATGGTATGAAACCCTTAAATACTGTTTAAACCTGAGTGGGAGGCCTAGTAATTTTATTTATTTGAATAAAAATGTAAATAAAGTAGAAAATCAGGAGCAAATCATTAGCGAGCCTGGCTTTTTTTTTTTCTTTTGATGCTCAGTTGTACTTTTTAATACATTAAAATATACATTTAAAATAACATTGAGAATTCTTTTAACATCTGAAAAAGGAAAATTGGCATACTTGCATATGCTTCTAAGTGTGAGGCTGTAGACTCATGCATTTGTAACTATTAAATGCTATCATATGCTCCAAAAAGATTTTAAACAAAATCGTTCCCAGCTGATGACCATTTTCTCATGCAGAAAAGTGGTTCCAAAACCCCAAATTCCAACCTGAGCCCTGCTCACTCTACCTCAAAAAAATGCATCTTAAATCCATCTGTATGCATCCACCTACAGGCCCCGTCATGGCAAGCCAACTAACTCAAAGCGTGTCTCAGTTGGATTCCTCAAAACTCTCCCAAATGGCCTGGTCCGTCCCATTTTGGCCACTTGAGCGCCCTCCAACATGGAGCCAACCTGAGCAACCCTATCCTATGAATCTGGTTGCAACACTCCCCAACCAAGTCCAATGGCTTCCCATTGCGCCATGATTGGCAAGCCGCACCAAGTGATGTTCTACGCTGTTCCATCATGCTTTCCTCTCACTACCCACCCCCCAGCCTTGGCTCATCCATGGGCATCCTTAAAATCCCTACAACGACCCATGACTTTGGACCTTGGGCAACCTGATGAATTTGCATACATGCCGTCACTCGTAAGGTAAGGTAAGCGTCGCTTCCTCAGAAAAGCATCCTGTGGGATGTCAGCAACCCACAGCCCCTGGCACACCCCTCATTATCTGTAGCAGGTTTAGGGCTGATGCAGTAGACCAAACATCAGCCAGGGTGAGGAACACAGGACAGAGAACCCTTCTGTCCGGGATACAGAGAAAAAGGATGGTTTACAAGGTCACCTACTCACCAGTTAGAGAATGGCTGCTTCATGACTGTGTGTGCTGCCCCCCTAGGGAAGAAAAAGAAAAAAACAAGAGCTTTAGAGCCGACCTTTGTCTCATCGCCAGGCGGCTGATCCAAAGAAAACTGTTCATATGGTTATCGTCTCAGTCCTTCACAGCTCATTTGCAAACCAGTCATGTTTGCCCAGAGAGAATCTGACAAAGAACATGACCCAGTCATTTCTGGGTAGATGTCATGGCAGATTTCCAACACATGATGTGGATCTGACAACAAAAACCCTTCATGGCAGAGTCACTGAAATACATAAGTCGTCGACGAATGGGCAGGCATTCCGTAACTATGTGTACCAGGCATACGATACATATGGTACACAGCTACAAGGAACATTTTCCTCCCCAAGGTAGATAAGCAATGTCTATCTTAAAAAAACACATTGATGAACACTATGGACATATGGCAATGTTGGCCCAACTCTTTGAGTGCAAGAAGACATGTTAGAAGCTATAATTATGATCCTTTTATAAGAGTCCAAAGAGTGGTAGAGTCCTGTGTTCTCTGCACAGAAGATCCCCAAATGGCTCCAAGTTGGTGACACTTGGTAGGCTGAAGAACCTCCCCACAAGGCAAATGGTATGTAATAACGATTAATGACACCACCCTAGAGTTTATAGGGCTTTTTCATCCCCAAGGCATCTCCCATGTTCCTTTTGGATCCTTAAAATACCTCACCCTGCTTGCCTTGAAGGCTTTATGACACTTCTTTTGTTTTATGGGAGAGGGAGCTGGGGTCATACAGCTTAGAACACTTTCACAGAGGCTGGTAAATTGCAGATGTGGCATTCAGAAGGTCTCTTCCTTATAATCATGTGTGTGTGTGTGTCCAATTCCCAGGGCTCCTTTGTCATCTTAGACCTCCAGGAAGACTCTTGGGTGGGATGATTTTCCTGGGCCACTTGGTGAAGCTGACCCTCTCTTTGCCTCTGCCCCACAGAAACCTCCATCAATACTTGTGTACCCAACTGGTTTCCATGGTGACCTCCCAAGAAACCATACTCTAATGTTTCCTCTCTCCAGCCCCATTGCCTCACACATTACATGGCATCCCTGTAAATTTCCAGAAGTTTCCAAAATGCATTTCTAGTTCATGCTCACCAAAGACATCGAGTATTTCCCAAGGGTTGCATGAAAGATGCAAGAATGTTGTTGTTGTTGTTGTTGTTGTTGTTTTTAATTTACCAACTGTAGCCATATCCATCTCAATTTTCTAAGAATGTATCTCTCCAACCCAAGATTGGTAAACTCACCATGGAAGGTCCTAGTCACCTGTGCAAAGACCTTTATAACCAACAAGAAATAAAAGCTATTTATAAAGTAGATGGAAATCAGAGTTATAACAGAGCTCCTACTGTCTCAAAGAATTATACATATCAAATCAAGGAGAACGTGTCTACCCAGGAAGCTCCTCTACACCGTTCTACACAACCCATTTCTCCCCTTCCTCCCCCACACCCAGAATTTAACAGATGAGTTTTTTCAAGGTGGGCAAACTGGTGATGCATATTTGGTCTTCTGGAGATGGACAAATACAAGAGACTGGTATCATAGATCAATGTGGTTTTCCAAATTGGTTTTATTTCCCAGCTATCTTTGAAGAGATGTTCAAAGTTATGGACCTAATCAAGAAGCACGGCTCAAAATCCTATTCTATAAGGTCATGTTATTAACTGAAAAGGCAGGAAATACATTAGACAACAAAAGAATTACATCCTCAAATGGATAAAAATGCAAATGCAGATGTGTGTGGTCTATATTCTTTCATGGGGAGAATGAGACAAAACCCCAAATGAAACAAAACCCCAAAGCCAGTGCTCTTGGTTAGTGGTATGGACCTTCCAAAATGATGGGGGGAAAAATGCAACTATGTGAGTAACTGATGCGTTAGCCGATTTTTGGTAATCACTTTGTAATGCATATCGACAGCAAATCATCACATCGTATGTCTTAAATTTACCATGTTCTATGTCAATTCCATCTCAACAAACCTGGAAAAAAAAGCCTTTAAAATTCCTGATTTTCATGGTTTCACCTTTAGAGGTTACCTCCCAATGACTCAGAAATAGCAAAACACATCAGTCATGGACACTTTAGTGAGAGAGAGTTTATCAGGTAGTTACATGGAAGAAACTGGAGATGGTGCCTTATATGCAAAGAGGGTATTTCCAGATGTGATGAAGTAAAGGATCTGGAGATGACACCATTGAGGATGAGGGTGGCCCTAAATCCAAGTAAGGTGTCCTTGTAAGAGACAGAAGAGGAGAAACAAACATAGGGAAGAAGCCATGTGAGGACAAAGTCAGAAATGGGAAGGGTGTGGCCATAAACCCAGGGACGCCTGGAGCCCCAGAAGCTGGAGGAGGCAGGAAGGACCCTCCCATGGAGGTTCAGGAGGGAGCACAGTCCTGGCCCACCTGGATCTTAGCATCCCTTCCCCACCTGGATCTCAGACTCTGGTCTCCAGAACTGGGGAAGGTTACACTTATGTTGCTGTAAGCCCTCAGTCTGTGGTCACTTGTTACAGCAGCCCCAGGAAACAAATACACTTTTAAGAAAGATTCCAAGAAAATTACCTGCACGCTCAGCCAGTGAAAGTTTTGTGAGGGTACACTGGCACTAAATATTAAATTTTTAAGAAATCATAAGCAATGGCACACCATGGTAGGCCATTCTTCTCACTCCAGAGGCAGCAGGCAAAAGGCAGGGATAAGGGTGTTGATTGCAACCTTGCTTTTCCACAGAATCAGGAGGAAGCCATCTGAAATCAGGCTGAAGAGGAAGGGATAAATATACTCATGGTGCAGAAATCTATGCTATCTCCTTTAAAGTAAGGAAGATGCACTCACTGATCTTTTGGGGTTCTTTGATCGTAAAGCTGTATAATTCTGGGAGGCATTCCTCAACCACAGCTGAAATCAAAACAGTAATTACTTTTATGGGACCTTTCATCCAAGGACACCGCGATGCTACCTGGATGTTATCTCCTCAAGCTTTGGAGGAAGGACAGTAATACTATGATTACTCCCACTCTTCTGCGGATCCAGGGGGCTCTAGGGGTTAGAGTATAGCTTAGGGCCAACTAATAAAGCCAAATGCAGCCTCTCCACTAATTAAAACATTCTCCCTATTAATATTCACTAACAAAAATCTTCTAGCCACAGAGACCAGTCTCAGAAGTGCCCGTATGTTCTTCCAAAAAGTTCCCTCTTTCCCTTACACACCTGGAAAATCACGTAATTATAGAACCAAAGCCACAGTCGACTTATAGAGTGGACCCATGATGGTGGCTTGATGCCCTGCGGAGCACCAGCATGTTATCTTCGTGGGGGTAATCCATAGGTAGGTGAGCAACTCAAAGACATGATTGCGACCCAGGAAGAACTGGGCAAAATTCAGCCTACCATACTTGAAATGGAGCAAATAGTTCATCATAATTTTCAACTGAGCCTCTCCTTCCTTTCTTTGCTGTGTGTTCAGAACCAACATCTGCAGCTGGGCCAGTCAACACAGCTAAAGCAGGGGAGATGCCTAAAGACAGAAATTCCCATGTGTGTCTTTAACAAGAGCAGAGAAGAGGCAGAGTTGCGAAATCGGTCAAATCCAGGTCGGGTTCTCTCAGTTGCGGCACTGGAGCTGAATGGTTCTCTGGGGTGGGACATCTTGGACACTGTCAGGTGAGGAGCTGCATCTCTGGTCTCCACGGACCATGTGCCAGGAGCACCCCCTCCCCAGATACAACAACCCCAATTATTTTTACACATTGCCAAGTGTCCCCTGGGGCATGAAATCATCCTGTCTCCATGGTGAGCTCCGCTGAGTGGAGTGGAGCTCCACTCAGCTCTGCTGAACCAGTACGAACTCATTCTTAGATGATTTCAAATGTTGTTTACTCATCACGCAAGATTCTGATTTTCTCATCCAGGTTGTTGATTTAGAATAGACTCTCTGTGATATCCCCCCCCCATTTAAATATATGAATAAAAATTGAATGTAGCAATTTTCTCCTTGCTTTATTTTAATAATTGCTGCTGGAAAGAATTTAATATCTTGACTTGTGGTCTTCACTTAAGAGACTTCTAAAAAGATCTACATATATCTCCAAACTTCCTCCAAATTGACTGATACTCAATGACTCTTTTTTTTTTCAAAGATTTATTTAATATTTATTTATTAGCTTCAGAGAGAGAATGATCAAGGAGGATTGGTAGAGGTAGAGGGAGAAGGAGACTCCCTGTTGAGCAGAAAGCTGGACATAGAGCTCAATCCCAGACCCTGAGATTGTGTCCTGAGTTGAAGGCAGATGCTTAACTAACTGAGCCACCCAGGTGCCCCTATTCAATGACTCTTGCAACATCATTATTATAAAATATAAAAGAGAATACTCCACAGCATGAAAAAAAATTAAATATCTGTTATTAAAAACATACTCTTTTTTCCTCCTAACAGTTCATATAAACCCACATTTTCTGCTGGATGAGATAAACCCATCTCTCCATTATATGCTTTCCACTAAGGAAAAGTCCACTACTAAAACATTAAATGGCAACCATTATGAAGTAAATTCAGAGACCAGAAATCTGGTTTCTTTTTTTTATTATTATTCCTTTTTTAAAATTATTTATTTATTTATTTGACAGACAGAGATCACAAGTAGGCAGAGAGGCAGGCAGAGAGAGAGAGGGGGAAGCAGGCTCCCTGTTGAACAGAGAGCCTGATGTGGGGCTCGATCCCAGGACCCTGAGACTATGACCTGAGCCGAAGACAGAGGCTTTAACCCACTGAGCCACCCAGGTGTCCCCAGAAACCTGGTTTCTAAATCAGCAAAACTGTTATGCCCTGTATCAGCTTGTGATTTTCAATATTTTGGTATTCACTGAGTCACTGTAATGGTGTGTGCTGCATTCTCCCATTCAGGGATTATAACAGGTAGCAGAATGAAAGAAACAGAGGAAGGAAGGAAGGAAGGAAGGAAAGAAAGAAAGAGAAGAAGAGAGGAAGGAAGGGAGGAAGGAAGAGAGAAAGGGAGAGAGAAAGGAAAGAAGGAAGGAAAGAAAGAAGGAAGGAAAGAAAGAGAAGAAGAGGGGAAGGAAGGGAGGAAGGAAGAGAGAAAGGGAGAGAGAAAGGAAGGAAGGAAGGAAAGAAAGAAGGAAGGAAGATAGATTTTAAAGTAAACTTACTTGTATAGACTTTATGTCATTTTACTACCAAGCAAAGGTCACCCACCTCCATGACCTTTGATTAGCCCACATACTTGTCTTCCTAGGAATAACATAAATACCCTTAAACACATAAAATCCACATTTTTCAAGTGTCTGCTCACAGGTGAAGGGATAAATCAAGTCTGGATGTCCCAAATCCAATGGAATACCACCCAGCAATCATAAGGAGTTCACTATGGGTAATACAGTCAACAACCTTGAGGCATCTCCAAATTGAGTATGCTGAGTGAGAAAAGCCACACAAAACAGTACAGGATACCTCCTGATCCCATTTATATAAAATCCTAGAAAGTGCAAGGGAGATAGATTACAAGTAATCTACCCTCAATCCTTCATTCTCCACTTGCTAAGCATTGAAAATTCAAGCACATCGAACTGGAATTACATTAACTTCCCATATTTTCTATTGAATTACATGAACTTAACGTATTTTACTTACTGGAAACAAGCTGTCTCTCCAGCTCCAGCATTTAGGGACAGTCGTCCTGTGCGTCCAGGCTCCTGTCACAGTTCCTAGTACTGTACTCATTATTATAATTAAACGTTTATTAAGTACCATGGTGGGGGCACTGCTCAAGTCTGTCAATTATCTTTATAGGTAAGCATAACCTACCAGGGCAGCTGGCACATACTTATTTAGCAAAAGGATATTTCATCGGAGCTCAACTGCTACCTAACATACATATATAATTAAGGGGACTTAATTAACTCAAATATGTTTTCTGCCAGGATAATTTAAAAATTAAAAGGTTAAAAAAATTCTCCACTGACTCCAGTTAGGTTTTCAAAACAGCAAAGGGAGAGTAGGGATACATCAAGGTGCGTTTCCGCATCTTAAATTCTATCAAAAACTTTTTTTTTAATTCCTTTTTAAAAATTATTTATTTATTTATTTGACAGACAGATCAGAAGTAGGCAGAGAGGCAAGCAGAGAGAGAGAGAGAGGGAAGCAGGCTCCCCGCTGAGCAGAGCGCCCGATGTGGGGCTCGATCCCAGGACCCTGAGATCATGACCTGAGCCGAAGGCAGAGGCTTTAACCCACTGAGCCACCCAGGTGCCCCCTATCACAAACTTTGAAAAGTAGCTTCTGTCTTCCGGTCTAAACGTGTCTTATAAATACTGCACCTTTAGGCCTCAATACACAGCTCTGAGGAGGGTGACCATCGCTAGCTGAATTTGTAGGTGGAGATATCATGGCACAGAGACAGCCCGTATGCAAGATTCAGTGTCACACTCCTAGAAGAGTACATGATAGAAGAAGTGCTTAGAAGGTAGATGAGTAGACAGATAGATGGTAGATGGGTGGACAGATGGATGGATGGTTGGATAGATAGACATAGATGGTAGATACAATAGATGGATGGATGGATGGATGGATTGATAGATGACAGTGGGTAGATAGGATAGGTAGATGGATGAAAAGATTGATAGATGATAGATGTATACATCAATAGATAGATGATGGATAGAGAGATGATGGATGGATGGATAGATGATAGATAAATGGATAGGTGGACAGGTGGATGGATGGATGGATGGATAAATCTATGAGTGGATGGATGGTTAAGTAGATGGATGGATGGTTGGAGGGATGGTTGGATGGATGGATGGATGGATGGATGGATGGATGGTTGGATGGATGGATGGATGGTTGGATGGATGGATGTATGGATGGATGGATGGATGGATGGTTGGATGGATGGTTAAGTAGATGGATGGATGGATGGATGTTTGGTTGGATGGATGGATGGATGGATGGACAGATGATGGATGGATGGATGGATGGTTGGATAGACAGATGATAATGGGTGAATAGATGGAGAGATAGATCGATGGATATAAATGGTAGATATGATAGGCGGATGGATGGATGGATGGATGGACGGACGGATACACGATAGATAGATGGATGGATATAAGCATTGCCTTTATCATAGGACTCTTTCTCATGTACTTGTACCCTTTATTGCAGTCCTATTTTGTGTATGATAATGGGGGTAGGTGTGCAAGGACAAGGAGAAACATTCATGTGAGAATTACTGTGAAAAAGACAGGCGTGTCATCACCCAACAATACAGCTTCACCCAGGGCTTCATAATTTCTGGAGTTACAAGCAAGGAGCTCAGCCTTGCAAAGGAGGTCATCCTTCAAGGACATTCTAATCCTGGGATCTTCCAAGCCCTCCCCCTGCAGAGCAATCTCTGCAAACAGACCTTTCTCTGTGGGGATTGTGTTTTGCCTTTAAGGCAATTCTGCAGTCTCCGTGTGATATCTGGACTGCTGTTGAAAACCGTAAAATACAACTCCAGGAATTCACGAACACCCCATAGACACACAGTCCCATGTCCCATCCTAGGCCCCAAATGACTCAAAATCCCAAAAATGCAGGGACCTGGTTTCAGGGCAGCAGAAAAGTAGGTTTCTTGAGAGGTGCTAAACCCAGGCGGTGTACAAATCACTTGAGGGACTTGTCCCTTCAGCTACAAAACGAACCACCAGCTCCCACAAGAAGGAGCGAGAAGCTGTATGTCTGAGTCCAGAACCTCCATGTGCCACCGACCCTGCAGGACCTGGCTCCTCTTAGCTGACGCTAGGGAAAAAAACAACAGGAGGCCAGCTGCCTTCCTTCGTCACCAGAGTCCTTCCGCAGACCTGCCTTGAAGCAACAGGGAATCCCCACCGAAACAGCCTTTACCCACCTTCCTTTGATTTCTGAAATTTGCAAAGAATTTTTGAAGCCGTGAACTCGTAAGATGGTTATCTGCCAATCACAAGCCTCTAATCCCAACTCAGACCTGCACAGACCACAGAGAGAGAAAAACAAACAAACAAAAAAAGCCAAACGCACGAGGGGCTTGAAGATGGATTCTTAGATAGGATTTTGCCCCCGGGGAGTGTTCAGAAAACCCGAATTCAGGAAAGTCTTTGGAAAGGATCAGGTTTGCATCTTATGCAGCCTGAAACGTGGGTCTTGCCCCCTGAGGAAGGAAGGTGCTCCCTTGTGAACAGAAAACAAACAAACAAATATGGCCTAAAATCCAGAAGTTCCCAAATAGACATATAGGGCTAGAGAGGGGCCAAGCTATTTGCGTAGGGCAGTGCTTGCTGATACAAGCAGAGGTGTGCTCTGTTCCCCCCCTCCCTTTTTTTTTTAATGTCGGAGGCAGAGGCCAGTGATGGGGAGGTAGGGAAGCCATAAAATTTAAGGACAGTCCAAGAGGCATTTTTGAAAGCAACGGCTTTCCCACTTTGGAGCACAGCCAGCCAATACCCCTCTGAGTCGAACAAAGGTCGGAAAGGTTTCCACCTCCCCGGGCATGAATGAGTCAGTGTTCACAGCGTGAGTCCTCCAGGCTCCTTCTGGCACAGTTCCATCGTATAATGAAGAACAGAAGTTCTTCTGTAGAAACCGGGGACCCGTCTGTTCTCTCTGGACAACCGAACTTGCTTCTGCCACCTCCCGGCTGTGGCTTTGAAGAGTGAATCAGTTCCGGACGTACGTGCACGCAGTGACCCAGCAGGCCTGGGGACTCACAGACTGTGAGTGCCGCCGGCCGGTAAGGAGAGGCCGCTCCCTGATGTGCACAACCAGACCTTCACCTCCAACCTCCAGCCATTCAGGTAAGCGGCTCTCCTGGGGCTCTTGGCAGGGTGGTCCATGCCTATCCAGGGATGCTGGGCAGCTGTCCCAGAAGCACGCCGTGTTGCAGGGCACACCATGTCCTCAGAGGCAGTCTCTGGCAATCTTGCAGAAGCGATTTTGCAAAAAGGAACAAAAAAAGAAAGAAAGAAAGAAGAGAGAAAAGCAAAAACATCAGGGACACGTTTCCAACCCCCTCTTCCCTGGGCTGATTTCAAAAACCAATGCAGATCGGAATGAACTAGACACATAATCCGGAGCCCAGGGAAATGGAACGATCCTAGATTCCTACAGGTCTCAGAGCGTGGGGACTGGATGTGGGAGGAATCCCGGAGATGGGAAACTCAGCTAGATCCCGGAACGGGGCTCAGTCAGAGTGGTAAAGGCAGGCGTGTTGCCCTGAGGCTAGAGGACAGCTAGGAAGCAGGAGTGCTGTCTCGTCCTGGCCTGGAAGACGGTCAAAGCCTACATGACGCCTTGCATCCTGTTTTCCCTTTTTTTTAAAAAAAAAACTGGCGTCCCTCAGACCGAAAACCTTGTATTAGTGTGACGGAGACAGCTTGTGCATTTGAGACACGCCGAAACTGCTTTGCAATTACGACACAGGTCCTAGCGAACTTCTCCAGGACGTCACATATTTACCTTTTTTTTTTTTTTTTTTTGGCTTTGAGAAAGATTAAGATCTGGTCTAGGGGCCACATTGAGCGCCGTCGGCTACGAGCGTTTTGTTGTGCATTGGATTGCCAGAACGTACCCCTCTTCTGGTTGCAGGGTAGTCCCTTAAACTTCACCTCTCCAAGCCCCTCCAACCCAGACCCCTGGAAGCCACCGCGCTGCTCTCTGCTTTCACTCCACTGTGTTTTTTTAAAGTTTTCTTTGCTAACAGGATGCCAGTCTGAAGGAAAAAGTAGGCAGCATTCCGTAAACCGCGGAGTTCATTTCCAAATATATATATATACACACTTCCTTTATGTAGCTAAATATACAGAACGTATCATTTAGAAGCTAGACCCGTATTTGGCGTTAAGGAAACCTCATATGGGTTTTCAATTACCGTTGGCTCTCAGACATGGACTGTCAGCGATAACCACATATGAAGGCTACAACCAGCCACCTTCCCCCAGAAAAGTCAGAAGTATCCCCTCCTAGGCTTTTTCTGGCAAAACCCCAAAATTTTACCCATAAAAAGATAAAATGCCTGTCCCAGCTGCCCATAACGACCATGTCTACTTTATACTCTAGTGTAGATTTTATATTTTTAAATACTACAGACACGTTATATATTACCATGGAATAATGTATATTTTCTGTGTGTGCGTATCACCATATGATGTATAGTGTGTTATTTAATTTATAAGTATACGTAAATAAAAATATTTATACAGACCCCCTAAGACGTCATGATTTAAGATCTGTAGCCCAAAGCCATAAGCTGGACCAAACTAAGAGTGGGTTGTAGGAGGATAGTATGAAAAGAAAACATTTCCAGCTTCCGTCCTCTGCTCGTTCTGAGACACGTTGCTCGAAACCATCTGCCTGTAAAAGCAAGTCAGGTATACAGAATCCCCAACATCCTAGATCTCCATCAGAAGAGGGGAGTGGTTTCACCAACAATGCACACTCTAGGAGCTTCAAGCACTAGGACCTGCTGGAAAAGACAAAGTTATGGAGACACTGAAAGATCAGTCATAGCTGGGGTCTGGGGCCAAGGAGGGATGAACAGGGGCAGCACTGGGGGTTTTAGGGCTATGAAACCACTCTGTAGGACACTATAATGGTGCGTCCATATCATTATACGTTTGTCCAAACCCATAGAATGGGCACCACCAAGAGGAAACCCTAATGTAAGCTAAATACTTTGGATGCTAGAGAAAGCACATAGCTACCGTCCCAAAGGGTGACATCATTCACCCTCCAGAAGCAAACCAAGATGGTGGGAGGTTGGTGGCTCACACCTCAGGAAAATCCTTCCTGGAAGTGAAGCAAATAAACAGCCATGGCTTGGTGCTAGACATGGCCCAGTGTTCCACAGTGGAACCCATCAGGTTTTATCACACGTGGAAACTTCCCTATGCTGGATGTGCTGTCTACATACAGCCCACAAAGGAACCTATCCCATGAGGTCTATCTCTGCACAAGCTTTGCCCTGTCCCTGCTGCATACAACAGCCATCTGGTCGACCAGAGGCTCATTGCCTTGTCCTTGAGGTGAAGCAAATACTGTGTGCAAAAGTGTGAGAAGTCACCTGAGAAGGCTAGGAAGTTTGGAAAGATCCCTGTACCACCTGTGGCCAAAGACTGAGGTCCACAGAATATGAAGGAGGCAGAAAGTTCAGGCTGCACTTGAAGGACACAGAGCCCATTGGCCTCTCTCGGGAACAGCTTACATGGGGCAAGGTGGTGCTCATGGGAGGGCTGGATGCCTCCCAGGCTCAGAAGCATCCCCCACTGTGGAAGCCAACATCGCTTCAAACAACTCGTGAGTAGGTCTTCAAGGTCACTGCAAGGGCTGAGCTGATCAAGGTCATTGATCCACAGAAATCCAAAGTTGGCTTTCCCCTAATGTCTGAGCCAGGGGTTGGGGGGTGGAATGGGGAGTTCATATTTAATGGGGACAGAGTTTCCGTTGGGACAGATGAGATCACCTGGGCAAAAAAAAAAAAAAAAAAAAAAAAAAAAAAAAACCAAATCCATATCATCTGGCCCTCGAAAGTCATACAAGTCATACATTCTACATTCTTAACATGGTGTTCAGCATCTTAAAAGCCTTTTTAATGGGGGAAGGCCATTCTTTTTTTGACTTTTTGGTCATTGTTTTAAGGTTTTGTTGATATCATCAGAGAGAATCAAAGTCTCCCTTTTGCTAAATACTTAGTATTTTATGGATGGAATTAGTGCATGTCTGCTGCCTTTGTTATGATAGACCTTTATTTCTTCCAGGCAATAAAAGTCAGGAGAGAACATGTTACCTCAGGACCACTCTTGGTAAGACAGGATTACATGCGATGCTTGATCTTCTGTTTCTGCTTCTACATTTCTTTTTGTCCCTTTGTCATGAAGCATGGACAAAGTGGTCTTGTTCACCTAGTCATTTATGGTGCATCTGGGGCAGTGATCGTGGGACTCGGGATTCCTATCAGTGACCCACACCCCCCATCCGGGAGCTTCTGAAGGAAGTCTGTTTCCCTATTCCCAACCCAGTTGTCTGGTTTTCCAGGGAGTCCATATTGCAGATCTTTGGCAACTCAGATCTCACCTTTAGTCCATGGCCCTGGGGACAGCAGCACTCTTGTCCTGCTGTGTATGCATGAGCCTGAGGTGGCTTCCATGTAAAGAGAGAGGAGGGGCTTGCCATGGTTATGGGGTTATGATAGTGATGATGGTGGGAAAGCCCCCAAGCTCCATGGCCATTCTTTCTCCTGATGTGCCACCATCAAGTGTCTCTGCTCTGGGCTGGAACCTCAAAAGACCCACTTCCCATCATGAAAAAAGTCAGTCACATTCGTGCTAGAATATATGGAGACTTTTAGTAGACTCAGAATCAACAGCTGGTATTGGTAAGCCCTTGCCTTGACTTTTCTTCTCTGTCTTGCTCTGGTCAGTGGTCCAACTGCCTACCAAGCACCACAGATACCCAAGTTCAACATGGTTGACTTATTTAAGGAAAAATGAAGAGGCAAAGGGGAAGGAGCTGTAGCTATTCTAGGGACCTGATCTATGCCTAATAAGAAACCAGATAAGGTTTTTTCTTAATCATGGGTGTGATGACCTAACAACAGACTCCAGGGCTTAAAATGGCAAAAAATGTTGACGGTTGAAATAAAACCATCAAGGGCTTGAGTTGTCTTCAACAAAGAAAAAGTCAAATGCCCAAGAATGTACTTAACTATTCTACAATGTGATGCTAATATCAAAGTCCCCTAAAATGTGGACTTGCCTAAAAATGTCCCACCTAGGGAAGTCACGTACAAGACATGGGATAGCGGAGTTAAGCGTCCATCGGCACCTTGTCTTTCAGGAGCTGGCTGGCTGTGACGGTCGGCATGCTTCTAGGTGTGAGGCCCTCAGCTTGCGGGAATTTATCTGGTGGGCGTCCAAACATCCTTCTTCTGATGGCAGATGATTTGGGCATTGGCGACATTGGCTGCTATGGCAACAAGACCATCAGGCAAGGATTCTGAGAGTCGTTCATCTGGGACCCCAATGAAGACCCCACTGACAATGGATCTAACTCTCCATATGTGCTATCCAAACTTTGATGGGATTCTGCACACACTTCCTTTCATGGCCCCTAACCCTTCCTTCTTCCCACCCCAGTGCTAACCCCAGCTCAGATTCTTCCTATCTGTGACTTTTAGACGTGTTTTCACCAGCAGAGTCCAAGACGGACAGTGTTTAAAAATCGTTGGTGTTGCATCAGGGCCAATGACCCAAGTTTCCTCATGCTCCACTTCCACCCATCAGCCCAAGTCCATCCATTCATGCATGACTTCAGTGCTCCCTGCTGAAAAGCTCTGCTTCTGATGGACAAATCCATGTCCCTATCATCACCAGATATGACATGCTTATCTGTCATTGCTGGCCCATCTCTCTAAGAAGGAGCTCATCCCATCGCCTCAATCACTAATTGACCTTGGAGACCCAGCTTAAGCAACACCATGAACCTGCTTCTGAATCCCACCCTCACTATAATATGTTGGTGCTGAGAAGTACAATTTTCATGAGTCCCATTAAAGAAGGCACCCCAGATTCTCAGTTCTGGGTTTCCCATTATGCCCCTCTCTATACCAGTAGCATGTTGCAGAAACTTAGTAAACAATACTGAACTGAGTTTATGTTACTTCAGTGGTACAGATGACATTTGAAGTTCTTGCCACTGCCTTTTGGTCATTCCCAAGAACACCTGGATGGGTTAAAGGATGATGGGCTGATTTTCTTTCTTTTTGGAAATTTAAATTCAGTTAATTAACATATAATGCATTATTGGTTTCTGAGGCAGAGCTCAGTGATTCATCAGTCTTATATAATACCCAGTGCTCATCACATCACATGCCCTCCTTAACGCCCATCACCCAGTTACCCCTTCTTCCCACCACCTCCCCAGCAACCCTCAGTTTGTTTCGTATACTTAAGTGTCTCTAATGGTTTGTCTTCTGTTCTTATTTCATCTTGTTTTATTTTTTCCTTCCTTTTCCTCTGATCCTTTGTTTTATTTCTTAAATTCCATATATGAGTGAGATCATATAATAGTTGTCTTTCTCTCATTGACTTATCTGGCTTAGCATAATACACTCTAGTTCCATCCACGTCATTGCAAATGGCAAGATTTCATTCTTTTTGATGGCCGAGTAATATTCCACTGTATATAGACCATATCTTCTTTATCCATTCGTCTGTTAGTGGACATCTGGGCTCTTTCCACAGCTTGGCTATTGTGGACATTGATGAGATGAATTTCTATTAAATAGGTTGATATGCTTGTAGGAAACTGTATGTGTTTGTTTGTTAAGAAATAACACTGTTCATGTTTCCCTCTGTAGGACTCCAAATATTGACCGCCTTGCAGAGGACGGTGTGATGCTTACCCAGCACGTGGC
The DNA here is from genome assembly GCF_020171115.1 of Neogale vison. Classification (NCBI taxonomy): domain Eukaryota; kingdom Metazoa; phylum Chordata; class Mammalia; order Carnivora; family Mustelidae; genus Neogale; species Neogale vison. The sequence goes on from NC_058105.1 coordinate 130,120,938, forward strand.
AGCTGCTTCAGTGTGCACCCCAAGCAGGGCTGCTTTCCTAACGGGCAGATACCCTCTCAGATCAGGTTTGTCCTCTTTCACGTCTAACCGTGGCTCTGGAAAAGAACATGATCCCTATATTAGAGATACTAAAGCATGGGTCCACTGCTAGAGATACTAAAGCATGGGGAGAAAATAATGTAACCCCTCCATATTTTTACCAGATTAGACCCGGTAAGAGCCATAGAGCCCTGTAGGTAATGAGGTGACCCAGGCAGAGGGACTGAGTAGGCAGTGGACCAAAAGTTTCAAGTCTGTGTGATGTCTTTGGCATCCTTCTGCCCTTTGGCCCTTAAGATAAGGAACCTGCATATCAAGGGTTATCTCCTTTAGTTAAAGCCAACTGATTGTAGATGTTAACCATTTCTTTAAAAACCTTCACAGAAACACCTAAACTAGTGGACTAGCGTCTGAATAACCCGGGACTAGTGTTTGAATAACTGAGGACTGGCCTGGCCATGTGACTCTCACAGACTCTCCTATATATGGGTCCCTGGCATCTTCTCATGCCCCCAGGGAAGACAGAATTCTGGCTAATGTAAATTTATGTTCCACTACTCTTCCGCTCAACCAGATGTATGCTCAAAGCTTTGGAAAACCTCAGAATGAATTCTCCAATTTGCAAACGATGATGGTTGAGATATGATCAGTCTTGGAGCCAAGTAGATCTTCTCAGATCTTCCTAGTGAAGACTGAGCTGCATTCATAAAATCAGTCTAGGAGGTACAGAACGTCTTTCAAGTTAGTGGTTCTTGACTGTATACTGCAGAGCTTTAGAAAAATATTTAACCTATGTTTTTTAAACACTTGAATAATTGAGTGAATTGAGTTGAATAAGTTATCAGGGTCAGTGTGAATTATATCCATGCCTCCCTACTTTGTTAGCATACATGGAACAGCTGGGGCATCTTGTAACCATTCCAAATCCCAAATTCCACCCCCAACCAATTAGAATCACAATCTCTGGGGAGGCACAATCTCTGATTGGCTCAGTTGGCTAAGCATCTGACTCTTGGTTTCAGCTCAGGTCACAATCTCAGGGTCATAAGATTGAGCTCCGCATTGGGCCCCACTTTCTGTCTGGAGTCTGCATGACAGTCTCTCTTTCTCCGTCAACCCTCTGCCTCTCTCCCAGCTTGCACTCTCTCTCCCTAAAGTAATTAATTAATTGATTGATTAATTAAAATCTTAAAATAAAATCACAAGCTATGGATTGACAACCAGGTTTCAGAATATTTTCAAGCTCCCCAAATGATTCCAAAGTCCAGACGAGTTTGAAAATCTTTGGATTATATCAAGAGTCTGGTGCAATTATAAAACCTTTTTAAATTCTCTTTCCTTTTTCACTTAATTCTCCATGTGTTTATAACCTTCATATAACAGGACAACAGTTCTTCTTGCTAAGTTTCCAATTAATGTTTCACAGCATATTTTAAATGAAAAAAAAATCAACATTATTATTGTCAGTATCATTATTATTAACGTGTCGTTGTCGGATGGTAACGTTTCTTTGAAAATGGTTCCCCAAAGGTATGGTTTCCAGCAACGGTTATCGTGTTGTTCAGTGGACCGGAGCATCTGGAGGGCTCCCAACCAATGAGACAACTTTTGCAAAAATATTAAAAGACAAAGGATATGCCACTGGGCTAATAGGTATGTATATTTTGAAAGCATTAAGTACATTTCCTTTATATGGAGAGTGTAGTCAACCAAAAACCTGGGGAATGAAATGGTTTTGATGCAGTGGGATTGTCCACCAGGCAGAAAGCTCCACGAGTGCAGGAATGACCTGAGTACCCAGACTGCATTGTGTGAAGTAGATGCTAAAGATGTATAAGTTTAATGAAATACCTGGCATTTCATAGTATTTGCTGATGCACCATGATAAAAAAAAAGGGGGGGGGACTTTTTTCCTAATGTCAACAAGCTACCAACAATTTCCGTAATGTTTTCCTTAAATTCTGCACAGAAATGGGACTGTACGGCTTAGTACTTCTCAGCTTCCATAAATAGCGTGCTTATCTTTCTAGATGTCAATAAACCGTGTAATGTACAAACCGAAATACAATGAAGGATAGTAGTTTCTTGAGAGGGGACCAAGCTGTCATTGTTGCCATCATGTTATAGTGTAATTTTTACTAAACTGTGCCATTTGCTCATCATAAACAGCAAGACTAGCTGATACACTGAGTATTCAATCCAATAGACTTATTATAATTTTTTTGAGATAGAAGTCTATTCTCATGGAACACTCCTTGGAAAATCTCATGAGGTTTTCTGGATGAGAGACAGCCATTTGGGGTGGTGGGAAGACACAAAGGTTTCTATCAACGCTTTAATAGTGATGGGGAGAAGATAAGCATCTGCATCTGCGATTGATTGAACTTGAAAGCTGTGCTCTGTAGAACCTCTGACCTACCATGACCCTGACTACCATTACAGTGGTTTAACAAAGAAAGGGACAGTTCCAAAGTCAGGAAATTGTTTACCAACACTGAGAACAGCAGATCGTTTTCTAGAACAATGTGAGCCCTCTGTGCCTTCCTTATTGCTCTGACACAGACCTTTGCAAATTTAGCTACAGTAGACTGAATAACAATCACCAAAGATATCACATCTTACATGCCAGAAGCTAAAAAAAAAATTAACTTATATGGAGAAATGGTCTTTAAAGATGTGGTTAAATGAAGGACCTTGAGATGAGGAGATTTTCCTGGATTACCCACGGAAACTTTATATGCAAGTTCAAGACTCCTTTTAAGACAGACATAGACGTCAAAAAATGGGCAGAAGACATGAACAGACACGTCTCCAAAGAAGACATACAAATGGCCAACAGACACATGACAAAATGTTCATCATCACTAGCCATCAGGGAGATTCAAATCAAAACCACATTGAGATACCAACTTACACCAGTTAGAATGGCCAAAATCAACGAGACAGTAAACAACGTGTGTTGGAGAGGGTGTGGAGAAAGGGGAACCCTCTTACACTGTTGGTGGGAATGCAAGTTGGTGCAGCATTTGTGGAAAACAGTGTGGAGATTCCTCAAGAAATTAAAAACAGAGCTTCCCTATGACCTTGCAATTGCATGACTGGGTATTTACCCCAAAGACACAGATGTCGTGAAAAGAAGGGCCATCTGTACCCCAATGTTTATAGCAGCAATGGCCACGGTCGCCAAACTGTAGAAAGAACCAAGATGCCCTTCAACAGACGAATGGATAAGGAAGATGTGGTGCATATACACTATGAAGTATTATGCCTCCATCAGAAAGGACGAATACCCAACTTTTGTATCAACATGGACGGGACTAGAGGAGATTATGCTGAGTGAAAGAAGTCAAGCAGAGAGAGTCAATTATCATATGGTTTTGCTTACTTGTGGAGCATAAGAAATAACATGGAGGACATGGGGAGATGGGGAGGAGAAGTGAGATGGGGGAATCAAAGGGGGAGATGAACCATGAGAGACTGTGGACTCTGAGAAACAAACTGAGGATTTTGGAGTGGGGGGTGAGGGTTTAGGTGAGCCTGGTGGTGGGTTTTATGGAGGGCATGTATTGCATGGAACACTGGGTGTGGTGCATAAACAATAAATTTTGGAACACTGAAAATTAAATTAAATTAAATTAAATTAAAAAAAGAAAGAGGGGTATATCACATGGAAGGTGAGAAGGCAGTGTGGCCACAGAATCAGAGTGGGAGGGATATGACCATAAGTCAAGGAACTCTTGGAGCCGCCAGAAGTAGAAGAGGCAGGAAAGATCCTCCCCAGAAGCCTGCAGAGGGAGCACGGTCCTGTCAAACCTTGATCCTGGGCTTCTAGCTTCAGAACTGTGGGAACATAAATCCCTATTGTTTTAAGCAATCACAAACTAATGGTAATTTGTTTCAGTAGCACAGGAAACAACGTACCACATAATGCTGACACACAGGGGTCTCATTGCTCGTAACAGTGCTAAGCCAGGTTGTGGTTGAAATAGCCGTGAACACTACCCACACATATTTGTACTTCCCCACCCCGTTTGTGCATGCGGCAGAACAGCTGGAAGAGGGCCAGCCTGCAATACCTACTAACCAATGATCAGCCGGTTGTGACATGGGAATCCTCTTTGCCTTTCAGGAAAATGGCATCTGGGCCTCAACTGTGACTCTTCCAATGATCACTGCCACCATCCCATCAGCCACGGATTTGACCATTTCTACGGAATGCCATTTTCCATGATGGGAGATTGCATCCACTGGGAACTGTCGGAAAAGCGTGCAGGCATGGAGTACAAACTCCACGTCTGCTTCCAAATCATGGTCTTTGCTGCCCTCACACTCACCGCTGGGAAACTCACCCATCTGACATCGGGCTCATGGACGCCGGTCATCTGGTTGACCATTGCCGCCATCTTGCTCTCTGTAACCTCTTGTTTCATAGGGGTCTTGATTGTTCATGCAGACTGCTTTCTGATGAGAAACCACACCATCACGGAGCAGCCCATGCACTTTCAAAGGACGACGCCTCTTGTTCTCAAAGAGGTCTCATCCTTTGTCCAAAGGTGAGCATCAAAGAGTTACCTTTATCCTAGTCTCTGGTCCATGATGAAAATGCATCTTGAAAAATCTTCCACTTTCTTTCTGTAATGGAGATAGGAATGGTGAACTCATTCTGGCCCAGGAAGATACTTTTGATAAAATGTGTCAGAAATGCTCTCTTGAGCCCAAGTTGATGGTGACAATTGAAACAGGTGACAGGGCACATGAAATTTGCTGTTGTCCCCCAATCCTTGGAGCTAGTCCCATTATGTAAGCACCCACTGATCACCACGGGCCATATTTAACTCACAAAACAAACTGAATTACCTGAAGATTTACATTAAATATAAATATTTTTAAAGCTCTATCATTGGAACTAAGTTGTCCTGTTGCTAACTCTATCTTAAATGTAAATTTGAATAACAAAGGCACTTACTATGTCACAGTTAAGAGGGGCAAGATATAAAGCTACACCACACAGAACCAGTTCCATGCTCCCCAAGTGTTTCTGTAAAGAGGGGGGCACCATAGAACCCCAATTCACCTGGTGGAGATGAGGTTGTGATCATGTTCCAGAACATTCTTTTTGTGGGCTTGCCTAACATGGGTGAGAAATGATACTGATAATTACAGAGACAGAGAGAGGAACAGATGAGGCACCACCAAGATGGGGGACAATGAAATTGAAATTAATAACCTAATACTTGCCATTTTTAAAGTGTATTTTAAAATAACTATGTCATATATCCTAAACTTTGTTGCTTGAGAGCATTTAAAAAGAAAACCAAATGTGAAATAATCACTTTATTCTGTATGCTAAGGTTCTAAATGGGAACATATACTGAACTAATCGAAATAAACGTCAGATCAGACAGTTGCCTGGGGTTCCGTCTTACGTTCATTTGCCAGAAGTATGTAGAGTTATAAATTGATAAAATTCAGGGGGAAAAAAAGTGTATAGTATCAGTGTGAATTTTTCAACAGACTTTAGAAGGGTAAAGTCATCACATTAAAGAGAAGCAGATATACTTGTTGAAGGAAGATCTCTATCTTGTGTCTCTAGGACCTCAATCTATCCTTAAGTAGAAATAACTCCAGTCGCCGTTATTTATTTTCAGGAACAAGCACAGACCTTTCCTCCTCTTTGTCTCCTTTCTACACGTGCATACCCCTCTGATCACTACGGAGATGTTCCGTGGGAAGAGCGTGCACGGGCTGTATGGGGATAACACAGAAGAGATGGACTGGATGGTGGGTAAGTGCCTTTTCCTGGTGAAAATGGGACACGTGCCCCTCCCAAAACAGCAGCAGGAAAGGACATACAGAATGAGATGAGATAAACTGTGTTTGCTTTCTTTCGGCTCATCACACTGTATTAGGTGGGTCGATCTCTTATTTTTCCCCAGGAGAACAGAGATTAAAATCCCCATGGGTAGGATTGTCTTGCTTTGTTCTCCCTGTGCATCCCCTGGGTTTGGAATGATGCCTGGTATGACACAGAGTGCACATTTCTTCAGTGGGTACTTTAGATATAAACACAGTGACTCCCTTGAGGCTCAAGCAAGGACTTGGATGACCTTGGGTTGACATGCTGGTGGACATAGAGGGCTAAGAGCTGCAAATAATGGGAATTAGAGATTTTAGGAGAAAACATGATTTATATAATCCATTGAAAACATTTCCTTGGAGGAAATTGTTGGCAAAAATGCTGGAGGTTGGGAGATAGGTAGGCAAAATCGATGTCACATCGCGTCCCCAGTGCAGCTTCAGGACAGACTGACTCATCACTGCCCCTATGGTCCTTGTGTGGAAAAGATTAAGGATCAGTGGAAAATACACGCTATTTTATATGATGCCAAATACTACGTGTTTAAAATAGAATTCACCATGCCACAACTTGAGGGATAATCTTTTAAATGAAAGACGTACAGATATATGTAATCCAATATATATCGAATGATAAACTATGAAATTCTCCAGTACGTAGTTAAGAACTCCTAAGTCCATCAAGATAAGGAATTCTTAAGACTTAGGTCAAGAATCTTCTCTAGGGCTTCAGTGTCTCTGTGCTCCTTGATTGAGATTGATGGCTCTTGATTGAGTTTCAAACTCAGTCCAGCCACAATACTGACAACTTTTTTAATGAAAATCATGGTCCAAGTGTAAATAGGTGGAGGACAGGGGATTGTTAGGAAAGAGAAACTATTTTGTCTGGTACTAGAACACTAGATACATGGTATTATGCATTTATCAAAACCCTTAGAATGTACACCACCAAGAGCGAACCGCCATAGAAACTACATACTTTATTTAATAATAGTTTATCAGTATTGGCTCATAGATGACATTATGACTCAGCTTATCTATAAAACCGAAAGCTGTTTTAAAAAAAATAAAATCTATTTATTGAAGGAGGGGGATTTCCTGGAACCACAGATTTTAAGTCTTCAGCAATTGAAGACAAAAAAATGTCTTAAGATGGAACAAAGAAAGAGAAAAATAATAGGGACATGGCTAATTTCAAGCTAAGGGGATGGAAAATGGTCTTCACTCTGCTCAGTTAAACCCATGAAAATGCAGTGTCACCAGACTGGAGAAAAAAGCAAGACCCAACTCAAAAGACATACTGTTTAAATATAAAGACACAGATAAGGTAGAAGTAAAACCTACCCAGTAACAGGATCTCCTTGAGACCATAGTCAACTTTCACAACACCAGGTCTTCATGAAAAAGTAGACTGTAAGTTCTGTCTCCTGGTGGAAATAAAATAATATGATTCTTCCCATCCAAATTTTAAAAAAAATCTCATAGACATGGTGAATTGTGTCAACCATAAGATTTCCCTTTGAGGTGATTATAAAAGACTTGGAGCCACCGTTGTAAACCATTCTTCACGGATGGACATACATCGCCAATGCCATTGTCAGCCTTGTTCCTAGACCCTCTTGATCTCTCCTTTTTCCCCCTCTTTCCCTTTGTTTAATTGAAATATGGTTGACTCTATACTCTTTTTTCTTTTTTGCCTCCTTTCTAAGCTTTTGCTATTTTTTCCTATGTAGTCTATACTCTGTAGCTTGCCTAAAACTTTTTAGAAACAGAACGGGGTATATCTAAGGGTGTATATGCATCTTGAGTCAGTGATATTCGGGATTCATGATTTTATTGCTACCCACTGCCATTATATGTGAATACTCAAGGCTCCTCCTCATGGACATGTCCAAAATGCTGAGCCATACAACTGAACATCTTGGTTTAAGATAGGCTCCATTTTGACCTGCTCAAATGCACATATTCTTCACAGGGCAGATCCTTGATACTCTGGATATGGAAGGTTTGACCAATAGCACTCTTGTTTATTTTACGTCGGATCATGGGGGATCTTTAGAGGCTCAACTCAGAAACAACCAATATGGCGGCTGGAATGGAATCTACAAAGGTAGAGAGATGATGGGCTTCTTGTTCATGGTCTCTATCCCTACCCTACAGTTCCCAACCCTTCCCATGGAATGGGGCCATCCACTTCAAGAGAGTCACCACGGAATATTGTTTTTCTGTTTGAGGTGGAAATTATAATCTGTGATTTTTTTTTTTTCTTTTGCCCAATGCCGTGGTTTTTGGTCTATTCACAGAATTGTGCAACCATCGCAACCACTTAATGGCAGAACATGGCCATCCCCTCAGAAAGAACCTCAGCATGTATTTGCAATCATTCCCTGGTTCTCTCTGTGCCCAGCCTCTGACAACCACCAGCTGAGTTCAATCTCTGTATATTTCCCTAGTGTAACCGTTCCATGGAATCATGCATTTATGTGGTCTTTGGCCACTGGCTTGCATTCACCGAGCATGAAGTTTTCTAGATTCATTCACATTATGCCAAGTGTTCGTGTTCTCTCCTTTTCATGGCTGAGTAATCTTCCATTGTTTGGAGGGACCACACTTTGGTCATCCATTCAAGTGATGGACTCGGGATTTACGCAATGCATCTAAGGACCGTGGTGGCCACATCATATTCAAACTGGAATTTTACCAACTACAGACACATCCTTATTGGGTGTACCCCCCAAAGATGGCAAAACACACTGCCAAAAAAACATGGAACAATCACATTCTTTTCTGTTCATGTTTACACACAGGTGGCAAAGGGATGGGGGGCTGGGAAGGTGGGATCCGCGTCCCAGGGATCTTCCGGTGGCCTGGGGTGCTGCCGGCTGGCCGAGTGATCCACGAGCCCACCAGCCTGATGGATGTTTTCCCCACCGTGGTCCAGCTGGGGGGCGGTGAGGTGCCCCAGGACAGGTACAGAACAGCTCAAGGAAACCCAAGCAAGTCAGTTTTCCATACAGACAAACGTGCATGTGAAATGTCATTGTCACTTTTGAATTGCGTAACACGTCCATGAAATCAGTCTCTGGGAAAATGCTCTCTCTAGGCTCCCTACCTTCAGCCACCAGGATCAGCTACCTGCTTCATTTTATGCAGAGAACGCCCATTCTCCTTCTCCTGATTCTTGAGTGGAGGCATTTTATCATGATGGTCACTGAAAAATCTAACAGTTCGTCACAGGAAATTCCTTTCCATGGTAGAGATTTTGCATAGATTTCAATTTTCCTTCGTCTTAAAAATTACAGAAAACTTGGGGGGAAAATAGAAAATAAAATTATTTCAGACTCTGATAGTGAATTATGTATACAATCATATAATCATAATTGTCCAATCATAGGATAATAAAGGATTCTCATAGTTATAATTGTATGATATATATCATCCATCTAGATTGAGCTAGGTTTGTCTAGATATGTAGATTAAGATATATCATTTAGATATATTTTCCATGTTTTTAATATATATATATTATTTATATAAATATATACATTTTTAGAAATTTTTGTTCATAGACAACAAAATTTAATGACTTCATGTTATTTTCTTTCAACCATCCCCTTATATGTGGACGTTAGTCTCCCTTTAAAAAAAAAAAAAAGTACTGTCTGGTCACGTTATTGCCCGTCATAATTGCCTCCTAAGTAAGAATCCTTTAGAAAGTGAATTCCTGAGTCAAAGAGTATGACCGTTTATAGGTAAATCTCTTGATATATTTTGTCAAACTTTTCGTCAGGAATCACTACCAGTCATATGTGACATATCCATTTTAAAACATAACAGAACTAAAATCAATGTCAATTCTGTACATGTCATTTATATATATATAAATTACTCATATGTGTCTATACAAGTATACATCAATGTGTGTGTTATAATTTTCACTGTTTTATCCTTAGAGAGGTTGAATATTTCACACCTTGTTGTTTCTTTTCTTGCACTGAATATCATATCTCTGGTTGATGATTTTTCCTAATTGGGTGCTAATTTTTAAATTAATTTATACCACTTGCTTTAAAAATTAAATTTGTCTGACACGTATATTGCGAATGTGTTGTTGCATGAAAAGGTAAAATAAATATAGCCATGTAGTGTCTGATATAGGTATACACACAGACACAGAATCATATACATGTGTCTATGTGTAAATGAATATATTTTTGGAGGTGTAATTATATTTACACATACACACATATATATGTTGTAGATAGATTCTTTTGTTTCATTTTTTCATGGTAATTAGTGACTCTAAGTAAAATCTCCTTGGCGTTTCGAATTCTCTACCTTGATGAAGAACATTAGTAAATTAGAGAAAAAGATCCCCTTTTTGTGGCTTTTCAAAGTTCATGGTATCTGTAAAAATCTATCCTTGGTATTGATGATTTCCATCTGGACACAAAGGTTTCTGAAAATTGACCAGGTCCCTGGGGCATAAAAATGCCCGAGGCAGCCCCTTGCAAATCACATTGCTCGATATAGGTTTTCTCCTAAGGAGCGTGGAGGAAATGGAAGTGGAATCCCAAGAAACCTCCATCCTGAATGGGAATGGAGCTCCATCTTGGAAACTGAAGAAGACAATGAAGGGGAGGGGGAGGAAGACGAGGAAGGCAGGGATGGCAGAGGGGAGGGGAGGCAGGGCACTCTGCAGACAAGGAAATGGTACCATATTGATTTAAGAAGACAGCATATGCTGCCATGGCTTACAGCCCAATAAAGTAGAAAACCAAAAAGGCATTTCCCTGAATCTTCCGCTTATTCTTGCATTCGTAATAAGGTTGGGCAAATAGTAACTTCAGTTGAGCATGTGGGATCCTGGGTGATCTATTAGCCGAAGGTGATGTTTGTAGACGAATAATGGAGGTGTCTCTTGCAATGTTTCCCTAAGCTTGGGAAGACTCAAGCATGCCTTCCATGCAACCCTGAGTCCCCGTGCTCCCGTCCGCAGGGTGATCGATGGCCGGGACCTGCTGCCCTTGCTGCTGGGGACAGCACAGCACTCGGACCACGAGTTCCTGATGCATTACTGTGAGAATTTCCTGCACGCAGTCCGTTGGCACCAACGGGACGGTGAGTACTCTGGGTGACCAAGTCACATCTTGGCTTTTGTTCCCGTGGCTTTGCTTCACAACTGGCCCTTTTCTTGCTTTCTGGGCAGTATTTTCTCCCAGACACAGCAACACCCTTCCTGATGCAAGCAGTCATTTACCGTATCACCATATTATCATTGTTTACGGGGTTTTCATATGGCTTTCCTGCCCACAAGTGTTGCGGTCTGCCTCTGGCCCTCAAAGCCCCTACTTAGCCTACATCAGTTTCCACCTGTCTCAACCACCTTAACTCAACAACACGGTTTCACCCTTGTAATAACCATAGCTTGGTGGTAGAAGCCGCCATGTCCATACCGAAGAAATTTCGAAATTTCCTGGGCTATTTTGGCCCAACTGGCCTTTTCAAAGAACTCTAAGATCATTTGCAAGATTATTTTTTGTAATCCCTTGGGAATCTGAATTGCCTTGGCATCCTATGGGTCCATTAACTCAGGGAGAAGTTTGGTTATCTTTCCAGTATCAGATTTTCTCAACTGAAACCTATTATGCCCCTCCCCTCCCTCTTCTTACTTAAAAAGTATGCATTTCATCAACCCTATTATTCCTGTCCCACGGGATGTCATTGTATTTTAATTGCCTTCATGTGTAGAAGGATCTACTGTCCATCGTCACCTAACTGGCATTCCCAGAAGTTTTCTGCTTTTAGGGATCATGTTTCCTTCAAAAATTCAGTTCTTCTGTTGACTGGACAAGTATTATTTTTAAATTTTATACACAGTTAATTGCTGCTGCTGCCTTTGTCTTCTGATAACAGAGTTTCACCTAGTTGAGTGACTTTTCTTCATTTTTATTTCCCTATTACTCTGACGTTTCCTGACATTTTCTCCTCTGTTGAATTTGCCCTATGAATTGATCAGATTCGTGACTTTATGATTGCATAGATTTTCTCTCTCTCTCTCTCTCTCTCTCTCTCTCTTTTCTTTTTCCTCGCCAGTGTTTGGGAAGGGCTCTATTCTCCTAGTGCTTTAACTCATCTTTCCATGCCTCAAAACCATTCTCTACAAGTCTTTAACTGTCTGAATCAGGAGAGAAGGAACACCCCTTTGGATTGCCCTTATTTGAGGAAATTACCATATATATTTTTATTTTTTCCTTAAATGTCCCTCCCTTCAATATTATTATTATCTAGCATGGCTTTTAGTGCTACATTTCATTTATTAAAAAGTATGTATTGCCCATTTCCTTCCATTTTTGAGGGTTTCCTTAAAAACCGTCATTCCATTTTACATCCCAATCTACATCCATGCATGCCTGAGACCAGAAATGAGTGCATCCAGTGATCCGATCTGTTCTTTTGCACTCTGGCTACCCCACTACAGACCTCTCATCTCTCAGTCACTGGGCAAATGCTTCTATATTTTTTCAAAGGCAGCAGATGGGGAGTGTATTCCCAGTGCCCAAGCGTCTTCAAGGGCACCCGAACTGGCTTTCACAGATCCACCGTTCATCCTACATGAATAATCCACTTAGCCCCCCTGCTGATAGCCATCCCAAGACCACCCACGGCACACACATCAGAACAAATTCCTCCAAATTCCTCCTTGTATAATGACCTATCCCCTCCCCATCTCTGAGAACCCCCCTCAAAGAGGGCTGGATCTCCACGTGACTGGCTCATTCTCGATGTTTAAACGCCATATTACCTTTTCAGCGAGGGTTTCTTGACCCAAAGAATCCTGCCATGGTGCACCCATCCTGCACCCTCTCCCCCCCCCACACACACACATCCACCATCACTTTCCACCCTTTACAATTTTCTTATTTCTGTGGGTTTACCCCTGTCCGTCCTCTTTTGCCTCCCTAAGACTTGTCCGTCTGCTCCTTGTGCTCAACACGTTTGCTGAATTATCACAGCCGTGAGTGACCTTGCTGGGCCCATAGGGCCGAACTCTGTGGCTTCCTTCCCAGAGCCCAGGAGGAGCCCTGATCCTGACCCTTATCTGTCCCTGCTTCTTGGTCTTTCTGCCCCTGGAGCTGCTCCTGGAGGAGGCGGGCCCACCAGAACCCTGCTCTCTACGCCCTGGTTACCCACGTGACTCCCCCAGACTCACTGCTCTGTGGGGGATACAAAGCATGGTTGTGGGGGCCTCCCTCCCAAAAGCAGGAAGCCGGGGAGGACAGGCAGTGATGTTGGTATGACCCACCTCCTGGCAGGAGGCTGGTGCAGGAGCCCTGATGGACCTCCCTTCCATTCTTTCCCAAAGTCCCTTCCTGAGGCAGAGCTCCGTCTGGTGCCCTCCCAGAGAGGCTGGAGGTGGTTTGCTGTAGCTTGTGTTCCCTATCTCTGTCCTCTCCTCCTCCCTCCCTTCCTTTTCCTGCCGGTGCCTGCCTAGCTGTGGGGGTGGGGTGAGACTGGGAGCAAGCTTCAAGAGAACAGCTGTTGCCATTTTAAGCCTCTGAGCATCTTGCCTGGAACCACGCACGAGGAATTCACTCCTTTGCAAACAGCTTTACCGAGCTGTAGTTCAGTCTCAGCGGAAGGCCACGGACTGGTGGCCTACAAACGACTCATTTCTCCCAGTTCTAGGGGCTGGACAACCGAGACAGGCTTCTGCTGGCCGGTAGACTGCCACCTTCTCGCTGTGTCCTCACGTGGTGGAGAGACAAGGGAAGCAAGCTCTGTCCTGGCCCTTGTCAGGACACCCACCCCGTTCTTGAGGGCTCTGTCCTTGTGACCTGTTAATCCCCCAAAGCCTCCACTTCCTGATTCCATCCTTTTGGGGGTCTGAGCTGCAATATATGAATTTTGGAAGGACACAATTTCAGCCCATGACGCTGTAAAACTCACTCTTTTAAACGGTACAACTCAGGGGCATTTGATACATTCACCGTGTTGTGCAAACGGCACCTGTGTCTTGTACCAGAACATCCCATTCCCCTGAAGACACCCCGTCCCTGTTCGCACTCACTCTCCACCCCAGCCTTGAGCATCTACTGTTCTTTCCCTGTTTTGGACGTCTGCTACCAAGGAGATCCCACACTCTGTGTCCTTGGGTATCTGGCTTCTCTCACGGAGCAACGTGTTTTTGAGTTTATGCACAAGGTAACAGATCTCAGAGCTTCATTTATTTTTATGGCTGATCCCATTCCATGGCATGGATGGCCCCCATCTGCTCAACCCTTCTCTTCAGCGTCATTCCAGCCATCGTTCTGCTTCTCCACATCAACCCCCTGAGATTCTCGTCCTTCCCTCAGGAGGAAGACTATGGAAAGTCCACTACACAACCCCAGTGTTCCACCCAAAGGGCGCCGGTGCCTGCTACGGGAGAGGGGTCTGCCCGTGCTCTGGAGACCAAGTAGTCCATCACGACCCACCTTTGCTCTTCGACCTGTCCAGAGACCCCTCTGAAGCCCACGTCCTCACCCCGGACACGGAGCCCTTGTTCCATCAGGTGATGGACATGGTTGCACGGGCCGTGGAGGAGCATGGCCGGACGCTCAGCCCGGTTCCTCTGCAGCTGGACATGCACGGCAACACCTGGAAACCCTGGCTCCAGCCCTGTTGTGGCCGGTTCCCCCTCTGCTGGTGTGATCGGGAAGGTGACCCAGAATCACTGCCTACCAGGGAGAGCTAGCTTCCTCCCTCCTCCCCGTACTTCTTGGTCCAAATACAACTCTCCTGTGAAGTTACGACGTCCCTTTATGTGGCTGGGACAGTTCTGCACCCCGAAACCCAAAAGGTATAAGGAAGACACAGCAGCGTGCCATCACCCTTAAGTCAACCGGACCACATGGGGCTTATTAAGCCCCCTTGGACCCCCAACAAGTGAAGAGCAAAGCCCCTCCTGCCTTGGGGATTTCCATTCCCCAACTCCAGCCCCACCCAGAGGAGGCTGCTCTGTCCCCATCCAGACTCACAGTCCCAGTGGAAGATACTTCCATACCAAATGGGTTTGCCGACAAAGGCCAACAGAGCACCAAACATAGCCCAGAAAAGGCGTGACTTTAAAGAGTTTAAAGTTTGGGTTTATTTAACCTATAAAGAGTTTAAAGAGTTTGGGTTTATTAACACTTTTCAAGCAATTATTCTCCACAAACAGATGCCCTAGAAATTTAGGGAAACCCATAACTTGGTGGGGGGCTTGTGGGAGGTCCCTGAACTACCACGAAGCCCCCCCGGCCCGCAGCCTTTGCACTGGACATGCCCAGGACCAGACACCAGCAGGATGGAGACTTTGTTCTGGACCCTGCACGCAAGCCCTCTCCCTGCACACACGCACGCCCCGCGCCCCACCACCATCACTTTCCCAGACGGCAGCTTGAACCCCCTAACTTCATCCTCTCCAAGCTGCAGAGTTGGGAAGTCCTGAGATTCGAGGTGTGGACAGGGTGGGCTTCTCCGGAGACCTCTCGGGAAATGTGAGCTAACTAGGGCCGCCAGTTCTAAGGCAAAATCGTCTTTTCTCGCAAGAGATCCTTCTGCAAATTGCCCCTACCCTCAAGCTTTTGGCAAGTCTTAATTCCCAATGACTTATCTCCTCAAAACGGAGAACGGAGTTGGAAAGGGACAAAGAGAACTCCCGGGCAGCTAATGGGGACCAGGACAGGAGGTGACCACCAGGTAGACCCCCTGGTGTCAAGTCTTGTGGGTGACGGTCTAACTAGCCTAGCTCATGCCTGACCCCTGCCCCCACCTTGGCCATAGAGAAGGGGGATGGCCTCCCGGACCCCAATGAAACAGAATGCACATCCAGGATGCCTGACCGCACGGGGGCAGTCCCCAGAACTTTCCAGAACTTGCTGGAAACTGCTGGGGTTCCTCATTGTCTCCCAGGAGTGCCCGCCCGGAGGCCACCGAGACTCGGGAAAACCGGTTTCCAAGATCAATTTCCGGAAGGCCCTGGGCGACAGGAGATTAAACGGATTGGGGCGGAACGGGGCCCTACCGCCCAGAGAGCTCCGCTGCGTGGGCGGGTCCGGGCTCCGCGCGCTGGGGGCAAGGTCCTGTGCGCTCGGCCCGCGCCCCGCCATGGCTCCCAGGGCTCCGAGGGGACGCGCCGCGCCCGCTGCCAGGTGCGCGGGGCCCGAGGACGCGGCCCCCACTCGGGGCGGGCATGAAGGCTGGGGGAGGCTCACACTGGGCGATAGTGGCCCCCGGGACGGGCGGGCGGTGTGTGCGCCTTGGAGTTACCAAAATGCAGCTCGA
The DNA here is from genome assembly GCF_020171115.1 of Neogale vison. NCBI lineage: Eukaryota > Metazoa > Chordata > Mammalia > Carnivora > Mustelidae > Neogale > Neogale vison. The sequence goes on from NC_058105.1 coordinate 130,137,141, forward strand.
CGTCCGCCCCGCAGTCGCAAGGACGCGGAGCCGGGGACCTGGAGCCGGACGGGCGGAGAAGGGCGGCTGGACGGAGGAGAGGGAGGGAGGGAGGGCCGGCGGCAGGAAGGGGAACCGCCGGGCTGGTGCTCGGAGGCCACGCCCCGGCAGAGCAAGGCCTAGTCCCCATCCCCCACTGCGTAGGTCGCGCTCCCTTGATCCCGAGTACCCCCCCCCAAGCAGCGCCAGCACCAGGCCCCCAAAACAGCCTCTTCCCCCGAGCGCTGCCGCGTGCCCCTTCGGTCCAGCACACGCCCCCTCCCGCTCCCTGCCGCCTACACCCCGGAGTACGGCCGTGTCTCCAATCCCCACTCTCTAGGACACGCAGAGACCCCCCTTGGTTCCGCACCCCTAACAGCACCGCGACGTCCCCTCCAACCCACCCTTGCTCCAAAGTGGGGGCATCGCCGCTTTGCTCCGTCGCCCCCAATCCCAGCACGACCGCACCCTCCCCCACTCTGAGACACGTCCGGTCCAGCACCCGCTTCCCCGCCTCCCAGAGCGCGCAGCTTCCTTTTTCTGGCATCGCCCCGCCCCGCCCCGCCCCGCTCCGGCCTCCCGACCCCGGCCTGGCCTCCGGACCCCGGCCCGGCCTCCCCCAGCCCCAGCGGAGCCTTGCCCACCCCCACATCCGGAGCGGAGCCCTGGCCCCCAGCCCGAAGACTTGCCCAGTTCCCCTAGACCCCGTCGCCGGAGCGCGGCCGTGCCCCCACGTCCCCCTCTCCACGACCCTCTGGACGCTCCGCCTCCGCCCTGTGCGGCCGGGACCGTCCCTGCCCCCCTGCTCCGGACGGCTGGCGCACCGGGGCGCAGTCAGGGCACAGGACGGCACTGGGGGCTCTGCAGGCCGGCCCCGAGGCACGCTCGAGCTGCCAGCCAGGCAGGAGGACCTGGGCGCCCCAGGCCCTGCGTTCCGCCCGGTTAGGGGGCGGGCAGGGTCGGAGATCCGCGTCCGGGACGCCCCAAATCCCTTTCCCGCGCGGTCCCTAGCGCGCCCCGCGGGGGCTTTGCTGGCCAAGCGCTCCAAGACCGTGTTGTCTCTACTGGGTCGCACCAGCAGTGCCTTGTCTCCCTGTCGTGGCCGGGGTGCCCTGAATGCCACATTCTTCCTTTTAAAATGCCTGTGCCCCGCTGCTCCGATCCTCTGCGTCCGCCTACCTCCTGTCGGGTGGCTCCGGGGACGGAAGGCGCGCTCCGGCCGCCTTTGCACCAGGAAAGGCAGGAAAGCGCGCCCCTGGAAGACCAGCGCTCAGCCCTTTAAGGAGCGCCCCCACCGAAGTAGCAGAATTAAGGACCAACTGGTTGGGGAGGAGGTAAATCCTGATGTAGGGCAAACGCACGTGCCTTCCCAGCAAGCCGCTTGGAAATGCCCACTGAACATTACAAATCCTGGACGTTAATTTGGGCCTTGTTGCTTGTCTCTCCAGGGACATTTTGTGGGGTCTGCTCCTTCTGTGTTTGCTCCTGAGGACGTCCGAGTTAAAAGCCGCAAATGCCCTTCAACCCAATATTCTACTGATAATGGCGGACGATCTTGGCATTGGGGATCTTGGTTGCTATGGGAACCATACGCTCAGGTATAACGTGCTGATGATGCTGGTGGTCCTAGGGGTCGTGGGTGTGTGTGAGAACGCATGTGGGTTATGATGTCTTTGCAAGCTGCCTGTAGTGGGAAAGCCCTCTGCGCATCCGACGTGAACCCCCAGGAAATTATTTTTTGACCAGGAAGCTGGGTCTTAAACTGAAATGTTCAGACACCATGGCACTAGGTGGTTGGGTGTATTCCTTTCTTGGTGCTGCCGGAACAGAAGAGAACAAATGGAGTCATTTGAGACGCAGGAATTTCTTCTCTTCCCGGTCCTGGAGACCAGAAATCTGAGATCCAGGCGGGGCAGGGCCGAGCCCCCTCCAGAGGCACCAGGATAGGGTCCTTCCTGACTCTTCCAGCTTCTGGAGCTCCAGGCGTCCCTACACTGGTGGCCACATCCCTCTCATCTCTGCGTTCCGTCTTCCCGTGGCTTCTCCTCTGTGTCTGTGTCTCGTCTTCTGTCTCTTACAAGGACACCTGCCATTGGCTTTAGGGCCACCCTGATCCAGGAGGAGCTCATCCCTCGATCCTTAACTAATGACATCTGTAAAGACCCGTTTACAAGTCAGGTCCCATTCACAAATACTGGGGATTAGGACAGGATCTTTTAGGTGGTCTTTTAGAAAGACACGATCTGTCTTAGCCTTAGCAGCCCATGTTGGGACTGCCCAGGATAGACCCAGGCCCACCCCCTTTGGTCACGACCTTTCCAACAGTGGCAGACACTGCCCTGTGTATGCAGGGACCTTCCTCCCCCCATGCTGAGCCTGCCGTGTTACACCTGCCAGGATAGACCATTCCCCCAAGGAAACATTGGCATCTGGTAGCTTCCGAGAAGTCACCACGATGCATTTTGGAATACTTTCACAACCCAAGAGCACGCCTTGCCCTCTCTCAGCCATCACTCTGTGTGACGGACTGGATCGAGTCTCCCGGGATCCCTAGGACGAATTCCTAACCCCTCAGGACCTCCTGCAGCCTGCCGGTGTGGGTTAAGAAAATTTAAGCCAAGAAATTAATGGAGAAACTGGGATTGCATACTCAATATCACCACTAGGGGGCAGCATCCATGATTTTTTTGTTGTTTATGTCCAGTGTTTCTCCTTCCAACTAAAATATAGGCTGAGCGACAAGGACGGTGTTTGGGGACTTCCTAAAGGCGGCGAAGATGTTCTCTTAATTTAGTGCATTGACTCACTGATGAAGACATTGAGCCAGCTGGCCCCATGGGTTGCAGCGCGCCCCTTACCCATGTCGGGCCCATGCCCCTTGCAATCAGCCTATGAGGAATGTGGGCATTCTGCCCAAACCTACTATGCTTCCATGGTCTGCAAAATGTTGTCTCCACGGCACCTCCAGCCACCCCAACACGAGCAGGGCACATCCTTTTAACAGTTTTGCCCAAGCAAGCCATCAAGGCTGACAGGTAGAAGACGTAAAAACCACCCGTTTTAGGGAAATCTACACCCTGTCTTGGCTTTCGAGGGGGAATTGACTGCACATGCTCTAAGGCATCCGTGCCTTCATCCTTTGGAGATCTGCTATGAAATCATTCCGACTCCTCTAGCACATAAGCCATTCTTCACGAGTAAGTACGTCCCATAGAATTCTCTCCAGGAATCAGGGGATCTGCTGTGCCTAGATACCCTAGAAAATGTCAGACACCCTTGTTTACAGTCACTCCACTGGCTCATGTGGGACACACCGGGTCTGTGTTTCATATCTTGCTTTGTAAGAAAGGGAAGTCGAGAACCCGCAATGTGTGTAATGAATGTGTAGTCACCAAGGGTCAGGGGAACAGGAGGTCAGGACAGAAGATGGAGCCCTAGGACTGGCTCTGTGGCCCTAATCCTGCTTCTCCGTATCTGTGCCATCAGTCATACGTCCAGCCTCAGTTTCCCCTGTTCACATAAGGCCTTTGGATAATCTCCACGTTTCCTTCCGGGACCATGATGCAAAACGTGGAAGTGAACCCCCGCCCCAGACATGTGTTAATGACAAAAACCAATCTACAAATACATGTGTAACCTGCTTGTTTTCTTAGCATAATAGGAAGAAAAGATATGTCTTCTTTCAGGAAAATGTCATACATGCCCTGCACGTCCATTCCTTTTTTGAGAGTCACTGGTGGTTTCTCAGCATACTGGTATCATTTTCAGACACTCCCATACTTTCCCTCTGTTTTTAGAATAAAAATATCCGATCCCACAGGCCAGAGGGTTATTTAAAAGAGAAAGAATGCATAAAAAAATGAAAGGCACTTGAGAGTAATATTTTAGGATTATCTTTGCCAGTTGGCTTGGTTAGGGAAAGAAGGAGATGACATAAATGGATTGAGAAGCACAGAATTTAAAATCAGGATCATTTTTCCTGTCTTAGGATATCTTTTCACAAGTGGAGGAATGAGATTCTGCAGGAGAAGATTTCTATGCCGAGGTTGAAAACTGTGGTATTTTTCATTCTGTTCCCCAGTGTAGATAATCATGAAGACATGTGTTGGACAGAAATAGTTGATAGAAGAGAGATAGCTAGACAGACAACGGTTGGATGGATGGATGGATGGATGGATAGATGGATGGATGGATGGATGGATGGATGGAAAGATGGATGGATGGATGGATGGAAAGATGGATGGATGGATGGATGGATGGATGAATGGAAAGATGGATGATGGATGGATGGATGGATGGACAGATGATGGATGAATGGATGGATGGAAAGATGGGTAGATGGATGGATGGATGGATGGATGAGTGGATGAATGAATGGTGAATGCATGGATGGAAAGGGATGGAAGGATGGGTAGACAGATGGTAGGCTGGTATAAAATAGATTAGATATCAAGCTGGAGATAGAACTTTTGTAGCCTGAAAAATAGGTCAGAGCTAATATAACTATACTTAATTGGTAGAATCCTATAAGCCCTTGTAATTCGTGTTCATAGTTTAGTTAAAAATAAATTTTTACAGTTGGATTATTGAAAACAACCAGCACGAGTACAGAATGGGTGATTTTTTTTTTTTAATAACAGCATTTGTATTTGGGTTGGTTGCAATTTTTTAAAAAAGTCCAAGATGAGCAAAGTGACCAGAACGGTCTTGACTGACACAGCTGTTCCCTGAAAACAGAGGCATGGCAGGGCCCCAGCAGCTGCCCAGAGCAGCAGGTGTCTGAAACACTGACCTCAGCTGTGGTTTCTGGGCATGCAGGACGAGCCTGGAAGCCACAGCTGAATGAGTACAGGCAACAGCTTGCACACAAGAGGACAAGGGGCACTGTCTTTAAATAGGAACAAAGCCATCAGGAAAAAAGCTTTAGTGGTCCCAAAGTGGACGGGTGGTTGTGAACGATCATAAAATCCATGCTTAATGGAAGATAAGAGCCTGAGGATGGACATACTTGTCCCACAACCTCCAGAACGCTACCCTCGGTGGATTTTTTAAGTCACACGGATAAGGTGTAATTTAATGGAGGTGTTAAACCCTCCTTGGCACTCTCTTGCTCCGTGACCAGGGACGAGTGACTCAGTTTCCCAACTTTGCTTGTCGCCTTGCAAACAGGGAGATCACTCTGCTGACTAAGAAGTTGTTGGGTCTAAAGATAACGCGGGGATTCCAAAAATGCAGCTTTTCACTTTAATAATGTCCAAAGATGTTACACTATTGTATTACTACACTAACTTAGAACTTATTTACTGGCCTCCTATGCATTTACACCAAACATCCTTTGAACACTGTCCTTCTGCCCCTCACCTCTGTGCTTCTCCACCTTTGAGGATTTTGAAGGATACCGTTGTAATTTTTCATGTTTTTTAGACCACAAGTACTGTGTTCACCCCCAAACAAAAGCAACAATTAAAACGAAAAATGTTTTCTTCAGAACTGGCAACACCCATCTGAGTTAGTAAGAAAGGTATTTACCTCCACATTTGGAGGATGGTCTTGGCAATGGTTTTGATGCCTCTGAAGTTCTTGAATCCAAAAACCCACATTAGGACTTTGGGATGCCCACCGGCTCCCAGAAGTCCTTCAATTCACCCACAGCTCCTTCAGGAGTCATCGTATTTCTGTCCTCTACCCACAAAACGTATGGATGGGGGATCCTCTGGGTCACAAGACTTTGGAAGAGGCTTGTGTCCAAGAAAACAGCATCTACTAGTGCTGTGACTCAGCCTGGGCCTGCCCAGACCTTCAGCAAAGCCATCTGCATGCTTCTCCCAGGGCACTGGGAGGACAGGGACACTGAAGCTCCTCTCCCCCATTGTCAACTCCCTCAGCACCCTTCACCAACACTCACACTCAACAAGGAAGGCTTTCAGCCATGCCTCAAGTCCTCTCCAAAGATGCCTTTGACCTTGGGCCATTGGAGCACCTGCCCAGTAAGGAAGTTTTAGGTATTGGCTCTCACAGATTTTATTCTGGCCAGTGGCTTCACTCTTCATGTCTTCCCTTGTCTCTTTAATCCACTTGCCCTCTGCCATTTAACACACCCACATGGAAACTTGGTGGTACAAGCAGGAAAGGCATGGCGTTCCTTCCCCATTGGATTGGGAAGACCGTTTCCCATTTGTGAACTAGAGTGTGCTCACAGAGGAGCAAAGGGTAGCAAGCTGTAAGGGACCCACCTTTGCAAGCCAGTAGGTTGGTGTGGCTACAGCTTCCTGCTGGACAGAAGTAGACAGTAAGACCAAGATGGTGTGCAGCTCTTATCCCTACACATAGCAACAGCATCCAGAGAAGCTTGTTCCCGGCCCACGAGACCTCCGGGTGATACAGTGGACTCAGACGGTGGCTATGCATGCAGTGGGCTGGGCTGCAGCCCTGGACCCCGGGACAAGGGCTCAGCCCCTTTTGCAGCAAGTGGTCCTCAGTCCATGTGTTCATGCTGATTGTTTTGGGGATGGGTCCATCTGCCTTTGCAAGACACCATATGCAACTAATCATAAAACCCTCAGGGAACACTGATGTACTCCGTGCCATGCCCTTTGGTACAGCGATCCCTGTAAGGGCTGTCTTGACAGGGATGTTTGTGTGTGGTTTACTCAGGACGCCCAATATTGACCAGCTTGCAAAGGAAGGCGTGAGGCTCACCCAGCACCTGGCGGCTGCCCCCCTCTGCACCCCCAGCAGATCTTCCTTCCTCACGGGGAGGCACTCCTTCAGATCAGGTCAGTGTTGCCGGGACAACTGAGAAGGGGGCAAGCCTGCGTCTACTCATTACTTGTCCTCAATGTGATCAGCAATGGTCGAGATCCAGGTAGAACATTGCACATTTAATCGGCAATGGTATCCCCTCAAATGACATGAAGACTGGTGTGTTTTAGGTCGTCATGCGATGATTGGGTTGATTGGGAATTCAGAGACGGAAACTCTGCAAGAGTAGCTGGTTATGGTTGACATTGTGTTTATTTGTTTAAATATTTTAGTCCATCTGGGTGTGTAGTCATGACTTCAGATAGGCTTTGGGTGAGCATGTAGGAAACTAAAGGATGGTTCCCAAAGACCCCACATCCCAATTCCTTTTATGGCAAAAGTGACTTTGAAGCTGGGTTAGGTGAAGGATCTTCAGATGGGAACGTTACCCTAGATTATGCAGGTGGCCCAGTGTTATCACCAACGTCCTTCTAAGGGAAAAGTAGGAGGGTCAGAGTCAGAAAGGGACAAGGTTGGTGAGATGCTTAAGGTTGTCTGTCTGCTTAAGCTGAAAACAGGTACTCCCAAGACCCAGCAGTTCCTAAGGAGGAGCCCAATATGTGCACACATGCAAGTTCTACAAAAGATGGAATGAGAACTTCACAGCAGCACTGAACGTTGTCTGTACATCTGTACATTGCAGACACAGACACAGTTCATCAGTGGAAGAGGGGGTTAATAAGCCAGTACATTTACATATTGGAATATTGAGGTTTCGTTTGTCCGAGCTGCTGTACAGAATACCACAGAAGGACCAGCCTAAACAACACAGATTACTTTTTTAACCATCTTGGAGGCTGGGAGTCTGAGATCCAGGGTAGGGCTAGTACCCCCCCCCCCGAGGCCTCTCTCCTTGGGATGAAGACTCTGCCTTCTCTCCCTGTCCTCACGTGGTCAACTGTCTATAGCTCTTCTTAAAAAGACCCCAGTCCTATGGGATCAGAGCCTACTCCAACGACTTCTTTTTTTTACCTCTTTAAAACACCCGATCTCTTTTAAAGACCTTATCTTCAAACACGGTCACATTCTGAGGTGCTGGGGTTCAGGTCTCTATGTGCAAGATGTTAGTAGCAGCCACTACTACTGGGGAGAGCCAACTCTCCCCACCAAGTTGTGACAACCAAAAATGTCACCGGGCATTTGCCAAGTGTTCCCTGGGGGGCAGAATTACCTGTGGTTGGGAACCACTGCCATAGATAGATAATGTACAGAAGATACAGAGATAGAAGATAGAGATAGATAGATAGATAGATAGATAGATAGATAGATGATAGATAATAGGTACATAACGGATGGATGGATGGATGGATGGATGGATGGATGGATGGATAGGTGCACAGATGACTAGATGGGTGTATGAGTTGATGGGTGGGTGAATATATGGATGGATGGATAGAGTTAGATGATAGATAATGGATTGATAGATGATAGATTAGATAGATAGATTATAGATAATAGGTACATAACAGATTGATGGATGGATGGATGGATGAATGGATAGGTGCACAGATGACTAGATGGGTGTATGAGTGGATGGGTGGGTGAATATATGGATGGATGGATAGAGTTAGATGATAGATAGATAATGGATTGATAGATGATAGATTAGATAGATAGATAGATAGATAGATAGATTATAGATAATAGGTACATAACAGATTGATGGGTGGATGGATGGATGGGTAGGTGCACAGATGACTAGATGGGTGTATGAGTGGATGGGTGGGTGAATATATGGATGGATGGATGGATAGAGTTAGATGATAGATAGATAATGGATTGATAGATGATAGATTAATAGACTGATGGATGGATAGGTGCATAGATGACTAGAAGGGCGGGTGAGTGGATGGGTGGATGGATATGTGGATGGATGGATAGAGTTAGATGATAACTCATAGATTGATAGATGGACGAATAGAGTTAGATGATAGATATCTCATAGATTGATAGATGATAGATTAGTAGATTGATCGATGGATGGGTAGGTGCATAGATGACTAGATGGGTGTGTGAGTGGATGGGTGGGTGAATATATGGATGGATGGATAGAGTTAGATGATAGAGAGATAATGGATTGATAGATGATAGATTAGATAGATAGATAGATTATAGATAATAGGTACATAACAGATGGATGGATGGATGGATAGGTGCACAGATGACTAGATGGGTACATGAGTGAATGGGTGGGTGAATATATGGATGGGTGGATAGAGTTAGATGATAGATAGATAATGGATTGATAGATGATAGATTAATAGATTGATGGATGGATAGGTGCATAGATGACTAGATGGGCGGGTGAGTGGATGGGTGGATGGATATGTGGATGGATGGATAGAGTTAGATGGTAGCTCATAGATTGATAGATGATAGATTAATAGATTGATAGATGGATGAATAGAGTTAGATGATAGATATCTCATAGATTGATAGATGATAGATTAGTAGATTGATCGATGGATGGGTAGGTGCATAGATGACTAGATGGGTGTGTGAGTGGATGGGTGGGTGAATATATGGATGGATGGATAGAGTTAGATGATAGACAGATAGATGATAGAGAGAGAGAGAGATAGGGATGTATGAATAGGTAAGTAGGTAAGCAGTTGATGATTGATAGAAGATACATGAATAGATGTGTGAAGAGATGGATGGATGGATGGATAGAGAGATGATAGAGAGAAACAGACAGACTCTCTCATACCAAGGCAGGGTTTCTCAACCTCAGCACTGCTGACATTTGGGCTGGATGAGTCTCTATGGTGGGGGCAACCTGGGCACTGTAGGGTGTTTCCCCCAGCTGAGGCCAGCAGCATCCCCTCCTGCAATTGTGAAACCCAGACCTACTCCAGACAGGGTGAAGATTCCACAGCTGTGGGCCAGCTTCCTCCCCAGGCAAGAACCTTTGCTGTAGTCCAGGGAGAGTGAATCCTTGCTCTCTGCTCTGCTTCACAGGCATGGAAGCCGATGATGGGTACCGTGCCCTCCAGTGGAATGCAGGATCGGGTGGACTCCCCACGAACGAAACCACGTTTGCAAGAGTCCTGCAGCAGCAAGGTTATGCAACCGGCCTTATAGGTACTCATACCATTCAGGGATCAGGAAGATCAGCCCGTTTCCCTACCAGGGGAAAAAGCTACATGTCAGAACCAAAACTGGGTGCTGGCCCTGTATGACCTCTCTTGGATCGGTCACACCCTTGGAACTTCTGTCACTGACAAGCCGTTCAATTCAACCTCTCGGGGGATTTGCCTCTTTCTTTCCATTCCCAGGCTTTGTATTAGGGGCTGGTCTCCTACACACCCGCTGCCTGGCACCCTCCCCAAAACCCTAGCCTCCAGAAGGAAAGCAGACGTTCAGCAAAACCACGTCTTGCAAACATTTTAGATACAGAGCCACACTTATTATTTAGGGAATGATGGAAATCCTCTGGAGAGCCAATTCTTGCACATCATGAGTCAGGAGCCAACCTCGTAAGATCCCCTTTCTGAGAACGGCACTCCGACACCTGTTAGGTGGCTTCCTTACAGATGGGCACCCACCTGTCATGGACAAGATGCTTGGAAACACTTTCATTCCTTGCTCAGCCTGTGTGTTTAGAAGTAGTGTCTCCTCTTAACAGGAATCTCCGAGGCCAGATGATGAGGGCGTCTTCCCCAAACCCTTGGTCAAGGAAGACTCGATCAGCTCTGTGTGCAGGGGGGTCAAAGGAAGATTCAGTCCAGTCTGTTCCATTCAATTCCTCACCAGCTCTTCCACACTCAGAGTCACTGTTGAGTTCACAGGGGACTGTGACATCCCCACGTTGTCAACGGGATGATTGGGTTGGACATGGGGTAGTCACCCCTTCCGCCCTCCCTTTTAAAGTTTCCTGCTACTTTAGAAATAGAGATTATGTAGACTTACTTCCCAGAGTTCCGGAGGCTGAGATGTCCAAGATCCAGACTCCACGTCTGGTGAGGATCTCGCCCTGCTTCAGAGACGACTGTCTTCTCTCTGTGTCCTCACATGTAAGAAGAAGGCATGAAGGTCTCTTTGGGGGCACTAATCCCATTCATGGGGGCTCCATCCTGAGGACCTGATTTCCTATCCAAGGTCCCAACTCCAACTACCATCACCCTTATGGTCAGGTCCCAACATAGGAATCTTAGGGAGACACGGATACTCAGCATATCACATAACCCATTTTCAAGGGCATTTTCAAGGACTTTGTATACATCTGCTCTGTCACCTGTATTTCTCTTCTCAATGCTGAGAAGTAGAGTAAAGTTTCTTACTCACCCAAACTAACTGGAACTTTCCATTACCAACTCACCCCCGTTGGGTCAACGACCCAATGTCCTTGAGCCCACAATCACCAGGTATCTCCTACTCTTTGGGGGTGGGGAATTGTGTTTAAAACTAGGTAAGTGGATTCATTTTGTGTTTACTGGACTTGCAGACCTGTGTATCAGTTCCTTCTGTGAATCTTTATTCTTCTGGTGCATACACCCCATCTAAACTTAGACAAGGGTGTTCTTCACGTTCCAAATGGTAGTAGTGGACAAGATGGACAAGATGGACAAGATGGAGACCATCCTGTATACTTTCCTTCTCCACCTGTTCCACCCCATCCCGACGTTCTCACTTCCTTAAATGTAAGCAGGGATAGAAAGGGATGTCTCCAGGCTTGGAACTAGAACCAATCCCACAGGTTCTGAAGACCCTTTGTGAACCATGGGAGGGAAGAACAGGGCGGGGACTGCGTTTAACCTCTGTACTTGGAAATTATGGCGACTGGTACATTGGACCCTTTTCTGTCCTATTTTGTAGCTAAATTTAAGCTGGCTGAGCATCTGGAGAGAACCCAATTCTTGTATATCCTTCTAGAATCTGATATATGGGCTTTCTCATGTTCCATCTCAATGGTATTATAAAATTACAGCCTTTGGGAAAAAAATCTCTTAGAAGCATTTCTTGCTTACTTGGTTACTTCTGCTCTGTGCTAAGATTATGCTAGAACCAACTCCTTTTATCAAGGGGCTGTATTTTAAGTAAGAAATATCCATAAATGATATTTTCTGAGTTATTTAATAGCAGAATAGTTATTTAATAGCAGTCTAGGGTTGCACATTTTTCATAGTTATTTAAATTGCAAATTTTAAATAGTTATTTAACTTCAATTTTAAATAATTTATTAATGTTTAAAATATTAATATTTAATAATTTAATAATTTTCATTAAAAATTACAAATTTTTAATAGTTATTTAAATTGCAAAATTTTAATAGTTATTTAATAGCAGTCTAGGGTTGCAAATTTTAATTCCTAACAGCCCAGAATATCTTGAACCTTTAATCTCATGATCTCCATACATTTGCTCGGTATTTGCAAAGGGCAGGGTAACTATATAATCCGAATTATTGAGAAGATGACTGGGGTCAAACAGAGCACCTCCGTGTGTGTTCTTGCCTAACTTCTTGCTCTTATCTTCAGGAAAATGGCACCAGGGAGTCAACTGTGAATCCCGCAATGACCACTGTCACCATCCACTGAACCACGGATTTGACTATTTTTACGGCATGCCTTTCACGCTTGTGAATGACTGTCAGCCAGGCAGACCCCCAGAAGTGGACGCCATGACTAGATCCAGACTGTGGCACTACACCCAGATGGCGGCTCTAGGGGTCCTGACCGTTGCGGTTGGCAAGACTTGCGGGTTCATCTCTGTGTCCTGGAAGGGAGTCCTGGGGGCAGCCAGCCTTGTCTTCCTCTTCTTTGTCTCCTGGTACGCCAGCTTTGGGTTTGTGTGTCGTTGGAACTGTATCCTGATGAGAGACCATGATGTCATAGAGCAGCCCATGGTTTTGGAAAGAACGGCGGGTCACATGCTGCGCGAGGCCATTTCCTATATTGAAAGGTAATCCCGTTTTTAAAGAGGAGATGAGTTCTCATAGTACCTGAGTCCTGATGGGGTGATGGGTTTCAGGGACCTAGGTGGCTCAGATCGTGTTGAAACAGGTGCCATCGTGTCTGAAGCATGTTTTTCTTCTTTCAGGAATAAGCACCGGCCATTCCTCCTCTTCGTGTCTTTGCTGCATGTTCACATTCCCCTGGTGACCACCAAACGGTTTCTCGGGAAAAGCCAGCACGGCTTATATGGCGACAATGTGGAGGAAATGGATTGGCTTGTAGGTAAGTCAAGGCACGGCGGCCATGCGTCGTTCGGTCTTGGCCTCACCGCTTAACTCTGGTAACAGATGGGCCACCTCAGCATGAACCAAGCTGTAGTAAAGAAGAAGAGAAAAGGCAAAGAATGGGGAGAAAGTTCCCCATATCATTCACGTGCTCCTTCAACCTACTTCTGCACAAAATCATCCTTTTACAAAGCGCATTATTTAAAGCCATCATGAGGAGCACCTGGGTGCCTCTGTTGGTTAAGTGTCTACCTTCGGTTGAGGTCATGGTCCCCGGGTCCTGGGATCAAGCCCCACGTCAGGGCTCCCTGCTCAGCGGAGAGTCTACTTCTCCGCCATCTTCATGCTTTCTCTTTCTCAAATAAATACATGAAATCTTTAAATAAATAAATAAATAAATAAAGCCATCATGAGACATTACAGAATGTGAAGCAAGAATGCTCTATCACTCAGGGAACAGACCAACATTGCATTCCTCCCGTGGCCTTGAGAAAGCCGATGAGATTGTACGTTCTGTTTGTTTTTACTTTGACATGTAGTTGATACACGGTTGCCTTCCCTTCAAGTGTATAGAGATTCTTAAGAGAATGCAGACATCTAAATCCTTGCAGGGTGTGAGAGCTTATCCTGGGAGAACCGTAGTGCTACGATGCACCAAGTAAAGAGGCAGGCAACCCCAAAACGGGAGAGTGGATTACATCGTGCTCTAGAAACATGCATTTCCAGTGCTGCACAGTCCCCATGTGGTGTAAAATCTTTCCTTCCGGGCTGTAGATGTGCACTTGGTCTCCATGGGCAAAGGGAGTGCATGGCTGATAGACATGGCTCTCCTGAACGTTGGCCCCCATATGCCAACACATGCAGATCAATGCTTACAGCTCTGGTTTCCTCCTATCTCATTGGGATTCTCCCATCAGATGCTTTCTTTCTTTTTTTTTTTTTTTTAAAGATTTTATTTATTGATTTGACAGAGAGAGATCACAAGTAGGCAGAGAGGCAGGCAGAGAGAGAGAGGAGGAAGCAGGCTCCCTGCAGAGCAGAGAGCCCAATGCGGGACTCGATCCCAGGACCCTGAGATCATGACCTGAGCCGAAGGCAGCGGCTTAACCCACTGAGCCACCCAGGCGCCGCATCAGATGCTTTCTTACCACACTCCAACCCCATGCAGTCTTTATGGACACATATGCCAACAACATCTTGGCTTTAAGCCATTTATTTTGTTTTCTGTATTAGTGATACCTTTGTAAACAAGATTCTGAATCCTGTGGAATCAGGAAAATCAGAAAGGGTTCACACTGTGTGACCGCATTCGTAATGACGGTGACTACACAGTCCCCTTATGGGACTTTCTAGCAAGAAAGGGCAAATTTGGGTTGAATTTGCTGGTGGTGATTCATTCTCTCTGCCCTGAATTGTTCTGTTTCTCTTATAGGTGAGATCCTTAAAGCATTGGAAGTCCACGGTTTGAAAAACAAGACATTCACGTATTTCACCTCTGATCACGGAGGACATTTGGAGGCAAGAGATGGACACGGCCAGCTGGGGGGATGGAATGGGATATTCCGAGGTGAGACCATTGGATATTGGGGGTTAAGAGGCAGATGTGGGACGCACCAAATGATTCTCAGTGTTATAGCCTGGAGAGCAAGCAGAAGGCGGAAAGAGTGTGCACTTTCAAGGGGGGGATTTCTTAAACAGCCGCTCTATACCAAATCCTATCCACGTGCCAAGAGAGAGAAAAAAAGACACATGCCCTTCCCTTAAAGGGCTTATATTTTAGTAGGAGCGGGAGATCTACAAATAAATAATCAAGATAAAATTAAAAGAAATGCCATCCTAAATCAACCATTGCACTGTAACTATAACCTTAGTTACATGTGTCTCTGTATTCCACTCTATCTTGTGAGATTTAGGGCACGGTACCTTTATATTGCCGTATTTTTAAAAGTCTGATACGGTCATTTTCTCCATGATTCATGGATTCCATATTTATGATGTCATCTACTTGCTAAAATTTATCTGCAACCCCAAAATCAATACTTGCGATGCCTTTGCACTCATTTGAACAGCAATAAGAATATCAGTCGCCCGCCATGCATGTTCTCAACCATGGTTGGGTGCAGTAACCCTGTGCCTATATTTCATCTCTCAGACATAGACATGGGTCCTTTTCTTGGTCTCTTTCATGGCCACGTTTCTGCGGTTTTGTTTGCTTTTTGTTGGTGACTTTGTTCCTTGAAATGGCTCGTGGCCAGAGTGCAGAAGGGCTGTCCCCCATTCCCAAGGGCAAGACACTTGCCACGCATCTTATGAAGAAAGTGTGTGTGTTAGATGGGCTTCATCCAGACACGAGTTCTAGCACTATTGGCCATGAATTCCATGCAAATGAGTCATGATTTCTACCCAATAAGGAGTCTTTAAACCAAAACACACAGAAATATACTGATTGATGGATGGAAGTACAGGGACCAGAGTCTTCCTGGAACCGGGCTGTGTGTTACACCCACCTGAGAGTCATGGTTCAGTATGGGCGGCGACTTTGTAGAACATTGCTCCAGGGAACAATGAGAGTTCACGGTGTATGTTCCTATGACTTGTGAGGGGATTTTCCCACTCCAGTCCTCCATACACGTCCCCAAGCTGTATAGTAGCTTCTCATCGTACCCAGTGGTATGTTCTGCAAACAGCCTACCCCTTGATTTCCGACTGTGGGACCCAGAACGGAGTACCCGCCAAGCCACCCAGCCATGCCCGACTCCCAGCGTACAGAACGGAGACCTAGCATACGGGAGTGGGGTTGCTCCTTTGCCGTAACTTGTTTTGCAGCAGTACAAAGGGAAGGCGGGCGCATGACAGTTTTTGAACTGCAACAAGAAACCCATTTATTTAGCAAGATTCTGAACACATCCCTGCCCGTTTACCACTCACCTTCTGTGACATAGAATTGTTTTATCGGTACTTCTTTGCATTTCCTGAAGACCTAATCTGGGCCCCAGGCCATTGCTAGGGGTCCCAGAAATGAAGATGAACCAGGAAAGGGGGTAAAGGAACAGGTGGATGATATGGTGAGCAGGTGCGAGAGGAGGAGAAGAAGGGGCTGCCATACCCAATTCCTGGTCCTTCCAGAAGGAAAAAGGATAGAGGAAGACAGGAGCCACCAGCCGTACATGGTGTAAAATTTAAGCCCCCATTATAATTCTGAAGCCATGCATTGCACACCCTGTGTGTTCCCGTGGTCGCAAAGACCTGCCAGATCTTAAAAGAAGAGCATGTAGACTCCACCTGCCCATAGGGCAGTGACGAGGTTCTGGAATTTATTGTTGCAGACATTTTTGGGAAATGCAGGCTGCCATCCTGTGTGTTTATGTGTGGGGTAACCAGGCACGTACAGAGACAGACAGGTGTGCACAGGTGTGCATGTGGATGGGACCATCTCTTGGAGAATTCTAACAACACTTCCTTACAGGTGGCAAAGGGATGGGGGGCTGGGAAGGCGGCATCCGCGTGCCGGGGATCTTCCGCTGGCCTGGGGTGCTGCCGGCCGGCCGAGTGATCCACGAGCCCACCAGCCTGATGGATATTTTCCCCACCGTGGTCCAGCTGGGGGGCGGCCATGCGCCCCAGGACAGGTACACGTGTCATGAGACCCCCTCCCTCCCCAGTTGCTGAAAGTTGTCCTTTGACTATTTCACACGTAAGGGAGAAATCCTACTACGATGTGGGAACATTTAGAAAGTTCTCACATCCTCAAAGGGAGGGGACAGCCTCCTGCAAAATAATCGTGCTCAGTAAAACATGATTAAAGGAAGTATCGGGTCCATCTACTCATTTTGCCGCTTTGGTAAGATTTTATAACTCAGCACAACAATGGCGGGATGAAAGCATTAGAAGTCGATCCATTGAAACACCTTCCCCTGATTTCCTGAGATGCACTCTTGCCCATGTGTTGATGGGGCTATCACAGCACGCTTTAAAAATGACTTATCACTTCGATATTAGCAGAGGACCAAAGACTGTTCCTAATCCAAGATAAAACAAAGCAGGAAGTATTTTGATAATCGTCTATATTCCTCCATTTAAGGGGACAAATAAAGAGTCCTGTATAAGAGAGACAGAACCAACAGTGTATGTGCAGGTGTCTGTGTGTTTATAAAATAAGGCATTTAAGGCATTGGCTCCTGACATTGTGGAGGCTAAGAAATTGAAATCCTTATGCCAGGCCAGCAGGCTGAAAACTCAGGCAGAATTTCCCTGTTATGCTCTTGAGGCAGAATTCTGTCTTCTCTGGGAAACCTCAGTCTTTGCTCTTGGTAGCCGTCAACTGATCCTGCGAGGCCCACCTTCTTTGTGAAGGGTGCGCTGCTTTGCTCAGAGTCCACTGACCGTGGATGTTAACCGTGTCTAACAAAATGCCTTCACAGCAATCCTCAGCCTGGCATTTCACCACATCCCTGAGCACCCATGACCCAGCCAAGTAGACACAGGATATGGAACCATCATAATTAGGGTATAATTTAAAATAGAAGTGTTTTACAAGTGTAAGGAAAAGTGTAACTTTTGTACTTTAAGTTCAGATCGAGGACTTTTTAGAATATGGTCCTGTGGCCGTGACAGGCAAGGCTGGAATGGTGTGTGTATGTCTGTGTGTGCACTGTGTATGCCATTTTGTGTAACAAATGACCCCACAACTTAGTGACTTTTTATTTAGAAAGAGCGACATGTCTCTTGCTTAGCAACTTGCAATCTGGACAGAGTTGGGGAGACAACTCATCTCTGTTCCTCTTGCCCTTAGCAAGGCCCTTATGAGCTTGGAGTTTCACTTTCAGGTGCCAGTAGGCTGACCGGCCTTGGTCTGACTCGTCCTTCTGTCTCTTCACTGAATCAGGGTGATCGATGGCCGTAGCCTGGTGCCCTTGCTTCAAGGGACTGATGAGCACTCAGCACATGAGTTCCTCTTTCATTACTGTGGGAAGTACCTCCACGCAGCACGCTGGCATGAGAAGGACAGTGAGTACATGTCTTTTCCTGGTGCAGGGGGATGGGTTCCCCCCAAGAAACAGAACCACGAGTGGGATGGCTGGATAGATAGATGGATGGATGGAAGGAAGGAAGGAAGGGAGGGAGGGAAGGAGGGAGGGTGGGTGGATGGATCGATGGATGGATGGATGAATGGAGATATGGGTGGATGCATCAATGAATGGATGGATGGATGGACAGATGAATGGACAATGGATGGATGGATAGACGGATGGAAGGAAGGAAGGGAAAGAGAGTGGATGGATAAGTGGATGGAGGGAAGGATGGTAGAGGGTAAGAGGGAGAGAGGGAAGGAGAGAAAAGGGTGGATGAATGGATATATGGATGGATGCATTGATGGATGGATGGACAGATGGATAGATGATGGATGGATAGATGGACAGATGGATGGATAGATGGATGGATGGGAGGAAGGAAGGAAGGAATGATAAGAGGGTGGATGGATGGACAGATGAATGGACAATGGATGGGTAGACAGATGGACAGATGGATGGATGGATGGATGGATGGAAGGAAGGAAGGAAGGGAAGGAGGGTGGGTGGATGGATGGATGGATGGACAGATGAATGGACAGTGGATGGTTAGACAGACAGACAGGTGGACAGACGGATGGATGGATGGAAGGAAGGAAGGGAAGGAAGGTGGGTGGATGGATGATGGATAAATGAATGGAGAGAGAATGGGGGAGGGTAAGAGGGAGGGAGGGAAGGAGAGAAAAGGGTGGATGGATGGGTGGCCGAATGGAGATATGGATGTGTGCATTGATGGATGGATAGATTAATGGATAGACGGATGTATGGATAAACAGATGACAGATCAAGGATGGATGGATGGATCATAGAGTAGGCTGGTTAAGAGATGATGAGCGAGTTGACAGAGAGGTAGCTTGGCCAATAATGGATGATAGAGATGGAAGATAAAGACAGATGTAGACGAACGGGTGAACAGAAACAGAGAGAGCGATTTTCAAGAATTGTGCCATGTGTGGCTGTGGGGATGGTCACGTCTGAAATCTTCAGGGCCGGCCCACAGTCGTGCAGGAGTGGATGCTGCCATCTGGAGTCCGAAGGCTAGAAAGTCAGGCAGAACACATGGGTTGTGCTCTGCAAGTAGAATTCCTTCCTCTTTAGGGGACCTCATTCTGCGCTCTCTTACACCTTCAACTGATTGGGTAAGGCCCACCCATGGTATGGAGGGCAGTCTAATAATGTAAATGTTCATTTCACTGGGGGGGAAAAAACCCTGCCATGGTGACATGCAGATGAGTCTTCAACTGAGCATCTGGCACCGTAGTCTGGCCATGATTATGAATGAAATGCAGCATCACAGAGCAAATCTGAGAAGTTGAGAAGAATCCATATCTCATGGAGAATGATAGTTGGTGGTGGGCACATGTCCAGGGGAAGGGAATTGAGGGCTGCACCCCATGCCCCCCTCTGACTGGCTTTTTTATCTGCCCTGTACCCAAATGCACCCCCTGAGAACACAGCAAGCTCTTTGCGAGTCACCGTGTTGATGTGTCCTATTTGCTTCTGTTAATCAAACTAGGACGGGGATGTGGAACAATTGCAAAATAGCGGGAAGGGTAAGAATGAAGAAAGCACGGCACCTGTGGCTGTCATCCCTGCAGGCAGCCTCACTGAGCACTTTGGGACGAGTCCCTTTGCCTCTGCGTGCCTGGAGCACACCATATAGACACACTTGGCAAGAACCACCTGGTTTTCTCCTCTCCTCTCGCTTTATTTGGATGGGATGTTGATGATTTTCCCCAGGGCTGGTACTTAGGTCAGGTGTTCACCACTCTGTTTGTCTTCAGGTGGAAGACTTTGGAAGGTCCACTACATGACGCCACAGTTCCACCCCAAGGGGACGGGCGCTTGCTATGGCCGAGGTGTGTGCCCCTGCTCCGGGGATGGCGTGACCCAGCACAGCCCACCTCTGCTCTTCGACCTCTCCAGGGACCCTTCCGAGGCGCGGCCTCTGGCCCCCGGCTCCGAACCCAGGTACCACGCGGTGGTCTCACGGGTAGGCGAGGCCGTGGAGCAGCACAGGAGAACCCTGAGTCCGGTGCCTCCCCAGTTTTCCCTGAGCAACATCATCTGGAAGCCGTGGCTGCAGCCGTGCTGTGGAACCTTCCCTCTGTGCGCGTGTAGGCAGGACGGAGATCCCCAGTGAGACGTGACCTCACACTAGGCAGGTGGGGTGAAACACGTTGACAAGGATGCGGAGAAAGGGGAACCCTCTTGCACTGACGTAGAATTCTGGAACACCGTGGCAGGCTCCTCAAAAAATAAAAAATAGACCTACCCCTGGACCTAGGGATTCCACTCCTGGGTGTTTCCCCACAGCAAATGGACACAGGATCTCAAAGAAACCTCCACACCATGTTCAGAGCAGCACTCACCTCAGCGGCCAAGACATGCAAACAGCCCAGGCGCCCATCGATGGACGGGGGGAGAAAGAACGGGTGACCCATCCACACAATGCAACATGACTTGGCCATGAGGAGCAAGGAGATCCTTCCCTTTGTGACAACGCAGACGGACCTGGAGGACATTATGTCAAGAGCAATCAGCCAGACATAGATTGAAAAATACCGCACGATCTCACTGATTCGTGGAATCTTAAAAATAAAAAAATAAAAAAATTGGAACTGGTACAAGCAGAGTTTGGAAGAGTGGGTGCCGTGGCGTTGGGGGAGCTGGGGAGAGGGTGCCCAGAGGGCATGAGCTTCCGGTTAGGAGAGGACTGTGTTGTGGACACGTCTCAGCACGGTGATTCTAGTATTCTAGTTCCTAATACTGTCTCATACCCTTCGCATCTGCGGAGAGAGGAGATGTTCGGTGTTTTCATGGTGCACACCGAAACCGATCGCTACCGAAGGTGATGGGCGTGTTAGTTCACTTCACTGGGGTGGTCGTTTCACGATGTGTACCTATATCAAATCATCATGCTGTAAACCATAAATACATACAATTGTATTTGTCCATTACACCCGCCTAAAGCTGGGAAGTGGATATTTAAAGGGGAGAGGCACAGCTCCCCCAAATGCCGGGACTACGATGGGGTAGCCAGGAGAGCGCGCACACGGAGAAGGTAAGCTTGTGTTTCCCTTTCTCCAGAAGCATGTCCTGGGCGGGGAGTGCATCTCAACTTTCTCATCCATGACATAAGACCATCACAATGGACACCCAGTAATGCCCCCAGTCCTGATCTTCTAAAGCTCGGGATTATCATGGTGCCAATGTCCAGTTTTTGTACCCATTCATCTCGAAGCGTACTTGGGGTTTTTCTGGGTCTGTGAACAGCCTTACAAAAGGGAAGACAGACATATGGGGATAAAACAGTTCTGTGCTGCTCTTGAGGATTCACTGATCCCAAGTGGCTAATTCAACCCCACACATGACATTCACTGTTCCTGTGTCCTCATCTTGTTACTTGGAGATTACTTTGGGCTTCCAGTAGCAGACATTGGGAATTAATCCCATAAACAGGGGAAGGGGGTGTTCTGTCTTGGAGGGACCCCAGGCTGGCAGCCTCCTTGCAACTCCAAGCTCTACCATCCTTTGCCTCATGGCCTCAGGATGGCTGCAGCAGCTCCAGGTTGTGTGAAGAAGGGCCTTCCATTCCAGGCTGTGGGAAGAAGGGCCTTCTTCCCAGCTGAGTCAGCCCCTATTAAGGGGATTCTGCAGATGTCCTCCCTCAGGACTCCTGCTTGCATCCATAGAAAAACACCTGGGAATTGAGAAATGGAGTCTTTGAAGTGCGCATATACCTGGTCCCATCAGCCTAAAGGTGAGACTGGCCTTTATAATGACTTGTCTAAGGTTTTTGATACATCATTTCCAAATTAAATGATCCATCATTGCCAAATTAAATGATCCATCATTTCCAAATTAAAGGATACATCATTGCCAAATTAAATGATACATCGTTGCCAAATTAAATGATACACCATTGCCAAACTAAATTGCTTATTTAGCAAACGTAAAGGTTCCAGCTGGCTTATAAGCATCTGGAATTTCTGCAAGAAACCTCCTGGGCGCTTTTTTTTTTTTTTTTTAACTTTCTTCCTCTTTGTTCTTTCATCCTTTAAGACTTTCTTGTCTGCTTCTCCAGAGTCAGAGTCTTTTTGAGTGAAACTTTTTTTTTCCCTTCACAAGACACTGCAAATATGCAACTCTACATATGTACATTTTAATGCAAAACTGAGTCAGAAAATCAGACCTGCTGCAGGGAGGGGGGAGAGGGTGGGGCATGGGGGGGGAGACGCTGGGCCAGCGGGGGTGCTGCCTACAGATAACACTGTGGAAGGCAGCTGCACAGAGCCCCAGGACGGTGATAACCGGGAAGCATTCCAGGGGTTGGGGCAAGGCCCGGCTGATTTACAACCAGACTGAACAAGCCTTACTTAATCTTCAGGGCTCTTTGTCTTTACTTGCCCTGAAACCTTGGCAACTGGTCTAACCGGTTAGACCCTCCGTAGCTTAACTAAGTGCCCGGAGGCAAGACAGACCTCTCCCCTCCACTGTCTGCTCCCAGCCCTCTGGAAACGGGAGGTTCCTCCCACAGACTTTGGTGCTGGGTCTGCAGACCCACCAAATGGGGAGCTTGGGGCAACCGCGGAAGCCCCAGGGCTGCCTGCCAGCTCCCGTGTCTGGCTGCCGTCCTCTCCTACGTCTTTACTGCATGCTCTGCGTGAGCGTGACCAGGCTTTGAGGGGCTTAGGGTCCGCCTGAATATCCAAACGAGGGAAATTTTTGAAGAAAACGGTCAGCTTTGGCTGGCCCCATAGATCAGCCAGTTAAACATCGGACGGGGCATTCACAGGCACAGTGGGCTGTTCACAGGAAAAGCACACAGTGAGACCCTTAACTTCTCACACCATGCCAAAGAATGAATGCCAAATCCACCAGGACTTAAATGGAATACCAAATCCACCGGAGATGTAAATGTTAAAAAAGAAAGAAAAGAAAAGAAGAAAGAAAAGAAAAGGAAAAAAAGGAAAGAAAAGAAAAGGAAAGGAAAAAAAGGAAAGGAAAGAAAAGAAAAGGAAAAAAGAAAAGAGAAGAAAAGAAAGGAAAGGAAAGAGAAAAGAAAAGTAAAATGTAAAAAAAAAAAAAACAACTCTGCAAAATCTTTGTCCTCTTGGGTTAGGAAGACATTTTTAAAGATAAGACAGTCAAAGCCTGATCTACTTTATGAAACTCGATAAGTGCGAGTTTATCAAAATGCAAAGTTTGTGTGCTTCGAAGAGCACCTTGAAGAAAAGGAAAAGAGAAGCCACAGATCTGGAGAAAAGTATTTCCAAATGAATACCACTCCATAATAAGGAGAGAAACCATCTAAGAAGTGGGCAAAAGATGGACAGTCATTTTACTAAAGCAGATATGAACGACTAATAAGCACGTACAAGGATAACTGGTCTGTGTTTCTTGATTGAGGAGTGCCCCCCCCCCACCGGGAAGGAGCCCGGTTCTGCTACAACTTGTTTGCAATCCCACACCAAAGCTCATCAGCACCTCGCTGTTCAAGTGCATCCAAATACCACACAATGGCCTCAGCAAGATAGGATCAAGTGATAACTATTGTATGGTGTTCTTCTGCATCTACACCCGTCACCCACCCAGAACAGTCACTACCTCTACAGGTGCTTCTTTCCTCCTGCCCCAAAATAATTGGTAAATATTTCCAGAGCAATAAAATGTAAACACACACACACACACACACCACCTTTTATGTACCAAAATATTAGTGATAGTATACCTCAAATCACATCTCTTGGGGTCTCAACTTATACAACTGTGTAGTCCTGACCTTGCATAGCACAATTTCTGGCATTGGCCTCTGTTTAGGGAACAACATCTTATTGTAACTCTTAGGCAGATGTTACTTAGAAACTCTCAGAATGTTTTATCTCTCATTGCATAAGGACATGTCACAGGGCCTGCCCTACAGAGAACTCAATACTGTGGGATGGATGGATGGACAGATGAAAGGATGCATGGATGGATGGATGGATGATGGATGGATGTGTGGATGGACGGATGGATGGATGATGTGTAGATGGACAGATGGATGGATGGATGTGTGGATGGATGGATGGATGGATGGAAGGATGGATGGATGGATGGATGGACAGATGGATGGATGGATGTGTGGATGGACAGATGGATGGATATATGGATGGATGGAGGATGGATAGACGTGTAGATGGACAGATGGATGGATTTGTGGATGGACAGATGGATGGATGGATGTGTGGATGGACAGATGGATGGATGGATGGATGGATGGACAGATGGATGGATGGATGGATGGATGTGTGGATGGACAGATGGATGGATATATGGATGGATGGAGGATGGATAGACGTATAGATGGACAGATGGATGGATGTGTGGATGGATGGATGGATGTGTGGATGGACAGATGGATAGATATATGGATGGATGGATGGATGGATGGATGGATAGACGTGTAGATGGACAGATGGATGGATGGGGAAGGGTGGATGGATGGATGGATGTGTGGATGGACGGATGGACGGATGGATGGATGGATGGAGGATGGATGGAATGAATGAATATGAAACATTGTAAAACAATTCTAGGAAATGGGTAGCTTCCCTGGAGAGACCTTAGAGAATTTCACAAAGTGAGAAGTAAACAGTTCTACATAGTTTACAGCTACTAGCAAATCTGAAAAAAAGGTTGGTGATTTTAATTTACCGGAGGACAGACACCCATGTCCCTTCCCTCTGCTACATATAAAATATTATTCTGATGGCTCAGAACGCATGCAAACACACACCAGAAGGGACACCATGCTGCTGTTTTAAAATTTTAATTGAAGTGCATTAGCATCCATTGAAATCAGAAGATACAGACCAGAATGCATAACAGAGGTCTGTGTTGAACAGACACCTTAAGCCATTGAACTACTGTCCAGAAACAGGAGTTCTCTTCCCCGACAGAAGCTGAACCAGACTCAAATATTCATCACCTGGACTCCTCCTCCTCAAGTATGTCAGACTCGGGTTCCTGTTTTTCGTAACCCAACACCACAGCACCTAGCATCCCTGGTCTTTCCCCAGAACAAGTTCACAGTGTTACTCTACTGGTTGATGACTATCCCAACTCAATCCCTATAAAGGCTGTATCTTCATTTAGCCCCAGAAGTATCATATGTGTGATCCCAACCATGACAGCAAACCATTAGCCACCCAAACATAAAGGAAACAACCCCTCTGTAACTCCCATCTTGCAAAAAAGCTCACACCACAACTACCATCATGCACTCCTCCAGATTCCCCTACCCAAGGGCTCACCTGCTTGACATGATGTCAAAGTGGTCAAACACACCCACCACGTTAGAGCATAGCCACCACGAGGTGGTCCCAACCTGTCTGTAGGAAACCCTTGGATGTTCCACAGTATGTGCATAATAGACAAACCATTCTAACTTTAAAAAACAAAAATCACATTTCCCTTTCTTCAGCATGATGGTTCCCACTTTTAGGAGGTGGCCACGAGCTGTGACACTGAGAACTGTTCCAACACACTGCATAAATTCACAGAATTAGGATACTTCTAAAGATGAGGATTTCCTGTAGAATAAAGCATCCAGTCTCATAAAACTGAGAATTCTCCCCCAAACAGCAGCGCTGAAATGCTCTGAGGAACACGGTGACTTGACTCGTTATTTAGGACTGAGGTAGTGATACCCAGCAGAGCACAGTCAATTGTGATGGACGGCAAACAGATCCGCCTCCACACAAACACCCTCTTTTCATGTGAGTGAGGTGTCATGGGAACCACCCAGAGTAAGCCGTTGGTTCTCTCCAACCAAGAAGGCACCCCATCTGCCACGGCGGCTAGAATCTCCCTTCCATGTTACAACCAGCATTTCTCAAGTCGGGCATCTGCCAACAGCACTTGGCAGTCCCACCAGGTTTTGCAGAAGAGAAACAACAGCTGTGTGTTGCTCAGACATGCTCCGCAAAGTCTACACAAGAGTCACCCTCAAGATGTCTGAACATCTACCTAGTCCCCAGGGAAAGGACTTTCCATCATCAAGGCTTCCTGAGGTCCTGAATACATATACTGGTGTCACTAGCTTAGGGGCAGAAGACAATCTGCAGGGATGTCCAACCTTATGTGGGATAGAGATGGTAGCATTGCCCAAGGCACCATCTTGGAACTCCTTGAAGCAAGACCAGAGAGCATGAATAAGGGTCAACCAGAAGTTTATCCCATTTGCAGAGAAGGAATGACATCTCAGGGAAGCCAAGAAGGCATGGATAGCTTGGATCAGCAGAACAGGAGGGTAGGGGGGGCTTTAAGCTGGGATTTTTATGGTCTACATTATTTCGTGAGGCACTCAAGTTGGTCAGCCATAAATAGAGGCACATGGTTGAACACCTATTCCCTCTGAAGGGCCTGGAGGTGTCTATGCTCGTGGGACCATGCAACAGAACACTGCCTAACCGCACACAGCACAACGTGACCCCTGGAGTTACTGCAGAAACCGGTCCAACTTCTCCTGGATGCGGGCGAACGCATCCTTCCCCATGTAATCGATGCGTCCCTCCTCCCATTTTCTCCTTTCTTCCTCGGGACTCAGCTCCTTGACCTTCTCTTCAATGGAAATCTCGAAAACAGACATGGCCAGGTCAACCTAGGGAGGACAAGCAGACAGAAGATGGTTTCTGGGGCCATCACAGGATAACAGAACATCCGGCTTAGCAAGCGGTTCTACAAAGGAATCCCAGTTCTTTGGAACACAATACATGCTGAGATTCATACTCTTCGAAGATGCTTTTCCCGGCCGCGTTTTGTGAAATCTTATAAAATACCAGTGTATCCATTTTACACACACACCTGTACCCATTTAATGCTTCGACACAGCCTGAAATCTCAATGTTTTGTATCACCATATACAATCAAATTATGTGACATCAGGAAAATGTTCGCCATATAAGAATAAAACCTACAGTAGTTTGGACAGCCTGCCCAAGCCATTTAAATAATAACCTGTGGTTTTCTGGTTGCGAACGGCAAGGGTTTTAATCTTCTTAAAGCCAAAATATAAGAGAATATATAAACACACACACGTGCAAATACACACACACACACAGATGCTACAGGTGACACTCAGGTGTTCCCCAGATGCCGTGTGTGTTGGTGGGATGATACCACATGCCCGATGGTTACATCGGAATTTCGATGCCACTGGGCATATGGGACTTTCTACTCTGATTATTGGCAACAGTGTGTTTGAAGAGTCTGTACGAGTAATTTTCTACCCGTGTTCCCATTACGTTGTGTTCAAACACAGCCGTCCCATTGGTGAAGGAAATAGCAAGAGTTTAAAAAAAAATTAGAATTAAAAAAAAAAATTGAGTTTAAAAAAAAAAAATGTTTTCCATTAGACCTTCGTCCGTCTTTCCTCTAAGAGCCCTTGGATTCAGGCTCAGGGTACGTCTGGGAACTAAAACTTTCTGGAATCAACAGGACCCATAAACTCCTTTGGTGTTATGATACATGATATTATACAAAATAGCGAGGGTCATCCACGGTAGAGTGCAGACATGCAATGGAGGAAAAGTCAACTCGCCCCTGTTACACGTACAAGTCACGGGTGCCAGTTTCCTGGGCACTCACAAGGTCCCCTCACCAGGAGGCATTCCCTGTAGGCCCATCCCTCCAGAAGGTGGGATTGTTACTGGGGCCATCTTGCTGGGAGCAGCCCTGACAGCAGAGCACAATCACGGATTCTTCCAAACCAGTGCTGGGTCTAACCCTGCCCCCACTTCCTGCCTTCCCAGGTGGGCACCCCCCATCTCCACCTCATGGATTAGGGAAGGTAATGAGCTCGCCAACCATCCCAAAGCCACCACACCACATGGCTGAGCTGTTGAATGATGTCTGCCCAGTAGCACGCCCAGAGCCTCAAAGTCCTCCCGTAGGAACTGGATATGTTCTCCATGCGACCAGCAGCATTTCAGAGGAAACCCTATCATGGACACCTCTGAGATAAGTTCAAAATACTGCATTTGGCCTTTACTACATGGACAAAAGAAAAGGGAGACAAAGTATTTTCTCCACTTTCTAACAATACCAGCAGTACTGCTTTTCTCCAGCAGTACCTTCTAGTCAAGGTGTCGTGCAAACGAAAATATGTATTATGTAGTGGGCCATCTTGCACATATTGCTATAAACTAAATATCTGTATCCCCCCCAAAACTCATACTGATCGCCAACAAGATGGTATGAGGAGGGGGGCCTTTGGGAGATGGTCTGATCATGAGGATGAAGACCCCATGAATGGGATTAGGGTCTTTAGAAAAGGGACTCCAGAGAGCTCCCTCGACCCTTGCTCTGTGGGAGGACACATCAACAAGACGGAGGTCTATGAACCATGAAGAAGGTCTCAGCCCGACCTTGGACTTTAGGCCCCCAGGACTGTGAGACATAAATGTACCATGAGCATAAGGCCCTCAGGCTATAGTGGTCAGCTAACAGCCACTCAAACAGACCCATTTTCCATACTAGCTTTCATCAGAACCCAATGCCCGGCTCTAGAGCCATATTAACTATTACGTAAAGACCAAAAGGTGTCGTTCAATTGCTGTTAGAAAAAGATTTGTTTTTTTCAATTGCTTTCATTCAATGTGTCCATGGAAAGAAGAAAACTTAAGACAGGGACATCTGGAAGAGGTGGAAAAGCATTGCATGCACCATTTGGGGCCCAACGTTCGCCCCCATATTTTTTCATCATTATCCTCTTCATTTGAGACAATGGCTCACGAGGCAATCATTCCAATGCTCGCCCACCATACAGAAGAACAGCAAAGCCCCAGACCGTCAATTAACTGTTGCAGAACAGTGTTTAAAGAGACAAAGGCTGTGATGATTCAGGACAGCAAAGAAAGTGACCAAGCACCCCAGGCAAATGCTGGAAAGGAGAAACAGATGAATCAGAGGCAATGAGAGAAGCAGGCAGGCTTATTTCGACAACGTCAGGCTGGGCCTTGAAGTAGCAGTTGGTGTGTGAGGACTGCCAGCCCCAGTGATGGTGGACAGCATCCAGCAGGAGGGCCTGGTAAGATAATTAGGGTACCACCTCCAAAGAATCCTGAGGAATGGGGTCCCCGGTGACATCCACAGGGGGCTCCTGGCTTGGTTCCAAGATTTCCACAGATGGGCCACCTTCTGCTTTATCCGCGGGCTGCTAGAAACATAACCATTCCATTGTTAGTCTACAGACGGCTTCAGGTGACTACAGTTTTAACCACAAGGACTGAGAACTCCACCAGGGAGAAATGAGATCAAAGGAACGTGTCGTGTCGAACGGCCCTTTCCACAAAGACTAGAAAGGGGAGCTCCCCCTTCCCACCTTCTCCCCTCACACCCACCATTTCTCACACAAGATGAGAGGCTGGAAGTTTTTATGGGATGCACCAAAGGTAATTTTTCAGACAAGGATTCAATGGCAATTCACCCCTGAATAATGTGGGGTTAAGTGTATTGACCCACACATGGTCGAAAACCCACATATAATTGTTGACTCTCCCAAAACTAAACCATAAATAGCCTAGTGTTGACTAAAAGCCTTACCAATAACATTAAAAAGTCAGTCAACAGATATTTTGCATATTCTATATATTTGCATAATCTATATATTATAGCCTGTATTCTTATAATAACGTAAGCTAGAGAAAAGAAAATGTGATCAAGTCAGTCATAAGATGTGAAAACACATTTATAGGACCTTACTGTATTTATCGAAAAAAATGGGTGTATAAGTGGACCCATGCAGTTCAACCCTGTGTTGCTCAAGGGTTATAAACTATATCGTTTATACCAAAGGTCCATGGAAGCCTTTTACTAAGTTCGTGTCTCAATGAGCACAGCAGAATCTGAATTCAACCTTCTCATGAGGCACAGTAAGAAAAGTCCAGAATCCTGAGGGAAAATTTAGCAAAAACAGGGGTAGGACTCATAATCCTTCAACACTACTACATGGGTCCAAAATCCTACCAAAAAAACAATTTTTTTTAAGGGAGAATATATGTCCTGGTGATGTTACACCTTTGTCATTTCTAACTCTTCCTAAAGGAAAATGGACTAACCAAATGACCAACAGAAATTGGAACAGATACCCAGGTCCTATATAGACTGATTAATCACAACATGTGTTCAAGGTTCGGAAAACCATTCAGAAAGATCAAGGATGAAGAAGAAAAAACATGGGGCATCTTCTTTGGTATTCGATGGACAAAGTCACACCAAGAGAACAACAGGAGGAGACACAGATGTGTGTAAGGAGTGTAAATGAGGTGTACCGAGGAGGTCTGGGTCTCTGAGGAGTCTGCACATTGGGGGGAGGGTGGCAACAATGGGTCACACCTCACTCCAGCGGATGTCTCAAGTTCAGGCCACCCTATCGTCTGTCATAAAGAAAGAAAGAAAAGGAAATTAGGACAAACGTCTTGCAAATACCTGAAAACACCCAATCTATTTTGTTTGCCTCCACGATACAAAGCAGCGTGAGAAGGAACCGGTGATGCCAGGTTCACCAATTCCTGCGTCTGCTCTTCTGTCCCCATCTTCCTTGTACCAAAGTGGAGCCACACGATGACTTCTCACCCACACCACTGGGATGCCATGTGAGTCACGTCCACTGACGCAGGATACTTTTATTACCCTCTTTACTCACAGGTCAGGTGAAGAACAAGTTCCATCCAACCTCTTTCAACTGGAGTTCCACAAGAAAACAAACCCTTCCAGAAAGCAACTCGACTGACTGTTTTCCCAGTGCCTCTAAGGATAGTCCACAGCTACGATCATTCCAGGAGCACAGGAGACGATATAATGCATGGTGTATGATGACTGGCTTCAGCAGGAAGGCCTAACTTTCTCTCAGGGAGCCACAGTGGACACGGAATTCCCTAGAAGAAACTGGATCAGAACTCCAGGAGGATCCTGGACCCCCTGGTGACTGTCTGGAGCCCAACATGCCTTTGGCACCACAGCTGATTGGGACACAGACATGGATTTTTACCTATTTGCAGTTGGTTGTTATACAGCAAGCCTAAGCAATTTGTGGTCAGGAAGCAAGTCTGTGCCCACAGCTGGGGGCCATAAATGGTCCAAAGGCTTCTGCAAGACTGTCTGCCACAGAGGCTAGAAAATATTGAGACATTTCCCAGCTGTCCTTGCAAACACACTGCAGAAATCATGTGGGCGGGGTGGGTTGCACATGTGGTAGGAAAATAGTAAATGCATCTGGCAGCTCAGTCCCCCTTGAGGCAACCAAGAAGCTGTAGGAAGATTATGAGCAGACAGTTTAGCCACGCAATGAAGCTGAGGAACCCATAAATGATGAGGGATTCAGGAGGGACCCTTGGAACACCACAGGCTTTCAGGAAGGAATGCACTTAAAAGGAAGACTGGAAATAGAGCAGCTCTTACAGACACAGAAGCCCAATTTCACACCAGTTCAACCTCTGACTGCGTGTGGGCAAACCACCTCTATGAAAACTTCCTGCCAGGCGGGGTGGGAAGAAAAGAAAAAAGAAAACAGGGAAAAAAAGGAATGCTTTCTGGATGATGATGGTAATATGATTCAGAACTCCCCGTGATCTCTGTAATTTTTCCATATGCAGTGTGTTGTGTGGTATCAAAAATCAACTAGCACAGAGCCATGTGAGACCAAATGAATGAAGATCAAGAGGAAAAACAAAGTCAAACCATAAGAACAGATCCACATGAAATCCAGATATAAGATTGATCAGACATGGACTATAACCAAGTACAAGAAACACTTTAAAGGGACAAGTTGGAAAATTTCAATGAAGTATGGAAACTGCCCTATTAAGTATTTGATGTTTATTGGGGTCAAAAACACAATAAATGAAATTAAGTGTTCAGGATGTGTGTTTAACAACTGATTAAACGCAATTAAAGAGAAGATTGGTTAACTGGAAAGTAGGCCAGTAGAAAGAAGCATGGAAAGACAGGTAGGAGGAGAATATAGAGAAGGGAGTCATGGATAGAGCAAACATGGTAACAAGTCACATGGAAAATGTAATTGGGATTACGGAGGGTAGGAGAGTGGGGAGAGGGAAGGAGAGAAAGAGGGATACAGAGAGAGAGAGAGAGAGAGAGAGAGAGAGAACGGGCAGAAGGAAAACAGGGTCAAGCTACAAATTCCCAGTAGAAGGAATATAAAGAATAAAAAACCCAGAGCCCTAATTATAAAACAGATGACCAAAGCCCAAGACAGAAATCTTAAGAGCAGCCAGAGCAAAGAGACAAATGACCCTCAAATACATACACATGAGCCTGGAAGATTAATTTGCAGAGAAATAATGGCAGTCAGAAGATTAAGAAACATCATCCGAGTGCCCTCGTAAAAAGAATTACCAAGTGAGAATTCTACCTCCAGGAAAATATGGCCCCACATGAAGGTTAAATAAAGGAATTGTTGGATATACAAATGAAGGAGGGAAATTTTCAGCAGAAAACTTGAATTAAAATACATGATAAAGGAAGTTCTTTGGGGAGAAGACAATGATTACTGATAGAATGAAATATGGAATGAAAATAAAATGATATAGCTAAGGGAACTTGGACTTTATAAAATAGGTATACAATGAAAATAGACAACAAGAGAACAAAATGTGGAGGGAAATGGACAGGTTGAAAGCCTTCTGGGGTTCTTCTATTCCCCAAAGCAGAAAAGTCCTAAGTATATTACATTATGTCAAAGTTAGGAATGAAATTTGAAATCTCCAAGTAACCACTTAAAAAATAATCAAAATAATGCAAAGCTGACATGTAAATAGAGGTTACAATGGAAAAGTTAATACACACTAACCAATCCAAAGAAAGATTAAAAAGCGAGAGAAATATCTTTCAAATTGGTGATAATGAAAAGCAAACCAAGGAACAGATTTAAACATAAATGTACTAGTAATTACATTAAATGTCAACAAACTACCCCCAGGTAAAAGGCAAAAATGTATTCAGATAAAAAGAAGACAAAAACCTCATTCTGAACGTCTTGAAGAGTTACATTTTAAACATAAAAACACAGAAAGGGGGCTGGAAACATGTAGAAGACATACCATATCAGTAGTAACCAAAACAAAGCTTTAAGCCAATAAATTTACATAGAAATATCTCATAACAACAGGAAGAGAGGCCAAGAATATATAGTAACTTTAAATGTTTTGCTTTGTTCACAGCTTTTTTGCAGTATAATTCCCACACTATAAATTGGACTAACCTGTACCTGTTGGCAAATTTTTGACACAATCAAAGAGAGTAAACACATATCATCCCTAAAAGTTTCCACAATAATCTCTCCCTCCTTCCTCCACCATCCCCAGAGAATGGTCCCTGTAAATTATTTTACATTTTCTAGAATTTTACAGAATGGAACCACATGGTCTGTTTTATCTTTTGTCTGGTTTCTTCCACTTGGTATAGTTATCCTCTGCAACTTTGATGCCTGGATCAAAAGTTCTTTCATCAAAGAGGCAATCCACCCAATGGGAGAAGATATTTGCAAATGGGCAGAAGACATGAACAGACACGTCTCCAATGAAGACATACAAATGGCTCTCAGACACATGAAAAAATGTTCATCATCATTAGCCCTCAGGGAGATTCAAATTAAAACCACATTGAGATATCACCTTACACCAGTTAGAATGGCCAAAATTAGCAAGACAGGAAACAACATGGGTTGGAGAGGATGTGGAGAAAGGGGAACCCTCTTCCACTGTTGGTGGGAATGCAAGTTGGTGCAGCCAATTTGGAGAACAGTGTGGAGATTCCTCAAGAAATTAAAAATAGAACTTCCCTATCACCCAGCAATTGCACTATTGGGTATTAACCCCAAAGATACAGATGTTGTGAAAAGAAGGGCCATAGCAGTGATGGCCACAGTCACCAAACTGTGGAAAGAACCAAGATGTCCTTCAATGGATGAATGGATAAGGAAGATGTGGTCCATATACACTATTGAGTATGATGCCTCCATCAGAAAGGCCGAATATCCAACTTTTGTAGCAACATGGATGGGACTGGAAGAGATTATGCTGAGTGAAATAAGTCAAGCAGAGTCAATTATTATATGGTTTCACTTATTTGTGGAGCATAACAAATAGCATGGAGGACAAGGGGCGTTAGAGAGGAGAAGGGAATTTGGGTAAATTGGAAGGGGAAGTGAACCATGAGAGACTATGGACTCTGAAAAACAATCTGAGGGTTTTGAAGGGGTTGGGGGGTGGGAGGTTGGGTGAGCCTGGTGGTGGGCATTATGGAAGGCACATATTGCATGGAGCACTGGGTGTGCTGCATAAACAATGAATTCTAGTACACTGAAAAGTAATTTTAAAGTTCTTTCATCTTCATTACTGAGTAGTTTTCCAGTGCATGGATGGACCACACTTTCTTCATACTTTGACCTCTAGATGGACACTTTTGAATTGTGTCCCATTTTGAGCTATTACAGATCAATCAATCTGCAGGGAACCTGAGGGGCTCAGTGAGTTGAGCATCTGCCTTCGGCTCAGGTCGTGATCCCAAGGTCCCGCAATCGAGCCCTGAGTCAGGCTCCCTGCTCAGTGCAAGAGCCTGCTTCTCCCTCTGCCTGCCACTCACCCTGCCTGTGCGTGCTTTCTCTCTCTCAAATAAATAAAATCTTTAAAAACAAAACCAAAAGCAAATAAATCTGCTATTTTCATATGAACATCAGCATTCACTTCTCTTGAGAAAATACGTAAGGCGTGGAATAGCCAGATCACACACTACATGCATGATGGACATTTTAAGATATTACTGGGCAGTGTCTGACTTGCAGATGATGTAATGGTATGTATAGAATAACCAGAAGAATCCAGATGGAAGCTTAGTGTTCACAATGACATATCATAACATATCATATCATAGCCTCACAGCCCACCAAAAACCAGGAATAAGTCTAGCAAAATGCATGCAAGGGCTTTATGTAAAAAATTAACCTATTGGGAGAAATTAATAATTACCCAATAGTAGAAATACATTAAGTCCATTGAGTGTAAAACTTAAACTTTGGTGATATAAGTCTTTCTAAAACCCATCTATAGATTCAACGCAATCTCAGACGAAATTCCAGAAGATTGTTTGTTTTTCAAGACACTGCAAAGCTGATCCTAATATTTGTACAGAAATTTAATGGAAATGTAGAAGAGGTAGGGAAAGAAGAAAAACGTTGAAGGGCTTGTATGACCCATATTGAGACTTTAAAGACTCGGTAATTGTGGCAGTATGTGACTGGGTGCAAAAAAGGGAAAAAAATGAAAGAATCGAAAATCTGGAAATGGATCCATCCACATATGGAAAAGGAAACATGACAAAGCAGGGGGTGGAATAATGGTGTTGCTGATTACCCCATGCTGTTAATGGGGTAATCTGTTAATGACCCCCATGTAACAGTTGTGAATGTTGACCCCGAACTCATTCACTCCCTAGGATCCATTCCAACGGATTATACACTTACCTATAAAAGATAAAAACAATAAAAAATTCTGTAAGACAACCAAAGTGATTATCTCCATGACCTTCGTTTAGGGACAGATTTCCTAAAGAGTAAACAATACATAGTCCTCATCAAGGAAATATGAAATCCTGGCTCAACTATGACCTTCTATTCATTGAAGGATGCCATGTGAGATTCCGAAGGGAACAGAGTAGGAGAACGTATTTATACTGTACTACTGAAAAAGAATTTGTGTCTGAAATATATATAAATTGTGAAGACAAACTTAAAAAAAAAAAAAAAAGGAAATGCCGCAGAAAGACAACGTTCAAAATATGTGAACGAGTATTTCCCAGAGAGTCAAAGCTTAATAAGCACCTACCTAAGAATTGGCTTAAGTCAACTCAACGCCATCTCATACATGCCAAGTAAAACCATGGGGAGATGCCCCATGTGCTCATTGGTGCTTTGGAAGAGAGCTGAAGACCTCAAGCCATCAGGACTCCCCTCCCCCACCCCACTAGGGGTGCAACCACTTGCAAAATCGTTGGCTGAATCTACTAATGCAAAAGGATACACATGCATGCCCTCTGATCGAACAACCCCGCCATTAAGGATAACCTCTCCAAAAATGCTTAGCAAGCGCAACAAGATGCATGTATAAGGGGGTTCCTAGCAGGGCTTCCCGTGTTACCCAATATGGCAATGTGTCCTCTAGAATTAAACAATCCATTATATCCTCCTATAATTTGATAATATGCAGCCTACGGAATCAATGAACTGTCTAATCCCTCAACAAGATGAATGGATCTCCTAAAGATGTCAAGTCAAAGAGCAGACCTAAAAGTACATACTGTTGGATCCCGTTCATAAGGAACTGAAAAGCCCTCACAAGTAAGTGGTGTGGGTCAAGGTCAGGATAGCCTTTCCTAGTGACTGGGAGGGTATGAGAGGTCTTTTGGGGGTGAGTTTCTGAATCTGGATTATGACGATTTAGGATTTTTTTTTTTTTACTCTGAAAATGCATCAAGATGTATATTTATCACGTATCACATGCACCCCCCCCTTTTTTACATGTATGTTATCCCTCAACAAAAAGTTTTATGAAAAAAACAAAGATGTTCTAAGAATCCACAGTAAAAACAACCAAGAACTTCAAAAAACAAAAAAAGTTTTAGAGTTCCTTTAAAACTTCAAAAACTTTTAATTACGTTTTAAATTAGAGAGTAGTAGGGAATTTGGGTAAATTGGAAGGGGAGGTGAACCATGAGAGACTATGGACTCTGAAAAACAGTCTGAGGGGTTTGAAGTGGCGGGGGGGTGGGAGGTTGGGGTACCAGGTGGTGGGTATTATAGAGGGCACAGCTTGCATGGAGCACTGGGTGTGGTGAAAAAATAACGAATACTGTTTTTCTGAAAATAAATAAATTGGGAAAAAAAAAAAAAAAGACACTATGTAGAGGGAAAAAAAAAAATTCCTTTCAAACTTCAAAAAACTAAAGGGCGTTTTCGTTAACTTCATTTCCTCACTCACGATACTGGAGCACATAACACTTGGCTATGAAGACAGTAAATGGCAAATATTTTTTTCTCTAATACATTCCTTTATATATGGGAAGAAAATTAGACATTCAGGTTTAATTTTAAAAACTGAGACTATCTTGTCAACGCTGTTGCCATGATTCGAAGGCTGCTATTTTCAATAAGGATCCCAAATTCAGGACCTAGCTCTGTATATCGATAGGCATTTATGAAAATAATCTTTTTTTTTTTTTTTTTTAAGACTGGGTTCCAGGTCCCCAAATTAAAGATCCAGAATCAATAAGTCAATAATCAATAAGACCGGTAGGTGGCAGTGATGTTTCATAATTAATACCAAATAAGGCCCTCGGCCCAGGGGTACTCTCCCCCAGATACTGTGAAAGCATCCCTTCCTTTTTATTTATTTTTGTTTGTTTTTCTTTTTTGTTTTGAGTTTTAATTTAAATTCTAGTTAGTTAACATATAATGTAATATTGGTTTCTAGAGTTGAATTTAGGGCAGCATCCCTTCCTTTTATTTATTTATTTTTTTCTAAAGATTTTATTTATTTATTTGACAGAGAGATCACAAGTAGGCAGAGAGGCAGGCAGAGAAAGGGAGGGAAGCAGGCTCCTTGCTGAGCAGAGAGCCCGATGCAGGGCTCGATCCCAGGACCCTGAGATCATGACCTGAGCTGAAGGCAGAGGCTTAACCCACTGAGCCACCCAGGCGCCCCATCCCTTCCTTTTAAAAGCGTGAGGCCTTTATTGCTTTTAGAGACACATGCTTATCATCAGTCAAGCCCTGAGATGTCTTCAAGAGTCCATCACCACAACGCATTATTCACAGGTGGTAGGATGGAAAGGCGGAGACAGATGGGGCAGGAATAGGAGATCGAAGGATGAACCAGATACCCCGAAACACTCTTCCTTGTGTATATTCTTTTTATTCCAGCGAAGTGTGCAATGTGCTGTGGGCTGCCAGCATAACCCCCACAGCTGTTTAGGGTTGAGTCTGTATTTACGTATCCAAGTGGTTTTGTTTCCATCCCCAGCCCTTTCTCCAGCAGCTGCCCATTCCTGAGCTCTTTTCTGGATCTGTGTCCTCCTCCCTGGGAAATAGGACTCACATGAGGGGTGCTCAGAGTACTCTGCCCAGAGCCCCTTCCCCTCTGAGTGTCCAGGACATGGAGAAGCGAACTTGGCAGAGTCTCAGACACCTGAGTACCTGCCCCCCCTACCGCCTTTTTCCCTGGGATCATCAAAGACAGCACCCCTCTGGTCATAATTATACATTTCAACAGACAAGAATGCCTTCCTTTTCTGCCCCTTCATGCTTGGAGGATCCCTTCTTCCTCTGAGCACTTTAATACAAATCAAAGTTAGGCATCCAGGTGGGTCATCCCGTACTCCTTCCTCCGGCTGCTTCCGATGCAATCTGTAGACACAGGTCCTTCATTGCAGGGGCCTGCTGTCTGGAAATGTTTGCAAGGCCTGGGGTGTGGGAGTGTGTAGCTGAGCTGGAACAGGGCCAGTCCATTAGGGCTGCCAAGACGAGAGACTGGAGTTCCACAATTACTTGTGAGGACTAGTTGATTATCCTGAACTGAGCACACTCAACCCACCCAGGGCGTCATCTCCCCTGTACCCACTGCTGGCCTCGGGCTCAGACTGCCCTGAGCAGAGCAGGATAGCAGCCCAGGTCCCATCTACAGACCCCACTTCCTGTAGAGACACAGAAGGGTTTTCATTTTCAATGACATTCCTTCTCTTGTATGAGGATTGTTCTGAACTCACCTTTCTCCAGTTCTTAGGATCTTTTCTCATCATCCTCCTTTTCCCAATATCACTCCTTAAGGATGGGGTTGGGTTCGGGACCACAGCACACTTGTCCAAGTGGCACCGCAATCTTCTGCCACGGATGGAGCCAGCTGGCCCCATGTCTGGGCTGCTGTGGTGGACTTGTGTGCTTGGATTGCCACGGACCAGCTCAGCAAGCATTGAGGGAACCCCGTGCAGAGATGGAGATTCTTTCTGTTGGCTTTGCCCTGAAGCCCTGTTCCCTTTTGCAGGAAAATCTCTCCTTGGCCTGGCTCGGCCGGCTTGGGTCGAAATGCTGCTTGTAAACACACAGACACAAGGACATCTGTTGTGTACGTCAAAGGTTCACCAACAATTATGAAGCCAGAACTAAGGTATGAAGCAAACACCAAGAAAAGCCACAGCAATCATGGAAATCAAACTTAAAGAACCAAATGTGGAGAAGACGGTTTTAGTGGAACCAAAGGTCTCTTCGCACTGTGAATATGTTTCTGGTTCTTCTGAGATGGGTACAGCATGGGCCATGGGATTCAAGTCTCCTAGAGTTTCTGCAAAATCTCTGTCTACACTGGGCTTCCTTGATTTTCAGGACTGGTGACAACCCATGGGATCCCACAAGCAGCCAAAAGATCCAGAGCCCACGCTTGCTTCTGAAACAGGGTGGCGGTCCTTGGGAATGGGGTGGTGTCCATGTGATCAAGAACAGGTTTTATCAATCACGTTGAGATCATTCTATCAAGTGATTCTTATTCAGACAAAGCTTGGGCCCCAGCTAGAAAACAGTTAACACACACGACCAAATGATAGAACGCGATGAAAACAGGATCATTGGGAATTAGAAAGAGGGTTGATGAATGAGTCAGTGGTCTCTTGAGAAACAGAAGCGATAAGACTTACAGATTTACAGGGAGGTATTCTGAGAGACTGGCTCATACAGTGACGGAGGCTGACAGGATCCCAATCTGCCTTCTGTAAGATGGAAGCTGAGGAAAGCCAGTGGTGATACTCCGTTGGGTCCAAAGACCCAAAAATCGGGAGCACTAATGCTTGAGGGCAGGAGAACATGCAAATCACAGCTGTCACACAGCAAGTCTGCCCTTCCTCTCCTTTTTGTTCCATTCAAGCCCTCCATGGGTTGGGATGAGGCCCAACCACCTTGAGAGGTTGGGGTGGGGGGTCTTCTTTATTCCACGTTCGCATTCAATAGCTAATGTCTTCCAGAAACACCCTCAAGGAAACCCCCAGAAATGACATGCTACCATCCATCTAGGCGTCCCTTAGCCCAGTCAAGCTGATGGATAAAATCAACCATCAAGTTGCAAAAAAGGGTTTTCTGAGCAATACTTAATTGAGTCCACATGTCCACTAAACATTTCATGGGAATGCTGAATTTTCTTACTGATCCCATTACAGGCGTGGCTCCTGGTGACAGAACAGGGAGTTGTTCACATGCTATAAGAGCTTAACAGATCAACTCTTCACATTTCTACAACAAGCAGACACCTTGTCTTGAACTCACATGTGACACTTCCTGGGGCCACATCTGGACTGTTAGGGGGCTTCCTGTACCATTAGGAGGAATGAAAAACCAAAAAACGCTCCTTTTCTCCTATCTCTCTCTTTACTGTACAAAGCTGAGGGTCTTATTTATTTATTTATTTATTTAAGCTGAGGGTCTTCTCAACTTGTCTGGGTTGATGTAAAATCCAAACTCAAAGGCTATCAACAACTTGACAATGCGATTTGTTCCATTTTATAATCAAGAATAGAGTGACATCTACAGACACATTTGCTAAAATTTAAATAGTGATTATTCCAAATTAATGAGACACAGTTTTCCCAAACCTACATGAAGCGCATAGAAAAATATGACGTCCCTTGACATCATGCCCCAGATCCATCCGAGGACAGGCATTCAGCAAACCCAGCCACAGTAGAAATGAGCACATAGGTCAACATTAATCTCCCAGTCATATTTGCATTGGTGGTTTGGTAAAAGCTCTCCAGATGTAGAACCATGTGGCCTGGCAGCTGGGTTCAAGGGAGATACAAGCAATGCCTTTCAAACCTGAAAACTTGGGGACCCCACAATATTGGGATGAGACCCAACACCTATTGTCAGGGTGCGTATTAGCTTCCTATGGCTGCTGTAACAAATGTCCACATTTGTTGCCTATTTGGGAGGCATAAAACAATGCAGACTGACCACCTTGCAGTTCTGGAGCTCAGAAGTCTAACATGGGTGTCACAGGGCTGATGTCAACGTGTGGGCCAAGGTGAGATCCTTCTGGTGGCTCCTGCAGACTGTCCATCTCCTGGCTTTTTCCCATTCCTCAAGGCCCCTGCAGCCCTGGGGGCTGTGTTCCCCTTATGCCAGCAGAAAAGTGTCTTCTCATTTCTCTATGGCCTCTGCTTCTTCTGTAACATGTTCTCTCTGTGAATCTCCCTCTGCCTCCCCTGTATGAGGACCCTCATGATGATACAGGGCCCACCTGGAAAACCCAGAATCATTCTCTGGAGGTCCTCAACCTGACCACACCTGCCAAGACCCTCTTCCTGATAAGTAGCATGTTTAAGTTCCCAGGATTAGGACGCGCACATGTCGGTGGGGCAGCATTATTCAACATACCCCCCGGGGCATGGTGCAACGATCTACATGAACACAGGAGCCCCTCAAAGCTAGAGCAGTCTGCAGATGGGGCCATGTTCCCTCCCTCCCTGGGAGCCCCAGGAGCAGGCTCTCAGCTCTGTCTCCTTGGGGAGCCAGCATCTGATTCTCTGATTCTCCAGGCACACCTGTGTGGAGGTTGGGTTTACTTACGTCTTCTGAATGGCATCCCTTGGGTGAGGGTGGGGTGTCATCCGTGACCACAGTTTGTTCTGAAGGACCCTCAGCAGGCCAAGGCTGGCTGGACCCCACTGCTGGTTTTGTATACAGCTCCCTGATGCCAGCCTGCACAAAGAGGGATGCACTTGGTAAGTTCTCCTTACATCTTTGTAACTCTTTGGCTGCCCTGGGGACCCTAAGACCCGTCCCATCCTCTTTGTGGCCAGCGCTTTCCTATCCTATCATCTGCACTCAGTAAACATAAGCTTGCCCAAGGAATGGACACAGACTTAGGAAGCTGGGCACCGAGAGCATATAAACAACCTATCCATGTTCTGAGCTGGCCATGCACAGAGCCTAATTCTCTGGAAGCAAAAGCAAGCACTCGCACACCCCTGGGTGGACACAGAGATCCCCCAAGCCCATGGGGCACCCAGCCATGTGACAACTCACAAGGTGGGCTGCAATAAAACAGGTGACAGGTGCTCCTTCAGGAAGCTGCCACTGTCCTGGCGAGAACAACCACACGGCACACAGCTCCTAGAACTGTTCTCAACTGGCCATATTTCCCAGAACTGCCTGATTCCACGTCTTAATTTCCTATCCATACAACCTGATGTCAAGCAAACCACCCAGCAGAAAATAAGAGGCAACACAAACACAGATAAACTCCTATTCCCTTGCATGAAACGTTGGAAGAAACAGAGTGTCCTTCCAAAGAGAAGCAGCACCTAGTTCCACCCAACAAAAACCGCGGCCAGGACTAAAGTATGGATTCTCTTCCTTTTCCCATCAGTGCGATGGCGGGTGGTTAACTGTGTGGTACTAATACACATCCTGATCATAGCGATGATTAGGTAATAAAGTTTCCTGGAAACAAACTTCAAGAGGTCTTTTGCACGACAGGTGTATCCACAGTAAACTAGCTCTACAAACACGCCTATGTAGAGCAGGAAGGGTTACTATTTCATTTCTTAAAAAATCAAATTGGTATCAATCGACAGTTTCCAAAATCCTCTTCAGCAATGCCCTCCAACAGCTACTTGAATTGATGATGAACATTGGCAAGTGTCTCCTCGAACAACATAGTAATCAATCATCCGCAGGCACTTAGCTACAAGTGGCTCTTTCCCTGATGAAGGCGGCTAACTGAAATAATCTATTTATGCACCAACCCTCTCAATCACAGCCACATTTTGGCTCATTAAACATTCATGATTTTGAGCCAGAAAAACAACAAACCAGGGTATCTGTCATCCTTTATGAAATACAGCATATAGAAACAGGAGGGAGCACTTCAAGAAAGTACACCAGGTATCGATTTGATCATGCAGAGTGTATGCCCTTTCTCAACCGCGGCTTTTAGAGGGTGTCACCCGCTTACGGAGTGTCCTGGAGATGCATGTTCTTCCTCAACCTGGAAGCTTCCGTAAAGAGGCAGGATGCTGTGCTGGTAGATTTTCCACCAGAGGTTAAGGAAGGACGTCTGGTGCTGGTTGGCCAACCCGGAGCCCTCCTCCAACACCGACCCCGTCTGGGGGTTATACTTGTAGTTCCATGGCTTTGTGGGCCCCAAAAAGTGGACTACCTTCACGCTTGAACCAAATCTAAGGAAGAAACACAAAACATTCTACTTTCCACTTGGAAGTGGTTGTACACACACGGAAATTGCCCCCAAACCACAAAGCATGTCAAAGACAGCAGCCCATGAATGCTTGTCTCAACCCTACTATATAGATGTGCACTTTTTTGCTTAGAGATCATTTTTTTTTAAGCAATCAACATTGCAAGTATTTCGTTTTCTACCTACCGAGAAATATAATCATCACCCAGTGGGGAATTCCCTCACACTAAAAGAATAAATCAAGAGTCTTATAAAGATGGACAATATGGTAGATAGCCCAAAAGCTCATCTCTTTAAAATAACAGGGATCCCCCCCCAAAAAAATCACTTTTATAGTAGATGACCCAAGCTGCAAACAAGAAAACTGACTTCTCTTACAAGATTCTGAATTTTCTCCTCTCAACCTTCCTAAATATTTTTCCCCATAATCATCTTCCCATGAAATTTTAACACTACATTCACACCAAATATCCATGTTCTGTATGTACAAATCTGCTTTACACATGAGAAAGAATAGGATGCTTTCACTCCCCGAGGACCCACTTCTCCTTCTCAGAGGCAACACGTTCTCCATTAAAAATGTGTGCTCTCC
Organism: Neogale vison; assembly: GCF_020171115.1. Lineage (NCBI taxonomy): Eukaryota > Metazoa > Chordata > Mammalia > Carnivora > Mustelidae > Neogale > Neogale vison. Next base: position 130,181,097 of record NC_058105.1, read on the forward strand.
AATTATCTTTTCCTATATTGTGCTCAGATTTTTCATTTTTGTTTACAACAACATCATTCTTACAGCAGCGAATCTCAAACATTTTGGTCCTGGGACACCTTGACGTTCTTAAAACACACAAGACCTTCGCTTTGTTCATATGCATCCTACCTGTCTGTATTTACCACAATGGACAACAAAACTGAGAAATCTGAAAACCGATTTAATCAATTCGTTAGGAATCAATCGACCCATGAGATGTGGATGTTCCTGTGACACTTTTACATGAAAAATAACTGTATTTTTAAAATACAGTTGTCAAAAGAATGACTTTGACCATCTTGAGAGGAGACAGCTGCTTTCTCCTATCTGGGTCTCCATTCAGTGCATTGTTTCATTTTTTTTTTTAGCGCCTTGTTTAGTCATACCATGGAGTTTCTGTAAAATCCCGCTGTGCACTTATTAAAAAAAAGAGAGAGAAGAAAAAATAACATCTTAGAAGACTTATTTTTTAAGTCATTTTGACTGCAGAGATTCGAAAGAACCATGGAGGTTCCTGAGACCACCCTTTGGGAACCGCTCCCATTATGACTTACGGTCTTGACTACCTACAATTTAAAGCAATAAGCAAGCAGAGGGATGATCTAGTATTTTCCAACCCAAATTCCAAAAGCTAGTAAAGATTCTAGAGACAGGGCTGCTTGAAGGCAGCAGGCCTGGATGGTGATAGAAAGTGGAGAACTTACCGTTTGAAAGCAGGGCTGTAGGTATACGCCGTGTTACTGCTCAAGTTATAGATGAACGGCAAGTGCTTGTTGATGTCTGCCGTTGACCAGCTACTGAAGAAGCTATTCAATAAGCCTTGATCCGCCCCTAAATGGCGAACACACACCCAAGGAGGCCCATCACGGATGGTAGAGCGCTTCAAAGAATTCAAGATGTGTGTGAAGGGCTTAACCCACCTGCACGCGGGGTCCCATTTTATTTCTTCTCTCTGTCTGCTACAATATGACCGTTTGTCTCAAAAAGGATGGATCACCCAAACCATTCATTTTAACATGCATATTCTCTCCAAAACTTTCCGCCCATAACCCAAGCCACGGATAATAAACCCTCGTAGTGTCCCTCGAATTCTCAACTCTCGCAATGAATTCTATCCAGGGGCTGCAGGGCTTTATGGGCAAATCCCGGTCCTTACCCACAGGTAATTCTTCATCAGTCCTCTATTTTCTTCTACGGGATGGCAATCCTAGCATTGTCCCATCTATTCATGTCCCTTCAAGTCAAACACGAACTTCGCTTTGCTTCCCAGAGTTGTTCCCTTTATTCTCTACCAGGCTCTGCCCAACTGAGCCTTGCATCCACTTTTGTAAATAAAGTTTTATTGGAACACAGCCATGCTCATGTAAGTATTGTCAATGGCTACTTTCACTCTACACCTGCACGGTTAAATATTTGCAGCAGATTTCATAGGATCCATGATGCTGGGGGGAAAAAAAATCTATTATCTGGTCTTCAGAGAGAGGTTTGCCTACACTTTACTGTTTGATCAGGATTGGGGAACCGTTCTTCCTACTCACTGAGGATATTTTCTTCTGTGGTTTTTCTCTGCTGTGTATTTACTTACTAACTTCACCTTTTCCTGTCACCCTGTCTGGCCACATTCTTCTACCATACCCTTCACTGACTTATGCCGTTTGTGTATCTGGGGGAAGTGAGGGCAGGACAGGGGTAGGGGACCAGAAACAGCCCCATCCTCTTCCACTTCCATTTTCAGCTTCCCATCACTCACCATCAAAGCTGCCGTGGTCTGTAGCATGTTGCAGCAAGAGGCCGTGTGTCTCCAGAGACGGTTGGAAGACAAAAACGCCACTGTTGAAGCAGTCTGGCCATCCGGGATCGGGGGCTGCAGAGAACTCTGTCCTATCAAACAGCTCATCGATATTGGCTAGCACCTGGCAAAGCAGAGCATGGGGAACCTGTAGCACCCTTCTCTTACCTCCAGGATGCAGGTAACAAATGCAGCAGAAACTTGAGGATGGTCAATGTCTAGTGATTGGAAACCTGTGCCCACTTTTCTTTCTTTCTTTTCTTTCTCCCTTTCTCTTTGTTTTTCAATTTTATGTATCTATTTGACAGAGAGGAGCGGGAGAGGGAGAAGCAGGCTCTCCGCTGAGCAAGGAGCCCAATGTGGGACTTGATCCCAGGACCCTGAGATCATGACCTGAGCCAAAAGCAGATGCTTAACAGACTGAGCTACCTAGGTGCCCCATTTTTTGGACTGACTCTCCTTTTCCGCTTACATTCGAAAGAGAAGGCTCTCTGGTTTATTTCAAGTGATTGATGGAACACTACTTCTGAAAGTAAATTATTTTCTCAAGGTTCTTAAAATTCTCTACAAAACTCGCCTGACTGCATATGCTCTTTAGTCTACCAAATGTGAGCAACGAAGCTCTGAAAACACATGAAGGGAGAGGTTCACAAGTCAATGTAATACATCGGCTGCCTTCTAGAACTTGCCTACTGATTACAGACCCCTCCAACACCCACTGACTTTCCAAACTGTGCTGTTTGGAAAAAAGAAAACGTGACTCCAATTGTGTTACTGGTCTTATTTTCCTCTGCACCTGTCCATCTTCCTACAGAGCTGCTTTGGCACAACCAAACCAAACTAGAATGCATGCCAACACCTTGACTTCATGTTACGTCTCAATGTTCTAATGGCTGTTTTGGAAAGTAGCCATCCTAGGCTCCTACACTGCAGGTCACTACCCCAACTGACAAGAGGAGGATGCCTCAGCCTAAGAAGCCCCGTGTACCAGTCCAATCCAAACTATGTAAGTCAAGATGCAATCAAGGCCAAATATTTTTTCTAATTATTCTATTTTGTGTAGATAAGACCATGTGATTATAAAGCCCTCCTAGGGAAGGAGCATGCTTTCAAATCCACTGGTGTCCTGGGTAGTGTCAGAGCAGGGCTAGCATTGCGTTATAGCTGATTTTGATGCAATGAATGTCAAGGCTGGTGACACCAGTGCATGTTATTTGCTGGGAATCCACACGTAAACACTAACAGTCTCCTTAAAAAGGAAAAGGCATTATCTCTGAGGGGTTCCTTATCAAGTAGAGCATCTCATCCTCATCACCCCCCTGTACTCACCAGAGTATCTGCATCCAGGAAGACACACTTGCTATAATGGGTGAGGGTCCAACAGTGAAGCTTGGTGAGGGTGACCCCAAGCTCAGGCCTCTTCAGAAAGGCCAGGTGGATGTAGTCTGCACTGTCGATCAGGTTCACCTCAATTACCTCATCAAACACCTTCGAGAGGATAACCCTGGAAAGACACACACTAGGTACTAGGAGAGCAAGGGAACATTCAACACAGGACATTCTATCCCTTCGATACTCACACACATGAAGCATGGATCCAAAACCCCATCAAATTCATGGCAATCTTCACGTTCAGGCTTTATTTTTCCCATGGAGTTTGCATACCCTCTCATACTTAAACGTTACGCACACTTGAACATCTTGACAACTGTACCCAACTGTCTTAGGTGGACTGATTCCAGTCATCCCTTAGGAAGGTAATTCTCTATGAAAATGGCATGGACATGGGAATGAATGCTGAGCAGGTAGAAACTGACAGATGGCCACTACAATCTCCACCAGTTTTTACTTTATGTATTCAAAACCTACATTGTTAGTTGCATACAAGTTCAAGACTCAAATTTTGAAAGACTGTCCTTTTTATCAAAATGAAACTTTCCTCTCTTCCTTTTTCCTTTTTCTCTTTTTTTTTGACTTAAATTCTACTTCATTATAGGTTAGAATGTCTTGTGATGATGAAAAATTAAGAAAAAGCCAAAAAAAAGATGAGGGCATGTCCAAAGGATACGGGGAGTCAATTGGGAATTTGAATAACAAAACAAATAACAAACAAACAGCAAACAGCAAACAAAAAACAAACAAACATAATAGAAAATGGATATGCATGGGTCCATAATAATAACATAATTGAATAAATAAGTAAATGTCAAAGAAGGAGCAGCAATTAGAATTCCAAATACAAAATGAATTAGAAATGAGGGAAACAGAAAATGACCATTAGGATAACACCACCGTAATAATGATTGCTGACAAGGTTCACCGATGGATGCTAAAATGAATGGCTAAAGGTTTTGAAAGAAACAGCATATTTTCATATGTTGAAAGTTATCCCCTCCAAGGTGTCCATCCATTGCAAAGACAAAAATCATAACCCCACCGATAATACCTTAATGCTATGATCAAGGTTTAAATCGCCAGTAACAGAACACAAAAACATCCCATAATCTCAGTCTACTACTGAAAAAATATTGCACAAATGCAAGCCCCCAAAATTCTATAAAACAAATGACTAGTACTCCTTGAAAATGTCAAGGTTGTGACACAGGAAAGAAGGGAAAAGGTCATAGATGGAAAATCACAAGGGCAGGTATAATAACTAAGTCCTGGTTGGGAACAGAATCATATACTATCAAAGGCATCCTTTATTTTCAACATTTTGTGTTGTGATTGAAGTTGCCTCCTGTACATGTCTAGGATACGGCTGGATTTTATGTCTACTTCTCTCTCCTTTAAATGGGGTTTTAAACCCGTTTACCTTTAGTATGATCATTGATATATTCGAGCAGAGTCCTACAGTTTTATTACCCCCCCCTTTTTTTTTAAAGATTTTATTTTATTTATTTGACAGACAGAGATCACAAGTAGGCAGAGAGGCAGGCAGAGAGAGAGAGGAAGGAGGAAGCAGGCTCTCCGCTGAGCAGAGAGCCCGATGCGGGGCTCGATCCCAGGACCCTGCGATCATGACCTGAGCCGAAGGCAGAGGATTTAACCCACTGAGCCACCCAGGCGCCCCACCCCCCCTTTTTTTTAATGTGTATCACAGTCTCTTCTTCTTTCTAATCCTTTCCCCCCAAGGATTACATTATTTCCCACATTCCATGCATTTTCCATTAATGCTTGGGAAGTTGTACATATCCTTTCTAGTCTTCTGATGGTTACCACCCTCGTATTTCGACACACATATTTAAAACTTATATTCTCTACTGAATGTCAAGACAGTCAGCATCTCTCTCTTCACCCCAGATGAGACAGGAACATCAGCCTATGTTAACGTCTGTCCCTCGGCCCCCCTCATTCACCTCTGCGTGGAGGGCAAATTCCAGATTATTTTCATAACTATGCCTCAACACAGTTACAATTAACTTTGAGTTTTACTCATATTATTGGTTTAGTGTTATGTCTTTATTGTAAGTTTTTCTTCCTTCGATTTACAATTCAGTGTGCTTGAGGATATCCTCAAGTAATTCTGTTCCCAAACATCATCCAGGGGTAAAATCTTCAAGTTTTTATGTATGTGGAACATCTTTAATTTGCTTTTGAACTGCACAGATTTGGCTAGATACAGAAAACTCATTGCAAAATTATTTTGATGATATAATCAAAATATCAGACCAGATATTTTGAGGGGTAAAACAGGTGAGAGGGATTAAGAGGTACAGGCTTCCCAGTATAAAGTGAGTAAGTCACAGAGGTGAAGAGTACAGCCCAGGGGATGTAGAAATAATACCGTCAAAATTCTATACAGTGACCCTACTTACTTTGGTGAGCATTCTATAATGCACAGAACATCAAATCACTGTGCCATACACTGGAAACTAATGTACTATGCTACATCAACCATACTTCTGTAGACAGATACATGAAATTACTTTGCCCAGAAAATCCGAGACATCTGCTCTCTCAAGCTGACCAACGCTGAAATGCTTTTAGCACCTTCCTCTGTTCTTGGTGCTCTGTTAACACCACCCCTGGGTATCAACATGTGTGTCCGCTCATTCTGCTCGACACTCAAGGGACAGCATTCTCAGAGCCGAAATGGGAGAGGAGTTAATTCCTACAATTTGTTCTCTCTCTTTCACTCCTTTTGAAAATTCCATTAGGAAGCAGATGTTGGTGCTTCTGGGATCTATCTGTTATATCCTGTACCAGCTTGTATCTTATATTTTTTTGATGCTTTTTCATCAAATGCTATTAAAAGTACCTACATCTCTGAGAAAGCACTATCTCATCGCCAAGGTTCCCTTGCTTTTAACCCAGTTATTTATGGAATTTATGGCATCTTTAGGGTTGTATAAAGATCCGGGAGTGGGGGCGGGGAGGGTGAAGGCAAAAGAAATATCACTCCATGTTGCTAGAAATAGACTGTGATGTATGTCCCCAAATCCCTTTGTTCAGCTCTGCCTGTTTTCTCAAAATAAGTGCCTGGGATGGGAATGAAATCTCAAGACTATAATTTGAAGCTTTTTGCTGAAAGATTACCCCCACTCTGCCCTTGGGCCACACAGCCTGGAAAAACAGAGTGGTGGTCCTCATACCCATACCCTTCGTCACTTTCAGTCACCTGTCACTATTTGTCACTGGACCATAGGGCACTGTTCCTCAGCTCTCCCAGTGATTACAAAGTATGTAATGGGTCCTATAAATGCTAACTCATTCTGTAATCCTGAACCTTCCCAAGATTCCTGGATGTTTCTGAATATTTTACAGTTCATCTTGAGTGGACCAGGAGACTGAAGAAAGTCGGCGTGGAGAGCTTTTATGGACCCTGAGGAGACAGGAATGGAGGACAGTCGTGTGTTCTTCTGGAGTCCTTTTGGTTTTATCAGGACCGTTCTATGAAAAAAGTATGACTTCCTCCAATCACCAGGGGGACTGATGGGCCAGTAGGCAACCAAGAAAGACCCCGTGTTTCCCATCTTGGTCCCTAAGGGTCAGCATGCCTACTCTGCGTCTGCTGGAGCCTCTGGTCTGACTCTGAAGGTCAGGCATCTGGACAAAGGGATGCGTTTCTCTCTAGGGACCAAAGAGCTCATCTTTGGCAAGAGGAAATATACTGTAAAGATTGATTAAGTTGAAACACTTGGAGAGAATGGGTTTTAGCCAATTTGCCTCTAGTCTAATGAAGTCATTCGATGTCAAAGACAAAGGTCTGTCCTCCAAAACACCAACATTTACAAAGACAGCTGACAACCTAGCTGGTCATACATATCCCCCATAGACCTACTGATGGTTCATACCCTCCACCATTGTGAGATCCATCGTCCATTTGTGATGCTTGGTTTTAAGACTTCTTTGGCTATTATATAGACCAACAAGCCTCCTCCCCATGATAGATTTTGTAAATGTGTCCCTTAGTTGATTTGTTTGATCTTTACTTTTACACATAGTATTTCGGACCTATAGAGATCCTGGTGGCCTCCTCTGCTTTTATTTAAGACAGTTTCCCCCACATTCAGATGAATGAATCCATCATTGAGATGAATGATCCATCTATGGCAAGGTCTGGAGACACTGGTTGTGGATGGTGATCCTACCAACATAAGGTGGGTGGAGACCAGGGACACTAATCCACACCCTCCAGTGCCCAGGTTGTCCCAACCTGTTCCTCCTCTCTCTCTCAGAGAGCCATCCAACCCTACATTTCAATACTGCCCAGGCTGAGACACCCTGATTTACTGATTTACCCTGACTTCTAAGATTTTTCTATCCTTAAAAAATTTTACCTTTACACTCATCATCTACCTGAATTCATCTTGGTACACATGGATGCGCTGAATTATACAAAGGTCATGAACTGTCTTCCTTAGGGAACCATTTATTTTTCTATGATATACCTCGCATGGTCTTCCTACTCTTATGTATGTCAAGGTTTTTCTCATCTACGTGTAAAACACAACCAAACCTGTAAATCAAGTTTGGGTATCAAGATTAGGATGGTTTCTTAAAATAAATGAACACATTCTTTATTTTTCCCTCCCTGGGCTCTGAGATAGCTCCTATCTCATGGAAATCCATTCATTGTACCCAACGTAACAGAACGTTCTTTATAACTTGCCCCGGCTCAGAACCTTCTACTAGATAAGCCTTTGATAACATTCTCTGCTTTCTACCCTGGGGTACTGGTGAGCAGTCTTTTCTATGCCTTCTAGTATCAATGCAGGGTCATCTGAGTTTCCCTACAAGAATCGAGTATTTCATCAATCTCACCAGCAAAGTGCTCTGTGTCCTATTTGCTTTTAAAATCGAAGTTGCTTGCAAATGACTACTTTTTCGCTTTAATTCTGGATTCTTGTGTTTTCTGTCATCTTAATTTACTCTTAGATAATCCAACACTTGGACTTGTTTCCTGTTCCCCATTTTCAGTTTTTATGAATCTCTTCTCTCTTGACTTATGTATTTTTTTATTTACTTTTTTTCCGACTGGATAATTTCTTTACTGATTTTAATTTTTGTATTATTTGCCTTCTGTATTTTTTGTTTGTTTTAGTGTAAGATTTTTTTGACCTCGATAATTTATTTCTTCACTGATTTTAAAGTTTCTCTCTGGAATGCCTCTAGTTTTCCCCTTTGGTTTCTAGAGGTAGCATTCATAATGCGAATATTTTTTTTTTTTTTTAAGCACCATAGAATTCAAGGTTTGATTTGTTCACTTATGAAGTGTTTAGCAATTTCTGATTTAAAGTGTCCAAGGGTAATGCTGGTTTTAAATTCAGCTTGCCATTAATGTCTAGTTTTATTACAGTAGAGTCAAAGACCATAACATTCAATTCCTCCTCCAAGTGACACATTAAATACCTCCTCATACTGAGAGTAGAAAATCAATTTTTCTAAGTGGTCCATGCTGGTGAGAACAAAGATTACCATTTACATAATGCATAACATTTAAGAGATACCTCATGCATTATTCATTAGATCAATTTACTCACGTGTCTGCCTCATTTGTGAGTTAAACACTAGGAAAACTATAAAAATACTCTCCCTCTTCCGTTCTTTGTGTTTGCTTGTTACCAAATAGCATTTTTTAATATGCTTTATATGGTGATTGTCGGCACACCAAGGATCTTGAGCAGTGTATCTGAAATGTGAATTCTACTCTTTATTATGTAGGGTTCCTTGCCTGGGTTGTTACTCTTAGAAAACTGTATGACTGTTTCTGCTTTTCTTTTCTTCTACCTGTGACCTGATAACACTGTCCATCGTTTATTCGAGAACTATACCAGATAGAGGAGGTGGGTGAGGGGTGGGTTAAGGAGGTGATGGGGATAAGGTCGGGGGGGGGTCACTTGTCATGATGAACACCAGGTGATGTTTTGAAGTCCTAATCACTATATTGTGCGCTTGAAACCAATATTATACTGTATGTTAACTAACTGGAATTTAAATCAAAACTTAAGGGGTGCCTGGGTGGCTCAGTGGGTTAAGCCTCTGCCTTTGGCTCAGGTCATGATCTCAAGGTCCCGGGATCAAGTCCCGCGTCGAGCTCTCTATTCAGCAGGGAGCCTGCTTCCTCCTCTCTCTCTCTGCCTGCCTCTCTGCCTATCTGTGATCTCTGTCCAATAAGTAAATTTAAAAGAAATATTAAAAAAAAACTTGATAAAAAATACATATATCAAATAACATGGGTCCTTCTTAAATGTGCAGTTTAGTAAATATATTTACAAAGATTATTTACCCTCAATACCAGGTTTTCTTACTCGCCTCCTTGTCCTTCCAGAAAGATCTTTCTCATTAAGTTGTGGTTTTTGATACAATGTTCACCAAGCAGATGACAATTTTTTTTTCTTTTAGTAGCAAAATCCGTAAACACCTACATGCTTGAGAATCACTTCTGATCAATTGCTAATAACAGATAAACTTGGCCAGAGGGCTTATTGGATGTATCCAGAAATCCTTATCACTGCAACCTTAGAAAGTCGTCAGTACACAGACATCTACGTTTACGGTCTTTATTTCCTTTGCTCCCCTCTGGTGATACCCATTTTTTTCTGGTGTTTCTTCACCATGGGGAATTTTTTTCACATATGTCCGTGCTTCCAAGCCAGTTTCATTTGCTCTCAGCTTGGGAGCAGACTTAGCTCTGTTTTAAAGCTTCCTACTCTACACACTTCTGCTCAAATAGTGGGAAGCCCCTGACATTTTCCACATCAATGACTCTTACAGTCTGCAGGGAAGGTGGCATGGAATGGGGTCTCTAAAAAGTCTAGTTTTTTAGCAATTTTTATTTGCTGTTAACATTTCCACAGCTCACGGCTGGAACCCTTTCGACTCAGCCCACCCTAGCAGTTCCATTTGTATCAACAAGTCTCTACTTCCATGAATTTTATTAAAAGTGCCCCTCGGATCTTTTCCAAAGTCCTTATGCTCCATGCACTAACTTTTTTCATGATGCGTCTCTCCCTGAACTGGAGTACGATGTCCCCGCCTTCACCTAGAGAAACATTTTGTCTGCTCGGCCTTGATTTCAATTCTTCTCCACCTTCACCTTGATACAAAAAGTGGGCTGACGCTTCGTCAAGGAGCAGGTGGGTTCTCATTGCTTCAGACTACCTAGTCCGAATCAGAACTGGCCTTTCAGATCTCAGCCCTGAGAGCTGGCCAAGCGAACCTGACATCACTCGTTTAATGATGTAGGGAGGAACAGAGCAGGAAACCCCTCCACGGCCCATGTCCTTGCACTGAGGAATGAATTCTCTGTGACTACTATAACCAGACTGAATTCCAGCGCCTGCCCCAGCTCCCTTTCCTGGTGTCCCCTGCTCAGTGGGACAACCCCTTCCCAGAGTGGGCCATGCCAGAGATGAGCTCATACCAGAGATGAGCCCATGCACACTTTTCCAGGCTTCTGCAAACTCTGGGCCTCTCCGTGTCCTCAAATGCTGCTCATGCAGAGTCTGATTCTCATCTGCCAACCGAACTTCACAAAGGTGTCCTCTAACCTTACTCTCCTGCCTTCAAGGCTCACCCCACCCATGAATACCACGGCCCTATGCACGCCGCCCACAGCCAAGACAAACTGGAAGAACCTCATGCCCACGCGTCTGTCACTAAACACTTCCATCATTCTTTACGTTTGCCCTTGCCCAAGAGCAAGTTCTTCCATATTGCAGGCATCCGGACCATGCCCCAAATTCATGAAACTCTATTCCTACAGCAGCTCCCTTCAAAATAAGTCTCCATGCACATGCTCCATCCAGATGACGTCCGTCACCTGGGAGCATCCAGAAGGAACAAATGGTCTCCCCAGTGAACCAGTGCCACTTAGGATACTGTGGGGACACCACCTTCCTTGTGTCTACAGATGGGAACAACCCCACACTCAGGCTGGAATGCACAACCCACTCTACAGAACTAGGGTGCCAACAGGTTCAGGTGTCCACAATTGCAAGCACGTGCTCAAGGACCTATAGGCATCCACCCTGTCAACCTAACCGTGGACTCATCCTTGACCTCCCATCTCAAGCCCTGCATGGCCATCTCAAGACATGGCTTTCAGCCATCGTGAGAAACTCAGGGCATGCGCTCACCACCACAGAACAGCTTTGCACATGGCCCAGCCCCGTGCAGGAATGTCCACTCATCTTCCCAGGGAACACTGCACATGGGGACAGAGATGCACAAGGACACAGAAACCCATTCTGCACCTGCAAGATTCTGCAGAACCCCATGTGACCTGCTCCAACTTCCAACCTGAAAACTCTCACCTCCTCCACAACACTTGCTTCCTTTGGTGATGAACTGAGTGGACCAGCATCAAATGCCCGCTGAGTCAGCGGGAATTCCAGACCCACCGACACTTCTGGGGACCTCCGAGAGCCACAGGAACCAGTCGGGCACCGGAGCATCTCCCCGACTTACCTGAGCAGAGTGGACACCTGTGGGGTGATGAGCACCACCAGTTTCCTGGTTGCACGCTGGTTCCTCAGGGACTGTCCCAGGACCAGCGCGCCCTGGCAGTAGACGTCATTGGTGGCCAGAGTCACGAACGCCTGGTCAGACACTGCGGATGTGGACAAAGACACCACAGTCACGAGCCTGGTGGAAATCAGGAGGTGGCAGGGTTGGTGGTCACCCCTTTCTGAAGCTCCACCAGCTGAATCAAGTAACTGCTCTATAGTTTACCAATGTTTATGGGAACACTTTACTGACGTCCTTCCTGCTCCCTTCCTCCCTGTCCCCCTCCCTTCCTTCTTCCCTTCCTTCTTCCTTCCTTTCTTCCTTCCATTTTTAGTAATCTCTCTGCCCAACATAGGGCTTGAACTCATGACTCTGAGATCAAGACTCTGAGCCACCCAGGCACCCCCCCACATCTTTCCCTTTGAAAACACACAAACACAAAGAGACACAAAGAGACACACAGATGCATAAGGAGCCTGTGAGTGATGCCTTATTTTTCTCTGCATTCGAGTGTAAAAAAACTCACCCCAAATACCTGAATCTGAGACACAAACAAATCAAAACATGTAAGCAACTGCCCAAGTATCTGAACTAAGATCCAGACGCCTGCCCAACTCAGAACAGAACAAAACAGCAACACAAAACTATGCCCAGTTTCACAGGGTCTCACTCGGAGGGGAGAAAATGCAAACAGGGGATCCAATTGACCGCAATTTCCAGTCTAAGCGCATCCTTGCAGTGGTGGTAGCTTTCATGGGGACTTCCAACCGGCTTAATTCCTGCTCCTCCAGGAGCGTGTTGCCGGGAGAGACAGCAGTTTAAAGAAATCCGGTGCAGGCTCCCGTGCTGTGTGCAGAAATTAAAATTCTCAGCACGCACCGCGGGGCGAGAACACACAGACCTCGCTTCTCAAAGAGCAGAGCGTCCTCCCCTCCCCGGGCCAGCAGCTCCCCAAGCAGGGCCCAAAGGACGGGCGTTCTCACTAAATATAACGTGGCAAATGCAAACTTCTGAGGCTTCCTTTTCCAGGATGGGGGGGGCCACCTCCTTGACCTTCCACATTCCACGGGGGTAAATTCCAAAATGCGCCTGTTACAGCAGGCTCCTGTCTGCCTGTTCTTGCTGCTGCTGCTGCTGCTGCTGCTGCTTTCCCAAATTAAGAAGGGTCTGTGAACTCCTGGCCTCTCCACTGTGAGTTGTGGGTTATTCTCAGAGAGTAAAGTTCCAAACTCAACTTTGCAGCTCCCCAGAGTATGTATGAATATATGTACCCGCCTGTCTATCCATCTATCCATCCATCATATCTATCATCTATCCATCCATTTATCCATCCATCTATCCTATCCATTCTTACGTCTGCCTATTTACCATTCATCCATCCATCAGTCCATCCATCCATTCATCGATCTACAATTTATCATCCATCTATCCATCCATCATGTCTATCTATCCATCCACGTATCCATCCATCCATCCACCCATCCCTGTGTCCTTCTATGTATCTATCATCCATCCATCCATCCATCCATCCATTCCTGTGTCTGTCTATGTACCTATCATCCATCCATCCATCCATCCATCTTTCCATCTATCCATCCATCCCTGTGTCTATCTGTCCATCATCCATCCATCCATCCATCTATCCATCCATCCATCCTTATGTCTATCTATCCATCTATACATCCATCCATCATCCATCCATCCATCCATCCTTACGTCTATCTATCCATCTATACATCCATCCATCTACCCATCCGTTCATCATATCTATCTGTCATCAATCTATCCATCTAACATAGCTATCTATCCATCCATCCATCCATCCATCCATCCATCATATCTCTCAATCCATCTATCCATCTTATCTACCATATATCTATCCACCTGTATCTATGAGATGTTCGAGGGGCAGGAGACACCCCGTATGGACATATCTGAGACATGGGAACAAAGACTGGGGTCCTCTAGAGACCTCAGGGTGACAAAAGAGTCCCATATCCAGAACAGACCACCCTATGTCAGGATGACTGACCAGACAAGAGGAAGGTGCAGCTGCACTAGCCCAAGGGAAAGTACTAGACAGAATATAACACAAAGAGCAAAGTCACCAAAATTGGTTAATGCATACACTGGTTTTGTTGCATTTTGGTAAGGACATAAACGTAACTGCTGTAATCAGTGCGTATTATGAGCTAAAATATGTCCCCCCTCCCTTGGCCAAACTCGTAGGAAGTCCTCAAACCCAGGACCTCAGAATATGGGTATATTTGGAGATGGGTCTTGAAAGAGATAAACTGAGGTCATTGGCATGAGTCCTGATCTACCAAGATTAGGGTCGTTACAGGAAGAGGGGACGGGAACACAGACACACACACAAAGGGATGCCCACATGAGGACATGGGGAGAACGTGGTGTCTACCCACCAAGCAGAAACACCTCAGGGGGAACCCGCCTCAGCCCCACATGGATCTCAGATTCCCAGCTTCCAGGACTGGGAGGAAAAAAATATATACTCTTTAAGGCATCCTATCTGTGGGATTTGTTACGGCAGCCCTAGGACCCTAATAAATTGGGGCATTAAACTCAGGAAGCAGACCCGGTAATGCCACACCCACACTAGAGAAAATAGCAATCACCTGGATACCCTCTCAGGCTCCATTTCTATCATTGTAACTTGGCTACATATTTCTTATGCCAACAATTTAAACTGGATCCTCCTCAAAGAAAAATAAAATTCACATCACATCTTGGTTGGATATTTCTAAAGAGAACATCGAGGTCCTTCTGAATGGAAGGTAATAGGAAGACATGAAAAGTACCCAACTAGATTATTCCTCCTCCTTTATCCTCTCAAGGATCACTAAGGAAACCGCAATCCAATTGTCGGGGTCTGTTTTGACTCAACCATGGTTGATAAATATGGGCCTCCTTCCCGGGAGAGTTATCAAACCAGACACCAGAACAATTAGATTTCCAACCATCTCACGTTTCAGACCTACTTTGTTTGAACACATCAGCTGCTTCCACGTGAGAAAGAGTCACGTGTGAGGCAGGGGGAAGCCGGGAGGTCCTGGGAGCAGAGCTGCTCCATGGTTCATGGAGGGGAGCACATCTGGGAGGGCTTTGGGGACCCCAAGTGACACATCGAGGACTAGTATTTGTCCTACAGCTTCCTGATTCAATGAGAATCCTTCAGACACATCTCCTGTGGGCCCCATCTCACATCGTGATTTGCAGGATGGACAGAGATAGTGCTAGGTCTACAGAACGCGTAAACTCTGTCCTTGATTAGGATGGAGGGATTCATGGTCCTGTCAACAGGGTGACACCAGAGCACCCTGGGAGAGCAGACCCCCTCTCTCCAGCGACCCCAACACACAAAATCACGCTCTGCGAGGAAGACGTGCCCACATGAAGGCTGGCCACCAGGGCCCACACCTGATGTTGTGAGATCCCTCAAGGAGAAGAGCCACCATTAGAGGCACAAAGACAGACCAGTGGATTTTAAGGTAACAGGATGGAAATTCATTAACAGGTCTCCAGGGACCACACGGTCTTGCTTTTAAGAAGTTACCAATGACCAAGTCTCATGGTGGCATCAAAGAACCTCCGTGACTGTCCCAGGACACAATTAGAGTCCGCTGTCCCCCAACATGGTGCCAGGGTGGGGACTCGGGGAAACACAGAACACGAGTGGCTGTACTCCAAGCAATGGTTTAAGAAAAAAAAAAAAATTCATATTTTTTCAACATGAAGTTCCACCCAAAGAATGTGGTGGCTTAGAGTTTCGTAACGAATCTGAGAGAAGGGTTCATTTTTATCCATTTCTGGTCCTTGTGCGTCTTCCACTCACTCCATTTTCTATCCACCCTCCCCCCTCCCCAAAATAACATGGCCAGCTTCCCCCTCCATCCCTGCCCTTTTACTCAAAGGTGGGTTTTGTTCCCCGAATACACACGTCAGGTCTTTGAGCACATTCCAAGGCTGATGGAGATGCGTCCAAAGGTTGCCCATTGAATGCTGCCATTATACGGACCCTTGCGGGTTTTGGGGGAAAAGTAGTTTTCATTCTGGGGACCTGCAAACGGCTCCCGGGAACAGAGAAACCGTTCTGCTTCTCCTCAGGCTAGATTCCTACAGCGGGAACCACAGGAAACCATGCCTCGGGGCCCGCCTCAACCATTTTCCTTTCTGAGGCCAGCCAGGGAGAGGGCAGTCTCGAAACTGCTCCGTGATTTTACCAAATTGCTCCTCTGAGACAAAGTTACCTGTTGTTTAAGAAAAAAGTGGGGGGGGGGGCTCATGGATGGTCAGGTGTGGTCTGGGGCAAGGTGGAGGTCTTCTTGATAAAAACAGAACATGCCTCTCTCTTACAGGTTAGGGCCACAATCCCATTATCTAATTCCTAGCCCTCTGAACTGTCCACATCGGATGTCCACAAGCCCCCTGGAAAGGCGGGTGCGTAGGACTGAGTCTGATCCTTGATGGGGGCCAGCCCTTGCTGTAAGCCCCAGCCGTGTGGCCATCCCACGACGGCTGCCTTGCTGGGGGGGTGGGGTGAGGGGCGTTATCTCAATTTTACTGGAATAACAAAGTGTGCCTGTGGTCTGAACTTGGGAAACCCCAAAGGCACTGTGTTCCTAAACTTTTAGGGACATGAGCTTCCTCTCTGTCCACCAGTAGGTCAGAAAAGCACTCAGTGAAATTTTGTGCTCCAGAAACAAGCCCATTTAAAGTCCTAGGGCTGTGTTTTACAGAAGGGAAATTCAGGAATCTGCAGGCCCCCTGACCAGGCTATAAATGGACCCCTCCCTGTGGGTGAGACTCAGCCCTTCTCCATCTGCGCCTGGCAGGGCCAGTCTCTGCAAACCCAGGGACACGCTGGGGAGGCATTGGGGAGACGAGGGGCCTGGGGGTGATTGTGCAGGCAAAGGCGGGGGGGGGGTTCTCCCCAGAGCAGATGGATCTCACAGGGACCAGTCGGAACAGGGAGGCTGGACGGAAGGTGTTTGCAGACTCACCCGGCATGGTTTAGGCACAGTGGAGCCGCCGTGCGCCTGGGCTCTCTTGGGCGTGGTGGATGAACTCTGCCGCCTGAGGCAGGGCCCAGCGGAGGCGTGGTCTCCAGGGGACCCTCGCAGATTTCCAGGCCTGCAGGCGACAGCTCAGCATTCCAGACACCCATAGCTGTACCCCAGCCCACAGCCCCCTTATCCGCCCCGGGTCAGCCGTGCGCCACTGAACGGAAGCCACACCCACGACCCCCACGCCCTGCACCTCGCCCTCCATGCTCTTGGGCAGCCTCTGCCTTACAGCCAGGCTCCCCGCGACGCCCCGTCCTCGCCCCGGAGTCCCCTGCAACCCTCTGCGCCCCGCTTGTCCTCCCTGCCCTGGGACACCCTCAGGCCCTTGCCTGCCCGGGTTTCAGAAGCGTCCCTGCTGCGCCCCCCACTTTCTCCCGGCTCTGGCTCGTCCTGGGCTCCAGCTCGGCGCCCCTCGACTTCCCGACTGCTATGGAGTCACCTACGACCCGGCTGCAACCCGCCTCTCCTCCGCGCTCCTGGGGTCCCGAGCTCATCCTGGCCCCGCGGCCCCGTCACCTCCTTTCCCGCGAGGACCCCAGTGCGCTCCCCACCCTGCACACCTCGGCCGTGGGCGCTCGGGCAGCCCTGCGCCCCCCGGGCCCCCAGCACCACCAAGCGGCCTCCACGCCCCCGCACCCCCTGCGCGCTCCCGCAGCCCCAGCCCTCGCCACGCCCACCGTCCCGCGCCTCCCTAGCGTTCCCGCACCTCCCGGGGCGCCCTCCCCAAATTGCTCTCGAGCCCCCCGCAACCCCTCGCCCCCCACACCTCCTGCGCGCTCCCGCGGCCTCTGGCCCGGTCGGCGCTGGGAGGGCTCCGCGGCCCGCGCCCCGCGATTGGCCGCTCGCCGGAAGCCCGGCCCCACCCCCGCTCGGCCTCCCGGGCGCGGGTCCCCCACCGAGAAGCCGCAACCCCAGCCCGCCTCCCCCGCGCGCCGCCTGCCGCGGGTCCCGCGGCGGGGAGAGAGCCGTACTGGGCCCGCGGCCGCCTTCCGATCCCGCGCCCCGCCCCTGCCCCCCGCGGCCCCCTCCCCGCGGAATCCGAGAGCCCGAGGTGTCGAGGTTGGGACATTTAACCTTTACCCAGCCCGTTCCAGAGTAAATGTTTGCAGTGGCCCCGTAGCCTGGGCCCAAGGCCAGCCGGCTGCGCTGGAGAGGCCACGCTGGGAAACCTACCCGCAGGGACGGCGGCGCACTGGATCGCACAGCCTCCGGGGGTGGGCGAAGGAAGGTGTCAGGCACCGGCGCACGCCGGGACGCGGGAGAGGATCGCAAGATAAATGAAGCCTTGGCGCCTCAGCAGTTGAATCCGTGCGCGCATGGGCGGAGGCGCCAGTGAGTGTGTGCGTGAGCGAGGGCGCGCGTGCGCGTGCAGGAGGGCGGCTGTGCGGGCCCGCAGGACGCCGCGAGCGGGTGGGTGCGTCCGTGTGTGGATGGACAGTTGTGTGGTTGGATGGACAGATGGATGGTTGGATGGATGGATGCATGGATGGATGGATGGATGGATGGACAGATGTGTGGTGGGATGGACAGATGGATGGATGGAGAGATGGATGGATGGATGGTTGGGTGGCTGGATAGAGTCCCTTGTTTTAAAGCATTGTTTCTTGGCATCAGCAGGACTGACATCTGAGGTTGCACCATTCTTTGAGGTGGGACGTCCTGTGCATCTTGTAGGATTGTGAGCATCACCCCTGGTCTCCACATTCAAGTGCCGGGAACACCCAGACCCCCACTTGTAACAACTGAAAATGTTTCCCGACAATTGAGCCTCATTGAGAAACTCTGTCCTTTAGCAAGAGAACCTTCTGGGTGGAAGCCAGCTGGGGGTTGAGCCAAGCAGAACCCTCTGCCCTGAGGAAAGAAACGGGGGTGTTCTCCTTTCCCTGGTCTCCCCCACAGCTTCCTTGACATATGTCTCAGAGGTCTGTGTGCGACAATAAAGACAAAAGGCAGAGGGCACCATCTGGGGTCTGCATGCTCATTGGAGTTCCTGGTAGCTGATGGACTGTGCAGAGGGCAGCCTCCCCACTCTCCACGGAGTGGGCACATCTCTCTCCAAGTAGAGCACAAGGCTCTGGCTCTTGGACACATTCACATCCTGGGCATCTGGGTGAATTATCAGGAGCAAAAGTCAGGTTACCCAAGCTCCCTGCTGGGGTCTCGCCTCTCAGGAGCTCCAGCCTTGTTGGGGTGGGCCATCCTGTTCACCGTAGGGTCCAGACTGCCTCCCTGGTCTCCACCCCCAGCTGCTGGGAGCACTTCCTCCCCAGCCTCCAAAAACAAAGACAGGACCTGAGAGAAGGAGTGGATGCCCATTCTATGAGAGCGTAGGAAGTTTGGGGTGAATGGCTCTTTCCAGCTGGCTTGGGGAAGAAACCCCATGGCTCTACTGTCCCTCCAACAACCCTTCTGTATCCTGTTACCCCCGTATGTTCTCCGGAAGGCGGAGGTTCTAGCAGCTCTCGGCAGAACAGGAAACAATGGCAGGTGCATGGTGGGGTGGGGTGGGGGTCCCGTGATGCACGCTCAAGCAACACGCTCTGTTCTGATTGATGGGCGAGGTAGAGGTGTGGCAGGAGAAGGTGGAGAAAGATGCATGGCAGCCGGAGGGAATCGGGGGAAACTGCAGAGATGTTCAAACAGAAGGTTTCAGACGTCCCAGCAGCTGCCTCGTGTCCCAACACACACTTCAATCATGACCCCACCCCTGCCCCACATACCCGCCTGCCCTGTGGGATCCTTACTACTCAGAATTTGTGTTCCGAAACCAGGGCAGAAGGCAGTAAGCCGCAGGCGAGCCTCCCCAGTCCCCGGCCACAGCCTTGGTCCAGGATAAAACTTTTCTTTCTTTCTTTCTTTCTTTCTTTCTTTCTTTTATTTTATTTTATTTTTTTTTAAAGATTTTATTTATTTATTCGACAGAGAGAGATCACAAGTAGGCAGAGAGGCAGGCAGAGAGAGAGAGGAGGAAGCAGGCTCCCTGCCAAGCAGAGAGCCCAATGTGGGACTCGATCCCAGGACCCTGAGATCATGACCCGAGCCGAAGGCAGCGGCCCAACCCACTGAGCCACCCAGACGATAATAACCATCTGTTGGGATAGATTTCAAACCCAGAAACTACGAAAAAGACACCAACTTTTCTTTTGATTTGGTTGCGCAACACACTTTTTTTTTTTGGTGACCAAAGCCCGATGAATTAATCTGAAGAGGACAAGCAAGAGATGGAGAGAGAGTATTTGCCATTATAAACAGGATATCCTGATTGCAACAATGTATCCACATTGTACCCGCTTGTAAACGTGGTGCATGAAGAGCTACAGTTGCAAACCACTTGATACAAGAAATAGACAAAATGTTTGTCGGTTAGGCTACTGGTTTACTTTCAGTCCCTCCTTTGCTGCGACTCAACATCATCCGTGGAAGAAAGACCTGCTGAAGTTGAAGATGAACCCGTGGAGGGACACCTGGCTGGCTCAGTTGGGGGAGCTCGTGGCTCTTAATCTCAGGGTGGGGAGTTCGAGTCTCACGCTAGGTGCGGAGATTACTTAGAACGAGCTAAATACCTAAGATGAAGCCGTGCATTTTTTTTTTTTTTTTTTTTTTTTTTTTTTTTTTTTTTTTTTGCTTTGTAGCGTTGTGATAACTGGGAGAGAAGGAGCTGGGATTCTCCTCCAGAATTCACGCAACCTGATCTGATCGATTTGGGTGAGGGATGCTGTGGAACATCGTGGGTCTAACAGGACTCAGAAGTTGACTGGTGGCTTCTGCAAGGAAATCTCTATCCTTAAAAGAAGGAAACGAAAGGAAATGCTCTTAATTAGGGCCCTGAATATTAATGGACGAAGCTGTGATGGCTGGTGCTACAGCAGCCATCTGTGGCCATGAGTAAATCTAGCTAATGCCTTGCAACAGTGAGGTCCAAAACCAGCGAAGCTGGACGCTTGGAGGAAATTATGGAACTCTCAAATCACTACACCACAGAGGCTCAAACCTCAGTAGGTCTTGTGAGGTGATATTTTCTTTATGGACTGACCCATTTTGAGATGGGCTTTCAGTGACTTCAAGGTCCTGTCTCGTACAACCTAGCAGAAGTTCTCAAACGCTCTGGCCATAAGACTCCTCAAGACTCCTAAAAATGATAGAGGAACCCCAAGACATTTGTTTACGTTGGTTATCGACATCTATATTTTCCATCTTAGAAATAGTAGCTGAAAATTTTTAGATGTTTCTTTACTTAATACATTGAAGATAATTACAAGACGCCCATTATGCTTTACCCAAATCACACATTTTTAGTGGAAAAATAAATATATCTTCCTGAACAAAAATTGGGGAGCGGGAAAGAGCGGCCTTATTTTCCACATTTGCATATTTCTTCAATACCTGGCTTTGTAAATAAAGAAGATGGCTTTCTCATTTTTGCTTACACGTTGTTGTACCAAGGTCTTCCAAATATGGGCATATTACAGTTTCTAATATTTCAATATATCATGTATTTTTAATTTTTTAAAAAAGATTTTATGTATTTATTTGACAGAGTGAGAGAGAGCACAAGCAGGGGGAACAGCAGAGGGAGAGGGAGAAGCAGACTCCCCGCTGAGCAGGGAGCCCGATGCGGGACTCGATCCCAGAACCCTGAGATCATGACCTGAGTTGAAGGCAGACGCCTAACTGACGGAGCTACTTAGGCGTCCCTATCATGGATATTTTTAAAACCCTACATCTGTTTATGGGTTTAAGCCCGTGCCCCCTGCTAGGGTGTGGGCAGGCAGTTTGGGCAGAATGAAACACATTCATTCATTCATTTTAGCATGGGTGCAACTAAGAAATACCTACTGACTTCCTCCTATGTGTCACTGTGGCAAGCACTGGGGACACACCCCTTATCTTTGCAGGCTTTACTTTCCACTATGGGGGGAAAGCCAGACAAGACGGTAAAAGCATCTTCTCAGCATGCCGGACGTGGATATGAGCTGTCAACCCAAGGTTTGAGCCGGAGCGAGGGAGACGGTGTGCCCATGCTGGAGGGAACGGCCGGGATTACAGTGGTTCCATCTCCCTGCTCCCTCTTTGGTCTCCAGTTAAAGGTGACAGTGTTGGGTTTTGCCCGCAGCCCCCGACCAGCCCATTTCACTGCCCTCTGTGGGTAAATGTCCTGTTCTTTGTCGGGTGCTTTCAGTCGAAGGAATGTCCAGACACCGTCTGTCCTTCGGTGGACTGTTTCTGCATCCTGAGCTATCCATAGAGCAGGACTCTGATGCATATGGATTTGGGTCAAGGTCCATGGTGTGGACAGGGATGGGGGAAGTCAACTCGGACCCCCCCCCCCCACCAAGAGCATTGACCTTAGGAACCGCAAGAGCAGCCCGTGTGATGCAGGACAAGCAGGACAAGCAAATCCATCCTTCTGTGTCTGACCTTCAGGTGAGTGTTCATGCAACAGGACGGGCTCCCCTCCCTCAATCTCCCCCTCAACCCCAGGCATCTTCTGTGTCTTCATCACAAGATCTCACAACAGGTCCGTCAACAAACACAGGCTCTTGTCGGTGTGTTTTGTGCACAAAGCCTGAGCAGGGCGTAGGGAAGGACATCACGGAGAAGAGACACCAAGACTAACTTTCGTGTTTAAAAACGGCGATGGTGCTTATCCAAATAATTCCGAGATTCCCAGGGGATGCCTCGCACGTTGGGTGGGGCACGGGGGGCTGTGCTCTTCGACGAGCGGTGGAGGCTGGCACATGGGGACCCCGAACATTCAAGCCACCCACAAACTCATGAGGCTCAGCGGATAACCAAGCACTTTAATACACCTTTAAACACACCTGCCGAATTCCGGGCTTGGCACATGAACCCCACAGGGCGCGTGGTGGGTTCTGTAAGACCGCGCACTTTCCCCGTCCCCCGCCCCTCTTCATGAGATTGCTACTGACCGTTTACTACCAATGACATCCAGTGTCGTGTGCTCTTGTGTAAAATCGAATTTAACAGTTTATTTTTCACACAGTTCCTAGTGCTATTATCATGTAAGTACTGGGGTTCATATATTATTTGCATTCTGTATTTATATATATAATATAATATAATATAACAACATAATAACAATATATTACATAATATAACAGTATATAATAATATATACGTAATATATTGTTGTCTACATATTACATATCCTGTATATCATATTAATTTATTTTTAAACAGTAGATGTTATTTATTTATAATATATAGTTACATATAAATGTATAATTTATGTAGACTATGATATGTATGTAAATACATATCACGGTTATATTATTATATAGTATATAAATAATATATGTATATATAAATATATAATACAAACTTATTATAAATACATAGATACTAAACTAGATACATAGATACAAAACTAAATACATAGATGTAACATATATAAATATCAGCTTATATCCTATAAATGTATCTATATGAATCTATTAACATATAAATATATAGATATCTATATAAATCAATATCTATATATATTTCTATATAAATCAATATGTAGATCAATATAGGTCAATATATTTATCTATATAAATGTCTCTATAAATATATACATATCTATAGTAATATAGATATATATTTTATTGTATTTATATATAAATATAGAGATAATATACATTTACAAATATAATTTATAATTATTATAATTATACAAATGTGCATATACAATTGTACATATAATTTGTAAATAAGATTTGTAAATAAGATATATACACAAATATATAAATATGTAAAATGTAGGTATATTTATATATTTTTATTTATAAATATATTCTATAAATATATATTTACATATTTACAGACATATATATTTATATATAACATATAACAAATTATATAATATGTATAAAATATATAATTAATCGTATATTTAATTTATTACTTATTTTAATTTTAATTTCATATATTATTAAATGATATTTAATGAATATTATTATATTTATTTAATATTAACTATTAAATGAAAATAAGTAACTTATAAGACGATTATAATTATCTTGATACACAATGTATGTCTTTTTCCCTTTACCCAAATGCATTCCACTCACAAGACAACACAGCAGCCGTCGTCAGCTAATCTGCCTGATGTCCATTTGAAATTCTGCACCCCAACTTCTGCCCTCAGCCCCAAGGTCGTGTGTGCAAGGGAAGTACAAGCCAGACACGAAGTGCACGGCCCTGCAGCCCGCCATACGCCTTCCACCCACGACAGAGCTCTGCACTCTTTCAGGAGTCTGAAGGAGCAGCGTAATTAATACACCACCCTCCGAGCAGGCTGGGGATGGAAAACCAATGACCACCTGCACCCAAATGCCTCACACAGCTGTCGAATCTCTCACTTCACCGTCCACAGAGAAGCTGACCACACTATGCTTTGCACCAGTGAGGCTGAGGACATGGGACAGGTATCATGTTTGCACAGTGTTCTTGATAGATGTATGTCGGGCACACCCTGAGACAGAACCCACACATAGTGGGTCTTCAGCATCAGCATCAATGCGCTTGCATTCAAGGGCGGTCGCTGGTCCCCGTCACAATCCCTAAAGAAAAGTCCTTCACGGTGTCGGGAGGAGAAAATTCTTCCTGTACCTTTCATGGTCCTCCAGCTGGCTTAGGAATTAAATCAACATGAGACAGATTCGCAAGAGAGCAATAACCAAAAATCCCACAGAGTTTTATTAAGTGTGCATGGAGACCCAACATTGAAATTTGAGACCAAGGGAGGCAGTTTTTCTGCGTTTTCCATGAAGAAACAATATATGGACAGCATGAAAACAAAACAAGCTTTTGGGAGCTAGAATGAGTCAGGAATTCTGAGCAGAATTTGGGCTGAGGCAGAGGAGAAAAATAAAATATTTATTTACACAGCTTTCTCATCTCTAAAGCCCCAGTTTCTGGTGGTCAGGATGTCTTTTTACGTCTTAGTACAGAGAGGGTATTCTGTATATGGGAGATCTATTTCCTGTTCTCAGGGGGACAGAGGAGGGTCTGAGTGTCCTTGTCTTGGCTGTGTCTCTAGTAACTTCTATTTAAATAATGTGTTTTAAATATATACATCACATCTTCTTTATTTTTTTAAATATATTTCATGTTTATTTGACAGACAGAGATCATAAGTAGGCAGAGAGGCAGGCAGAGAGAGAGGAGGAAGCAGGCTCACCGCCGAGCAGGGAGCCCAATGCGGGCTCGATCCTAGGACCCTGAGATCATGACCTGAGCCAAAGGCTGCGGCTTAACCCACTGAGCCACCCAGGGCCCCTCGCATCTAAAGAACAATGAGAAAAACATACAAACAGAGGAACCCGCTTAAATACTCAGAACACAACAACGGTTACCGTGGGGAGGGGGATGAATGAAATAGGAGATGTGCCTAAAGGAGAACACCTGTTGTGGGGAACCTTGGATGATGTATGGAATTGTCGAATAACTATATGGTACACCTGAAACAAATGCAACCATGTATGGTAATTATGCTATGCTAGAATTTAAAAAAAAAAGTTTATAAAGATAAAATAATCTATATGCCAAAGTGGTGCATCTTGGGGTGACCTGCCCTTGGCCCCCTATAAAAGGGCAGAAAGGACATGGAAAATCATGCATTGGGATTGGAAGATGCTGGGGACTGGGGCCACGAAACCCACCAAAGGGATTCAGGTATTTTCAAGGAACCACCCACATTTGGTGCCAAGGTGAAGGCTATGGGGTGTGGAAGCGTTGTGTATAAGAGAGTGTGCCCCGAAACCCAGACACTCCAGAAAAACTGTGTTTAACAGAGAAAGCAGGTCCCTTGTGAAAAGTTCGCCTTGGGTCTGCACTCCTGTCCTTGAAAATGTCACAAGAGGAACTGGGGTCAGAATATAGATATATGTTTTTCCTAAAACTTTCCAAAACTAGGATGCCACTGCTAGCTCCTGAGCAAAAAGAACTGAATAACTTTTTTTTTTTAAATAATACTAAAGTCCCCAATTTTCACAGGTTATTAATCTCTTCCAATGGTTTGTTTGATGGTGTTTCTGGGTATTTTTAAAATTTATTATTATTATTATTTGGTATGATTCTGAGTACCTGACTAGGATTTATACAAACAAACCAACAAACAAAAATCAAGGCCCAACTGAATGGAGATTCACATGTACCAGAAAATTAATGGTGTGAATGGAAATTCCCATCTTCAATCGTACCTAAAGCTGCTTTTCTAAGAACCCCAAGGATGCCAACAGGAAATGAGTAAATTCAATAAGCAAACACAATGTCCGTAAATCCTTGCTCCAGATAGACGTCCCGCAGCTACGGACGCTGTGTCCTTGAAACTGGGGACAAATGCATGCGACCCGGTGATGACTCACAAGGAAGAAATTCAAGAAAATGATGAATGTGGTCACATACAAGCTCGGATTCTCTGGAACAAGAAGCAACCTGATCTACACTGCATTATCTGATAGAAAACACAATCATGCTGTGCAGACGTCCCCTGTTAAGAGGTCTCCAAAACGGACCAGCTTCACTGCAGTCAGGAAAAAACAAAAAAACAAAAAACGCAATTGGAAGTGGGATTCCATATCGCTATCACGCATCTCAAAACGTCAGGGCGCACGTGAAGCCATCAGCAGACAACATCCATATGTATATACAATTATAGATAATGTGCCTGTGTTTATGTAGGGGTTTTCTGCCTTTTTATTTCGTACAGTATTTTATGTGTCTGTATATCGATACATTGTATATTTGTTGTATACCGCGTATATGTAATTCTTACACGTCATGAATCACCGCAGGATGTTGCACTTTTAGTGAATGTATCACGGAAAGTAGAAGGAGCATCTTTGCAAAGACAGCGCCAACATCGTCCGTGCATGGGGGTGCCCCCACGCTCCAGGCAAAATGCTTGCAGGGAAATCAGAAAATGGATGTTTTGTTTCTTTGTTTTTGTTTTCCAGCTTGAGGGTTTCAGAGCCTCGACGTAGAGCCTTCTGTTAAGGGTCAGGGGGGCACCGTGATGGGAGGGTCAGGTGTGCACTAGGAGGATGTGACTGGCTGACATGGCCTCGGGAGGTCCACCGTCCCGGTAGCTCACACCTCCCTCCCCTGCACACAGTGAACTCTTTCTCTCCTGGTGGGGAGGACAGTGAAGGTGCCGTGTCTCAAGGACCTTGTGGCCTTCATCCTGGAAGCTGGTGCCCTTTTATGGGTGGGGAATGAGGACCCACCGGAGAAGGGTCCCTCCATCAGGACAACCCGGAGGGGACGCAGCAGCTCCTTCCCCAAACCCACATCCACTCCTGATGCTGGTCCTGCTGACTGGTGCTGAGCTTGGGGACACGGGAGGGTCCTGCTGCCCCAGAAACCGAG
This sequence comes from Neogale vison, assembly GCF_020171115.1. Classification (NCBI taxonomy): domain Eukaryota; kingdom Metazoa; phylum Chordata; class Mammalia; order Carnivora; family Mustelidae; genus Neogale; species Neogale vison. The sequence continues at coordinate 130,208,319 of NC_058105.1, forward strand.
GGGGCACGCCATTGGCCCAGAGCTGTCACATGACCCTAAGGTCCTGCAAAGGTTGCTGGGAAGTGTAGTTCGTCTGGGAAGGCTTGCACCTAGCTACAGCCCTAAGAAGGATTCTGCAAACAAAGCAAAGTTGTGTTTTTTTTTTTGGGGGGGGGGGAGGGACCTGCATTCTCGAACACTCTGTGTTTTGAGCTAGTATCGGCAGTTTTGACTTCCTGATGGCAACTTTTCACCTGAGTCTAAGAGATATCCTAAATGTTGCAATAAGCCTAATTGTACTAATATTAACCAAAAAGGCTTATTTGTATCTTTTCCCCCTCATTGCACCTGAAGCCCTCACGATGCACCAGGCCCGACCGGAAATGCTTGTCACGCATCAGCTCATGGACCGCTTGGGGGACGCGGAGCCCACCAGGATGCCTGTTCTCCAGGTGGCGCAACTGGACGTCCAGAGAGGTCGTTGAACCTGCTTCAGGTTGCACAGCTCCAAACGCAGGAGGCAGCCCGTGAACTCGTGAACGGAACCTCAGCGTCCAGAAAGGAATGCCGACCAGTCTCAAGGCTACGTCCCTCAGAAAGCTCCACGAGTCCCCCGTCCTTTCCTGTAAATTGGGGACCCACGTACCCGGCATGTAAGTCACGGGCTCACAAATGTCTTCGGGCGGCTCGGACAAGTTCTGCAAACACAGTGGCTATGACCACAGGCTTGGAGTCTCTCTGTCTCTCAGTCCTGGAGACAAGAAGCCCGGGGTGCGGGCAGAGCAGGGATGCACTCCGGCAGAAGATGGTAGGGGACGGTCTCCTCCAGTCCCCTGCCCAGCTTCCGGCCGGTCCTCGGCTGGTGGCAGCTCCACTGTGAGCTCTGCAGCATATTCTCCCCGCGTGTGTGTCTCCGTCCACGTCTCCCTTCTGGAGCAGACACACTAGCCCCACGGGGCGAGGGCCCACCGTCCTCCGGGATGGCCTGAGCTGGTGACTTCTGCAGAATCTCCTTCCAAATAAGGTCGCATTCTGAGCCGCTGCAGGCTACCACTCCAACATGTTAACTCAGACGTGCGTACGTGTGTGTGTGTGTGTGTGTGTGTGTGCGAGATTTTGTCTTCCCACTTAACAAGCCACACAGCAAGGGCTGGGACCACGCCTCCCCCCCCCTCTGTCCCTGGAAAGCCGTGTATGGGGCCACGGATACTCAGCTGGGGAGGAGGGAGCAGAAGTGCTTTCTAAGTGCTTGCAGGAAAATGGAAATAAAAGCACAGATCCCGTAGTGGTCACCATCCTCTTGCCCTGCCTGAAATTTGATTCCGGGCTTTGCTCCGTTCCACCCTGGCCCCCGAGGCACACTCGAGTGCCCAGGAGGAGCAGCGGCGAGCTGCTTGTTATAATAGGGTCCAGACTATCTGTTCCCCCCTTCACAGGCATGCAGAGTGGACCTTATGGTCATTTGTCTCCTCTTTCTAGCAGGGAAGCGTGTCTTCCTGGTGGCCTGGGGGGATCTTTAAGGGCATATGCTCCCCGCTTGGAACTAATCTGACAGTCTGGGTCAGTCATACCTCAGTCATCCATCCATCCATCCATCCATCCATCCATCAATCAAATGCTTCTGCTATAGCAGCCCTACCCTTCCCCCTGCAAAAGGCAGGCCTCCAAGGGCTGATGATGCCAACATGCTTATTCTAACTGGGTTGAACATTAACCCATTTCTGCTTCTCACTTGGGTGGTTTTCTTTTCATTCTTTAAAGTTTTCATTTGTTTATTGGAGACCGAGAGAGCACAAGCAAGGGGAGAAGCAGGCTGTGGGAGACAAAGCAGCAGGCTTCCCACTGAGCAGGGACTGGATTCCAGGACCCTGGGAACATGACCCGAGCCAAAGGCAGACGCTTCACCCACATGCCCTACACCTGGGAGATTTTCATCCCCCAATCCCGTAACTACATTCACGTGTCACATCCGTCCTATTCCAAATGGCGCTGACGACTGCGCGTCTTCCTCGGGAAGGCCACAGGGGCCCATCCCCTCCCCAAACACCTGCCGTGACCCTCGGAACAGAGCAGACGCCGCAGCGGACGCAAACACACCCCCTAACGGACACCCAACCCCGCTCAGGATCGCCCTGATGCGATGCCTGCTAAGCTGCGTAGACAGCTTTGTGAGTCGGGACCTGCCCTGTGCTGTCCTGTCCCCTCTTTGCGGGCGGGGGTTACCGAGAGCAACAACACAGCAAGCCAACCGGGGTATTTTTTTTTTTTCTTTTACGTTTATTTAGAGTGACGAAAATTTATGTATGACAGGTACAGAAAAAAAAAAAACTGATGGATGTACGTCCTTATAAATGCTTCCATGGCGTGTCAGTCTGATTGCAAAGGTGCAAACGTGTGTGTCTGTGCACGCCCACACGCATTCACACACGCCTTCCACCCCCGTCACGAGAAACCCAGCACCGAAACTCACATCCAGGAAACCTCGTGCGCGCAAGGACATTCCCGTCCCAGGAGGAATGCCGGGCGGCCGCCTTGAAACGGCTCCAATCACCCACAAATCCCGGACGCAGGACCCCACAATCGAGATTCTTGGCTGCAAATCCCTTTGGGTTTCTGGAACGCTCTCTTTAGGGCTTTCTGCGTTCGGCACCCCTAGGTTCATAAGCCTGCATATTTAGGACTTTTCTGGGCCCTCTCCACGAGTTGCAGAGGGCATTAATTGTTTTTATTCTGATATTTAGGGCAAAGCCCAAAAGTGCTCTAAGCATGTACCTAAGTCGAAGGAACCTATACCCATAAGCCCCAACTGTCCTTTTTCCTTTCCCCCCAAATGTTAGTAAAATAGAAACAAACAGAGAGTCTGCATTTCAGATGCTTAGACGTTTAAGGTTTCCTATTATGGGTCTTTAAAAAAAAAAAAAGCATACACTAAGAAAAAGGATGGCGTCGCACAAAGGACAGAAACCTACAGGGCATCGGATGGAAACTGATATGAGAGGACAGTCAAGAGACACACATTGCGATCGCTGTCCCCCGTTTTCCCAGAAATCCCAAAACCTTAAGATTTCACAGGAAAAGGAAAAGCATCCTGAGGCCGCTTCCCCCACCCCTGCCCCCGCCTCCCGCCCCCGAGATGGCTTGCACTCCAGCAACTGTGCATGCACAATCCCGAAAGCCAGCCTCGGCGCGTGCAGGTCACGGGCAGGGCAGGGAGGGCTGGTCAAAGCCGTCCCCAGGGGTAACAATCCCGCATCCCACAAGAGCCAAACCGGCGGGCACTGGAGGGCACTGGCCCTTGGATGGAGACTCAGCCTGGGCCAAGCTTCCCCCCAGAGCTTCCTGGAAACCATCCGCCACCCCCAGTGGTGTTCCCGATACCCCCGGAGAAGACAGCACCCGTGTCCTGGGACCCCGCACTGTGCTTCAGGGAGACACGCAGGCCGAGGTAGCGCAGGGAACCCAAGCCAGAGTCGGCATCTGTCCACGTGCGCGATCGAACCATCAGAGGAAGGAAGAATCGTTGTTCGACCCGGGGAGGAACCCAGTCAAGCTCAGGAATGCACCGCGTCCCGCAGACTGGGGATGCTTTCGGGGCCAAACTGAAGCCACGTCAGGGCGGCGGGTGAGGTCAATGACGAAAGGAAGCGTCCCAGGAATGGCCCACGGCATTCCCGTCTACACTGAGCGTCTCCCCAAGCGACCGCTGGATCTCCAAACCCTCACACGTGTGCTGGTTCTGGAAGGGAAGACGGGGAACAGCATGTCATACCGAGGGTGAACTGACTCACTATGTCTTCTGGGGTCACAGCTAATTTTTGCACAAACCCCCCCTTTATGGATGTGGCTCCATTAACCTTCAGAACCTCGGAAGCCGGAGCCTTTATGACTTGCAGTCGAGCAAATAAATCCAAAGCGTCACGCTCAAACAGTCCACCTGTCGCCCTGTATGTGGCCCCAGAAGTGTGTCCCCAGAAGGTGTGGCAGCTTCAAAGGGGGGGGGCTGTTGCACATGTCCAGTTGCACAGGTTGTGCACTGCAACGCATCCCCCTCCAACTTAGCCAAGACAGAATGTCACAAGTCCTTCTGCCGAGCGGGGACCTCCCGGACCCAACCTTACAGCTGGGCAAAGCCGGTGTGAGGGGGTAGAGCCAAGCTCTCTGTAACGCTGAGACCCTCCCCCACAGCCACGTCTCGGACGAAAGCCGAGATGGAACCACCGTGGTCATACGTGCTAGACGGTTTGCAGGCCTGGCAGCCGGCACGACCAGGTAGCCCCAGCCTGAGTCCTGCCCATCGTCAGAGGGTCCCCTCGTCCCGTGACAGGAGGTGTCCCTGCCTGGGGTCTAAGGACCCTAGTTTTACAGATGGGCAGACAAACGTGCTGTCCATGGCACCCAGGGACGTCAGCCCTGAAGAAGAGGGAGTGGAGGGGGCGTCCGAGGGCTCAGCTGGTGAACCCTCAGGCCATCATCTCAAGGTCCGGGGACTGAGTCCCACATGGCACGGGGCTCCTTGCTCGGCGAAGAAACTGCTTCTCCCTCGCCCCCTGCACGTCCCCTGGCTCCTGCTGGCTCTCTCTTCTCTCTCAAATAAATATATAAACTCTTAAAAAAATAAATAAATAAAAGAGTCACTGAAGAACAGTTAGGATGTTTCTCTAGTCTCCAAAGAAGCAAAGAGAGCGTCCAGCCGGGGAAAAAACAAAACAAAATAAAACAACAAGAAAAAACAAACAAAAAAGGGCACCGCCTCAGATACACAGGGAGACCATGATCCGTACTGAAAAACAACACAAAACAAACAAACAAACCAAACAAACAAACAAAAACAAAAACAAAACAACAACAAAAAAGACAAAAACCTTCTAGCTGCAAAAAAAAAAAAAAAAAACCCAATTCAGGTCTACACTGATGGGTTCCAAAATGCCCACGTATCCGTGTGGCAGGAGGAACCCAAAGTCACGCCATGTGTCTGTGATGATCCACGAATGCCCAGACATCTGAGGGGTTTTTCAGAGGCTCAGTTTCCCCCCAGGCTTTTTGGGGGTGGGGAGTAGGGTGGGGTGTAGCGGGGTGGGTGTGGTGTAGACCCGAGCTCCCCAGTGTCTGGATTTGGTCAGTACTGCCCGTCCACCAGCAGAGGGAGGCCCCGGGCAGGTTTTGGGATTTTTGCAAGCCTCCCTCAAACACCCTTCCGCAGGCTTCCGTAGGGACACAAAGGAGACGGGGTGAGTGTACCCCACACACCCCAGATGGAGTCCTTCCAGGCTGCCTGCTGTGGGGACCACATGTCAACACTCCCTCAGCTCGCGTCTGTCCCCTACAGCCCCCTCTCTGTCCCTACAAACAGGTCCTGAGCCCAACACCTGCCACCTTCGCCCCCTAAGGAGGTGCGATTCTCCAAACCTAGGATCCTGGATTCCCCACCCCTAAAAAAAAAAATCCAGAACTAGGAAGCCACAGTGGGCCCCCCCCCCATCTCCCAGGAGGGAAAATTCGCAGGAATTCAACAGAAAGCCTTCCTAAGTCTATCCGTCCTTACTTTAGTTTTTGGAGAGAAAGACAAACACCGCAGGTTCCTTAGGATCGACAGAAGCGGTGTCAGCCCACCTGAGGGCAACCCCAATAGCATGTCAGTCTACGCGACTGACTGGCAGAAACACCCACTCTTGCCGAACCCAAAGCTGCTTACGAATAATAATAATAATAATAAAAGGAAAAGCATTCCCCCCTTGAAGACCCAACTTCACACCCCATCCTTAGGCGACGTTCCTCTTTGGGGCGAGCCCAGAAAGAACCCCGCCCAGCGAGAGGCTCCAGGAGGTGTCTGCGCAGAGCCCCAAACTTGCCGTTTGTCCGCAAACAGTTCCTCACGCGGTTGCGCTGGCAGTAACCGGCCGCGGCACCCACCAGCGTGACCACCAGCACGGACACGACGGGAGACACGATTTTCGCGACCGTGTTGCCTGCGGGATGGAGACACCAAAGAGGGACTCAGGAAACGCATGGCCGGCGAGGGGGGGCGAGTGTTGCAAATTATCCCATCATCTCAGCTTGGGGTCTTCCCAACCTTAAATGCACGGAGTGCGGGGGTAGGGGAGAGGGGGATGTACGTATAAAAATAAAGACAAAGAGGGGCGCCTGGGGGGCTCAGGGGGTTAAAGCCTCTGCCTTTGGCTCCGGTCGTGGCCCCAGGGTCTTGGGATCGAGTCCCGCATGGGGCTCTCTGCTCAGTGGGGAGCCTGCTTCTCCCCTGTCTCTCTGTGTCCTTGGGATCTCTGTCTGTCAAATAGAAAAATAAAATCTTAAAAAAACAAAAATAAAAATAAAGACCAAGAAAGAACAAGAAGTCCCGAGGAAAGGAATCTGCTTTCACCCCATTGGGAGATCATGGACGGCGTCTTTTCCCCCTTCCGGACGTTCAAGTCAGAGCATTGAAAATAAGGGTCATACGATTGCTTTTTTGGTGGATTTGTTGAATGGGTGCAGTTGTACCTTTTTTTTTGAAGTACAATGCTTTATACTTTTGCAAAAAAAAAAAAAAATACAAAATAAATATTCAACACACACGTGGCCTGATAGAGGGGCCTTCCAAGCTCTCCACAGAGGCACGCACCAAACCTGACACCTCGGAGACAGGCTTACAGCCTGCAGATGGGTCTTTCTGCCCCGGGACCTGGCCCGACAAAAGCCCACGCTTCTGAGAAAGAGGAAATCACTGCTTCCCTTGGCGAGAGTGACCTGTGTTGTGTGTCAGAGTGGGTCAAGCAGCTGGTGTGCTGTTGGGCTGCATACGGGACGCCATCGGACCTTGGCTTGGACACTGCCACCTGCAGGAAGGACAGCTTGCCCCCTCCCCACCCCAGGCTGGCATTGGTCGGTCTGTCTGGACACACAACCCCAAACATCCCATTAAACTGCCTGTGCGCCGCCTTGATTTCTGTCTTGGGCTTTGCCCCTCCAGAGCCCCAGCTTGGGTGCGAGAGAACAGAAGGGAGGGATGTCCTCCCAATACCAACGCAGCCAGGCAGCAAGGAGCTACCCCGAGGCCGTGCACGCGCACCGGGGCGCGGGGGCTGGAAAGCGCGTCCATGCGTCCTTCTCCCCGAGGATCTGTGACGCACAGAATCCCGGCGTGGGGCCGGGGGGTCGCATTCAGCCTCAACGGGAACCCTGGATGGCTAAGAGGCTGCATTCTGGAAGCAAGGTGTGACCACCGTGGGCCTTCTGGCCTCCACCCGTGCCTTGTCTGACCTGCTCTGGGGTGGGCGGTGCATTTCTAGGGTGCTTCCTGAGGGCGGAATGTCCACACCAACGGCCCATTCCCCTTCTTGGCTTCCTGTTTGTGCGTTTTCTCAAAGTCCCGGGAGCCCTGGGTAGCACTTGGACAAGGTCCACGAATTCCATCCTGCACTCAGAGCCTTGAGGCATCCTCTGGCCGGAAACCCTCCTTCCTCCTTCTCCAAGCCCCCAGGGAACTGAGCCGCCCAGAGAGGCAGACCGCGTTGCTCAGGACTTTCCCAACCGAAGAGCCACTGGTCCATGAAAACCCCCGTGGGCCCGCCCAGAGCATGTTTTTCTTAAACACGGGGCTGCACGGAGCCATTACCCTGTGGGTTCCCGTAGGTCGAGTATCCGTCTCCGCCTGTAAAGGGGAAGGCACACGGTCATGGGTTTGCCCAGCAGAGTTTCCACCGCCCGGCGCCGCGGCAAGGCTGGGCAGGCAGCTAGAAGCAGCGGGAAGCGCCGCGGATGAACGCGGATCTCCGAGTGCCTGCGGGGAGCTTACCTTCTCCCGGAGGAGGGGGCGGACACAGCCACGGGAGGGGTTGTCCGAGGGGCTACATACATGGTGAGCAGTGCCAGGGGGCAAGGGAGGGACAAGGCAATGCATTTTTCACTCCCGGGGGGCACGGGATAGTCTCACACGTTTGCGGGCGCACGTGCGCGCAGCCACAGTCATGCTCGTGCGCGCGTGAACGGGTACATCCACGCGCGCCCCTCCACCCACGCGCACGAGCACGCACTCACATTCATGTTTGTGCACACCTGAACAGGCGCGTACACGCACACCTCCACCCACGCGCGCCCCTCCACCCACGCGCGCCCCTCCACCCACGCGCGCCCCTCCACCCACGCGCACCAGCATGCACTCACATTCATGCTTGTGCACACATGGAATCATAACGTGTATGCACACCATCACTCATGCACACGGCACTACCCGTGCGGATACCTCCACCCCCCGGGGCGCGCATACCTCCACGCAGGCAGACCACATGCGAACACACCTGCAGGCACACACAAGCCCCACATACACACACATATGCGCACATCCACCTGCACACGCACACAGACACACAAACATGTACATGCACATCCCTATGCACAGACGCACACAGACACACACATGTGCACATGAGGAACACATGCCCGTGTGCATTAGCAAGTAGACACGTGTGCGCAGCCACATGCACGGGAAGGTATACACACGCACGGACAGACGTATGCACACAGTCGCCCATGAATGTCTGCCCGGCACGCACCTATTTGCACGCACACAGACGCATTGGCACACATGTTTGTGCAGAGGGGAGCACGAATGCACGCGTGCACACACACACATATTTCAGTTGCAAGCAGGGGTTACTTACTTCCCAGCAAGAAAGTAAGGTTTCACAGCATGCAAAGGTGTGGACGCGAACCAGACCCAGCGGGTCCGTTCATTTCCACGCTGGAGACAATAGCAGAAGCTTCCCGCCCGCGCCCAGACGGGGTGTTAGTTCTCCCCAAGGACAGTTTCTCCGCACACAGCTCGTAAGAAATAATTCCTTTACCATAATTATTTCCGTAAGATTTGGGTCTAGAGCGCCCTCCTCCTGCAGGACAGAAAGAGCACGTGAAACAGAAGAGAACCCTCCAGAACATTGGGCGACACCACTCAGAAAACCAGCACAAGCGGAACTTCCAGGCCAGCCTCCCCGTGCAGAGGGAAGGAGCGCAGTCACCAAAGGGTGGCCACTGACACACAGGGAGCAGGAGCTGAGGTCAGCCTGCAAGACCTGCAGGACGCCATGGCTTCCCCGGATGCCCTCTGGAGCCTGGGGCAAAGGGCACACATCCTGCTCGTGCCCCAAGACCAGGGGCTGGCCTGAGCTCCCGTGCAAACACGCTTTCCAGGAGGCCAGCCCAGGGCGTGTCGTGGGGAGAGACCATAGTCATCCCGGCCAGTGAAACAGAAAGATGTCTGGCACCTTCTTCTCACGTCTGGAGACCCGTATCTCAACCAAGCTATCAGAGGACAAACGAAATGCTTGATGCCAATTTTGTTAACTTGCAAAGGGGAGCGTTTTTGCAGGTGCCGTTTCAACACTGACGGGTCATTCGAGGGATTGCCTCTTCCCAATGAATGATGGGGGTAACAGGTTGAGCCGTGTCCCCCTCCCCAAAATTCATATGTTGAACGCCTACCTCCCCGGGACCTCAGGGAGGGACTGTGCTTGGAGGTGGGGTCTTTAAGAGTAACAAGGTTCAAAATTAAGGTAAAATGAGGTCACTAGGGCGCGGTCACGAATCTGTTAGGCTTGGTGTCTTTGTGCAAGAGGAACGGGTATGCCCAGTGCATTCCGCCACCTGCAGGGAGATGCTGGGTGACGTGGTCACCTGCTACATGAACCCAGTCCTCGGTACTAATGTGAGCGCTGACTCAGCCTGGTGCATTTCAGTGCCACAGAACAGGGGTCCAGGCACAGACAGGGCTGCATGGTTTTTCTGCACTCGGGGAGAGATAGTTCCCCAAGACATAGTGACGTGGGGTGAGAGTTCTGACTCATTTCCTGGCGGGAAAATGTAGGTATCCTTAGGGCTCCCAGGAGCACTGCTAGACAAGTCCCGGGTTTCCTGCTTATGAATCCAGCAAAGAACAAAACAGCCGGCTCCAGAAAGGACCCTCCAGGAGGGAGAACCTCCAGAGACGCGTGCATGGGGTAAACACATTCCCGGATCAGGATACCTCCCTGCCCTGGAGGGATGTGGGGCATCCTCTGACCCTACAATGTTCCCCGTGCCTGCTTATCCAAATACTGGATAAGCTTTAGTCCCAGCATTTGCACGGAAAGAGGATGATGGGGACATCACGTTGGCACACTGAGTTTAAAACAGACACCTCTTGACCCCATGCAACTAGGACCCTTCACACATCCCCTGTCCCGTACAAGCGTGTGCACATTGTAGGGACAATGTTATGGGGATGGGGCCATCCATAGGGTGACAGGGATCTGCCCCTTAAAGCAGACTGTTTGAACAACGTGCTTCACCTTTACTCTGGAACATAGGATGTCACATAAATACGTGTCCTTTTCAGAAATTAGAGAGGTTCATGGGACCACATCTCCAAATGCCAATGTCCCATACAGATATTAGTATCAATGGAAAAGATAAAATCACTCCATTCATGTACGATTCTCAAAACCCTTAACCGATGCCAAACAGAAAAAAAATCTCATGCTTTGAAATTAATCCATAAATTGATTGTTGGGCCAAGGGGAGTGTTAGAGCATGGATGTGTAGTTTTAGGATGAATGAGCTCTGGGACATCACGGAGAGCCTGGGGACCTCGGTTATGGGTTAACAATCCCATATCCTGTATTTAAAAGTTGCTAAGGGAGTCAATCTTTAAGGTTCTCCTTTTTCAGTAAAAAAATAAAATATGCAGGGCACCTGGCTGGCTCAGCCGGTGAAGCCTGTGCCTTCACCTCGGGTCATGATCTCAGGGTCCCGGGATCGAGTCCCGCATCGGGCTCCTTGCTCAACGGGGAGCCTGCTTCCTCCTCTCTGCTGCTTCCCCTGCTTGTGCTCTCTTGTTTTCTCTCACATAAATAAATATGTTAAAAATTAAACAAAAATAAAATTTGTAACTGTGCGTGCCCACGGTCCCACAAAAAATAAAATTTGTAACCATGCGTAGCGATAGACACAAAACATAAAATTTGTAACTATGTGTGCAGACAGAGGTTCCCCAGACTCAGAGCCGCGGCATAGAATTTATGTCGAATCACTACGGGGTACTCCTAGACTGGATACAATGTTACGTGTCTGTTGTATCTCAATTAAAAAAGAAATCAATCCATGGCTTTTCATTTTCCCAGATGACGTTTGGTTCTCAGTCGTCCCTGATGGGAGCAGGGAGCGTCCGAGGGCTTCGAAATTTGCCGATATGATGGCAAAGAGCTCCATGCAGTCAAGAACCCAAGAATTGCTCCTGCGGACTTTCCCTTTTTGGCAGAGTCGGCCCCCGTGAAGAGTTTCCCGTTGCGGGTAAGTCAGCCGCCTACAAAAAGTCCCTGATGTGTTGAATGTTGTCCCCCCCCGCGAATGCCGCTGCCTGTCGCTCTGTTTCCCACTACCCGGACGCCGGGGTCCCTGGACAGCAGGACACGGCCAAGTCAGAGGGTCAGCTCGGAGAGGTGGATGCCAGCAGACAGAACCCCAATGCCTGAGACCCCAGGAAGAGGCTGAGATGGGCATGGAAGGCAGAGCCCTGCAGAGGTGACCCCCGCCCCACCATGCACCAGGGGCTGGGGGCCGGACGTACCGTGCGTGTTCCCGGACCCGTCGTTGCTGGGGTAGTAGCTCCCACCGCCTCCTGCAGGAGAGAAGGTTCGCATCAGGGACGCTCTGCTGGGAACCACGGGGTTCCTGGTGATGGCCCCAAAGCCATGCCCACGACTCAGCCCAAAGAGAGCCCCACAGAGTGGCAAAGAGTGGGGGCCACCGAGGCTGCCTCCCTCAAGTCACAGCTTTCTGGAAGGACAATGCATGCCAAGACCGACCCGTATGGCAAGCTCGGTGCCTTCAGAGAGCCCACGTGAACCATGAGAGCCTTAGCATGTCCAGACCACATGGGTGCCCCTTGGCCAAGTATCGGGGCCAAGTCCTCACCTCTTCTGAAACACGGCACGCGTGACGGAACAGAGGAGAAACCCCGTGTACCTGACACAGAGCCTCACGCAGTCCAGCCTGGAGCCCGGGCCTGCAGAGGGCTCCGTCCTGACTGTCTGCGCTTTGGTTTATGTATAAAAAATTCTCTGCAGGCGTCCCCAGTCCCGTGATAGAGAGAACATCCGTCCCACTAAACCTTTACATACACCTGTGCACGTGTGCGTCAGCATAAAGCTGGAAACGTGACTCTCTACACACATAAATGTGTATTTAGGTACGTAAAAGTACAGCGATAATCATAGAAACACTCATAAAAATATACACATGTGCGTGTCCAAGTATATGAATATGCATGAAGATGTATATACCCGTATACATATGCAGAAGGAGAACAGGGGTACCTGGCTGTCTAAGTGGGTTAAAGCCTCTGCCTTTGGCTCAGGTCATGATCTCAGGGTCCTGGGATCGAGCTCTGCCTCGGGCTCTCTCTCAACAGGGAGCCTGCTTCCCCCTCCCTCTCTGCCTCTCTGCCTACTTGTGATCTCTGTCTGTCAAATAAATAAATAGAATCTTTTAAAAAAAGATATAGAGAGATATGCATATATAACGGACCATGGGTAATGTCTATAAAGCAATCTGTACATGAATATGTACATGCAGAGATAAGGGATATATTCCTACGACAAGACAGAGAGAGACAAGTGTATACAAAGATGTTTCTATGCATGTGACTAAGGGATACGTGCATAAGCCACGATGTGCAGAGACGTGTACAGACAGGCGATTTGGAAATGTCTACAAAGGGATCTGTACATGAATCTAAAGACATAAATACGCATTCGCATATACAATGCATATATGCATCCGGATATATACAGACGTATGTATATAAACGTCTTTATATAATTGTATATAGAGGCATATGTATATAAGATATACAGAAACATTGTATGCAGAGATGTTTCTGTACGTGTATATAATGGATACCTGGGTAAGGAAATCTAGAGAGAGACCTGTATATAGACAGGTGCATGTGCAAATGTCGATAAGGGTATCATACATGAATATGGAGAGACGTAGATATGTGCACACACATATAAGGGATATATAGCTAAGTGAAGCTATACAGAGACATACGCATGCAAAGATGTTTCTATAAATGTATATAAAAGATACAACATAAGTAAATTTGCACAGACACATGCATACAGACAGATGCACTTGTAAACGTCTGCAAAGAGATCGTGCGTGAACGTGGAGATCCTTGCAGAGCTCCGGGTCTGTAAACCCCTACGCCTTGCAGGATACCCATATGGACAGACGTGTCGGCAGAAAGGCACGTGCACAGCTGTGTGCAGGCTATAAAGGAATGCACCCGTGGGTACACACAGACGGACACACGCACACAGGTGTACAGAGACGCGACCCCCACTTGGAAATACAATCGGTCCCGCGGCTAGTGTCGCCCACGGCACCAACCTCCAGAGGGGACAGGTACACGGAGCACGCCATCCAATAAGGCCCGGGATGCGGACGCCCCGTGCGCCCTGTCTCCCGCTCGGGGCCAGCTCTGCCCCCAGGCCTTTGTGCCGTGCCCCAGTCTCGTGAGAGAAGTCCCCGGCATACCTGCGGGCGGCTTGGGTCTGGGCGGGTAGCGGCCGTCATCCCGGTCGGTGTTGCCGAAGTAACCTGTGGAGTGGAACACAGACCAACCCTCAGACCCCGTGCAGACCGCGCGCACAGTCAACCCCAGCCCGCCGGCAGCTTATGGAGAACGGGGCCGACCCCTTCCATGAAGCCAGGACACTGGGACCAGAGCGCAGGTGTCCCCAGGGCCGTCCAGGTGGGATGACACCCTTCCTGTGGGAAGAGCGTACGGGTGGTCCAGCAGCCTGGGGAGGGTAAGTGCATGGATGGGCCCCTTATGATCTGAGAGCCGAAGGGAGGTACAGAATGCAGAGGAAGACCGTGACCCCAGGGCCTTTGCACATGCCCTCTGCACTGAATTTAGGCTTCCGTTCCAGTCTCAGCCCCTGTGCTAAAACCACCTTGACTCTGGCTGGGACCCTGGAGCTTCCACACGGTCCCATCCATTCGTTCCTGCCCCTCCACCGTGCCGCTGGGTGACTGCTGCAGAACCAGCCTCCGCACACGGCACGTGCTCACGTAAACACTTTGGAAGTCCTCCTTGCAAGCGGAAGCTACTGGAAAAACTTGGAATTTCCAAACACACCTGAGCTGACGCACATGAAGGTGTTTCTGAAAAGCCCCTGAAGATGGGTGCTGGTTGCTGGGGGAACCAAGTGCCCCCGTGATGAGCGGGTCACACGTGGCCATCAAGCCACGTGTGACCGACCCCTGGGGTTTGAAAGATACCACAGGATGACTTAATCCCAGTGACCCATGATTTCATCAATCATCAATTGTGCTCACGTGATTGAAGCCTGCCTAACACCCAAAAGGACTGGGTTTGGTGGGAGTCAAGGTCATGCTGAAGGGGGGAATGCACCGTCACTCCATGGGGACACAAGCTCCTATCTGGACCCCTCCAGACCTCACCCCATGAACCTGTTAACCCAACAGCTTGTGCATATGTTTCATCAAATCCCATACGGTAACCCAACACCTGTCTAAACTGCTGTAGCAAATTAATGGAACCCAGAGAGAGAGGGTCCTGGTAACCTCCGATCTACAGCAAGATGTTCAGAAGCTCAACCTGCATTTGCCAAGCATTGTCTCAACTGGGGACAGTGTCCTTGGACTGAGTCCTTACCCTGTGGGATCTGGTGCTATTTTTGGGAAACAGGAGCACGGTGATGTGTGCTCCCCAGAATTTCCCTGCCCTTTTCTGAATAAAGTTGCTTATATCTGGAGCCAGCATTTTTAAGGAATTTTTTGGTCAAAATAGAAAGAAATTTAATGTGCACTGGGGTCTCCAAAGGTCCCTCTTGGGTTCAGTGATTCCCTTTGTTAACATTTTCCAGGCACCAAAAGTCCCGACCCTTTTCTGGGGATGTTGATGTATGAAGGCTGGTGAGGGGGCCTGACCTGTCTGCTGGGGCCAAGGCAGGAACGTCTGTGTTTGCAATCAGAAGAAACCTCAGGGCCTTGAGAAGTGGGGGCCAACCTATCTGCAGAGCCCAGCTGCAGGATGTGAGTTGCCCCAGGATGGCGGAGTGCCTTGTGCCACAAGCCACAGCCTGCCCACCTTCCAGCTGCCTCCTGTGCACCCCCAGGGACACAGGTCCCAGTGGAGACCCCAGCCCTCACATCTGAGCTGGCCGGTTGCTAATGCCATGAAAACGGGCACCGCTAAGTTCAGCGCTGGAAAATGTGCATGCAGTGGAAAATCCTACAGAAAGTGTCCGCCTGCTTGGAAAACCCTACGGGAGGCATCCACCTTCTTGGAAAACACCACAGAAGGCATCTACCTGCTTGGAAAACCCTACAGAAGGAGTTCGTCTGCGTGGAAAACTCCCCAGAAGGTATCCACCTGCTTGGAAAACCCAACAGAAAGCATGTACCTACTTGGAAAACTCTACAGAAGGCGTCCACCTGCTTGGAAAACCCCACAGAAGGAATCCACCTACTTGGAAAACCCAACAGAAGGCATCTACCTGCTTGGAAAACCCTACAGAAGGAGTCTGCCTGCTTGGCACACCCCACAGAAGGCATCTGCCTGCTTGGAAAGCCCTAAAGAAGGCATCCACCTTCTTGAAAAACTCTACAGGAGGCATCGACCTGCTTGGAAAACAGTACAGAAGGCATCTACCTGCTTGGAGAACCCTACAGAAGGAGTCTGCCTGCTTGGCAAGCCCCACAGAAGGCGTCCACCTGCTTGGAAACCCTCACAGAAGGCATACACCTGTTCACTGCACCCAAGTGGCTGAATCCTGCATGTTTTGTCCCCAAGAGCCAAGACATGACCCCAGAGATGCACGTAAAGGGGTTTGGGATGCCCTAAGCATCCTTTAGCAAAATCTGTCTGCATGAACCCCCCATCTCTCCAAACAACCTTCTCTCCCCAACAGAGTTCCAATGCCCCCTGCCCTCCCAAGGCGTGCATACCGGACTGAGCTACTTGGAGCCCAGATGACCTCCAAGGGGATCTACTCAGGGTTTGGGAGACCATCTCTAGTCACCCTGCATCTCTTTCTCCTTCCCTGTATGAATGAGACCATAGTTGGTCTCTGTCTTGTCTCTTAGAAACTCCCATAGAGAAGCCCAGCTGTCTATCCTGGGGTTGGATAAAATTGTCCAATTTCTGTCAACAAGAGTTGCTCCATCAGGGACACCTGCCCAGAGCTGTGGGGACCACCGGGAAAGGAGCTTCCAGAAACCTGTCCTGCCATCCAATAAGGGCCAGGCACCAAAGACATGGCGGCATCTTCCAGAGGCTGTCGTGAGGCTCTGGAGAGCTCATGATTTCCTATTCATTTTGCTTCCAGTGGGCATCTCCAGAAACATCCATGAGATGAGACCAGTGTCCACCATGACCCCTCATGAACATCATGGAGGAGACAGAATGCCACAGCCAGGGATTTGGGGAGGGTCCGGGGGACTGTGTAGACCATTCCAGCCAACAGAGTTGAGCATGTGCACTCCGATGGGGAGATTTGGGGGGCTGGGTCTTCTGTCCCCAACATGGGAGCAGACTGGTAGTAAAGCAGCTGCTGGGCATTCGAAAACCATTGTCACTTCACCATGGCAGACAGAATTTCAAGGGGGTCAGTATGGATGGTGTATCCATTCCCAACGTTTCTGAATCCAGGATTGATACACTTACCTCCGCCGCCGTCAGAACCGCCGGGCTGGGGGCGAGGATGTGGCCTCGGCCTGGGGTAGATATCTGTCGGGAAGGAGCACGGGGACGTGAGGAACGCTTCTGGAAGCCCTTGACGTAGCCCAGCCTCATGTGGTTCTACGCGGTTGGGTTTTAGGTTTTGGGTGCTATTGGATCGCCAGGGACTTTACCGACAATGTTTCCTTCTATTCTATCTACTTATTTATTTTTAGGAAATCTATGGGAACTGGGTCTACCAGGTTTTTGAGGCCAAGGAGACACAGAGGGTCAATGAGTTGTAATGCACGGTGCACACAGGGGGCATTTACGAGCAGGAGATCCTGCGGAGCCCCGCAAACGAGCGGGAAAGGAACGTGTCCTCTGCATCACTACAAACCATCATGAGAACATCCAAGACTGAGCACACGGTATTTTCCAGAGCTCAGAGCAAGGGGAAATACATGAGTGATGTCGGTTCGACCTTCCAGTCCCTCCCGCTTAGGAGAGCGACGCTGTTTCCTGCAGACTGAGCTACTCCTTATTCCCAAAGCAGCCCGATGACCCCCCCATCCCCATAAAGACAAGACAGGCGTCACAAAACCAGGCTGCAAGGGAGCCCGAGGGCTGAGAACACTTACTTCCACCGTCGTCCGGCATCCCGGGCTGCGGGTGGTACGGCGGTTTCGGCCTGGGGTAGAGACCTGCGGGGGAAATGACATTGCATTTTCAGCGCAGAGAAACAGCCTCCTGCCACCAGCGGCCTATACAGCAAGGACGTCGTGCAAGTCCCGATTTTCTGTCTTATTCACGTTTGCGGCTCACGGTGTCACAGATGGCCACGGACCCGCTGGACATGACTGAGTCGACAGACGTAAAATCTGAAAACTACAACTTAAAGGGAAAAACACACACACATGCACACGTACACACGCGCACGCACACACCCACACAGACACACACACACACACAGACACACAGACACAGACACACAGACACACACGCTGATCCTAGAAGCTAGCTTCCATGGCAAAGACGGAGCCAGAGCTCCAGGATGCCGACAGGGGCTGGCTTTAAGGAAAGGATCAGCGTGCAACCAAAAAAAAAAAAAAAAAGTCAAAAAAGGCAGAGAAATTCTCCTGGTGTATTTTTAAATTGATGTCAATGCTTTCTTATTAAATATAGTCTTGTCCTGGTTGTTGGTTATCTCTCTCTCTTTTACTTTAATTTTAACTATAGTATTTATTTATATATCCTATATCATGCATCAGATATATATCACATATACATCTCATATATATGACATATCAAATAGTATATAAAATACCATACAATATAATACATATGTGTTATTAAGTAACATATGTTAAATTTTATTATGTAATATATTTATTTTATATATAATTTAGTAATGTATATGCTACATATAATATATATTATGTTATTTGTATACTATGATATATAATTATACAGCATGTATCATTTATTTTATAGGTAGCATCTATGCTACATAATATATAATATATTTCCATTATATTATAATTATGTATATTATTATATTTGTTAGTAATCATATTATATTAATATTACATATAATTGCCTATTATAGCATATATAAATTTATACATATAACATAAACAGTATGTATAAATTACATAAATTATGAATATAAAATATATATACTATATTTATATAAATTGTATTATATAAATATTTATATTGTATATAGATTATATATCTTATATATAAATATATAAATTATATCTTATTTAATTTACATGTTTATTACAAATGCCATATTATATATGATCTCCAATGTATATAATTATACATTGTCCTTTGTTATATGGTATATAAATATGTTACTGATTTCATATAATTTAAGAATGTATATTGCATGTAAGCTACCTATATGCTCTATAATTATATATTCTATTATAACACATGTCCTATAAATCATACTTGTATTACTGAGGTCTAATCGACGTACAAGATTATACCAATTTCAGGGGAACAACATGACGACGAGGTATTTCTCTGCATTTCAGAATCTGGTTAACACCCATCACCGCAGACACCAGCTGCAGGATACTTTTTTCTAGTGGGGAGAACAACTGAGCAGCCTTCAGGCTTGCACTTCTGCATTTTTAACCACTCTGCTCACGTTGGCGAGACCTCTTCATGGTGATGCACGTGGACGCTGAACAGTGAGACGCTGGGCTCCGTGGTCCGCCTCCCACACCATGTCCCTGATGGACACGTAGGTGTTGTTTTGTAGCTCAACTAAGGATCATTTGCACCCTGAGCTCATAAGCCACATCCGTCTATTTTCCCAACACTTGTAAAGTGTTTCTTTGCACACTTGGACTTGTCGTCCATCTGGACCTTATTTTTATAAATATTGCAGGATGTTGAGAGTGAACTAGCTATTATCCAGGAGAACAGCCGGTCACCCGGGCCTGCTTGTGTGGTGTGCTCCCTTCCCTCTGTTCTCTGGCTCTGACCTCTCTCAGGTACTGAGACATAATTTGGTCTTTGAGCTGCCACCCTAACCCGGGTCAAACCTCAGCCTCCCACCCTCCCCGGGGTCTGTGTCTGGGTTTCTTGTCCAGACCCCTGGTCAAAAATGTGCCCATCCCTGCAGAAGTAACAGACGGCCCTTTTCCCTAAATCATCCCATGCTATGCAAGTGTCTACTTCTGAGCTAGACTGTGCAAACGTAATAAAAACTGGAGATTATATAACACCTGTTGGCTACTATGAAAAACCCAAGAAACGACAGCTGTTGGCGAGGATGTGGAGAAAGGGGAGCTCTCCTGCACTGTTGGTGGGAATGCAAGCTGGTACAGCCACTCTGGAAAACGGCACGGAGGTTCCTCCGAAATATTAAAAGTAGAAATACCCCGAGATCCAGTAATTCCAGTACTGAGTGTTTATCTACAGGAAACAATTACTGTCTTGAAAAGATATCTGCACCCCCATGTTCCCTGAAGCATTATTCACAATAGCCAACAGATGGAAGCACCCCCAATGTCCACTGATAGACGAGCGGATAAAGAGAATGTAATATATGTTTCAATGTAATGTATACAGAGAGATATATTGTATCTATATGTAGTATGTTTAAAACAGAATTTTTATATGTTGCAATGTAACATAGAGATTACATTGTATCTATATGTAACATGTATATTGCAATGTAATGTGTCTGTTACCACATATACAGATAGAGATACATTGTATCTATATGTAGCATGTATATTGCAATGTAATGTATCTGTTACCATATATACAGATATATTGTATCTATATGTAAAATGCATATTGCAATGTAATGTATCTATTCCCATATATAGAGATACATTGTATCTATATGTAATGTGTATATTGCAATGTAATATGTATATTACCATATATAGATAGAGATACATTGTATCCAAATGTAATATGGATATTCCAATGTAATGTATCTATTACCATATATAAGATAAAGATATATCTATGTGTAATATGAATATTACAATGTAATGTATATATTATCACATATACAGATAGAGATACATTGTATCTATATATATGTCTATTACGATATAATGTATCTATTACCACATATACAAATAGAGATATATTGTATCTATGTGTAATATGTATATTGCAATGTATCTATTATCACACATACAGGTAGAGATACATGGTATCTATGTGAAATATGTATATTGCAATGTAATGTATCTATTACCATATATACAGATAGAGATATATTGTATCTATATGTAATACATACATTGCAATGTAATATATATTGTAGCATATACAGATATAGTACTATGGTATCCGTATGTAAAATATATTTCACAAAGTAATGTATCTATCACAACAGATACAGATATGGATATAATGAAATATTACTTGGCCATGAAAAGAAGGAAAGCCTGCCACCTGTGACCATATGGCTAGAACCTGAGTACATTATGCTGAGTGACCTAAGTCAGACAGAGCAAGACAAAGACCATACATCTCACTATATGTGGAATTTAAACAAAAAGAAAAACAAAGCAATGAGAAGGTCGTAGACACAGTGAACAGACTGGTCATTGCAGAGATGGGAAGTCAGGGAGGCCAGAATGTCTGAAGGTGATCAGAGGGAAATCATCCCTCAAAAATATGTCGTTTAGGTGTACACATCCGGCAGAAACCAAAATGAAGCAAAGTGAAGGAAATACTCTATATAAAATTCAGTATTATGTTTAACTCTGATGGGGAGATGGGGAGATACGAAGGGAGCTCACAGGTAGATATAGCTTATTGCCAAGTACGAGCTCTTGAATTCATCATGAAATTACTTAAAATACAAGGCTCTCCTCAGACAAAGACGACAAAAGGACATAAAACAAGGATCACAATTCATTCAAACTCTGGGCAGGTTTTAGGTTTTTGGCATTACTCAATCATTAAGGACTTTACTGACAATGTTTCCTTTTATTTTATCTACTTATTTATTTTTAGGAAATCTGCGGGAACTGGGTCTGTCAGGTTTTTAAAGCCAAGGAGACACGGAGGGTAAAAATGACTTCTAATGCATGGCACACACGGGGGGAGGGGGGCTTTTTTGAACAGGACATAATTTGGAGCCCCGCAAACAAGTAGGAAAGGAACTTGTCCTCAGCATCAAAAAAATGCATCCCGAGAACATACAAGATCATCTGAGCATGCGGTATTTTCCAGAGCTCAGAGCAAGGGGAAATAAAATTATTTAACCTTCCGGCCCCCTCCCGATTAGGAATGCAACTCCGTTTCCTGCAGAGCGAGCTGCTCCTTATTCCAAAACCAGCCTGATAACCCCCCATCCCCATAAAGATAAGGCAGGCGTCATGGAACCAGGCTGCAAGGAAGCCCGAGGGCTGAGAACGCTTACTTCCACTGTCGTCCGGCATCCCGGGCTGCGGGTGGTACGGCGGTTTCGGCTTTGGGTAGAGATCTGCGGGGGAAACGACATTGCATTTTCAGTGCAGAGAAACAGCCTCCTGCCACCAGCGGCCTATACAGCAAGGACGTCGTGCAAGTCCCGATTTTCTGTCTTTTTCACGTTTGTGGCTCACGGTGTCACAGATGGCCACGGACCCGCTGGACATGATTGAGCTGAGAGACGTAAAATCTGAAAACTACAACTTAAAGGGAAAACCACACAAGGGTGCCTGTACACACACACATATACACACGCATGCACACCCACACACACACTGTTCCTAGAAGGTAGCTTCCAAGGTGAAGATGGTGTCGGTAACCTAGAGTTCTAGGTTGCCGACAGGTGCAGGATTAATGGTAAGGATCAGTGTGCAGCCAAAAAAATAAAAAAAAAATAGCCAAAAAAAGGCAGAGAAATTCTCCTGGTGTATTTTTAAATTGATGTCAATGCTTTCTTATTAAACATGGTCTTCTCCTGGGTGTTGGTTATCTCTCTCTCTTTTTCTTTAATTTTAACTATAGTAATTACTTATCTGTAATAAATATGAAATTATGATATGTGCTATATTATATACAAGCGTATGTTAAATTTTTGTTATATAAATATGCTAAATATAATACTTATTCTATACATGATTTAATAATGTATATGATACATATATATTGTGTGTCGTATATATAGTATATAATATACAATTACATGCTATATAATTTAAATATATTGTTTGCTTTATATATAGGATATATGCTATATGATATATACCATATATTATGTATAATTACGTATAATATTATATAAATACGTTACTTAATTTGCATGTATGTCATATATGCTACATTACGTACTACATAATATGCATAATTATTTATTATATTTCATTATACGGTACATAAATATATTAGTTATTTTATGTACAATTTATTTATTTGTGTTTTAAAACACTTTATTTATTTTAGAGAGGGGGGGGCAGGGAAGGGTGAAGAAGGGGGACAGAAAAGAATCTGAAGCAGTGTCCACCCTGAGCATCCAGCCCAACGTGGGGCTCGACCCCATGACCTTGAGATCATGACCTGAGCCGAAACAAAGAGTCGAAGGTTAACCGACTCAGGCTCCCAGGTGCCCATCATGTATAATTTAATAATCTATGTGCTGTCTATCATTCATGGTATGTGTGCTGTATGTGTGCTACAGACTAGTTATAATTCCATATTTTATTTTACTATATGATTTATCATTTATTTTATATATCACTTATTTCATATACCATTTATCGTTTTATATATTTATATATATCACTTATTTTATATATAATTTATCATTATTTATTTTGTATATTTATATATATCATTTATTTTATGTATAACTTATTATGTCATATCATTCATGTATAATTCATCATTATTTATTTCGTATCATTTATATATACCATTTATTTTATATATAATTCATCATTATTTATTTTGTATCATTTATATATATCATCTACTTTATGTATAATTTATCATTATTTATTTCATATCATTTATAGATATCATTTATTTTACGTATAATTTATCATTATTTTATATCATTTTTAGATATCATTTATTTTATATACAATTTATCATTATTGATATTATATCATTTTTATATCATTTATCTTCTATATAATTTATCGTTATTTATTTCATATCATTTATCTTATATATAATTTAAGAACGGGTATCGCACGTGACCTCCCTACTAATCCTATCTAATTACTTATCGCATTATAAAAAAATGCCTGAAACCCATCCCGTGTGTATTACGGAGGCATAATCGACACACCCGACCGGGTCCCTGTGCCCACGTCGGAATCTAGTTAGCCCCCAACCCCCAAAGGTCCCGGCTACCGGACGTTCTTTCTTTCTTATGGGGAGCACGTTCCAGCCCGGCGCCCCAGCAGCCGTCGGACACGCGGTGGGCACGATGCCCCGTGCTGCTCCTGCCCCTGCCGGCCTCGTCGGAGACACCTGGACGCCGCGGGTTCCGACTCACCTGAGTTGGGCTTCTTGGTGGGCTCTGCGGACAAAGAGGGGAAGCCAACCGGTGAGCCCGGAGGATGTCCTGGAGTCCCCACAAGGAGCCGTGCACACCCTCCCAAAAGGCGAAAACTGGAAGGCGGGGAACAGGGCGTGCTCCGGACACGCGTATTTGGGGAAGGGGGTGCAGACAGAAGGGGGTCCGTACCTCCCCGTCTTCCCCCGGGGGCTGTGCCAGGCTGGGGTGGGTGTGAGGAAATCTGAGGGGGGGTCCGCTCGGCTCATAAGCACACGACGTAGAGCAAAGCCTTTCCGGAGGTGAGGGACAGACGCTTTGCACAAAGGCCGACTGAGCCGAGAGCCTCCAGGGCCCGTGGCCGCCTCCCACCAGGAACGTGGCCATGTCTATGGTGGGCAGAGGCACGGAAGGCCAAGACAGGCAGATGGAGACGCTTTCTGCTCCCACAACGCTGCTTCTGTCTCTTCCTTTCACGTGTGTGTTTATTCATTCAACAAACGCCGAGAGCCCACGTGTCTGGGAGAGGGGAACGGGGATGCACACAGCCCCCCAGGCGATCGCATGACCTTGAGGCCAGCCTTTGGGGACATGGACATTGGGCGAGCAGTGCTCAGCGGTGCAAAGCACAGTCTGGGTGAGCCTGGGGGTGAGGTCTGCGTGTGCAGACGGCGGGGACAGGAGGTCAGAGGAGGGAGGACAGGGCTGAGCAGGCCCGGAGGGACCGCTGCGGTGCACAGTGGCCGGGCTGCTTTCAAGCAGACGAGACCACGTGCTCAAACTGCCCCCTGCAGTTTGCATCACGTGTCCTCACGGTCCACCCACCGGCAGGCAGGAGCCAGCGGTCCTCCCTTGCCAGGGCTGCACCAGACTCCCTCTGTGCATGGACCGTGGTCACACACCTTCCAGCCCCCGTGCACAGCTGTCCACGAGCACGCACGTGTGGACATTTGGGTCCCTGCATGTCCTTGTCAGAAGCATCTACCCAGGACGGGAATGGCGGGGTCCTCTGCCAGCGCTGCTTCCAGTGACCCACAGCCTGGCCCCTTCCCACAGCCACATGCCCCTTCTCCGAGCTTTCTATCCCCTCGTACCTGCCGCTCAGGCTGACCTTTAAAAGATGCCACCCGATGCCCTCACCGGGGGCGGCAACCATCCACCCTGGGGGCTACCCTGACCTCCCAGCGGTGCAGACCGGAGGCACTAAAGGCTGAGGACCCCAGTGCAGCCTCACAGGAGAAACAGAGTCCCCACCTTGGCACACCCCTGCTGCCCAGCTACACCCAAATCCAGACCCTCCTACGTGGTCCAGAAGCCAAATAGTCAGCTTTCTGGCAGCAAGAACGGGCAGGTGGCCTTAAAGGTGGTAAAGACAGGGCGTGGGGGTCTCTGGAAACCCATGCCCCCTTTCCAGGGAAAGCAAGCAGCCCCGTCAATGGAGGCAGATGCGAAATCCACTGGGGAAGGGTCCCTAGACCCCCAAGCAACCGCCAAACTATTGCAGAAGCAAAGCCCCCAAGAACTACGGTCACTCACCGGGGTCGTCGAGAGCGTCGGCCAAATCAAAGTCACGCTGACCTGTGGGGGACACAGAGGCCGTTAAGTGGCACAGGCGGGAGGCGTCAGGGGCCCGGGCTCATGGCTGCTGGCGGGTCCCCTTGCCCCGTGCGTCCTCGCTAATCAGACAGGAGCCTCGGCTCAGAGGCCAGCCCACGGTGAGAGCTCAGCAGACCGTCAGAGCGTCTCCACCTCCCCGTGGGGTTGTCCAACAAGTATCTTGCTCCCGAACGGACCACGGGCGTGTTTCCAACACGCCGAGCTCCCGTGCACTCTGCAAACACCGCTGGGCGCTGGGCGGGTGCCAGTGAACCCGGTCAGTCCTGCCTCCCCGCTGTTTCAGGGGGACAAGGTGCGTGAGCACCCTGAAAGGGAGAGAAGAGAGGCAGCGGGCCATGCACTTCTTAAGTGAGCACACCTGGAGGTCTTCCCGGAGGAGGGGGTGGGGGAGCTGTTTCAAAGGTGCCGTTGACGTAGGAGATGTAGGAGATGTAGGAGAACGAAACAGCCCCGTAGTCAGACAGCAGCACATATGAGGCAAGGTAAGTTCCCTCCCCTCCGGGAAGAGAAATGGACATTGTCCATGGGGCCGAATGGGGAACAAACGGGCCGTTAGCCCAGCCCGCACACAAGGCCGTCAGAGCCGCACAAAGAGCTTTACAACAGCCCAAAACGGCCACCACCGGGACTAGCCAGCTTCGCCGTGCTTGTCCCTCTGCTCCCGAAGCCACCGTTTGGGACACGTCCCTGCCCCAACTGTGAAAGGGACACACAAACCCAGCTGTTTTCTGCTATTTATCCCCGAGCTCAAGCCTCCCCCCGCCGAGCGAGACAGCTCGGGTGTTACTTTCACTTTGCAAACTGGGCCTGACAACAAAGTCTTCCCTGACCTCTGCCGGGACGCTGCAGGCCTTTGGCGAGAGACCGTCCCCAGGAGCTGGTCCCGAGCCCCATTTCTGGGTTCCCCCGGGACACGCATGGGCAGGTTTCTGGGGTCTTTTCCTTTCTGTGCTCCGCCCGGTGTGCACGCCCGGCCCGGCCACAAAGCAACCCCTCGCTCTCCAGGACCTTCCCGCTGCTCCTGCCGGAAGCCTCGCGAAGCTCTCTGAACCCGGCCCTCCTCCTCCCCGAGCTCAGACAGTTCTGAGGCTTTCTGGCTGGCGGGGGGGAAACGGGAAGGAAATCTGGGATCTGGGCAGGAGCTAAGACCCTATTTCTGCTTTTTCGCTGGTTCACCTTGGAGACGCTCCGGGTGCATCACTGTGCATGGGACAGGCGGGGAGGGTGGGGTCTCCAGGTCTGGGGACTTACGAGGTCCCTGCGGGAGCAGCGCTGGTGCTGGGCATCACGTCGGACAAAACTCTCTGGAATTCTCCGTGTGTGTTCCTTCACCCGGCGACCCTTATCCACGTGCATTTTCTCTCAAGAAAACCCCAGACCTTTCAAATCCACAGAGGGTGGCCCCCGGCTGCCCCAAACCCCTCTCCTGCTCACGGAGACTCTCCTTCCCACTTGGCTTTGCCCGTTTCGTGCTCCCAAAATTATAAGAGCGTGATCAGAGGATGTTCCCACTTGGGGCCCATTTGAATCCCCTTTTTGGGCGACGATCTTTTTTTTTTTTTTTCTCCAAGCAAACAGCTACACGGAGAGAATTTGCCCATTAAACACGCACACTTGGGCGGCACAGAGCGCGTTCCACCAGGGTGCGGGCAGGGAGTGACCACCTGCCATGTCCAGAACATTGCACTGCCTGCACAGAAGACCCACCGGAAGCCGGGCTGCAGCCCCCTCCCCACACCCCCGGTGACCACAGACCAGGAGCCGGTTTCCGGGGGCCTAATGGGTAGATCGGAATCACGCTGGACCCTCGGGCAGCCTCCGCCGCAGCGGCGCGCTCCACAAAGGAGACCGGGCATTGGGGACGGGGTGACGCCTGGACGCCGGGTGGCCTCCCCGTGCAGCAAGCTTTGCTGGCCAAGCACACGCCTCTGAGGGGCCTGGAGGCCAGCGTGCACCCAGCAGCAGGCCCCGGGGTCCACACGGGAGGCCCCGAGGGGTGGGGGGACGTGCCCTCCTCCAAAATCAATCGCACGGAGCCGCTTCCCACTTTGGGAGGCGCAGGTCCCTCCGCGCGCGCGTCCGCCTGACCAGGAACCGCTTTGCAGCAACCGCTGCCTGTTGCTTGCGCAGGAACAGCCTGGCCCTATCCGCTGCCTCCGGGGCTCTCTCTGGCCGCCTTCATCCAGGGTGGACGCACAGGGCTGCGCATCAACCCCTTTGCAGGGCGGCTGGGGACGTACACCCCCTTCCGTGCGGCTCCTGTGCGCAAACCCCTGGGGCAGGCACTGCTGTTCAGGAATGACCATGGCGCTGCTGTACCAGGGCCTCCTCCCAAAGTTCCAGGCACCACCACAATGACCCCACACCCAGCAAGCTGCTCCCAAGGCCTCGACCACGCCTGTTGTCCCAGATAAGCAAAGGCCTCTGTGTTATCTGCCCGGATCGCCCATCCCAACCGCCACCCGCCTCTCTGAATGCCTGCGCCCAGAGGGCGGGAACCCCATGTGTGGGATGTAGGCTCCCTGACAGCCACCTCTGAATGCATGGCCAGGGAGCCCCCTCGATGCCTTTACAAAGCTCCGCAGCTCTGTGCCTCCTCCCTTCTCAGCAGCACCTTGGCCCAGATGCACGAGCATCCCGAGCTCTGGTGGGTGGAAAGGGGCATGAGGCAGCCACATCTGGAAATGTGGGGATTGCCCTGCCAAGGCTGGTGTGTAAACAGAACTCATGCATGCATGCAGGGGAGGGTCCCCAGGACCTCTTGCATCAGCTGTGGACTCTGGCCAGCATCAGGCGCCCATGGAGGGACCGTCCACTCCTGCGAGGCAGGGGGAACTGGCCAGGCACCCAGCGCTCTCCAGAGGGGCTGTGGCCAAGGCGTGGCAAGGGTCCCCATGCAGTTCAGATCCTAGCTGGGCTGGGAGCTCACTCGGGCTGACGAGGCCACTGCTGGGGAGACACCCAGGGAGGGAGGGACGGTGCTCACGAGGCCGTCGGCATTATTTTCCACCCGGAGCACATGACGCGGCTCATGTCCCAAGACCTGTTTCTCATCTGTTTTCTCCTTTTGCTCAGCAAGCTCGGGAACTTTTAATCAAACCCACATGTGCTGGATCTGGGACCCGGGGTGGGGGGGAGTAGCATCATGTGTCCTGGGGTTGTGATGCTGGCGATTCCGTTGGGATCCCGGGGATGTGGGCTTATGGTGGCTCACGCTGGTCGGGAGGCTGATGGTCAGCGTTATACGCAGCAGCCCCCTCCCTCCACCAAAAAAAAAAAAAAAAAAAAAAAACTATTCGGGGTCTTTGAGTAGCTACTGGAGGAGAACGGTCGTCTCCAGGAGCCAGGAACCAGTCGGAACGCCAACCCCCGTCGACCCTGACACTCCCACTGTTCCCTAGTGCCCTCAGCGTGCCCTGAATTTCTCAGCTCCGATGTGGACCCTCGAGTCCACATGACCCCCGGAATCCTCAAACAGCAGGACCGTGCTTGGAGGAATCATCATGGCACGCCGATGCCGTGAGGGTCCCCATTGTCTGCCCGGCCACGACGGACCTCTACGGGAGCCAGGAGCCACGCCCAAGCCCACGCCCAAGCTCCCCCTACAACCACGGGATACCCTGACTCTCTACTATATCTGCATCAGGTCGAGGAATGTATGCGTTGTTTCTTCACATAGGATTTGACTGATTTCCCTGAGTTGCGGGGCTAATTGAAAGCAAACTTCGGGGTCAGTTGCTGCCCAACGCCTGCCTCCCCAAGGCTCCCGTCTGTAGGACACGTTCCCTTCCTTGATGCTTCCCCTCTCTGGGGACGTCGCTGGAGCAGGGATGCCCAGAGAGCCAATCCTGACTTTCCCCAGGCCAATCCTTTCAATCGGCTCCATTGTTCTTAAAAATATATATATTAATGTGCAGAACGCATATTTTCGGAGGTCTTCCCCAGGGTAGGGAAAATTAACAGCGCGTGTATTAGGTTTGCACGGACAGTGATAAGGAGCCCGGGGTGCGGTCCGCAGGTGGGTGGGGGGTGCATCGCCGCTCCCGGCTCCGCTTCCTCTGGAACAGCTGTGCCTAAATCTGTAAGAGTTTTGGGGTGCTTCCAAGGTTTCTGTTTTCCTGCAGCAGCAAGGGTTATGCAAGAGGGCTGGGTTCTCAGGCTGCACAGCTGCATGCCCGTTCAGGGACACCAGGAGGGACTCTCTGTCCAGGGACAGCAGTGAAGACCCTCTATGGAGATGAGATGGTGGTCCCTGGAGCCCCATGCCACCCTCCTGATCCTGAAGCTCAGGGCAGTGGAATATCTCCTGCAAGGTCAACCAGTTGTCCCGGTTCCTAGCGTCCCAGGTCCCCTCTGGATGAAACCCCACCACCCTAACAGCATGCACAGTCCCGGGAAGGGAAAGTACTTGGTCACAAGGGACTAATGGATGGTCATTGGTGACGAAAGGCAAGACATACGTCGTGAAATGCAGACAAGGCAATATCGGAGGCTGTGTCCTAGACCTTCCCAGAGGGACACGTGCACATGGACCTCCGAGGACGTGGGTGACACACAGCCTGTGCTACCACAGCCCTGGGTGTGCCTGAGAGCTGCCTTTCTCTCCAGGTCCTCGGAGAGACTGAGGCGGCAGGCTGTGGGCTTCCCACCCAGTCCTGGAGGGCGGAGGCTAATGCCTCCTGAGGCCTCCCTCCTGGGCGTGTAGACCCTGTGTGCTCACACGGCCACCCCTCTGCGCCTATCCACATCCACTCTTCTTAGAGGGACCCCAGTCCTATGGGATGGGGGCCACCCTAGTGACCTCATTTTACTGTAATCCCATCTCTCAAGACCCCCACCTTCAAATACAGCCCCATTCTGAGATCTTGGGCTTTAGGCTGCATCCTATGAATTTTGAGGGGACACAGTTCAGCCCATAACAGACTTAAACCATGGAATCACCATAATCATTCTGCTGGGATGGATGGGAGGCCCTAACGCGGCCCCACTCCTAGCGGGGAAAGAAAGGAGATTTTCAGCGGAACTGCACAAGGACAGGCCACGTACATTCCTCATCCTCAGAACTTCTGTCTCCACGCCTCTCAGACCCTCAAGGGCATGCGTTATCAGCCCATAATCCTCTTAGGAGCTGATTCTGGTTCAGCAGGTCTGGGCGAGGCTGAGACTATCCTTCTCAGCAGGTCCCAGGGGGTGTTGGAGCTGTTGGCCCCGGGGACCCTACTCTGCAGACATCCTTCCTCTCAGCTCTGTCCAGGTCATGGAAGCTCCCAGGATCTGAGAGATCGTCACCCCCTTCAAGAAAATAAGAGCCAAAGAAGAGCCCTAGGCTGTTTCTTCCCATGAGTAGGAGGGAAGTTAGCTATGGGAGCCTTGAAAACGAGAGACGTCATCTGGGGTGGGGACACTAGATGCTTCCCTCGTGACCTGGGTAAGCGGCAGGAGCTCACCGAATTCCCGACACAGGAGGACCACCTACAAATCCAGGAATGCATCCAAAGTGGGGCTCCAGGAATGGATGGTGGGGTGGGAGACTGCGTCTTGACCCCACCCCCTCCAATTCTGATGACCGCCACCCAGCAAAGTTCTCCAACTACCTCCCCCGGGGATCACCATCTGTCCAGATCATATTTTATTGGGATCCACAAGGATAAAACCAACTACCAGTACAAAAAGTTTTGGGAGAACTCTTGAGAATGGTTTCCTCCAGGGTCACCTGGGAAACCCATCCGAACACTCACAGCAGAAGGCACAAGGCTTTGCGAGCTTTGCCACCTCCGTTCTCAAGAATGTAGCAAATTCTACAGCAACTGTCCTCACCAGAGGGACACCTTCTTCAAGGGTGTAGCTAAGGTCATAGGGAAGGTGGGGATGCTAAAAGATTTAACAGACCTGGCTCCGCTCCACTCTAGCACCAGAAACAAACATAGGAGTTATTTCTGATGACAGAGTTGCAGGAGACCCAGAGGGCTGAGGACAGGCACTTTGGAACCCTCCAGAATACCTGCAGACTTGGTGTCTCAAGCAGTGGAAGTAGAAACATGAAAACCTCCCCAAAGTTTCATATTTTGTGTCTATGTGGACAGGCTTCAGTGCCGGGATATTTGGTCAAAGGCTAGTGTAGATGTCACTGTGCTGGTATGCTGTCAATGGGACTGTCATCTGCAATCACATACTGCGAAAGCCCATCACCGTCGGTAATGTGTGGGTCTCCTCCATTTGTTGAAGGCCTTAAATGCAGTGAGTGAGGTTTCCCAGAGAAGAAGGGCCACACGGCAGTGTTGTGTCCTAGCTGAGTTGCTAGACTGCCCTGAAGGTTTTGCCAGCCCCACAGTCCTGTGAGGCAATTCCTTAAAATAGATTGGAGTCTATAGATTTATGATGATGATAAGGACAATGATCATAGATAGATAGGTGGATGGATGGGTAGTTAGATAAATGGTGCATGGGTAGATGGATGGATGGATGGATGATGGATGGATGGATGAATGGGTGGATGGATGGATGGACAGAAGAATAGACAGATGGATAGAAACATAAATGATGGATGGATGGATGGATGGATAGGTCAATGGATGGATGAATACATAAATCATGGATGGATGGATGGATGGATGGATAGTTAGATGGGTGGATGGATGGATGGATGGATGGACAGATGGATAGATGGACAGAAGAATGGATGGATGGATAGAAACATAAATGATGGATGGATGGATGGATAGGCCAATGGATGGATGGATACATAAATCATGGATGGATGGTTGGGTGGATGGATGGATAGATAGATGGATGGATAGATGGATAGGTGGATGGTTTGTTGGATAGATGGATGGATGGATGGATGGGTAGATGGATGGATGGATAGAAGAATGGATGGATGCATAGAAACAAATGATGGATGGATGGATAGGTCAATGGATGGATGGATACATAAATCATGGGTGGATGGATGGATGGATGGATGGACAGATGGATGGATGGATAGTTAGATAGATGGGTGGATGGATGGATAGATAGATGGACAGATGGATGGATGGATAGAAGAATGGATGGATGGATAGAAACATAAATGATGGATGGATGGATAGGTCAATGGATGGATGAATACATAAATCATGGATAGATGGATGGATGGACAGATAGATGTATGTACGTAATGGTGGACAGACTTTAGGTGGATAATACTTAGATCCATACATCAGACTCTGATGGAGACTCTCCTGCTAACGTAAGATTTCCCAACCTGAGCTCCAGCAGCATTTGGGGCTGGATCCCTTTCTGACATGTGCAGCAGACATGGGGCGGCCTCCTTGGCCTCCACCCATTTGAGGACACCACCTGACCCACTCACAGGCGTGACCCCCAAACACAACTCTAGATATTGTCCAGTGTCCCCTGGGGACAAAGCAGCCCCCATTGAGAACAGCGGGCTGCAGCGTGTCTGCCTGGGGGATGTCCCTTCCGGCCTGGCTGTGCTGGCTGTGGATGCACGGTTGAATGGGGAACCCCAGAGCAGCTGGCCGCTTGTGCCACGGATCCATGGGTCTCCACCCAAGGGTAAACCAGATGGCCTGGTGCTTACTCATCATCCATCCCAGGGAGCCCTGACTCTGCACAGCGTGACTCTGGGTGCTTCTGAACCTACAGGTCCCAAGCCCCACCCACATACCAAAGAAGCCTATCAAGGGGGCAGCACCTTACAGGGTATCTTTAATCCAGCTCCCTCCCAGATGACTCTGCACAACACGGCGGAGAACCACTGCCCTACATAGCTGGGCAGGTTTGGCTGCAATGAGACAGGCTTAAACGCCTCATCTAAGGCTTGGCCTTCACACCCAGAGATCAGCTAGATCGAACGTCATTGAGGGTCCACGAGGAACGAGGCAGAATTAAGGGAGACTCTTGGTTGGCTGATTCTGGGGTGCGGTCAGCGTGGGCTACAGTCCCGTGGCCCAGCATGGCTTGGCCTGTTGCCTCAAGCACGGATCCCACTGTCCACGTATCAGCCAACCACAACGCCCCACAGAGCTGGGTGCAGCACCATAAGATAATAAGACGTTGTGATAACATATATACAAGATCCTGTACGTTCAGGGGGGGGAAATCATGCATAAAGATAGGTCCTTCCTTCTTTCTCGACAGAAGAGAAACAAACCGCAAGCTGGCCTTGGCAAGTCTCATTTCTGCTTCTGCTTCCTGACGGCAGAACCTCAGGCCTGTGATGGAACTCCACCCGGTGCCTCAGTGTAGCCATCTCTAAGGCGGCGGCAAGCACGGCCCCATCATGGGGCCGGGAGGGAGATGCGTGCGTGGGGTACAGGACACGAGGCTGTCACGGAAGGAATTTGGTGCCCACGGGCCACAGCCTAACCCAGCGGACGTTCCCACCAATGCCTGAGGAACCGAGTGTCTCCTGAGAAGGAATTTGCCCCCTTCGTCCCTGAAGCATCAGATGGATGGCACCAGGCAGATCTCACTGTCCCAAGGGGTTTGCTGAGCCTCCCGCTGTCCCCACACGGTGACGACATCAACCCTGGGACATGCTTTCCTGGAGGTCAGGCTGGGTCTGCCGCTGGGCAGCTCCGTCTTAAAACCAGCACCTGCCCTTCAGCCCCTGGGAGGATGAATGCGGGGACGGACCTGTCCCTGCACACAGGGGCTCGGGAATGTGTCCCATCCCGGCGGAGATCGCCAGCGGACCCTCACCACCTTCCCACCGGCCCCCAGACAACCTACGCCCCCGTCCCTGAACACACCCCGAACAGGAAAAACAGGACGCACCACGACGGGGACGTGGGAACACAATCCTGCCTTCCTACCCTACAGCATGTCCCACCCCACCTTCGTCCCCCCGTCCCCATGCTTGCAAGGAGACCATGAAAATGACCAGAGGGGCTGTTTCAGTCCCCTAGCTCATGGGTTCCCAACCGTTCCCAAAGAGCCTCCTGCCACACCCTCCTACAAACAAACACCCCCTCCCCACCCCTTCCTGCATCTGGAACGAGCCGCCGCGATCTCCAGGGGCAGCTCCGGGCATAAACAACTCCCACGACTTTTCTTTTGCAACCAGGAAAGCTCTCCTTTATCCAAGAAGCCGCAGAATCCAAACCCGCGTGCCAGCTCTGGGTTAACCCGATGAAAATCGGCCGAACTGATCTTTTCCATCGGGAACCAGGACTTGAAAAGACCCTTTGCCCCTCGCATTGAGTTTAAATCACGGAGGAGGAGTTGGAAACGCAGAGCGGAAGGGCCCAGAGCGCCGCTTGCTTCCCACCGCTGGGGGCCCGTGTTCTGCCGTTCTGGGTCCGGGTTCCTGGCTCCAGAGTGACCCGCGGTCCCCTCTGCCCTCTCAGAATCCACCAGTCCCGTGTCCTCTAATCGCATCTGGCAGCTTCTCCCCATTTTTCAGCAGAAGCAGCTCAGGAAGGAGTTTTGAGAAGGAACCAGACAGCACCCACGGCGACTTCCCTCGGGGCCGAGTCGGCTCTTACCTTGCACGTGCGCCAGGAAGCTCAGCACCGAGACCCAAAGGAGGCCCCAGCGGCTCTCCATCCTTGGCGGCAGCAGGAAGGAGCCTCCTTGACGGCCGCAGCCCAGCGGCGCGCGTGAGATCCGGCCTCCGAACCCCACCCTCCGTGTGTGTGTTGACTTCCTGTCTCCCAGCTTGGAAGGAAGGGAGGCCAAGTTCCAAGCGGAAAGTCTGAACCCAGTTGCAATCCCTTTGCCAAAAGCTAATGGGGCCCGTGCTCAGACGACAAACCCCACAGCCGGGGCAAGCGAGGCCCGTGTGTGCACGCTGGAGGTCGCCCCGGGCCTCCCCAGAGCAGGGCTCGCTGGCGGACGCTTTGCAAGGCGGGGAAACAGGCACCACCCGGCAGCAAGCGGCCTTCCCGGCTTGGGGAAGCTGGCACACCTGCTCGGTAGCTCTGCTCCCTGCCAGCGTGGGAGGCGCCCCTGAGATCAAAGCGTTGCCATCCCCGAGCCTGGGAAGGACGCTCCCTGTCCACAGATCTGTGAATTCCAAGCTCCCTGCTTCCCCACAGGGGGATTTCAGGACGAGCTCATGCATTCTTCCTACAAACACGGGGGACACAAACATCTTCTGAGCCA
Source organism: Neogale vison (assembly GCF_020171115.1). Classification (NCBI taxonomy): domain Eukaryota; kingdom Metazoa; phylum Chordata; class Mammalia; order Carnivora; family Mustelidae; genus Neogale; species Neogale vison. The sequence continues at coordinate 130,243,727 of NC_058105.1, forward strand.
GGCCCACATTGGGTGCCGGGTTTGCGGCGGTGAGGAAGGCATCGTTGTGGACAAAGAGGAGGGGACATCGAAGGTTAAGCCCGACGGTGGCCGGGGGGGCATTGCATCAGGCAGGGACACACATCGAGGCCTTGGGGGCGGGGTGGGGAGGACTGGCAGGCGCTGAACTCAGCTGGGTGTCAGAAAACTCTTCTGGGGAGGGCAGTGGCCTCGAGAGGACTGTAAAAGCTGAGAAGGAAGGATGCAAGATGGGACGGACAGAGCATTTGGGCCAAGAAATAAGTGTCTATTGTTTGAGCCACCCAGTTCTTGGTATCTTGTCATACCAGTCCAGATGGACAACTGTGCCAAGTAGGACAAGTGCCCCAGAGGCAAAGAGTAGCCATTATTTGCCTCCTTCCTCGTCGACGTAGAGTGTGACTTAGCTCATGTCATGTGACAGCATCTGATAGAGCACCCATGATATTCCGTACATCTGGGGGGGGGATAATTTGTCGGCTAAACCATTCCTTGTCCATATAGGGAGGGGGTGTGGCATGTGAAGGTCAGTAGGGTTGCACAGTTGATACTGGGGCCCATTCACTGCTTTGTGGGCCATCAGAACAGAGAATAGAGACTTTGCCCTGGTATTTATGGACTTTGTCCGACTCTACGTTTACAGATAGTCCATATTTCAAATTGAAATGTATCACAGCCAACGTTGAAAGCAGCCCAAGGTCCATTGTATTTTGTGCCTCCTTTTGTCCCGTAGGAAAGGCAGCTAGTGACCATGTGAAATGAAAGGGCAGGACCTAGTGAAAGTCATCTTACACCTGTTCCTTCCTCCTGACCCATCCCACCAAAATCAGGGTCGTGAAGCCTCTGAGTTGGGCCTTCAAGCACAAGTACAAATTTGATGGAGAGAAAGGGAAGGGAGAACATTCCGGGAGAGCAAACAGGAGGTGTGGACCTCTTGAGTCCCATCTTTGATAATAAGGTCTGAGCCGGGTCCCTTGAGGATTAAAATAACGACAGGTCAGGTCTTGACTTTGCTAGTCCTGGTTGCTGTAGGAAGATCTCAGTTCTGCAGGATGGTGGGAACCACATCGCACCCGTAATCAGGGGAGCATGGAGATGGGATCCTCTTGGGAAGAGAAGCCCACCAGTGCCCAGGAGATGAGTTAGTTACAGAGGGGGCTGAGTTTGATGCAAGGAAGTCACAAAAGCCTTTGATGTCATGCTGGGGGAGATGACATCAGGCAGAGGTGGGCAAACCCAACAGTCATGGGGTGGGGTGGTTTCAAGCATTCTTTGGAGAGAGAACCAATGGAAATATGGCACCCGTATCCTACCACAAGAGGACCCTTCTGCAGATCTGGAGAAATTGCAGTCCGTAGCGTATGGCAGAGCTAGGATTCAAAGCCAGGCAGCCAGGGGGCACCTGGGGGGCTCAGTCGGTTAAGTATCTGACTCTTGATTTTGGTTCAGGTCATGATTTCAGAGTCGTGAGGTCAAGCTCTGCGTGGGGCTTCCTGCTCAATGCAGAGTCTGCTGGAGATTCTTTCTCTCCCTCCACCCGCTCTCTCTCTCCCTCTCAAATAAATAAATAAATCTTTAAAAACCATCTAAATCCAGACAACCGGAGTCCCAGACTCATGCGTCCTATTGAAGGCTGGCCCGAAGCCTGGGTTCAAAAACCACCTGTTACGTTAAACGGAGAGGAAATTGGATGAAGGCGGCTGGTGAAGGGAATGGAGGTGACCATGCAGACATCCGTCTTTGGTCCAGCGTGTGTTGGGTTGACCCTAAAATGAGAGAGCCAAGTCAAGAGTGATGTCCGGTGCTTGGAGTGAAGAGAGAACTCTGGCTCAGGACCAGTTGGCTTTTCGTTGAGTGAAGAGGGCGTCTGTTTTTTTCTGGTTTCCTGAGTATTCTTTACGTCTCAAAGTCTCATGTCTGTCATCCATCAACTACTTGGCAATTACCTGCTTGGTGTCAAGCACAGAAGGGCGTGTGACACTGAGCTAACTCAACAGGCACCATGCCCTTGAGAGATGGACAGATCGGTGTTTTCGGCTGAGCTGTGTCTCCTCGGAAAGTCACGTCATGGTCCTCAGCACCAGGAGCTCAAAATGGAGCCTTGTTTGGAAACAGGGTTCTTGCCAATGTAGTTAGTTAGGAGGACCCAGGTGGGCCCAGAGAAGTGGACCTTCGCATGGTGATCCAGGTGGGACCTAAATCCAATGACATTGCAAGACGTAGACGCGGAGAGACAGGGACGCAGAGGAGACGCCACGTGAAGATGGAGGCAGAGATGGGAGGCACATGGCCATGAGCCCAGGGATGCCTTCAGAAGGCGTCAAGCCCAGATGCCTGGAGCTCCAGAAGCTGGAAGAGGCAGGAAGGACCTTCTCCAAGAGGTTCAGGAGGGAGCTCAACCGTGCCCCACCTGGATCCCAGTGGTCCTGCCCCGCCTGGATCTCAGCATCCCTGCCCCGCCTGGATCTCAGACATCTGGTCTCCAGACCTGGGAGACTTGATGAATTCCTGTGGTTTTAAGCTGCCTGATGGGTAATTCTTTGTCACAGCAACAACGAGACATTCCTCGATGTTCCTTTTTTGGAAACAAAAGACCAGAAAGGTACTGACTATGCATAAGCCTTTTTCTTTTAGTGCAGATATTAGCCCCCAAGACCGCCGTGCGACGTATCGGCGGACCATCACCACGGTCACGCTAGGAAAGCTCCGTTGTGTTCATCAGCGCCGTTGCCCATGCACCTGCCACATACGCACGTCCTTCATGCCGGTGTGGGTTTTCCCCCCTTCCCATCAGCACTAGGGCTCGGACACAACGGTACTGTTCTCGAACACGGGTGGAAGCCCAACCGAAGGCACTTCCCACGTGCCCGTTTGTCCTCCCTGATACGCAGGCCCGAGTGAAAAACTGAAGGCGCTCACGTTACATAAGAGCACTTTTGTGGGACCCAGAGCCTGGTTTTCCCGTGGCCGCCCCAAGGTGGAGAATGTGCGGCAGAAAAAAGGCTGCCTGGGGCACCCGGTGACCGGCCACCGTCGATACAGCCAGGAAAGCACTCAGTTCTGGGGAAGAGGGTTCGAGGGGTCATGTGCCGTCATTCAGTGCTCTGTCCCCTCCGGGACCCGTGGTGCCAGCTGGGACGGAAACCGTCTGAGTCTGCAAAATGTGCAAAAGAGGTTTCTTCCTTCCTTCCCTCGTTCCGTTCCTTTCCGTTCCCTTCCCTTCCCTTCCCTTTCCTTTCCCTCATTCCGTACAAAAGACTAAACAAAAACAAAAAGCAAACCAGACAAACCCACACTATCGACGTTGCAGGCATTTTACAGAACAACCAGATTCTTTACATCTTCAGTTTCAAATCCGTCTGCCAATCCGGGGATGTTTTCCTCGTTTTCCCAGACTTGACGGCCGCGTGTCCGTAAGACCCTGTGAGGACGCCTCCTGACCCAGCGACACACGCTGACCGACCCTTGCCGGCCGCCTCCCTCCACGCTTCGGGGAAACGTACAAACTCACCATTTCCAAAAGGCTCAGAACCGTCTGGCCCACGGCATTTGTGCCCAAGACACACACACACACACACACACACACACAAATACATCCTGGTTGTGAAGGCGTTTTCTAAACCACCTTCCCCTACACACACAAAAGAGCTGGATTTAGCCTAAACAGATGTGAAAAGAGCAACGAACCCTGAGGTTTTCTGCATTTTTTTTTTCCCCCGGGACCTGGAGATGCACGTGTGCCTCTAGCGTCTGGAGATCCGGATCTGGTTCCGTCCACCCAGAGCCATCCGACAGCGAGGCTAGGGACGCAGGGCACTCTGGGGTGCACACAGGGGTGTGTGTGTGTGTGTGTGTGTGTGTGTGTGATGCTTTCAGGAAACCTGCATATCCGATCCCAAACTCCCCGCGGGACCGTCGAGTGCGGCAGGGGACGTGCTCGCAAAGACGTTTTCTCCCCATTTCCCTGAGCAGGAAAAGGAACAGAAACACCGCCCTGTGGGCAAACTTGCAAAACCGCACAGTCCGTGCCAGAAAACAGACACCGAAGGCCACATCTGGGTGAGTCCGTGTCCCCGAAGCGTTCACAATGGGAACCACAGGCAGATGAGTGGTTTTCCAAGGACGCAGTTGAATTGTGTCCATCCCCTGCTCTGTTCCTGACCCCCAAATCCCATATTGGAGCCGTCCCTGGAAATCCTGCAGAATGGGAGCTTTGCTGGACATCGGGGAAGGGTCCGTGAAATTGGTTAGGACGGGGTCACGCCGGACTCAGGTGGGACATGACCGGTGTGTGGTGTTTCCAGACCAACAGGGACGTTTGCATAGAGACGGGCACATGGAGGCAGTGTGGGGCCAGCCAAGGGACGCCCAGGCCTTCCAGCTGCTCCAGGGAGTGGGGACACGGACAGGGAGCAGACTGTCCCTGGAAGGCTCTACCAGGAACCAGCGTGGAGCCCAGCGCAGTCCTGGACTTCGGGTCTCCACAACAAGGACACAACATGCTTCTGTGGTTTAAGGGTTTCCCACCCGTGGTATGAGCTGCTACATGCAAGATGGACAGGAGTCTTTTTGCTGACCTCTTTGTCCATCTGCACCCCACGATGGGGCAGAACGACCCCTATCCCAGTCCGGTGACACGGGGCAGCTCCCAGGTGCAGGACAGACAGGAGCAGGAAGGAGAAGCCGGCCTCCAGGGAAGCCGGCTTCCAAGAAACTGGGCTGGGTGCACAAGCCACGTCTGGCCATATGTGGCCATCCCCGGAGCAGCGGAACGCGACACGCTGTTCCCTTGTCAGGCATTCCTGGCCGGAGACGGTCCCGGGAACTGGCCACGGCCGAGGTTGGAAATCCTTGCAGGCCTCCCCAGCTGTGCCCCATCAAGGACCAAAGGGTCACTGGGTCCATCTCTGCAAGGCACGCGGGATCTGGGGAAACCACCCTATTTGGCTGTTACAGGAGGGAGAGAGCCACACGCATTCGGAAAACGAGAGATCTGGACGACCACGAAACGTGATGCGTGGACACAAAGCTTCAAAGTCTACAAAATGTTCCTACATCCCCAAATGTGCCTGTTCTTGCGGAATTTTAAAACCACACAGAGTTGGGTGCCTGTGGGTGGCTCAGCTGTTGAAGCGTCTGCTTTCGGCTCAGCTCAGGATCCCGGGGTCCTGGGATCGAGCCCTGCCTCGGGCTCTCTGCTCAGCGCAGAGTCTGCTTCTCCCTCGCTTTCTGCCTCCTGCTCTCTCTCTCTCTCTCTATAAATAAAATCTTTATAAAAATAGGTTAAAAATAATAAAAGGATGCAGAGTCCTAAAAACCACTGAGACGGCAGACTGCATTGGGGGCTGTGGGATGTGGGTTGTGTGGTCTTGGGTCGCACGTGGTCGTTGGACCCTCATGTGTCACAGGAGCAGGACAGCCACGTCATCTGTCCCCTAGTCACAGGACCCCGGTCTCCTACACTGGTCTCAGCCCAAACAGCTCCCGTACGGGACGCATAGACCAGGAGGATTCCACGATTGCGTCCCGTGTACCTTCAACTCCGAGAACCCACACGGGTTTCCACGTTCAGGAACTTCCCACGTTCCTGCTCCCACGTTCGGGAACAAAAGCTTCACTCCACTGCAGGGGGGTGGGGGAGAAACAGAAATGATAACAACAGGAACAAGGACACGTGTAAAAATGGGCAAACGGTGTCTTCAAGTGTCTCCCCCATAAACGGCCGGCAAATGGATTTTCCCACACATTCCCCAACCCCGCCTGCGTGGAGAGAAATGTAACGTCAAACCAGGGATTCGATGCCGCGTTTTCCACAGGTTGGCAAGGCCCATAGTGTCTGCACAGCTTTTGGAGGACACTTGAGTCAGCAGCGGGAACATCAAGAATTTGCCCAATCTTTGTGCATTTAGGCTAAACACACACACACACACACACACACACCCTAACAAAGCTGACCTCAGACACTAATAAATAAATGCACACACGTTTGCACAAATGTTCAATGTCCGCGTTTTCCTGAGGCCGACAACCTGTACCCAGCTCACGCTGGTTGGCTAAAGGCTTTCGAACTGAGCTTTAAACCCTCTAACTGGGTTCCGGCCTCCCGCTAGCCCTACAGAAATTTCCTTTTTTTAAAGGATTTTTTAAAAAAAACTTTATTTATTGGACAGAGGAGAACACAAGCAGGGGAGCGGCAGGCAGAGGGGAAAGCAGGTTCCCTACTGAGCAGGGAGCCCGGTGGGGGGCTCGATCCCAGAACCCCGGGATGGAGACCTGAGCTGAAGGCAGAAGCTTCACCCATGGAGCTCCTCCAGGCATCCCCCACCAACATAAAAATTTCTAATACTGATTTCAAAACCATAACCCTAAGATTCTTCATATAAAAGCTCAGAAATAATTAAATGAGGCCATTTTCGTCAAGGAGGAAGAGTACTCGTGCAGTTCCTTTCCAGTCAGTAGGGAACAGCAGGAGCTCGTCCGCCACCAAGCAGTGTTACCCCAAAGTTAGAGCAATGTCTCCCACCCCAGCAATTAACACACTCGGTAAAGACATGACCATTAGCCAATTTCCACCAAAAACCCACATGGAAGAAGAGGGAACTATCTGAACACAGGGGCGATATCTAATTCGGGGGAGTATCTGACTCAGAGGAGTATCTGATATACAGAGAAGATCTGACTCAGGGGAGTAGCTGAAATGCCGAGGAGTATGTGATGCAGGGGAGTATCTGAATGTACAGAAGTACCTGATGCAGGGGAGTATCTGCAAGCAAGGGAATATCTCAAGCAAGGGAGTATCTGAATACAGAGAAGTATGCAATGTAGGGGAGTATCTGAATACAAGGGAGTATCTGAATAGAGAAGTATGAATGTAGGGGAGTATCTGAAAGCAAGGGAGTATCTGAACACCGAGAAGTATGCAATACAGGGGAGTATCTGATGCGGGGGAGTATCTCAAGCAAGGGAGTATCTGAATACAGAGAAGTATGCAGTGCAGGGGAGTATCTGGATGGGGGAGTATCTAAAAGCAAGGGAGTATAGAGAAGGGAATATAGAGAAGTATCTAATATAGGGGAGTATCTGAATGTATAGAAGTATCTGATGCAGGGGAGTATCTGAATGCAAGGGTGTATCTGAATACAGAAAAGTATGCAATGCAAGGGAGTATCTGATGCAGAGGAGTATCTCAAGCAAGTGATTATCTGAATACAGAGAAGTATGCAATACAGGAGTATATGATGCAGGAGAGCATCTCAAGCAAGGGAGTGTCTGAATACAGAGAAGTATGCAATGCAGGGGAGTATCTGGATGCTGAGAAGTCTTCGTTCCTGATGCACCAAGACCAGTAAAGGAAAGTAGGCAGCGAAAGAAAACCCCCAAAAACACAGCGGCACACTTGGGTTGATCGTCCGTCCTACAGTCCCAGAAAAGGGACCACGGGGTCCAGCCCACTGGTTTCCACGGCCTTCTTTAAACGTCACGCCATGGGAAAATATTTAAGTAAAAAAGTACTTGGTTTCCTGTTTCTTTTTTATTAGTCTGGTGTGGAAAACAAGAACAAAACAAAACAAAACAAAAAATCCTACCCAATGAAGGAAACCTTGAGGACACCAGTGGAAGGTTTATCTCACTGTATCCGAGGGTCAATGCCAGGGACGGTTCTGTTTAGTCAGCACGGGGTGTGGTAAACGGCCCAGCGTTCCGGGAGGGAGAACGTGTGCGGGGTCGGTATTGGAAAGACTCTGCCACGGACAATCGGTGTCTCCCACCCCACGGGGAAAGCCCTAACGGCCCCGGAGAGGGGAGCACTGGTCCCCTCTGAAGGTGACACGCAGCGTTAGAAGCCCCCTCGTCTACCCGGCGTGGTGCAAACGGGCGCGACGCATCTCAAGGTCAAAACAAAGCGTCTCAATGTAAGGACAGGCGTGGGCAGGACGGGGCTGGAGCCCGCCATGGCCGCCGCCCGTGCACGTGTTTTTCGGGAAGACACAGCCGGCTAGTCTTGTCCTTCTGCTGGGAATTGCGTCGCGGACGTACGTCGAGGCCAAGCTTCTATTTTTCCAGAAGACTCCACTGGACTGTCAAGGACAAACCAACGAGAAAAGACTTTACTAGGCATTCCCGGCTCCCCCCAAAACCCGCACGTCACCGGCTGCTCCTGAAACATTTCAGACGCGGGTGACTCCCCTAGAAGGTACGTGAGCGCGAAACCCGTGGCCGACAGAAAGCTAAATCCTGACTCTGACCTGCCTGGGGAAAAAGAATCAACAAACTTCAGTGTATGATCAACTCTAGCTAGAAGAAAATATACATACTCCACGAAAAGTAGGAGGAAAAAAAAACAAAAACAAGAGAAGGCATTTTCTTCTAGAAAAAAAAAATAATAATAAAAAAACAAATAAAAACATATGCCATGAAAAATGGGAAAAAAATAAAGAAGGCATTTTCTTCCTAGGGGAAAAAAAATTTCACACTCCAGGAAAGCTAGGGGAAAAAATAGGAGAAGGAATTTTCTCCTAAAAAAACAAAAAGCAAAAAAATAAAAACATACTCCAGGTAAAATAGGAGAAAAAATATAGAAGGCATTTTTCCCCTTAAGGAAAAAAACAGAAGGCATTTTCTCCTACAAAATAACCAACCCCCCCAAAAACAAAAAAAAACAGAGCAAAACAAAAATACTACAGGAAAAATAGGATAAAAAACGTAGAAGGCATTTTTTTTTCTAGAAAAAAAATACATACTCCAGGAAAAGTAGGGGTAAAAACAGAAGGCATTTTCTCCTAGAAAAAATAAACAAAAACATACTCCAGGTAAAAATGGGGAAAAATATAGAAGGCATATTTTTCCTAGAAAAAAAAATACATACTCTAGGAAAAATAGGGGAAAAAATAAGAGAAAGCGTTTTTTCCTAAAAAAAAAAAAAAAAAGAAAGAAAGAAAGAAAGGAAACAAAAAAGAAAAAACATATTCCAGGAAAAATAGGATACAACACATAGAAGGCATTATTTTCCTAGGTAAAGAAGTAGGAGAAGGCATTTTCTCATACAAAATAACCCTCCAAACCCAACAAAACAAAACAAAAATACTCCAGGAAAATAGGATTAAAAAATAAAGCAGGCATCTTTTCCTAGATTAAAAAAAAGAAAAAAGAAAAGAAAATACATACTCCAGGACAAGTAGGAAAAAAAAATAGGAGAAGGCATTTTCTCCTAAAAAAAAAACAAAAAACAAAAACATACTCCAGGAAAAATAGGATAAAAAACATAGAAGGCATTTTTTTTCCTAGAATAAAAAAAATACATACTCCAGGAAAAGTATGGGAAAAAACAGAAGGCATTTTGTCCTAGAAAAAATAAACAAAAACATACTCCAGGGAAAAATGGGGAAAAATATAGAAGGCACATTTTTCCTAGAAAAAAAAAAATACATATTCCAGGAAAAGTAGGGGAAAAAAAATAAGAGAAAGCATTTTTTCCTAAAAAGAAAAGAAAAGAAAAAAAGAAACAAAAAAACATATTCCAGGAAAAATAGGATAAAACACATAGAAGGCATTATTTTCCTAGGTAAAGAAGTAGGTAGGAGAAGGCATTTTCTCGTACAAAATAACCCCCCAAACCCCTCCCAAAAACGAAAAATACTCCAGGAAAATAGGTTTAAAAAATAAAGAAGGCATCTTTTCCTAGGTCAAAAAAAAAAAAAAAAAAGTACTCCAGGACAAGTGGGGAAAAAAAATAAATAGGAGAAGGCAAAAAACAAAACCTACTCCAGGAAAAATAAGGATAAAAATCCTAGAAGGCATTATTTCCCTCGAGAAAGAAATAGGAGAAAGCATTTTCTTCTACAAAATAACCCCCCTCCCAAAAAAAAACCCCACAAAACAAAACAAAAATACTCCAGGAAATATAAAATTAAAAAATACAGAAAGCATTTTTTCCTAGGGGGGGAAAAAAAATACAAACTCCCAGAAAAGTAGGGAAAAAACACATGGGAGAAGGCGTTTCCTCCTAGCGACAAAAATGTCTCTGATCCACCAGGTCTCACCGTCCGTGATTTCCTCAACCCGGTCCCGTGGTTTTCCTTCATGTGGAATGATCTGGGGCCGCGACTTCACACCGCAGCTCATTTACGGTTTACCACGGGACGTCGCAGCCCGGGAGACACAGACGTCCCCCGAGTGTCCATTTTAAAATGGAAAGTACGTTCCGCGGTCACGCGACCCTGACCTCGGGTCCGCACGCGTCCCGTTCCCTACAGGCTGCCCCTCCGCGGGGCAAACAGGTGCGTCCCCACGTCCCTGTAAATACGGGAAACGCGCTCACAGACGCCTTATTTGTATTTTTATTTTTTTTTCCCAACGCGGCTTTCGAACGTGGACCCGATGGTCCAGCGTCTGCCTTGGACCCCAAGAAGCTCCCCTTGTTGGGGGAAAAAAAACAAACCACCCCGTGGACCTCGTTCTGCTTGTGGTCCCAGGAACACAGCGGTCCCAGGCCCCGCGGCTCACCGGGCTGGTCGGCGTTGGTGCTCTGCTGGTTCTTGGTGCCGGCCTCACCCTGGTCGGCTGAAAGGAAGCACAGAAGATACCCCAAGGGGGTCAGTACGCAGAAGTCCCCCCGTAATGTCTCCGCCAGGCACGGTGAGCCCCCACCCACGTCCGCACCGGCCCACGTCAGCGGGACCTGGAGGGACAAAGGCTCAGACCCACTCGGGGCAGCTCCGTGCACAGAGAACCAAACGCTAAGAGAGCCTCACTGGGTCCTGTTGGCTTGATGTCGGGTTTTCCCCGTTCTGGTCAATTAAAAAAAAACTTTTTTTTCCCCGAAATTTCTCTTTGGCATCCGAGCACACGAGCACGGTCCCCAGCGTCCCCTCCCCACGCGCAGGATCCCCTCCGGAACTCGACGGAATTCAAGACAACGGACAGAGTCGCGGGCAAAAGGCGGTTTATTTCTGGACGGCGACGCTCGGGTTCGGGGCCCCGAGCGGACGCCGCCCCAGACGGTTCACAGAGCTTGGATGTTTCTACAAAAGCGCCCGGTTCGGGGCGAGCACAGAGCAGACACGTCACACGCCTTCCCGGCGGGTCCCGGGGGATGTGCCTGAATCCCACCGTCGGCGGCCCTGGCCCCCCCTGCGGGAGACCCAGAGCTGCCAGAGGCTCTGAACGGCACCAGTGGTGCGTCTCCCGCAGGACGGGGGCCGGAGGGAGGTCCTGAGCCCACGCGGGGTTCCCCGCCGATGGCAGGAGGACAGGCCATCGGGGGACTCTACAGAGCCAAGTGCTACAGGGACGCTTGGAAGAATGCAGGATCATCACGGCGACGTCCCCTTGGGGACAACACCGGAAAGGGCACGTGCCCTTCTGATGCTTTTCCATATCGGCATCGCACACCACTGGCCCTCGGAGAACCTTCTCGAGGTGCCCGCGTCACGGCTGGACGTTGAGGGGAGCAGGACCCCAGAACGAGCACGCACGGGGAGCCGGGTGGACGCGGAGGGTGGACGCGGCCTGGGACAGGACAGGTGTCTGCTCTCCGGGGAGCGGGACCCAGCACGCACGGGGCACGGAGCCCAAACACCAGGACCGTGGATGCTACCTGTCGTGATGCTGACGGGAATTGGCCACCCGGGCGCCTCCCCCAGGTCCTGATGGCCGAGCTCTTTGCTGGACCTGTTCCCACCCCTTGGCCGGGGCCGGCACTCAAAGGAGACCCCAGGCCTTGTGACCAGCAGGGGTGCACAGCCAGCTCCCCGTCTCCCCGAGGGGACAGACGCCAGCCCAGAGGGAACCTACGCCACGCACCTGTGCCCCTAAGGGGACACCCCGTTCCACAAGACGCACCCTGCATCCTACCCTCTCCGCCCGGCCCTGCGACCAGGAAAGGCCACCCACAGCATCTCTGAAAATCAACAAAACCAATGCACACGCTTTGCATCGGCCCTGGGGACCCCTCGTCCCTAGCAGGACTGTCATAGAAGGGGCAGCTTTACGGGCTTCTGTGGCTGGGGACTGTTAGGTGCATTTGGAGCCGAGACCACAGCCCTGGGGCACCGCCGACCCGCCGTGCCGGATTGGAGGCAGGTACACGGACGGCTTCCTTCTCGGGAGGGGAGCGCACCCACTGGGTTCAGACCCACCGGGGAACAAGCCTCATTTTATAGGAACGGACAGATCAGCAGGGACATCCTCCAAAGAGCCAGCGGTGGCCAAGGTGACCACAGGCGGCAGAGGCGGTGGACGGGGCTGGGGACCAGACCCAGGAGCAAAGCACTTGAGGCCATGCGAACCCCACAACCTTCCAGAGACCCAGGGAAAGAAGCCGGAACATGCCCGGGGCAGGAAAACACCCACGGATGATTTCCCATTTATGGGACAATCTAGAGAGCACAGTCTCCGGCCCGGGGACACGCCGCACTCCGTTCTCCACAGACCTTCAAATTCGACGACGGGGAGATTTTTAGGTTCTTCCTAAATCATGGGATTTTTTTGTTTTTTTTTCTTTCCTTACTGGAGAAGTGAGTCAAGCAGCACAGACCCGTATTATTATTATTTTTTTAAATAATACGGGTCAGAGAGACAGCAAGGAGCTGCTTCCTGGGACGCGCAGAGGACAAGGACTCCGGAGGCTGCAAAGTCAGACGTTGAAATCTGCAAATGCAATGCGGGCTCTGTGTCGGGACCCTCCGTTTGGCCCCGTTCAGCTGCAAACGTGAACCTGACGGACGCCTGGGAGCAGGATGGAGGCACGGACTGAGCCCCGTCCCCGGACCTGCCACCCTGTCTGCCTCGGATTTAAGTTCAGAAGAAAACAGCTGCATTCCTTCTCAGGTCCTGAAACTCCTTGTGCATGAATATAGCCTAATACTATGCGCGGGATCCGGGGATCGGGGTGGGCGGGGGTGGAGGTGGGGGCAGGAGGCATCCCATTCCCATGGCAACGGACTAACTCGCCGCAGGGAGCGGGGCAAATGCCAGCGTTTGCGTTAGACCCTGCGTCTCCAAGGACACAGATCACACGGGGGCAGCTCCAGGCGTGCGTACGGTTTCCTGCTCGTCCCTACGGCCGCGGCTCATCTGAAAAGAAAGGTCAAGACATGAAAACCGAACCAGACGGAAAAACGGACCGGGGAGCTCTGCAGAGGTCCCGGCACGTGCAAAAGCCCCTGGCAGCAGCCGCCGGCTCTTGGTGCTCAGTCTTGGTGCTCAGGAAGACAGCAGGGTTTTTAGGATTTTTTAAAAAGCGATGCTTAAAGGCCAAGGGGCAGTAGGCGGCATGGGTCAGAGATGGAAGCCAGTTCAAGGACAAGAGGGAGGTGAAGGTAGGGCATCGACGCTGAAAGGGAGAGGAAGACAAGGCACAGGTCAGCAGGTCAGCCCAGCAATACCTCAAACTCCTGCCGGAAATAACACAAGGACGCACAGGAAAGCCCATATCAGCCACTATGCATGCAGAAGGACAGCATCGCGCACAGCAAGGGACAGCCCCAGAGTGCGTCACCATGCATGCCGTTGGCCGCTCAAAGCCAACAAAGCAAACCACAAACACCCACATCGGCCACAAGCCCATGCCCGAGACGGCTCTTAAAACACGCCACCGTGCGCCATTTGCAAAAAAGCCACATTAAACTCTTGGGCACACACGGACATCTCCAGGAATATAGGACAGATCTACCAAGCCGCGTTGGCCACGGACACGCTTCCGGGCATCGGCTCCCAACATGATACTAAAAAGCACTCAGGGAACATAGAGCCGGAAGTCTGGTATCTGACGGATGCATTTCCCCATAGAGAGACCACCCAGTTGGTGGAGACGGACCTTCACGCACAACTCAACAGACCCTACCAAATTCAACGGATGACAAGGTCCTGGAGAACCACCTACTCTTGTAGATCCATGGTTTTCCCCAAAAAACCATGGTTTCTTGAATGCACTGGGATGCACCAAGGCCACATCCTTCTTAGGAACTGTCCACACTCACAGGTCCACGTGGGTACGTGTTTCTTTAAACCACCATCCCAACAAGAACACCCACCAACAGTCCTACACAAACTCCACTAAAAGGTCTAGGATGTTCACGATCCCAGTGTCTGAATCCAACACTTCAATTCTATGTCTTTATAAAAATATGCCATGGAGACAAACCCCGAGTTCATCTACTAATAGGACAAGAACACCAAAATGTCTCTTCACGGATGTGGAAGAGATGAGTCATTCTTCTGTGATACCATCCTGGGGTTTACTGAAATACAGCACCTGACTTTCTTTGTCTTATGGGCATTTTATAGCTGCAGACTAAGGTCCGTAATGACTGAAATCAGAGATACCAGCTTCCTTGTTGCGTTGTTTTTGGTTTTTGGGTTTTTTTTTTTTTGGACATTTTCTTTGTGTGTCTATATCAGCAAAGATCATAAATCCCATAAAAACCAGAAAGCAAATCAACATGGTAAAGTCGCCCCCAACGTTCCCTTTGCTCATGCAGAATGAGAGACTACGAAATTCTGGGTCAATGAATGGCCAGGAATGGGGGACAGGGAGATGGAGAACACTTGGTTTTCCAAGTTCCTCATCCCATTCCAAGTATGGGACAATATCAAGTCCATTATGATTCTTGGGTCCTCCCCCAAATCCCTGTGTCTCAACAAATGAATCAAATTGGCATCGTAACATCCAAGGGGGTCATATATCTCAAACGCAAGGTGACAGAAAGGCTTTGCAGGTCCACGAGATGACTGAATTTGGAAATCCAAATTGGATTTGACAGTCACTTACAGATTTTCAGAAAACCGTTGTGCCCAGACTTCCCATGCATCCTTCCCTAGCAGGGATGCCTTCCTTCTCTCCTGGCTGGGCATCAGACTCTGAGCTGAGCATTTTCAGAGAGGGGAGCAGAAATAAAGTCCACTTGGGCACATCCTTGACCTTGGTTCTCTCTCCATTTGGGCACGTCCTTGACCTCACACTTGGGCATTTCCTTGACCTCGCTCCTTTCTTCATTTGGCACGTCCTTGACCATGGTCCACTTGGGCATGTCCTTGACCTCAGTCATCTATCCATTTGGACATGCTGGACACTCAACATTCAGGCAACCGAGCGTGGTTTCCTGAGGGCCCCTGATGGAAGGCACCCGGTCACATGTGGAAAATAGACATAATCAGGTACCCTTCCCCTTTGCTGTAAGGAGAGGGATGCCAAACAGTAGCTTCTGTTAAATCTCTGAACCTACAAGTCGTTTGGGGCTTTCAGTTTCAGGCTACGAACAGAGTCTGTGAATCTAAAAATCGAGAATGACAGGAGATTAAGGGTAGACTCCCTCCTTATAGACAAATTTTGTATCACCACCTATTCAAATCTTTTGTGAATTTCCCTAGAGCCCTCAGGCGGAGGTCCTTGAAGATGGAGGTCAACGGCTAAGTACGAATCTGGACTTGAAACTACAGGTGGTTGAGAAGTTCAGACAGCATGAGGCTCCACCCACAGATCATGGGACCCCTAAAGACACATCAGAGTCCACCCCTCGTGTTCATCTTGCAAGAGGGAAGGCAAGACTTAGAGCAACCCAGAGATACAAGAACATGAGCCATGTTTGAAACCAAACTTAGGGACTTCAAGGCAAACCCTATGTATTTCAAGGACTCTTGCCTGTATGGTACCCAAACACCCAACGTTGGAGTTCCAATCCCTATGCTGGTGACTGTGACACCCTCCACATTCTCCTGTAACTTTTCTATCCCACCCCCAAACCCTCGTGAGCACCTGTCAGTTCGGGGTGGTACCAGAAAGGCAATCAGCCATCCAGCGTTCCAAATTTAATTCCCTTGGTTGGAGAAAACAATATGGCGCCCCCCGCACCCCGCCCCGTCATCGCTCTTGTCATAAAAGGGATGAGGATGACCGCAGTTATAAATTAGGATGAATAAACATTACCAAGAGCTAACATTTCTCCAATCGACCTGTCAAGACTTTGACACACAGCCCTAGGAATCCTCACCAAAGTCTGGTGGTGTGCAGATGATCAGCTCCCCCCTTTAGAGATGGAAAACCCAAAGACGGGAGGTTACTGACTGGCAAAATATGCACAACTCCTCACGGGTGGCACCGGAACAGAAGCTACAGAGTCCGATCCCACTATTCCCAGCAATCTCTCGAACTGTCGGCCACCTCCCACGTGTCTCAAGCCAACGGGACTTCTGCATTGTTTTAGTTTCGAGACAGCAGAGCTTTCAAGTTAGTAAGGCATGAAGGGAAGGACGCGGCCGCAAAAACCTTACTGTTTTCTTTGAAGCACAACTTTTTCTTCTGGTAGGCGATAAAGCTAGAGACCGCTCCGACCACGGCCATTACGACGGCCCCAATGATGCCAGGGATTACCCCCGGGGAGTCGGCTGCGGGAAGAAACACATGGAACCATGACTGGGAACATTGGCGGAGAGCAGACCACACACAGGACAGGTGGCTGGAGGCCCCGCCCACCGGAAAAAGGTGGGACTGAGTGTCAAGACACAGGGTCCCAGGGTGACTGTGGAGGAAACCCCACTCCTGAGTCTTGCTCAACTTCCAACGCCACCTCTAGCCTGTTTGCTTGACACGAAGAACCAGCCATACTGCTCCCCAAAAGTCCCACCTGGTATTGGAATTCATCTGACTACACGTATCGCTTCCAGTGTAAAACAGGTGTCGGGTAGATGACACACCCTGTGTCCTCCCAGCCTTGTGGCCAGTGCAGGGGTCCTAACAGTTAGAGGCAGCAGCTCTCAGGCGAGGCAGCATGGGGCCCATCATGGAGTGGGACGTCCTGGACATCATCCTCTTCACACATTTTCAGAACATCAAAGCCGCTGACCCCCTTTGCTACTTCCATTGGATTTACTGCAATGTGGTTTCCACGTGCTATCAGTTAACTGTCACACCACGTGTATCTCTGCCATGCGGACAGCTAAGCTATTTCTAAGTATGGTGGCAGCACAGGACATCCCACTCCGTGAGTCAGTCAAGGATGGTGTGATGGGTAATTGTGTCCACTTGACTGGGCCTGGGGTGCCCAGATGACTGGAAAAACGTTCCCTCTGGGTACGTCCATATGGATGTTCTTGCAAAAGATTAACGTCTGTATCTACAGACTATGTGAAGCAGGTGGCCTTCACCAGTGAGGATGGGCATCAATCCACCCGTAGAGGGCCTGCACGGAACAGAGCTCACAAATGGGGCAATCTTCTTCTTCTGCCCTTTGTGCATGGGCAGTCCTACTTCTTGGGATTTGAGACTCAGGACCGGACTTGCCCTCCCAGCTTTCTTGGTTCCCAGTCCTCTGGAGTGGGACTGAACCACACCTGAGCTTCTCCTGATTGCCCAGCTTGCAGTCAGCAGATCACAGAACTTCTCAGCGTCCACCATCATGGGGGACAATTCCTTACAATCAGTCTCTTTCCACAGATCTATACCTACATCTCTATCTAGATAGATCTCAATGGTTCTGTTTCTCTGGGGAACCGCAGGTAATACAGATGGGTTAGGGTTAGGGTTCTTAGGGCACCGTGGGAAGGTGAGTGAACCTAACGTGTGGGTGTCATCAGAACCCCCTCGCTGAGCCTACTCAAGAACGTCAATGACCTAGTTCAGCAGAGCGCTTGGGATGTGCATGGGGAAAAGCAACCACACTTGGACATTGTCCGCCATCATGTTTAGGACAACAGAGCCAAAACAACACGTTTGGTCTTGACCACTGCGTTCCACTTTTTCTCAACAGTGCCTACAAGAAACCCAAGACATCAGAAACCACGTGTACGTACCCTGCTCCCCGCCGTCATGATTTTGGCTTCCGCCGTCATGATTTTGGCTTCCTCCGCCAGCGCCGCCTCCACCACCGCCTCCTGCAAGGGAGAAACGGGCTTGCAGACAAGTCGTGTTGGGAAGGTTTTTGGCAAAAAAAATATCCCAGAGATCAACTCCCAGGACCTTGAGCTGTGAAGAACTCAGAGAGCCCTTTCCTTTCGTTGAGTCCCAACTTGGCTAAACGTCATCGGACTCATTCCTGTTTGTCTGATACACAAGCTCAGCTCCTGACTCAAAAGCACTGCTCTCATGGTGGGCCGCAGGAGAGCCAGTAAGTCCTGTGTGCCTCATGGATTCTGACCCCTCAGAATCCAGTCAGGGCCTCGGAGCCCACCTAAGACCCAGCCCATGGCTAGGAGGGGATCCAAGCCACGTTCCTATTGACTCCCAGGATACGTACTGGTGACCCCTTGAACAATGCAAGAGGATTAGGAGAGCCAACCCATGGTACAGGCAAAATTCCATAAACAACTTTTGATTCCCCTCCAAATTAATTAATTACTAATAACCTACTGTTGACTGTTGGCTTCCTGGTAACGAAACAGTTGGTAACACAGATGTTGTATGCTCTATATATTACACACTGTACTCTCTCTCTCTCTCTTTTTTTTTAAAGATTTTATTTGTCAGAGAGAGAGAGAGCACAAGCAAGGGGAGAGGCAGGCAGGTCAGCTGAAGGAGAAGCAGGCTCCGCACTGAGCAAGAAGCCCAATGTAGGACTCGATCCCAGGAACCCGAGATCATGACCTGAGCCAAAGGCAGCCACTTAACCAACTGGGGCACCCAGGAGTCCCATATGTACTGCACTATTACAATAAAGTACTGTTACAAGCAAGTAAGCTAGGGAAAAGAACATGTGATTAAGAAATTCATAAGATACAAACGTAGTGATCCAAAGGGGCACGTGCACCCGAATGTTTACAGCAGCAATGTCCACAATAGCCAAACTATGGAAAGAACCTAGATGTCCATCCACAGATGAATGGATCAAGAAGATGTGGTATATATACACAATGGAATACTATGCAGCCATCAAAAGAAACGAAATCTTGCCATTTGCGACAACATGGATGGAACTAGAGCGTATCATGCTTAGCGAAATAAGTCAAGCGGAGAAAGACAAATATCATATGATCTCCCTGATATGAGGAAGTGGTGATGCAACATGGGGGCTTAAGTGGGTAGGAGAAGAATCCATGAAACAAGATGGGATAGGGAGGGAGACAAACCATAAGTGACTCTTAATCTCACGAAACAAACTGTGGGTTGCAGGGGGGAGGGGGGTTGGGAGAAGGGGGGTAGGGTTATGGACATTGGGGAGGGTATGTGCTTTTGGGTAAATTGGAAGGGGTGGTGAACGATGAGACTATGGACTCTGAAAAACAATCTGAGGGGTTTGAAGTGGCGGGGGGGGTGGGAGGTTGGGGTACCAGGTGGTGGGTATTATAGAGGGCACATCTTGCATGGAGCACTGGGTGTGGTGAAAAAATAATGAATACTGTTTTTCTGAAAATAAATAAATTGAAAAAAAAAAATTCATAAGAAAAAAGAAAACAAGAAAGAAAATCATGAGGGAGAGAAAAGACATTTACAAGATTATATTGTATTTATCGAAATAAATGGACTTATGCAGACCAAGCCTGTGTTGGTCAAGGGTGAACGGTAAGTGTATTTTAAGACCACCTACATGTACACATCATAAATATTAATATATTCTAACTACTATAAACACATTATTATATTATTGTAAACTTAAGTTTTTATTTATATAGACAAGATGTATTATATCTAAGTACTGCTCTGGACCCTACTCTAAGCTAAGGTTTTAAAGAGAGAGGTGGAGAATCTGCTTTCATTTCAACGTTCACGAAATAACAGGACACATGCCATTGATGACACCCAACAGTCACCAAGCAAAAACAGGTGACTGGGGCGTTCAGGAGATGTCTGAGAAAGGTGCAGGGAGCCCCATGTATATGGCGGGCAGCTCCCTGAACCATCAGCACGGCAACTGGGGACCAGCCCTGGTGGGGCAGGTCTGAACAGTCCTCATCCTTGATGCATCTACAAATGGGGGAGGTGAGAAGAGATTTCCAAGCAACTGACTGTGATTTCACTGAGGGTCAGACTGTAGACCCTGACATCCTTGTGTACAGCAGGTGTGTGATAGGGAAGAAAGAGAACCCATAACTCTACCTCCATTTGAAGCTCCATCAATGAGATCGGAATCTGAAAAGCCACCTAGGAGACAAAAACACAATGTCACCTGCCGTACCGGAACGGTCAGGAGGGTCGAGGTCAGCCATGCCTGGCCCCAAACTTGCTGACACATACGTAACAATTTTTTTTTTAAGATTTCATTTTTGTATTTTAGAGACTGAGAGAGAAAAAGAGCATGAGCGGGGGTGGGTTAGGGGGAGGGTACGGAGAGAATCTTAAGCAGACTCCACGTGGACCCTGACCCAGATGGTGGACTCAATCTCACAACGTTGAGATCATGACATGAGCTGAAACCAAGAGTCAGATGCCCAACAGACTGAGCCCCCCAGGCGCTCTGAGACACAACAATTTAAAAAAAATTTTAAAGCACACTGGGTTCATGCATGGTTTGTTACGCAGCAGTAGCTAGCTGATACGCATCGGATTTAATGCATCAGTTTAACAACACCTATCGTAACTCAATATGGTTTATTCCAGGAAGTCAAGGACGTATTCTGTAGAAAGACATTGTTCAGTATATCTCGTCATATTCACGGGTTAAAAGAAAAAAAAAATGCTCATATGCATTGATGAACAGTCATGAAATTTAATATCAGTTTTCTAGCCAAGGCACAATGATTCAAATACAAGAAAACTGGAAAGAAAGAGCCAATATAAACATAAAAAAATACATTTGATTTAAAGATCACTTGCAAATAATATGTCTTTTCATTAAAAACTAAACGATGAAGACAAAGTTATTAACAGGTAATAAGGATTCATCATTAAGTGGCCCATGAGGTAAGACTTATGAAATTCATTCCCATATCCCAGAAAGAAGCAGAAAAATAATGGGCATACAACGTATTCACAGAAACAAACACCAACAAGCAAAAGCAATTTAGAAATAACGTTTATAGGAACGGCAATGAGAAAGGAGGACAGAAAACGGATTCCAAAGCAAAAAAGCTCAATTTTGCAAATGGTCGGCACTCTGCAAATTGATTTCTCATTGGAAACCATTCAAGTGACAATAAAGGGAGGTTTTTCTTTCTCCCCAGAGGGATGACAGACAATAACCCAGTGAGTGCTAAATTAAAAGGAAAAAACAGAGAGCCACCAAGAAGCAGGGGAGCCGTTTGAACATAAAAGATCCCACGGGGAAAACACACACACATGCACACACATTCCAAGACCACTTGCCAAAAACCACTGCGAAAAATACCCAAAGGCTAAAATAAGGGAAGAAATGTTTTCATCATAAATGACTGAAAAAAGGATTTGTACATGGGTGACGTGGGCTTCTCGACCAGGCAGGACATGCCCGTTTTCCTCAAATGAACCCAGAACCAGAGACACAAGCCAGCCACGCACAAAAGAGAAACCAGACGTGGCCATGACATGCCCAATAGATTTCCTTAAATTTCGGAAATACATGCCACCAAAAAAGTCAAATCCAAACCAAAAATACCTTTTCAAGAACTCATGTCCCACTCCTGGAAAACGGGAAGGGCCTTGTCCCTAGGAGGCCCCCCCCCCATGAAGGCTACGCTGATCTGATAGGACGACTTTTTGGCCAACGGGGAGACCACCATACACTGAGAAGTGCACGGTGTGCGTTCAGGGAAGGGGTCTTACCAGAAGATCCCGGCTGGTTGGGGTTTGGGTAAGGCTTAGGTTTGGGTGGATTCGGTGGTACTGGGTCATCTGTTGGTAAAAAACACAAGTGTTGCATTTGTGAGGAGTCAGCAAGAAAAAAAAAAAAAAAACCCAAAAGACAAGAAATAAAACACATCCATTTTCCTACAGATGGTTTCCCAAACACCTACAAAGGGCAGCGGATGTTTTCTCCTGGTGGAGACCACTAAACACAGCCACCAGCCCATTTCTTTCCATCGTCATCCAGGTGCCCTACCTACCTCCAAGAGAACTGGACCGTTCCAACAGTTGTGTAAATTTTTGTTAGAAACTAAAGCAAGTGCCTGGACCAGATACAGAATTCGTGGAACCCAGTGCAAAATAAAAAGTAGGGCCCCTCATTCAAACCCTATTGAGAATTTCAATATGGCGGCCATAAACCATTCCAGCAAGGGTAGGACTATAGCTGAGTGAATGCACCGGTCACTTGCCCTGGCACGGGTGTTCACAATAACCTTATGCCACTGCAAAGGCTAGAAGCCCTTTTATTTTTTTTTAAATAAAAGCAAAAACAGGCAAAAACCAGAAACCCAACAAAAGCCAACAACAACACACCATTCTCCATGTGTTCGTGGTAACAGCTGGTTCTGACTTGAGAGGCACAAGGTTCTTGGGAACTATGATCAATTTGGTGACCCTAACCAAGCCGGCCACCCAGGAGACTTCCCAAAGGTACTTACTGTGTCCTTCCCCGCCGAGGGCATCTTCCAGACTGAACCCGTCATCATCTACAAGGGAAACAGACTGTTAACACTAAAGACCCAAGAAGGAATTCAGCTCCCTAAGCCACGGAGGAGCCCCTGCCTCCCCACCTCCCCAAACACGACTGCGAATACCAGACTGACCCGGGTCCAAACAGAAGAGCCAAATTCTTGAGCTCTCCGAGAAGAGGACCAAGAGACAAAGCAAAACGCACAAAAAGGAACTGTACCCATCCCTGCCACCACGCAGGCCAAGCTCAGATTCCACCTCTGCCCACCAAGAATCCTTTGCCATTACCGTCCCGTCCGAAATCACGCCTCCCACGTGGCCAGCCTCCCCTGTAAGGCAGACATGATGTGGTGGATGCAGAAACGGGGCCGCAGATTTAGGCAGGTGTGCACCTACAACGGAATGCCCTCAACAAAATGATGGGACCCTTCCTGCTGCCATCATGGTTTCCTTGGTATTATGACCCCTTTCCAATTTCCTGCTACGTTGGCGGGACGTTGGCAGATCTGCCCATCACAAGGC
Source organism: Neogale vison (assembly GCF_020171115.1). Taxonomy (NCBI): domain Eukaryota; kingdom Metazoa; phylum Chordata; class Mammalia; order Carnivora; family Mustelidae; genus Neogale; species Neogale vison. Next base: position 130,266,705 of record NC_058105.1, read on the forward strand.
ACCGAACTACGGTGGCAATTCAGGTTTTCAACAATCTCTAATCCAAAAACCTTTTCACCCCCGTGCCGCGCAAGGACGGGGGTCTGAACACGGCAGGTGCTACCCTTACACTCCTGATGGGACATCCTGGCCGGGGAGCCCTGTTCCTCAACAAACCTATTCCGTTAAAAACAAATTAAAAAAAACAACAGCGGTCAGACCTCCATGATTCTGACATCTGGTTGGCCAAGAAGCAACGATCAGACCCTTGTTCCCGGTTCCCGACTTTCATTTGGAAGGAACCCCGCCTAGAACGGGTAGGTGTGTCCTAGAGGCCGGAGACTGGGTTTGCTCACGGGTTGTACCGGCATCTCAGCTCCAAAAGTGCTTCTCCCGTGCAACGCACATCCAGACACAGAGCGAGCCCTCCAGACACACACGGTCCAGGCGACCCGAAATCATCCCCAAGACCTGTCAGACCTCCGTCTTGCCCAAAAAACATGGCACCCGGTGGCCAACGTCGACAGCATGGCTCCGGTAGGAACCAGTCTGCACCCAGAGCCCCAAAACCACTTGTCTCTGTGGTTGTCTACGTCTCGATCCCAGAGAGCTGTCCGGCAGACGTCCTCTGCTGTGCCCCGCCAGGCCTGTTGGCTTCTTACCAGCGCTGGGTCTCTTGGGTGGTGGCGTGGCCTTCTCCCTGTCTAGAGAGAAAAGACATCGAATCAGCAAGACCCGCGGCTGGGAAACTGCACCATCTCTCAAGGATGCCCCAGGTGCTACAAAAATAGTCGGAAGAATGTCCAAATCACCCCACACACAGCCCCCATGGCTCCGGCAGTGCACAGGGACCGGAGCGTGAATTCTGAGCCCTACAGGACCCCCATGGACGGGTACACAGCCTGATGCTGGACGTAGCCCTTGATGAGACCAAGAGCAACGGGGTCTTGGCACTGGGAAGGTTTCCTCCCTCTACCCAGGGCGTCTGGCTTTTCCTCCCCCCACGTGAGTCCCTTCACGGGTCCACACTAGACACACTCCCGACATTCAGACGGAACACTTGTCCATTTGGAGACACAATTCTAACACGACCCCTGTCACCTCATGGATCGTAAATCGCAGGACTTACCATCGAGGGCGTCCGCCAAGTCGAAGTCTTGGCCTACGAGGACAGAGAGTCCGGTTAGGAATCAGGAAAACAGTCATGCAAAAATTAAGGCGGCAATATTTTTTTTTTTAAAAAAGATGGGGACTGAAATTTTTCTGGACTTCAGGACGTTTGCAAGACTTAGTTGGTTTTGAAAACGTAGAACACGCCGGAAGGTCTCATGTCTTCGACATGCTCACGTCGATGGGGAAAAGTAAGACGACAGTTTACATCGGAAACAGCTGGTGATTGTAACATTTAGCAACATAACAATTAAAAATACAGTGTATAAAAAATGTGCATAATAATTTTTAAAAAGTAACAACTGTAAAAATGTATAACAATTTAAAAAATATGTAGACCAATTTAATAAAATGTAACAATAAAAGTGTGTAACAATTTGAAAAAGGTGTATAACAATTTAAAAAATGTATATAACAATTTACAAAATGTGTGTAACAATAAAAAAGTATATGACAATTAAAAAAAGCATAACAATTTTTTAAAATGTGCATAATAGTTTTAAAAATGTTATAACAATTTTAAAATGTGTATAACAATTTAAAAAAATGTGTAGACCAATTTAATAAAACGTGTGCAATAAAAGTGCATAACAATTTACAAAATGTGTGTAACAATTAAAAAAGTGTAACAATTTAAAAATGTGTATAACAATTTAAAAATGTGTATAACAATTTACAAAATGTGTGTAACAATTAAAAAAGTGTATGACAATTAAAAAATGTATAACAATTTCAAAAAATGTGCATAATTTTTAAAATGTGTAGAACAATTTAAAAATGTGTATAACCATTTAAAGAATGTGTGTAATCATAAAAAAGCATGTATACAATGAAAACAATTAAAAACTGTGTATAACCATTTTAAAAAATGTGCATAACAATTTTAAAAAATGTGTAACAAAAAAAGTATAACAATTTACAAATGTGTATAGCAATTTTTTAGAATGTGCTAAATAACTTCTAAAAAGTGTATAACCATTCTAAAAATGAGTATAACCATTTTTAACACATTTTTAAAAACATGTATGAATTTTTAAAAAATGTGTATAACAATTTTTAAAGAAGGAAAATACGGTCCTTTTGCCCGTGTCCCTCAGGAACACCAGACCCCCCTCCAGTAATGACTAACGATATCCCATACGTGACGAAAACACACACACACGGACAGAAAAGCCCCATTTGGGACCCACGTCCCCGACGACGCATCCAACCTGCGTTTCTTGCAAACGCACTGAACGACCCAGAAAAGCGCAGAAAGTGTCTTCAGCTTCCTGGGGTCGCTCAACCCCCCCGGGGCATCTGCGGAGACGAGCCGCGTCTCCTTTCGGGTCCCGAGGGTTTGGACGGACACCGTTTCCGCGCCACGGCCTGGGGCCCGTTCCCCGACCGGCTGCACCAAAGGCAACGTGAGGACATTTCGGAGAAGCCCGCACGCGGGACGTTTTGTGGGTAGCTGTGTGTGTGTACGTGCACGTGTCTCCGCGTCGAGCGTGGGTGTGTATCTGCGTGTGCACATGTCCGTGTGTATGTGTTGCTGCGAGTGTGCTAACAACAGACAGGCAGAAGCCGGCGCCTTGGGCACGACAGTCACGCGACCCCCAGCGGCCCCACGGTGGGCTGCACTCAGGATCCCGGACCTGGGAGTCCCGCCGTCTACACCCGCGTGGTCCAGACACAACACACACAATCATACCACGTCCTGCACGCGGCAGGTCTCCCCGAGGCAGCAGGTGGGGTTTCCCCGACGGCGCCGACCCCGCTGGCCGGGACATAAACGCACACGGGTGTCCACGTCGCGGGCCGTATTTACAGAGGAACCTGCACCTGTTCCCCCGCATGCGTCACCTGCCATGCCCGTGCTGAGAGCGTCCCCGGACGTCCACTCCCTCCACCGCGCCCCGGGGAGGCTCCGAGGGTCCACCCCGGAGCCGGACGGGTTCCACGAGGGGACGCGGACCACGGAGACGCAGACAGGGCTCTTGGCGACGCTCAGAAGCCAACGGCAACGCAGGGGAACGAAATACGGACTTTTCCGTGCGACGCCCAATTCCTGTGATTTCTGCCTCCTGAGAGCGGACGGTGACGGACAGACGGACGCCACGAGGAGAGCAAACGAGAGTGCTGTCTCCACGGACTCGCGTGTGTGCTTCTGTGTGAGCGTGCACGCCTTACGGGCGTGTGTGTGTGCACTGCACGGGACCCTGTGTCTCTGAGCCCGTGGCCATATCTGTGGACACCAGAACCCCAGACCAGGAACTCGCTCTCCCTAAAACGCCGCCTCGTGTCCTGCACAGCCTTCCCCGCCCCCGCTGCGAGGAGGCCACGGGTCCCCTGCACACCCTTTCCACTGACCCCCCGCAGCCCCCACACAAACCCAGCAGGAGCAGAGCGAGCAGGGATGGGGACAGGCTCTCCGATCGCCCTCCAGCCCCCACTGGGGCTGCCTTGTCTGCTGTGGCTCTGGTCCAGGACTCTCTGCTATAGACCACGGCCGACACGGCCATCCCAAGACCCCAAGGTCAGCCAAGGGCAGGTCTGACGGCGGATGGGCAAAGGGAGACTCCATCCTTCTCAGCCTCCCCCCGACTCCCTCTGCGTACCCCAGAAGAATGCCCTCGGCCCTAGAGTGAGAACCTCCCTTGTGGGCAAAGACCCCCAGGCATTCGGCGGAGACCATTCAGCCTGGATCCCAGAGCTCGGGGCTCTCCCTGCCCTCTGCCCCCTGGAGACCCCCTTTTTCCTGGTCACAAAGTCACAGCCTCGCCACAGATGACAGAATCCCGGGGACTACCCCCAGGGAGTGCTCCCCACACAGAGCTGGACAGACATTCAGGGGCACGGAGGGGCCAGTTTCCACGGAAAGTCCCCCCTGAGCTCAATCACGAAGACACGTCCCCCCGCCCTGCCCGTGTGTGGGTTCCCCGATGCCAGCTGTGCCAAGACTGTGCCCGTGTTGGCAAAAGGGACGCTCGCACTTTGTGACCGGCTCGAGCCCCCACAGGGACAGTCAGGAGATGCAATGATTCAACACCCAGGAGCACCGGCCAGCTGGACCCCCTCCCAATCTCTTCCTGACCTAATCTACACTCTCTGACCACACGGTCCAGCACTGCTGACTCTGTCTCACCACAGGCGACCACGTCAGGGGCCCCCGGCTCCCGGCAGAAACCCTCCTGTGCCGGCCGCTCCCCATACTGCCTCCCGGGGACAATCATCACCACCAGGACAGGAGCCCGGGTCCCGTGTCCAGTGACCAAAGCACGTAGCTCCTCGGTCCCAGCCACACGCAGATCACGGTGCACGAAGCCCGTTCACCCCTGTGGGCTCCAACAGCCCTCAAAGCTGCAGATGCTCAGGGCCACGCAGGGCTGAGTCACGCAGGGGTGAGTCACGTAGGGCGAGGCTGGCCCTGGCCGGAGGGAGAGACACGTGAGTCATGCTGACGGCACCACACCTGCCGCAGCCAGGCCTGCTGGGACGCAGGCTGAGCCACGTGTGGTCCCCAAAACCTCTGGGCAGGAGGGCGGGCGGCTGCTCCTGAGTCCACCCCTGCCTGGGTCTCCATCCCTCACTGAGTCCCCATCCCTCCTGGGTCTCCATCCCCCACTGGGTCTCCATCCCTCATTGGGTCTCCATCCTTCCTTGATCTCCACCACCCACTGGGTCTCCATCTCCCCTGGGTCTCCATCCCTGCCTGGGTCTCCATCCCTGCTTGAGTTTCCATCCCTCACTGGGTCTCCATCCCCCCTGGGTCTCCATCACCCACTGGGTCTCCATCCCTCCTGGGTCTCCATCCCCCCTGGGTCTCCACCACCCACTGGGTCTCCATCCCTCCTGGGTCTCCATCCCTCCTGGGACTCCTTCCCCCACTGGATCTCCATCCCTCCTGGGTCTCCATCCTTCCTGGATCTCCACCACCCATCACCATCACCCCAGGGTCTCCATGCCCCAGGGTCTCCATCCCCCCTGGGTCTCCATCCCTCACTGAGTCCCCATCCCTCCTGGGTCTCCATCCCCCACTGGATCTCCATCCCTCCTGGGTCTCCATCCCCCACTGGGTCTCCATCCCCCACTGGGTCTCCATCCCTCACTGTGTCTCCATCCGTCCTGGGTCTCCACCACCCACTGGGTCTCCATCCCTCCTGGGTCTCCATCCCCCCTGGGTCTCCATCACCCACTGGGTCTCCATCCCTCATTGGGTCTCCATCCTTCCTTGATCTCCACCACCCACTGGGTCTCCATCTCCCCTGGGTCTCCATCCCTGCCTGGGTCTCCATCCCTGCTTGAGTTTCCATCCCTCACTGGGTCTCCATCCCCCCTGGGTCTCCATCACCCACTGGGTCTCCATCCCTCCTGGGTCTCCATCCTCCCTGGATCTCCACCACCCACTGGGTCTCCATCCCTCACTGGGTCTCCATCCCCCCTGGGTCTCCATCCCTCACTGGGTCTCCATCCCCCCTGGATCTCCACCACCCACTGGGTCTCCATCCCCCCTGGGTCTCCATCCCCCACTGGGTCTCCATCCCCCACTGGGTCTCCATCTCCCCTGGGTCTCCACCCCTGCCTGAGTTTCCATCCCTCACTGGGTCTCCATCCCCCCTGGGTTTCCATCACCCACTGGGTCTCCATCCCTCACTGGATCTCCATCCTTCCTGGATCTCCACCACCCACTGGGTTTCCATCACCCCTGGGTCTCCACCACCCACTGGGTCTCCATCCCTCCTGGGTCTCCATCCTTCCTGGGTCTCCATCCCCCACTGGGTCTCCATACCCCTCGAGGGTCTCCATCCCCACTGGGTCTCCATCCCCCACTGGGTCTCCATCTCCCCGGGGTCTCCACCCCTGCCTGAGTTTCCATCCCTCACTGGGTCCCCATCCCCACCAGGTCTCCATCCCCCACGAGGTCTCCATCCCCCCTGAATCTCCATCTCACCAACCCAGCCTGAACTGGGTTTCTCTGAAATTCTACCACAACAATGGACCATTGCAGAGATACAAAGCAGGATGGAGATTTGCATAAAACTAAATGACAGAAATGACAAAAGACAGGTTCCATACAAGGAGCTTATACATTACAGGAATACATAATAGAAAACTTATAGATGTATATTCAGAACAAATTCTGTATGTTTAAATATATATATGTTTAAATATATAGAATATGCAATTCTATATAGAATATAAAATAAATTATAAATATGTATTTGGGATAAACTACAGACTTTTACATATACAGAATATAAAATTCTATATAGAATATAGAATTTCAGACATATATTTAGAATAAATTATATATATGGAATAAATTATATATATTTACACATATATAGAATATGGAATAAGTTATCATGTAAATTCAGAACAAATTACATATACAATAATTTTATATAATTGTTATATGTTTTAATAACAAATGATAGAAATTGGAAATCATATAACATACACAGACTTATAAAAACTATAGATTAGTTATATTAAAAATATAAGCACGTTATAGAAATTAGAATAGGAACAATATATTTTGATGAGTCATAGAAACTAAATCATGTAATTTATAATTCTATGCGGAAGTTATAAATTATATAAATAAATATGTAAGATAAGACACAAATAAGTTGTAGAAGTAAAATCAGAATAGAAACAAAATGTAATCGTAACCCATTATAGCAATTGGAATTTATGTTGTGTATAATTTACACACACAAACCCATAAACCCTATAAGCAAAACAGAAATAAGTCACAGGATGGAAACAGGATTTGGAATCAAGTACAGACCCGCGTTTTACGTACTGACACGTTATAATTTATACAGAGCATATAATCTATATAAGCATGTAAATACAATTATAGAAATAGAATGAGAATAGGAATACATGACACGTATTCCCAATAAATTATATCATTTTGGGAATTACACAATTCCCAATAAATTATACAATAAAATATGCAATTTAGACAAAGTGCAAATCTTCCAATTTGCACACACCATCTGCAAATCACAGACACAAACATACAGAGACAAACACGTACACAAATAAAATAAGTCACGGAAAGACGAGAGGACAAAGACCAAGGAGGCAGTGAGGCCAACGCTCCCATTTAAGATGTTTTCTCGGGGGTGCACCAGAAGAACAAATGTAGGAAAAGCCTGCGATGCCCCTGGGGCTTTCCAGTTAACATAGGAGTCTGCACGGACAGTGGGAAGAGCGCAGAGCCCTCCCCAAGGCACCGCGGTCCGGTGCTGTCGGTGGAAACGCCAGGGTCCCCGCAGCCCAACCACCTGCGAAAGACAGAGCCGTAGGGGCCGTCCATGCTCTGTGCCACGTCTGCCACCACCGGGGAAAGGCTTTCCGTGAGAGAGACCTCCCCCACCCCAGGTCACGTGGCATGCCCCTGAGCAGCCGGTCTCCAGGTTCCTGGAGGCTGGAGACGGGGTCCCCTCCACAGGACGGACACGGCGGCACAAAGCCCAGGGCGTGGGGACACACGGAGGTGTCGGCCTCGTCCCAAGCCCTGCAGGTCAGGAGGATGACAGACATCGTGGCCACGAATGCCACCTGATTACATCGTATCTCTCGATACTGAGAACGCCCTCGTGTTTCGGGAGGCAAGACGGGAACCGCTTCACAAATACTCCGTTGCCCTTTGCAGACGCGGCATCGCAGGGTCCGCCCTTCCCAGTTTAAGATTTATTTTGGACAGAGGGAGGGCCCACGGAAGGGGCAGAGGGAGAGGGAGAGGGACTCTCAAGCCGACACGGGACTCCATCCCACGACCCACAATCACAACATGAGCCAAAACCACGAGCCTGACGCTAAACCGACCTTGCCATCTAGGCGCCTCGGATGGTTCGAGTCCTCCAGGTTGCGGGATGGTGCTGGTCCGGGGTCCAGCTTCCCCAAGACACAGGACGGCACGACACCGGATGGACACGCGTACACAAAAACGCGGGCTGCACATATGTGTCCGTGAACCCAAGGCATGGCGCTTGCCCTTGCAAGCGTTCTTGGCCACAAAAAGGAGCCAAGCTCAGCGCCACGACGGTGTTGGGTACCATGGGCACCCCGACGGCTCACGTCAACTCTGTTCCCTGTTTCCGTCCCACGCGGGATCATCTTCCCCAGGGGCTGGGATGCTCTCAAGTCCTTTCATGTAAGTCTACGACACGGTGGAGGGGAGGGGAAAGGTCTTTCTCGGCATCTCTCTGGGGACGGCCCTGAAAGGTAGGCCAAGCTGTGCACCAAGCTTGGGAATATGGTGAGGCTGTGGGGTGGTGTTGGGGACCATGACGGTCCCCGAGTCTGCCTGTACCAACACATTCCTGACAGACCAGGCTGCCATCCGTGCATCTGCCTTTCTGACACCCTCTGGCCGGGACCCTCTGCTGTCTGCCCAGTGCTTGGGGCTCCTTGCAGGATCCTCTTTTCCCCCAGAGACGTCCACTGTCTCCCCTCCAAGAAGCCAAGGCATTGCTTCCCAAAGGGCAAGCTCCAAAACCAGACTAGAAGCCCCCATTCCGAACCCAGCCACCTCCCCAACGGTGCTCCCTTCCCACAGGGCCCTGCTGGCCCACCTGGGCTGGCCCCAAAGGACCCATGAGATGATCCCAAACTCTTGTCAGCTCATGGAGCCCTTGGCGGCTCTGGAAACTGGCCCGAGGCTGCAGAACAGACTCGCCCGTTCTGTTAATTAATTACAGTCCATCCTCACAGGTCAGGGAGGTGACATTCTCTCCGCCGTCCGGGATGTTGAATGCACAGATACTCCATCTTCGCTCCTACGGATGGACGGGGTTACGACCCCACCGCCGTGGGTCATGTGTTCCCCAGGGCGTCCACGCAGGACCTTGCTTTCTGCGTGTTTCTGCTTAAACAGACCGTCCTGGATCTGTGTTGTTTATTCGTCAGCGTGGCCGAGCACAGGACGCAAAAATGCAAAAGAACGTGTCCTCACACAGACCACAAACAGGACACTTGGGGACAACCTGGAGACTGGCCGGTGGATCGGACCGTCTACGCTTCTGCACCCGTCCCTGAACACGGACGGTATTCATCTGGCAGTGCCAAATCAATGTCGGCAGGCAGGCAAACGCACACATACGGGATTCGTGAATATGGGGAATGCACTGTATTTCGCTTCAAACAGCCCAGGAGGTCCTGCGGTGTCTAACACAGGAGGCTGTGTGTTCCTCAAAACTTTAAACGCTTCCCCAAAAAACAAACCCAGGAGTGAGAACCACGCATTTAGGGCACCTACGGCCTTCATGTGGATCTTCTCCTTGGCAGTACGGGCTAATCCCTTCTTTCCATACCTGGAGAACTCCTATTCATACCTCAAAGCTCCGAGAAAATGCTGCCTCCTCTGGGAAGCGCTCTGTCCCTCCTCCTGAGCACATCGAAGTATTTCCTCACCACGGCGTGCACAGACGGCTTCTCAGCTCCAGCCCTGCGTGACTTCATAAACCCGGACGCTCAGCTCAAGGTCCCGGTGAATTAAACCAGGAATTTTGTGGGCTGGGATTCAGGGACGCGTTCACACTGACCTGCCTGCTCAAAACCCACCCGGGGAGTTTGAAACCCACATTCTGGGCACTGGGGCTGCCGATCACGTACCCACTGCAGGCTGGTCTACAGCCAGAAATAAGCTACGTTCTTTCGGCATTCATCACTGCTTCTGTCTTCTCTTCTCCTCCTCCAGACACCCCCCAGATGATCGCACACACCTAGGCTTCCTTTCTGCAAGCCATGCTCCCCAGCCTAAAAAGACCTCTTTGCGCTTTGTCAGGCTTCCTGTGCTTTGAAGGTCTGTCTGCTCGTGGAAACTTGGTGCCCATGACCCCCTGGGGCAGAGTGGTCCCCGCCCCCTTCGCAACACTGCACCAGAAGAGATACCTTGCTTGTCTCTCCCCTGCCAGAGAACAGAGGACGGGGACCAGGTATTTCTTCTCGGGACCCCAGCACACGGCAGAGACAGAATACAGATACCACTGGGAATTCAATCTACGCCGGGTGAAGGCACACGTGAGAGCCGGTGGCTGGGGGTGTGGGTGCGTGCACAGACGGACGGGCGAGTGGGTACGTGGGGAGATGGATGAGAGGGTGGATGAATGGGTGGATGGAGAGAGAGGAGAGCTATACATAAACCTAACTAAAAGGAAAAAATTGGTGTTAGTCATAAATAAATGATGGGGGATAGATAAAGCATGGGTGAGCAGATAAACTAATGGATGGACAGGTGGATGGATGGATGGATGGATGGACGGACAGACGGATGGATGGATGGATGGATGAGTGGGTGGATGGATGATGGACGGATGGACGGATGAGTGGATGGATGGATGGATGGATGGACGGACAGACGGATGGATGGATGAGTAAGTGGATGGATGGATGGACGGACGGAGGGACAGATGGATGGATGGATGAGTGAGTGGATGGATGGACGGACGGGGTGGATGGATGGATGGATGAGTGAGTGATAGACGGATGGACAGACGGATGGATGAGTGGATGGATGGATGGATAGACGGACAGATGGATGGATGGATGAGTGAGTGGATGGAAGGATGGATGGATGGACGGACAGATGGATGGATGGATGAGTGAGTGGATGGATGGACGGACGGATGGATGGATGGATGGATGGATGAGTGAGTGGATGGAAAGATGGATGGATGGATGGATGGATGGAGGCATGTGTGGATGCATGGATGGACGGACAGATGGATGGATGGATGGATGGATGGATGGATGGGTGGATGCATGGATAGGTGAGTGAGTGGATGGATGGATGGATGGATGGAGGGACAGGCAGACAGCTGTACAGATATATGGGTGCATATATGTACAGATGGATGGATGGATAGTATATGAGCAGGTGGATGGATGCACACATAGAACAGTGGACAGTGGGTAGATGAACAGACAGATGGGTGGACAGAACATGGAATCCATGGGTTGTTGAAGAGGCCTCAGTCACTGATCCTGGATCCAGTTCACTATCAGGATTCGGAGTTCTTGTCTATATGGAGTTAGGTTTCACTCAATACAGGACAAGCTCCTGTGCTTCCCTATCAAGCCACATTATTAGGAGAGGGAACTCCCTCTGTGGTCTACACGGCATCACCTAGAGAGCTCCTACTAGCCCAGTGGCCCTGAGGCCCAGGTCTTGCTATGCAACATCAATCCAATGACACAGGCAGGCCTGGACAAGAGTGATTTCTCCAAGCTCCTGAGGGACCCTGCTCTGGGGCCAGGCTCAAAAACCTAGGATCTGGGCCTCCACTGGCCACTGAGGGTTCCTGAGCAGGGGTGGAATTACAACGGCAGCTCAGGCATCAGGACAGAGAGCAGAGGAGGGAGGTGAGCAGGAGAATGAGCAGCGCTGAGCCTGGGATCTTCTCCACCTGAACCCTAAACAATTGGTTTAGTAAAACCAGCTTCCCCTGCAACGTTATGTGTTTTATCTTGGGCAGTAAACCATGAAGTATCCTGAAAAGGAGTCCCCACCGCCCTCCTAAAAGTGCCTGAAAAGGCCACGGAAGAATGTAGGTAAGGGCTCTTCCATGCATCCAAGAAAGGTGTTGAGGTGAGGGTGCAACTCAAGAAAAGAAAGAGGAAAGAAGAAAGAAAGGAAGGAAGGTTGAAAGGGGAAAAAAAGGAAGAAAAGGCAGAAATAGTGACAGGAGCATGAACCAAGAAAGATTCAGAACTTGAAACGAACAGGATTTGGTTAACAGATGGAAAACAGGAGGAAGGCGATGGCAGGAGTGAAGGGTGGTTCTTCCATCTGAGAGTCGGAGCAAATGGCCACATCACAAAAGATAAGAACGAAGGAGGAGACTTAAGCTGAGGAGAAAATAATGAGAAGTTCCAGATACAGAGCAGTGGAGACACCACGGGTCCAACCAGAGGGACCTGGTTCAGAAGCTGTTACCTACACAAGCTAACCTGAAGAGAGATTCAGGGCTGGTACCTCAGGGGAGGGAGCACTGGCCTCCCAAGAGGTAGAGACGGAAGCTTCCTGCCCTGTAGCAAGACCCACGATGCCAGGCTTCGGCTCATCTTCCTCTCTGGCATCCCCACTCCCGGGTGCCTTTCCCAACTCCACGCCAGGTCCCTCTTGCCCGAATGCAGCGATGCTGACCCATCTGTCACGTGGTGAGAGGCTTAGGATTCCCTGGGATGAGTGCGGCTGCTTTCAGAAAAAGGACACGTGTACACCTCCACCTGGGAGCCCCTCGGGACAGGCTGAGGCCTCTCTCTCAGCTACGCATCTATCACCCAGATGTCTGTCTGTCCATCCATTCTGTCTGCCTGCCTGTGTGTGTATCTATGTATCTGTGTGTCTACTTAGTTATCTATCACCCATCCATCCATCCATCCATCATCTCTATCTGTCCATCTGTCTGTCTTTCTATCTATGCATCCATCCATCCATCCATCCATCCATCATCTCTATCTGTCCATCTGTCTGTCTTTCTATCTATGCATCCATCCATCCATCCATCATCTCTATCTGTCCATCTGTCTGTCTTTCTATCTATGCATCCATCCATCCATCCATCCATCCATCATCTCTATCTGTCCATCTGTCTGTCTTTCTATCTATGCATCCATCCATCCATCCATCCATCCATCCATCATCTCTATCTGTCCATCTGTCTGTCTTTCTATCTATGCATCCGTCCATCCATCCATCCATCCATCCATCATCTCTATCTGTCCATCTGTCTGTCTTTCTATCTATGCATCCATCCATCCATCCATCCATCCATCATCTCTATCTGTCCATCTGTCTGTCTTTCTATCTATGCATCCATCCATCCATCCATCCATCCATCCATCCACCATATCCTAACCCTAACCTTCACCCTTTCGAGGGCTACCTCACTCCAGCCAGGCCACGAGTCCTTAAGCAAGTGCCCCAGCAGGCAGGGTCCACGGCCTCACCTTTCCCACAACATCCAGCCCGAGTGACACGCGGCTGTTCACAACGACCTCCTGCTCCGTGAGACCCCAGCCCATCAGTCCTTTCCCGCCACACCGTGTTGCTCTGCCTCCAAGAGCCAACTGCTCCCCTTGCCGTCTCCCTTCCTCCTGCTGGGGTACGCTGGGGTGGGCACTCTGCACGGAGTTTGGGGCAAATACCACCATTTCCGTTCGCGCTGAGCACAGAACCCATGCCCTCCTCCAAGAGAAGACAGTGGACAGCCTCAGAAGGGCTCGTGCCGTAGATGGCTTCTCGCACGATTTACAGACCCGACGTGCCCCCGGGACCCTCTGCCCCCGAGACAACATCAACAACTGATACTCTGTCCACGTACAACACCGGTCCACGGGGCGCCCCAGTGCACGGATGCCTCGTCCACACGGCACGCCCTAACGCCCGCCAGGGAGCCATCGGACCAGCACACGGGGGCTGTGGCAATGGCAGCGCTGAACACAGGCAGCCAGAAATCTCTGGCCGCACTGTCTCCAGATGACTAATGCCTTCCAAAGCATGGGAACGCAGCACGCCCCTCCTTGAGCCCCCTTCCTGGGGAGGGCGGTTCACGTAAGGACAAACAATTACATTGTTACAGAAAGCACTGCCTCGCTGCAACTATGTTGCTCTCTGCAAAGTTCCTGATACAATGTAATGTATCCAAAAACACGGGGGGGGGGGGGGGGGGGGGGGGGGGGGGGCGGCACTTCTCCAAAACTTCCAAGCGCAGAAAAGGAACGGTGAGGAACGTGATTCGCACCGGGTTTGGATCGGCAAGTACTTTGGGACGCTGCTGCCTCCCTTCCAGGGCAACAAGTCCGTTTTTCTTTTTCTTTTTTTTTTTTTTTTTCAATTTATTTATTTTCAGAAAAACAGTATTCATTATTTTTTCACCACAACAAATCCGTTTTACATCTTGCCTCAGGCCACCCAGACGCAGAGAAACGGAACAAAGGGCTCCCGGGGGCTCAAAGGGCTCCCGGGGGCTCACTCGGCCTGGCTCCTGGCGGGACACAGGGCTGCTTTTGCTTCTAGTGAGTTTTCTTCTTCTGTCCACGCGGCCGGTGGCACGCGGAACTCTGGGCCCATCAGTGCATCCTGAGTTACTGCTGCAGGAACACGCCCCGGGTTTTTCGGCTTAGGACCACCTCCATCAGAGTGGGGGAGGAAGGAGGAAGCATCTGGTTTCCTGTTTAGGGGATTTTTCATGATCCGGCTAGAGAGAATAGCAAGAGCTCGTGAGGGATAGTGGCATCTTTGAGTCATTCCGAGACAACAACGCTGAAACACACCCGAGGGCCATCTGCCCAAACTGGTCTAACCACTGGGCCGGGGAAGGACAAGAAATTCAAAAAAGGAAGTGTCGCCTCTCTAGACCCGTGAAAGATACTACAAATTCCCTAAATACAACGCGAACTTTGGCGAGGGTCCATCGGTCACCCCCAGACACTGGCCCCCACGGGAAAGAGTGCCCCGATGTAGGATGGTGAACCACCCAATGCCTCCAAGCACCATGGCACCAGCAAGATCATCGGAAGTCCGTGCGACCTTCTCTCCCAGAGCACCGTGGACGCGACCTCACAGAATCCTGAATCCTCACAGCTGCTCACGGGGGCGGGGTGGGGGGGGGCAGAGGCCCTGTGTGTTATGGGCTCTCTAGATGGTAAGGGTTCACGGAGAAAATAAATTAAAAACAATAGTCCCCTCTGAAAATACCGGAGGAACATAAGGGAAGGCCTGATTTCCCTCACAAATAACAGCCCCGGGAAAGAGCTGGCAAGACCGGTTTCCGTAAGGTCGGAGGTCAAGACTCAGTAGAGGCCATCAACTCTCGTTCAAGGGTGTGTCCTTCCCCGATGTTCAGAAAACGCACCTCTGCGTGCAGAAAGCATTTCCCAAACCACTCATATCCCCCTTGCCCCTAAAAGGACTTTTGGAGATCCCTCCCTGAAACACACGCTTCATGGTCCGTCGCAAGGATCAGCAAAGGACCAGAGGAGGTCGATTGACCTAGGACAGACGCCCAGACCTTAAAACAAAGCACGTGAGGACAGAGGGACATGTCTGCAGTCCCGTGTGTCTCTCCGACCTCCGCAAAGGCTGGGCATCCTCCAGTCTCTGGGCGTCCGAATGATCCCAAGTAGAGCCACAACGTTACCGATTTTTTTTTTTTTAAGAGGGGGGCTCCAACTCACAATCCCAAAATCAAGACCTGATTTGAGATCAACTTCCCTGACACACCCAGGCACCCCCTGGGGAAGGCTGAGTAATTCTGAGCCTCCAAACACACATCCGCCTTGGAGCTGAACCCCGTCTGGATGTCATAAGCCCCATTCGATTCTTTTCCCTCTAAAAGAAGTCGTCGTGCATTGGAAAATCTCGGGGTGGGGGGGGAACACCATGACACCCATGACTGTGGTACTCAGGGTCCCGTGGGGAAGCCACGTGCCAAGAAAAAGGGCCGTTTCCATCCACGAAATCGAGCTGGGACCCCTTCCCATCGAACTCACTGTGCTGCTCTAAGAGCCCCATTCTGCTCTAAATGAGAACAGGCAGCCAAGATGTCATCCAGATGGAAGAAAAAAAAAATCTGAAGTACTTTCCTATCTCGACATGCCAAAAAAGAAAAAAAAGAAAAGAAAAAAGGCGTTAGCCTCATAAACTGAAAACGGAAAAAAGGGGCCCAGGCAGGGAGGTCCACAAAGTGCAATTAAATTTTATCAGAGCCCAAAGGGCAGGAGGGCAGGGAAACAGGCGGGACCACGAAAGCCAAACCCGAAAGCCATACCCAGGGGGCAGAGAGCAGAGCCGTCATCAGGAAACCGAGACACCAAGCCCAAACTGGCTTTGGATATTGGGGGCTGCCTGATTCTGGGGTTGGGGAAGGATGTCCTGTGCAAGGCTGGGTGCTGAGAGTGTCTGGTGTCCAGGTACCACCTGCCCGTGTACCCCTTCCGCCAGCTGTCCCAACTCAAAAAAAAAAAAAAAAAAAAAAAATTAAAAAAGAAAAAAGAAAAAATGTCCCCAGGCATTTCCAAGTATCCCAGGGGTGGGGAAAGCCCAGCTCTATGAAAGGTGAAATGCCCCTTTACATCTCCTCCGTCCTTCCCTCCGTTCCCCCTGGGAATCCCAGGAGCAAGCCAGGAACCCAGAGAGCCCTTGGGTCCCTGCTCGGGACTTTGAAATCTGTCCTGTGCCATTAAAAGCAAAGGTCTGTCCCCAGGCTCCACAGCCACTATGCAAACCACGCGAAACACCTATTTCTACAGGAAAGTGTGTTCTGACCTTCAGCAAATGGAAAGCACTTTCCTGATTTAAAAAAAAAAAAATGCATTTGTATCTTTGGAACTGCTGGTTCCTGCCCCGAACCCCAAAAGGATCCCATACGAAGGCGTGCGTGTATGCAGGGGGAGTCTGCACCCTTGAAAAGATCAACGGGTACTAAAGGCCCATCCTTCCCTCCTTTCTCTGCTGTTGGGGTGAGGCTGGCTCCCCTCGCCTCCCTGCCCCCCTCCGCTGCCTCCAGGAATTTCAGTAAAATCTTGCCCCATGTTGGAACTGCCCCGCACAATCTGGATACAAATCAGGTAATTTCCCGGACAATCATACCATGGGTTTTTCTAAGAAACAAATCACAAAAGGACTCTTGTGGGGCCCCAAGAACCGAAAGAGGCTGGCCCAGATCTGTGAGGCAGACCCCGACCAGAGAGCCCCCACGCGGCTCGCCAAGACGGCCCACCGGGTTCTTGAAGTAGGACACTGTCCGGGTTCTTGGAGCCCAGTGTCCTGGGTGTGTGTTTAGATGTTCCTCCAGCCCCGCCACCACCAAGGATGGTCCGGTCCTAAGGAACAAGAACCACTCCTGATCCACGGCCCTGAGACCCTACCCACAGAAGGGGCTCATGAAAGCTTCAGAAGACACACACACCCCCACGCCCATGGAACCCTCGCACACTCCTCTGCGCAGATGTGATGCCAACAAACATATAGAAAGACAACCATATGGGGAGGGGGCGGGCCAGACCCGTTTCTGCTGGACCAGCCAGAGCCAAGGAAAAGAGGACATTTCTTCCGGAAGAGAGAAGCTGGAGAGCCATGCCAGGCCCTCCCAGCCAGGTAGTGAAGTGTCCCAAGATGTTCCCCCCATACACCAGGCTTAATCTCCCCCTACAGCCACCAGAGGCCCCCGGGGCCCATTCCAAAAGCCCCCACATGAACTCACAAATCCTCCCCCAAAACAACCGGGATGCCAGGCATTCAAAACTCAAGTCCTTAGTGCAGAGCTGGAGGCCCCTCCAATAGAGGGAAAGTCCCCAGCCCCACGCAGGCCTCCCGCCATGACTCCTGTTTGCAAAACAAGGAGTGGACACCTTGGAGCAGACCCGTCCTGAAACTCTTCTGCCGGGCGCCGGACTGTCCACTCAACAGTCTGGCCACCCTCCCCCGGGTGGGTCCTAGGGGAAGGGGGGGCGCAAGGGAAATCAATAACCGTCAGGTGGGGAAAGTTTCCAAAATGTCATGCCCAGCAAAAAATAAGTAAATAAATAAAAAATTTTAAAAAATCGGAGCTCTCCTCTTGAAAGGACAGAGAGGGAGAAATAGGACGGCAACTTCCCCTTTAAAGGTAAGCAACAGGAAAGCAGGCAGCAGCCAGAAACAGGCGCGGGCTGCGTGCGCGGAAAGTGGGGGGTCGAGGTGGAGCAGGGGAGGGTCCCCAAGCCTCCCTTCATCCTGAAACAACTTCTGTGTTTTCTGAATTCTCCACTGGAGCCGACGCACAGTGCGCTGAAACCGCGTTCTCCCTCCCTACGCGCGCCGCGAGCGCCCCATTCCCTGAGGCTTGAGCACACCGTGTTTCTGAACTTGTCCAAAGCTCCGAGTTGCTCTCAAGGGCCCCCCCCCCCGCTCCGCGGGCGCGCAGGCTGCACAGCAGACTCCAAATTTAGGCCCGGAACGCAGGGCGTGGCTCCCCGCGCACCAACAAAGACAGCGGCCCGGGGTGCGCCAGAAAGGGGTGGGGGGCTCCGGCCGCTGCAGGGGAGCAGGGGCGCACACGCGGGGCCGGGGACACCTGAGAAGTGTCCCGCGTGCAAGCACCCAAAACCAGCGGCTCCCGCGAGCGCCTCCAACTACGGGAGTTGCTGACTTGGAAAACACACGCGGCATTTCGCCCCTGGAGTAAGTCCAAACCCGCCCCGGAAAAAAGTTGGAACGCCGTGAGGCCGCCCGTTTGGGGCGTTGGCTACCGGCGGGCACGGCGCGTCCAGCCGAGCGGGGAGGAGGACCCGGGGTCCCCGCGGCGTCCCCTGAGGCCCGCCTCACGTAGGGCGCCCCCCGAGGCCCTCCCTGGGGTCCCGGCGCGCGCGGCCGTGTGCGGGTCGTCCCCAGGCCGGCCGGCGCCGCCGGAGCACTCCGCCCGCCCCCCGCCCCCACCAGGCCCTCCAAATCGCTCACCCCGGGCGGGCACTAGGGTGCCGAGCAGGCCGACCAGCAGCAGCGCGACGGCGGCCCGGGGAGCCATGGTGCGCCCGGCGCGGCGCAGGAACCGTCCCGGAGTGCGGCGCGCGGGCAGCGGGGGGCGGCGGCGGCGGCGGCGGCTGCGGCTGC
This sequence comes from Neogale vison, assembly GCF_020171115.1. Taxonomy (NCBI): domain Eukaryota; kingdom Metazoa; phylum Chordata; class Mammalia; order Carnivora; family Mustelidae; genus Neogale; species Neogale vison. The sequence goes on from NC_058105.1 coordinate 130,285,447, forward strand.
CGCTGCGGGAGGGCCCACGGGGCGGGGCCGGCGGAGGGAGAGGTCGGTGGGGGCGCCCTGTGGCCCCGCCCTGGCCTCCGCTCGCCCCGCCCGCAGTCCGGGGACATCTCTGGGGCGGGCCCAGCGCAAGGGAGTGGAAAAGCGGGGGAGGCCTGGTTACTCAGGGCGGCCTTGACGGGAGCAAATAACCCTCTCCCTATTCGGAAAGTGGGGGCCCCATACCGGGCGTAAGCACCCCAGGTCGGCCTAGAAGGGAGCAAGTGACCCCTCCCTATCAGGAAAGTGGGGGCCTTCTGCTCGCCCCTAACCACCCCAGGGCGGCCTGGAAGGGAGCAAGTGACCCCGTCCCTATTCAGAAAGTGGGGGCCCCTTACCCGTCCTAACCACCCCAGGGCGGCCCCGAGGGGAGCAAGCCAGGCACTCCCTACTCAGAAGGTGAGGCCCCTCCTAATGTGTCGGGCCCCTAACGGGATCCGCGCCCCCAAGAACGCGGAAGAGGCCCCTCCCCGCCTCTAACTCCTAACGGGGACGCGTGCCCCCTCGAAGGGAGGCCGAGTGAAAGGCTGTCCTTTCCCAGGAACCGTGGTTCCCTGGCCCCGGGCAGCTCCCAGTCCCATCCCAAAGTCCGGTCTGAACTGACAGAGCCCGGAGCCGGGGTGGGGGCTTGGGGGGCGCAGGGTAGCGCCCCAGCCCGCAGCCTCTACAAGGACCTCCCTGGGAGGAGCCTCCGAAGCATTGCTCACCCCAAGCTGGGGGCTGGGCACGCAGACAGGGAGAGGCACGAGACCCCTCCCTCGCCCCTGGGGAGGTGGTGCTGGCGTCCAGCTGGGTCTCTGGCCACAGCCCAGACCCAGGCTTGGGGCTGGTCCCTGTCCCAGACCATCAATATTTTTTTCCCTGAAATGTTAGCTTCATTTCAGGGAAAAAAATATTCCTTCAGAGAACAGAACATCTCAGAGGGAGAAAAATCCCTGAGTCAGATTCCTGCATTCTACCCTGCAAACCCTATCCGGCTATGGGCCAGCTCCACCCCACCTCCAGCCCTCTCCTCAACCCTGCAAGAGTCAGGGCCCCTCCTGCCCGCCGGCCATAGGGACACCTGTCCAGCTGCTGTCCACCTACCGCCACCTACCAGGTCCAGACAGACACAAGGCAGGCCAGACAGCACCCTGGGGCGCGCCTAGGGCAAATGCAGGGACACTTAACTTAAAAAGGCAACGGTCTGGCCATATCGGGCTGGACGCTTGGAGGTGTCCCGTTTTCCATCGGCCAACAAGAACCCCACCACCGTAAGACCGCGGTGCCAGAGGTAGAAAGATCATGCAGTCCTTTCTCCGGAAAATGCAATAATCAACCTTTGAAGTCAACGGGCTCTGACAGAGACCCCCTGCCCTCTGTCCCCATGCACCCATTCCCCCTAGATACGGCTTCTCCATTCTTCCCCGTGCAGCCTTGACTCACCCCCCCACGAAGCCAATGTGCACGTCCCCCTTCCCCGGCCACAGCCTGGCAGCCCGTGTAGCATGTGGACCCTGGGCCAGGGCCCCCAGGAGGCTCTTCTTGAGCAGCAACAGGATGCCGGAGCTGCGGCAGCCCTTTTGGCACCCTGAGGCAGGTCAGCCAGTTGTTTGTTTGGGACCAAAGTCAAAAGGCAAAGACCTCTCCCCTGCCCATGGAATGGTCCGTTTCAGCCCTGTCCTCCGCCCCCTTGTTCATCCTAAAACCTCAACCCAGACAATGTTTAACCTCACTCCTTTGGGATGCAGCAGGGCTGAGACTTCCCTATCCACACCATGGTCAGCATTCCAGAACACTCTCCAGCCTGGGTTCTCCTTTCATCCCCAAGGGGCTAGGTCCCCGTCACCAGCTCTTCCAGATGGGCACGGTCACGGGAACTAAAAGCCAGGCTTTCAGGCTGGTTTTTTTGTGTTTTTTTTTTTTTTTTTAATTTATTTTCATACAGACAGGTGACTTGGATGCGTCTCTTTCTAATTCATTAAGCTGATTTTTTTTTTTCTCTTAAGGGCCACCTTCCTTGGCTCAGAATGAACATTTCCATCATGTTTCGCAGATGCTCTGGTGTCGAGGTCTAAGCTGCAGAATAAAAATTAAATTAATTGACGGAGGCCCCTGAGGTGTGTCCAGGTGCCGCCGAAGAGATCTTTGAAGGACATTCGTGAAGACCTAGACAGGGTGGAGGGAGGAAGGGTCCTTTTCGCGCAGGCTTCTTGCTCTGCTGTTTGGGACTCAGGACCAGAGGAAGGTCTCAGCGTTTTTGGCATCCCCTGTAACACACGCACAGACACACACACACACCTACGGACTAGCCCTTCTCTGTCATTGACAGGCCATTCTTTGTGAGACCACTGCGCTCTGTCTCTCGACCTAGAAAGCGGGTCTCGACGTGGGCCCCAGGAACCCAATGCACAGAGAAAAAAGTAATCTTAGAAAGCAGAACAGAAAAGACCATTATTCCTGCGGGGCGGGCGGGAGACGGACCAACCTCAGCTGTCCTAGCAGAAGTTTGCAGAAAGCAAGACCTGTCCAGCGGGGGAACTTCCAAGTGGCCATTCCCGGTTGCAAGGGCTTGGGCATCTGTCTCCGTCTCCTTGGGAACACTCTGTCCTCACTGCAACCCAAAGCTGGCCGGGGGGTGGGGCGGGGAGGTCCCCTCTTTGTGGCCCTCGAGTCCAAAGACGCAACCAAAGCAAAGAACGGGAAAAGGGAGGATTTTCCTTGCAATTTCCCGAAGCAGTGTCTTCTCTGGACCACGGAATGGGGGGCGTTTGAAGCTTCGGGGTGTATGTCTGACCAGGATAGGGCTTGCAAGGTGGGGGGGACTCAGGGCCGCAGTTATCGCAAGGTGGCAGGGTCCAGGTCCTACCTAGCTGCTGGAACTCACAAGGGTCAGCGAGGCCCAGGATTATCAATACTCTGGCTCCGGCTGGTCTGCTGTTTGGGGAGCTCATAGGGGTTTAAAACCCTGCGTAAGGGACTCAGGAATGTGCTCCAGGTCAAACTTGGGTCCTCCCGCAGTGAGGGGAGCCGTACGCCTGGTTTCCTGGCTCTGATTCCTCCCGGCTGGCTCCGGGCTGGGGAGAGACTTTTTGTTTTTTCATTCTTTCATTCCCCTTTAAAAAAAAAAAAAAATCACAAAGTCCTGAACTTTTGTGTCTCTTTGCCACGTTTGCAGGAAGTTCTGCAAGAAGTATGCGGGGGAGTAGGTACTAGATCACTAAATGATTGGGGGGGGACCTAAAATATTTGTCTTCTGCTTGCTTATTTTTTTTATTAAGATTTTATTTATTAATGTGACAGAGAGAGAGAGCACACAAGCGGGGGGAGCAGCAGAAGGAGAGGGAGAAGCAGGCTCCCCGCTGAGCAGAGAGCTCGGTGCTAGACTCGAACCCAGGCCCTGAGATCATGACCTGAGCCGAAGGCAGGTGCTTCATAGACTGAGCCCCTTAGATCAGGGAGGCAGCAGGGAGCCCAGCACGAGACCAGGCCCTTGGAGTTGCAAGCAGAGCCCTTCCCCGGGCTGGCCCAGCCTTCAGCACCCAGCCCCACGACCCCGGGCTCCATTTCTGCGGAGAACAACACTCCGTTTCGGTTCTGGGAAGGGGTACTGTAGAGCCGGCTTGGGCCACCGTTATTCCAAAGTACCACAGACATCTGTCCGGTCACCTGTCACCGTTCCCCACCTGCCGATACCCGCCCACTGGGCTCAGCCCTTCCGCACTCATAATTGCATTTCTGGAGGGATGCAAACATTCAGTCCCTAGCAACCTCCACTTAAAAGAGTATTGTTTACAGCAACGGGAGGGCAGAAAAGCACACACTTCCTGCAACACAAGAACAGAAGCGACAGGCAATCCACGTAAGCCAGGAAGGGAAACGGCAGCCTTTTGAAAGCACCGAAGTCAATGAAAAACCACGGCGAAATCAATGAAAAACCACGGCCTAAACCCAACTGCATTGCATCGAAACGCTCTCTGGGGTTTAAGAGAACGACTCGGGGCACACGCCGAACCCATAGCCCTGGTTCCTTCTTGCAAAGCAAGGGATGTCTTTGTTACCTGCATTTGCTGAACTCTCTGCACGGAATCTGCGTCATTGTCGAACTTGGAGGTGACCGTGTTTTGTAGCAGTAAGGGCGACAATGTGGGGAATGCCGCCCGAGTGTGGTCCTAACTTCAGGAAGGACCTAGCTCCTGGAAGATAATGATGGACAGATGGATGGATGGATGGATGGATGGATGGATGGACGGATGGATGGATGGTTAGTGGGTAGATGGATGGATGATGGATAGATGATGGATGGTTAGTGATTGGATGGAGGGAAGGTTAGAAGGTTAGATGGATGGATGATGGATAGATGATGGATGTTCTTCGCTCCTAGTCACACCAAATCTTGTCCTCCAGACTTTGTCTTGATATCTCAATTATTCTTGGAGAGTCAGTGAAAATGGACACATTTGCAATCGGGTACACACATAACCACTGCCTTACCCTGAATCAGACGGTCTCCACTGCCCTTTTAAGGTTCAGGTTTTCATCTTTAAGCTTGGGCAGCACTAGACCTTTTGGCCAAGATGTTTTCATCAGGACAAGGCCCCCCAGCACTTCCCTCCTCTGAGTCCCCTCCTATCTGCTCCTGTTCCCTCTTTTCAGTCTTGTCTTCCCCAAGTTCTTTGGGATCCCTCTTCTCAGTGATTCCTTAGTACACTCAGCCACTCAACAGCTACCCAAGGGCCCACACTTTGCAATACAGCAGTGAAATCAAGTCGCCGTAGCTCTGCCTCAGAGAGCAGTGCTTAGTTTTAATAGCCCTTGATTTACATGTATTTATTTGTGTTTATCTGAGTCTCCCCAAAGTCTCTGAGCAGTCTTGTTTTTTTATTCTATCTCCGCACCTGGCTGAGAGCCAACGCACAGAGACTGCCTTTCAGATGCTTAATTACTCCGCTGAATCAAGCAAAACAGAAATGAGCGTGCCATGAAAAGCTGAGCATTTAGGTAATGAAGCTTTTTTATTACCTTTGGGCTATCAGGACACACACACGCACACACAGACACACACACAGCGATGCACACACAGAGTATGCATGTATATAAATGTCCACACTTACTTCTACATATAGATCTACATCTGTCCATCCATCCATTCATCTTGGGTACATGCAAGACTATGCATTGTATGCAAGACTTCTACCTTCTTCCATACTAAGGGACTTGCCAACAACCTCTGGATGTTGGCAATATGGCAGCTGGAAGACCATTGTCTTCAGTCTTCCTTGCAGTTAAATGTAACCAACAAGTAAGTTCTGGTCCATGAAATAAGTGTAAGCAGAAATTGTTGAAGAAAACTTCTGAAATATTCCTTAAACGATGGATGGTTAGAGGGATGGATGGATGGATGGATGGATGGATGGATGGATGGATGGTTGGATGGATGGTTGGATGGATGGATGGATGGATGGATGGTTGGATGGATGGTTGGATGGTTGGATGGATGGATGGATGGATGGATGGCAAGTGGGTCTTTTAGCCCTCTCCCTGCTTCATCTTGTGCTTTCCTGGAATACCAGGTTGATGCCTGGAGCCCCAGCAGCCAGTCTGGAGAAGGAGGTAACCCAGAGGAAGGGAGCTACTCTTGTACGATGACTGACCATAGGAAGAGAGAAGTAACATTTTTATCTTTTTTTTTTTTTTTAAGAAAAAGTCATATTTGCTTCAGTCTTATTTAAACCCGTTTTCTTTCTGGTCTTTGTTACCAGAGGTTGAGCCCAGTTTATAATAGAAACCTGATATGAGTTCCTTATGGGCAATCAAAACAGCTAAGACGGGTCTGGCCATCACACATGGTGTCTGTTGAACAGATGTTGAGGAGAAATTTCCTGAGTCAGTAGAATGGCAGGCGGAACGATGAGTAGTTGGATGTGTCAGTGGATATGTGGGTGGATAGATGGATGGATGGATGGATGGATGGATGGTTGAATAGTTGGGTGAATGGATGGTTGGATAGATGGATGGATGGATGGATGGAGGGATGGTTGGATGGATAGTTGGATGGATAGATGGATAAGTAGATGGATGTGTGGATGGATGGATGGATGGTAGAATGTATAGATAGATAGATAGTTGTATGGGTTGATGGATGTATGGATGGATGGTTGGATGGGTAAGTAGATGGATGTGTGGATGGATGTGTGGATGGATGGACGGACGGATGGATGGATGGATGGATGGATGGATGGATGGTAGAATGCATAGATAGATAGATAGATAGATAGATAGATAGATAGATAAATAGATAGTTGTATGGGTGAATGGACGGATGGATGGATGGTTGGACGGACGGACAAAGAAACAAATGAACCTTTTACCAGATACCATTGTGCCATATTATAACTTACTTCCATGTTGGGAAACAACTATGAAGTAGAGGCATTGGACTGGCTAGCCCACTTGTGTTGATGAGGAAACTTCCTGGTCCCATGGAGCCATCCATGGCAGGCTGGGATGAGAACCAAGAATTTTTTGATCCTGAGTCCAGGCTATTTGTTCCTCCCTGCCTCTTGACTGCCTCCAAACCACCAGCATTTTCCTCAGAGCGTTCACAGCAGCCAAAGATAAAAAGCGTGTTGTAAGCTAGAGTTTTTACCTTAGAAACCTCACGGTCTGTGCCCATCCATGGTCCAGTTTATTTCGAAAACAGTGCTTTCGTTAATTTAGCAAAAGGTTCGTGTGTTCATGTGTTTATCCCCTCTTAAGTGCAGTGTAGGTCGGGGCCCCTGCAGAAATCAAAGGATGTAGTGAAGCTTCCTAACCCAGAAACAACTACTTTGTTGAAGGAGCTAAAGCTCGTGGTTACTCTGGCTTAGAATCAAGAACAAATCAATTTCCCAGAGTCCAGGAGTCCCCCTTCATCCTCGGGGGACAGGTTCCAAGGCTCCAAGTACACGCTTGGATCTGCAGCCAGTCCCAAACCCTATATGCACTGTATTTTTCCCTGAACTTGCATATCTTTCGTAAAATTATTTTATCAGCCGGGCACAGCCTGAGACAAACAATAACTAATCAGGGGCACCTGGGTGGCTCAGTCGGTTGAACATCCCACTCCTGATGTCCGCTCAGGTCTTGATGTCAGGGTCGTGCGTTTAAGCCCTGTGTTGGGCTCCAGACTATGCCTGCAGCCCTTAAAAACAAACAAAGGAAAAAAACCCAATAACTCATCATAAAACAGAATGATTAGGACAAGACACCGTAACAAAAGTTTTGAGAATGTGGCCTCTGTCTCCCTCAAATTGTCTTACTGTTCTGTACGTCCCCTTTTCCATTCTTGAGATGATAAAATGTCCACGTGATGAGATCAAGCGAGGTGGATGACATAGGCATTGTGACCTAGCGTTAGGCTACAGCTGACCTTCCGGTGATTGCTCAGAAGGATTATCTGTTCCTCAAACCACAGATAAGTTGAGACATTGAACTGCATTTGAAGCATGAATCCTCTTTGTCTCTAAGGGCTGCTAGTACCATGTCTGGGGCCTAGAATGGAGTCTTCCCCATGACAAACGTTGGCCATGATGGTCACAGTGATGGGCCAGAGGGAGTTGTCCTACAGTTTCCCAAAACACAGAACCTGGACCAAGAGCTGTTTGAATTTATTTTTGTTTATTTGTGGGCATCTGAGTCTCCTGATAGGCTGTGAGCAGGCTTGGTGGTGTTTCTACGTCAGCCCATGGCTGAAACCCCAACACAGACACACAGACACGGCACGTTACTCAATGGAATGCATCAAAGCAAAAGTGAGCTCAGCACCAAAGGCTATGCATTGAGATAATGAAACCCTAGTCATCTCCTTTATCCTACAAGGACACACACAGACTCATAGACACACGGAACACGTGTGTACATGTGCATATGAAAATGGTACACGGCAAAAGTTAGCATACATACTAATTCTAGGATGCATCATGGTTCCAATTTTGCTTCACATACTGTCCCCAAAATTAGTGCTTTAAAGCAGCACTATGCATTTTGTTAAAATGCATTTTAACTAAAAATGCATTTTGCTAAAAAAAAAAAAAAAAAATCTGCCACCTGGTGGGACTGGGCCAATTTTGCCCCGTTGTCCCAACTTCATTAAGAATTTCAAGATGGCGGCAACGGAGCATTAAGCCAAGCATGGAGCCCCCCTTCTGAGAGGAGGTCTGACTGCACAAGGTGCCACCCCATGAAATCATCCCCGGCTGAGACGTTTGGTGAGACAGAACACCTCCCAGTGGCTTGGGCTTCCTGACATTGGGACAGCTGGGTTCCCACAGTGACCTTCCAGAAGGAGAGAGGGAACACCAAGTCATCCCTTATGCAATGTCTCTTCATCAAAGCAGCCACAACTATGTGGCCAATTTCAAGTGATGGGGAATGCTAAGATCCTACAAGTGGACACGGGACAGAAATATCCACGGTATGTGCGTCACAGCGGCTCAGCATGTTCTGGGATGCGGGATCTTAACGCAAGACCATGTGGAAATTAGGTTCATATATGCAGAACACGGTTCTTTAGCGTAGGGTGTGCTGAGGATCTTGACCTAGGTACTGAGCATGGAAAGGTGAATTAATCATTTCACCCGTTAGCCCATTTGGTCTTTTGAGGGATACTAGAAAACCCATTTGGTCAAAAGACCAAATAGCCCATTTGGTCTTTTGAGGGACACTAGAAAACCCTCTACAGTCTACACAACATGATGTGTTGTATAGATGATGACCACACACTGCCAAGGGAAGGAAGAGAAATCCGAGACCATGCCCAAGGGTTTGGAAATGTTTCACCAAGGAAATTACATTGAAAGACTCTTATGGGGTTTCCAGAAAGAGAGAGGGTGGGGATGCATTCTAGAGCTTTTTCCTGCATGAGCCGTGCTGCAGATATCGGGGGAAAACATCCATGGCATGCAACGAGTAGGGGAAAGAGTAGGGAGGTCTGGCTGCGGAGGTAGCTGGAACCGGATGGCGATGGACTTTGGATGTTTACCAAGCAGTGTATCTTCATCCAGAGACAAAGGGAAGCCCCAGCAACATTGTAAGGTAGACGATTGTAGGCTGAGACTTGGTTCAGACAGGACAGTAACTGAAGGCGGAATGAAGGGACGGTTTCAGGGGTGGAGGCAGGGGAACAGGAGGAAATCTGGGAAACCCCCAAGTTTCTCAAAATCTCTATTTTGAGAGCCTTAACTTGCAGTGCAGAGAGAAGGGGATCTTTTCCAGAGAACTTGGGAAGGGAGGAATTTATTATTTTTTTGCTCAGATCATGGTTATTTATGAGCCAAGTAAAGAATGTATTTCCAACTTTGGGGAACGTTTATTCCTCTCCCCAGAAACCAAAATCCCCATGTCCTCCTGCTAGTTTTCCTGGCTCTTCCAGAGCTCACCAAAGCGATCTGCCTAGATCTGATGTATGTGCCGTCAGAGATGATGCCTGGAGAGAGCCGCCCATTGTTGGTTGGAAGACCTTTCTACACCCCAGGATGGCCATAAATCATTGACGTTTGGTCAAGAGTGGGTGTTTTCCGGTGATATGCCTTGTAGGCAGGAAGGTTTCGACCCGTATGCATGGGAAAAAACAACCCATCTCTCTTTCTCATGGACCTCGTCTTTGGTGTTCTTGACTCGGGAATACCAAGACCACACCGCACTCCCTACGGGCACAGCCTTTTTCCAGCTCAAGGAAAGGCTCAGAAGAGTAAGGCCAACAGGTTCCACCAGCTAAAGTTCATGCCACGGCACAAGCCTGATCTCTGCACACAGAGGTTGGGTGACGTTTAAACAGAGCACTGAGAAATGCAAAGCATAGTTCGTTTTCCAAATGGAGAGTATGGCCCAGGCTGGGGAGTTCTTCTGACACGCCGTGGGCGAGCCATATCTTCTCAGGCGTTGGGTGTTTGGGGTCTCCACCGAATGTGGTGAAGATTATTTGCAAAAGGGAGTGCAATTAATTTCCTCCCTGTTTCGGCATTTTTTGCAGGCTGTGCCATGGACAGGTGGAGTCCTTGCCCCCACCATGTCTAGCTGATGCTGTCGCTTGCTTTGGTCAGTAGAAGGCAACAGAAGGATCAGCCACATTTCTGAGTGTTTTGGCTCCCCGCCTTGGAAACCTGCCCGGTCACCATATGCTCAAGTCTGAGAGGATCCATGGAGACCAGGTGAGCTGTCCTGGCTAAGACCGAAATCAGCCGTGCCTCATCCACCAAGCAGCTGACCACTGACTCAAGATGGAGTCGAGCTCACCCCAGAAGGACTGCCCAGATGACCTCAGCCCCAAGTGCCCAGACACAGAATCATGAGTGAAACCAATGGTTAGTGTTTGAAGACACCAGATTTTGGAGTGTTTCGTCCCGCTGCAAAAGCTGAGCAGCTGCACACACAGGAGTTCCTCACGCGTCATATCTACCCCCAAGAGGACACACCTTCTTAAGTATCTACCAAGACCTCGACGTGCTTCCTATCACCTCCAGGGACTTAAGATAACATCTCCAAGGAGTCTGCGGTCCCTTTGGTTTTGGAGGAAGGGGAGGTAGACAAGGTAGCCTGTTCATGAATGGGTACCAGCTCTCCGGGGTTTCTTCTTGTAGTTAATTCTTGCTGGAAGTCAAGGTCAAGCGAGCTGGTCTGTGGTTGATCAGTTCCTCCCAGACTTGAGGAGTATTTTCCTAGGTGGTCTATGTTGGCCGTCTCCATGCAAAAGAAATCCAATGGGATTTCGTACCATTTACTTGAATATAAGACGCATACTCCCCTTTTCCTGTTGTATTGTCCATTCCAAGTGGGGTGATGGCCAACTACACACCTGGACTGCTTTTTTGATCTTCTGAGGAAATGAATATCCTTATTATAAAATCAAGGAAACAGACCCAATGTGGTTGACTTATAGGTTGGCATTGGAAGAGCTCATTTCTGAAGGCCCACCTTCTCCTGGAGAGTCAGGATGCCTGGACATTCTGCTTCTGTGTTCTTTAGGTCAACAACTCAATAAATGGCAATTCCATCCATGCGTTCTGCTAGGGGTGTGTGTGTGTGTGTCTGTGTTTACACACCCATTACTTGATCCGATCTCATCATGAATTCCGGTAAAGGGTAAACCCTGCTTTCAAAGAAACCGGGAGGGTCCCTACACCCCACACTACCCTAAAACTGCCTCTTTTCTACAACCAGTGACACCACACTGACCTCAAAGCTACACAGGCAGTCATTTTTGGTGACAGACACACCATTTCACGATCCCAAAGGGAATTTAGATTCGGAAGTATGCCGCAAAGTATAACACATACCACTTTTCCAAACTGTTTTCAGTGAGATTAAAACACACACACACACACACACACACACAACACACACCACAGCATTTTCCATTTTGAAATAATTATGACTTAGAAAATTGCAAGGACTCAAGACTAGCCCCAACAGTCCTGTGCGAGCCAGCTCCCCCTCAAGGCGACCCTCTCCCCGGTAGCTACACTATAAAATCAGAACTGGGGCATCCCGGCTGGTGCAGTCTGCTCCAGAAACAACAGTCCCACCCACTTCCACACTCAACAATTCAACCCACTGTGACACGTTTGCATCTCCATTAGCTCCTGCAGACGGGAAGCATTGGCCGATTCAACATCTATTTCCTACCAGCCAGCCAAGAAAGGTATTTATGGACCGGCAGCTCTCTACAAAGTTCTTGCAGGATATGGTCATGGTCCCCAAATCCCCAGGCGCCGGATGAATGAGCCCTTTTAGATCGATGCTGAAGAACCTTCTTGCTTCATACCACACGGGGTGGGAATCCCTGTGTTGTCTTTCCAAGGATTCTTGAGGGAGGAGAAGGGTTTCCACGGCTTTGAATTATTTCCGGCTGCCGGATCCGGTTTTGTTTGTAGGGTCAGGAAATGAAGGTGGGTGTGAAAACGTTGAAGGCATCAAACCGGACCCATCAGAAGCAGCTGTGGACACCACTAGGTGTTGAAGGATGCAGGTCCCCAGGACCTGGGCACACCAGGTAGCAGAAAAGGCGTGGTCTATCAGTCACCGTGGCAGGGACAAGATAAAGGGCCCACAGCCCCAGGTGTTTGCAGGGTAGAAGAAGCCATGTAAGGATGAGGAAGCCAGGGATGGGCACCCCCTGGGCTGTTTTCTGGAGCTGTAGATCCCTGAGCTAGTGGCTGCAAAGGACTGGGTTCTGAGTCAGGAATTGTAGCTCATCGTGGGGGAATGCAGCAGCCTGGGGCCCCAGGGAGGAGAGCAGGGTTGCAGATGAACTTTCTCAGGCAGCTGTGACAAATGGTCACGAACAGGGCACTTACAGTGACAAGGAATTTATGCTCCTCCAACTCTGGAGACCAGAAGTCTGAGATCCAGGCAGGGCAGAACCCCTGAGATCCAGGTGGGGCAGAGTTGCTGAGATCCAGGCGGGGCTGATGAGGTCCAGGCAGGGCAGGGCCACTGAGATGCAGGTGGGACAGGGCTGTGCTCCCTCCGGAGGCTGAAGGAGAGGGTCCTTCCAGGCTCTTCCAACTTTTGGAGCTCCAGGCCTCCCAGGACTGGTGGCCACACGCCTCCCATCTCTGCCTCCATCTTCCCGTGGCTTCTCCTCTGTGGCTGTGTCTCCTCTTCTGGTCTCTTACAAGGACCCCTGTCATTGGATTTAGGGCCACCCTCATCCAGCATGAGCTTATCCTACGATCCTTCCCTTAATCACATCTACGAACACCCTATTTCCAAACAAGGTCCCCGTCTGAGCCTTCAAGGTCACAGGATCTTACAGAAACCCCATTCCTTCCCGGGGCTTATGCCTCAGTCTTATTACTGAAAAGAGCTAAGAAAACTCAGCTCTTAAAAACAGATGATTATTGGGGCACCTGGGTGGCTCCGTGGGTTAAAGCCTCTGCCTTCAGCTCAGGTCATGATCTCACGGTCCTGGGATCGAGCCCCGCATCGGGCTCTCTGCTCAGCGGTGGAGCCTGCTTCCTCCTCTCTCTCTGCCTGCCTCTCCACCTACTTGTGATCTCTGTCTGTCAAATAAATAAATAAAATTTAAAAAAACAAAAAAAAAAAACAAGAAACAAAAAAAACCCAGATGTGGACGAGCGTTCGAAATGTCCCATCATTGTGTCTGAAACGTTTTGTCTCTTCTTGGCAGGAAGACCGTGCAGTAGGAAGGCGTTTTGCTGGGGCGCCTGGGGGGCTCAGTGGGTTGAGCATCTGCCTTCAGCTCAGGTCATAGGCCCAGGATCCTGGGATCCAGCCCAATGAGACAGTTCTAACTTGAACTCTGAAAGGCACTTTGGGAAAACAATACTTGGGACTTTCTGACTTTTTAAGACAAATGGGAGCAGAAAGAAGGATGGCCAACTGGACGTCAACGGAAGGGCTGAATCTCCTTCAGACTCCCCTAAGCCTTCCCCTAGGGTCTCCTGCATCCTCGCATGGCCCTCAGCACGGGGGTGGGGATCCCGTCATCAACAGATCATGCACTGATTAAACCACATGGCCTGCCTTGGTGTGGGTGGGCCTCACCTAATCCGTCGAGGGCGAGGATAGACCCTAACACTGTGGAGGAACAAGGACTTGCTATCTCTCTGTGCTGCAGGACCGGGCTTGGGGATCCCATCATCACTGGATCCTGAGCTGATTAAATAAACCACACGGCCCACCTAGGCATGGGTGGGCTTCACCTAATCAGTCGAGGGCCAGGTTGGACTCAAACACTGTGGAGGAACAGGGATTTGCCATCTCTCTATGGTGCAAGACCAGGCTTGGGGATCCCGCCATAACTGGCTCGTGTGCTGATTAAACCACATGGCCCACCTTGGCGTGGGTGGGCCTCACTTAATCAGGCGAGGGCCAGACTAGACCAAGACCCTGTGGAGGAACACGGATTTGCCATCTCTCTGTGCTGCAAGACCAGGCATGGAGATTCGATTCCGTCATAGCTAGTTCCTGTGCTGATTAAACCACAAGTCCCACCTGGCGTGGGTGGGCCTCACCTAATCTGCCGAGGGCCAGGATGGCCAAAACATGGTGGAGGAACAGGGATTTGCCATTTCACTATACTGCAGCACCGGGCTTGGGGATCCCACCATCGCTGGATCCTTCTCTGATTAAACCACATGGCCCACCATGGTGTGGGTGGGCCTCATCTAATCCGTCAAAGGCCAGGATAGACTCAAACACGGTGGAAAAACAAGGATTGCCGTCTCTCTGTGCAGCAGGACTGGCTTGGGGATCCTGTTATTGCTGGATCCTAGGCTGATTAAACCGCGTGGCCCACTTTGGCATAGGTGGGCCTTGACCTAATCTGTCGAGGGCCAGACTAGACACAAACATGGTGGAGGAACAGGGATTTGCCATCTCTCTGTGTTGAAGCACAGGGCTTGGGGAACCCGTCATCACTGGATCCTGTGCTGATTAAACCACATAGCCTACCTTGTCGTGGGGGGGCCTCACCTAATCTGTTGAGGACCAGGATAGACCCTAACACTGTGGAGGAGCAGGGATTTGCTATCTCTCTATGCTGCAGTACTGGGCTTGGGGAAACCGTTATCCTGGATCCTGCGCTGATTAAACCACCTGACCCACCTAGATGTGGGTGGGCCTCTCCTAATCCGGTGAGGGACGGGATAGACCCTAACAGGGTGGAGGAACAGGGATTTGCCATCTCTGTGTGCTGCAGCACTGGGCTTGGGGATCCCATCATCGCCGAATCATGAGCTGGTTAAACCACAGGACCCACCATGGCGTGGGTGGGCCTCACCTAATCGGTGAAGGGCCAGGATAGACCCAAACACTGTGGAGGAACAGGGATTTACCATCTCTCTGTGCTACAGGACCAGGCTTGGGGATCCCGTCATAACTGGATCCTGTGCTGACTAAACCACATGGCCCACCTTGGCATGGTTGGCCTCACTTAATCTGGTGAGCACTGGGCTTGGGGAATCTGTCATCACTGGATCCTGTGTTGTTTAAACCGCATGGCCCATCCTGGCGTAGGCAGGCCTCACCTATTCCGTTGAGGCGCAGGATAGATCATAACACGGTGGAGGAACAGGGGTTTTCCCTCTCTCTGTGCTGCAGCACTGGGATTGAGGATCCCATCATCGCTGGATCATGAGCTGATCAAGCCACATGGCCCGCGTTGGCATGGGTGGGCCTCACCTAATCCGGAGAGGGCCAGGATAGACGCAAACATGGTGGAAGAACAGGGGTTTGCCCTCTCTCTGTGCTCAGCACCAGGCTTGGGAATCCCATTATCCTGGATCCTGTGCTGTAAAACCACATAGCCTACCAGACGTGGGTGGGCCTCTCCTAATCTGTCGAGGGCCAGGATAGACCCTAACATTGTGAAGGAACAGGGATTTGCCATCTCTCTGTGCTGCAGTACTGGGCTTGGGGATCCCATCATAACTGGATCCTGCGCTGATTAAACCACATGGCCCACCTAGGTGTGGGTGGGCCTCCCCTAATCTGGCGAGGACCAGGATTGACACAAACACGGTGGGGGAACGGGGATTTGCCATCTCTCTGTACTGCAGCACCAGGCTTGGGGATCCCATCATCGCTGGATCCTGAGCTGATTAAACCACATGACCCTCCATGGCATGGGTGGGCCTCACCTAATCCGCAGATGGCTAGGATAGACCCAAACACGTGGAGGAACAAGTATTTGCTGTCTCTCTGTGCAGCAGTACAGGCTTGGGGATCCCGTCATCACTGGGTCATGAGCTGATTAAACCACATGGCCCACCTTGGTGGGGGTGGGCCTCACCTAATCCGGCGAGGGACAGGATAGACCAAAACACAGTGCAGGAACAGGGTTCTGTTGTCTCTCTGTGCTGCAGGACCAGGCTTGGGGATCCCGTCATAGCTGGTCCTGCACTGCTTAAACCACATGGCGCACATTGGCGTGTGTGGGCCTCACCTAATCCGTCGAGGGCCAGGATAGACCCATACATGGTGGAGCAACAGGGGTTTGCCGTCTCTCTGTGCTCAGCACCGGGCTTGGGAATCCCATTATCCTGGATCCTGCCTCATTAAACCACATGGCCCACTTTGGCGTGGGTGGGCCTCACTTGATCTGGCGAGGGTCAGGATAGACCCTAACATCGCTGGATCCTGCGCTGATTAAACCACATGGCCCACCATGGTGTGGGTGGGCCTCACCTAATCCGCAGAAGGCCAGGATAGACCCAAACACGGTGGAGGAAGAGGGATTTGCCGTTTCTCTGTGCAGCAGGATGGGCTTGGGGATCCCGTCATCACCAGATCATGAGGTGATTAAACCACATGGCCCACCTCGGTGGGGGTGGGCCTCACCTAATCTGGCGAGGGACATGATAGACCAAAACACAGTGGAGGAGCAGGGTTTTGCCGTCTCTCTATGCTGCAGGACCAGGCTTGGGGATCCCGTCATAGCTGGTCCTGCACTGCTTAAACCACACGGCCCACATTGGCGTGGGTGGGCCTCACCTAATCTGTCGAGGGCCAGGACAGACCCTAACACTGTGGAGGAACAGGGGTTTGCCGTCTGTCTGTGTTGTAGCACTGGCCTTGGGGATCCCGTCATCGCTGGATTCTGCACTGATTAAACTGCATGGCCCACCTTGGCGTGGGTGGGCCTCACCTAATCAGTCGAGGGCAAGGATCGACCTTAACACGGTGGGAGAACAGGGATTTGCCATCTCTCTGTGCTCAGTTCTGGGCCTGTGGATCCCGTCATCACCGGATCATGAGCTGATTAAACCACATGGCCCACCTTGGCGTGGGTGGGCCTCATTTAATCCGGCAAGCACCAGGATAGACCCTAAGACGGTGGGGGAAAAGGGTTTGCCATTTCATTGTACTGCAGCACCTGGCTAGGGGATTCCATCATCGCTGGATCCTGTGCTGATTAAACAACATGGCCCACCTTGGCATCGGTGGGCCTCACCTAATCCGGCGAGGTCCAGGATAGACTCAAACTCGGTGGAGGCACAGGGATTTGCCATTTCACTCTACTGTAGCACGGGGCTTGGGGATCCCATCATTGCTGGATCATGGGCTTATTAAACCGCATGGACCACCTTGGCGTGGGTGGGCCTCACCTAATCCGTCGAGGACCAGGATAGTCCCAAACACAGTGGAGGAACAGGGATTTGCTAACTCTCTGTACTGGAGCACCAGGTGTGGGGATCCTGTTATCCTGAGTCCTGTGCTGATTGAACCACAGGGCCCACCATGGTGCGGATGGGCCTCACCTAATCCGGCAAGGGCCAGGATAGACCCAAACATAGTGGAGGAACAAGGATTTGCCATTTCACTGTACTGCAGCACCAGGCTTGGGAATCCCACCATCGCTGGATCCTGTGCTGATTAAACCACATGGCCCAACATGGTGTGGGTGGGCCTCACCTAATCCACAGAAGGCCAGGATAGACCCATACAAGGTGGAGCAACAGGGATTTGTCGTCTCTCTGTGTTGCAGCACTGGCCTTGGGGACCCTGTCATGGCTGGATCCTGTGCTGATTAAACCACATGGCCCACCTTTGTGTTGGTGAGCCTCACCTAATCTGTCGAGGGCCAGGATAGATTTTAACACGGTGGAGGAACAGGGATTTGCCCTCTCTCTGTGCTCAGCACTGGGCTTGTGGATCCCGTCATCACTGGATCATGAGCTGATTAAACCACATGGCCCACCTTGGCGTGGGTGGGCCCCACCTAATCCGTCGAGGGCCAGGATAGACCGTAACATGGTAGGTGAACAGGGATTTGCCATCTTTCTGTGCTATGGCACCAGGCGTGGGGATCCCATTATCCTAGATCCTGCGCGGATTAAACCACCTGGCCCACCTAGGTGTGGGTGGGCCTCACCTTATCTGTCAAGGACCAGGATAGACCCAAACACTGTGGAGGAACAGGGATTTGCCATCTCTGTGTGCTGCAGCACTGGACTTGGGGTTCCCGTCATCGCTGGATCTTGCAACGATTAAACCACATGGCCCACCTTCGCGTGGGTGGGCCTCACCTAATCTGGCGAGGACCAGGATAGACCCAAACACGGTGGAGGAACAGGGATTTGCCATTTCACTGTACTGCAGGACCAGGCTTGAGGATCCCGTCATAGCTGGTCCTGCACTTACTAAACCACATGGTCCACCATGGTGTGGATGGTCCTCACAAATCCGCAGAAAGGCAGGATAGACCCAAACACGGTGGAGGAACAAGGATTTGCCGTCTCTGTGTGCTGCAGCACTGGGCTTGAGGATCCTGTCATGGCTGGATTCTGTGCTGATTAAACCGCATGGCCCACCTCGGCGTAGGTGGGCCTCATCTAATCCGTCGAGGGTCAGGGTAGGCCTTAACCCGGTGGGGGGACAGGGATTTGCCATCTCTCTGTACTCGGCACTGGGCTTGTGGATCCCATCATCACCGGATCATGAGCTGATTAAACCACATGGCCCACCTTGGCGTGGGTGGGCCTCACCTAATCCGTCGAGGGCCAGGATAGACCCAAACACTGAGGACGAACAAGGATTTGCTGTCTCTGTGTGCTGCAGTAGCAGCCTTGGGGAATCCCATCGTCACTGGATCCTGCGCTCATTAAACTACATGGCCCACCTTGGCATGGGTGGGCCTCACCTAATCCGTCGAGGGCCAGGGTAGACCTTAACATGGTGGGGCAACAGGGATTTGCCATCTCTCTGTGTTCAGCACTGGGCTTGTGGATCCCGTCATCACCGGATCATGAACTGATCAAACCACATGGCCTACCTTGCTGTGGGTGGGCCCCACCTAATCCGTCGAGGGGGGCGGATAGACCCAAACACGGTGGAGGAACAGGGTTTTGTCATCTCTCTGTGTTGCAGCACCGGGCCTGGGGATTCTGTCATCACTGGATCCTGTACTGATTAAACCACATGGCCCACCTTGGCGTGGGTGGGTCTCACCTAATCCGGTGAGGGCCAAGATAGACCCAAGCACGGTGGAGGAACAGGGATTTGCCATTTCATTGTACTGCAGCACCGGGTTTGGGGATCCCGTGATCGCTGGATGCTGCACTGATCAAACCACATGGCCCACTTTGGCCTGGGTGGGCCTCACCTAATCTGGTGAGGGCCAGGATAGACCCAAACAATGTGGAGGAACAGGGATTTGCCGTCTCTCTCTGCTGCAGGGGACACGTGTATCTTGCCCCACTCTCGCACCCGGAACCCCATGTTCAGGACTTTGGACTCACCACGAAGAATACCACCGGCTTTCCTGATTTTCCAGCTTTCCAGGTGTGGCCGTGGCGCTGGTCCGTCTCCATCATCACAGGAGCCGACTCGTATAATCCAGGACCTCCTGGATGCAGTTAAACGTTGTTCTGATGCTGTCTTCTGTGCAGAGCCCTGACCGAGGGGTACAGTTCGTGGGCAGCAGGTGCGTCTAAGTCCACGTGCATGGAGCAGAGACTGCAGTGTGGACATACCCAGCCAGAGAGCGTCCGGCCCACGGATCCCCCTGCCCCACGGATCCCTCAACATCACACCTCTGCTCACCAGCTGTTGGACAGAACAAATGTCCATAGTCTGGAGACGCCCCCTTCCCACCCCAAGCCCCAACATGGGATCCCGGGAAAGGGACGCCAATTGCAAGTGGAGAAGGACCTCCCTTGGGTGCCCACATACGTTTCTTCCCATCACGGATCCTTTTGTGCAGGGCGGTGGGGGCGGCAGGGGAGGGCCAGCAGCACCGTCCAGGAACGCGCCCCCCACCCTCCTCGGTCGCAAGCAACAACAGAATTTGGACCGAGTTTGCAAAACAAACCCTCGTTATCCCCTCAAAGGATATTTCGCGGCTGTCGGAGGCACCAAGGGCTGGTGAGGTGCCCTCAGCTCACGGGCGGGACCCCAGACCCGCAGCGGATCCACACAATATGGCCCAGGGATGGGAAGCCATGGCCATGCAAATGGAAGTTTGGGGTCTGCAAGGTATGGTGTGCGAGGACCTCGGTCACACCTGTTCCTGTGCCGGCCCTGGTTGGCTTTATTAAGTCCGTGCAGCGTTGTCTACACAGCCTAGTCCTTCCTGTTGCAAGCTGAACCGCTCCCTATACACACGACCCTATTCCACCCTCCTGCCCGCTGACCTGCAGGCAAAGGGCCTGGCGTGTACGGACTCCTTGCAAGGAAGAGAAGCAGAGGCCCCTGCTTCCGTGTCAAACCAGGACACCAACTTGTACCCACGTCAGTAAGTGCATACAGTGGGCGCTTCCTCCCTCCTGCCTTGCACCGGAGTTCCCAGAACCCTCCACGGCCCTAAACAGCGACAGTCAGAAGGGTCCTTTGCTGTGTGAATGAGCTGACTTTGGGGAAACCTGGTCGGGATGGGAGCAGGTTGCCCTGTGCAAGTGTCAGCCGCGTTCCCTGACCGGTAGACGGCTGGATCCATCTCCCATGGCCAGTGATTTCATCCGTCATCATTCTGCCGTGAAGCGTCCCCCAAAAGAAACCAAGAGGACAGGGGGTTCGGGGAGCAGCCAGTTGGTGGGCAGGAGGGGGTTTGGGGAGAGAGGTACGCCGTTCCCCACACCGGGTCCTGTGCATCTCATCATCCCAAGTTCCTGAGTTACGTCCTGTTCTCATCCACCGTGATCTGGGCTGCTCTGGCAGATGACTGGGACCCGAGGAAGACAAGGAGGCCGTGGCCCGTGGGCCGTCCTCTGTCTATACAGCTGGTGGTTTACCAGCACAGGTGACAAGCCGGACAGGGCATGGGTGTCTGCAGTTTCAAGACGGTGGTCTCGTAGGACGGAGCCCCCTCCCCGGTGCGTTCTGCCCAACCAGCTGCTACCGTCCGTCTGGAAGGTCCAGTCCCCGTGGATACTTCCCACGTTTCCAAGCTCTGTGATGTCCAGCTGGTCGGCTGACCAGACCTGAGACTGTCCTCAGGGAGGGAGGTATTCCTGGACCCAGGATCGGGTCACCTGCTCTAGGGGCAGCCCAGAGGAGGGTGTGATGACCTCCAACATATAACTTGTCCTACAGTGCTCTCCATGGGCCAGTCCCCAACTCCCAGGATGGCCTCCCTGGAGGCCAGACCCCAGGGTCTGCTCGGAGGGAAGCCCACCTAAAATACGTCCTCCCTTCTCGCTGAGATCCCCCAAAGGACAGGTCCGCCCTGGCCAACTCACCCTGCTCCCCCCCACCCCCCCAATTTCCTTCCCTTCGCTGGCCAGGCTGCCCTAGATGACTCACAGGGCGTGCACCCCCGCCCCCAGAGAGCACGCCCTCCCTATGTCACACCCCATTCCCCTTCCCGTGTTCCTCTCTCTGCCTCCCCGTGCCCTCCCACAAAGCCCAAGCAAACATCTCACAACAAGAAAGTCCTTCTTGGAGTCGTGGAATCCGTGAGCGACTCTCCAAGCAAAACCCTGTCCTTCCTCTACCTCCTGGAACCAACCTCGAGGGGGCAGGGAGCAGGCCTCCTTTGTTGATGCCGGAAAAGCATCCGCCACCTCCCCAGGGCAGCCCGGTGGGAGGTGCAACCACTGAGGCAGCCTTGTGGGGTTTTTGCTGGTTTGCCCCTCTGCAAAAACACAGACATCAGGCAGGGGAGTGACCTCCCGAAGCAGGAGCAACCCCGCCCCGAAAATGTCCCCGCTGGGCCCCCTCCAAGCCGCCCACTCGGCCGTTGCTTTTGGGTTTTTGCTGGCTGGGGTTTCTGCTGCTTTTGTTTCCGCCTTCCCCATGGAGATATTAACTCTGTTTTGCTGTGGACGGGGCTTCTGCAACCGCAAAGACGGAGGTGCTGAGCCATGAAACTGCAGGTTTGGTAAAAACATTCAGAAACGGGAACTCAAACAGGTATTTCCTTCATAATGCAAGTTTTTGAAGAAGCAGAAATTTTGAGACTCTCGGGGCAAAGAGAAGCCACCTGCTGTGTGTCGAAGCCTGAGCCAGAGCCAGGCACAGCGGTGGAGACCCCTGGATGTCTCCTGGTCCGTCTTTGCCCTGCTGCCCCGCGTGAGGTCAGGGCCAGTAATTCACACTCCTGAGGGCACCGTCCTCCAGACTGAAAGGCTTTCTGAGACTTCACGCCCTCCAACATCTCAAACCCGAAGAAACTCGGACACCACCGTATGGGTGGTCAGAACCCATCATGGGGCAGCCAGCTTTCATGGGCTTGGGGATCCCCCGGGGACAGCATGGTCACATGCAGATGCTAACGGAGTCTATCTTGGACGTGAAGGACATGTGTCATCTCCAGCAGGTCCCAGGGAGATGCTGAGGCTACTGGCCCTGGGACCAGACCTAAAGAAGCAACGTCCAGGAGGTCGAACTGAAGAACTCAGGGGATCAGGGTCTGAACGTGCAGAGGAACAGGGGGTCTGGAGGAGTCCAAACATTCAGGATGGCAGTGGTACCTCCCTGGAATGTAGACAATGACTTTGACATTCCTGCTCCTGCCTATCGCCAGTGGACGGGCCAGTCCTGCTGGCCACCTGTACATGCTAGGCTCACGTCAAAGCAGACTTGTGTGTGCAAAGAAGATAAGGCATCATGTTGGCTTGCCTTTGTCCTCAGCATGAATGTGTCTTCAGAGGGGAAGCAGGTTCTGCAAACCACGCATGCACAGATGGACCAAAAAAGTTGAGCACAGACCTGGAAAGTTGTCCAAGGAAGCACCACCGCTGAAAGGCCTCAGCTGAGCTGTTTGCATGGAGAGACCATGGAGAGACCCCAACTGGTTGGGTGTCCCAAGCCAGCCACCTGCACCTACCTTCTAACTTAGCAATGACATGAGCTCCCCTTGGCCCTGATGCCAAGATTTCGCCAACCAGGTGTCTGGCCCAGCAGGAGGCTCTGTGGTCCCCCAACCACGTGAGGCTATGAACGAGTTGACGAATATGGCTTCGGTGATTTTCCGTAGCCATGCACCAGGTCCTGCCATTTTGCAAGGATCATGTCCACTGACACCTTACCACTCTCCAGTTGCCGAAAGAGGGAACAGAAACCGGCTGCCTGAAAGCTTTGGAGTCTTCCTCTGGGAGGTGGGTCTGGTCCCTGACCCTCGCTCTGTCATCCATGTTCACTCTGTCCCTCTCCTGCTCAGGTCACCCACCATGACCAAAGTCATTAGGCAAAGGGAATCACTGTGAGCGTCTGCAGTAGAGGCTATTAGTCATGTCCCATCCCTGCACTTTCCAGGGACAGGATTTTTCTGCAGGTGTGCAGGGCTCCACCCCAGACACAGGAGGTAAGACCCCTGCTTCTGACCTGGGCTGAGAAGTTGGGACCACCCCCAGAATCTTCCACCTGGAGAGTGCCAGCTGAAATTCATGATGAACACACCCACAGAACGTTGTACCCTTGAGTGGCTCCCTTACAACATGGGTGGCAGGCAGCCTCCACCTGGGGGGGAAAACAGAGCTGGGCCATCCATCCCCAAAGCCCACAGTGCTTGAGAACCATCTGGAGAACAACAGATCATCCTCCCAATATGGAAAAATCCCCATTTCCATCAACGCAAGGCCGCCAAATTAATGATAAGCCATTGGGGGAATCAGAGATGCTCCAGAAAGCTGGGATGCCCCCATTCTCACCACAGAAGCTTACAGCTTACGCAGAAGGGAACGCAGCAATCCTTTCCTGGCTTCTGCCAGTGATTTATCATTCCAGGTAAAGGATGTGGAAACACAACTGCGAACAGAGACAAAAATCAAATGGGTTTGGGGTAGGACGTAGGCAGTTCCTGTTTTCTCGTTTTGTTTGTTTGTTTTTGCATAAGATAGTGTTTCTTTTAGTTGACACATAATGTGCCATGAATTTCAGCGGCGTAACATAGCAACTCAACTTCTCTATATGTTAACGCTAAGCTCAACGCAAGGGTAGCCACCATTGGTCCCCAAACAACACAATGACGGTATCATTGACCACATTCCCTATATGCTGTGCCTTACATCCCCGTGGCTCAGTCCATAACTACAAGCCCGTGTCTGCCACTTCCCTCCACCCATTTTGCCCATCCCCCATCTGTCTGCCTTCTGGCAACCATCCCTTTGTTCTTTGCATCTGTGGGTCTGTTTCTGCTTTTTGTTTGTTCCTTCATTAAATTTTTTTTTTTTTTTTTTTTTAAGATTCCACATAACAGTGAAATCTCGTGGCATTTGTCCTTCTCTGTCTGGCTTATTTCCTGTAGCCTAATACCCTCTAGGTCCATCCACATTGTCTCCAATGGCAAAGTTTCATCCATCCCCCTTTATGGCTGAGTAATATTCCTTTATATATACACACCATGACTTCTTTATCCATTCGTCTATGGATGGACACTTGGGTTGCTTCTGTATCTTGCATTTCTGATCCACAGGTAATCAACAGCATTTCTTCATCACGTGGGTACCCTTTGTGATGTAGAACCTGAGATGCTCAAATAGATCTCTAATTTCTCAAAAGTGGTCCACTGGAGAGCACAGCTTCAAGAACACCATCTTCACATTTGTGCTCGGGGTAAAGTAGCTCATCACAGAAGGCAGCTCTGTGTTCAATACATTTTAATCAGTACTTGAGTTCTTAATGGGCCGGCAGCTTCTAGACAAAGAAGGTCGATGTCCCACAAGCAAATGGCCTTTACTTGTGGGTTTTGTGGGTCAATGTCCTACAAGAAAATGGCTTTTACTAGGTGTGTTGTGGATTATGAGCATGGCTTCATGGAATTAGCAAAGGGTGGATTCACCATGGACCTGACTTCTAAGTGGACATGTCCAGGTGTTAGGATCTATTCTTTATTGGGGTAAAATTGCCAAAACGTGAAATTTGCCCTTTTCAACTGCACAACTGAGGGCTGTTTAGCACACTCACCAAATCACGCAACCCCTCCCTCTATCTGCTTCCAGAACATTCTCATCCCATCAAACAGAGATCCTGTCTCTGTGAGCAGTTCCTCCCCATCTCCTATGGAAGCTTCTGGGAACCACCAACCTACTTTCTGCCTGCGGACTCACCTGTCTTGCATGGATCATATAAACAATGTGTGCTTTTGTGTGTCTGTTTCCCTCCCTGGGCATCATGTTCTCAAGGTCTATCCACATAGTAGCAGGGGTCAGAGCTCTGTTCCTCTTTATGGATGAGTAATATTCCCTTGTAGGGGGAATAACTCATTTTAGCTCATGCAACCATCCACTCATGGACACCTCCATTGTTTCCACCTTTGTTATGAGCAGTGCTATGAACATGTACATACAGGTATTTGTGTGAACACTGTTTTTTGTTCCTTTGAGTTAATACATGCAGTACTGGGGTGGTGGGATCATAAGGGTCATAGGGTCATTCTGTTTGCCACAGCACTGCACCGTGAGACCTGCCCACCAGGACTGCAGGATGGTTCTCTTTTCTCCAAAACATCACCTACGATTCTTACTTTCCTCTTCTCTACCCATCAGTGCCACCCTAGGGACACATTAAAGTCTTTAAACTTGCTTAGAACTCTGGTCCTCTGCATCTGCGGGATAGAAAACAAAACTCAGCTTTCCTTTCTATTTTCTTTATTGGTCATACTATGATGACTCAAAACATTGCCCTATCACCTAACGGTGGAACATATTTTTCTTGTGAAATTTCTACATCTTGCTGACGTGCAACCCAAGGCACTGGACGGGCAGGACTAGACTGGTACCCCGGGTTTGGAGTTAGCCTGCAGAAAGGCTGGTTTGCACATGAAAAGAAAGACACCCCACAGTTAACAATTTACGCTTTATCCACTTTTACAGGCAGGTGCACAGATGGTGCATCCGTGGCAGCTGAAATTATAACGCAGACGAGCAGACAAATCCAGTAATGAGGACACGATTCCTGCAACCACCTCTGCAGGGAAATCCTTATTGCCCATTGATTCTACCACTGTTAAAATGCTTCTTTTAATGGCGGGTACTATTGGGGAAATGAACACACTGATGTCCAAACTTGCTGAGTCTCCTGGCCCATGTACTGTCTTTGTCAGGGTGAGGTGGGGTGATGTTCTAGAGATCAGCTGGAGGCAAAGACAACCCCATTGCCTGCCAGAAAGGGGAAAAGAACCAGAGTTCTCCAGGAGAGCCAGGTCATGAGAATGCCATCTATTGGGGCAGGAAGATGGCTGTCAGTCCCCAATAATCCCCATCCTTATTGTCTTGGATACCAGACCAGCTTCCCTGCTGGTCAGTCCAAGAATCAGCCGTCTGTGGACCCAAGCACCATCTGTCTGGCTTCTAGGAGACACCAAAGCCCCTGACCCCTCCTTTCAAGGGGGACATGTCTCCTGCCATCCTGTAGGCAGCATACACAGCCTTCCCACTGTGGCTGTAGAAAGGTCAAGAAGCCGTGTGCCCAATAGGGAGGAGGGCGTCTGTGAATGTGTTTGCAGACAGGACGTAAAAGACCAAGAATTTGCATGACTTTTGAAGAAAATGCCCTACAGTCCTCTGTGTTCCACTGGGTTCCCACTCAGAAGACTGCCTACACATCAAGCCCCAAACAATGGCCCCTGTGTCAGGGAGCTGCTGCTGCTGCTGACGAGGGCGTGGCTCACTGGGCTCAAAGCATAAGACAGATCGGTGAAAGAGAAGGCATCTGTGGAGCACTGGTTCCCACAAATGGCCCCACCAGAGGAACCTGAGCCCATTCTAGGGTTTCCAACATGGCCCTAAGAGGTTTGGATTGCCCAGCTGGGTGCTGGGGGACCACATATCCCAGAGAAGGAGAAGCCCGGATGCTGCTGGTTGACAAAGGAGGGAAGAGAGACCCAGGACAGTTCAAAGATTTGGTAAAGGTCACCGTGTGGAAGAGGCAACTGGGCTCAATGCCTAGGACTACCCTACATCTGCACTGGGATTTTCTCTGGACATGAGGACAGTGGGAGGAGGGTGCACCCTGACTCACAGGGCTGGGGATGTAATTCTCCCTTTCTGATCCAAAGAGGAAGTCCTAATTGTCATTTTCAAGACATTTTCTTTCTCTATGTATCCATCGATGCGTCCATGCATCCATCCAACCATCTGTCTACTCACCCAGTCATCCGTTCAAACATCCAACCACTCAAACATCATCCGTCCACCCACCCATTCATCCATCCATCCATCCATCCATCCATCCATCCATTTATCCATCCATCCAACCATCCACGCCAACAACTATCCTCTCAAACATCCATCAATCCATCCATCATCCATCCATCCACCCATCCATATACCTAGCCATCTATCCACCAAGCCACCCACCCATCCCTCTATCCATATATCCAGCCATCCACTCAAACATCCATTTATCCATCTGCCCATCCATCCATCCATCCACTCATCCATCCACCCATCCAACCATCCATTCATCCACTCATCCATCCATCCAACCATCCACTCAAACATCTATCCACTCAAACATCCATCAATCCATCCATCATCCATCCATCCATTTATCCATCCATCCAACCATCCACTCAAACATCTACCCACTCAAACATCCATCAATCCATTCATTATCCATCCATCCAACCATCCACTCAAACATCCATTTATCCATCTGCCCATCCATCCACCATCCATCCATCCATCCATCCATTCACGTGCTTATTGCTACTTATTCTATATTGCAATTGAGAAAGCATGACAGTCCAAAGCAGACCAGCTAGAGGTTCGTGTGACAGGAGGACAGCTCACCTTGCACCTGGGATGGGCTGTCCCCAACACAACAGAGAGGCTAAGAAACCTCTCTCCTTCATTACAGAACTAGGAGAGCAGAAGGTGGTAGGTCTTTAGACTGCACCAAGCAGAATCCAGTCATCCAAGAAAGGGAGCTTAGAGGGTGTGAGGTCTGTGCAGGGTTACCAGGAAGGTAAACTGAGGCTGGATCACCACCAGGATATCCTGGTTGTAAGCACAGACTTTGGAAACGACAAGGAAAACTCTTGGTATTGAATCCCACTTCTGCCTTCAAAAATTAAAAAAAAAAATCATGCTATTGGAGAAACCATGAGCTTCTTGCATTGAGAGGAACAAGCTATACCCCCACTTTGTCCATATCTCTGTCTGATAAACATCACACTCCAAAAGTCTTGATCCGGATGAATTTCTCAGTAGCCTTGGCTCATACCATTCACCACTACAGACCCTGTGAGACAGTTTGAGATCTTGTATCATTTCCTGGTCCGTGAAGAATGCTCCCGACATTCACACCGACAGGTCTTGGCATAACACTTTCATGGCAAAGAAGGCAGTGGACAAACATCCAGCTATAGCTCTTGGCCCGTCTCCACACCCCAGGTTATTTCTGCTCCTTTTGCCAATGCTGAAACCAGGTTCCCTCCTCAAGGAACTCACCTCTCTGCAACCGCAAGACCTCTTCGGGTCACATATCCTTCATGGGCACCTGTCACACCTATGTGGTCCCTAAGCCTTTGGGATCCCATTCTGGGAGGTCCTGAACCCTGAATCAGAGCAGATACCATCAGGAAAGCAGCAGAGGTGATTTCCAAAATCCAGCAGGCAGAGTTCCAGACACATGTGGTAGGCAGAATAATGAAATAATAATAATAATGATAGAAATAGTAATGTTGACACAAACAGGACCTTGTTCAACCTAATTAAGGGGGTGGGAGAAAACACACCCATTCGTGGGGCTGTAGCAGACTGAATAATGCCCCTCTAGAGTGTCTCATGCAGTGGGGTCGAGGTGAGCAGAGTGAAGACACGGGCAGTCCTCAATCCTGAAAATGCCCCTTTGGTTGTCCCCAGGAGCCATCTTTGCCTTCCATTCTGATTGTCTTGCCCCTCGTGTGCTCCCTGGGAGCTCTCTTCTGCCCCCAGCTGCCCGTCTCTCTCCTTCTGGTTTGAGCTCACACATCTGTTCACATCCCCCTTGGTGACACCCTTCCCTGGACCCTTGAAGTGCAACAGTCATTTGTCCCATCACAAAAGCAGTCTCTGCTCACTGCAGATGACCAGGACAACCCAAAAAGGGTGGTGGCTGGAGAAATAACACCAAGATTTGCCCATGGAAGGAATCCAGGGATGCTGCTGGTGCCCAGCATCCCTAGGAGGACTTCTCCAACATGATCCTACTGTGGATACAGGGCATAGCTTTCCCTTCCTAGGTGGACACTGCCTTTGCTGGGTTGGAGGCTCTCACTCCTCTCCTCAGTCGCCTCAATGCATTTTGAAGATGGAAGAAGGGTCCACCCTCCAAGGAAGACAAGTGGCTTCTGGACACTGCGGAAGGCACACAATGGCTTCTTCACCAGCAGTTGCCATGCCAACAACTTATTCTGACCTACTAAAGCCCAGTCCCTTCTTCCGGCCCCCAGAAATGCGAGATCACACACTCCCATCATTTTAAGCATTCAAGCAGGGCTAGGAGGGACCTTAATGCAAGCTGACAGAAATCTGCAGAACCTCTGTTGGGTTCGTAAGAACGGTTGAGGTCATGGAACCCAGCCCTGGTCTGGGAGCCAAAAGTTAAGCCCTGCCCGGCAATCACAGCGGCTGATTTCCAGCTGTATGCATCTCTGGCTCCTTAAAATAGGTGGGACTCCTGGGGCAAGCGGGGTGTGGTTTTCGTTTCGGTTCTGTTAGGAATTGACTTCCCTGCCTGTTGAGCCCTGATGTGAGCCTCCAAGCCCCATAAGGGGTAGCAGGGAGGATGCACGGTTCCTCCAAGGTTGGACTTACAGCACGACATCTTTTGGACGTGATGATATATCCACAACAGGGGACTTACAGCTTCTGTTCTTCCAAAGGGGAATGTGGGTTTCTTAAAAAGTGCAAAAAAAGAAAGAAGGAAGCAAAGATGGAAGGAAGGGAAGGAGTGAGAAAGGAAGGAAGGGAGAAAACGTTTAAATTGTTAGAAAAAGTAAGACAGAGAAATAAGATAGAACATCATGGTGCGTTGGGGCGAGGTGAACATATGCAGTAATGCCATGGGACCCTTCCCTTCACATCCGTGAGGGACCACGCCATGGAAACCATTCCCAGTGTGCTCCCCTTAAGCTCACCACGTCCTCCATCCTGAAATTCCCCAGAGCATGCTTCTAACATTGGATCTGCCATGACCTCTCATCTGTCCAAAATTTGACCAGCTCAGAGATGTGAATATTTGCTTTAAATTTTTGCAAAAGACTACAGTGGGAGGATTTTCATTTCAGCTAAGGATGCTAAGGGGCAAAAAAAAAATGCCTTCTCCAGCTGATGGGAAATTGACTTCCCTTCCCTATTGTCTTACAATAACACAAATGTGTCATCAAGGAAATTTTGCAGGTTTCTATCAGTTTGGACCACGGTCACTCCCAGCCCTGCCTGGTTTTGACGGAATCACCTGGAGAGCTTGAAGAACACCAAAGCTGGGGCCACTTCCTGCTCTGGGACATGGATGTATTTGTTCTTGGGTGCAGCATCTTCTCCAAATCCCCAGGGATGGGACGTGTGAAATTTGGGAAGGAAACTCTGATTATAATGGGTGTCCTGGGCAGACTGGCTTTGGGGCTTAGTGGCCACACAGGCCAATAAGGATGAAATATTGGTTAATGTCAGGGTGCAAGGAAGTCTTTCCTTTTTAGGGCCATACCTCCAGGAACCTGAATCCATAGTGCTACACATGGATAACGGAGGGGAAACGTTGCCTCCAGAAAAGGGGGGCACTCAACTTTCATAACGAGCCACCAGAGTCTAACACATCAGTTGTCGGACAGCAAACCCAAGGAAGCCCAACAAGTTGGTGGTGGGGACAGCAGTCAGAGTTGTCTCCTCAGGGTCTTCATTTACCTGAATGACTTGACCAGAGTATCGCCCCTCCCAGTGGACCATGGATTCTGACCCAATGATTCTGAACAGCTTTGTTTAACCTCCTGGACTTTTGGTGTATCTGACAGGGGACATGGCTGGGATGATCTCAGTGCACTTGGGGAGGATTCCATGAAATCTGTCTATCATCCATCTGTCCCTTATCTATCATCTATCCATCCATCCATGTGTCCATCCATCTAACCCTGTATCTATCAACTATCTGTCCATTCACGTAGCACCTAACCATCTTTCATCTATCTGTCCATCTATTATCTATCACCTGTCAACTTTCCATCAACGTATCCATCCATCCATCCATCCATTTATCTATCATCTATTTAACTCTCCATCCATCATCTACCTCTCCATCCATCCTATCTATAATCTACTCATCATCTACCATCTTTCTGTCATCTATCTATCCATTATATGTCTCTATCTATCTATCTATCTATCTATCTACCTATTTATCCACTTATCTATCATCTATGTACCCAAACATCTACCGATATTTATTAACTTACCACAAATAACACAGGTGGGATTAACGGACACATTTTCTGAGAGCAGATCTCAAGAGGTTCCCCAGCAGGTGGCTGTCAGGAAAAAGAAAGAGGGTCTGAAACACAAATGAGGAAGAGGGAACTTATCTCTTTTGATGAGAGACCACAGGGCAGGGCAAAGTATACCAGAGTACAAGCACCAGAGGCCAGAAGGCAGTCCCTGTGGTCAAGGAGAGGAGGCCTCAAGAGCATTGGCTTGCAAGGACAACCTTACGTCACTTCACTAAGCGTGTGGTCTTTGTTGCCCAGTGTTTTCCCACCTGCTTATCCTAGAATCTCTTTCCAGATGAATGGAACAAGGATGTTCCCTGAAGCCCTTGGGTGTGAGTCGCCCCAGGACAGGCGCCGCATTTAACTGGGTTCTTCCCTGGTCGACTACACAACCACCTCAAACACTCAACCGCCCGGAGCCAGGGCTGAATCTGAATTTCACCACTTACTTAATATATTACTTGAACACTTTAAAAAAAAAAATTCAATCAACAGCCAGCTGTCCCAGCCAGAGGCAAGCTAAACCACGGTTCTGTCTCCTGCTTCCCTGGATGCATCTCTTCAAAGTTTGTGTTTTTAATATAATGGAAATCGTGACCATATTTCTGGAGGCTAATGAGAAGTCGAGAGTTTCTTTATATTTTTAATATAAAAGGGAACATTCTCTGCCCCTGGGAAAATATTTACGAAGGAAGTTACCAAATGAAGAATCAGTTTTCCTTTTTATTTGCCTTCTGAGTCGCAGATTCTCCTGTTTGTTCGGAGAACTAATTAAATATTTAAAGCAGCCTTCCTGTAGACATTTATTTTTATAAAATGTTTCCGTAAGATGGGAAGAAGTGGAGGGTGGGTTGCTACCTTCCACAAATCCATAGAGGAAGGACATCTACAAGGGTTGGACGTGCTTTGATGTGGGTTGCTACCTTCCACAAATCATGGAGGAAACATGACTACTGCGTTTGGGCATACTTTGATGACGGTCACTACCTTCCACAAATCCATAGAGGAAGGACGTCTACAAGGGTTGGACGTGCTTTGATGTGGGTTGTTACCTTCCACAGATCCATGGAGGAAGGATGTCTACTAGGCTTGGGCGTACTTTGGAGTCAGTTGTTACCTTCCACAAATCCATGGAGGAAAGACGACTACTACTGTTGGGCATACTTTGATGATGGTCATTACCTCCCACAAATCCATAGAGGAAGGATGTCTTCAAGGGTTGGACGTGCTTTGATGTGGGTTGCTACCTTCCATAAATCCATAGAGGAAGGAGGTCTACTACAGTTGGGTGTACTTTGATGTGGTTTGGTACCTTCCACAAATCCATGGAGGAAGGCTGTCTACTAGGGTTGGGGTACTTTGATGATGGTCGCTACCTTCCACAAATCCATGGAGGAAGTATATCTACTACAGTTGGGCATACTTTGATGATGGTTGCTAACTTCCACAAATCCATAGAGGAAGGACATCTACAATAGTTGCACGTGCTTTGATGTGGGTTGTTACCTTCCACAGATTCATGGAGGAAAGATGACTACTACGGTTGGGCATACTTTGATGATGGTCACTACCTTCCACAAATCCATAGAGGAAGGACGTCTTCAAAGGTTGGATGTGCTTTGATGTGGGTTGCTACCTTCCACAAATCCATGGAGGAAGGATGTCTACTAAGGTTGGAGTACTTTGATGATGGTTGCTACCTTCCACAAATACATAAAGGAAGGACATCTACTAGGCAGGGTTGGGGGTATCTTGATATGGCTGGCTATACAGTAGTGAGAAAACACGCGAGTCTACAGGTTGATATTATCCAATGGCACCTTGCTGCTGGCTTCCTGTGCTGTTTGGCCCCTTGGAGAGCTCACCTTAGCAGGTCATGATACTTGCACATGACCAAGGTGACATCTGCTGTGCACTGAGGAAGGGACAGCCCCCCTTCAAGTGTTTTAAAAACAAAGCAGTAAAAAGTTGGCCATGGGCACTGAGTATGAATGATGCTTGAAGACATGTCTCCAGCCGCCATCAACAGACACTACCAGGAAGATGACACAATGTTCTTCGCTGTCCACCACAAACGCAATGGACAGCTGACCCTGAAATGCTAACGGTTCTTCCTGGGAACACGGACAGTAAACTTCCCTAGATCCCAATTCAGACTCATGTACAGCATGGTGATTCAAGAGCACATCTCCCCCTCCTAGTTTCCAAAAGCTGGGGGCCAGACTCCCTGCAAAGCTTCCCTGAGCGGAGGTGCTGGGAATGGATGGCCAGCTCCCTGTATCGATGGACAAAGGATGATTCCAGATGGTGCTATGAAAGAGAGGTGAAGGCAAGGGGGTCCAAACTCAAAGACGAAGACTCTTCACTCCTCTTTGCACTCACCTTTATTGATGCTTGAGGATAATCAAACATCTTTATCACTGTTTCTCAAGCAAGTGATGTGTGGCAAGGAGCCTTACAGAAAATAGAAGAGTCTGATTACAGGGACGATCCAACCCGCTGATCTGTGTGTTCTATGCGTCCTGCTAAACACAGCTTAGGGGACAATGCATACATCTCTCAGACCACAGGGCAGTTGTTTGGGCTAAGAAAGCTTCGGGGTAGGCAAATTCCCATGGCATTCCTATGGCAGAGTGGTCAGCTGGCCTCGGCATTCCCAAGACTACACCCTCCTCTGAAATCTTCCCTTGCCCCCAGCGGCCTCCATGCTACATTTTATTAGCAAGCCAGATACTATGGATGATTTCATGCTCTGCATTAACCTCAACAAAGAAAAAATGAGGAATTGCTTATCTCAATGGACCAGGTTTAAAAACAAAACAAAACAAAACATGATTTATCTGAGCTTCCTTCAAACCCCTATCACAGGAAACACTCTTGCTGTGGGTGGTTGAGACTTCTAGAGGCTATTGACACAGTAGAGCTGCAGCAGACCCAGAAGGTGGTCTCTGAGGTCACCTGTCTGAAGATGTGCACTGTCTTCTGTAGACTCGTGGTCTTCATCCTTCCAGAGGAAACAAGGTCAGGGAGTCTGCATGGAAGGAAAACATTGGAGATCAAGAGA
Source organism: Neogale vison (assembly GCF_020171115.1). Taxonomy (NCBI): domain Eukaryota; kingdom Metazoa; phylum Chordata; class Mammalia; order Carnivora; family Mustelidae; genus Neogale; species Neogale vison. The sequence continues at coordinate 130,319,874 of NC_058105.1, forward strand.
TGTATGGGAGAGAGACAGACAGAGACAGACAGAGAGACCAAGAATGACATTTCCCTCTTCCCTGAGGACACCTGGGTAGCACCATGGACCTTCTGGACCTCCTGAAGACACAGAGCTGGAAAGACATGGACAGCCCAAATCAGACCTGCATGTGTCCTGCCCTGCTGACACCCAACGAGAAGTGAAGGCATCAGATGGGTAGGTGGGCATTGGACTCTTAGGGGAGGTTATGTGTTGAACGGCATCCCTTGGAATGTTCCGTCAAAGAACATTCCAGAATGTGGATTTCATATATCAAGGACAAAGCCCTCACCTACTTCCTGAGCAAAATCCAGTTCCTTCCTTCCTTTACAGCCTGTGCACAATGCTCTCTGACCATGTCCACAAGAGGAGAGACCCCCCTCCATGTGTAAGACACCACATAGAAACCTCCATGGTGTGACACGTGGGGAGAGGACGTGGTCCACATTGGGAGCAAACAGGATGGCTGAGGGGAACTCCTTTCTCACAGGCAGATGAAGATGGCACACACCAACAATGGAGACATTCAGTACTTTCCACAGACAAGAAACTTTTAGGAGAAGGACACAGAAAGCCTTGTTCTATTTGGCCAAAACCAAACTGTCCTTGGAGCACGTGGCCCGAAGCCTCTGAGAAGGTCTCCACTTAGGAGATCTGCTAGCTCATGTACGTGCTGAGAAAGCACATTTACAAGTTCTTTTCTCACAGATCTAAGTACTGAGGGAACAAGGAAAGTGTGTGCATTTCCTAGAGCTGCTCCGAGTGACAAGGGACCCAAAACAGGGTAGCATTGAACATCAGAGACCCATCCTGTCCCAGCTCTAGACACCAGAAGTCTGAGATCCAGGTGGGACATGGATGCTGAGATCTAGACAGGGCAGGGCTTTGCTCCTTCCTGAGGCTCCATGGGAGGGTCTTTCCTCCCTTTTCCAGCTTTTGGGGCTCCAGGTGTCCCTAGGCTGGTGGCCAATTCCTTCCCATCTCTGCCTCCACCTTCATGTGGCTTCTCCTCTGCCTCTGTGTTTCCTCTTCTGTCTCTTACAAGGACACCCGTCATTGGATCCAGGACCACCCTGATCTAGGATGAGCTCATCTCAGATCCTTCCCTTAATCACATCTGCAAACACCCTGTTTCCAAATAAGGTCCAGGCCACAGGCGTCTGCCACGTAACCTCTTTGTCCCCGCATGCTAGTCTCGTTGAGAAGAAAAATAGCGATACCTTTCCCTTGTCTGTAAAGCTCTGCTGGGCAGTCACTTTTAAGAGGCGCAGAATGACTCACAATGGGTACTGGCAACATCGTCCCTTTCCCAGCTGGGTCTTTGCCATCAGGCACCAGGGATGCATGACTAAGAAGGAATAAAACCATGCCCCATAGGGTTAATGAGGTTGAAACGAGAAAAAAAAAATGTTTTTCAAAGAATTGTGTCTCCTTCCTCAGCTATCATGTCTTCTCAGGCCCCACTAACAAACCCGGGGGTTAGCTCTACAGAAACCTGGTTTCAAGGTCAACTGATGATAGGGTTGCAGCTTAGGAACATTCCTGACCAGAGATAAGGAGTCCAAGACCCCATCTGGCTTATCCCAGTTCTGGGAGGACACCCACAGCCCGTTCTCCTTGTCCTAAGATAACCTTCTGACTCAGGCTGAATTTTGCCTCCTGGTGGGGTTAAGTATTTACCCCTCAGCAAACACGGGGTGTATATCCCATATATGTTTTCCCAATGCTTGTCCCTCCATTTCCTCATGAGTAGTCCTACATTTTCCTCCCCTTTGCATCCAGATGTGCCCCATCTCAACCTTCGTGATTACAAAACACATGTCCTCTGCCCCCTCATGGGGGTGGATTCCAGGAATTCCCTCCCCCAGCCTCTTATCTGACTTCGTTTCCAGTAAACCCTTTGCTTGCTACAAACCTGATGTCTCAGTTGCACCGGGCAGATGGACTTGGGTTAGCCAAGGTCATGTGTTTCTACCCCCATGTCACCTGCCCTTCTCCCTGCACAGCAAAGACAGGCACACACCATGCCTGGATCTCAGGCTCCAGGTGGCTCCCAGTAGACTGCCCAGACACATTGCTCTGCTCTTAAACCTCTGTTCTGGAGAAAGGAGAAAGGAGAAAGGAGAAAAAACGGGGGGAGGTCCTTGAAGTCTTGATGTTGCACTTTTGCAGGAAACATCTACAAGTTCTCTGGTAAAGGGAATAGTGAGAAGCCCTGCCCATCTCCCTTTGGAAGTCACGGTCATCCCTACATGTTCCTGAAGATTGGGGACATGGGCTCTGATCACTCACTCAGCCTTCCTTGCTGAACCCAACACCTCCATTCTCACGAGTCTCCTTCCACTCCCCACATGACGGCATGCGGAAGTCAAGAGAAGAACCGTTTTTGCGTTTTTGTTCTGGAAACTCCTCATGGAAGCCCAGGAGATGCGTTCAGCGCACAGAAGTTCTGGGAGAGATGGCTTTCCGTGTCCTTAACTCATCGGAGTGACCCCACAGCTCAGCACATGGGCGTTTAGGTCTCCCCCGATGAGCTAGATGCCTGCCCTTTTGAAGACAAGAGTTCAATCACTCCTTTCTGTTAGAGGCTCAGAATGACTGGGTCATAGCAGCATGACTGCCGCTCCTTCTATTTCCTATAGGAAAGAGGGAACTCCGTCTGGTGACAAAGAGTCACCTCTCCCCTCTCCAAATCAGAACATCTCAGTACCATGGGGATTGGAAGGAAACTGACAGCCGAGACCCGATTTTTCCTTGGCATCCAGTTCATGGGGTGTATTTGTCACCAGAGGAAGAGGACGCCTTCCTTATGAGTCATGTCCTTGCTGGGTGGTGGAACCTACCGGAAAACAGGCAATATCTGGTGGCATGTGCAGGGCCATCCAGCCCTGGAAGCAGGAACATGAGGTCCCGACTTTGGATGGAGAAGCACAAAATTCTAAAGGGGTGGCCTCGGATGGAGGAAGAAGCGGGGAGGACACAGGACGCTGTAGGAACACAGTAGGCACCGACCGCCCCCTAAAGCGCAGCATGAGTAACCACAGCAGACCCGGAGGGGTGGGGCCCCCAAATGACCAGACGCACCGTCAGGAAGCACGCCATGTGGCCAGGAAAGGTGGATGGCAATGGCCACAGGATGCCACCGGGAACCTCCCATCTGGGAGTTGCAGGCAACTGCTAGGGAACCCAAGGAGTGTGGACACCGAGTACAGGATGTGAATTCCATGATGACCCATGCCCAAGAGTGACTAACAGCTGGAAGTACCAACTGGGTGAATGGACGTGGGCATTGGGTGGGCCCTCGGCCAATGGTGGACGTGAGGGGTGTGATATAAATCAGGTCTCGGGCCCCGTCTCACGTGTGATGTCCTGATGGTGACTCGAGGTTCTTCTAAGGTCGCTGCAGAGAGAGTTCCCTCGTTCCCGACTGACATTGTCCACAAAGAGCAGAAGATGGGCCCGCTTGCTTTCAATGCCTGCCTGACATCAGGTCAAGAGAGCGTCCAATGAGGCAGTGCCCCCCAAGGGGACGACCAGAGTTACTGTCTTTAGGGACAAGTGGAAAATTATGTAAAAGATGGTCCAGATACCGTCAAGACTTCCACCAAACCAGTTTCCAAGAATCGGAGATCTATGGTCACTAAAGGAGTTTTCTGGGGCACACATAACAAAGTGTGATAAACCCAACAGATGACAATTTATCACGTCTAACCAGCTGTGAAGACGAGAGGTCTGAGATCCAGGCGGGGCAGGACGCTGAGATCCAGGCGGGGCAGGACCACACTCCAAGAGAGGGTCCTTCCTTCTTCTTCTGTGTCTGTCTTCCTCTGTCTCTCTCACGCACTTGTCCTTGGATTTCGGACCAGCCTGATCTGGGATGCCCTTATCTCAGGCCCTTCCCTTCCTGGCATCTTTTGGGAGAAAAAAATCGTATTTCCAGGTCACAGGGATGAAGATGTGGACCTAATTCTGAGCAAGCCGCCATTCAGCCTTCTACAGATTCTTTGACACATAGGAGGGATCAAACCCACTATTGTATGATTTTATTATTTCCTATGTGAGCCGCACATCTTAACAGGAACAATTAAATATTTATGGAGGAGTTATTTAGCACCACTTACTAAACCTTTTCCACGCACTTATTTTATTTTCACTACAGGCCTGAGGAGTCAGTCCTTTATGTCTACGATGAGGATGGAATGTGTGTGTCCTTCCAAAATCCATATGTGCGATACTGAATCCCCTGTGGGATGGGCTTAGGAGGTACGGTCTGGGCTCTCTCTGGTAAAATGGGATTCGCTCATGAGGATGGGGCCCCATGAAGGCATTGGTGTTCTCATAAAAGAGACCCCAGGGAGGACCCTCGTCCCTTCTTCCATGTCAGGATACAATGGGAAGACGTCTATCTGTGAAGTGGGAAGGAGGTTCACAGCACACATCAAATCTGTGGATGCCTTCATCTCCGATGTCCAGCCTCCACAACTACCAGGACCAAACGTCTTTTATAAGCCCCGCAGTCGGTGGAGTCCCATTACAGCATCCCCAACGGACCAAGAGAGTCCACTTTGTAGGTAAGGATATGAGGAAGGACAAACCAGCATGGGATTGGGGTTCTGTCTCCAAAGCGCCCGAAGTTAACCATTCCTGAGAGCCTCTGCCCTCCTCACAGGACTCAGTTGCATGTCTACACCACTCTGCAGTGCCCACCTGTTGGGGTTATCTTAGCGTCCGTGACAATGGTGACTTTATGGTCATCATGTCCCTTGGTAATCAGCTTCAGCTCTCACCATGACCACAATCTAAACGCCACATTACAGTAGTAACTGTGAGTCCCACTCAGTTTGTGACCCTTCCAACACCACCAACGAGTGGATTCCCGCCCTCCGCCATGGAAACGGTTCTTGAAAAACACATGAACATTTCTATAAAACGCATCAGAACAGCAGCACTCTGAAAAACCGTATGGTTTCCCCCCAGGCTAACCCTAGTCTTGAGATGTTAAAGTGGCTGATGACTTTTACGATTTTGCGGCAATCCACCTCGACCCTGGTTTTTGTTGGTCGGGGGTATGCACAAGGGGAATGAAGCGGGAGGAAGGTGGGGGAGGGGCAGGTTACTCTGGTTACCCCACCATCATGGAGGACCCACTGGGAGCCATGGGGTCGTCAGGCTGGGAACGCGTTTGGTGTTCTTTTAGGGGCACCATTTTCATCGCTTTAAGTGTAGTAGTGGAGGGAAAGTCTACGCTGTTGTTGGACGTTGGTAAACCATAAGCAATGGAAACCATGTGGTCCTTTGCCCATTGCCACCATGAGTCATCAGAAACCCTCAGTGCCTCCCATCTCCAAGCAGGTGGAGACCTCGGTCAAGCCACTTGGTTTTCCCAGGCGTCATGCATAAAAACATGAACTCTGAGCTCTCAGCTCCTTCCACATCTGAAGGACTGGATGCACTTTGATTTTTTTTGCCCACGGGGCACCCTCCAGCTGTGGACGAGAGGTGTCCTCTGGGCTGCCTCGTTGCCTATCAAGGCAGAGGACCATGTGTCATCTACAGCGTGATGGGAAGTCAAGCGGCCAAGAACTCGGCCAAGAACAAGGCCCATGGTCCACCTCCAGAGCACGGTTGTCATTCACGATGTAGAAGGGAGCTGGTTTGTGGCCATGATGAATCCATAGCCGGAAAGAAGGAAGGAAGGAGAAGGGAAGGGAGAAAGGAGGAAAGGAAGGAAAATGCTAGCGATGGTGACAGAAGCGTTAGCTCACTTATGATCATTTCAGCGTGCGTGCAAAAATATCAAGGTCTACATCTGAAATCCCTATCATTTCTATTTGGCAATTACAGCTCAATGAAGCTGGGACGAAATGAGAAAAAAAAAAAAACCCACAAAGCTAATAGCTTCCTCACTCCGATACAACAGGCACCAAGTGTACGGAACACCATCTGGTCTGGAACGCGTTGACTGACCACTTAGCACCCTTCCTGCTGGTAATGGGCTCACACGTCCTCAGCAACATCCCCCCATGGTGGATCCCAAGTGTTGGGAAACAGCCTCATGGGGACCTACTTGAACACCTTCATGTTGACCCATTTTAAGGCCACCACACCCTGGACTCCAGTCCGTTGACAGATCTGGGCCACCATTACAATAGGAACAGAAACCTCGTTCCCATGCCCTCAACAACCATGGACGGACCTTCTGTAGATAGGTCTACATTTTCTGCCCATTTCATACTCATGGAATCCTCTGTGGGCTCTTCTATCTGGCTTCTGTCCCTTGGCACAGTATTTTTTTTCTTTTCTTTTTTTTTTGAGGTCTATCCTTGTGTCGGTGGGTGTCAGAGTTTGTGGTCATCAAGGCTGACTCATCGTCCCTTGTACAGACGGACCCCATTCTCTCAACCCATTCATCCATCCATGCATCCTTGGGTGGCTTCCAGTTTTCAGCTGCGGTGAACCGTCCTGCTGTAAATATTATTGTACATGGGCACGAGGTTTTGGGTAGACATGTCTTCTCTGTCTCCCGGTAGACCCCTAGGAGCAAACTGTCGGGTCATCTGGTGCGTCCACCATTAACCTTTTGAGGAAACCGCCACACTGTTCAGTCTTTGTCTGCTTTTAATTTCAATCGGAACGAATTTTGCTCCGGGAATGAGTCTTCTCGTTATTATGGTTCCCACTCCTCCCGATGGCCCCCTAGTCCTTTGGGTCATGCTGCAAGTTCAGACGGCTTGGAAAATGGTCCTTCCCATTTGATGCCTTTCCTAGACGCAGAGCCGTTGGTGCTGGGAAGTGGCCACCCATCTCCTGAGTGACTGTGGTCCCCTGCAACATCTAGCTTATAGGTTTAGGGCAGCTCGTTCCATTCAGCCGGCTGTAGCAGAGACGTAAAACGAGTGCCCTGCCGTGCCTCTTGGGTTGGGCAGGGGGACTGAACCCCCAAGCATCTCCGAACCCCTCCCTACCTTCTCAAGATCCCACTGCAACATTCCCAGAAGGTTCGCTTTATTATAACAGAAGCTTAAAAGGCTGAAATCCTGCAGGGGCGACCCACCTCCCAAACGGGGAATCCTCCCTGAACAGAGGGGGCACGTCCTCCTTTGCAGGTGGTCTCCGGGCCGGCAACCTAGTACAGGCAGGCAGGCGTGCACCCTCCTCCAACTGGGCTTCCGACAGCTCCCCCCTTAACCCCGCAGGGGACCAAAGGGAAGAGGCACGCAGCCCGCGCCCTGAGGGACCGCTAGATGGAGCCCTCAGACAGGCAGAAACCCAACGGAAACCCAGGGCGGCCCTCAGCCTGCAAAGGGGACGCATCCCCTCATCCCATGACCCTGAGCATCTTCAGGAGACCGTGAGCCCCGCGGGTCTCCATCACACCCAAACCCTCCCATGATGATTCTGCAGGAGCGTCTCCCTTTAGGATGTTTCCCATCCCTGAAAGGAAATGGAGCAGCGGTGTGGTCAGCCGGCCAGAGGAGTGCCCGGGGAGGAGGACGCAGACATCCCAAACACACCAAAGGATGCGTGAAGCAGGACTAGAGGCCCCTGCGCGTGGGGGAAATTAGACAGCGTCTGCCCAGATACCTGCCAAGGAGCCCCAGGGTCGGCCTCGAGACATGCCCATTGAGGGTTGGGGTTGAAGACGGGGGAGTTTCCAAAATCACACGTCGGTGCTGGCCCACATCTTACATCTTTTTGGAACTAGAACGTAATCATCTAGTAACCGTGAATGACTTCTCCCATCGTCCCCACCAAGCAATGGTAGGGTTCATACTCCACAGAGGACCCCCTCCTGTTGGCCACTCTCCCAGCTCTCAGGCTGGAGAAGGGAGACAATACGGCCCACCTCATAGGGATGGGCTTTACGGGAAATATTGTAACACACAAAGAACACCGCGAAGGGCTGGTTGATTAATGCATCATATCTGCTTTTACCCCCCGAGTCTCCCAGACTCTGATGTCCCCCCAACTGGCGTGCCTCCCACCTTCCCTCCCCTCGTGTCTGAAGCTCGGGGACGCTGGCCACGTGGGGATCCCTCCATGAACGCATGTGACGTTTGCAAAGAACGGAAACTTGCTTGTTCAACACCCAAAGTGACAAAACCACGAGGCACATCCTCTCGGATCACCTGGTTTGTCCCAGTTTCTCTGGAAGGGCAGGGGTGGGGCGCGCATCCCAAACGTGGCCTTTTCCCTTCTACTTCCTTCTTTGCTTTTCCCACATGCCAATTTTGCACCAGCTGCCCCTGGGGCAAGTGGGCAGGATGATGCTCTGTATTTGCAGGATTTCCCCTGATTTTCAGTATCGATACGGGTGCTCCAGGACGATTTCCTACGTGAGCGTTTCAGAAAGCCACGTGAGGCCTCGTAGGCATGGCGGTCGGCCCTCGCTCCCCCCATTTCCTCCAACGAGTCCGCAACAGATTGTCCGTTTTTCCCAATCCCCCACTCAGTGGGAAGCCAGCATCCCCATCTGCCCGAGGGCAACGTCATGAAATATGGACAAACACCCAATCCTGACCCCGTCACAATGAGAGAGCATTGCGCCCTCGGGAAGCTCCCGACCTGTGAGCACGCGGTAAGAAATTCCCCCATCATGCACTCAGCATGCTGGTCCATCTACTGGGATTGATTATCACCTAAACCTTGTAGACATTTCAAAGATGGAGATGGGGACGCCTGGCTGGCTCAGTCCATTGAGCGTCTGATTCTGGACAGCAACTCAGTCTGTGAGGCATGGACTCTGCTTGTCCCTGTCCCTCTCTTCCTCCTCCTCTTCTCTCTGTCTCAAATAAACAAATAAATAATGCATTTTTTTTTCAAAAGCACCATGGAGACAATACAACCAGCCAGCCTCATTAGGATGCTGGACCTCTCAGCGTCACAGTCAGCGAAGGGCTCAAATAAACATGTTGCTGGTCAAGGTGTATCCTTCCCAAAGTGGAAATGCCCCTTGCATCCCGGACATGGAGACATGGAAAAACACTAACTTATGTTCAATACACATTTCAAGAACCCACCTCTTCCAGAAAGCATCCCACAGTCCTTAACAAAAACATTGCAAAAAAAAAAAAAAAAAAAAAAAAAAGGATGGGGGAGAGAGAGACAGAGATGCCAGTCTAATTTCAGAAGCTTGGAATTGTCATATGACACATGGCCCAGCTTTGTGGGTTTTCCCCAGCTCTGTTAACGTCCAGATTTTTTTTTCCCCCACTATGAACCGCATGAAAATGAAAACACAGCTGACAGTAAAGACAGACGGACATCGAAGGTGTAGGATATAACGACAGCGTCTTGAATTATCTCTGGGAGCATTTGGCCTCGGCTATTTGGGTCGTTTTTATGATCCTGAAGCCATGGTGGACCGACGTCCTCTCTCTCTCTCTCTTTTTTTTCTTTAATAAAATATTTCCTTTCCTATGGTTATTAGGGTGCATCCCCGACCCGTGGCTGTTGGGGTAAAGTTTAAAATGAAATGTGCTGAGGTTGGAAATGGGCAAGAGCTCCGTTACCACATTACTCGCATTCCTGTTGGCGAGGTCTCCTGAGTGGGCGTTTGGGGACAACGCCGCCATCCCAAGAATGCAAGACATGTTCCCTCATGAATCTAGCCCATCCTAAAAGGCAGATGGACGGCCTCTGCTTCCCTGTAAACGCAACTTTTTGTAAGAACAAGAGTGTCCCCTTACAGACCAAAATGAGACCCATCCAGACCGTGGCTTGACGTTTACCAAGAGCCTCTCCATGAGACCTTTGCTCTTGTCGGGGGGTGATCCCTGCATCAGTTCTGAGTTCCCAGGTCAGAGGAGGAAGAGCCAAGCAGGAACCATGAGCCACCAAGGCCAAAGGCTCCCCGAGCCTCCAGGAGACATCCCGACATCCCGTTCCTGTGCAAAAATCCGACGTTCCTTCGCAGAGTTTTGTTGGTTTTTACCATTTGCCTGATGTCTTGGCCTCAAATACCAAGTCTGTTTGCACCTGAGTCACCATGTAGACTTTAGCTAACCCATCCTTCTCATCATCATCATGCACACAAGTCAACAAAGAAGGACAAGAACCCTAATTTCAATGCCCTTACCTCCCCCGACACACTCAGATGACCCTTAAACACGCACTGTCCAGCCACAAATTCAAGCACAAACTGGTGTTTGACAAATCCAGGGCTCTGGAAACGCACTGTGGGGCCAGGCGCTGGAACCTCCCCCTCCCCACGTCTCAAGGATGCTGAACGTTGGCCAACGCGGAGTCCAGACCCCTAGAGACGAGGCCCCAAGATCAGCTGCTCTCCAGAACAACAATCATGCAGAATTTGGGCAAGCTTCCTATGATTAAAGAAAAAAAAAAAACTTCACATTTTTTCATGTTCAAAGGGAAGCTTGGAGAGAAACAATTATTATTGGATTACTTGAGGCAATTGAGGCAAGAGAGACTGTCCAAAAGCCGCTCGGGAACGATATCCAAGCTGTTACATAAAACGCTGGACCTCTCCCAGCTTCCTCCAGGACTCACCCGAAGACTTGTAGGACCTTCAGGAAAATCCGCACATTGCTCCAACGCACTGGCATGGAGACCCCTTTGGCCTGAGGTCCACGCCACACTCCGGCTGGCCCGTGGCCACTGCGTGTGTTGCCAATGACCAACAAAGACATCTTTTCAGCTCCTTCCTGGGTCGTGCCAGAGACTTTGGTCCCTGGGGGACCTCTGATGCCCCAGCCTGTCTGCCCCAAGCCCAGGGATCTCCTCGCCCGCCAGTTTCTAAATGCACCTGTGCTCTAAGATAAAAATGCACCCATTAGGGTGGTCTGCCTTCCTCTATATCAAGACAAAGTTGTTTCACCACTTTGCTTGACCAAGAACACCTGTAGGTTTCCTTGCACCCGAAGGAAAGTGAACGGGTTCACTTCCCCTGCCTCCCATTTCTGAGCGTCTACACCTCTGGGTGTCTCCGCTGCTGCACGGTGTTCTGCAAACACTGTTGGCTTCCGTCGGGCTCACGGCACGTAGCCCTTCTGCTCTTTTAAAATTCAGGGGATTAAAAAAAAAAAATCTCATCGTGTCGACTGAATGAATTCTACAATCCCCAAGCGGGTCGCGACCCACAGTTTCAGGAACATTTCCAAAGCAGGATGGGGACACGTGCATTTTGACCTACACGGACGTAGCCACTGCAGGGTCTGACCTGCACTTTCAGGGGGATTTACGTACGGAGTGGGTAAGAGGTGTTCAGGCTAGTGACTGGAAACCGTCATCATCCAGACGGGGCTCAACAGACTCCCCATCCCCGTCGGAGGGGGGGGGGCCTGCAGGGTACAGAAAACACCATCGAGCCGCACGTAGAGAGTTCTCGGTGGTTCCTAGGTTCTGCTTTACGGACCGAGCATTGATCTGATTCCAGAGGAATTCACTCCGGGGAGAGCCAGTTCTCCCGAAATGTTGCCTTCCTGCAGGAAGGGGTGCGGGAAGCAGAGGGTGTTTGCAGAAGAAAAGCAAGGGTGCATCCCAGGGCAGGGTAACGTGGCAGCTGAGCCCAAAGGAGGCCTCGGTGCATGAGTTAGTTGGGAAGATGGCAGCATGGAGCAGGTTGGACCTGAGGGGGCAGACATGGACACGGGTTAGAAGCCACAGCTCTCTCTGGTGTGCACCGCACAATGTTCCAAACTAAGGCTACTGTGGGAATCAGCTGAAAGGACCCAGACCCTCAGCACACAACAGGCAGGCACCGGCCACAACCAGAGAATCAAAAGCCATTGGGTATCTCGGTGCATTGCCGGGGGCACCTGCCTCTCCCTTTCCCCCCCTGCCCCTGGACGTCCTTTCTTGCTCTGGGCTCCATCGTGGGTCTCTTGCAGATTCCACGTTCCATTCGCCACGTCAGGAGCTAAGGGGGAGCTCCCTTCTCAGTGCACGCCTGAGGAACAGGAGCAGGGTGCGTGTGCAAGACAGAGACGCAAGGAGCACAGACACCCCATGATCCGTTTTCTTTCGGCTAGCGAGCAGCTAAAGGCCGCCAAGGCAGGTGGTTCTCAGAGCAGGACGCTGGAGCTCTGGGGACATGCATGGTAACAGGACCCCCACCCCCACTACAAGTGTCCTGGTGGCTCATTGCATTTCTGCCCGTGTCCCCTTCTGCAGACCACAGAGCCGAAGAGAAGCCCGGCATCGGCCGTCCTGGCTGCTGTGTGCTGCTGCTGGAGGGCTCCCTCCTTGCCACCACTGGGAAGGGGGTACCCTCTTTCCAATGCCGTCTGGGCACAGAGTAGTCGCTGGGGTGCACGCATGGACCAGCATGAGAGGGAGCCAGACTCCAGAACCAGTGTGGAGGCCACTGCAGATGTGTCCCTCCCCACGCCAGACCGATGCAGCCCCCCAGATTCAGGGCATCTTCTCCTGCACCCCCCCCCCAGCTGCAGTCTGACCGGGATGCTGTTTCCACCTGGGTCTGGTCGGGTCATCTTTGTGAGAGACTCTGAAGGTCAAGGATGATGCCAGGATTTATAGGCAGGGTAGGGCGCAGACAAAGACTCTACGACTCTTGGCTCCTCTGGCCTTCCTGGGGAAGCAGAGGTGGGGTCCGTACCTGCCTGTCTGCGGGCTCTCTCTGGCCTCTGCTCAGCAGACGGCCACGAGAACTTCCGTGAAGCGCGCCGGAGGAGTGCCGGGTCACTGGGGTTGGGGGCTGGAGGTGGGGGACACAGGACTCACAGCTTCTTGTACCTGGACCGTGTGTCCTACCTATGGCAGTGGGGTTCATCTGCTGCATGCGTGCCTGGATTCCTCCACGGGGCCCCGTGTCCGGCACCCCTAGCTCAAGGCATCCGCATCCGGGACCGTGCAGAATCTTCCGGCTGCCAGGCTGCTGGGTGGGTACCAGCTCTCTGGCCCGGAGCTTCTGCATAAGCCTTTTTTTAAGGGTCTGCCTCGGCCTCCTCTGTGTACTCAAGGTCCTAGTAAAGTGCCCACCAAGGCGTCGGCCCTAAATGCAGCAGGACCGCAGGACAGGCGTGTGGTGTGTGTGTGTGTGAGAGAGAAAGAGTGGGGGCAACGTCTCTCCTTTCGTCCCCATGGCCCAGGTCCGGAGGGTGAGAGACTCCTGTGTGTGTTCTGGGGAAGGGGGAGTCCTGTGGGTCTCAGGACCCTGGATCCCCGTTGCTGGAGGTCCACTGCCCCCGCCCCAAGCTGTTCATTTATCCATCACAGAGCACCGAGCCCCCTTGCGTTACGCAGACCCTGCGTCTGGGTCCCAGCTCCCTCTGCTCCTGCGCCCTGCGCCCCTCACACCCTCTCCTGCCCAGGGGGCGTCAGCGAGAAGACACTTGGATGCCACCGCGCAGCCCCCTCCCCAGGGCAGAGGAGGGAGGAGTGCGCCTTTCCACCACCGCTCCCCCCCCCCAACCCCGCCATTCCTCCGTTAATAACAGCGCAGCGCGCCAGCGGCGGCACGAGGGGAGGGGGCTCCGGAAAGAGGAAAGAAGGGGCCCCCCTCGGAGGGCTGACGCTAGAAGAGGGACGCGCGAGCCACCCCAAAGCTACCATGGCGCCAAGGCTCGGGGCGGCGCGGGGCGCAGGAGTCGCGCGCAGGAGCCCCACGCCGCAGCGCAAATACACACCCCCCCCCTCCGCGCTCGCCCCCGCGCCCCCCGCCGCCCGCGTTCGGCCGCGCGCTGCGCCCCGCGGGGCCGGGCTTGCACCTGTCACCGCGCACCCGCCGCCGCCTCGCCGCCGCCCAAGTTCGCGGGGACTTGGCGGGCGCGCCGCCTCCCGCTCCCCGCCCGCGTCCGCGTCCTCGCCCATGGCCGCCGCCCCCGCCCGCCCGCCGCCCGCGCCCCTCGCGCCGCCCGCCCAGCCCCGCGGCCGCCGGGCCCGGTGAGCCAGCAGCGCGGCCGAGCGCGGGCGCCCGTCCCCAGCACGGAGCACTGCGGATGCGGCGCGGGGCCGGCGCGGGGCTCCGGGCGCGCTCGGGGGTCGTGAGCGCCGCGCCCCGCGCCCCCGCGCGCCCCCCGCCCGCCCGCGCGCCCCACCGGGGCCATGCAGTCGCTCATCTCGCCGGTGACCAAGGCGATCTTGGTGGCTCTGTTCATCTTCGCCATCCTGCTCATCCTCTACGTGATCCTCTGGTACATCTGCCGCGATGTGGACTGCGACCACGGCATCTGAGCCCCGCGGCGCCCGGGCCCCGCCGCGCTGAGGGCGCCCCGCCCCGAGGGCCGCCGCGCCGGGCATGGGGGCCGCGCGCCCCCCTCCCCGGGCCCCGCCGCGCGCCCGCCGCCGCCGCCGCCGCCGCCGCCGGGCCGTGACCTTCAGGGACAGAGCGCGGAGAGCGGGTGAGTGCACGCGGGCGAGGAGCCGCAACTTCGCCGGGGCGCGGGGTGCGGGCGCGGGACCGTACCCGGGTGGGCGCTGCGCCCGGACTCCCCGCGGGGTTCCGGGAGGCCCTTCCCGGCCGGTCCCGCCGGCGCCTGCGGTCCGAGGACGCGGGGCGCGCCAGTCTCCTGAAGCCACCTGCGCCGCGTGGGAGCGGGCTCTCGGGGGGCACGGGGCGTGCCGCGCGCAACCGGGTCCTGGAGCCTCGACTGAGGGCGCGGGGTCCCGAGCGCTCAGGTCCCCCTCCCAGGCAGCCCCGCAGCCCCTGACCGGTCAGGCGCGGGGTGGGGGGGTCCCCGCAACTGCGAGCCGCCGCCACAGAGGGGCACCTCCGACGCGCCATGGCCAACAGAACTGCGAACAGGTCGGAAGGCTGGTGCGCCCTGCTCACGCCGCTGGGCAGCCCCCCACCCAGGGGAGCCGAGAGCTCAGGAAGGGGGCTCGCCTCGCAGTCCCCGCACCCCTGCCCCGGAGGAGGGCGACAGATGGGACCAAAATGCGGCTTTGCCCTCCACCAAGCGCGCGGGAGCAAGTTTGTGACTTAAATAAATAGCTCGTTAGCGAGAAAAAAATGCCTCCGTTTGAAGGCAGATCTCGAAATGCAACCTGTGAGGAAAAACACCCCGCTTTAACACGCTGCCAATTTATGCGTCTGCGGATCCTGGGATGTCTTCCTGGGTAATGAGGGCAGGCGGGCGGCGGTGTGGGTCCCCCGCTCTCCTGCGGGAGCTGTCCCCGTACCAGCCCACCCCGGGGCTGGGGGCCGGCCAAGTCCTGCTTTGTGCCACGCTGCACACTCCCCTTAAGGCATTTCCTATCCACCCGTTCCAGCCAGTGGAGGGTTAAGGGGTTGCTGGGGTGGGGGGGGGACGCAGAGAGACTGCTGTCCCCGGAACATTCTTCGGGAGCCCAAGGGGAACGCGAGGGGACGAGACTGTCTGATGTGGTGTGTTTGGGGCGGCTGCGGAGAGGAGGAGAAGGGCTGGTATCAGTGTGTTTTTTCTCCCGGAGTTAGCGCCGGTGTGGAGACGGCGAGTGATCTTGCAACAGGGGAAGGCATGTTTCCAGGATCCAGTGTGCGAGGAGGAGGCAGGGGAGGAGGGGGAGAGGCTGGGAGGCCCGTTTGCAGGATCAGAAACAGGATTTGAGAGAATGCAGAGAGGTTTGCAAAGGCATCCCCCCAACCGTGTCCCCGGTGGAAAAGCGTTCCCAAGGGATCGTCTGGAGCTGGCCCTTGTGATGGACACAGTGTGTCTCTAGGAGGCCTCGCCCGGAACCCCACATCTCCCCAAGGCCCCCCTCCTCACGCACACGTACACACCCCCGGCTCCAACACCCGAAAAACAACTCCGTCCCCAATGAGCCCGCGGTACCACAGCGGACGGAGTATTTGTGACGGATCTTTCAAGGCGGCACGCGGTGCCCCCCCGGTACAAGGTGAACCCAGATGGCCCGCCAAGCGTAGAAGCCTGGAGACCACGTTCCAGAACGAGGGGCCCTGGCAAGGCTCCCGCAGAGCAGGAAAGGCCAGCGGAGCTCCAACGTCTGCATCCCACGCACAGCACGTGAATCAGGATCCAAAATTATACCCAACACATACCCTGTGGGCTCGTCAGTCGGGGGAAGCGGGAGGCAGGGACCGGCATCGGATGCGTAGCTCTGGGGAGAGCCTCCCCCGGAGGAAATTGTGATGGACGCGTTGTGTGTGTGTTTGTGTGTGTGGGGTGAGGCTTGGTCACTACCGGGAGGGACGTGAACACATGGGGACAATTAAAACAGTCGGAAATTACGTAACTGACACCAGCCAGGATTTTTCCATGTGGCCGGATGGTCGGTCCCTACGGCTAATTAACCCAGACCTACTACCTGCCCACGGTAGTTGATGTTTTCTTTACATCTCCTGATTCCTTTGATCTGTCCATTGTTCGTACTCCCCCCCTCCCCAGCAAAGATTTTTATTCACTTTCGGAGAGAATGCCTCCCCATCGATTAGGGACTCACCATGGACCCATGGAAGCCATGCACAAGGAAGGGACAGGTCCCTGCCTCCTGGTCAGGACCACCTGTGCCAAAAGGCTCATGGTGGCATAACGCCACCACATAGGGTTCCAGAGTTCAGATTGCCAAGATAACGGATGAACTTGCTAGGGGAACGGGAACCCCCAGCCCAGACGGACCCCAGGTCACCCATCCTAGGACCGCAGCCCTGTAGACAAAGTGCATCCGAGTCACCCACGTTCGCAGAGCCCCTTGGGAATCCGCAGAAGCCCTTCCCAGCTGGTGTCCCTGTGGATCTATGTCCCCGTCCCGGCGCAGAGGCCAGAGCACTGCACACAGTGCCCAGGTCAGGTACAGCAACCAAGGCCGATGGGGGTGGTTTCCTGCTCAAGCTCACTCGGCGGGGACGGGCAGGGTCGTCCCTGGTCAGTGCCAGATTCTCCCTGGGAGCTTCAGGCTGGAGATGGGGCGCCTTTCATGCTCACGTGAGATCTCTCTCTGCTTCTGGGAAACGCATGCCCCGTTCCTTGTCATGTCCATCAGGGGACCTTGGGACACTAAATCATGCTGACCATTTGGGAGATCTCACACCTAAAAAGAAAAAAAAAAAAAGGCTAAACAAAACAGGGAAAGTTCATGCATAGCAAAGCACTCAAAATCCTTAAAAATCAGTCTCAGCTCCCATATGACATGAACCAAAATCCAAGTACAGGGATAATTGGGGAAAAGCAGGAAACGGTGTCCCAAGACCGAAATATCTGTACAACGTCTCACCTTCCTCCTTTTCTGAGGGCGACCACAGGCACCGCGTGGACCGTACCCCAAAGCACGATTCCTTATAAATAACAATTCTACCTCGTAGTTCAGGGTGAGGGACTGAGTCCAGGACGTGAGGTTCATAAAAGGATTTACCCTGCGTTTCGTCGTCCTCACTGCAACACGGACACAATTATTACCCCAAGGATACGGAGTAGAAACGGGAGACCCCAGGAGAAAGGTTATGTCGTTTTCCCGCAATCGCAAGAAAATCAACCGGCGATCGTCTCTGGGCTGTTGACCGGCAGGTGCATACGTGTGTGTGTGTGTGTGTGTGTGTGCATGCGTGTGCATGTGTAAATAAAATCTCACATCCATTGCTTTTCCCCCCCAAATTTCCCATTCCATTTCTATGTTCAGCTGCTCACTTGGGTTTGGCGATTGTATTTCTCTTTAAAAAAATTTTTTTTTATGGATTATGAAATAACCACTTAGTATGTATGTCGCGGTAACGCACACACAGGTTTTATTGGGAAAATGATGAACAACTCGGCCGCTGTTTCTTCGTCCTTATGGATAACGGGCATGCAAATGGGCCGGGCAAGAGGGATGAATTTAAGACTGTGCCTGTGTTTTGGAAGCTGGAGGTCATGCTCCTGGTGCAAGGAAAAAACAAAAAAACAAAGAAAAGACACTTGTTCTAGAACGGCGTGGAAATACACTTTATGTATGTGAAGCTGAGAATGTGTGTACCAGCCCTGAGGCTTCGGATGCCGTAGAGTTTAGGGTCTCTTTCCCCGAATGGGAGGGTCGTTCAGGGGTCTCTGGGGTCCTTCCCAAACTGGAGGGTCTCCAACGGGGCTAAGAGGGGCAACCTGGGACCATCAGCGTCCACGGGAGAAAAATTAGTACAAATAAGTGTTTTTGATCTGCTTACAAAGTGAGATGAGAGAAAACAGACTATCAAGAACCCAGGACCAGCGGGATGTGGGCGACATTTGCGAAGGGGTCAGTCGTCCTTCAGATGAGAGTGAAGTTCCCCAAAGTGATCATTGGGGAAGAGACCACCGGTCCACACGTCCCTAGTAGACGGGCTTGTTGGGCTAAAGGGAACGTTTTCAGATTCAGGCTGAGGGATGTTGGGGCTCAGGGCATAGGTGGGCAATCTGATCTTTGCTTCCAGACCTATGTTGGGATTAAACAGGAGATGCAACCCCATGAAGGGGTTCCAGGAGACCTCTCACCGTGGCAAGATCTTCCCGTGTCTTCCCGTGCCACGGATGCTCACACTCGAGCCGGGCTGCATTGCAGATGCCTCTTAGAAATGCGGGCAGGCGGAAAGGTCGCGGAGAGCTCAGAGATGCTTGCCAGGGGAGGAGAGCCAGCCCGTGCCGCAGCTCCAAGTTGCTCCTCTGGGTCAAGCTCTTGAGAAGGTGGAACAGAATGTGCATGGGGGGGGGTCTGAGCCTGGGAGGGGGCTGCAGGGCACGGGAAGCAGGTGGGGTGCAGGGACACACGGCTGCCCATGTTCCCCATCCCTGTGTCCCCAGAGCCAGCCAGCACCTCCTGGGTGGGGACGGGAATCCAGCAACCATCCCAGAGAGGAACAGTCCTGTGCAATGAGCTACACACCTCCTGTGCCTCATGAGTCATTCCCGTTCCAAAAACATGCTGCTCCCATAAGCCCCCCACCCCATGTTTGGACTGACGACCGTCTAGAACAGGTAATGGAGCGGCTGTGGGACCTTCCGAGCCCATGCCTTCACCAGGAGCTCCCAGCTTCTTCCAGAGGGGGCTGTTTGTTCCTGGCGGGGACGCACCCACGCCTGGATCTCCGGCAGCTTTGCTGTGAGTCCCCACATGTGGGCGCGCGCCGTGCCTTCCAGGAGGAGGCCGGCCGCTTTGGAAAACCCGAAGCGCCCTCCGGAGCCGAGCCCAGGAGGGGAAGGAGTTTGGAAGCCAATTTGATAAACGCGCCTTTTAAGCTCCGAACAGTGTGAGCGTAAGGGAAGGGCTAGTCAGGGCTTGGAGTCCATTCCAAAAGCGTTCCAAAAATACCGTGAGGTATTAACGGTCCTTTGAATCCGTGGGCGGCCCGGGAGGGAAAGGTCAAGTACACTTGTTTTGTGAATTGTCCATTCACACGTTCCCTCCAAGTACGGCGTGTAGCGCCTGGGAACAAGGACCGGGCATGCGTTGAGCACCTCCGGTGTGGTGAAGACTGTTTCCCATCATTTGGGGTGTTCTGTCAGTTTTTTGGTTTTTTTTTTTTTTCCTCTGATTGGCGAAACCTCAGCCTCCCTGCCACGGGAAGGAGCTATGCCCTAGGGAGTCCAGGGGTTTGCAGTGGCTGTCTGCAGACCACTGGGTGCCATTACCATCTGAGCAGACTAAACCTTGCTTTCTATCCGCCTCCACCTCTGTGGGACCTACTGTGTGCACAAACACACGGATGGGTGCCATTGGTAGACCATTCCAGGAGACGATCGCGGTGCACCATCAGAAGAAATGGACAGACGCCATCGAGAGGAAGCCCTTCGTTGACTTGTCCCAACGCATGATGGTCTGTGCACAGCACAAAGGCATGCCACTGTCCCTTTGTGCATGACCACCATGTTTGGGGCGTCCAGAAGGAATCCCCATGGCAACTAAATGACCTCATCCCCCAATATGTCGTCTTTACCGTTCTGACACCCACAGAAGCGCATCTTGCCGGGCTGACCACAATGGGAAAGTCCGACATCATCCTCTGTCGGCAAAAAATGCCAAGACGATGACAACAACAAGAAAAAACAAGAGGGCGGCCTGAATTTGGTGGTGAAGACAGACAGGTGGAGACGCAACAAGGAATCCTTTCCGAAGCAAATGTTTCAAATGGGCTGTGGAACTGGAGGGTTGTTGTGGGGAACAAAGGGTAACAAAGTAGCATTCACGGTTGCCTCTGAGCAGTCAGGAAAGAGGCAGAGCACACGCTCGGGCATTTGTGTTTGCTCCCGTGCGAGTGGTCGGCGAGAGATAACGCAGAACCTGGACTGCAACACCCAACGGGACTGAGCCAAACGCACGTGTGCACAGCTCCGCCTGTTATCCTAAATTTTGTCCATTCTGGACCACCTGTCCCTCCCCTTCATGGTGACAAGCTGAAAGCCTTTGGATGTCCAACCCCATCAACAAATGTGTCCAGGTACACAGCTCTGTTCATGGTCATGCTCCCACGTTTCTGGTGCACGGAGGTTAATATTTCTTTTTTCCCCACATGTCGGAGACAAATTTCCTAGGTGTTATGACCCTAACGCCGGCTTCCTATAAACTCTGTGGTACGTATTGTGGGTTTGCATAACGCTATGATTTCAAGAAACATATACAACACCTTACCGCAAAATGGACCGAACTTAGACGCTTTTCTTTGTGTTTATTTATTTTCTTTCAATTTTCTGTTTTTTTCTTTAGGCACGTTGGCCAGATCCATGGATCCTTACCACCCAGGGAAGCTAAATTCTCATTGTGAACAACAGAAATGAGCAGCTAGAGGTTTTCCCTCTGCGTCTTTTATTTTCCCCCTCTTTTTTGTCATTTCCTTGTGTTTCTAGGGTGCTGAGCCATGAGGAGGGGCTGTCTTATACCAAAGGAATTATATTTAGGAAATAATTATTCTTCTCCTGGAATAAAAAAAAAAAAAAAAAACAGTCCCCTAGGCCGCATCTCCCGGACTCACAGTTTTATTTAGTCCAGTGTGCTATAAAGAGAAGCTGCTTTCTCTCCGAGCCGAGTGACCTGTTTTGGGGCCTACATTTCCCCACTCCTGGCGGCATCCCCAGTGGAGGGAACTTCAGCCAACCGCGTCTCTGTCTGGGAACAAAGCAAAAACGAGGGAGGTCCAGATCCTAACCTAGAAATCATCTGGGGTGCCCCGTTTTGTCATTAGTCGGATTCCAGAATGATGGCTTCTCTCTTGATCCCACTGGACATTTCCCGGGGTATATTTTTGGCTGGCAGTTTAGCGGGCTCAAGGAGTAAGACGTGCGATGCGGGTCTTTAACTAACGTTTCATTCTCTGCAGGAATGCTGATCATTTTCACTCAAGGGGGATTGTGTGTGTGTGTGTGCGTGTGTCTGTGTGTACCCTAGTGCTCTCACGTTTGGACAAAGACAAAATAAAATTTGCATGTAAGTCAAAGGGATGGGTATCACATTAAACATTTTTTAAAAGAGTACTTATTTATTTGACAGATCAAGAGAACACAAACACAAGCAGGGGAGGGGCAGAAGGCAGAGGGAGAAGCAGGGTCCCCGCTGAGCAGAGAGCCCCATGCGGGACCTGATCCCAGGACTCTGAGATCATGACCTGAACTGAAGACAGACATTTCACTGACTAAGCCACCGAGGTGTCCCACACATTAAACATTCTTATTGAGTGTCATCTGACAGTTATCCGAGAACTATGGGTCCCTATGTGAAAACACCTTGAGATGTTTCACTGAGAAAGGAAATCAATGAAAACACCCAGTTTGGAGGAAATGGTAGACGTGGAAATGAGGAGCTGTGGCCACCTGCTCCAGCCCCTGGGGCAGTGCGAAATCAAGTCACGTTATTGCTGCTGGTCTGGGGCTTACAGACTGCAATTAGCACAGTCACAGGTGGACAGGGCATGGGGGAGCCCCCTGCCCATATACAACCCAGATGTTCTCAGGAGGCGGATCTTGCCCCAATTTGAGAGGCTGCTCCAATTCTGGGATGGTGGATTTGAGACAAAGAGGTCAGAACAGAGCTGAATGATTAAAACATTTTTAAAAAAGAGGCATGCAGCAGATCTGGTCATTCTGTGGACCACCATGGTACAGGCAACTTCCAGAGGGTACAGGCAACCCCAGACTCTGGGCCTGCCTCGGATACGATAACATCTGCATTTGCCTCCCGTGGTTCTCATGACCTGTCATCACAAATGTAGCGCCCTAAAACTTCATTCTCTTATGCTTTTGCAGGCCAGCATCCCAAAGGCAGTCTTATGGGAGTAAAATCAAGGTGTTGGCAGCCCTCGTTCTTTGTGGAGGTTCTAAGAGAAGATCCTTCCTTGCCTCTTCCAGACTTTGGATGGTGACCACACCATCTCTCCTTCCTCTGATGCTCTTGCTTCCCTCCGATAAGGACCCCGGCTGGGACATTGGGACCACCTGGACACCCCAGGATCCCCTGCCCATCTCTCATCCTTTACTCCATCTGTAGCATACCGCCCTTGCCACATAAGGCAACACTCACAGGTTCCAGGAATTAGGACCTCCTATCTTTGGGGGAGGGGCAGAATTATGTAACACCACATTCTGAGGACTTCCATTAAATTAATCCTATAACAATGCTATTTCTGGCAAAGTTGCAGGTTCCAAATCGTAATGTGTTGGAAGAGTCAGCCCTTGACCAGGAAAGCGTCCAGGAAACTAAATGGTCCTTCAAAGTGGGGGGAAATGAGCAAAAGCAGAACAGTAGCTAGAAAAACATTTCTGGTAGCAAAGTGGTGATCAGGGACAGCTACTTACAGATCTGGTGGTGATTAGTGGCTACTGTTATAAGAAATACCTCTGTCTTGGTCCTACTCTCCCAGAGTCTGAGGGGCAAAGGTTTACATGCTCCCGGGAGAGGTGGTGAGCTCTAGGTGGTGGCCCACACGTGGGTAGGACTTCATGGGTGTGGTCTTCCACATGGATAGGACTTCATGGATGTGGTCTTCCTTCCTCACACGGACAACAGTGCGGACCCACTTGCGTACATAGCCCCACCAGGGACAAGACAACCATCTGAGGTCCTCCATCTGGGGACGGCTGGGAGGAGACTGCAGATTCACAAAGGCAGAGGAGATAAGCAGGGCTTCCTTCAGGGTCAGAGAAGAGGAACCCCGTCAAGAACAGGATGTATGATGAGGGAGAAAACTCTAGACCTGCTCTGTCTGAAACGGGCGCCACCAGCCACATGGGGCTACCAAGCACATGGAGGTACCTACATTCACCGAGGGCTTGGGTTTTATCATTGGGTTGATTTAAATGCTGGTAACCTCATGGCTAGTGGCTACCATACCGGATCGTAGAGCTAGAATTTTGCTGTATATGCTATTCGGGTCAATCATGTGTGAGTCTCCTAGAGATGTCATCATTAAAGTACCATAGACCAGGTAGCTTAAGCATTTATTGTTCCTAGTCCTGGTGGTTGGAAGTCTGTGATCCAGGTGGGGCCAAGGCTGGTTTCTGCTGAAGCTTCTCTCTTTTTGGTGTGTAGATGCTGTCTTCTCCCTGTGTCCTCACACGATCATCCCTCTGTACGTGTCTGTGTCCTCATGTCCTATTCTTATAAGGACCCCAGTCTTTTTGGATTACGATCTATGCCTGGTGACCCCATTTTACCTTAACCCCCTCTTCAAAGACCTCGTATCCTCATGCGGTCCCATTCTGAAATCCTGGGGCTTAGGGCTTCAACATGGGCATTTTTGAGGGGGACACAATTCACCCTATAGTAGTCCCTTAAACCTTTCCTGAGCTCCTTCCATATTCCAGGAGTTATTTGCCAGATGTGGCTTCTACTGTCTGAGTGTAAATTCCCGGTTGGGGAGATGACAAGGTTATTGGATAACAGTGGTACATTTTGATCCATGGTGGAACAGAAGTCTGGGCAGGATGCCACGGAACACCTGGTAGGCAGCCGGCTCAGTCTCTGTGCTACAGAAACATGGCATTGGAACCCAAGTAGGACTGGGGTGGGAAGTGGCAGGGAGGTTTCTCTGGGGACATCACCCTTGAATGAGCTCTGAAGGGCAAGGAAAGGTAGAGAAAGAGTACACACGCACACACTCTCCATGCCCCAGAGAAGGAAGGTCTGCAGTCTATAGTTTGTACTCCACAGATCGGGACCAGAAGTGACTGAGACCTCATCATCATGCCCAAGGTAACGCCACCTGGAACAAGGAGGAGACACCCAGGCACTGGGTCTGGCTTGGTCCCCCATGATCAGAATTAGTACCACTTTCTGCCAAAAGTGGAGGGGCAGGTGGTCGACAGGGCTGAAAGTGGAGGCAGCTATCCACCTGGCCAAGTGTCCTCAGAGAACATTATCAACCATCTGGTTGTTTTCTACATGTGGTATTATTGACCAAAACTATTTCAGGTTGAGGGGCATGCCCATACAACCTGAATGGGTTTACACATGACCGAGGGACCTGCTTGTTTCATGGATAGTTGGCTTTTTGGGTGACTTGAGAAGAGCCGGGACCCAGAGGGCCATGTTATGCTGCATGGAATGTCTCTCAAAGCTTCAGACATTCCAGATGGCCGGATCCTGGTTCCCCTTGGTTCAGCCTTATGCAGAATAGAAATAATCCGTGAATGGAAAATTTTATCTAAAGACCCATGTCAAGCCTTCTCCTGCCATTTTTGTTAAGGTAAATTCCAAACTTGATTTGGAGATCACTCGTTCTTCCTAACACCCTTTACCTGTCCCAGGACACAGTATTTCTTTACTTCTCATGTCTCCTTAGGTTCCTCTTGGCTGTGACATTTTTCAGGCAGTTTCTCAAGGAAGTTCTCAGATTCCTTGTTCTGGATGACCTTCATAGGTTTGAGGAGGACTGGTCAGGCATTTTGTAGGATGTCTTCTTTGGGGACTGGCCTGCTGTTTTTGCAATAAACATACTGGGTGCTTGGTTTTTGAGAGGAAGGACACACGGATGAAATGCCATTTTCAGCACTTTTTATCCAAGGTGCCTTCTATCCACATGACTTACCACAAGGGGTATTGGTCATGGTCACCTGGCTGAGGTGGTATTGGTCCAACTTCTCCCCCTCTTCCCATACCCTTTGGAAGGAAGTCATTGCGTGCAGTCTACACTTGAGGAGTAAGAATTTACCTTCTTGAGGGTAGAGTCTCTTTATAAATTACTTGGAATCCTTTTGCATGGGACATTGGTCTCGCTCATTTATCACTATATGCCATCATGGATTTACATCAGCACGGACTCCTGTGGCTCTTTATCTTACGTGTTGGGTTACAACCCAGTGGCATTTCATTTTCAGTCTCAAACTGGTCCAACGTTGGCCACTGGGGTCTCTTTCAGGCTCGCTTCCGCATCCGTTTGACAAGTTCCCAAACATTTTGGGTTTTGAGAGGCTCCAGGCCAAGTCTGTGTCTTCCAAGCCCTAGTCTTGGAATTAGCTCCTTCTGCAGGGAGCCCCAGTTTCTTTGATTTGAGCCTGTTTTGGGAACTCACTACTTCTCCCCTTACACTTCTGTTTTCTTTCTTTCTCTTTCGACCTACGTAGGGCCCCTGAAGGGACGGAGAACTCTGGTGGCTGTGGAGCCTTTGTTCACCTGTTCTCCAGGTGCGAGCCAAGAGGTTATGAGAACATCTCCATCGTGGGCCACCGGCAGGCCAGGACTCCAGTGTAGAGGGGAGGATCCCTGGAGGTCACTTCTCGGCCCTTTTCTGGAGACTGCCAGCCTGCATGCCGTCCCAGCTGCACTGTGGGGGTGAAGGGTGCGGTGACCACCAACGAGGATGAAGGCCATCCCCCTGTCACTCGTGTTGCCAAGCCATTACCAGGCGGTCAGGACTCACGGGCAGTGTCTCCTCCGGGGCCGATGCTGACATCCGTAGCCTCCATCAATCCTCGTGGTCCCATCTAGGCATCCCTGCCCACCGCCTGGCCCACTCCGTTGTGAGGTTCTCATCAGCCTTCCCCTTGTGCCTAGTCGTAACTCACAGGGGCTCCCACGCCCGTCGGGCAGCTTGTCGGAAGTGTCTCCTCTTGTTCCTGGCGAGAGACTTTCAGAGGACAGTCGGCTTCAGATGATGCCACCAATAAGGTAGGCGCAACGGGGGCCTGACCCTTGTCATCTCAGAAGCAACCCATACTGTTAAAAGAAAGGGACACGGACTGCGTCCAGGGCTCTCTGGCCTCCTCCGGTGCGCAGAGCAAATGCTCCAAGGAAGAGACCCAAGGAAGTCCCCATTCCTCCTTGTTGACAAATATTTTTGTCAGTCTGCTGCCAGAAGAAGAAACCATGCTCTGGAAGGAATGAAGAACCCCGTAAGACACAGAATGGAGACTTTGCACGCGGAATAAGAGAGTTCTGGAACATTCTAGAAACACACCTAGCATTAGTTACATTCGGACTCTCCGCAATGCATCAGGCACTTTGTGAGCGGTGACCCGTGGCCAGCGTTGGGTTGCCTTCGTCCGGACCACCACGAAGGACTTTGAGCTCTTTTTCCTCTGCTTCGTTTCAGACCTGAGGGAAACACGATTGACAATTCAGGTGGGCCCTGCCTCGCGGGGCGTGTACGTCTCCATGAATGTACTCGCTGGTGTGCACCCCGGCAACGCCCCCCCCCTCCCCACCCCCGTCCTGTCCGTATGCGCCCTGGTGAGCTTTTTATACACCCTCCTCCAACGCTACCATCATTCTGTGTTGCAGGTGTGTTGTATGATGCCTCTGTGTGTTGTCCCGTCATAGCTTCTGCCTCCCCGCGTGGAGGGAGGCAGCAAACACAAAGCTGAGACATGATGGCTATTCCAGAAAATAAAATATTTTTGAAACCGCACGGCGTCGGTGGGGGTCTTTGGTCTCACGGTGTGGTCGCGGAGCCCTGGGGGCCTGGCTCACCAGCACCACGGTTGCGCTGAGGAGGGGCCGAGAATTTGCTGTCCCTGCAGTCGGGGCAAGGACAGGGAGGTGTTTATCACATGAGGTCGGCATCGTCTGGTCTCTGTGTGTTTTGCAGAATGACACACCTCTCAGATGCTTTTGATAGGTGTGAAAGGGTGTTGTTTCTCTGAAAACAACCACGACGAAAAAGCAACGGCAAGCGCTTGGTTAGGATTTTAACACCAGAGCTCGTCTGAGGTCATTTTCCTAAATGAGGTCTGGTTTCTCCATATTTCTGGAGGGTTCAGGAAGACCCTGGCATCCCTGCCCTGCAGAACTGCCCAGGTCCACTGCCCTCAGTTTTCACTGGGCATGTGTCTGATTCCTGAGCTGCCCCTCTAGGGCACACACCCCCTGCCCCATAATATGCAAAGTAGGTTCTCACCTCCACCCAGAATGGGACCCAAAGACTAATGAATGGACCTGAAAAGGAAGTGCCATTTCAATTGGGTGAAAGAAAAAAAAAAAAACAATAACTCTTGTCCTAAGAATGCATTTATTTTACCATTAATCCAAAGAAGGGAAATATGGGGGAAAGCTGGGGTAAGGGAAACCTTCTGTGTCTACACTCATCCCCAACGAAAGGATCCAGGGTTGGAAGGGGCTGTTGGGAGGGGGCACCATGTTCCTTTTGGAAGAAGGCTTCAGAACCATGGAGGACGGCTCATTGAAGGCAACGGGTGACATCATCAAAAAGTGGCTGCCTGGGTGATCACAGACAGGGTTGTCAGGGACAGAGCGCCCAAGCTTTAGGAGAGATGCAATCTTGACATAGCCAGACCCTTCGCCATGTTTTTGGAGGTGCTCTGTACTAAGACCTCTGGGAAGCTTGAATGTGGAGAATTCTGAGTGGTATCCTACATGTCATCACCATTATGCAAATCAGACTCCCCTAATTTCCACAAGTTGGGAGAAGGTGGGACTATCCCATGGGTCACGGAGTCCTAGCTAAGAGCATGGTATAGAATCAGGGTTCACTGGCTTACACCCAACTTTGGGCAGCTCATCAATGGACTACCTTGGGGTGCCCAATTTAAAACACGAAGACAGATGAGTGGGGGGGGGATGGGGTACTTGGGTGACGGGCATTAAGGAGGGCACTTGGCGAAAAGAGTATCGAGTGTGAGAGGCAACAGATGAATCACTAAACTCCGAAACTAACAATACACCAAATGTTAATTGAATTTCAATTGAAAATATTTTTTTTTAAAAAACACGATGATAAAAATAATATGATTCTTCCTGCAAGGGGCCCTTGAGATAGTATGTGAATACACACAGAATGTCTTTAATGACTACAGCCTGGTGTAAATTTTCAACCGTTGTTCTGCACGTTTTCAGTTCACCAAGGAACCCAATTAGAAAAAATAGTTGTTTGACCTTGTTGAATCAGGAGGGCAGGATTGTCTCATTAAGTCATGGGCTGTAAGTTTACTCAGGCATGCTAGCTAACAAGATAACTATGTACACTCCTCTCTGAAACCTTACGTTAAAAAAGAGAGAGAGAGAGAAAGAAAGGATCTCAGACCTTGTCTAAAAATCTGAATCTCTTTCTAAATGGAAAAGACTCTATCAGAGGTTGAAGTTGTCTTTGCTATGGCAGCGGTGATAGGGTGGGAAGGCCGTTATCTCTGAGATTAACATGGAAACTCTTGGTTACAGGAGACTCCGTGCACTTGCCAAAAATTGTAGAAATGATGAAGGTTAAGATGAAGCATGAAGGTGATTTTTGGTAAGTGCCTAGTGCCTGCATTGGTAGTTGGAAGAAAAACATTTAGGATCAAGAGCATTAGTACCTTTAAAAGCTTTGTGTTCTGGGAGAAGCTAAGAGAAGACACACCAACACGTTTCTCACTTAACTTTACAAATGAGGAGGAGGAAGGATCCAGTTTCCAGAATTGATTCTAAGAGAGTCAAGCAGGACATTAATCTAGAACAAGCGTTTCCACTTAGCACAGACTCTGTTGTAAGACAAAAATACCTAAAAAAAATATATCATCAACACGGTGGAACGGGGCTGCCGGGACAGACAAGAACTCATGGCCTCCTTCTCATCCCTGCGAGGGAGGGAGGGAGGGAAGCTCTTGATCTTTTATAGATTGGGCAGCTGATGAATGGAAGGTGGTTGGCCTGGGTAAGCACAAGCTAGAAGCAGGCGTGATTCAAACTCAGGTGTGTCTCGCTGCCGGACCCACGTTTTAACCCCCATGACATTCTCTCTTGCTTTTTAGTTGGTTTTGTTCACCAGCATGAGTGAGGACCACTCATAGGTCTTGTGTTTGGCACATGGGCATTCATCTTTCCCATTTTGACTGACATGTGCACTTTCTGTGTGTGTGTGGGGGGGGGGTGTCTTACGATTCCAGGGACCTGTGGGCTCCAGTGTCTCATCGTGGATGAGATGTAAGTACAAATCTGGAATCATTTAGTTTAAAACTATACGTGAATGTATAGAGTTTTCAGTTGGAAAACGACTGTCTCTGTTTTTGAGCCGCTCAAGAGTTGTGTCCTCTGGTACCTTTGAGGGGACACATTTAATGATCACTGTCCATCATGGTATCGTGTCCTGAGCTCTCACGAGGCTGTCTAGGCTCAGACTTGCTCACAAGATCTCCAGGACAATCCTATGGGATAGGCACTATGGAGGAGCACAGTGGTTGAATTGCATGTCTAAGATAATGCAGCCAGCACGTGGGGCTCTGGGAATAGCATACCTACTCCTAACCTCTGGATGGGACCAGCAAATACCCTGAGGGATAGAAAGAGATGGGAAGCAAGCCAGGAAGTTGAGAATCTTTCATCTATCTATCTACCCACTCATCTACTTACCCAACTATCTATCCAAACATCCAGTCATCCATTCATTCATCTGTGTATCCACCAATCCATGCACCCACCACCAATGTGTCCACGCACCAATCCATCCACCCATCCATCCAACCATCCATCCATCCATCCATCCAACCATCCATCCATCCATCCATCCATCATCCATCCATCCATCCATCCATCCATCCAACCATCCATCCATCCATCCATCCATCATCCATCCATCCATCCATCATCCATCCATCCATCCACCCATCCATCCATCCATCCAACCATCCATCCATCCATCCAACCATCTATCCAACCATCCATCCACCCATCCATCCATCCATCCATCCATCCACCCACCCATCTTTCCATCCATCAGCCATCTGTTCTTTCATCCACCCATCATATCTATCCAACCATCCATCTTTCCATTCATCAACCATCTACCTTTCCATCCATTCATCCAACCATCCTTTACTTCCTGAAATCAAACATTAATGCCCATGTATATTGAGACCTACTTCAACACCTGTCATACCTTGGGGAATCAGTACTCATTAAACAATAAATGCACCTACGAGTGAATGAATTGGCTTAGTCTGAATCACTGTGCAGACAATTTATGGGTGTATTCTTCTTTTCACCAAGGAGTAAACCCAAAAGGGAGAGAACGACTTGGTTGGCAGAGACCTGTGTTCCCAGTTGCATGGAGGAGAATCATATTCCCCCGGAGAGAGAGCCAAGCTCTTGATGCAAGGAAATGAAAAAACATATTTTGCACAATATGTATTCATCCCTTTACAGCTCTCTTGCTTAACTATGTGTTCCAGAGACAGATTCCAAAGAGTTTCCATGACTTTATACACAAGAGATTAAATTCTGGCCACGTATAATTGGTTCAAAAATGATGGTTCATAAATAACACTAAAGAGAGGGATTATATTCTCCTGATGGTTCGGGAAATTGGAAACGGCAGGTTGCAATACTGAATGTTGCTCACTGACAAGACAGTGGGGAACATTCTCGGCCCAGCCCCCAACAACTGAGCACATTCTATTCTAGCAGTCCGGAAAGCAGAAGAATCCTGTTTATGCTCCCCTGTAGACAAACGTCTGAACGCGTCTGGGATCCTTTATATTTGAAATGTCGCTCATTTCCTAATGCCTGGAAGACCTCATGCCTTTCATTTTTCTTTTCCTTATTTATCTTTATTTGATCATATCTTTGTTCTTATTTTTATTTTTTTTTTTACATCTTTGTTTTTAAAATCTCCACCATGGTTGGCTACATCCGTTCAAACAACCAATTATCGTGGATGAAATCAATTATTCCACACTACTGAGGTGGACAGATGCAAGAAACGCGGTGAAAGGTGGCCTTATTAGCGTCTAGACAACGGAGAATTCCAGCATCACCGACTTGCGTTGGCAAGCAACCACCTCCAGACTTTTGCTTTTGAAAGCCACGTCCTGAGCCCTCTGGGCCTCTGGGCAAATGCCCTTTGCTCTGTGCAGAATCCAGCTCTGGATATCGTCCGCAGAACTCTGCAGGGAACACCTCACACAGACTCTGCTTCTTTCCACAACGGGCTCTAAAAACAATCAGCTTTGCGAGACTCGTTTTTTAAAATTTAATGGAATTTTTAAAATTCCCTTTTTATCTTTGTGCGCTGTGTATGTAAGACATCACTTGCTTTTCTTTAAAGTTCCCTTTCCTTCCAGGATTTACTAACCCCCATTTTGTAACTATTTTCCCCTGGTTTGATCTAGGTCAGGGACACACTACACACAGACACAGAGAAGAAGGCAGTAAGATTGCACAGGAGAAACCGTTGGTGATTTCTGGGAATGATAATGCGTTTGAGTGATCTATCTGGGATGATCACTTTGTCTTCTCTGTGATGCATTGCCTGGCCATGTGCGTTTCATACTGTGGGTCAGGCAAGTGGCTTTCCCACATTCCATCCCCATCTTCTGGGTTAATTAAGGAGACCCACATGCCACTCTGCTACCATTTTCCAGTCCGGCTTGTTTTCTGCAGCCTGTTCTCACAAATAACAACCCGTATTGTGAAAAGGCTTTGCTCCAGGGAACCGGTCGAGAATGCACCATCCTTCTCTGTCCCTGAGTTTCCGGTGAACTCAAAAAGAGCTGACCGTTCCTGCTGAAGCTTGCAGATGCAAAGAAGCAATGTTCAGCGGTTGAGCAATGATTCTACTAGAAAGCGTTAAGTTTTAGGCAAAGAATATAGGACAGTCTTCCAAAGATCCAGGTTGTAACATAACTCAGCAAAACACAGCTTTGGGGAAGATGCTCCATCCCAAACTGGTTTCCTATTGTGTTGGCTAGTTTGTGTTTATTTTGTGAGGTCAAGATATGCTACATTTGCCTGACACTTCACAGCTGCCCACATAGGGCTCTTCATCTGACTACCCCATTAATCTTGTTTTCTAGGCAAGGAAGTGTCTCCATTTCCCCCCGGAAAGCATTGTGGTTCAGAGTCCGTAATGCTTACAAGACCAATGAGTTGGTCAAGCTACTGGAATTGTTTTTTTTTAAGATTTCCTTTACGTATTTATCTGAGAGAGACAGCAGGGGAAGGGGCAGAGCAAGAGAGAGAATCTTGAGCAGACTCTGGGCTGAGCATGGAACCCAACGCTGGGCTCAGCGTCACAACGTTGACTTCATGACATGAGCCAAAACCAAGAGTAGGACGCTTAACCAACTGAGCCATCCAGGCACCCCGGGCCAGGACAATTCTCAACCATCATGAGTCCAGAACACATTTCTGATTTTCCAGAATACCTCTTCTAAATTTTGAGGGGCAAGAGATCCTTTGTCCCCTTGTTGGTAACCCAATGTTCTCCCTTTATGTGGTAGGAAGAATGGTAGCCTCCAAAGACATCCATGTCCGTTGCCCCTGTGGGAGATGGAAAAATGTCCCCAAAGAAGTCCATGTTTTAACTCCTGTGTGGTAGACAGAATAATGTCCCCAAACACATTCATGTCCTGATTTGAAAGTTTTGACTTAAGCCATAAAGTTAGTGATCATTTGTTACAGCAGCCATAATTAAACTTCAACAGATAAGAACAAATATCATTCTAGGGGCCCCTTTCCAGGTCATAACGTGCATGCAAATCCCCCCCCCCCAAACGAGGTCTTCTTAACCACAAAGTCAGCTTGAACAGGTCTGGACAGGACCAAGATGCTGTGTTTCTAACCAGCTTCCAGACAACGCTGGCACTGCTGGTCCAGGGGTCTCACTTTGAGCCATGAGGTCAAAGAACTTATCAGCATGGTTTTTAATCCTTCAAAAAGCAGTAGACA
This sequence comes from Neogale vison, assembly GCF_020171115.1. Classification (NCBI taxonomy): domain Eukaryota; kingdom Metazoa; phylum Chordata; class Mammalia; order Carnivora; family Mustelidae; genus Neogale; species Neogale vison. The sequence continues at coordinate 130,352,838 of NC_058105.1, forward strand.
ATGTCCCTAACATTCCTCCAGGGTTCCTTGGTCGGGGGCAGGTCAAGGGAACCTCAATGGGAGACTCCAAACTCATTCGCAGACACTGGTGAATTTGTCCAGTTCCTGGAAAATGCTCATCGTTTTCCCGAAACTTCTTAGACAATTTCACCGAGAGGTGAAATTGTTCCAGTCCCCTATTAATTGAAATTGTAGATATGCCCTGACAAGCACAATGATTTGAAAATTAATTATTGGACGTTTTCCTTGGCTGAAGCCTGTGATTTTCAGAGCATGTCACGCATTCCTAAATTTAATTTCTCCCAAAGACGGAGGTGCTACGGGTTTTCCAGGTGCTACGGGTCACCTGCATATCTTCCAGAAATAGTATGGCTCAGAGGGGAAACTATAGGAACAGGTGTATCGCATGCATAATTTCTAGGACCTGCACATGAATTTAAAAGAACCTTCTCGACCTCTTGTTTTCATTGTCCTTTAAATTCAACGATCAAAAGTGTCTTAAGGAAGGGTCATGCTCTTTCTCATAGGGACTTCCCATAGCACACATTTTCATCAAAAGGCTTCAGGCTGTGTGTCCAGACTTTTCCTGGAACTCTGCTGGAATTCAGCCCCATGCATATAAACACTGAGTACAAACCTCCCAGCATGTTCTTAAGTATTCTGAGCACACACAGGTCTTCGGGAAAGTCATAAAGACTTTGCTGTAGATGTAAGAGACTTTTCTTGGAGGAATGAAAGAAAACAAATACTTCAGGAAAAATATTCTCTGATAACAGGAGATTTTAGGTCATGAAAAGATTCATATATAGATTTAGGATGCACAGATATGTATGTCTGTCTATCTTCGACTCTAGGGCACATGGTGTAGGTGCTTTCCACTGGCAGCTTCCTTAGGAAAGGTATTCTACTCTTTCCCAATTAGTATGTACTCAACAGGATGAGGAATATTATTAGTCTACCACGTAACAAGCTAAGGATTTTAATGATTTTAGTCCCTGGGATCCAATCTGATTGGGACGTTAATAACATGACCCAAGGCAAGAAAGTATGCTGTCGTCAAGTACCTTGGGGAAAGCCAAGAGTGGTACCATAGTATCCCTTCCTCGGGGAAAATTTCATTGCATCTCAGCAAATACATTTTTAAAAAAGGAGACTTTTTGCTGCAATGAAGAGTTCGCCTCTTGTCGACCTGTGTTTGTTACATATGTTGGTCTGTAGAACCGTTGGTCCACAGAAGGAGTCACCTTTGTTACTTGTTGCTCGTACTGCAATTAGCTCCCTGGGTGACTCGTGTTAGAAGGAATTGCTCCACAGCATCTGGAAAACACTAAAGTCAGTAATAGAGGATAATCCGGTAATTCACAACGGAAAGCGTGTGAACTCAATGCTCATTGAAGGTAGAAAGTAAATTGTGTGCTCATGGGCATCACATTAATGGTTCTTTCTGTAGACCGTGAACCTTACCTGATCTACAGCCCCCTGAGGCTAACAAGACTCTTAGCCCTGGCTTCTAGAGATACGTGTTTTTATTTGCAAAATTTCACGTGGCCATTATCAAACAAATATACATGGAAATATTAATAAACAGCCCTCACTTTTAAAAACACCCTACTTGTGTGCTTAAGCATGACTCCTTCTAACATACATGACCCGTGTTTCTTAGAACCATGGAAGCACTATTGCATCTCCGAATTAATTTTTAGACAATCTTGGAGAGTCACAGATCCATTTTTATATAATCTCGGAGAGTCAGTGAATCCCCATATCAAAGTAAGTCCCATTCTTTTTTTTTCTATCTTGCACAAAGCTTTTGTATGCCTTTACAGCTCAATGCAATTTCTCCCTTGACACAATTTTCTCCCATAATTAGCTTATTAGTCTGGCTGACCAGATATACAGGTTATAGACTAAGAATGACACGTTTTCCTCCAAGGAGAATACGCATTACAAAGGAAAAGAGTGTGTGGGAGCCAAAGGCCAATGCACGCTGACAGGTGTGGATGAAGCTTGTCTGTGACTTTATGATGAGACTGGACACAAGTGACATGCCAGCTCTCAGTCCTGTGACATTTTTGGTGCAAGTTAGCCATACAGACTCTGAAATGTACCTTGGAGATGCTCACAGGTCACCACCTCTTCAAGTCTCATGGAATTTTTCCAGGCGATGTCAAACCTCCTTCCCGTATTCTGACTGTACTCTGCATACACAGGTGGACCCTGGATACAACATGGGGACTGATTTACTTGTGCTTACATGGCGCTAGCAACACTGGAGGGCAGCTCTGTGCCATGCCAGGTGGGAGGTCCGTCCAGCCCAGGGAGTCTGTCCTGTTCACACTTTGTCCCTCACATATCTTGACGCAACCGTGACAATCTGCAACTCCTGACTCAACCCAACAGGCATCTAAGGGAGTCTATGATGTTGGGGTTCCCATCTAATGCAACCATGATAGTCTTCACCTTCTCACTCAACACAAAGGACATCCTAGGGAGTCTGTGATACTGAGGGTTGCATCTTGTAAAGGAGCTATGACATTCTGCACCTTCTCACTCAACCCAATGGACATCCAAAAGAGTCTATGATGTTGGGGTTCACATCTAATGCAACCATGATAGTCTTCACCTCACTCAACACAAAGAACATCCTAGGGAGTCTGTGATACTGAGGGTTGCATCTTTTAAAGGAACTATGACATTCTGCACCTTCTCACTCAACCCAATGGGCATCCAAGAGAGTCTATGATGTTGGGGTTCACATCTAATGCAACCGTGACACTTTGCAGCTTCTCACTCAACACAGAGGACATCCTAGGGAGTCTGTGATCCTGGGGGTCCCATGGGAGCTAAGGGGGTGACATCCACACTTACTTGGTGGCTCTGGAACAAATGTATTTAGTGTCCATGAATGAACAGGATCCCACCTGCCATGAGGCATGGGTATCTAAAGAATGAGATTTTCTTCCAATCAGATCAATGCATTTTCTGGCTTTGGTAGCTGAGCCTTTTCCAAAACCCAAGTGCTTGGTCCCGTTTCCTCCGTGTATCATGAGTGCTGCCAGAAAGCTTCTGATAAATGAGTACGTCTTTGCACAGGGCACGGCACCATGAGCTCTGCACCAAATGGAATGGCCGTGTGCTCTGGCATCACCTAGTGGAGTCTCCTATATGGTCTATGTGTTTACCTGGGGCTGAGAAGAGACGCTGGGTTTGCATATGATGCCTATAGCATCTCTGCTCTGCTCAAAGAGCCAGAGGTCTTTGTTTGCACAGACAAAAGCTCCAGCCTTTCAACTACCCTATGTACCTAGAAAAATGTTCTCGGTGAAGAAAGGAAGGAAGGGAGAAAGGGGGGAAGGAAAGAAGCCAGGCCCAGATGTGCCAACTGGGAAGAGTCTCCAAGATCCCCAGGATCTGGGAATGTTGCCAGAGAGTCATAGGGGCGTCTGGGTCTAACTGAGTTCAGTGTGATAGAAGGACGTTAAGCAAAATGCAACTTATTAAAATAATGAATAATTGTTCAAAAAGAATATATATATATATACACATATGTGTGTGTATATATATATATATATATATATATATATATATATATATCCCTAAATAAGAAGCAGCTTACCCAACCCCGTAGAACACACCATCAGCTTTGCACAGAATCCCAATATCTTGGCACAGCGTTTGCAAAGGACCAGCCCAGCCCTGTAGGGAGACTCGTGAGAATCTCAAACTGGAGGCTCCATCCAGGCGGCTTTTCACTGAAAAAATTTCTGTGTGCGAAAATGTTGCGCCAGTACCGTTGCCAGTTTTCCCATCCCTGAAGGGAGGGCAATGTTTTGCAAACACCTGAATGCCTTATCAAGCTGAAACAGAGCTTCTGTACTATGTACAAGCATTGGATTATTTCCAAAAAAGATTTTTTTTTTTTTTTTGGTCACCAAGAATCTTCCAGCTAAAAATAAATGGATTTGGACAAACATTTGGAGTAAAAGTGCCATTTTGATTCCAAAAAAAAAAAAATTTTTTTCAAGGTTAGAAGGACGGAGGCCTCGTGGCTAATGTATTTACGCCTGAAAGAATTTTGAATCAACTATTACACCTTTGTCGTAAAAGCTAGGTTGAAGATGAAGTAAGGCCATTCGTTAGAAACATGGTTTGTAGTCTATTTTTTGAGTGTTTAAAATAGGGAAGGATGCGGGGCACCTGGGTGGCTTCGTTGGCTAAGCCTCTGCCTTCAGCTCAGGTCATGATCCCAGGGTCCTGGGATCGAGTCCCACATGGGGCGCCCCGCTCAGAGCTTCTCCCTCTGCCTACTGCTTGTGCTCACTCCCTGTCAAATAAATGAATAAAATCTCTTAAGAAATAGGGAAGTATGCCGAAAACAGACATCTACGCGTTGACGTGTTCCCATGGGTTGATTTTTGTTGATACTCCCTGAATGGAGGATTAAGCTCCTTGTCTCATTAAGACAAGGTGATTACAGTTGCTCAGTGAGGCCGGTGAGAAAAATAAATACATAAACCCATTTGGGGATATTCATTTGCGAACGCTATTGCGGCCCCATAAGCCCACAGACACGTGGACTATATGACACCTGCAGAAGTTAGAGAGTAAACCCCCCAATAGGAGGGAAAACAAGGAGCGTTTTACTTGAAAAACACAACGAGACGTCCATGATCACTGAAGCACAGGTGTCAATGAACCCTAAGGAACGCAGCTCAAAACCAAACAGAGAAAGCCTGAGGAAACGTGCGTCCGGCTCCGGATGGTTTCTCAGCCATAAAATAATTCAAAGGAATCCGTCATTGCCCCCAAACACACCTGGCTGCCTCCATTTCCACGCGGCTGCCAGGCAGCCGGCTTCAGGGTGCTAGGGGAGCAAAATGTGTGTAGGCTGCTCCCACTGCCAGACAGACACGCATCCCCTCCAGCTCCGGGTTCGCTGACTCTGAGATGCACACGTCGGAATCCATCCAGAGGATCATCCCTCAGTTCTAATTAAGCGACGTAGTAAATAATTCAAAACTGTGACTCATAAGAAATGTGCCCGGCTTCCAGAGTGAATGCTTATTAGCAGCTATCTGGGATGTACAAGCCAAATTACACTTCAGGAGCCGGTGGCGGGGGTGGGAGGGGTTGGAGTTCTGGGATGGATTGAACGGGGTGAACAGGTGCCTGGAAAAACAGGGCAGGAATGGAAGGAGCACCATGTAGTGGCTCAGTGTGGAGCTCTGGACATGAAGCAGAGGTCCTGACTCCCCTCTTAGCTTCCCCACCCACCTCCTTGCACAGAGATCTAGTTCCCTTCTGGGATACAGGGATCAGACATCCTGAATATTCTCCCATCCGGGCGAGGATGGCCAGCCTCATGCAGGTCACTTTGGACAACTCGTGTGTAACCGGCTGCCTGGCACAAAATAACTCAAAATGAAAAAAAGAAATCAATGCAGCACAGACAGTGTGCGTTGTGCTGAGCAAACAAACAGAGGGTAAAAGAGATATTGGCATCTGTAGGGATTCATCCCTGTGTGTTCCTACGGGAGTGGAAATTTCAGCCCCCTGGCACTGCATCAAAGCTAGGGAATGCGATGGCCATGGTGAAACTGTGTCATTTTAGATGTAAAGCACAGCCCACGTGTGTACGCATATGTATGTAGGGATGGATGGATAGATGACAGATAATAGATAAGGTAGATGGATGGAGGCATGCATGGATGGATGGGTTGAGGATAGATAGTTCAATAGATAGACAGACATATGTATGTATGTACGAGCAGATGGATGGATGGATGGACGGATGGATGGATGAATGGGTGGATGAATGGGTGGATGGATGGATGGATAGATGGGTGGATGGATGGATGGATGGATGGACAGACGGATGGATGGGTGGATGGATGGATGGATGGGTGGATGGAGAGATATGATGAATGGATGGGTATGTGGATGTGTGGATGGATGGTTGAATGGAAGGATGGATGGATGGATGGATGTGTGGATAGATGGTTGGATGGATGGATGGAGAAATATGATGGATGGATGGGTATGTGGATGTGTGGATGGATGAATGTGCGAATGGATGGATGGATGGATGGATGGATGGATGGACAGATGGACGGATGCATGTGTGGATGGATGGATGGATGGATGGGTAGAGGATAGATAGTTCAATACATAGATGGATAGATAGTTCAATAGATAGATGGATAGATGTATGCATGTATGAATAGATGGATAGATATGATGAATGGATAGATGACAGCTAAGATAGATGGACAGATGGATGCATGCATGGATGTATAGAGAGCTGGATGGATGGATGGATAGATAGATATGGTGGATGGATGGATAAAAACATGGATGGATGGGTAGATAGAGGACAGATAGTTCGATACATGGATATGTATGTATGTTTGAATGGATGGATAGATGATAGATAGACAGATAGATGATAGATAGATAGATAGGTAAGATAGATGGATGAATTGGATGGATGGATGGAGAGAGGATAGATAGATACAGGGATGGATGGATTGATCAATTGGTAGAGAATGGATGGATGGATGGATGGATATGATGGGCGGATGCATGGATGGATTAATGATAGATAGTTAGATACATACATACATACATACATACATACATACATACATACATATTGGGCGCCTGGATGACTCAGTGGGTTAAGTCTCTGCCTTTGGCTCAGGTCATGATCTCAGAGTCCTGGGATCGAGTCCTACAACGGGCTCTCTGCTCAGCAGGGAACCTGATTCCCCCTCCCTCTCTGTCTGCCTCTCTGCCTACTTGTGAGCTCTGTTTGTCAAATAAATAAATAAATAAAATCTTAAAAAAATACATGGATATTATAAATAATTGGTGCATGCAGTTATGGAAGTTGAGAAGTCCCACAATTTCCCATGGGCAAGCTGGATACACAGGACAGTCCGTGGTGTAAGTGCCAGTCCAATGACAGGAGGAGGACACAGATATTCCATTTCACACAGTCAGGGAGAAAGAGGATTTCCCCTTCTTTCTCCTTCTTTTCCTCTAGTCAGACCCTCACCTGATTAGATGAGGCCCACCTGCCTGGGGGGGAGGTCCTCTGCTTTACTGACTCCACCCATCCAACTGCTCCTCTCATCCAGAAACACCCTCCCAGCCACACACCCAGAATCGTGTTTATCCACGTATCTAGGCAGCCCGTGGTCCAATCAAACTGACACAGGTAGTCCACACACACAGAAGGAGAAGGAAGATTCCAAGTCTTTGGAAGAAATATGCTTCCTTGCGGTGAGCTTGTGGTGGGAGGTGAGCAGGGCAAGGATTTCCACCAGGGTTTGGCAGGTCATTAAATCCGTGGGAAGGGTGTCTCATCCTGCAGGCACCCAGGGAGAGAAGATGAGGACCAAAGGATGCTGCGGCGTGGCTGATAAAGATGGGTGCCTTCAGCCATCAAGGAAGGAACATGGTTGGTCTCCCAGAGTGGCCTTCTTTGCACCTGGGCCCCAAGCTACCATGATTGCCCTCCAGTTCCCAGCCTACAGCTGCAGCTGGTGTAGACAGAGTTGTGCTGGCTCTTGACCTCAAATATGGAGCCCTCTGTCTGGACTCAGGTGGGCTGAGCTGACACAGAGCTGAATCCCTTAACACCTATGATGCACTCTGTGTGTGTGTGCGTGCGTGTGTGTGTGTGTGTGTGTGTGAGTGTCTATAGTATTTTTCCACTTGCAAATTATCCCACCTCTTCTGCACATTTTTTAAACTAAGAACCACCAAACAAACAAACAAACAAACAAAAAACAGAAAGAGAGAAAAAAAGAAAACAAACTCACCCGTGAATGTTAATGAGATGCCAAAGTCAATTTTCCTGCTCAGGAGAAATCTGTGTCTGCCTGGGCACGGAGGTGAGAGGGGCTGGCACAGGCTCACGGCCACAGGCATAATTTTCCATGTTAATAGGCTGGGTCGGGACATCCGCTGAAGCGGACGTCTCCCGGATATGTCTGTCGGCGAACCAATAGCCTGAATCCAGAAGGAGGCCCCATTGTTTGAGACTCGTATCAAACAGACTGAGGTGTAGGACAGGACAGTATGATGGGTCTGAGGACCTGCCCCCCACTCTGGACTATGGGATGGTCCCTGCAGAAATCTCAGAGGACATATGGAAGCCAGTGGGGTAGGTTAGTGCCCCACCAAGGCCACTCAGGTGGAAAGCTTTCTTCCTTTGGGAAGATGAAACCCAGCAGAGAGCATGACCTGGGGTTGTCTAGGGCCATAAAACCTAGTATAAACCTGTCCTCTTCACTTCTAAATGCACAGCAAGAGACACAGAGTCTTTTTGAAAACCCGTAAGCATCTGCCTTGGGCTCAGGTCATGATCCTGGGGTCCTGGGATGGAGCCCTGCATCGGTCTCCCTGCTCAGCGGGGACTCTGCTTCTCTCTCTCCCTCTGCCCCTCCTCCTTGCTCATGCTCTTTCTCTCTCTCTCTCAAATAAATAAATAAGATCTTTAAAAACAAAACAACAACAAACCCCCCCTCTATTCCCATTGGAAGCCCCTCTATGTGTGTATCACTGATCTTTTGCTGAGGAGCAAATTGCCCTCAAGCTCAGAGGCATCACCAGCGTGCAAGAATCCCATCACCAATGTGCAAGGATCCCAGTCAAGGATCCCAGCACAGTTTCCAAGGTCCCATGCTTTAGGCTGCAAACACGGGAGCCAGGACCAGGTTTGCCTTGAGGCTGTGGGAGGCCTCCTTTCTACGCTCCATGCTTGTGGGCAGGAATCACCTTGCATCTCTGCTGACTGGGGACTTCAGATCCCCTCTGGCAGTCAGCTGGAGGTCACCCTGCATTGTTCACGGTGTGGGCCTCTCTCCCTGGGGCCAGCTCACCCCGGGGCAGCTGGCTTCCATTAGAGCTAGCCAATGAGACAGTGGACTAGCAAAACGGAAGTTACCATCTCATGCAGCCCCATCATGGAGGTGACAATCCCATCGCTTTTGCCACATTGTGTTGGTTAGAAGAAAGGCAAAGCGTTCCTCCTCCCTACTCATGGGGACTGGGTGACACAAAGCTGTGACTATTACTCAGTGGGGATCACAGGGGACTCTCCTAGAGGCTGCCCCTGGCCAGAAAATCCTCCTGCTGTGATCCCGCATAGAAATCTCTTTAAGGCTCCAATATTGAGGTTTTCACAACTATGACCTTGGGGGAGATTATCCCAACGGTTGGCTGCTCTTGAACGCAAATGGCGGCACAGAAAGGGTAAGCCTGCCTGAATTTTCAGTGAGTTGAGGCAGCTGTGTCTTAAGGGCATCCATAATGATCATTGTTTAACTTTCCTCCTGGTTGACTTTATCCGTGGCAGCCTCATCCAACAGCAGTGGGAAGGGCATGGAGAACAAAACCAAGATGGCACCAGAGAGGTTGAATTTGGAGCCATTTCCTGCTCTTACATATCAGAGGGGCGTAAGTAGAAAAAGAAGCGAATTCCATGCATGTAAAAATAGAGTAGAAAACCATACACCCGCATCTGGTGTAGACTCCAGCCAAATATTTACTCAGCAGGGACCAGTGGCGTTCCCGACTCCACGTGGACCCCCAGTCTCTGCTCTTAAAAAACAAAACACAAGGTTTACTTGATGTGGAAGGTGTTCAGAGTCCCAAACAGAAAACAAAGAGGCAAGGTGGAAAACTTGTTATAGGAAGAGAAGAGCTGATCTAAGACTCAGACAGGAGCCAACTGGCTAGACACAAGGACGGAACAGCACTCAAGAACAGGCTCAAAACTCCTTCCCAACGGCTGCAGGCACAGAGGGACGTTGACACGGTTGAAGGATTCACCGTAAGAACAACAGGGCATCAAAGGGAGAAACCCTAATGAAACAAAAATTCCTAACTAGATGGGCAAATTAAACAGGACAAAGACACAACTTAAAGGGGAGAAAATGGACGAGAGCAAAGAAACGCGAAAAAATCATGCCGTGGGTGACAAAGAAAGATGCCACCATGGGAGAAAGTCAAGACATCTGAAATAATACATGTCCTCTGCATGAGTTACTTTTTTATTAAAAAAAATTAGGAAATGTGAATACAAAAAGTCCTCCTACTTGAAGGACAAGACACGGACAGATTACATCAAAGAATTTCATGAGTTTATTCCCAAGTTCATAAAGACACACTTTGTATTACAACAGTTTCTATAGTGGAATTATTATGGCATTCGAAAGGTAATACAGTATTAAAGTATCAATAGATAGCAGACCAAGAGTGACCTGATTTATTCAGTAGAATAAAATGAGCTATAATTAGCTTTTCAAATAACGCCTCATTCTAGCTGATTTTTCTTAAAAAAAAAAAAAAAAACAAAAAAAAAGTCTACAAAGTCAGGTCATTTTAAATCTCTCTCCCAGTTCTTGTAAATCTGACAAAGGCTCCATTTTCTCCACACGGGTTCTCGGGATGATGATAGGATGCTCTAAACAGATGGGGAATCGTGTCCAAAATCGTAGCAAAAATCATGTCACCATATTGGAATTTCATTGGGATGGTTGCGTCAACTAAGCTTTTCAGAGCAAGATGCCTGGTTAGTTTGTTAGTAGGCAGAAGATGGAATACTGGTTTCTGACGCCAAACATGCAAAATAAGGGCCCCCAGTTCAATCTTCCATCATGCCCTTCAAAACCAAATGTGAATGTTGTGTGGTACCATGAATTTCAACCACAGCCAAGGCTACGTTACATAACCAACCAGGAGAAGATGCAATTTAGACTATGACGCACAGAGCATAATGATCTCTTCAAGTGCACGCAGGAAATGCTAGCAGCTCAACCCCAGGGCATGTCTTAGGAAACAAACCACTTTGGGTGGACACCCCCCATTCAGTCTCAGGGATGGTCTCAGGGATGGACACCCCCATTCAGCCCTCAATGAATAAGTAAGGTTGAGTAAATGGCAGGCAGGGTACGCATGTCTGGAGTTTCCACCAAAGGTCTCAAAGCTGCTCCCTTGAATAAGTTTGACAGCCCAGTGGCAAACACACCAGCTGAATGGAATGTCTCCCTTGACAGAGACGAAGCCACTTGAAATTCGGTATTGCCGGAGAAGGAAAGATTCTGGATCCAAAGCTTGGCAAGGAATAAAGTAAAAATGTGTAAATGGCAGGGAAGGAGAAAGGCTGCTTGCATTCATTGAATTTTCTCCCACATTTTGGGCTCCGTGCCGGGCACTCTGTTCAGAGGGTCTCATGTCAGTTGTCACAGTAACTGGAGTGTTAGTGTTAAAAATCTGCCGTTTCAGGCAAGGCACTATGATTCGTCAGGGTAAAGCCCAAGAAAAGTCATACCGATCAAATACTTCCACAAAGGACCATTCCAGATAAATGATGGCCTCTCCCCGTTGCCAACGACCTTCCCGTGGAATGGGTAAGCCATTTGCCAGCTGGAAAGGTAAACTTTCAAGCTCATCCTTTTGAGCTGGGAGTACAGAGAAGGCATGGAACACGACAAATTCAGTGTTGGCCATGTCAACAGTCAACTTGAGTTCTTCAACAATTAGTGGAAATGTGGAAAAAATTCTTGGCACACAGTCCAGAAGTCCAAAGCCCTTTTTGAGAAAGGGCATCCATATGGGGACCCATTTCTAACCCACTTCTAAATCCTTCCATTGGTTGGAGACATTCAAGTTTTCCTTACAAGAATTAGGACACACTTACCCATTCACCTCCTCTGGGACAAGTGTCTTTGGATCTTCTGAGATGTTTCCCTGATGGAGGGAAATCCTAATTCTGCTTCCTTTCCCATTATGCGAAAATGATACCACTCTCTGCATCCTTTACTTGTGTTTTTGGAGTCCCTGATGTGTGCCAGGCGTTGGGATAAAACAATGTACGCAAGAGAAGGTAGGCAACAAGGTATGCAGGAGAAGTGAAATTGCTGCCTTCTTGGATCTTGAGTCTACTTGGCATGAGAAGCCTTAATCAAACAACTGCACAAAGGTACATTAGGATTTGTAAACTTAAGAGTTTACTCTTAAGTTTAGTCTTAAGTTTAGGACTGTTCATTTATTCAGTTCAGCACATGAGTATTGAGTGGTTACCCAGCACCACGGCAAGTCCTGCTAAGACGAAGAAAGATCAGCATCTTCACTCTTTTTTTTTTTTTTTTTTTTTTGAGAGAGAGAGACAGTGAGAGAGAGCACGAGCGAGGAGAACGTCAGAGAGCGAAGCAGACTCCCCATGGAGCTGGGAGCCTGATGCGGGACTCGATCCCGGGACTCCAGGATCACGCCCTGAGCCGAAGGCAGTCGTCCAACCAACTGAGCCACTCAGGCGCCCCAGCATCTTCACTCTTAAGGAGTTCACAGTCCAGTGGGACAAGACAACAAAAGGGTGAGTAAGGGGATGAGTGCCGTGGGTCCATCACAGGATGGATAACACTTCTGTCTCAGGAGCTGGGCTTCTCATGGTTTTCCGCTGTCATTGATGAACAAGAGTGTTAACTCCATGGGGCGCCTCTCCAGCTGCTTATCTCCTCACCACTGTGTTCCTTCTACCTTCCTCCTTTTGGAAACTATTAAGACATTTCCATCTACAATACCTCATGGTTACTGACATCCTACTCCTCATATGGGCTGATCGACAGGCACTGTGCTTATAGATCTATTGTGGAAACAGTGTTTGAGGTGCAAAATATGGAGAGATCGAGGTATATAGTGATACAGAGATAGAGGTAGAGGCTGAGACATACATATATATGTCTACAGAGGGGGGATAAAAGTGTAGAAACAGAAACAGAGAGAGAGAGATGCAGGCAGAGGCAAATAGGCATGTATTTACAGCTAAACATAGCTAAATCCAATTTAGGTGGGAATTACAGAGGTGTAGGTATAGAGGTACAGGGGTAAGTAGATATACGTGCATTATGGACATAATGCATCAGAGTAGGGGCAGAACCATAAACATATAGGGAGAGATATAAACATAAGTGCAGAATTATAAATATATGGCATAGATATTGGGTGTAGAAGTAAAAGTACATGGCTGTAGATATATCTGTATAAATACAGGTGTAATGGTATAGGTAAAGCACAGGTATGAGTCTGACATTGATGTATAGAGGTAGACGTATATAGAAAGCCATAAAAGTATAGACACAGAAGCCCAGGTATGTCGATATAGGTAAAGTCATGTAGATGTAGGGATGGATGGATATAGATAGATAGATAAAGGTAAATTTAGATACAGCTATAGGCATGCACCTCTCAGTACAGGAAGAGATATGTAGATACAGGTATAATACAGGTGCGGGTGTATAGGTAAGAATATATAGGTACAGGTATTAGCATACACATGGGCAGTAGACATGTACCTCAAGAAAGGTAAGAGTTAAGATCACGGGGATGGCGCAGAGGGACCAGCCAGCCCTCCTAGAGAAGCAGAAGCAACATCATGACAGATGGAAGAGATGGCCTTGGTGAGGCCCAGAGGGTCTTGCTCAGCACCTGTGAAGGGTGACAGGGGCTTCCCAATGAGGATCTCGTGCAAATGGGAGGATGAGTCCAGTATCTGCAAGCCATGAATGGGGTAGAAGGCAGGTGTGCGCCGGGAGGTGACCCTGGGTTACATTATCTGATTTTTGAACACCATCACGGTCTACCTATTAGAGAATAGGAAAACCATGGAGACTCCTCTTTTTCATGGACCCTAGGCTCTCCCTCTGGATGTTCTTCTTCCTTTCATGCTTCCATATCTTAAAGACCTGAGCGTGTCACCTTTGTCTGGAAGGCCCACCATTGCTATTGGTGCCATGGAAGCTAGAAGATGGTGGTCCCTTGAAGGAAACACCAAGAGCTTCCAGAAGATGACAACTCCAATCCCTGGGCCAGTAGTCATAGTGTGGGTAACACCCTGGTCTCAATCACCCATTGGGCTACCACAGACCCCGGAACATATGTTCTCCCTTTAACAACTCTATCAAGGAGGTGTCTTTGCCTCTGCTTCCTTCATGCACAACTTCTACCAAACACAGAGCAGAAACACCTGTTCTTTGCACCTGCTGTGGGTCGAGGAGAGTCCTGGTTTCCAAGTGCCTTAGCACCTGCTCCTCCTGCCCTCTCACACCTAGACCTGTTGCCTCATCTGCACCCATGGTGCAGTTTTCTTGATGCACACCCAAGGCAAGCACATGGAACCCAGGAGATGCCTCCAAAAGGCACAGATTCAGTAATGTCTTTCCCAAAAATATGAAAAAATAAAAAGATCCGATGTGATGAATCACCAACACTGTCGGATGGTCAGGAGATGAACGATGCTCCCAGAAGACGTTCTGTTTCTAAATCCAGGGTGGGTTTCAGGACGGACTTGATTTTCTCTTTCTTTCTCTTTTTTTCCCTTCTTTTTCTTGAACAGCAAGAGATACACGAACAGGAACCAGCTTTCAGGATGTCAAAATATTTTTGCAGCTTCCCTGTGAGCAACGGAACCTTTTTTTAAAAATTTTGATCTGGTGCCGTGCCACATTGGATGGTTAAGTTCCATGGTTTATTCTCAACATATGAGGATCCGTTGTCTCTTTAGCATTTGGGTGGTGGGGCGGGAGGGGGCGGGGCTCTGTGTGCCTAAAAAATCCATCCGGAATTTAAGGGGTCAGGTCCACATATGCATATCCTTTCAAAATAGAAGATTTAAATATGCAAAAACAGAGGCAAACATCGAGTCTGGACTTGCCCGTTCAGCGGGAAGGCAGGGACTACCGATTTGGCAGTCAGATCTGTTATATAAATCAGCTTTCTTCTGCCTCCGTAAAAACACTCAGAACCGGAAATAAGCTAAGATGAATAATTTATTTGTTCAATTAAAAAAATCGAGCCCTCCGCACACATGCCCTAGAGACCAAGCTCAAATAATTAACACAGCGATAAGTCAAATATCACACGAAGGAGGAGAGTGAATTCTAGACTCACAAAATCCAGGGGCAGAATTTGTCGTCTCTCTCCGTAAGCTTCCTGGTTCTTGGGGGTTGAATGACAAGTCCCTTCAAGCTACTTCTTGACTTAAAAAAATATTCTCATCCACGTCTCTTCCAAATGCTGCCTTTGTCCCAAATGTGGAAAACCAATGATTGACTTTTATTCTTTTATTTAAAATTGTTTTTGTTTAGATTTGAGTCTAGTCCATGCACTATGATCCAGTGATTTTTAAATGACTGCCTGTCGTGACCTCGTGTAAGCACAGCTCCATCCCAGCCAGAACGTGTGGCTGGAAAGATGTGCTTCTCCAATGGATGGGGCCATTAATATCGTAAACCTGCTTTTGAGGCCACCTTCCCTGGTGTGTTGGAGACCACCCCACTCTCCTTGTCCCCTGCAGACCTCGAGGACTGTTGAGTGTTACAACATTGCATCCGAGTCATGCTGATGTAGAGGTCTCTATTTTTCTGTTCTGGACTTTTCCTTGGCTCCAAGAGGTCTGGGGAGCTCAATGAGTTTAATGGGCTGTGATTTTCAACGGGGTGATTCTGTCCCCTGGGAAACACCAGGGCATATCTGGAGACATTTTGGGTTCTCACAACCTAGGGGTGGGTAGTACTACTGTCATTAAGTGGATAGAGATCAGAGATGCTGCTCCAACCTCCTACGATGCACAGATGGCCCTCCCACCACAGAAAGTTATCTGGCCCTAAATGTCAGTAGTGCCAAGCTGGAGACCCTGGGCCATGTCCATGGACTATAACAGTATCCTGTAGCAATTTTCTAGGGCTGCCAAAGTAAATGGCTACAAAGTGGGTGGCATGAAAATGTCATAGATGTATTTCCTTATAGTTCTAGAGGCCAGAAGTCAAGATGGAGGTTCCAGAAAGGTTGGTTCCATCTAGGGGTCCAAGGAGGAGAATTTGTTCCTTGCCTCTGTCCCAGATTCTTGTGTTGCCCACAGTCCTTGACTTGCCTTGGCTTATACACACATTACTCCAGTGTCTGATCTGCTGTCTCATGGACAACTTCCCTTGGTGTGTGTCCTGTGCCTGAATTTCTTTCTTTTTATAAGGACACCTGTTGCTGGTTGTAGAACCCATCCTAATCTCATAGGACTACATCCTATCTAAACTCATATCTTCAAAGACCCTACTTCCAAATATAGTCACACTCGTTGGTTCTGGGGGTCAGAATTCTAAAATATCTTTGGGGGAGACACAATTCAACAATATGGTAAAGAATAAGTCAGAATAAGCAAAGCCCTCATAGGATTTCCATCTGCGTGTGTGTGTGTGTACGTATACACATACCACACATCAAGCCAGTCAAATTCTGGGTATTTCGAGGAGCAGCTGTGAGGTGCTGTGGGCACACATGCAGAAGTAAAAACATCAGGACACACCTTGGTACAAACACCCACAGAATATGAAGGTGGGGGCAAATCTCAAAGGTCAAGTGTCCACCCTGTTCAGATAACAAAATCCAGACCAAGTATCACGTGGACAGTGCTGAACTTTGGGTATCCCGTCTGGGGACCTTTAAACCACACAAAAGAGGCCAAAAGAGGAGGGGGGAAAGCCCAGGAACTTCATGGAGCTTAAAATATTCCTTCCTGTTGATCTTTTAAAAGTCTGGGTCAACCATGCAGAGCTTTGGATGCAGACCCTGGACACTTAAAACAATGATCCTATTTGTAATAGGTGTCTAGTTATTATTTCACAGATGCTGTTCATTTCTCTCCTGTAGAAAGTTTGTACATGATTGATCAAATCATTTGTATGTACCAGCCCTCCCTGGGCCTTGTCGGGTTACAAGAACAGCAAACCCTGCTTTATTGGAACATTGCCTCCCTACCCTCCCTCACCCCCGTTGTGTAGTGGATGTCCTCGAGTCAACTCGTGGACTGATGGATGGAAGAATGGTGGGAACCAGGCAACACCAGCAGATTCTGGAATGAATCACCTGTACTTGAACAGACATTAGCCACAGTCACATCTGGCACCAAAAAATCAACCAAAATGAAAGAACACTCAGCTCATTCGTTCAAGTCCTGTCCAACCTGATCCTTGATTTCCTTCTGAGTGCTGAAGGAAAAGCTGTTACTTTGCCTCGTGTTCCTAACCCCAAAATCATGTCCAGGGAAGAAGGTTTCTATAAGACGTGGAAGGAGATGTCTTTACCAGCTGTATGATTGCTTTGCTCGACAGAGATCATCTCAGTGCCCAAGAAGAATATCTTGAAGATGGCTTTCTAGCGTGGATGTCACTGGCAGGCACTTCTCACGTGTGAAACACATGGTTCCACCTGGCAGTGGCTCGTGGCCCCAGGGGGACACTGAGTCATCTCAAGTCTGCTTTGCTGTAAGCTGAGCCTGGCCAATTCCCTTGAAAGCATCTGGATTGGGTGCTGATGTGATTTCCATCTATGGACATGCATCGTGAGCACATCTTTTCATGGTCTATGGGATCAGCGAGGCGGGGAAGACCCAGTCTCGCATTTCTCCAGGAAGAACCTTCTCGCTGTTTCAAGACCAGTGAGAGGCAATATCTTCTCTGCAGCCTGGTAACATCCTGTGGGTCAATGCCCTCAGCACACTAGAAAAGAAAGAAGAGATTTCAACCTGCTTCCTTCCAAAGTTTCACGCTGGTGCAAGGATGTATAAGACCCCCTCACTGGGGAGTCTGAGGGAAGGTGGTTTGGTGCACCTTCTGACCTCTGGGTTGCAATCTAAATTAAAGGTAGTCCTGTAGGGTACTGTTGCCTCTCGACTCTTGGGCAAGTGTCCAGCTGGGACTTGTTTTCATATATTTACTGAGTGCTAAGGGAAGTCCCACTGTGTTTAGGAGATACTCTGCCAAAGTCATGGGACCATAGGAAAGAACTGTGGGTCCAACTCAGGACCATAAGAAAAAACTGTTGGTCCAACTCAGCAGGGGTGGTTGGTCTAATCCCAAAGAAGGATCCGGTCTTCCCCTCTCTTTTCCATAGGCTTACTCTGATGACTGATGTTGTGGACCCTTCATTGTCAACAGTCCTTAGCCATCGCTCTGGAATCCCGTGTGACAGAAACCGTCCCAATGCAGAGCTTCACGTAACTTGGCTCAGAGATGGCTTCCCTTGGAGGGAAGTGTGTGTTTCTGCAGTTCTGGAAGAAATTTTGCAAAAAAAAAAAAAAGCCATCGGTTTGGAAACAACTCATGGAAAGTGGCACCAAGGCATAACTGACTGACCTAAATGATCGGGGAAATGTCTACCCAACCTGCCCACAGGATGTTCACAGCCTCGGACTACAGGTGCTTTGAAAACTCAGAAAATGTATTAAAAAAAAATGGCACAGACGTTATCTGCCGCAATCAATGCGGTGACCATTTTGGAAGAAAGTAGGACATGTGCTATATAGAAACAGGTCCACACACACCGTTCTGTGAGTAAGCTGCGTCAGGAAACACACCTTGTCTTCCTAGACTGCTGTCTGGTAAGGAGTGGAGAATAAGGATGGGCATTTTCACGGTCGCACCGACCGTGGGACTCCAGGATCTCTCCGGACTCACGTCCAAAACATTTACAGAAGCATCGCTCCTTAAAGTTGTGCATTCACGGGCTCACGCGTGTCTGGGTGTACAAGCATTGTGTTGTGCTGTGTTGTCCTTTTGGGTGCACGGCTTGGAAATACTGACACGGAATATGTATTTTCAAGTGTTTTAATTATGATTAGATTATGATAGAATATGTGTATATTATACAAAAATATAAATGTTAACTATTTTCCAGTGTATGAGTCATTAAGCTCAGCCACTTTTTCTCTATCGTACAATGATTCCTGAGATCTGCTTCCAGAATTTTGGTTTTTTGTTCTTGCCTCTTGTGGTAATTGAAGAGGAAACATGCTTTGCTTTCTTTAAAAAAAAAAAAATGCGTTTGGACCAATGCTTTGAGAACAGATGCCAACTCATCTTTCTAAAAATGATGAAATCATCCGAGTCAAAGCACAGGACACTGGGGTACACACCCACGGTGCTTGGCTTTCCCCGGGCGTCCTGTGGTCCAACGCACGTCGCAGACACATCTGGCTCGCAGACATCCTTGACGAATGTGGGAACGCTTGAGTGAGAATCTCAGACGTGCAAAAATCGACCGTGTCATGCATCCCAGGATTTCAAGCATCAGGATGCTCAAAATGCCTTTTATCGTCTACACAATGTGTTTTATTATTATTGTAAACAGCTCTCGGGGACCTCACTTCCCCGGTCCACGGAAAGCAGAAAAAGGATTAACGGCATTAATCTTCCCCAGTGACCTCGGAGGGCGCCCAGGGATGTTTCCTCCTTCCCCACGCCTGTGGATCTCGGCATCATCCGGAAAGAGGAAACACTGTCCCCCCTGTTTTCTCAATTCCTTAATCTACGTCTAGGGAAGCACGCGGCTTCGGGTTGCGAAAAGCCACAACGTCCGCCCACCGGGACATCCGTCTGTGAAAGAAGAGAAGACAAGTTGGTGCCCCTCGGTTTCTGTCCCAGGCTGGGGGAGTGAGGGCTGTTGCAGGAGAGCCGAGCGAGAGTCCCCGGAGAGGACTTCCTTCCTTCTTCCTTACCTACAGATTAGGGTGCTTTCCATCCCATCTCTGACTGTTCAAGAGGTGGAGAGCATGACCAGTCTCTCCCCCGATGCACACTGTCCGTTCGCAATCATGCTCATGTGTTTCCACACTTCCCCAGCCTGCTCAGCTTGTCGCAGAAGGCTGACCCACATGGCCCTCACGCGTGGGGTTCCCTTGTGTTCTGGCTGCCCCTTGGGGTCCCAGCGATGGGGAACCTCTGCTGAGGTTGGAGGGAATGGCTTTCAAGGTGTTTGCACCCCTGGCTTCCTCAAGCAATGTCCCCAGGGTCCATGGTCTTTGTTCTCTTCTCCAAGACCCCTGCTCCTGTCTGCCGTCTGTCCCTTCCCTGGGCCACCTCTTCCCTGCTTACTGGGGCTGTGGGTTTTGGGGAGCAAGAGCAGAGAAGAGACATGTCTCTGTGGTCGTCTTGTATCGAGGGCACCTGCTCTCAGCCTCTCTCATCCCCGTGCACGCCGACCTCAAGCACCTGGCCCAGGTGTGTTCGACAGGTGTCTCCACTGTCAGGTGCCTCCTTTACTTCCTCTTCTCCACACCATTTGGAGAGACATCACCATGGGCAACGCACACTTAATATTCGGGTCTTTAAAAGTGAATATTTCTCGGATTGAACCTCCTTACTTAAGAAGGGAGACAGTACATTTCCCTTTATAATAAAGGTGGGACAGGCACCTGGGTGGCTCAGGCGTTAAGCGTCCGTCTTTGGCTTGGGTCGTCCTGGGATCAAGTCCTGCATCAGGCTCCTTGCTAAGTGGGGAGCCTGCTTCTCCCTCTGCCTCTGCTTCTCTCTCTCTCTCTCTGTCTCTCACGAATAAATAAATAAAATCGTTCTTTTTAAGAAGTGGGGGAAAACATCCGGCAATAACCGTAAACACCTTCCACCACGAACCAACTTGAATCCCGTATCCCTTAAACCACGGCAGAGTGGTTTCTCTTGGGCTGAACATCCCAGAGGTAATAATTATAAACTCTCAATGAAATTTTAAAAAAAAATGGAATTATTCGAAGAGTCTGGTGCATGACCCCAGACAGGCAGAAACTATAAGGGAGGAACCGTTCTTGAAATAAGGAGGAAGGACCCTGTGTGAGATCTACATCTCAACGGCTTGTCTGGAGGACCCAGGTCCCCGGCAGCTGACCTGGGGGCAGAGGGGGAGCTGGAAACTTTGCAGCGGAATTCGTTTGCACGGAGCATGGTTGCTGCCCAGGTACCCGGGACAGGAGGAAGGAGCCACAGCGGGGACCCCGTGGGGCTGTGTTTCAGCATCTGGGTGTGAAGGTCGCCCAGCTCCCTGGTGGGTCTGCCCTGGGCATGTGGAGGGAAACACCGGGAATGGGGGACCGTCTTCAGCAGGGTGCAAAGGCTTCAGGGCTGCCCACGGCGGGGAAGGTGGCATTCCCTTTACGTGCGGCCTGGTGACCTGTCGGCGGCACTCTGCGGAGTCGAAAACACGCCATCCGCCACGTCCACGCCCAAACCCACAAAGATGGACACGGAGCAGCAGGGGGACGTAATCTAAAATGAGGTCAGAAGCAGCATCAGTACTAACCGACCCCGGCGGCCTCCATGGTGGAAAGGGCAGACACTAACTTGATTCTCTTGGACTCGATTCTAGTCTTTGTATTCTATTCTGCTCTATTATCTTACTGAATTTAATTTAATGTAATTTCGTCTTATTTCATTTTATTTTATCTACTTTTATCTTATCTTTATTTAATGTTATTTTAATTTTATCTAATTTATTTTATTTAACTTTCTTTTCTTATTTCAAATGTATTTTGTCTGATTTTATCTTATCTCATTTTAATTTATCTAATTTTATCTCATTTTTATTTAATTTTATCTTATCTTATTTTAATTTTATTTTATCTAATTTTGTATTATTTGAAATCTATTTGGTGTAATGTTATCTTATTTTAATTTATCTACTTTTATCTTATTTTTATTTAATTTATCTTACCTTATTTTTATTTTATTTTACCTAATTTTCTCTAATTTTAAATCTACTTGGTCTAATTTTATCTTATCTTGTTTTAATTTATCTAATTTTATCTTATTTTATGTAATTTTATTTCATTTTAATTTTATTTGATCTAATTTTATCTTATTTGGAATCTAATTGGTCTAATTTTATCTTATTTTAATTTATCTAGTTTTATCTTATTTTTATTTAATTTTATCTTATCTTAATTTATCTAATTTCGTTATTTTTATCTAATTCTATCTAATTTTGACTTACTTTATCTTATATTATTTTAATTTTATTTTACCTAATTTTCTCTTATTTTAAATCTATTTGGTCTAATTTTATCTTACCTTATTTTAATTTATCTAGTTTTATCTTATTTTCATGTAGTTTTATCTTATTTATCTTTTTTTATCTTATTTTATCTAATTTGATCTTATTTCAAATCTATTTGGTCTAATTTGTATCATATCTTATTTTAATTTACCTAATTTTATCTCATTTTATTTTATCTAATTCCATTTTATTTTACTTTATCTTATTTCCATTTTATTTCATTTTTTCTAATTTCATTTTATTTGCCTTTATCTTATTTTAATTTTCCTTCATTTTGTTTTGTTTCATCTAATTTTATTTCATCTAATTGTATCCCATTTTATCGTCTCTTACCTTCATTTAATTTTATATAATTTTATTTTATCTTATCTTAATTTAATTTTATTTTATCTTATTTGATTTTATTTTAATTCCAGCCGTAGTTACTGTACAAGACAATATTTGTTGCAGGTGCAGAATGCTCTTTCTTTCTAAGACTACATCATATTCCATTCTATTCATGGGCCACATGCCATTTATTTACCCATCCATCCATCCGTCCATCCATCCACACATCCATCCATCCATCCATTCATCCACCTACCCACCCATCTATCTCCACATCCATCCATCCATCCATCCATCCACCCATCCATCCATCCATCCATCTATCCATCCATCCATCCATCCATCCATCCATCTTTCCATCCATCCATCCATCCATCCATCCATCCATCTTTCCATCCATCCATCCATCCATCCATCCATCCATCCATCCATCTTTCCATCCATCCATCCATCCATCCATCCATCCATCCTTCCATCCATCCATCCATCCATCCATCCATCCATCCATCTTTCCATCCATCCATCCATCCATCCATCCATCCATCCATCCATCCATCTTTCCATCCATCCATCCATCCATCCATCCATCCTTCCATCCACCCATCCACCCATCCATCCATCTACCCATCCATTCATCCATCCATCTCCACATCCATGGGATAACATGTCCATCCAACGCTTCTGTACATCACCCGCTGCTAACCGGCAACAACCCATGTTGTCACACTGCGGGATTTTGAGCGCCATCTTGTAGAAAGAGGAATTGCCCAAAGGCTGGGAGATATGGGGTGTTTTCCAGATTCAGCCATCCTGCGTGGGTCTGTGTCCAAAGGTTGGGGCTTGGGCATATGATGCATTTCTTTGAGCATCTCTGTTCTGCTCCACGATCTGGCCCTAAATTCTGCCGACCTTGTAGAAAAGTCCTAATGTTCATAGTCATGCTCAAAACCCTTACCACGGCCCCCCAAAATCTGGGTAGATATGCCCGCCATGACTCCCGTGATTCTTTTAGAAGGATTGACCAGGGACCCCATGCTTGGGGAGACTCGTAGGCACACACATCGGAGATCGAGAACCCACATGGAATGGATACTACCACTGGGAAATGAGGACAAAGCCAAGACACTAAAGATATTTCCCAGGAAACAGTCAGGACCGTAAAGGGGAGAAACGTTTTCCCGTTCTCTGAGTTCCCTGCGTGTGTCTTCTCAAAGCCTCTGAGGATCCCCGTGCTAGATCAACACGGTCGCCTAAAATCCTGAACTTTTGGAACACGTCTGGGAGGTTTCACGTGGGGTTTACAGACCCCGGAGTCTGCCCCGGGTCTCACGGAACAACCCCCTTTGGAGAAACACCAGCACCCAGAGCTGCTTCAGATGAACCCGCTCCCAGATCAGAGATTTGGAAACTGATCTCAAAGTCAACGCTCTCTTGCTTCACCCCCCACCACCCCGGGACACTGAAGACGTTCCCGTTATTCCGTGTGTGCCTACGGAGGCACCAGCAGGCTTACAGCCGCGTGCACAATTAAGGACCACGAAAGGCAAAAGAAAAACAAAAGCGACCCCAAACAACAAACCAAAAACCAAAAGGCAAAGCCAAACCCCAAACTTCTGCAAGGTTCAGTGTGTGCCATTTTTTCAAAATTTTTAAAAAAGATTTTACTTATTAATTTGAGAGAGAGAGAGCATGAGCGAGGGGAGGGTCAGAGGGAGAAGCAGATTCACTGCTGAGCAGGGAGCCTGACGTGGCTCCCAGAACTCCAAGATCTTGACCTGAGCCAAAGGCAGTTGCTTAACCAACGGAGCCACCCAGGCATCCCCGTTGTGTGCCATTCTGTAAATGGGACTCCTGCTGGGTTCCCTGTCATCACAACCTTACAAGGTGGAATGGAATTGTGCATCCGTGGTGCAAAGACCCCAAGACCAGTGTTATGTCCAGCACCAACTGTGCCTTCTGGCGCCCCCAAGGTCACCCCCAGGTACACAGTTCCCCGACATGGACACGGACGACTCTGCCAAGCTGCCGTAACCCTTATGGTTTCATCATGTGAAAATAGCATAAAACCAGCAAAGGGAACCGGTGTATGGGGCAAGTTCAAGGAGGAACCAGGCACGAGCCTCCAGTGGCCCCTCCCAGCGGGCTCAGGCACAGCACATACCTCTCCCCGTGGTGACACATGACAACACGCAGCCGTCGCCAATGTGCACGGCTGCCTACCTGTGCACCTGCCCTCCCCCAAGCAGCGAGCCCGTGCCTCAAAGCCCCCCAACCCTAAATCCCATTGTAGCATGGTCCGCCTGCATGTCCCAGGGCTCAGAGTCTTGTTCCTGGAAGCCCAGGGACACGCTGGAGCTGTCTTTGTGCAAAGTGGATTCTTCCCTGCACACCTCGGCAGGCAAAGAACATTCCGGATTTGGACCCGCGAGTCCAAGGAGTTGTTATATGACAAGAACTGTCAGAGGTGATGTCCCCTGGGCACCCCTCCCCAGAAGCATCATGCATCCTGAGTGCCGCTAAATGACCTACGGGGCAGGGGACAACACCCCGAGCCACAAGGACACCCGTCCCGGGTGGCTCAGCAACGAGGACGTGCAGACACTGTGTTCAGACACTAGCCTTGGAGAGACGCTGTCTCACAGTGCAAACGGGGGACACGCTTTCTCTAACGCATCCGTGTTTTAGGTCCACGTCTTGCACCGACTGCGACCTTTTTCTGGCTTTGTGTTTGGGTCCGCGCTGCAACAAGGAGATCCCAAAATATGCTCGCCAACTAGGCACGGTGCCCCCCGACCCTTGGTGTGAGCCACTCTTGCAGCAAAACCTTGTCCCCTGAGCAAGCTGGAGAGGACCAACGCGACACTAAAGCGGAGGGCCACCTCCGGGCAAGATTTCCAGACGCCGTCGGCCGGGAACGTGCCCAGGCATAGGGCCCTCGTGAACGCAGGGAAGGCCGCATCGTGACTCCGCAGGGCCCCTGCCCGGAAGGCAACCTGAACCCAACCACAGACAGCCAAGGAGCTCAACCCCAGGACGCGTCCTCAAGGCATTGTCTCTGTCTGCAAACCCATCACGAGCCTGTCTTGCTGAGGTCCCACTGGCACCCGGGACCTAGGAGGAGAGGACACACCACCGGCCACTTGCCTTTTCTTTCCCAATACTGAGGCACCTTCCGTGGTCAATCTGCTGCCGATTTATTGATTCCTTGTTTCTTAGCTTTCTACTTCTAACATTTAATTTGGAAGTACCTCAGCCTTGGCGGTAAAATCCACATAACATATACGTCACCGCTGTGCAGTGCATGATTCAGAGGCAAGGACCGTATTTACGGGTTTGCGACCGTCCCCTGTACCCACCGCCAGTATATCTGCAATCCCCCACCAAAAGGAGATGGCCCGTGCCCTATTCCTCCCGTCCCCCAACCCCTGGCATCATGAACCTGCTTTCTGCTTCCACGGATTTGCTGATTTGGGGCATTTCCCATCAACGGGGTAGCACACGGTGTGGTCTTGGGTGCCAAGGGTGTCTCTCCTGCAGCATCATGGCCTCAGGGTCCATCCATGGGGCAGGGGGTGTTAGGGTTGGGCTCTTTTTCCTGCCTGAGTACTATTCCCCTGGACGGATGGACAGATGCATATATTTATCTGTCCACCTGCTGACGAATAATGACCGTAAACACTTCATTCCGTTGTACTCAAACGCCCTTTTTACAGGGTTAATATCAGTGATTTTTTTTTAAAGGTTTTATGTATTTCAGAGAGTTTACATGAACTGACAAGGAACAGAGGGAGACGGAGAAGCAGGGAGCCCGATTTGGGGTGCGATCCCAGGACCCTGGGATCATGACCTGAGCGGAAGGCAGAGGCTTTAACCCACTGAGCCACCCAGGCGCCCTGGCAATCTGCATTTTTAAGAAATGCCTCACCGTTTTATTTTATTTTATTTCATGGTTATTTATTTTATTTTATTTTATTATGTTACATTTTGTTAATTTATTTTATTTTATTTATTTTATTTTATATTTGATTAATTTATTTGACTTTCATTCCTTCTATTTTATTTTATATTTTATTAATTTATTTTAACTAATTAATTTTATCTTATTAATTTTTAAATTTCATTTTATTTTGTTTTATTTTATGCATTTTATTTTATGTTTTATTAATTTATTTTATTTCATTTTATTTCACTGTATTCTATTTTGTTTTGTTTTATTTCATTGTATTGTATTTTACTTTATATTTTACTAATTTATTTTAACTTATTAATTTATTTCATTTCATTTTATTTTATTTTGTTTTGTTTATTTTATGCATTTTATTTTATATTTGATTAATTTATTTTATTTCATTTTATTTATTTCATTGTATTCTGTTTTGTTTTATTTCATGGTATTTTATTTCATTGCATTGTATTTTATTTTATATTCTATTAATTTATTTTAAGTAATTTTATCTTATTACTTTATTTTATTTCATTTTATTTTGTTTTGTTTTGTTTCTTTTATGTATTTTATTTTATATTTTATTGATTTATTTTATTTTATTTCATTTTAATTTCATTGTATTCTATTTTGTTTTGTTTTATTTCATGGTATTGTATTTTCTTTTATATTTTATTAACTTATTTTATTTCACTTCATTTTTTTATTTCACTGTATTCTTTTTGTATTGTGTCATATCCTATCCCATCCTATCCTATCATATATTATCTTACGTTACTGGTCATTTCTGGTGAGTCTGGGTGGTACCTCCAGGACACCGGCTTTCACCCGTGTCCCCAGACTCACGGGGAAACGTCCTTGCCCATCCTGAGCTGTGCACACAGGGCATCTCGATAGGCTCCCAACTGGCTTTGACCGTCCTTGGAGACCCTAAGCTCCCCCTGCCCTCCAGTGCCTCCCCCTACCCCACATTTCCAAAACCACACTGTGGGGGAAGGACCCGTCTTGGGGCTCCATATCATAAACATCATACACTTCCTTGCGGTCTGGAGAAAACCCCGAGGTCCTTGACCCACCCAAGTCGTAATTCTCCGCCGCGCTCTGCTCCCAGTGATAAGGTCCCCGTCCCCAGACGACCCTTCTTATCCCGGGGACCAGGCATGGGGCCTCCTGTCCCTGGAACCGTAGGCTTGGGGTCCTTGCCAGCTTGTGGGATCATTCCAACAAGCCTAACACATCCTCCCCAGGGACTCAGGGCTTGTCACCTCTCGGTACTGAGACCCCGGCAGATTCACTGCGTCCTCCTGGGGAAGTCCTCGTGGCCTAGTGTGGTGTATCTGGGGCCTAGAGGAACTATAGGGTCCTTCAGGCCTCCTCGGGGACGTCCTATATGGGCCCCTTCCCTGTCCCGTGAGAAACAGATGCACACTTCATGCCGTACGGGGAAACGCCGCTGGTTCAAACCCTTCCTCTCCCACCACCTGTGTCATTTATTGCCATCTTCACCGTGTCTTCTCCCCACCCCGACTCTGGAGGAAGGGAGCCCCGAAAACGTTGTCACGGGCTCTCGGGAATCTCATGAGCGCCCTGATGTGTGCACGGAGAGCTGCAGGGATGTCGTGGTGCCCCTAGGGTGGGCAGACACTAGGAGGCTCTCAGCACTGTGGTGGACCTTCTTCTTCTGGTGCAGGTGATGCTACCTCCAAGTGCTGTGGTCCTCACACCCTTGAAAGGGCAGGGGTTCCTGGACCACGGTGGCCTCGGGCAGCGAATGGCCCGTCACCCAAAGTTACCTCGGCAGGAATCCCACCCCGCCACGCCCCAGCCTCCATGACTGTGCGCCGTGGTAGAGCACCAAGGGCTTTGCAGGTGGAATTCCGGTGCGCACCTAAAAATAGGCCGGTGATCCTGGATTGACCCGGTGAGACCTTCCTAAGCCCGAAAGCCTTCAGACGCAGAGGACTGGGTGCCACAGGAGTCACAGAGACGGGGCAGGAGGGGAAACTGTCGGCAGAGAGTGGGCTGTGGGGGGACCTGCTAGGACCAACGGTTTGCCCCCTGCTGACAGCTGTGCCCCCAGAAATAGGGACCTTAGCCCCGCAATCACCAGGACCCCGCTTCCGCTCGGGACCTCCTTGAGGACCGGTTCATGAGATGGGGGTCCCCTCAGACCCTTGCTGGAAGCACCTAGGGAAGCCCGTGGCTATCAGCACAGGTCACGGCTCTAGGAAACTCCTGGGAATAGAGACAGTTGCGAGGGGGGCTGGGGAAAGGAGACGAGGGGTCTTTAGGATCACCCCAGACATTGGCTGGCTATGGGTAACTTGCCTGTCCTTCTGTCTTTGTTTCTGGACACTCAGATATCCTACCCTCTCCACTTCCTGCTGGCGTCCCAGCCCAGACCCTAGATCAGAGGACTCCCACTAGGATCCCTTCAGACCTCACCCAGACCCCAGGCCCCCGGCCCAGGGACCCCACCTGGATCTTGGACCCCTGTCCACAGACCCCCACCCTCGACTCCATTGAGACCCTGGACCCCCACTCCTGGAGTCGTCCTGCACCAGGAACGGGTGGGCCAGAGCTGCCCATTCCACACACCAGGGAGTGGGACAGGGGCAAAAGGTACGGTCACTGTCCCTGATCCTGTTTGTGGGGTGCACCTGGCCCAGCCGGGCAGGCCCATACTCCCACGTGGCAGGGGATCCCGGAAAGGCTGTTTGGCCTCAGTTTCTCAGAGGGTCGCAAAGGCCAGAAGGAGCCTTCTTAATTCAGCTGGGGGGATGCACCAAGCAGGGGTGAGTCCCTACTGTCTCAGATCCCCATGGGAAGCCAGTCCCTGGACCTGAGGAAAGGGGTCCAGCTGCGGGCCAGGTGCTGGGGGACACCGGTAGCCCTGGGCTAGGGGGCTCCCTGCAGTCAAGGCCTGGTGGGTTTGTGTCCTAGATGACAGAGTCGGGGGGAGATCCCCGGGCTCCGTGGAGAGGTGTAGGATCCTCTGTGTTGGATCTTGGCAGGGGTGGGTGGTCTCGGCTGGTGTTGGGAAGGATGCAACTCTGGAATGCGCTGGCTGTTACAATGGGGGGGGGCATGTGACGGGGGGTGGGTCCTGGACCTGGGCAGGCCTGAAGTTCTTGTGGGGCCAGGTTTAGGTGTCCCTTCAGAGGGTTCTGGGTAGGGGTTGCGGCGGGGGCGTGGTTAGTCTCAGTGCAAGTCCAATGATCCAAGAAGGGGTCTGCACAGGGTTCGGGGTGGGGTGGGTTCCAGGGTCTGGGCGGGGACCAGGGCTGGGGTGCGGAATCTGGGTGGGGGTCCCTACTCTAGGGACTACTACTACCACTCCTCCTACTGAAGACTGGGGTCAGGAAGGGTTCGGAAGGGGTCTCAGGTCGGGGACCAGGTCCAGGGGAGGGGTCAGTCCGCAGGGGTCTGGGGTCTGGGTGAGGGAGTGGAGGTCCTGGGCCTCTGTCCGGGGTCAGGGAGGGGCGGGAGCAGGGTCCCTGGGAAGGGTCTGATGGGTTTTGCCGGGGCGGACAGTGTCCATGGGCAGGGTCCAGGAGTCTGGGTGGAACCGGGGCGGGGTCTCCAAGTCGGGTCAGTGTTCGGAAAGGGTTCCGGGGTTGGGGCGGGGTTGGGGAAGGGTCCCTAGGCGGAGTCCGGGGTCGGGGCGGGGTTCCGGGGATCTGGGCGGGATCGCGGAGGGGTCCCTGATCGGGGTCCGGGGTCGGGGCGGGGTTCCGGGGATCGAGGCGGGATCGGGGAGGAGTCCCGGGGTCGGGGCGGGGTTCCGGGGATCGGGGCGGATCGAGGAAGGGTCTCCGGGTTGGGCCTGGGACCGGAGCGGGGTTCTGGGGGTCTGGGCGGGGTCGGGGAGGGGTCCGGAGCGGGGTCCGGGGTCGGGGCGGGGTTCCGGGGGCCTGGGCGGGGTCGCGGAGGGGTGCTGGGGGCCTGGGCGGGGTCGGGGAGGGGTCCCGGGGCGGGGTCCGGGGTCGGGGCGGGGTTCCGTGGGCCTGGGCGGGGTTCCGTGGGCCTGGGCGGGCCCGGGGAGGGGTCCCCGGGTCGGGCCCGGGGCTGGGGCGGGGTTCCGGGGGCCTGGGCGGGGTCGGGGAGGGGTCCCGGGGCGGGGTCCTGGTTCGCGGCCCGGGGCGAGCAGGCGGGCGGGCGCGGAGGGCGGGCCGCGCGGGCGCGTTTCCGCCGGCCGGTGTCGCGCCGGGTCCCGGGGGCGGGCGGCGGCGGGCGGCGCGGAAGCGGCGTCCGGGCAGCCATGTCGCCTTTGTCTGCGGCGCGGGCGGCCCTGCGGGTCTACGCGGTGGGCGCGGCGGTGATCCTGGCGCAGCTGCTGCGGCGCTGCCGCGGGGGCTTCGCGGAACCAGGTCAGCAGGGCGCGGGCGCGCGGGCGGGGGGCCGCGGGCAGGGGACGGGGGGCGGCGGGGGCGCTGGCGACAGCGGGCGGAGGCGCGCTCCTCGCGCGGCGGGACCCGGGGCGGGGGGGCGCGGGCGGGCTGGCGGCGGGGGAGGCGCGCGGCGGGGGCTGGGGAGGCCGAGCGCGCCCCGGGAGCCTCTCGTGCGCGCGCGTCTCGGCTGCCCGCTCGCGCCTGCCCCGGGGCCGGGGTCTGCCGGAAGCCCGCGACCTCGGCCTCCGGGGTCACGGCCGGGCCCGCGCGCGCTCGCGCCGAGTCCCCCGCGCCCCCCGACCTCGGGCTGTGCGCGCGCCGGCGGGGGTCGTGCGGAGAGCGCGCGCGCGGGCCGGGAGCGCGGCGGGGAAGCCCCGGAGGCTCCCCCCTTCCAGCCGGGGGTTAGGCGGCAGCGGCCTTCCCGGAAGGCCTGGCCGCGGCGCCGCGGGGCCCAGCGCGGCCGCGCGGCCCGGGGCACTGGGGAGCCCGGCCGGGGCTATGGGGACCAATGCCTGCCGGGAGCCAACTCCGCGCCGCTGCCTGGAACACCGCCGCGCCCTCCTCAGGCCTCGGGGTCGGGACCCGCTCAAGCGCTGGTAAGCCCCGCGGGACCTCCGGCGTGCGCCCTGGGTCTGCACAGACGCATGCCCGGGGCCGCCAAGCCACAGTCCCGGAGGCCTTTCTGCGTGCGCGGCTGCGCGGGGACGCACAGGAGCCCTCGCCTGTGGGCGCAGACAGGGCAGTTTATTTTTAGGTGACAAATAAGTGTTTTCCAAAACAAGGTTTTCGGTGGGAACTGGGGTGGGGAGCGGCCTCGTAGCTGAGCTCGTTCCTGCCAGGCCTACGAGGAGAGCCGGATTCTGAGCGCGACTTGTGCAGTTACGGAGCGTGCGAGGGGGGTCGGCTCCCCTCTGCAGCTGCACACGCACCATCCGTCCTCGCCAGAATACACTTGACCTTCGGTCAGCGCTGCTGTGACATGCCCACCTTCACTTACATGTTGCTTTTCTTTTTTGTGTGTGTTTTTGGTTGCCTTTTTTTTTTTTTTTTGGATACGGACTGCACGGTCCCATAAGTGCATTTTTTCCTCCCTTAGGATTTTTTCATCCCATTTCCTCCTCTCCCTTCCTTGGAAGAACCCAGCATCCAGGGTTGACAACACGCAGAAATCACGTGTGCGTGTGCGTGCACCCTGTGTGCCCTGGGTCAGGTTTCTGGGCTTTTCCTGGTTATGTTTTGGGGGTCATCCGACGTTATAAGCGGATTTTTCAGTGTGTGCCGACCCCCACGTGCTTGCAGGGGTCAGCTGCGCCTCTGAATTCCTTTGTCTACCCATTCACGAGGGAGGGGGTCCCACTTGGAGAACCTCGGCTCGGAGTAGGAACAAGACATTTTTCAGGGAGCCCTGCCTCCCAGACCTCCACCCAGGGAAATGACTCTTTGTTTTTCTTGAGCGGAGCTTTTAAGTTGGGTGATAACACTGGAATTTGTGCGTTTTTTTTTCCCCCCTTAAAACATATGTATACGCGTTAGAAGTGAATGCAGGGTAATAGCGAGTAGGCATTCCAGGGCTTGGGGACTGGGAAGTCAACATGTGTCCTTTCAAATCAGCTTGTAAACTGAGGAACAACGAGAAACAGCCCCAGACCCATAGAGTACCATGGCTTACAGGTACCCGTGTGGTTTTGCTCTGAGACGGGTCTTGTCACCTGCCTAGGAGCCCGGCAAGACGGGGTCGATCTGGGAATGGAATTTAGCCTTGGACGTTGCGTCCCTGCGGGGGCACACCAAAACGTGTGTTTGCAAAACTTGTTTGCCGTGTGTCGCCGGGGTGGGGGGGGGGGCGTGCTCCCGCCGCGGGTCTGCTGGTGGCCCCCCATCTCCAAGCGGCAAACCATGGCTTTGCCTTTTAAAGCTTTTCTGATCTGCCTCTTACTGCACTGGGCGTTTGGACAAGAGCCACTGAACTCTGCCCTAGGCTTCCAGCTAAGCAGTAACAAAGATCCAGTTCCCATTTCCAGCTGGAAGTAACTCAACTTTTTTTTTAAATCCCAGACCAGGAGGATGGTCTCGGACCTTTTAGAAAGGGGAGTATGTGGGGGGCATCTACGAAGTCTGCTTCTACTTGGATTGTAGGAGGAAAGAAAGAGAGAAGAGGGCAGCCGTCTTAAGTGTGAAGAGGTCTTCTTTTCTTCACATTTGTCCAAAAGCAAGATCCTTTACAGACTCGGGTTGGATGGTCGTGCCTC
Source organism: Neogale vison (assembly GCF_020171115.1). Classification (NCBI taxonomy): domain Eukaryota; kingdom Metazoa; phylum Chordata; class Mammalia; order Carnivora; family Mustelidae; genus Neogale; species Neogale vison. Next base: position 130,385,633 of record NC_058105.1, read on the forward strand.
TTCCGAGAGGGTCTGATTTCCAGGTTCTCTGTCTTCTCCAGACTGTATCTAGGTTTCCCACGCGGTGAGGTGTGTCTGTTCATCGTATCTTAAAATCGCATTTTGTATCCTCACGGGACCCCACATCTCAAGCTCTGGCCGAAGGGCTGCTCCACGTTGCCCCGATGTGAGACGCGTGCGTGGTCACGGGGTCGGGCTCCACAAGGGTCCTCCGTTGGAAATGAAACCTCTCGATGCATCAGCGTGTTCTGAAATGGAGATTTTGGATGGAATTTTCCTTAAAAATTCCGTGGGGGGGGGAGGGGGCGCGTGAGAGGCTCCGTCGGCGAAGCGTCTGCCTTCGACTCAGATCATGATCCCAGGGTCCTGGGATAGAGTCCTGCATTGGGTTCCGGGCTGGACGTGGGCGTTTGCGTCTCTCTCTCCCTGCTACTCCCCTCTTGTGCTCTCCTTTCCTCTCAAGTAAATAAATAAAATCCTACAGACAAATTCCACGGGAAGTAGGCAGGCTCCCTGATAATACGGAAAACGGACTCGTTCATGCGTGCTAAACCTAGGAAGGCCATACCCACCTCAAAGTATGTCAGCCAGCCCACTTCCCGAGCTATTTTGGGAGGACTCCTGGTTTCCAGACTCCGGGGCGTTGGAGCACCTATGCAGGGAAAGGGAATTCTTGTTGCTTTTGTGCGCACGTGGACGCAGACGGTGTCTCTAGGCAGGTGAAATTGGGGGTATTTGAACTTCATGATCGAGGGTCCCTTTCCTCTCCAAAAAAAGGAAGGACCCCAAACGACCTTTTGTTGAGGCCAGTTTTTGCCTGCCAGGAGTTAAACCAGAAATTTAAAACATACTTAAGATCCTGTTTAAAATAACAAAGACAAGCCCGTTGCTTGTAACTACCAGTGATTTGGGTTTTTCAGATGCTAAATAACTCCACTCTCCCTGGTAGAGTTCTCCAAGCCACAGAGTACGGTAGTGAGCCCTAGTGAGCCCGGTGGCCCGGTGGTCTGTGTTTGCTGGCCTCTTGGGCTCCCTTCAGGCCGCGGGGAAGGCGGCAGGCTCTCCGTCCTGCGGTGTCTGCCTTCCCTGGGATGTGCTGTTTGGCAACATGGGAAGAAACCGGCTGCTTTCGCTGCAAGAGTTAGGACCCCCCCCCCGGGAAGGGCTTGGGGATGGTTCCCCGGAGGAGCTCCGACCACCTGCCAGGAGGAGTGCAGAAAGCTTGCCTTGAAGAAACCTTTACTGGTGACCCTCACCGACGCCACTGGGAGCCGAGCAGTACGGAAAGACAGCCCTGCCCAGTGGCTGGGCAGGGGCTCACGGGAAACCTCCCCCTCCTCGTCACCTGCTTTCCTAGGGGACCCCAAAGACTGTGACCTAAGTGATCTGACTGGGCTTGTGGAAAGTGCGGCTTTGGGGTCCTCTTTCTGCAAATCGTGGCTGTGTGGGAACCGCTCCACCTGTGCCAGAAACCCTGGGCCTCGTCTGTCAGCTCTCTCCCTGCACTCGGTCACAGTGACAATGTCCTCTGTCCAGCCCAGGTACCGTGATGCGCCCTTAGCCTGAGTGTTGTGACGTCTTCCAGGAAGACCTCATGTGGACCAGCGTGGCGGGGTGTGGCTCTCCGACGTGGGGGGCATTTCCGGCATGATGTTGACGCTCAGTATCTTTTAAGGTTTTACCCTTGTCTTAGGAGTGCTCTGAGGAAGCGTTACCTTAGTACCACTGGCTTAGAAGGTCAAGAATTCATCCTTTCCCAGCTCTGGACAGCAAAGTCAGATCCAGGCAGGGCAGGGCCAGGCTCCCTCGAGAAGCTGTAGGAGCGGGTCTCTCCTGCTTTTTTCAGCTACTTGGGGCTCCTGGCTTGTGCCTGCATCCCTTCCATGACCTTATGATATTTCACTTACTCACACCTGGGACCTATTTCAAATAAGGTTCCATTCACAGGTTGGTGTTTTTTTTTTTTTTTTTTTAACCCCCTGAGCACTGTACAGTGTGTTGGAAGGTTGCAGACTCAACACACACCTTCGAATAGAACCCAGCTGCTGTTGAGGGTGTCCCTGCCCTGATCGGTGGCTCCGAGGGACAGGACGAGGGGGCATCAGGGACTGTAGGAATCTTGGGGGCTTGGCTTCTAGGTCAACTCCCCTTTGAGAGTCTGGTGATGCTGAAACCGGGGCACAGCCAATGTGTATCTGTGCGCACAGGTATGACTGCCCCCGGTGGGCGTTGTCAGAAGCTCCTTTGACGGGATCAAGATGTCCATAACCGTCCCACTAAAGTTACCAATGACGGATGTGCCAAAGATAAAAGGACTACATGCCACGTTCCAAAAGGCATCATTTGGAAAACGTAAAATTTGGGAAGGGAAAAAAAAAAAGAAACGGAAAGAAAACATAAAATTTGGAGGAAAAAAAAAGTTGCCATGCCTCTTAGCCAACTTAAAGACTGCTTTGTCTGAATTAAAAACCGTTTTTGCTTCTTGGATACCCGGAACCAACCTCGGGGATGTGGTGCCTCACATGGTCTCGAGGTGCTGGTGCTGGTGGGCCCTCCTGGGCTGGCGGCTGAGCTGAGGCACATAGGCTTGGGCAGGCCGCCAGCAGTTTGTTCCCTCGGAAAGTGACTCTGCCTGGCTGGTGGCAAGATGGTGGACGGCCTAGCACAGGAAACGGTAAACAGCCGAGGTGGGCCAGGTGCTGTAAAGACTGAGAAACTCAAAGACGTGCATGTTTTCAGCCGCGCGGACTCCCGCGCGCGTAGGAGCTCAGATGCGCGCATTTTCAGACCCGCGGAGTCTTGCGCGCACCTTGCGCGTTTTCAGATGTGTGGAGTCGTGCGCACATTGACGCTCAGATACGCACGTTTTCAGATGCGTGGATTCGGGCGCGCGTTGGCGCTCAGATGCGCACGTTTTCAGACCCATGGAGCCTTGCGCGCACCTCGCGCGTTTTCAGATGCGTGGAGTCGTGCGCGCATTGGCTCTCAGAAGCGCACGTTTTCAGACGGGTGGAGTCGTGCGCACATTGACGCTCAGATGCGCACGTTTTCAGCATTGTGGATTCGTGCGCGCGTTGGCGCTCAGATGCGCACGTTTTCAGACGCTTGGAGTTGCTGTGCACGCCGCACCTAGGAGTGACCTGCAGCAAAGAGGTGCTCATCTGTCAGAGTGCACCCTCCGCTTTCCAAAGGCCATGCGCACCGGGAAAGGCGGCCCCGTGGGGTCCCTCGCCCCGCGGCTTGGGAGGAGACAGCTGCTTCGGCGTGTGGCATGCGCTCGCTCGCTCCTCGCAGGGCACCCCCCTGTGCCTGGACCCATTCTCATGCTGTGTTTGTCTTGCTGCTTCTCAGCAGGTGCGCAGGAATGAGTGGAGGCCCCGCAGGCGGGCCGCGGCGCAGGAGCCATGGAGGCGAAAGGCCTAGACCCGTCCCAGACAGACCTCAAGCTAGTGGCCCACCCGCGCGCCAAGAGCAAAGTGTGGAAGTACTTCGGCTTCGACACCAACGCCGAGGGATGCATCTTGCAGTGGAAGAAGATATACTGTCGCATCTGCATGGCCCAGATCGCCTATTCCGGCAACACGTCCAACCTCTCCTATCACCTGGAGAAGAATCACCCCGACGAGTTCTGTGAGTTCGTGAAGAGCAACACAGAGCAGATGCGCGAGGCCTTTGCCACCGCCTTCTCCAAGCTGAAGCCCGAGGCGTCGCAGCTGACCCCGCCGGACACGCTGGCCACCAAGGCCGGCCATGGCCACGAGAGCAAGCGGCAGCAGGAGCTCACGGCTGCCGTCATCGGCCTCATCTGCGAGGGCCTGTATCCCGCGTCCATCGTGGACGAGCCCACGTTCAAGGTGTTGCTGAAGACGGCCGACCCCAGGTATGAGCTGCCTAGCAGGAAATTCTTGTGCAGCAAGGCCATCCCTGAGAAGTACGGCGCCGTCCGTGAGGCCGTCCTCAAGGAGCTCAGCGACGCGTCCTGGTGCGGCATCTCCACGGACATGTGGAGGAGCGAAAACCAGAATCGAGCTTATGTCACGCTGGCCGCCCACTTCCTGGGCGGCGGGGCCCCCGGCTGCCTGTCCATGGGCTCCCGCTGCCTGAAGACCTTCGAGGTCCCTGAGGACAACACGGCCGAGTCCATCACCAGGGTCCTGTACGAGGCCTTCATTGAGTGGGGCATCAGCGCGAAGGTGTTTGGGGCCACCACGGACTGCAGCAAGGACATCGTGAAGGCGTGCTCCCTGCTGGACATCTCCGTGCAGATGCCCTGCCTGGGACACACGTTTAACGCGGGCATCCAGCAGGCCCTGCAGCTGCCCAAGCTGGCTGGGCTGCTGGCCCGCTGCCGCAAGCTGGTAGAGTACTTCCAGCAGTCCACGGTGGCCATGTACATGCTCTACGAGAAGCAGAAGCAGCAGAACATGGCGCACTGTATGTTGGTCAGCAACCGCGTGGCCTGGTGGGGTAGCACGTTGGCCATGCTCCAGCGCCTCAAGGAGCAGCAGTTTGTCATTGCAGGCGTGCTGGTGGAGGACAGTAACAACCACCACCTGATGCTGGAGGCCTCCGAGTGGGCCACCATCGAGGGCCTGGTGGAGCTGCTGCAGCCCTTCAAGCAGGTGGCCGAGATGCTCTCCGCCTCCAAGTACCCCACCATCAGCATGGTGAAGCCTCTCTTGCACATGCTGCTGAACACCACGCTGAACATCAAGGAGACGGACTGCAAGGAGCTCAGCATGGCCAAGGAGGTCATTGCCAAGGAGCTGTCCAAGACCTACCAGGAGGCGCCCGAGATCGACATGTTCCTGAACGTGGCCACCTTCCTGGACCCCCGCTATAAGCGCCTGCCCTTCCTGTCCGCCTTCGAGAGGCAGCAGGTAGAGAACAGGGTGGTGGAGGAGGCCAAGGGCCTGCTGGACAAGGTCAAGGACGGCGGCGGTTACCGGGCGGCGGAGGACAAGATGTACGCGCTGCCCGAGGAGCCGCCGGTGAAGAAGTTGGTGCTGGCGTCCACGCCGCCGCCCACCAGCGTCATCAACAGCATGTTGGCCGAGATCTTCTGCCAGACGGGGGGCGTGGAGGACCAGGAGGAGTGGCACGCGCAGGTGGTGGAGGAACTCAGCAACTTCAAGTCGCAGAAGGTGCTGGGCCTCAACGAGGACCCCCTCAAGTGGTGGTCCGATCGCCTGGCGCTCTTCCCCGTGCTGCCCAAGGTGCTGCAGAAATATTGGTGCGTGGCGGCCACGCGCGTCTTCCCGGAGCGGCTCTTCGGCACCTCCGCCAACGTGGTCAGCGCCAAGAGGAACAGGCTCGCCCCGGCGCACGTGGACGAGCAGATTTTCCTGTACGAGAACGCGCGCAGCGGCGCGGAGGCCGAGCCCGAGGACGAGGACGAGGGGGAGTGGGGCCTGGATCACGAGCAGGTGTTCCCCCTCGGGGACGCCGTGCACGCCGGCTTCTTTGGGATCAGGGACAGCGGCTTCGTATAGGTGCCGGCGGGTTGGGGGCGGGTCACCGTGACGCCGACCCCCCCCCCCCGGGGGTGCTCTGCTGTAAATACCCTCCGTGCGTATGTGTGGGTGGCCTTGCGAGGGGGAGCAAACGCACAGGAGAGAAAGACGGGGCTGCCGCGCCTTCCCTCTGCGAGCCCATTCGCGTCCCAGCGAAGGGGCAGAAACAGGAAGGGAACGTTCAAGAAGTCCCTTGTGCGCCTGCTGGCTGGTGATTGCAGTTAAGGACTCGGCGGCAGCACAGCCAGCAGGGGGAGATGGCTGGAGGGAGGGAGCCCCTTTCCCTTCCTACATAAATTAATTCCACTCCCAAGGCCATCCTGTCCTCCATCGGGGGGTTTACGATAACCCCCTGAAAAACATCCAAACTCGCGCATCGTTCCCAGCCCACATGCCTTCCAAAGGCCTTCGCAGACCTGTTGCGCACGTGAGCTCATGTTTACTCTCCAGCGGAAGTGCGCGCCTTGCCTTTGGCACGGCCGGGGATACCACACTCCAACCCACGCGCCCCGAGGGGAGCAACCGCAAGCTTTAGGTTTGGTGCAGAGCGTGAAAGGGGCCGTGGGGACAACGCAGGAAAAGAGGTGTCTTCTGCCTTTTGTACCATTGCTGCAGTTTGCTTTGTGCGTGCGGTCCTGGTGATGCCGCTGCGCTTGGGTCCTGAGCGTTCTTGGCGCGTGCCTGTGTGTGAGTGCAGGGGTGTGTGTGTGTGTGTATGTGTCCCCAAGATGACCACAAGGCCCCCTGCCCTCGGGAGCCCTGCTTTCCAAAATTACCAGAGACCCAGGTGTGCCGAGGGTGATTTCGATTTCTCCAGGGGGCCGCGGACTCTTGCATTCTATCATGTCCAGGCCGCACCACAGGGGCCTGCTGATTTTTAAAAAAAAAACGGAGGATGGGACACTTTCGCCTTGATTTTGGGGTCGCTCCTGCTGCTCGCGGAAATCCCAGCTGCTGGTGACGTTCTGTGTGGCGGAGCACCTCCAAGACTATCACAGACTTCTAAGGAGGCGGATGTGTCCGTGTCCTGGGGGTGTTACCCCCGTGGTGTCGACCAGGGGCGAGACTTGTATCTTGACGCGTCTGCCTGGGTCTGAGCCTTCCTCACGGTATCTATTTTTTGTGTTTTTTTTTTTTTTCTGTTCTTTTCTTATTTAACGCTTTCGAATTTGACTCTTGTTCAATAAACCCAAGAAATGGATGAGCTCCTAATTAATTGGTCTGATGTGTTTTCATTGCGGTGAAAACCCTTTCAACCAGGCGGGAGGCTTTTGTTGCTTTCTTCAAAGACATTTCCGGGCCACAATGAAAGGTGCTTTGTTTTGGGGTCCTTGCAAATGACCAAGGCTGTGATCCATTCTGGATATTTGCGCATCCCAAAATGTATGTAAATAAAGCCGCCCCTTGGTGACCGGGCCCGTCTGGTGGAGGGCCTTTTGCATTTTCCTTCATGCGAGGAAGGCCACCACTTGGTGACGTCATGCCGGGGAGCAGGCCTTTTGCGTTTTCCTTCACTGGCTTGTGTTCGCAGGAGAATGGTTTTATGAGCCTGGGCCTGTCTGAGTGGTGAGCGTGGACCTTTCGTTTTGTACAGGCATCTGGCTGTTGTCCAACTTCTCCTTCCTCTTTTTCACAAGGCACCCCGCAGACAAACGGATACGGCAACGGTAGTCATCACCGGCGGACCTCTTCCTGCAGGGAATGTGTTGCCTTGTTGCTAGGTGGGGGTTGCCTAAATACTTCCTTTTCACACACAGACACGTGGAGTTGAGAGGGGCCGCTTTCTGGCCACGGTCACGGACCTAGCCGATGTCTGACGCTCCCCAGGGAGCATGCCCTTGGCCGTGTCTGGTGGGCACTGAATGTGCCTGTCACTGACCACAGTTGCTACGCACACAGCCCGCAGCCCACATGCATTCTCCTGTCTAGGGCTGCACCCTGCTTGGCTTCCTCACCCGTGTGGGTCGCCTATGTGGGATTTATGCTCACGTCTTAACTCTAAAGCCCTAAGTCTGAGCTACGTTGTTGTCGTGGGAGTTAATCTGGGGGGCTTCCCGGAGTTGGTTCTTGGGTGCCGTGGAGGTTCCGTCCTGCTTGGTGTCGTTCTGTGTGATGGGCTTTCAGGACCTGGGGCAGATCTGGTTCCTGTTGTCCCGGAGAAAGGAGGTATGTGTGGCTTCTGGGAGCATGTGGTGTTGTCAGGATGTGGGCTTGGTCCCATGACTCTGCACACGGCATCCTACAGACCCCAATCTCCCTCGTAGATCTTCCACAAAATGTCCCTGCCCAACGTGGCTCCAACCATCTGCAAACACGAAACCCATTTAGGATTTAGCAGAACAGTTCCTATAAAGCCCGCCGTCCTATCCTCCGGGGTCCCGAGACACGCACACCAGCCCTATCCTGTTGGCTCATGGGCATCTCAGCTGTCTGATGTAATCCTGTGCCCACATCCCATTTCCCAGGACATGGTCTGATCTGTGGCGTGGACCAGCTCTGCTTGCCAGAAACACAGACCCAGGGTCCCTTGTGGGATCTGTGATTCCAAATTTGCGTCGTCCCTGGATTCCCCGGGTGCCTCTGCATGTCAGGACCTTGTAGTCTGTCTTTCCAAGGTTGGGGAGCTCTGTGCAGCCTGTTGGTTGGTTAGTAATGTTGGCCTTTGTTATTCCGGGAGGATTCTCAGAATATCCACTCAGAACTCAGACTTCTGGTGAGAGACTAACTCGAGATGCTCATCCAGCCAGTTCGGCTTCTCGGTTGTCCCAGACATGCTGAATTCTCGTGGAGACATGGGACAAGGCATGCATTTCGTAGGGGGCAGATGGCACGTGCTGAGGAAGGGGCCGTCGTGTTCTCTGTTAGAACTTGTCTATAGAGCAGGGTGCTTCCTGAGAGTTTTTCTTGTGGGGTGAATGGCACCCTTCCTTCTCATCTCAGATGTTCAGAATTCTGGGAGATGGTGCTTGAGGAGGCTATTTTTCCTGGGAAGGTCATGCCTGGGTTTTCCTGGAAAGAACCCACTGGCTGCACAGCAGGCAGGAACGATGGTGCCGCGTGCACAGAATCGGGGACATCAGCACTGTCCTTTGTGGGCAGCTGGAAATTTTACGGTGATTACATCCCTGCCGAGGGGGTTACGTCCGTAGTAAGCCTCGCGAGTCCATGTCTGCATCAAAGGGATGTCGTACGTGTATGTATATATCCTCTTTATGTGTATATTCTACCTGCATGTAATTGTCTGTTTCTGTGTGTTATCTATCATGTATCTATTATTTGTCAATCCATCATCCAGCCACCCCTTCTTCCATCTGTCTGTCTGTCCATCTACTCACCCATTCTTCCACCTGCCCACCCATCCATCCATCTCTCCATCCATCCCTCCTTCCCTTTCCATTCATTTATCCATCCATCCACCACTATCCTATCCATCCACACATCCACCCATCCATCCATCCATCCATCCACTCATCCATTCAACCATTCATCCACCCACCCATCCATCCATCCATCTACCCCCCCATCCACACACCCGTCCATCCATCCATCCATCCACCCACTTTTCCATCCATCCATCCATCCATCCATCCATCCATCCCTCCCCCCATCCACACATCCGTCCATCCATCCATCTACTTTTCCATCCATCCATCCATCCATCCATCCATCCATCCATCCATCCACACATCCGTCCATCCAACCATCCATCCATCCAGCCACCAACCCACTTTTTCATCCATCCATCCATCCATCCATCCATCCATCCATCCATCCCCCCATCCACACATCCGTCCATCCATCCATCCACTTTTCCATCCATCCATCCACACATCCGTCCATCCATCCATCCATCCATCCATCCATCCATCCATCCATCCACACATCCGTCTATCCAACCATCCATCCATCCAGCCACCCACCCACTTTTCCATCCATCCATCCATCCATCCATCCTGTGCTTTTGTGGTTAAACAGAAGGTGCATCAAGTGACCTTTATTCTACCTCCATGACTTTTAATGGGTTGATGTTTCCTTATGGAACAGCTGTCACTGATTGATGTGTTATGGATTTGCAATTTTGACCACTTTCTAAATCCCACTGGAAGGAACCATGTGATTCCTATTGGCCCAGCCTCCCTGGGTCACAGGAAACATCCAAAGACTGGACCTTTCAAGCTTCTGCCTCAGGAGAGTTGGGTAGAGCATCAGCCTGCTCTCAGTGCCTGGTCCCGTGCCTCCTAGGTGGGTGTGGCTCCTAGCCCTTCACACACTTGGCTAGGGAGGTGTAGGATATCAGGGTCAGGTCACCAGACTGCAAAGTTGGCCACCTGGAGGGGACACTGAGGCAGGGCCCCACAGGGGATGAGCAGAGTGGACGTTGGCCTGCCTTAGGACCTCCCCAAAGAGGATCCTGCTCCCCGCAGGCTGGGCTGTGAACCTGGAGAGGGGTTCTTTAGTGGAGCGCATGTGGGGAGGTCCAGGCAGGGCAAAGACACCTCAGTGGGATCATCCAAACCAGCAACAGGCTGCCTGGTGGGTTTCTGGCATGAAGGACACGCCTTTGGAGGGGCTGGCGAGGGGCTGGGCAGCGGGCTGGCTGAGCCCTTCCCTGGTCTTGTCTCTTCCTGGGCACCCCGGTAGAGAGTTTGGATGCATTAAACCTGGACATGTGGAAGGACAGGAGATGCAGATACATAATTGGGGGTCAAGGAAAGGAGAGCGGGGAGTGATGTTCATGGAGAAAGGAGGTCTGCAGAGATGCTCGAGCTCTGTCTTTCCATCGTGAGCTCAGAGCGAACAGAACTGACAAACCAAGCGGTGGGTTTTCACCAGGCAGTGGATCAGCTGGCATCAGGCTCTCACACTTCTAGCCTTCAGGACCTTGAGAAATGTGTGTTGCTTTTGCTGCTGCTTTCTAGGGTGTTTGTCATTCAGACTGTGTGAATCGGGGTTGTGCAGAGAAACAGAACCAATAGCTCGTCTGGCACATTCTTCCCCTCCATGTTCTTTCATGCTTTTCAGACCATCAACTGATTAGACGAGGCCCACCCACAGTGCAGAAGGCCCTCGGCTTTACTCAGGGCACCAGATCTGATGCTAATCTCTTCCAAAACACCCTTGCAGAGAGACACACCCAGGGGGAATGCATAATCAGCTCTCTGGGCTTCTCTCAACCCACGTGTGACGAACCCATACTTGAGATGGTTCCCTCGAGTTCCTGAGTGGGTACAGCTAGGCTGGGTCCCAACCATCATGTCTGCCACCCATGCTCCCCAGGAACCACACTGCTTTCCAACATGCTCACAGGTTGCCTTCAGTGCAGAGTAGGGGTGGAGCTCATACCCACTCGCCCTACTTTCCTCCTTGGAAATACCAACATCACACTCTCTGTGTTTCCCACACGGGGCATGTTTTCTTCTTCCCATTTATTCTCACACCACAGGGGCTCCTCCCCAGACGGGTATGTTGTTGGGTGTTCACCCTTCCTCAACATCATGATTTGTTTGTTTGTTTTAATTTTATTTTTAAGAGTGATTTTAGGTGCACCCTACAATAAAAATATATCCAGAATGCAATTAAATACAACACTGAGGGGAACATGCAGAAATCCCCATGTACCCCCATGACCACACAGAGGCACAGCCTCCCCAGCATCCGTACCTGCCCCATAGAGAGCACATTTCCTACAATCGGCAAACACACATGGACATGTCATTAGCACCGCTGACATGCTTTACGTTACAGCTTCTTCTTGGGGTTGTGCATACCGTGGGTTTGCAGACCTGTGCAATGACACATGTGTATCATTATTGTTTGGATGGTTCCTTTCTTGACTGTGATGTTATAAAAAATGTTTCTTTTTCTTAATTTTGTTTTTTAAAGATTTATTTATTTATTTGAGGGAGAAAGAGCTGTGGGGAGGGGCAGACAGAGAAAGAGAATCTCAAGCAGATTCCCTGCTGAGCCCAGAGCCTGAGATCATGACCTGAGCTGAAATCAAGAGTCGGGCATGCCCCAAACACTGTTTCTCGTCTAAGCTTGATTGACCTGGCCTCAAGCTGATTCCCTTTCTTGTAACGCATATGAACCTGTTATCAGATTTTCTCCCCCAGTTTTATGGAGGTCAGTTGGCAAGACATCACATACGTCTAATGGTTAGAGAATTTCAGAAAACTCACGGGCACGTTCTCAACATGGTGGTTGTCTTATTTTCCTATACTGAGTATTTCATACAAATGAAATCATGTCCTGTGTGGTCTTGGGAGTGTGGCTTCTGTCCCTGAGCATCGTGTCCTCATGGTCCCTCCATGAGGCAGCAGGAATCAGACTGCTGTTCCTTTTCACGGCTGAGTTCTGTTCCATCCATGGATGGACCCTGTGCATTGGTGGGCACTTGGACTGCTCACATCTCCCTGGCTACCGTGAGTAATGCTGCTCTACGCCTTCCCATGCGCATATGCTTGTGGACACCTGCTTCCCTGCATCCTGGATAGATGGAGAGTAATGAGTGGGATTGCCAGGCCGTGTGGTTTCCCCCCTACTTTTCCACAGTGCCCACAGCATTTTCCGTGTCCACCAGCCATGCAGGATGGACCCAGTTTCCCTCCCTGCTCTTCAACATTTGTTCAGCAATGTTTTCATTGCCCCTGAAAAAAGACCCCATGCGAGTGGACCTAAAGTGACATCTCACTGTGGTTTTGGTTTGCATTTCCGTAAAGGAGGACAGAATGCCCGTGAGACCCTCACACGTCCATGAGTCATTTCCAACATAATGGGACAGAAGCCACGAGACAAAGACTCTTTGTTTTTAAATTTGTGTTTTGAAGAGCAGAATGTATTATTTGAACTGAGCTTATTAGACTTTTTACAGATCCCCATAATTCCTGTGCAGTTGCCAAAAAGGATATGGAGAAACCTTGTGTACCCTTTCCCCGGTTTCCCTCCGGGGATAAAACTTACAAAGCCTTAAAATACGTGATCCCAACCCTCGTGACTGCAGCAATACCATCATTCCTGTTTTATCCATATTTCCTCATTTTCATGGGCAGCCACCTGTGTGGTGGTGGGGTGACCCATATGGGATGTCCTTGCAACATGAAGGATGGTGCATCCCTCCAGTCATTGGGGGTGGTGGTGGTGGTGACCATCCTTTCTGTGTCAAGACACAGGTATGTCCCCTGCCCCCAGATTCCCAAATGTTCCCCTTCTATAGGTTTGCTACCTCCTTCCCATGTCTATCCACGCTGCATCCGCAGCCAGCCACTCATCTGTTCTCCGTTTCCACAATGCCATCATTTCAAGAATGTCACATAGATGGAGTCACACACAATGCAACCTTTTAAAATTGCCTTTTTTTTTTTTCTTTTTACACCCCCCCCCCCCCCCGCCCCAGTATAATTCCACTGGAGGGTCCTCCCAGCTGTGTCTGGAACAATAAACCTTTCTTTCGCAAGAACACCTGTAAAGACTCTTTGCATAAAATGATATTCCCACCGAAGATCTTATCAGCAGGGCAGGGAGGGTATCTTTTTATGTTCGAGCATCTTTGCGCACCCGTGGGAGTGCGTCTGTGGGAGCAGCATTAGAGCTGCTGGGTCAGAGAGAACAGGCACGCACGCCTGCTTTGCACAGCCCTCGGCAGCTCGTCTGCTAAAAGGACAGAGTCTTGGTGCCCAGTGACTCGTTCTGGTGCGAGCGTGAAGTTTTGGGATGCACTGTTGTGATGGCTGATCACGAGTCAGCTGTCTTCCTTTCGTCGTGTGTGCTTATAGGAGTGTGTTTCAACGCTGCTTTACACGGGCGTGTTTTATTCACTATCCATGAGTCCCTTGTTCGTTTTCTTTGGGTCTTTGGAAGAGAAAAGGAGAGAAGATATGCATATCCTTTTACAAGACCCTTTTATGGGCAAGGTCGCAGCCCTTTTTCTACGCCCCGCATCTGTCGTTTGCCTTTACATGTTACCTGATGGACTTTCGACTCCTTACGGTGAAACCCTTTCTTGACGTGCTCCGCCTTATCCGCACGGATTCTGCGCGGTCCTTAGAAAAGACACGGTCGCGGAGTGATCCAGCCACCCCCGCCTCCCCTTCTGTGTTTACGATCGGATTTTTAAATATTTGAAATGTTTAAATATTTAAATCACTCACAATATTTTAAACAGTTCAAGTATCTGACTATGTAAATTAAACAATATTTTAAACATGGCAAGTATCCGAATCTGTAAATTATTTCAACCGTATTTTAAATCTTTCAACTGTCTGAATATGTAAATTATTTTTTAAAAATATTTCAAGGGGCCCAAGTATTTGAATCTGCAAGTTATTTAAAGAATATTGTAAATCTTCCAAATATGTCAAAATTTAAATTATTTAAATAGGATTATTTAAATAAACAAGAAGTACATAGATAAAACAAAAAATAATCCCAAGAGTTAAATAATTTTAAATCCTTCGAGTATTTGAATATTTCAATTATTTGAATTTATGAATTTGAATCTGTAAATGATTCCAAGATTTTGATATTTTGGGTATTTGCATATGTGGATTATTCTATCAGTATTTTTAAATATCTCCAATCTTTAGCTGTTGGAGGCATGTATGTCTTCTTTCCTGTGCTGTGGTCAGTGAGATGAGGATACAGAGACCTGACATACAATTGCTTCCCTACGAGCTGGCCCTGGCGGAAGCATGAGGTCAACCCGCCACATTTCAGTTCTTAAAAAAGAATAATGAGCCACGAGGGCTCTAAACATAGTCCGGGCTCAGGATGGGAGCTCCTTCTCCGCTCGGCCTGCAAACATCACTCCTTTGCCAAGCAGACGGGCTTGGGAGGTTCGCGTTGCTTTTCTTGTCATCTGAGTCGTGGGCTTGCCCCCCAAGCACATCAGCTGGGCGGTTCGGGGAGGAAGGCGTGAGCCGTGACCCCGGGCGGCCTCCCCGTGCGTCCGCAGCAGCTGCTGTCCCTGTGCAGACCGATCAGCTCACAGCTGCCACCTCCCCAGCGCTCCCCCCGATGCCTGTTGGAGGTGAGCTGGCCCGTGGGACTTGGCGATGGTGGGTGCTGGTATGCAGGACACAGAGTGGCATGTGAGGGGATGGACAGGGATCCCGTGTGTCTGTTTGCAACCGGGTTTTAGGGGGAAGCATTGAAGGCATTTGGGCTGGAGCTGACTCCCCTCTGGGAGATAAAGGAGCAGGGAGAGGGACTGGCTTGCCGGTGCTCCTTGGGAGCCTCGCTAGCCAGGCTGGGGTGGCCTTGCACAGATGTGTGCATGCATGTGCACCAATTTCTAGGGTGCACAAAAAAGATATGTTGACGTCTTAGCCCCTGGTACCTGTGAAGGAGATCTTATTTGGAAATGGGGTCTCTGCAGGTGGTCAAGTTAAGATGAGGGCAGTAGGGAGGGCCCTGATCCCATAGGACTGGGGTCCTTATAGGAAGAGGGGTTGTGGACACAGACACGCACAGAGGGACAACCATGTGCGGACACAGGGAGAACACAGGGTCTACATGCCAAGGAAAGGCCTCAGGGGGAACCAGCATTGGCCTATCTGTCTGTCCATCCATCCATCCATCCATCTATCCATCTATCCACCCTTCTATCCATCCATCATCCGTCCATCTACCCATTCTATCTACCCATCCATCTCTCCATATATATAGGACATATCATCTCCCTCTCTATGTGTATGTGTTCATACACTCACACACACACACACAAATATTTTAATTTTAGTCATTTTAAGGAATTGGCTCATACAACTGTGGAGACTTGTTAAACCCAAATGCTGCAGGGTAGAAACGCAGGGCATGTTAACAGTTTGAATCTGTCTGCTGGGAAATGGACTCTTGCCGGGGCAGGGGGGGCGGGTGGGAGTGGGGACCTGTAATCTGTCTTTCCGCAATGAACACCATCAACTGATTAGACGAGGCCCACCACGTTCGGAATGGAAATCGTTACAGTGTGGGGATTTCAGAGTTAATCGCAGAGCCCGGAAGTTGCACCAGCGAGATCTGTTTCATTCAGAAGCACATGGCTGTCACATTCCTACTGATGTAGATGGAGCTCCCATTCTCATGCCCTCTGCTGGGATCCAGCTGGGCACGGGGAGTCCCTATGTACTTGGGGTGTCCGTCACCCATGCCCCATGTCTCTGCAAGCCCAGACACCTGTATTTGTTTAGTATCAGTGAGTGCCCTGTGCAACTCCAAGCCAATACCGACTCTCCGGGGACAGAAGGATCTCAAGTGTCACCAGGAGAGGGGGAATCTTAAGCCACACACAATGGCATGGCTAAGACCTCCCAGCATGATGATGGAAGGGAATTTCTGTTGTGGGGGGGGATGCCTGTGTTGGAGCCCACTGACAGAAAACAGTGTGTATTTAAGCCAATATGAGGCCCATATTGGGGGAAGCACTGGGTCAGCTGCTGAGAGCCATCTCTGGTATTATTTCCCTTTTCTCTTTGGCTGCTAGGAAGCTCAGAGCTGAATTTGCCCTCAGATCTCCAAGGCAGGGGTCTTAGGACAGGAGAGCTGCATATGATTTTTAATCTTCTTGGCTGGTCTAAATCTATCTCAGGGACTGACTTTTAGGATTTGATCAATCCTTTATTCACGTGCATTGTTTAACCAAGTTTTGTTCATTGTACTTTGGCACATTCAGCATTTAACACCCCCCCCCCCAATTTTTTTTTTTTTTAAAATTTCAAATTGTTTCTTTTCATTTGGATGAATCCTGGGAAGCCTAATGGCTGGGGAACATATGTGTTTAAAATTTGAAGTCGGGAAAATACAAGTGTTCTTTTTCCAAAGGGCAAGTAATACACGGTAGGGGAAGGCTTAGTAACAGCTGTCTTGCAAAATTAAGTTTTCCACTGTACGTTTTTATGTCTGGAAACAATACCCATGACCTCGAGTGGTTGGTGCCATTTATCACACTTTTGGTGATTCTTGCGTCTCATAAATCACAGTTGTTGGTGAAGTGTATGTGCATCTCTTTATTTATAGATCGTCATGGAAAACGGCTGTGTGGGTTTTTGCTGTGAACGAGTCCCCTCCTGTCTTCACCAGCCAGGGCATATATTTCTGGGGTACAGCCAATAATTACTGGCTTTGGAGCACCCTGTTCTTGCCACTGCCTGTCTTTGGTGTGATTTGGTTCCGTAGGCCTCCTTGTTCCATTTTGAGAACATGTGCCACGTGCCGAGTCCTGATGGGGGCGTTCTGGTTCCAAGTCCACATCTTCCTGTTGTTACTTTGGGGCCATTTCACAGAATACGCTGATGCAAGGTCAGGCTTCTCCATCTGAGTCGTGTGCCCAGTAATTTTGGCTCCCGATTTTGGGGGACGGAATCCTGGCCCCCAAAGACATCCGTGTCCTAAGCCCTGGAAACTGTAAGTTATGTTGTCATGAAGCTAAAGGCAAATAAAAATTGCAGACGGAAATCTAAATTTCCAATCAGCTGACCTTGAGATGGAGATTTGTGACCTCCAGAACTGTAGGATGATGTTTGTGCTTGGGTGGCACTGACTCTCAATGGCTATCCAGTCAAGCTTGGGGAGAGGGGACAGACTTGCCCCATGTGCCCGTCACTGGGCAGGTGACTGCGTTTGGGACGATTGTATCCTATCAAAGATAGGACTGATTGGTAGACTGAGCAGGTGGTTGGAGTCCAGCTAGTTCAGCCCTGTGCTCCTTCCCACCATGACCTACAGACACCTCCTTGGAGAGGCATAACCCTGTTGGAAATCCATATGCTTGATTATGACCTGGAGATCCTGCTTCTCACCTGTGGTCCAAGTGCTCTGTGGACTCTTCTCGTGGTTGAGAAACATCCTGAAACAGACGTGATGAGCTATGTAGAGATGAAATCTTTTTAGATTTCCAGGGTCAACTCACTTATGGCACTTGGGACTCAAAATTACGGTATCAGCTGGGAGATATAACTTCAGGGACCCCCAAGTGGGCTGAGCCATGCTTGGCAGGAAGCCGATCCCACTTGCTTGGCAGATCATGGCCTTGGGAGAAGACATTCTGAGGACCTGTGCCATCCTTGTTCTGGCCAAATGGAAGATGATACTGGATGCAGACCTGTTGGGTAGGAAACGACCTTCAGGGCATGCATGGAGCAAGCAACCACAGGCCTGGAAAGGCATGTCATGGACTCGCTCTGTTCACCCAGAAACATCATGGTGGCTTAGAGTAGGGTGTCCATTATGCACCTCCAGTTTCTGATCCCTGCGAATACCTTTCATACTTAGTATCGAAGCCCAAGGAGCATTCTTTGTGAAGAAGATGATGTTGTCCTCAGGAGAGCATTCTGAAAGACCACCTGCTGCTCTTGGCGTTGACGGTGGTTCAGGGTTCCTGTGTCCATTTCTCACTGATAAGCTAAGGAGTCAGACTGGATCCTGGTGGTCATGTGGTTTCTTAGGGCCCCCCCATTCCTGGGTGGTGGGTGTAGACGTTGCTCTATCATCATGCCCGTTCCTCATGTGCTTCTGTTTCTCAGCACGTCTTGAGCATCAGGCAGGGGATCTGCCTGGGATGAGGGCATCTTGTCTTAGCCTATTTGGGCCACCATAACAAACACACCATGAAGTGATTTTGCGGGGGGTGGGCTTCACCAGCAGACACTTACTTCCCACCATTGGGGTGGCTGGATGTCCGAAATTGAGGAGCTGCTAGAATAGATTTTTCGGTGGCATTCTTCTGGCTGGGTCCTTGCGCCGTTCAAGGGGCCTGGAGTCTCCTTGGGGTCTCCTTTATAAGGACACTAATTCCATCATGGTGGCTCTGCCCTCATGACCTGGTGAACTTCTAAAGACCGTGACCTCCACCTTCATCTGCTGATCACCACCCAAAGACCCCCACGTCTGCCCTCATGACCTGGTCACCTCCCAAAGACCCCCACCTCCACCCTTAGCACCTGATGACCTTCCAAAGATCCCACCTCCATCCTCATCACCTGAACACCTCCCAAACCCCCCCACCTCCAATCCCATCCCATGGGAGGGGTGGCCTTCAACACATGAATTTTAGGAGGAGATACCCACATTCACATCATGGCACATTTCCTTTGGTCTTTTGGGATAGGTGTGGCCTTCAATCTCTGTTTGACCCAGCAATGGATGAGTTAGCTCATTAAGTCCGTGAACATTCATGGAGCACCAGCCTGACGTCTGCCATTGGGCCAGGCAGTGAGGAACAGGGGACCTGTGAGGAGGTGTGTGCCCCCAGGCAACCCTGGCTGAGGGGGGAGGGCAGGCCAGTCAAAGCACACAGTTGCAGAGGGTTGTTCTTCCCACGTAGGGCACACAAAAGCTTTCTGGATGGGATCCTGAGCACAAATGAGCACCTCTGGGCCCGTACGAATGAGACAAAGTCTTGACTGGGAATGGCTGCCATGTTGCACGGGGATTATCCCAACAGCAGAGAGACCTCCCGCATGAGTGCAGATACCACACTTAGAAGTACATATGAGCTCTTAGTGCTTGCATGACCTCCCACAGGACCATGAGCTCTTTCAGGGCATTATTCCCTAATATCTTCCTAGTTTATCAGTTTATCACAGACACTCGGGGCTGCTGATTGGTGTCTTTGTGACTGCGGACACCAGGGACACAGCTGCAGGGAGCAATGGAAGGTCTGCCATGGATTTCCAGGGCACGTTCCTAGAAGTGATGTTGCTGCAACAGCCTGAATGTGTTTCAGGTTGCACTAGGTATCACCCAAGGACCCCCGCCCACATGGGGGTTTCCCCTTCTTGCTTTCCTGCCCATGGTATACATGAGCCTCTGCTTGGGAGCACTGTGACAGAGAAGCATGGTGTCAAAGTGCTTGCTCTTGTCAAGTCCAGTGGTGTCTCAGTGAGTTCTCGTGAACATGCCTCTCATGGGGCAAAGTCTCACATGCCTTTGTTTTCATATATGTTTTCATATACACACTTATGTTCACCTTTTTTTTCTTTTTCCTCAGAGTGTTATTTTTCTTGATTTGTAAGAACTCTTTACATACTAGGAAAATAGCCTTTTGCAGGTGATCAGGGTTGTAAGCTTTTTTTCCTTTTTTTTAAAAAAATATATTATTTACTTTAAACTTTGCTTTTGGTGTTTTTTTTTTTTTCCATGCAAAATTATTTTGGTAGTGGATTTTATCTACTTATTCTTCTCAACCTTAACTTATGATTAGGGAGATGTTTCATACTCTGAGGTTAAAGATAAATGGATCCATGCTTTTTCCCCCCGAATATGTTCATTGTGTAGCTTCTACCCCATGGTTAATTTTGATGTGTAGATGGGTCTATCTTTTTTTCTTAATGTCTGTTTACATGTTCCAACACCATTTATTAAAAAGTCCATCTTTGGGGTGCTTGGGTGGCTCAGTCAGTTAAGCGTCTGACTCTTGGTTGCCGCTCAGTTTGTGATCTCAAGGTTGTGAGATCCAGCCCTGCACTGGGCTCTGTGATCCATGTGGAGTCGGCTTGAGATTCTCGTCTGCCTCTCTCTAATAAATAAATAAATCTAAAATAAAATAAAATAAAAAAGTTCATCTTTGTCACCTTCATCAAATGCTCCAGCTCCCAGGGCTGGCCAGTTCCTAGAGACAGCATGTGACTCTTTCAGGAGCTCAGCTTTCCAGCGCAAACCAGGCAATCCACAGCCCCACTACGTCCGTAACCACATTGTTGGCCAGTGTCTACCCTGCCCACGCAAATCACCGCAAGGCCAGGGACACACACACAGGAACAGCCCCTGTGACCCAGAATCTGCTGAAATCATTCACCCAGCCCATCCTAAACCTGCTGAGCCTGCTTCCCTGACCCATTTCTTCCCACAATACAGACTCTTGTCCATGCTTCCAGGTCCCTCTGCCTCCTGACCCATCCTGCTGCTTCCCCATGTGGGGGGGTGGCGTGGCATGCATGTCCCCTCCTCTTGGAAACTGTGTTCTACAAACGCGTTGCAACAGCAGGCATTCATCCCCTGGTCTGTTGTCCTCCTCTATACCTGAGACGTAGTAAAACCTACTTCCTGCCCCATGTTGCCAGGGAGTGTGGATGCTGGAGTGTCATCCACGCTCCTAAATGCTACTCCCACGTTGGCTCCCGACCTTTCTGCCCATCCTTGTGCTGATACTCTCATTGGTTCCTGCCAAGGCCTCCGCTGGGGGTGAGCAAGCGTTTATCAGGTGTCTTTGACCAGGTTGGAATGACTCGGGACCAATCCAACCAATCCGCTTCTAAAACTCACTTTGATTATATATATATATTTTTTCCTTTTCTCCTTCTCCAGTTTTGGCCCCACAACCCGACCGCGTTGCTGTAGTGACGGGAGGCACGGATGGAATCGGCTATGCCACGGCGAGGCACCTGGCGAGACTCGGCATGCGTGTGATCATAGGTGATGATCGTGTTGTTGGCTAATGGAAGATACTCCGTCATGGGCTCATATAGAAACCGTGATTTGCTTATAGGTATAACCCATCTGGGAAACACCTAAGGTTGCCCTTGTAAGGACTTCGGTCCTAGTGCAATGAGGACCCATGTCATTGGCCTCTTTTTACCCTAACCCTCTTTAAAGACACCCTCTCCAAATAAGGTCAGGTTCTGAGCACCTGTGGGGTCCGGGCCTCAACATACGAATTTGGGGAAGACACGGCGTAGCCCAGTGTCGACTCGGAACAGGTGTTGAAAGACTGGCTTCCTTAGCAGCTGCATCCCGTAGACGACATTGTCCATTCTTCTTTTGAAACGCCCTCTCTGCTCCTTACCCTGGTGTCTAACTCCTCTTTGAAAACGAAGGTATTTTCTTTGCCTGGGAAAGCGAACAGAGTTCCAACGAACCCATTGTACGTTTGTTAATTTTCCCAGTGAATTGGGGGTAGAATTTTTAATCTGCTGGGAAAAATGATACTGTGCACATTACCTTCAAAAAAAAAAAAAACAGTTCATGCTAATTATGTCTCCTATTGACATCATTTGCATTAAATTAATACCTTTTGTGGTGTCTGTTTTTACAAAAATCATATTATATGTCTGCTTTTAGGTGTTAAGGATTGTTTTCACTTAAGACTTTCTACATAATATTACCCATGGTCATTTACTTATTCAATAATGATTTATTTCTTCCTTTCTCCCATTTTTCTCCTCCATCTTTTGCCCGCCATCATTTTTTGAAGGATAAGTTGGGGTCAGAATCTATAGTTGGGGCAGAGTATTTAAACATGAATGTGTTCCACTTCTTCGTAGCTCTTCAAAAGCTCAGTCTTTGGACCCCACAAACATCTAGTGATGCCTAAATGCACAAACTAAAATCCACAACATTATAAGCCAAATGATACTCAGATGCAGATATAAAAATATGTAAGAACACAAACTTGCCACATGATTAGAGACATGAAATCTTTATAGGACAAATAACATGACATACTTGTGGGTTCAATAACTCCTACTGGTTGGAAGCTGTGATGATCTCAAACTTTATTTTGAGACAGCTTTAACACCTCAACTTGGGTCTGAAAATATCTCTGGTTTGTGTCGGTGGCCAAGTCATAGACCCTGCCCTGACTTCTGTGTCTTGTCCACATTTGGACAAGACATTAGTGTTGGCCGCCACGATGACGTTGATTACTTGTGTTTAAACTCAAAGACCCCCTTGAGTTCCATGGGGGAGGGGATCTCTGAGGGGGCTCTTAACCCAGATGGAGAGCCCCCAGGTCTAGCCAGTGTGGCCTTCTGTTGTTCTCACAGAGGTGTGACTCACATGGATATACTTAGCTGTTCATTCCTATAATCAAATGGACTCATTCTCCTAACTTTGATTTTTTTTTCACTTTTGTCAAACATGACTCCACAACTTAAAATGTTTGTATTGCATGGCCCGTCCCATGTGTCACTCTTTTGAAAAAGTGCAGTTTTTTACAGTGTTTCCTCCCTCATGGACCCATGTGGGCACCTTTCTCTCATGAGCCAACTGATCTATAGAACGGTGTACCTTTGCCAGGCTTTGGGAGAGGACGATTACTTCTTGGTGGACCTCACTATTTTCCTCATCCATGTTTTTTTTCTTCAGAGATGGGTCCACATCCCTGTTGTCTGAATCAATGTGGAAATGACAGAACAGTTTTTGACACCTCTTTGCAAGGACAGTCTTTACCAACATCCATATCTTCTTCCCCCACCCAGATGAAGAACAGTCATTGGCAGATGAGGGGGTCCTGCAGGACAGGGACCCATCTGAGTGTGCATTTCTGGAACTCCTCTTCAATTTTAGCGTCCACATAATGTATTTCTCTCTTCTTGGGACCTGAGCACATCAGGGAGACATGGTGTGTGATCAGAGGGACTCAGGTCTCTGGGAGACTACTGCCTTGTCTTGGATTTCGCCACCATCTGGGATAACAATCAAAGTAATGTCAGGGGGGCACCTGCTTGGTTCAGTCAGATAAGTGTGTACCTTCGGCTCACATCATGATCTTGGGGTCCTGGGATCGAGCCCTGCATCAGGTACCCTGCTCAGCGGGGTATCTGTTTCTCCCTCTCCTCTTGGCCTCATGCCCCCCACTCATGTTCTCACTCTCTCTCTCTCTCTCTCTCTCTGTCTCTCTTAAATGAAGAAAATTTTAAAAAAACTAAAAACAAAAAGAAAGTGACATCACATCGTGGACAGAAGGAGCCAAAGTCTCCTCTGAGGGCCTGCTGGAGCTTGGCTTGTGGTAGAAGGAAGCTGGTAGAGCAGGATGGGGAGGACTCTCCAGTCTGAGAACAGCCGGGGACTGGCATCCAGCACTGGTTATCTCTGCCCCTTATGACTTCTCTAGTGCACCTGTCTTCTTCATCTTCTTAGTTCTTTCTGAAACTTGGCAATATTGCAATGCAAAGAAAAAAAAATTGTTCCATTTCTCTGCTTTTTGCCTCAGTGTGGTATTTTAAGTCATGATGAAGTCTAGATAGATGATTTAGGTCATGATAGGGTCTAGTTGGGTAAATCATGAGGAGGTCTAGTTGGGCGGATCATGAGGTCTTGCTCAGGTAGGTGATGATGAGGTCTAGTTGGGTGAGTGATGATGAAGTCTAGTTGGGTGAGTGATGAGGGGGTCTAGTTGGGTTAGGTGATGATGAAGTCTGGTCAGGTAGGTCATGAGGAGGTCTAGTTGGGCGGATCATGAGGTCTTGTTCAGGTAGGTGATGATGAGGTCTAGTTGAGTGAGTGATGAGGAGGTCTAGTTTGGTAAGGTGATTGTGGGGTCTATTTGGGTTAGATGATGATGTAGTCTGGTTAGGTAGGTCATAATGAGGTCTAGTTGGGTTAGGTGATGATAGGTCTAGTTGGGTTAGGTGATGATAGGTCTAGTTGGGTTAAGTGATGATGAGGTCTAGTTTGGTAGGTTATGATGAATTCTAGCTGGGTGGCTCATGAGGAGGTCTAGTTGGGTAAGTCCCTAGGAAGTGAGGTTGGGGTTAGGTCATGCTCAGGTCTAGTTGAGTGAGGAGTGTGATGTACAGAGTGAGTGAAGGCACATGAGGGAGCGTGTGGTACTTATGCATGTGAGGACTGGAACCTTGACTCCCCTGTCACCTCCTCATTTAGGTGATGTTTGCTGAGACCAGGGGGAACAGTCCTGCCTGCACCGAAGTTCTCCTTCTCTTAAAGTAAACAGAATGCTCCTGTGCTTCTCCCCTTCCTGTAGTTTCTTTCCCACAGAGCTTCTGGTGTCTGCACGGGTCACAGTTTGACCTGCTCAGTCCAGTGAAGTGTGAATGTTCCCTCCTCCCCGAGTCCTTCAGGGCGTAACTGCATATATTCTGAGAGGGACAACGTTTCATCTTGTGTGACAGTTTGATACAAGGCCACTTAACAATATTATCGCGGACACTTTAATGTAAATTTCACTCTAAATGGAAACTAAGAGATGTGTATATCCAATTTCAAGTTTGCCAATCCTGAGTCCATTAATGTTTAAACAATAATCAGTTACTTGTTGAAGAATTGGAAAAGGGAATGTGGATCCAACCCAAGCACATTAATATTGCCATAAATACATTAATTATTAAATTTCTCATTTGCTCACAATATCTCAGTTCTCATAGTTTCAAAATACTGTTTTGGTGGAGGATCTGTCTTTATAATTCTTTTTGAATAGCCATATAAAAGATGGCTTTTGAGACCAGGGGCCAGTAAAAATTTTTTTTTTTTCTGGTGTGGACCAGATAATAAATATTTGCTTAAGTGTGTCTCTTAATGTCAGCTCTATCTTGATAGCCGGCAAGCACCGTTGGCAATATTTAAAGCTATGGGTATGGCTGTTGTTCCAATATATATATATTTTTTTCTTTTCACATCAAGGAAATCATCGGATGTGGCCCCAGGTTCCTAGTTTGCTGGCCCTGGTTTGGGTTCAATGTCTTTAAACTTAGCCCCCCACGAAAAGCATGAGCCGAAGGCAAACCCACTGTGCTTCTGCCTACCTTCCATTCTGGTCAAGTACTCTATCTCGCATGCAGTATTTGGTCAGTAAATGTAGGAAATCTCTAACAATTGCATAGGGTCAAGGTTCCATATCCAACTCTGGGGAGCCAGCTGATAAAGATGACCTTTGCCAAAGAGTGCCTGTGTCCATGCCTCTAATGCAATGCCTTAGGGAGAGTAGTGACCTGCCCATTGTGGGGAGGTGTTACCATGACCAGTTTCCCCTTCTGGTTGGATGCCCCCCACTTTCTCTGGCCATGGATACCTCATTCGGAACGTGGAACATCTTCTCTCCCACTTCACGCAGGCTCCCACCGGGCCACCTTTGCAGCCAAGATGGCGAATGCCAGAAGCGTACGTAGCCCGCCAGTGGATGGCTCTCGAATATTTTAAAATTGCATGGAAATTCCAAAATAAGGTCATGCATGTACACGGCTCCAGCTTAGAGAAAGGTGAATTTTACTTTGTTGTCTTTGAGTCTTAGAACATTTAGAGATGGAATACAACTTTCCGGTATGGCATCTTGTCCGACTGTGCACCCTGCAACACAGGAAGACCCTCTGAGCAAAAATCTAACAACCGTGTAATACGCTCTTTCTTCAAGGGAGCTGAAGGTGTGAATACTATCACAGCTGCGTTTTCTTGACGTCTGCAACTTTGAACTCCTTTAAGGTGGTGGTGCCTTATATAATCCTTTAACTGCACCCCCTGAAGATGTCTTTTGCCATATTTATCTCAGATTCATCTCCAGCTGGAGCCAAAGACGTTACTGATTTCACAACGTTCACCGCTTCTGCTGTCTGTGTTTCCTTAACTCTTTGTTGTGAAGCCTTCTGCTTCTGGGAAGGGTGTTCCATTGGGGTTTTTTTGGTGGGGGTCGGGGGCATTTGTCAATGACACAGACTAATTAGTGTAGGGTCAAGTAGTGGGGGGATCCATAGCAGAGCCCCTTGTACGTTAGTTTGAATATAAAAATGAAACAAAATAGAGGAAAACAGCATGTAGAAATGTCTCCGGAACGGATTGCTTGGTGATACGTTTTCATGGAGATCTCAAGAGGGTTGTACCCCCAGAGAACACCTGGCCAGCAGCGGCTGGAGGCAGGTGGGAGGGCGATGTGAGCCACTCCACCCCTTTAGGACCTGGTCCTCCCAGGCCAGGTGTCTGTCCTGCTGTCCTCATGCCACCTGTCACTTCTCAGGGCTCCAGGAGCTTCACTCCCACGCCTGTGTTCCTTAGATGCCAACTCCAATCGCCTTGTACAGAAGCGCTCCCATGACTCACCCTGGCAGGGAGTTTCGGGGTTGGCTCACCCCACCAAGGAGCTGAACATCTGCCTGCGGTCCAGTTGATCGTGAGCGCTGGTGTGTGGGAAGACAGGGTGTCCTGATCTTCCGCCCGAATGGCAGCCCCATTTGGCACACCTTACAATTTGGACTGTGCACTCCGGGACACGGTTGAAAACAAGATGCCTTCCTCCAAACATCAATGCACTACCATCTAGTAAGACACTAAAGAAACCTCATTCCCTATTTTGACGGCGATGTCCCTCATACACGAAACACGCATGGCCATTCTTCTAAGCTCACGTTTCCCCAGACTGATACCTGTGGAGTTTGTACAGAGTCCTCGATGAGGAAATGGGAAATCCCACGTTCATAGAGGGAATGGCCCACGGTCATTTTGCAGCTCAGACCACCAGTGAGTTGGAGGGGGGGAGGCGGGTGTCCACTAAAGTTTCTTAGAAAGTTCTATGTGTGCTCTGACCTTCCTGCCACCATCTTTACGCTCACGTGATCCTTGGCTCTCGTCCCCCGCCCCATGTTCTTGGTGCCGCCAGCTGCGTCACACCCCAGTAATCGAAGACAGAGACATTCTCCTTCTCGCCAATGCAAGCTAATGGCAATCCTCCGTCAGTTGGTATGTTGCCTTGGCCAAGGCTGTTCTGGTGGCCCCGTTCCACACCAGGGCTCCATGACAAGCCATAAAGAGCCCCCTTCGAGGTTGTGTTTTGCACCTCAAGACAAGATTTTCTCATGCTTGATAATGTCTGGAGGACCTGGCCACTGATCATACTTTTTTTTGTTTTTTTCCCCTTACAGCTGGAAATAACACTGGCAAAGCCCAGGAAGCCGTGAGACAAATACAAGAAGAGACTCTGAATGACAAAGGTAGTGTTTTCGAGCCTCGTGGGTCTTGTCCTTGTTCCGAGTTGGTGTTGGCAGTTGAGCTGCCAGCCTGGACGTTGGATCATGAGTGTGGGCGGGTGGAGGCGGCACTCGGGGGTGGGGATGTCTGTCTTGTGCATTTCTTCCGGGGAATTCCAGTCCCCCCGGAGAGGGCTGAATAGCAGTAAGCATGTCCCAGTGATAGCATTGCTCTGTGGAGGCATCTTATGAGGAAAGCATTCGAATGCACTGGTTGATTGCATATTTGTGATAGTGGGACCCTGTTTCCATTCCGTGCCCATCTCCAGGGCTGGGGAGGCCTCAGTAGCATGTCTTCATGCCGGAAGTGTCCGATGCAACTGCCAGCAGGTGCGTCTACTGGTTGCCGGTTCTGGGCTGCAGATAATTCCATCATGGATGTGTCTGGCTCCGCCTTGCTCTAGCAAATCCTGTAGTGCTTGCTCTCTTTCAACTTGTCCAACCCGAGCCGTGGACACCTATCTGTAACCCCTATCCTGGTTGCAAATGCTCTTGAGTACTTTCTGAGCCCTGCTCGTGAGCCTCATGTTTAAGAAAAGGAGATGCACATCAACCATCTTGGACTGGACCCAACCAAGATGGCGCTACGAGTGTATCCCAGACACTGGGACTTCTCTGGTCTGAGCATATGGTGGTTCTCCTCTTCCTCTTCCTCCCTCTCCTTCCTCCATTTCTTTTTCTCCTCCTCCTTCTTTTTAAGATTTTATTTGTTTATTGGAGAGAGAGAAAGAGAATGAGCAGGGGGAGGAGCAGAGGGAGAAGGAGAAGGGGACTCTACACAGAGCATGGAGCCTGACTTAGGGCTTGATCCCATGAGCCTAAGATCATGACCTGAGCCCAAATCAAGAGTCCGTAGCTCAACTGACCGAGCCACCCTGGCTCACCAGTGGTGGTTCTTTTTACTAAGGCATGAGAGAGAAGGAAAGCCATGGATGGCAAGTCTAGTGAACATCTGTCTCGTGGTACTCTTATTCCGCACCTAGCTTATCCAAGGAAGCTTTGAAAGTTGGCATTTCACTCTGTGCACACAGTGTGCACACACACGTCTGGGAGACGTTCCCGCTGCCCCTGACCTTTGTGGCACGATCCCTTTGATCCTGGGACAGAATGTGGAGGAGAGCTTCCCTGTAGCCCAGTGCTGGTCTGGCTCTTTGCGAAACACCAGGCAGCTGTTGCAGATGGGAGCCAATGCCTTCTGCCACCTGCCCTGCACAGAAATGATTATGACAGATGATCTTTGTCCCTGTCCCCATTTACTGTGGCTCACGGAGGTGGCGTTCTCTAACAGAGTTGTGTTCTAGTTCTGCAGCATCACAGGGAACAGGCTACAAATGCAGATTCCCAGTCCCATGAGGAGCCAGAGCATTTGAGAATGGGCCCTGGGCATCTGCATTTCCCTCTGGTTGAAACCTCATGGCCCTGCACTAGCCCTTCATTTCCAGACCCAACGAGGAGTCTCATGAGAAACCACCAAATCCTGTGTTCTTTGTGACTTTTGAAAAAAATTCTGAATGAATTTTTTTTTAAAAAAAGGATAGTTTAAAGAACAGTTTGCCAAACAACTCAAGCAAGAAGGGAGCAAAGGTTCATTCATAAAGTTTAAGAGTTTCGCATGTTCTAAGCTGTAACCAATAGCCCTGTCAAAGGAAAGAATGTTCTAGAAGTGATTCCTAACATTAGAAATGGCTACTGCTGGCGTCCGTGCTGTGTGCTGAGATTCAGGTGTGGGTGTGCAAAGCCCGTGCATTCAGGAGACAGCTCTTTGCCGGCTCCTCTGTGCTGAGCTGGAGGGTAGGCTGCTGAGGGTCTACGGGTTTGCGAGGCAATGAAGTCAACGATGCCTAACCATGCAGGACAGTGTGCTTTCTGCCCCTCGCATCAGAGCTGACGTGCCCTCTCTTGGCGGCTTCTGTTTTCTTCTTTCCTCTCAAATGCCACCAAGTAGACATGGAATTAGTATGTGGGAGATCTAGGCCCTGGGGTGGCTAACCCTGCAGGGGCACATTCGCAGTCCCAGGAACCTCAGCCCATCTCGATGCATGCTATACCCCCTCACTGCCTCCTGCTCCCAGGCACGTCCGTTTATGAAAAGAGCAGACTCTCTGTGTGTACAAGAAACATGGCTGTGCGTCCTTGGCGGGGGTGCTTGGTCCTGCTCTGTCCTTTCTGCTTCTTAGAACACGACCAGCAAAAGCCCTGAGGTGGGGGTCATCGGGTCTTGGGTGTAACCTGGCCTGGGAGTGGTCGTGTGGGGTCAGGGAGGCGTCTGGACCCAAGCCGGGTGAGCCCTGAGGTGTGCTGCATGGGTCCTCCAAATGGGGACCCTGTTCAAGGTCGTGGCCTCTGTCGATAATGACCGAATGGGTTCATAGGGTGAGCAGGGGGGAAAGAGGTCTGAATCAGACACACACACACACACACACACACACACACAGGCTTTGAAGTGAGTTTTGGATGCATTGAATTAAACAAGAAAGAAGCACTGTATGAAATTTAGATCAGAAGCTAAGCCTTTGGAGGCGTTGGTCAGTGGAGGGCCCCCTCCCAGCACGTCAGGCGCAGGATGCTGGGGCTTTGCTGCGTGGGAAAGGGAGGGTGGTGGTCCATGAACAGACTTTTGCTTTGGCTGAATGTGCTTCCAGGCTCAGGGCACCCCCCAGAGACACCGTCCAGACAACCAGGGGCCACTCCCTGTCCGTGGGACTGCAAGGTCTCCTGCCTCTCGGCACATCTCCCTGCAGGCAGGTCCAGCTCAGGATGCTCTCCAGAGCTGAGCTCGGAGGGAGACGCTTCTCTCCAGACCAGCGTGGACCCACTGGAGACCTCCAAGGTTCCCACCCACGCAACGCCAGTAACGCAACTTGGATTGAGGCCCACGGAGCCACACTTACTCATGGATTATGGCTCTTCTGGGATTTCCGTGTTGGGGAATTGTGTCTCTATGGATTCTTTAGATTATTTTTTTTTCTTTTTTTGAGCAAGCAGGTACACATCCTAACATTAGTGTAGGTTCCTGTGAAGAACACAATGGCTTCTCAATGCCTACAGGCTCTCCAGCCTACCTCCTCCTCTTCTCTGGACTTAATGTAAGTTTAAAAAAACCAAAAAAACCACAACAAAAAAACCCCACTAACTTCTTAATTGAATGCTTCATCCTCCTTACTTTCTGCCGTTGAGGTCTTGGTCAGTGGAGATCCTACTTTAGGTTGAGGTGGGAGGAAGCTCACATACCAGCCTTCAACTATTTGAGCTCTTGGAAGGATGAATTTATGAGTGTTTTCAGGAACTGAGGCAATGTGGTTCATTTCTCCCAAGATTTTCCAGGGACAAGAGAGATCTTCTCCTGAGAGATTTTCCCAGGGACAAGAGTTTGAATACCTTATCATCGTATCGATGGTGCCAAAATCTTTATAGCTCTTGAATCATAACTGCTGAAGAAGGCTGTCTTGTTTGGAGCAGATACTCTTCCTTCTAGGACCACAATAAATAAATAAGTAAATGAAATAGGAAACAAAAATACGAGACGCAACACCATCACAAAAACAAACAACAGAAAGACATAACAGCATCCCAGCGAACCCAAATGGAAATAGAGTATTCAAATACTATTGAAAGGACTTAGAGAAGATAATTCTGTTTTGGCTGTTTGCCATAGACTCACACAAAGCCTATTAGGATTAATTCCCTCATCCTAAACCTTCATCATGATCCTACTGAGAATGCGGAGTCTACGATCTTCTCTATAAGGCTTCGCTTTGTGTTCTTCAAAAGTGTGTTCTTGACCACTCTCCGTCTTTCCTAACATTGGCCCGCCAGTAGTAACTTGCTCTGTCTTTATTGGGAAGAAGGGCCCGCTCTTTGATTCATGGGCTTTTTGCTCAGGTCTCATGTTCAGTTTGCTTTTGTTGAAAGAAAAATTTTCCTATGCCGGAAAAAGTCAGTTGTGTGCACTTAACAGTGAGATGGTTTCACCTTAGAAACATGTCTTTGAGCTATGATGTTTGGATTATCCAACCGACTACAGAATACTTTAATTAGCCATGGAAGCAAAAAATACTATGACGTCAGTTTGGTGTTCATTATGCAAATAGTTGTTAGCGTCTCTGGATCGCAATCTGCTGGTCTTTGTCATCTGAGAGAGATTCTTATCTTGAATGTAGACCTGCCTTGCCATGAGTAGACACCTACCAATTTTCTTCTACTCATAGACTGTCTGATTTTGCAGAATGATCCTTCTGGAGCTTGGTCCATTTGGAAAAACTTGAGTGAGTGTTGATGGCATAGATTTCTGTGTTCCTTCCAGCACATTTGTTTTTCCTTTATGACGTAGAGTTCTCAACACCCACTACCTATGGTGAAGAGCACGATGGGAGTTTCTTGGCCAACAGTCAACGGCATCCCCAAAGAAGTTTGAACAATATTCTGCATGAATATTTAGGTCCAGCATATATCCAAGACTACTTATCTTCCTTAGTTAACATAAAATGGCCCTTATTGACATGAATTTTTTCAAACTAGAGTCCCATTTTTTTTTTAACCTTTCAATTTTAATTTAATGTCCCAACTTAGGCAATAAGCAGCCACATTCGCTAGCTAGATGACAGCCAGGCAGACAGACAGACAGCTGGTTTCCTGGGGGGTAATTAGAAGTTTTAGAAGGTCACCATGTCTTCTCTGAAAGCAGTGGAAGGAGACGCTGAGCACTTTCTGAAAATTTAATCGGCTATTATAGCTCTCACCTTGTTCCTTACATTAAAAGGCTCTTCATTTCTCAGGCTTGCAACGATTAATTTTAACCTTTCGAAACACTAGCAAGGTGAATTCTATGAGAGAGGGTGATTGTCTGCCTGGTTTCCTTAGCTCCTCTATAAATACCTAGAGGATTAAAAAAAAAAAAAAATCCCACAAGGAAGAATTTTCATCCTTAGACTGCCTGCCACATTCTGCTTCCCCCACCGATAATTTATGCAATATTTTCACGCCCTGCAAGGTCAGTGGCCGTTTCATTTCCACTCTTCCGTTGGACGCTTCTCAAATGGTTCCTATGAACACATCTCAAGATGGTCTGTGCATCTAAGCCAACCAATGGGACATCACACTTGTAACGGTTTCAAAAAATTATTCCAGAAACATTACTTCTATGACATTTTTCCCTCTGGGGGAAAATAAGTAGATTTTTGTTACTATAGAATAGAAGCATAGAGTAACAAAGGGTGTTTTTTGTTTTTTTTTTTTTAATAAAATGTGGGGTGTTATGTAAAGATATTTTACACACATTGGTTAGACCCAGAGATAGAACCACATATGATATGTGGGTTTGAGTAGGCAAGAACCCATCACGTTAGTGAGTTATGAAGTCATTCGATCCCCCCTTGTAGCAGGTGCTGTAAACCCTGATGTCCAGGAGAGTCTTCAAAAGGTACTGTAGGGCCTTGGAGATAAATATTTATATTTCCTGTACTTGCACGTTTTATCTTAAATGCTTTTCTCACAGAGCCACATTGTACTCTCTCCAGAGAGCAGCTGTAGGATTTGCAGGGTCCTAAGTATTTATTTGCAGGTAAAGTGCTCCCTGTTGACTCCCGATCTTCCTGTGTGCCCCCGATCCCTCTTGTAGATCCAGGTTTCCATCTGGGCCCATTTCAGTTCAGCCTGATGAACTCCTGTTAGCATTTCTTTGCTGTGGGGTCTAGGCATCACACATTTCCGTACCTCTCCTTTGTCTGAAAATGTCATTACTTAACCTTCATTTTTTTGAAAGCTATTTTCCGTGGTTACAGAATTCCAGGTTGGGAACATCTTCTGACCCCCAGGATATTAAAGTTGTTCTGACATGGACCTTCGCCATTTGGGATGAGAAGACAGCTATTCTTATCATCAATATTTCATGAATATAAGTGTCTTTCCCCATCTTTTCTGTTATTTTCTGATTTCAGAAGTTTGAGAATGTGCAGAGGTGTGGTTTTTTTCCCCACTCCCTGCCATGTTTATAGTGGTGTAAAAGGTTTTCTACATCTGTGAGTAGTTGGATGTGAAAAAAATTTAGAGAATTTTCAGCCATTTTTTTTAAACTTTTTCTGTTCTGTTCTTTCCATTTTATTCTTACGAGTCTACGATTACACATCCATTAGATAGTATGGTACTCTCTGGCATTTATTTCAATGACCACTGTTCATTTTATCCCTGCTTTTAAAGATTTTTCTCTGTGCTTCATTTTGGATAATTTCTATGGACCTACCTCAAGTTCACCAAATAGTTTTTTCAGTTGTATCTATTACACTTTTAATCCCATGATTGGGTTTTTTGATTACAGCAAAACAAACTTTTTTTCAGGCTTAGGGTTTCTAGTTGGTTATTTTTAGTTTACCTGTCTTTTTGGACGTTCTTCATATCCTCATCCTTGATACTCATCCATTCTTATAGCCTCTTTAATATGTGGTAGCTACTTTTAAGTCCTCTTCTGCTAATTCTAACATCTGCATCATCTCTGAGTCTGTTTCTATTGATTTTTTCCCCCTTGACAGCAGGTTACATGTTGTTGTTTCTTTGCATGTGAGGTGATTTTTGTTGTGTATTAGACACCGTGACCGATCCATGGTACAAATCTTGGATTTTGCTTATCTTCCTCTGAAGAATGTTGAGTTTTATCGCAAGCAATGATATGACTTGTGGGATACCTAGATCTTGTGGAAGTTCTGCTACAGTCTGGTTATCATACATCTATTTCATTGTTGCCCTTGGGCCTTGGACGGAGATCTTCATCTTGAGATGCAGCCCTTTCTTCAAAGACATAGACCATCTCAGGTTTCAGATGAGAGTCCAAGATGTTCACCAAGTCCTTCCAACTTGGCAGGATTCAAATGTCATCTTGTCTCCCCAACACCAGGCAGCAGCTGAAATGTCTCTGCTCACTTTTCAGCTTTCCAGCTGCTGTTTGCTTCCGAGCTCCTTGAGTGTCTCAAGTTGGAGCCTTTGAAATTCAGTACTCAGCCAAGGGGTCCGCCGAAGTTTCTACTTGCATATTGGTGCTCCCCAGCCCCCATGGCCTTTCAGTTTTAGGATTGTACCTGTTGATTGCAGCTGCCCTAATAGTCCCAAATTTTGACCACTGTCCTCTTAGCTCATCTATGATATTCTGCTTGAGTTCTGCGCCTGGGCACCCTTCAGTTTTGGCATTGGACTATCAATTCCAGCTGTCCCAACAGCCCCAGACTCTGACCTTTGACTCCTCAACTCATCTGTTTACTATTTTGTGTTTGAGCAGTGCACCTTGAAATCTGAGACGTATCCTCCATGGGGTGAAGGGGTAAATGAGAGCTGCCTTTGGCAAAACAGGATTTGTGGTCATTCTCTAATAAGCTCATGAGGTTATAGTAAAAATTTTGAGCAAAAGAAACCACTAAAGTCCTTTATGTTAGCAATCACCATACTCAGGGGAACAGTCAACATCATATTGGATACTTGCCATGTACCAGAAGAGTCATGTGTCCTGTCCTTTGACGTAGGTATTATCACTGTGTCATGTTTTTCCAAATGAGGAAAGTGGGGTCATAAAGAGTTTAGGGAAGTTGCTCAATTTCATGCAGTTAACAAGTGGAGATGTTGAAATTTGAACTCAGTGTCCAGGAATGAACTCAGAAATAAGTGAGATCCTTGGGTGTGGGGAGAGGTGGAGGGCAACGGGAAGAGGAAAAGAAAGAAACTGGTGGATAGGAGTTGAGTTGCATGTCCATTGGCCAGGGTCTTCTGGGAACCCTGGTTTGTGTAGTGTAGTGCGTTCTGTCCCCAGGAAGGCCTGTTACATACACATCAGCTTGTAGGTAGAGTATGTGGTGTGAGTGTACATGTGAATGAGGACAAAAAAAGCATTTCATGCTTCTGTCGATAAGACAAAATGGCACCAAGAAAGACATGGTGGTCTTTCTATCAGCAGCAACTCAGCAGAGTTGCTCCCCCAGGGAGCACTCCCCCAGGCCTTGAAAATGCCCCCAAGAGCTGGAGAGGGTTCTAGGGTCTTCACAACCCATAACGGGTTCATGGATCCCTCAAATCCAAAACATCACCCCAGGAGGAAGCATAACCCAGGTGCCGCTTGAGTTCTGGATACATATCCATCAACCAGTACGAGATCCTGCTTTCCCTTCTACCCATAACATCTTGCTTTTCCACGTTCTGTCTTGTGGGAATTCTTTCTCTGTTAATAAACAGACGTCCTTATTTTTATGGTTACCTACTCTTCCGTTGTGGGGATATAACAAATCATTCATCTCATTTCTTATCAATGCACATTTTTTTATGATTATATATGCTCCATGCCCTTGGATTTGTAATCCTTGAACACTTTTTCACATTCCCCTTGAGATGTATTCTGAAACACAGAATGAGGAGTCGAACAGGAATGGAGTATGTTGGCAGGGGGTTCTCCAGGACGCTGGCACCAGTCATGCTTTTCCTTCTACCCCTCTGTGTGTTTTCATGCTGAATTGCTCATCTGGGTGATGACTAGGCCACTTGGTGAAGCTGTGTTGGCCTGAGGAGGACTGGCAAGAGTGAAATGTGACCAATGACATAGGATGTGGATATTGCCATGCCTTGATTCAGGACCTGGGGGTAGAGATTGCTCTCTACCGGGTGATCTGGTCACCCGTCTTCACATGCCCTGAGCTGGCCCTATACACTTGGAGCTCACCTACATGTTACACCATGGGGTTGGTTCAGCCTTTTTCTCCTTCCCTAACTTACATGTCAACACTCCATAGCCTAGTATATCCTGATAAACTCTAGGCATGAAGGAGGAGGACTTTCCATGGAGTTTCGGTGTTTGACATGCCAGTCCATCAGTCACTCAACATCATTACCATAGGTCTGGGCTTTTCCCATCAGGCACCTGCCCTGACTCATCCTGTTTTGAGTTCTTAATTGACGTGTTTTCACCCATCTGATGCTGGAGATAATGAAAGCATTGATGTGATGCCCCAGGATGGCAAGGATTTCCTAAATTTGCTGTCTTAGAGTTTGGCTTCCTATCTTTGGTTTTCCGGGGCATACTTGTCTATAGAAACCTCACCTTACAGAACGACCCTTCTACTTCAGAGCAAATGCTATATGTAATCCGCTCATGGCCTTAAAAGTGAGAATACATTTTTTAAAAAAACGTCCTTTTGGGAAATAAGTCACAAAAAGCCCTCTTACCTGTAACGCACATTCTTTCTTTGTCCCTGGGGGTGGGTAGAAGGCATCGCCATGAAAATTGCTTGCCTGACTGCTATGGCCACACCTGGTTGAATCTTGACTTTTACTAAAAAAAAATTCACCTTAATGTTTTATAGTGTTTTAGGCTTACAGAAAATTGAGCACGTAATACAGGGAATGCCCAACCATGCCCCCCACCCCAGTTTTGCTGATTATTAACATCTTGCATATTTATGTCATATTGGCTATAATCAGTGAACCCATATGGATACTTTATTGTTAATGAAACTCCATACTTTACATTAAGGTCACTTTTGGTGTTGTGCATTCTGTTGGATTTGGACACATGTACGGTGATGTGGATTCACCATTATGGTGCCATACAGAGTCATTTTATTGCCCTAACAGTCTTCTGTGTTGTAACTGGTTATCCTATTCTGCTGAACCCGGGCAACTACTGATCTTCCTACCATCTCCATGGTTTTGCCTTTTCTAGAATGTCCTAGAGCTGGAATCATAGAGTACATAGTGTTTTCAGGCCGGCTTCTTTCCCTTAGTTACAGGCATTGAAGAATCCTCTATCTTTTCACGGTTCTGGAGCTCCTTGGTTTTCACGCAGAACCTACATTTTTATTAGGGACAGACTACCCTCTACACACGATTCTGAGGGCTCATGAATAAGCACACATCGAGCTAGGTGGTAGGGGTTTTACACAAGGAGGATGAGCGGCCGTGCACAGTGTTTTCAGTTTTTGAAAATCCAGCTTTTGTGTTACCTCGAAGGATGGTTAGGGTCAGGGTCTACGTGAGGTTTAGGGTCAAGGTTAGGGCTAGGGTCTGAAATAGGTTCATGGTTAGGGTCTAGGGTTAGTGTTAAGGTTATGGTGAACGTTAGGGTCAGGGTTACTATTAGGTTCATGGTCTTAGAGTCAAGGTCTGGGTTACAGTCAGGGTTCGGGTCTAGGGTTAGTGTCAAGGTTAGGGTTACGGTTAGGATCAGGGTGGGGGTTCACGTTATGGTCAGGGTGAGGGCTACGATCAAGGTAATGGTCTACGCTTAGTGTTAAGGTTAGGGTTAGGATCAGGGTCTAGGGTAACATTAAGGTTGGTAAGGGGGAGGGTCTGGGTCAGTGTGTAGTATTATGTTAGAGTTAAGGTTAGGACTAGGGCCCTGTTCAGGATTAAAGTGAATTTAGAGTTTTAATGTTGGGGATTGATGTTAGAATTAATTTTTTTCTTATGGTTTGGGTCAAGCTGTGTGTCAGATCAGGATTGGAATGAGGGTCTGGCTCTGGTTTGGGGTTATAGCTAGGGGTTGGCAATGTGGAGGTACATTAACATCAATTTTGGTGAGTGTAAGGTTACAGATTTGGGGTAGCAGTGCTCTGATTTGATTGTCAATGTCTGAACCCACTTTGGGGGGAATCCCCACCTGGTGTTCAACTACTTATTCTTCCTGGTGTCATATCTGGATGTATGTCTTTTATCCAAACATTAAGCCCCTGACACGCACCCTTGTTTTGCAGAAGCCCCTTCTGGACTCTGAGTTAATTTTTGTCTCTCACCTTCTTCCGTGGGTGGAGGGTATCCCCTTGCCTCCCTGGTTTCAACGCCCCAGGGGAGCGTCCGCACGGGCTCAGAGCTGAGTTTCTGATCAGGCATCATGTTCTCTGCAAATGGGTCTTGTCGGGGAAATGTCTCAGTGTCAGCGGTACTGAGGACGGGGTTGTTTTACAAGTTAATTACCCAGAAGATTATCGCATGGTTTTGGCGGTGCCTATTGTACGCACTATTTAACAGATAAGAAATAATGAGCGTCGTTCAAACAGTCACAAGGTGGCTTTGTCAGCTCAGCGTGAGCGCCTTATCCTGGCTGCCTTCTGGTGTGTTGGTCTCTGTGATACAGACCTCAGGTCACAGATGGTGATGGGGGCCTCTAACAGCAATGCTGAACCCATCCTTGGAGGGCCTTCTCCTGCCCCAAGAAGGAGGGCCCCCACTCTTGGAGCAAACACCCCCTGCCCCATAAGACATTTATCAACTGCTCCTTCCCTGCTATATGTCAGGCTCTCAGATACGCCTCTTTCCAGCCTTTCCCTTTATTCGGCAAACACCTCCGTATTCTGCTACAACCCTGAAAACTATGAAGGTCCATTAATAAAGCTGCAGTTTCTGAAATGGCAGAAAGGTGGAAATTGGGGGCTGTTTCCTCTGTTTCTCACAGCCTGGAGCCGCCATGTACCTTGAGCGGGGGATCATGCCCTGGAGGTGCCTATAAGGGGAAGGAGAAAAGGTCCCCACTGCGGTGCTCCTTGCTGAAGGCAAGCTGACCCCCTTTGCTCAAAAGAGCAAGACCTCAGACCACGCAGTGCCTCATTTCTGATTGCTACACATTTCCAGGTATTATTCTCACGTTTTTTAGGGACTGATGGTAATAGTGGTGAGGTCTGAGCATGGTCCAGAGCCTCGGTGGGGTGGCAGGTGCATTTGAGAAGGTACAGATCACTTGTAGATGGTCCCCTGGGTTGATCGATGGCCCCCAAGAAGATAATATTGATGGATGCATGGGTAAGCAGCATGTGGTCCATGCGTAGAATGGAATACGACGCAGCCTTGAAAAGGAAGGACTTCTGCACCTGCTATTATGTGGATAGACCTCGAGGATGTGGTGCTCAGTGACAAGACCCAGACATAGAAGGACAAATCCTGTGTGATTCAGTGTATGTGGGGTCCCTAGAGGGGTCACATCCATAGAGCCAGAGACAGAGAGTACATGGTGAGGCCAGGGACTGGGGACGGGGGTGGGGAGTTGGTGTTTCAGGAGACAGAGCTTCAGTTTGGGGAGGTGGAAAGTTCTGGAGATGGGTATGTATTTTACCACAAGCTTCTTGCTATGGGGTCCCTTTGTCCATCCTAGTGGCCCCATTGAATGGGACCGATAATAACCCCATAGTAAAAACTCACCTAGAGTGTCCACAGACTTGTTGCCCCCTACATGGCCAGAGGCTTCCTTAGGAATGAGCCAGGCACCTGTGGAAGGTGCCCCAGCAGGTCTCATGATTCAGGTTCTGGTTCCTCCTCTTCCAGGGGAGAATGGCGGCATGGAGCAGGCAACCATTTTCTCCAGATGATTCTTTTCTAGGAATCCATCCTCCCCCTACTCAACGGTGGTCCCTTTGCATGTCTTTGGTCTGGCTAAGGTCTCAGATTTGGGGGACACTCTTCACCCCCACCTTTCCTCTGCAAGTTCTACTCATTGGGACTACTCAAGTTCTACTCAAAGGGACTTCATGTCCCTTTATCCATAACCTTGGTCCCCTAGTCAACAGGGAGTTGGGAGGAGCCCTCTTTTCATATTTGCTTTTAATGATTAAAATTTGGAATTTCCACATGCCCAAACACATTAATTTTTCTGAAAGCTGCCCTTCTAAAGCACGTAGATAGAGGATTCACAGCCAGGAAGATAGTATTTTATAAACAATAAAAATGGAACCCGTGGCATTTCTCTTCCATGCTGCCATCTAAAGAATAGAGCCAAAGAATACTGAGAAAATTTATATAGCTCTAAGTTCTTGAATTAGTAAGAAATGGGGGGGAAATTGTGTCTGTGTGTCCCAGGACTGAAATAAGAATTAGGGGCAGGGATATGGAAGTATTTGTGCAAGAATAAAACACCAAGTGGGAACAGAGAAGCCACAAACAAGATTAATAATCATTTCCTTTTAAAAAAATGAAAGAATAATAATTCACCAAACCATTATTCATCTTCCGCCGTCCAAGAAGAACGAGAACAAATTAAGTATGCCTTGGAACAAGAAAGAGGAAATAACATCTAATAAAATGTGATTTAAATTTGGAGGAAGAAGCAATTTATTCTTGACTCTGGGCTAATATCTTTGATTACCAGTTAGAAAAGGATGTCTTATTCCGAAAAAAAGTGGAATTTTCCCAAATTGATGCCGAGAGAAATGGAAATCCCATACAGATCAGCAGTCTGTTGAAATACCAAGTATCAGAGCTCTCCACTAAAGGGGGTTCTTGCCTGTGATGGAGTTCCTTTACACTTTTCCTAAACCTCCAAGGGTGATCTAGACCAGAGGTCTGCAGACGACCCCCCTGGGCTAAAGCTGGCCCTCCACTTGTTTTTACAAATACAGTTTTATCGACACACAGGTGCACCCTTTCCTTTACTTATTGTCTGTAGCTGGCTGTTCTAGGACAAGAGTTGAAGAGTTCGGCCCACAAAGCCAAAAATATTTACTCCCTGGCCCCTTATGACTAAAGTCTGGCAGCCCTTGGTTTATGTCATTCAACGTGACCAGAGCCACCAAGCTTACTCTATGTGTTAAATAGAATAAACTCCACGTGTTTTCTTGCCAGATAGGCAATTTCCAAAGCAAAGTCGTAGACCAACCTACTGACCAACCCAGAGACAGAATAGCTAGCTTAATGTTAGCTACTTGGGTAGATTTGTAGGTTCAAAACTGCCCCTTGATGCAAATACATCTTCATTCACTTAGAGAGCAATAATAGGAGTACATTTCTGAAGATAGTAGTAAAGTATTCAGGATCTTTCCAAATCCATTAATTGGTAAACATCTAAAGAAATCAGTTCTGTAGCAGCAGCTGAGAGGCAGAAGGTTCGCTGTCTACACCGGCAGCATGAATTGAGTGGATAACAAATGGGTTTCCTTCCAACCCTAAGGCTGGTAGATTGATTCTGCCCTACTGGAATAAAAGGACATGAGGATAGTCCACAGGTAAGGGCAACTGTAACCAATTGGTCATGTCTGCTGTGGTTATGGCGGAAGGATTTTGGGGCATATGCTACATTCTTGCCCTTCTGGAGAGTTGTTTCATAAACTCAATAAACCATTAGTCATTTAAAGCATCAACCACCACCAGCAACCACTTTAACTCTTTAAGACCATCAGGTGTGTCTGTGTTCTTGCCGACGTGGAATTCACATTCTAGCTGGAGAGGTGAGTTCATGCAAGGATAGCCTCGTCCATAATTCTCAGCGAACAGAAGGATGATAAACACGCTATGGCCATGTTCTCTCAGCAGGTGTCTTAAAAGATGTGGTTGCACCACCCACCGTGATGCTACCATGTGTAATTTTCCAGCCACCAATTGGTTCATTCCTTGCAGTGTCTTCTTTCTTGACTGTCTCTTCAATGCCGTGTCCCTCAGCTTAAGCTTGGTGCTTGAGCCCAGCATCTCATGCTACACACCTGCCCCTGGGCATCGCATCCGTGATCATGGCGTTAGCGCGCACTGATATATTTTTCTCCAAAACTCCTGGCAGCTGGAGCTCTCTGCCTGCTCAGCACATTCAGGACTGAACTCGACCTCTTCCTCTTCTCTGTTTCATTCAGTCCATGGTGCCATCATCTCCCGGTGGGAGGCAAGACCCTGGAGTTTCCCTGATGGTGTCAATTTTATGTCCCCATTTTTCTTTCTATCTTCAATCAGTAACTCAACACTTTGTGTCTACTTTGTCAACATCTCTCAAAAATACCCATTCTGTTTCTGTGTTACTGCCGCTACCTGACCCCAGGTCACATCTGTCCTGGTCCTAACGTAGCCTCCTTGCTGGCCTCCGAGCTCCCAGGTTCTCGCCAATCTACACTGCCCAACCTGTAGTTCAGAGTCCTGCTACTGCCTTACCTGTGTAAACTCATGTGGGTGGAGAACCTTCCATGTGTCCTTTCTGTGGCTCTACTTGGGCCCTTGTTGTCTCTGCTTCTTGGCTGTTCTCTTCCTGACCATCCAAATCCTACTCACCGTAGACTTCTCAGGAACCACAGAGACCCTAAAAGAGCTGTCCTGAAGTCAGGTGCCTTCACTCCTTGGTCCCATAACCTCTCCCTTATCACGTACCTCACACATTGTGCCATGGTTTGTCTACATGTATCATTGATGTCCCTGGCTCCCAGCATGGCCCCTGGCACCTCAGAGGCACATGAGAAACAGTGACTAACAGAAAAAGTGTTGGAGAACATCTTGTCCATTAGGGGATCTCAGTTAAGGGCAACTGCTATGATGATGACCTGACCTTGATGGTTATGATGGTCATGATGGTGATGGTTGATGGTGATGATGATGATGGTGGTGGTGGGGAGGGTCAAGTTGGTGATGCTGCTGCTGCTGGTGATGGAGATGATGGCTATGGTGATGATTGTTGCTCTCTACTCCACCACAGCTATTATCACATAACATCAGAG
Organism: Neogale vison; assembly: GCF_020171115.1. Lineage (NCBI taxonomy): Eukaryota > Metazoa > Chordata > Mammalia > Carnivora > Mustelidae > Neogale > Neogale vison. The sequence continues at coordinate 130,428,245 of NC_058105.1, forward strand.
AACTTGGGAAGTGATGCCCAGAGACTACTGGGTTTTCCCAGGAATGCCCAGCTAGCTGCTGGCACTGAATTTCACAGTCTGTCCCTACTATATGCCTTTCCTGCTGTGCTACAGAAGAGACTCATTAATTCTGTGGCTTCGTTCCATGCCCTGGGTTGGGATCATATTTAATTCAAAATAATTGTCTGGATGAATAGTGGAAGAAACTAATCTGCATTGTCTATTTGACCTTGGACATTCTATTTCCTCAAATTTTCAGTCTTCCCTCCTGAGGGAAAATTTTGCAACTTCTTCTCCAACTGAGAACACCGTCTTTTCCCCTGACACTACCAGAAATGAATTAATTCGTGTGCATATTCATTTTCATTGATACCTCTGTCACTTGGGATGGAGGTTTCCAGTAAGGATATTGCCTTTGTCACTTTACAGCCTTGCTGTTGCATAGAGCACTCGTCACACATCCTTACGGTCACCATGGTAGCTGGATACGCTTTGCATTGATTAAAATATAGTCTCTCCGGGCAACATCCCATTAAAAACTACTCAGTCATTTCCAACTTTCTTATATTAGAAGCACGATTGAACCCGACTTCTCTGTTCTTCCTTGTGGTGGCTGGAATTTGCACCTTTACAAAGACACTTATTCTGAACGCCCTTACTCGGGTGAAGTCAGCTCAGGCCACTTCATGACCATCATCATGACCAGGACCATCAAGGTCAGGTCATCATCATAGCAGTTGCCCTTAACTGAGATCCCCCAATGTACAAGATGTTCTCCAACACTTTTTTCTGCTGGCCAGTGTTTTTCATGTGCCTCTGATGTGCCAGGGACCATGCTGTGAACCAGGGACATTGGTCATACATCTAGACAAACCACGTGGACAAAGGCACAGAGATACCACACCTCCAAGGAGATGTAAGTAAAGAGAATGGATTTTTCTCTTCATTCTGTCCAGGGAAGGATGAATCTGAAGGTCATAAAGAGGTTTGAGGGCTGTGATGATTCTACCCTCTCCTATTTTATTCAAGTCTGAATCCTGTGAATTCTAATAAGCACATTCCTCCCATCAGATCTCCCCATCTCCTACCTGTGGGAAGTGTTCTCTGGGGAAAGAAACTTTGCCTATGTCAGTTAAGCACACGTTAAGTATGTCCATCGAGGTGGGATGGGACCCCAGTAATGCCACATAAAGCTCATGACTCATACGCTTCCCTGGACAATTCGTGAGGTCCATTCTTCATTAGAAACATCCTTGTCTGTAGACTGTCCTGTAGCCTGTCCATCTGAGCCTCTGTCCCTGCCATGTCCTCCTCCTGGGAGCCTAGGGAAGCCAGCTGCATCTGACACCCGCCCCCGCCCCCATTGAGTAGCTGATGCCAGCCTTCATGCCAGTAGACCGACAAGCCAAGGATTGTGGTTGAGGGCCATCCAAGATCATTTCTCCAAGCAGTGGAGATTGTGTTACTAAATATTTTCATTAAGGCAGATGAGTCTAGGAGAGCCCATAGGACCTCTCCAAGCCTTCCGCCCTCTGCAGGTGACCGAGATGCTGTTGGCCATCCCAGCTGTGGGGGACTTAGAGACAATGCTTCCCCGTCAAGCTGACTCTTCCTGAGATGAGCAGCTCGGGGAAAATGCCACACTCCAGCCACCTGCCACCACTCCAATCCTCCACACCCAGAATCAATAAGATGCACCTGCCAGGTTGAATGAATTCATCCATGCACCTACCAGGAGACTTGTTCTTTCCAGGAGGACTCCCATCACACCAGATGTCTTGCTTGCTTCCCTTTGGCTGGGGCTCCTTCTGGGACTCTGAGATGCTCTGGCCTGTCAGCAGCATAGCAGAGAAGCCTTGGGACTCCACTTCTTCTAGCGCTGACCCAGTCATTGTAGAAATTTGCTAATGTCAAGTCTGCTTTCTCCTACTACACCTTCCCAGTTTTTAGAGTCCTTCTTTGCCACCCGTGTGACTTTTAGATGCTCTGAATTTGGCTACTTCTGATTCTGTGAGTTGGCATGTGTGTCAAGCTCAGAGGTGATGGATGAAACCAGATCAGGCTGCCTGCCTGGGGTCTTTCTGCGTCTCTTGGTGAGACCCCCGTGTGCGTGTTTCTGTGGTTGCATCATGCATTGTCTTCCTGCTGGCTGGTGCCATCCATAGGTACCTGCTTCTCCTCCCTCTGTAGTTCCATCTGGGGTTGGGTACTTTATATATTGTCTCTCACGCCAGTATTAATCTTGGGCCATGGCCAGTGAGCAGCATCTCAGCACTGAAGGGTGTTGAAGAAGAGACGTCTGTAAAACTGGCATTCAGGTGCTCGTTGGGACCCAGCTGGGAAATTGTCTTCATCATGGTCTCCCGTTTATGACCATGTGTGGCAGGTGGGTGAGCATCTCGTGGCTGGCATCCAGACCCCCTGCTACTGCTTCCCTTCGGTTCTGGATTCAGTCTTTTTTGCTCATGTACCTGTGCAGAAAACCCAAACTTTAGGGGCTGAAATGATATTTTAAAACAAAACACACTTTGTGACTGGTATAGAATGGCTTTAGGTAGATATCAGCAGATACTCTCAGAAGCATACGGTTGAATGCCCGACGTCATCACGCCTCTTTCTTAGGAGATGCGTGGGTGTCTTGGGGCTGTTGAAATGCATCAGTACTCATGGGGTGGTTTACAAGAAAAGGAATTTTTCCTGTCGTAGTTCTGGAGGTCCGGGGTCTGAGATCCCGGCGGGGCAGGGCTCCACTCCTTCCAGGGGCCCCAGGGGCCCCGGGCTTGTGTCCACATCCCACCCATCTCTGCCTCCGTTTTCACGTGGCTTCTCTTCTGTGTTTGCGCCTCTCCTATTCTGTGTCTTACATGTACACAGGTCACTGGATTTAGGGCCATCTAGCATGGGCTCATTTCCAGATCCTTAATCACATCTGTAAAGAGCGTTTGTCTATGGAAAGAACCAAGATGCCCTTCAACGGACTAATGGATAAGGAAGATGTGGTCCATATACACTATGGAGTAATATGCCTCCATCAGAAAGGATGAATACCCAACTTTTGTAGCAACATGGATGGGACTGGAAGAGATGATGCTGAGTGAAATAAGTCAAGCAGAGAGAGTCAATTATCACATGGTTTCACTTATTTGTGGAGCTTAATAAATAACATGGAGGACATGGGGAGTTAGAGAGGAGAAGGGAGTTGGGAGAGACTGTGGACTCTGAGAAACAGTCTGAGGGTTTTGGAGGGGACCAGAGCGCGGGGTTGGGTGAGCCTAGTGGTGGGTATTAAGGAGGGCACAGATTGCATGGAGCACTGGGTGTGGTGCATAAACAATGAATTCTAGGACATTGAAAAAAAATTTTTAAAAAAGAGTGTTTGTCTAAAGAAGGCCATATTCTGAGGTTCTGGGGGAACGTGTGTTGTCGGGGGCTAGCCCTGTAACCAAGACACGTGGGAAGGGGAGAGAGGCATCAGATACAGGTGTGGTGGGGGAATTCCTGCCCAGATTACATAAGGGACTGATTCCTGCTCATCGATTTAGCTTGGATATAAAGTTGAAGCAAGTTCCGTCAATATCTCTTAGTCCGCAAATGAGGGGACATTGTTCACCTGCTCCGTTCACTGAAAGAAACCATAATTCACTTCTTTGTAACCCCTCCTCCTACCTCAGGCAGTAATCTGAGATACTCAGATGATTTCGATGATTTCTTTTTTTTTTCAATGCCAGCATTCATTTTCATGACTTGGGAATTCATTTTCTTTTAAGCTGTTCTCAAGCAAAAGCTTGGAAAGTCACATTAGCAGAAGTGGGTGTGTCTGTGGGCCGCCTGGCTGGATCCATTGGGGGAGGACGTGACTCTTGATCTTGGGGTTGTGAATTTGAGCCCCATGTTGGCCATAGAGGCAACTTTTAAAAAAGAAAAAAAAAAAAGCCCAAAGTGTGTGTATCTGTATGAGTCTGGGTGCATCCGTGTATATATACCTGCTCATGTATTTATTTGTTTACCTATTTCTTGATAAATAAAAGTAGCGATATTTGAAGCATAAATAAAAGCCTATATAATATTTATAAATTGAATACATTTCTGTTTGTTTATAGACAGATGGTTATGCATACAGGGAGAGAGATTATTCTCTTTTTTTTTTATTATAAATGATGTTTTAAGTAATTCAGAACAGTTAGTTTTGCTAGATTTGTTCAGAGAAGTTTAAGGAGATACATGGTGAGTTTGGGTTGGGATCTCTGAGTCCGTGTAGAAGGCTGAGAATGGTCAACGTACATGTGAGGTTTATTGAGTATAACGTGTGTAATGGGGCCACTTTATTGTTCTCAGACTCTAAAAGTTGGGACTTGGGTTGACATCCTGTGAGTGAGCAACAAATATTGGTTGCTAAGCTCATTCCAATCCTTTTTCGGTGTTCCTTGGGTTATTAGTAGAATCTCGTGTTTATCTGTCAAGTTCCGATAGCATCTGACCCTTCAGATTCTGAAACTCCTGACGTCCCAACATTGCCAGCCTTGTACCCGTACAAGAAACTTGTACAAAAAACTTGTGCCCGCAGCATGACGTGGTCTTTCCATGGGGAGTGGCCTTGAGAGCTGGGTTTTCATCCAGCTCATTCCCTGGGAGGTGGACATCTGCTGATGTCCCTTCCCACCTGCTGGTCTGGAGAGCCTCTGTGTGCAGGGGTGGGTCTCTGAAACACAGCAGTCACCCCCGTTCCACATTCCCTCCTATCATGTCCATGCCCCCAAGTAATCTACCGACACCGACGTGCAAAACCACATGAGGTGATTTCAAGAGGAATGCATGTTACTAATTTGCAAGAAAAGTCATGTGTGCTTGCGAAAGCCTTCTTCCCGGATAACATCATTATTTTTAGCTGCAGATGTGGGTTTGTGAAAGGTGCTGTTTGAATTTTCTCTTCCTGTCTCCTCACTTTGTTAATTATATACCTTTGTGTGCTCTCACTCAGTTGGAGCTTGGGTCAAGAGGAGTGCCTACCTCTTGGGGACTGAATGTTTCAGTTTCTCCCCAGAATTCATCCCTGTGAGCCCTACACCCTAATGGGATGGTATGAAGGGGTCGGATCTTTGGGAGGTAATGAGGGTTGGATTAGGTCCTGAGAATGGGATCCCCATAGTGATACTAGTGTCCTGGTAAAAAGATGCCAGACCTGTTAGATCACACCCTCCAGCACTGTGCAGAAATATATGTCTATTGTCTGTAAGCCTTCTACTCTGTGCTAATTTGTCATCACAGCCCACACAGACCAAGACATTTATACCCTTCATAAAGTGTATTGTCTGCTTAAAAAAATAATAATAATAAGCAGGAAGGCCGGTAAAGAAATTTCCAGGTGATGGAGGAACATACAAGACCCCTATATGTATTCAGTAATTATAGCAGTCACTAATAACAGCTGTGTTTGAAGTAATCATTTGCTGCATTGAAGATATCTGACATCTAAAGACGTCCCACCATATTTTGTGAATGTGTAGCAAGTAAAAGGTATTATAGGAAATTCATCGAGTAGCTGACTTTTAAAGACTCATTTGACCCTCAGACAAGGCAGAGGAAAGAGATGCTCACCCCGCTGCCTCCTTGTGCAGTTGAAAATCCGTGTATAACTTTTGAGACCCCAAAACTTAGCTACGAATACCCCACTGTTGACTGGAAGCCTTACTGATCATATAAACACTCGATTAGCAGATATTTTGTACCTTCTATGTATTATGTACTGGGTTCTTACAATTAAGTAAGCTAGAGAAAGAAAATGTGGCTGAGAAAATCGTAAGAGAAAATACATTTATAGTACTTTGCTGTATTTCTTCAAAAAATTGGGGTGTAAGTGGACTTGTATAGTTCAAACCCATGTTGTTTGAGGGTCTACTGTATCCTAGTCACAGAAGGGAGCTCATCAAACCCATTACATGTGTTGTAAATGTGTTTGTATACTGCAACAACATGATATATTGTAGCCACCTGTACATTTGTAGGGGCTGGATACATTGTTGCCATGTGATGCATTGTAAACCATGGTGCACTGTGACTGGGAGATACACTGTAACCATGCGTTGCCTCATAACCAGTAACAATACTTGCAGGTGGTTACAGGTGGTGCCTGAGTTGTCTACTGCTGTGTGACAAAACACCCCAATGCCATGGTCTTGAAACAACACACATTTGAATTACCACATTTTGCGTGAGTCAGGAATCCAGGCACAGGTTTACTGTATTCCCTGCTTGGGGGTCTCACAAAGCTGAATCGAGGTATGGGAGAGGGAGGCATTCTCATCTGAGATTCAGAATGTGGCTGTGGTCAGAATTCAGTCCCTTGCATCTAGGAACTGATGTCCCCACTTTCTTCATCTCAGCCCTTGGATCTTTGCTGTGTGGCTCTGTCCCCTGCGCCCTTCACCCCTGTGCTGTTTGCTTTCTCCTGGCCATCAGGGGACTCTCTGCTGCTACTTCTTGTCTCTGTGGGCTTACCTGAGCAGGTGAGGATCACCACGGGATAATTTAAGTCCCACCCCCTCTGAGGCATTTACACCAATTCACAGGTGCCTGGGGCCAGATCCTAGAATCCTATTCCTGTGTAAGCTAAATGGGTTGTAACCATCTGCCAGTGAACATAGGTGAATTCTAGCATGGAACATCTTTACCCCTGCTAACATGGCACTTTAAGAATTTCAAGTATAGACACAGTTGTGCCTTTTTGTGATCATAAGTGGGCTACATAAAGGCTCTGGAAGATGCCTTCATTCTAATTTACAGAGTGTATGAAATATAAGGTTGCATCGCCAAGGGGAAACGGATTAGAGTCAGTTCAGGTTGCTAGTCAGCAGAACTCAAAATACAAAGGTGGTCCTGGATTAGGATGTGGGCTTGTTATACTCACAAGGTCCTCTGAAGAGGAAGGGAGAAAGATGGGTTGGAGAAGGAGAGGCAAGGGTGGAAGGCAGACAGACAACACTGCTGGGTTTGCAAATGAAGGAAGGGGCCACAAACCAAGGAATACTGGAATCCTCTAGAAGCTGGAAGGGCAAGGAAGTGGAGTGTCCCATAAGGAACATGGTTGCGCCAACACCTTGGTCTTAGCTCAGTGAGGCTCATATCAGACTTTGAACTTCCAGCACTATAAGAGAATGCCCCCGTGTTGATATAAGCCACTCGGTTTGTGGATATTGGTTGCACCAGCCATGGGAGACCCAAACATAATAACTAGGTATCTTATCCGAACCATGGGTTTCCCATAATGTATAGAAACCACCTTTGTGCATCAGTTGAATTCACTTCTGATTGTCTCAAGTCTTGTGACCCCAGAGCTCGTGATGATTCCTTTCCTCAAAGATCTCAAAGATCTTCAGTTCCATAATGACATCTTTTGGAAAGAAAGCCACCCAAGATTCCAAAACCATTAGAAAAGACAGACCTTTGGTCTTGGATTCCAGAAGCTTGCTAGATGGGGTGACAGTGCCTCCATCAGTTAATGACCCTCCCAAGTGGTCTAATTGCTTTTATCTTGCAAATGTTCCTCTGGATTCATTAGTGTTGCACTTATGCCTTAGCTCAAGTTGACTTGAGGAAGCCATGCTGATGCTTCTGGACATTGTTTTCATTTGGCAGGAGAGGGCTTTCTATCTCCACCTTGCCTTAATTTGTTTTGAATTGCTGCTAAGGTTACACAGGTGATTTCAGGGGCTCTCCTTGACACAGTAGCATGGGAGGTCAAAGTCCACTCTACGGAACAGATATGTTGTAGAAGGCCTCCAAGATCAGCCCACAAACCCCTAATTTTATTCATAGAGATTAAGGATTTCCAACTGCATGAAGATGTTCTGTTCCGTGGTGTTTCATATTGCCATTGATTATTCTGTTGACTCATCGAAGATGACTTCCGAAGAGTTTGGTCATTGTTCATTTTTCATCCAGGCAGGCTTAGGTCCATCTGCTCTGTGCTTGCTTGCCCTGTACGAATAATTGGTTGTCAGCAATCAACAGAGGGTCACTTGGCCTTGTGTGATTATGAAGGACAAGGGCCGCCGTGCACCCGTGATGTGGGAAGAGAGGGTGAAGGGTGAACAGCCTCTGTGATGTGTTTTCTCACTCCATTGTGAGATACTATGCTTCCTCTTTCGTCTTCACTAGGTCCCTTTAGTGGGACTGGAACAAATTCTGTGCCCCCCACATTTTTGGTCATGAACAGCTAGCATGATGTAAGCCACTACTGCAGAGCTGAGTCACCCTGACGTGTCCCCAGGCTGACAAAGCCACGAGGAGCCACAGGTCCACAGGGTCATCATACATTGAGCCAGTCCAGGAGTGTGAGTCCTGCGCCTGGCATCACAAGACACCGTAGACTGCAATGTTTAATGACAGAATTGAATCTTCTCAAGTTTCTAAAACCAGAGTCTGAAACCAAGGTGTGGGCAGAGCTGGTTCCTCCTGGAGGCTCCAAGAGGAAGAATCTGTGCCCAGCCAGCCTCAGCATACCCTGGCTTGTAGACACACCACCCCATCCCTGCGTCCGCCTCCCCATGGCCTTGTCCTCGTGTCTGTGTATCTCTGCTTCTTCTCTTCTTGAAAGGACACCTGTCATACTCGATTTATGAGTCACTCTATTCTGAGATGACCCCATCTTCACTAATCCCATTAGCCATGACTTTCCTTCCAAGTAAGGTCCCATTCTGAGGTCCTGGGGATCTGGGTTTAAAGATACCATTTCTTGTGGGAGGTGGGAGGATCCCATACATCCCATCACACCCCCTTGGCACTTAGACTTCCTAACACATCACGTATTTCATCTACCTTAGGGATGGCGCCCTTCTGTTGATTGCTGACCTGTACACAGTGTGTGGCCAAGGGCATCTGCCTGGGTCACGGCTGTCTTCACCATGCAGTAAATGGCCTGTCTGGTGTGCCCTTGGGCAATATGGACAAACTGATGGTATGGGATTTTTGCAGTGTGGAAATAATCAGACTCAGTTGTCTTGATTTGAGACTCTTTCTTCTGCTCTCCTCAAGGACGAGACCAATGCTGAATTCCCCGGACCTGGCTCACAAGGTGGGCAGGGCTTGTGTCCTCCCAAAACAGGATTAGGAGGAAGAGGAGATTGGCAAAGAGGGTGTCTGGGGCTTCTAGTGGGGATCCACTCCCAAGTGAAAAGCAGCAGGTCCTTGATGCAGGGTAAGGCCAGGAGAAGAAGGGTGGACTTTTCAGAGGCAGCTGAACTCCAGAGGTTGCTGGCAGGTGATCCATATGGAATGTGGGAATGACTTAAAAGACCCACAGTGTGAGTGGTCGGCTATAGGATGCTTTCTGCATGAATGTATTTCCCTTCAAAGAGCACATAGCTTGCCACCCAAGGATCTGTGAATCCGTCCATCCTCCAGACTCGAAAGTACAGAATCCTTTGTATAAAACTCCCATTTTCTATACAGTTCTTGCTTGAAAACTCGCACATGTTCCCACGTGCAGACGCACACTCCCACATGCACTCTGAGAAGTACCAAGACCAGAGATGCATGCCCCAAGGGTCTTGGGCTTCCGTTTCCATCCCGTAGACAAGTCAACCCGGGTAGGTTCATGGAATTCATGAAGAACACACCATTTCTTTAGGAGATGAGGTGCTAAAGGTCATCAGTGAGTCAAGCAGAAGAAAGTCCATTCTTGGGTGCAGAATTCCAAGCCTTTTGCAGTGTTGGAGAGCCTGTACATCTTGGGTCCAACATTACCTGGAGCTCACCATGCTGGCGGGGAGGTACACCTGTCGGAGTGTGGTACTATGGGGGTGGGGGGTGTACTTTGTGCAGCCAGAATGAGCTCTAGGGCTTGTGTGATGGGATGGGGAGGCATGGGCGATGGACGTGGTCAAAGGGAATCTTCTGTCACCTTGTACAGACCCTCCCAGCAAAAGGGATCCAGAGAAGTCCATCCAATTTTGCCAAAGTCACCTTTTTGTAAATACGCTCAAACTCTTAAAAACATCCCATTAGTAGACGTCAATTTTCACTCATCTTCCATGAGATCACATGCCTCCCTCTCCTCAATTTAATGTTCCATGACCCTGTGGCACATGCTGTTCAAGTGACATCAGCATGACAGGCTGATGGCCATGAGGTTGTCGGGTTGAACCGTTGGCCGTGCCCTCGAGTGACAGGAAGGCACAGGGTGGGCAATCGCCTTCATCTTTGCAAGCTCCAGAGTCATTCTATTTAGAGCAGAGCTGATTCCATTTCTGTGAGTGCCTACAAAAGTCCAATGCACAGACACACAGCGTAGAATGCTGGTTGTCCTTGGCTAGGACAAGGGGATATGTGGAGACAACTGGTCAACAGGGGACAGAGTTTCAGGTCTGCAGGACGGAGGTGTTCTAGGAGATGCACCGTACAACGTGGCTCCTGGTTCCCACTACTGTGTCCTGCGCTTAATAGTGGGGTCCGATCTCATGGGATGTGTTCTTACCCCCCAAAGACAGCCACAGATGCAAACAAAAAAGCCAAGGAAACACAGGGACATTCTGGGATGTGTTCACCCTGTCTGTTCCCTGGACTGTGGTGATGGTGCCGTACGTGTTTGAGAATGTGCACGCTTCCTCAAATGGCATGCACCGAGCATGTGTGTTTCTTTGTGGATCGCTGATGCCTTCAGAAAGCTGGTTGGGAAGACAGGGCTGCAAAGGACACACCCCACACCCTGGTACGATGCCACTGGTCATGCCGAGTGCCCATGAAATTTTATTTGCAATGTCTTCTTCTGCTGTGGTGGTCCGTTGTCCATAAAGAAATGTGACAGCTTGTGAAAAGCACCCTCCTCCTCACATGGGTCCCACTGACCTTCTGCCTCTCCTCATGCTTCTCTATGGTAGCACAGAGTCTAGGGTGATGGTAATGGCGAGGCTGTTTGCTCTGTCCCTCAGGAGTTATGCTGGAAAGATCCAGAGGCATGAAGAAAGGGTCTACTCTTGGTGGTGTTTCCCCATGGTTCTGTTTCCATTCTCCATTTGCTGAACAGTGCTCTGGGATTCTGCCTCACTAGACGTTCTCTTTAGAGGGTGTCTTCACTGCCCATGTTCTTCCTACTTTGTAGATACTGAGGGCTTATTGGGAGTATCTTTGTAGATACTGGATTCCAAGTGAGTTGATTAGATGATTTCCATCCACCGCACCAAAGTCTCAATGCAAAGATACAGCCAGGGGTATGGAGTTATGTTTTACTCCATGGGTCTTTGTCTCTAGGTAGGACCACTTAGAAAAGCAGCTACAGTTTACTCAGGCTTTAAGGACACTTGCAACCACAAAAATGTGTCTTAAATTCTTCATCCTCCCAAGTACATAGCAACATTAAATGACGTTCATAAAAATAGCATCAATCTCTTTTTTATCATTGCATATGTATTTTTTTTATCATTCTGTATATTGAAAGGTACACTCAACATCCTTTTTTATCCATTGCCCTACCCATAGGTCTTTAGACAGTCATACAGTTTTAAAGTTTAAAGGAACTTGGAGCTAATTTTGATAGAAAATTGAAATGTCTGTAAGCAGGTATATTAGTCTTCCTAAGGTTGCCATCAGCAATTACTGTAAACTAGGTTCGAAGAACAAAAGAAACTTGCTGTCTCCCAGCTCTACAGATCAGAAGTCTGAGATCCAGGTGGGGCAGGGATGCTAAGATCCAGACAGGGCAGGGCCATGCTCCCTCCAGAGGCTCTAGGGAAGAGTCCTTCCTGGGTCTTCCAACTTCTGGGGCTCCAGGCATCCCTGGGCTTATGGCCTTGTCTCCCCCACCTCTGCCTCCATCTTCACGTGGCTTCTGTGTGTCTGTGTCTCCTCTTCTGTCTCTTACAAGGACAGCTGTCATTGGATTTAGGGCCACCCTGGTCCAGGATGAGCTCATTTCAGATCTTTCACTTTGTCACATCAACAAAGGTCCTGTTTGCAAATAGGGTCCCCTTCACAGGTTCTGAGTGTTGGCCCATCTTTCTGGGGACGCTTCTACTATTATTCGACAGTTTGTAGGCTCTGTCATGTGGCAGCCACTCTTGGCCTTTGATGGAGTAGGTCTGAATACTTAGCTCTTATAATGGATCCTGTAGTCCATTGGGTAAGGAATCAGAGCCATGGTGCCCCCTACACATGAATCTTCCCAAGCAGATGTGGCCTTGGGGCACACATGCTCTGACTGAGAACTTAGGGGTCTCACTGAACAAGGGCACCTCCCTTGTGATGAATGAGGAAAGCTCTGCTTATCCGACAAATGCACAGCTGGGAAGACCAGTCAGTTGGCTCTCCCACCCTGAGGACGTGTCCACACTCTGTTCTTGGCCGCGTCTGAAGAAAGGCTCAGCATTTTCACAAGCCAGTGACACATTCCCTGAACGTATCACATAAGAACTTTGGAAACAAGCCAAGAAAAAAAAATTGCTTCCTAAAGTGTCTGGAAGAATTTTACTTCTAAAGTAGAGGTAATCATGTTTAAAAAAAGAAAGGAAGGAATAAAGAAAGAAAGAAAGAAAGAAAGAAAGAAAGAAAGAAAGAAAGAAAATCCAGAAATGAGGATTATCTGTGCCTCGTGGCTAGATTTTATGTCCTGGAGAACAAAGGTATTTGCAGACAACATGTGGAAGTCATGCTGCCCTTTCTATGAAGGTTAACTTCCTTCTCCTCTTGCATGTTTATTAATCTGCCAAGAGCCCATTTCCCCATTTTAAGTTTTTCTTTAAAAGATTTTATTTATTTACATGAGTGAGAGAGACCAAACATGAGCAGGGGGAGAAGCAGAGGGAAAGGGAGAACCAGACTCCCTACTGAGCAGGGAGCCCAATGGGGCTCAATCCCAGGACCCTGGGATCGTGACCTGAGCCGAAGGCAGAGGCTTAACCCCTGAGCCCCCCAGGTGCCCCTACTTTAAGTTTTTATAGATGCCACAGAAAGAAACGTTTTACAAACTGCATTGGGGCATTAAAAACACTACCAAGGGCACACAAAAGCATGCCTTCTATTATGAATACCATGGCTTGAACGCTTGCCAAACCTATCCTTTCAACAGCTAGACTGTCTTCCGTGGCCTCCTGCCCCAAGAAAGTGCTCCAGAACATACAGTTTGAGGAATGGTGGTCCATGCGATGCTCAGTCTGAGAGCTCATTCTTTTCGGAACAGGCTCATTCTTTAAGATGACAGTTGACCCCATAATTATTCAACCACATCCCTACAAGTGACAAGGACTGTTGGCGCTGGGAGATTCATTGCTATGCTAAGAACTAAAGGTAATGGAGGTCTCAGAAAAAAACAGTCAATTATGAGAACTGGTTAGGCTGGTCCTCCATCCTAGGCTAGAAATGCCTTCTTGTAAGGATGTCAGTCATGGGCGTTAAGGCTCCTTCTACTCAACTCGTTGGGCTTAAACTTTGTCACCCACCCCCTCCAAAAGACACGTTGAAGTCCTCATTTGTGGCTCCTCTGAATGTGACCTTATTTGGAAATAAGGGAGCGCCCATACTTTTGAAGGCACCTTGAGACTTGATTTCTAGAAGCTTCTAACATCTAATATATAACCTATTAAGCACGAATTATGCATCTGTCACTTTGACATGATGCCTACCGTGGGAGAATTTTCAGTGTCTGTGTCGTGCTTCTGTCTCTGGTGTTAGACTGTGGGATTCCCAGAGGGAGCACTGAGTTGACCCATCCCATGGGTTGTGAGGGGACCTGCCAGAAGCATGATGGGAAGGACACATCGTTCAAGAATGTCAGGCTCCTGATGCCATCAGTCCCTGCTCAGGGGGTGGCAGCTGTGACATCCAGTTAACCACTGGATGTATGTCCCAGAGCTGCTTGAACGGCAGGTGTCATCAGCCTTGATTTACAGATGATGCTCTGCGATGGTTAATTATATCCATCCGCTTGACTGGACCACAGGGTGCTCAGACATTGGGCCAAATGTGATTCTGGTTGTGTCTCTGAGGGTCTTTCTGGATGAGCTTAGCATTCAGTTCAGTGGGCTGATAAAGTGGTTGTTCCTCTCCAGTGGGGGTCGGCCAGAATAGAACAAAAAGGCTAACTAGAAGAGACATTTCTCCTGCCTGATGTCCTTCAAGCTGGGACGTTGGCTTTTTCTTGTCTTCAGACTTGATCTGAAATGTCAGCTCTTCCCAGGTCTCAAGCTGCCTGCCTTTGGGTGGAAACTTAACACTGTCAGCTCCTGGTTCTCTGCCTTTGGACTCAAATTTGAATTTATACCACGTTGGGTCCCTATTGGTTTGTTTCTCTGGAGAACCCAGACTCATCCACTATCAAAACACCCCACTGGCACCACATCTGGCCTTTAACCCAGCCCTCTCTCCTGCCCTATCTCCATCTGGGTTCCTTCCTTTCTCTGCACCCCACAGTAACGTAAACACCAGTGTCCCCAGGGACACATGCCAGGCACATCCCATCTCTGTGTTTGGCCTGTAGTCTACCTGAGAACCTTTCCTGCAGCTCTTCCGGTGGAACTGACCACATGTCCCTCACTTTGGGGTTTGCTGGTGTTGCTCCTGGCCCCTCTTCTGGCTTTTTTAGTTAGGAAATGCGATTTCTTATTGGAGGTCTGGTTTTCTGGGTTCTGGCTCATCATGTCGTTCTAGGACACTCATTGTCTTATTCTTAAGCCTGTCCTGGGAAGGTCATTGTGCTGTTCTGGGATAGTCATCATCCTGTTCTAGGATGGTCATTGTTCCATTCTTGGATGGTCGATGTCCTGTCCTTGGATGGTCATCTTCCTCTTCTGGGATTCTCATCTTCCTCTTCTGGGATGGTCAGGATCCTGTTTTGGGATGATCATTGTTCTGCTCTGGGTTGGTCATTCTCTTATTCTGGGATGGTCACTGTCCTCTTCTGGGATGGTTGTTCTCCTATGTCATTCATCTTTCTCAGATCTAGAGGAAGTCCAATAGAAAAATGAACAACAGCCCATGGCCCTCCAGAACCCATCTGAGAGAGGGAGTCTGAAAGCTCATCCTAACACCTGCCCATGGAGGGTCAAAGATGATGCCTAGATTCTTAGTGATGGGTGAGATCTGAGATACAAGATGTAGCACCTTCCTGTCATTGGTTAGATGGGTGTGTTGGTTTCCCGTGGCTGCTGTGACAATATCCACCTAACTAGGGGACTTAAAACAATGCAAAGTTATTTCCAAGTTCTGAGGACCAGAAGTCGGAAATCAAGATGGCAGCAGGGTTGGTTCCCTCTGAAGGCTCTGAGGGAGGGTCCTTCTTTGCTTCTTCCAGCTTCTGCTGGTTCTCAGCAATGCTTGGTGTTTCTTGTCTTGTAGACGCATCACTCCGTTCTCTGCCTCTGCCTCTGTTTTGCCTTCTCCCCTGCATGTCTGCGTCCCTGTTTTTGTGAGGACACCAGTCATTGGATTTAAGTCTCCCCTCACTCTGGTAGGACTTCATCGTATCTCAGTACCTCCTCAGAGATCCCATTTCCCAAATACTTTCTCAAGCACCAGTCCTGAGTGGACACATCGCTCTGGGGGCCAGAGTTCAACCCAGTGCACCCAGGTCCTGGGCTGGAATCGGAGTGGACATTATTAGATCAGCAGGCTCTCGACCTGCAAGTGCACAGTCAGCGTGTTTCCAGGGCCAACCATGTTCTCAATAAAGCCATCATCCTATTTAGATGATAAACAGCAGCCTTGAGGAGGATGCTGGTTTGCATTGTTCTTCCTTTCTGACAATTCTCCTTTGTACTTTGGTTTATGGCAAGAATAGACACACACATACACACACAGACACACATACACACAGAGGCACACCCCTCCCTACAACTTACAATGCCTCAGCTCCCGTGCTACATTCAGCCCCCGTGGCCCTATAGAATTTGGGAAGAAAGGAGTCACATGATCAGCTAATTCCATCTTGCGTCTGAATCAGAGGCACCTGTGAAGGAGGAGGAGGGAACTCTTTTCTTCTGCAAGAAAACAAGACTCTTAAGAAAATCGCCTTTTATTTGTGTTTTGGTGAAAACATTCTCATGAGAATGGTGGCCATGGGCACGTTAGTAAAAATCACAGAGAGGGAGATTTTACACCCAGGGTGGTGGGGTGAGGGGCAGAGGCACGGAATACTGTGGATTCTTTTAAGACCCACTGAGCTATGCCCTTCCTGGACTTGACAGAGAATAACAAACCAAAAAGCGAGCAAACACACAAAACCAAACTCCTACAATACCTGAGGATTGTCCCCGCAGGGGTAGAAAGCAGGGACACACACAGGGTTTCCCAGTTAAATACAAATAGCTCGAGGAAGGCAGGAGAGGATTTTGGAAAATGCCAGCCTTTCCTGCAGGGAAGTAGGTCATTATTTTGTCCCTATGGGCTTCACTACCAGAAGCACGGAAATGCATTTCAGAGCCATAATGGGCAGAACGCCGCTTGACCATTAGGAAGCTTATCCTTTGTGCCGTGTGAATAATTACCCGCTGGAGATCAGAGAGCTTACCTAGTGCCTGGAGATTGCATTCCCACCTGGAGGGGCACACTGCGGGCACTCACACAATCCCCTTTGAAACTTGCTCAATATTTTCCATGACCGTGCGGTCAGCCGTCCTCCCCCGGGGTCAGCATCTTCTCAAGAAGGTGTCGGTGCTGCCCTCTATTTTTGGAACACTCTGTTTATTTTTAAGTGAAACCAGATGTTGATATCTTAGAGCCAAGGATGCTCATCGCCTGGGGGGGATGGTGGGCTGTCACCTGGACTGGACAGGTGCGTGGGAGGGGCAGGTGTGCAGATACAGGGAAGGTCTTTTTCTTCCACAATCAGTGCCCAGATCTCTCAGACTCGCTCTGCTGAATACCCTGGATGAAACCCACCTCCGTGGGCTGAGGTGCCGTTGGCTGTTTCTCTCTGTCCCTTCCTCCCTGTTCTCATCCTCCTCCAACACTTTCCAATGGGCATGCCCTGCTTTCAACATTTCCTGCTGCTGGACTCCCTTCTCCCCACCTTCACTTGTCAGCCTGCTACCTCTGTTTCCCACCAGACACCTCCTCATGACGTCTCCCAGGAATCCTGGATGCAATCCGGCCCCTGTCTTTCATGTCTGTTTACCTTTCCAGTACATTTCTGCAAGAAAGCACCCCATCCACTCCATGCCAGGCACCTAGAAGCCCCTCAAGGGATCACATCTTGATGGCTCCTGGTGGCTAAACCCTGGACACCTCACCTTGAGATTCAGCTTAGTCCCCATGCTGCCACTCCTGATAGTTTATATGTCCCTGGAGACCCTGTCCAGCCACAACCTCATTTGAGAGCCACTCATGAGAGCTGTCAGGTCTCAGATGGGATGCCAAGGATTTCCCGCTCATAAGGCAAAGCAATAGAGCTTGAAGGACTTTGCAAACCAGTTACTGAGATGGGAGGAGGAGGCAAGGGCTATCATGATGCGGAGCAAGCCCTGACTGGGAGATAAGCATGCAACTCAAGGTCAGCAGAAAGGACTTGGCATTGACCTGTGAACCTAGGAGAACCAGGTACACCATGTGGGATGAGCGGGTGCCGTGATTGAAATGCCAGAGCAGAAGGTCTCTTTCTTTGCAGACAGCTGAATTTTGGAGGGGTCAGTTGGCCTGCATTCTAGTGCCACTCAGGCTCTGACTGAGGGGGCCCCGGAAGTTCTGGGCATGGGGGGTGGGGAAGGAGAGACCCTGAACCAAGAAAGTTGGATCAAGTCAGGCAAGGGGGCGTCTTGCCCAGATGGCGCAGGGGGTGCACACAGCTCATTCATGAGCCTAGAACTGGGGATCAGAGGGAGGTCTGTGTCTGGCCTGGTCCCAGAGAAACAGATGGGGCATCATGAGTCCTGTCTAAGGGAGGTGGGGATGGGGGGTTCTTTGTGGGAAAATGTTTCTTGGAACACAGAAGGGGTAGGGTGTTTCTCTCCCTCACCGTCTTCCAGGAGCACAGGTGTTATGGAATGTCCGTGTCTCCCAAAAATCCCTGCAAGGAAGCCTTGACTCCCATTGGGATGGCATCAGCAGGTGGAGCTTTTGGAAGGTCCTTAGGGCTACATGAGGCCATGAAGGTGGTCACCCCCCCCAACCCATGATGGGATTATTGTCCTCATGAGAAGAAGAAGGAATTGGAGCTCTTTCCCCATTAAGTGAAGGCCGAACAAGAATATGCCATCCATGAACCAGGAAGCAAGTCGTCACCTGACATGACACATGCAGGTGGCTTGACCTTGGACGCCCAAACTCCCAGAACCATGAGAAATGATCTGTTATTTAAACCATACATTTGGGGATTCCATTATAGCCGCCCAGAGAAAGACAGCTGATCTCTGGAGTCCCTTATGGGGTCGGGAGATTATGCTCCCAAGGGCAACGTGTAAGAAGTATTTTGGGCCCTTGGGGAAACCCAAGAGAGACCAGCTGTCTTACATCTACTTCGTCCTAGTCACGGTGACCCCCGCAGCCTTGGGACCACAGAGGGCTGAGCTCCACGCTGGCGTTCCTGAATGTCCAATGGAACAGAATGCCGTTGCCCCCTTCCTCATATCACTTTGGCAGAGGGACCCACCTGTCCTCAGACTTTGCAGTGGGGATTTGCCAAGTACTGCCCACTTGTAGGCTCTGTGGAGAGCAAGGAGGTTGAACGGGAGGAAGCATCACTCCAGGACACATCTGATTAACACGGCATTCCTCAAAAGGACAGCACATTGGCTCATTTCTTTGGAAATGGTTGGTACCACCACCCTGTCCTTTGCCTATGGTTCTGCTGGTTGTATCCCGCACCTCCTGGCAAAATTCCTCTTATCTCCCAATCCGGGTACAGACTGGCTCTCAAAATGCACCACTGGCGTGCTTGGTTTATTAACGGCCGACGTGCACACCGATAAACACATTGGGAAGTAGAGGGTTTCCCTGCGCTCAAAGGGAGCAGTGGGTTTGCCTCCGTGGAGGGAAACCGGACGTGGTGAAAAGTGGGGAGACTCTCACGCAGTTTCACTTAACAGAGAAGGCAACGTGCCTTTCAGAATATTCTTAAAAGAGCAAGTGCAGGTAAGTGTTAGATCAAAACACATCATCTTCTTCATTTTGTAGCAATGATTGGACTTTCAGTGTGCCCTTGAATTTTCCTGTTATAAAATATTTCATGCATATGAATGATGGAGGGGCAAAATGTAATGAGCACATACGTGTACCCGTTGTGTGATCTTCCCCAATCTGCACATCTTGCTGCAGAAGTTTCAGGTTATGTGTGTGTGTGTGTGTGTGTGTGTGTGTGAAATAAGATGTTTCAGGTGCCATTTTCCTCCTATATATCCCTCCCCCGTTATCCCGTTATTCCGCGGAAAAATGATTCTACAGCTTAGGTCAATATTGTTCTGCACCGTTTGGCAACGCTTCCTCTGTATGTTGAGGGGATAGAAGGGAAAGACGCATCTCTCCTTTTCTTATTTGCACTTCTCAAGTGATGCTTCCATTTAAAATTAATTATCTGAGGAAATAGCATCTCTCTGGCTGTCTGCTGAAGAATGCTGTTCTGGGAAAGCCGTGATTGTGGTGTTAGCAATTTCTGGTGCTCACCGAGTCAGCGAGCTGTGCCGTTCGCTGATGGGGCGCCTTGCTCCGAGGCCCCGGGCGGCATCCGGGCGTTTGCAAAGTCGCCATTTTCAGACCAGAAGTGGGTCATGGGCATCTCCTGCAAACCTCCGCGTCAGCTCTCTGGGGACCAGGTGCAACGCTGCCCTCACCTTCACTTTGCAACGTCATGCACAAGATGGAGGCCGTTGCCAATAAAATTGATCCAGCATGCGGGCAGAGAGAGCCCCGTGATCTCTTGATTAAATCCTGCGTCCCAGTCAGGTGGTGATAATAACTATAATCTCCTTATGGGTTATTGAAATGCAACTGGAGAGAACTGTCCACACCAGTCTTTTGGGATCCATACTATCTTCTCTGTAGTCCACCTGCTTTCCACCCAAGCCCGACCACCTGGAGTAGTTGAGTCTTCATGACTTCCTGAGCCCCCAGCAGGTTAAGGACCGCACATGTTGGATGTCTCCATCTCGTTCCAATTTGGGGGATCTCCTGGGTCCTTCCATCATCAGCACTTGGTGGCCCTGGGGGCCTTCTCAAGGATAGAAGATAGGAGGTTGTATATTTTGGATTTTTTATGGGGACAAGTTTTCAAGACAAACCCTTTGAACACATAGGAAAGAAAAGAAAAATCACAGAAAGGGGGCATGCGAAACAAACAAGAATACTCCCCATACGGACAGTGTATTGTCTCATGAGTGATTTCCTACCTCTTCTGTTTCTCTTTTGTGTAATTGGGTCAACAGTCCATTGCAAAGGTGAAATAGACCAATGGGTTTGAATCCAACAGAAACTGTGTTGTCGATGATTCCAGATTCCACAGTGCAGCTGGGCTGTCCTACAGAAACCACTTGGTGGGTCTGGGGATGGTGTCCAGGATGGTCCATGATTATCTGAAGAAGCGATGGCGATGCTTCTTCACATTCCAGCTACATATTCGTCTCCAGCTACAATCTCCTTCAACACAAACAACCTATTGCAACACACAGACACAGGCAGTGATGGGGAATCCAGCTGTCTTATCTAAAGTCCCACGTTTGCAAAAATGTTAGACATTCTAAACATCCCAGTCTACACCCAGAAGAGAGAGGTCACGTCTTTCATGTGTGGCCGCCAAGGAGACGTCTGGCTTCTGCTGTCCACTTCTGCGACCCATCTCTTGCCATGGGCTCTTCCAGTTGAAACAAGGCTAGCCTCAGCCACATACATGGTTGGAAAAGGAGGAGTGTTTTCACAGCTTTTCTTTTTTTTTTCAGGTAATTGTGGGTAATCTTTGATACTGCTCTAAGCCCAACAGGGGGTGGTTTTATAAAGGCAAGTTGCCACCTGGAATCTGGAGTCTTTCGCAATGGCAGCAACAATGATGTGTCCGTGACATGCAGCCAGGGGACCTACTGTGGTCTGTGATCACGGGGTGGGTCATAGTGGAGGAGGAAGTTCTAAGAGCCCCTCAGGTGGCAGAAGGGATGGCATTTCCAGGACTGGCCCCATAGATGTTCTGAGTCTTCTCTATATACCTCCATGGTATGCAGGAGAGCTGCCGGTCCTGAAGTCTCTGTTCTGGAGCTCCTAGCTGACTCAACAGACCTGGGGCCCCCTACCCATGACCTGTGTGCTCAGGCTGTGTAGAAGGGATGCACCTGTGCTGGGGAAGTGGGCTCAGTGCCTCCATCCCAGGCAGACCTGTCCTAGCCCAAACCCTGTATCTCCAAGCTGAGCCCCCACACATGCACAACAGCCCCTGACTGATTTGTGTGTCAGAGGGCGTTTCTGTGGTGTGGATGTGATGTGTGCAATGTACCAAGCACACACAGTGTGTGTGTGAGCCTAGTGCACTATCGGTGCCCGCCAGATGCTTGCCATTAGCATGATACAACACTGAGGTTGCTTCTTGGACCGCCATATGCAAACACTTTTAGTTACTCTGTTTTGGCTCCTTGGGTGTGGCTTTTCCCCCAAAAGAAAACTGGCATTCTTTACTTTTTTTTTTTTTTTTTTTTTTTTTTTGGCCCATGTCTTACAATTTTGCAAATGTGTGGCTTAACAGAAGACAGCCAGATTCTCCTATGGATATCTGCATTCTGTGTGTCGCATTATGTTTCTGTTGAAGACAATCCAACCTCACACAGATGTGTAGCTGGAAAACGAAGGAGTGATTTGGTAGCGTCTTCAGATAATTGTGGATTATCTTTGACTCCATCCCTAGATCCACCATCTCCTTGTTTTATGATGGCCAAAGCAGCAGCATTGAATCCAGAAGCATCATCAATGATTTTTTTTTTTTTTTACTCTGCTCAGTTAATATCAATCAGTCTACTGATCATCTGGAATGGATCGTCTGCCCATCGGTCCTTTGGAAAACATCAATCCAGTGACTTATGGAAGGGCTTTTCAACAGTAACACATTTTATTATACAACGTTAAAAAAAAATACGTTTGTTAGTGCCACCCCCAGTCTTATCAGAGAAGTCTCGGTATTGGGAAACTCTTGAGCTCCTGGAACCAGATACAAAGTTTTCCAGAATCCTGAATCTCTCTTGAAAGCTCACATGTTGTCACTGGCGGTAAATACTGTCATTTGTTTTCCTTGACAAGCTCACTGTGTTTGTTTTCAGGAAAATGTCAGCCAGATATGCAGCTCGCAATAACCATACTTTGTCTATCAGTGGCGGTTCCAAGCAACACTGGGGTTTCCTGAGGAAAAGCAGCCAGCTTAGCTTGCAACGGAAATAGCCTGCCAGCTTCCGTGTGTCACTGCACGGTAGAGGAGCTTTCTGTATGCTTTCCATTTTGTCCTGTAGGAGGACATGGCACACATATACAGTTGACCCTTGAACAACACGGAGGGGGCTCATACTATAACAGTGAAAATAGTCCACACCGCATGGACCTCCCACCATCTCCCACCTGAGGTTGTGAGGCCACGCTTGGAGAAATCATGGTTTTGATGAACAGCATGTTTTGGTTCAACATGGTGGATGGCCATCATGGTAGACAAGCCTTAGTTCTACCGTCCACTCATGGACCCTACAAAGACATGCTCCCTGGGAGGACGTGATCCTGGGGACTGACTCTGGCCATCACCTTGTCCTTGGGTTCCATGAGCTTTGGCCTTCCCCTTTGGCTTTAGCTTTGTCACACTGCAGAGAAGTACCCAACGTTGGCTTTGTGACATGATGCTTCCCTCTTGAGTCTGATCTTGTCATTGTTTAATTTTTTTCTACCACCAGGCACCGGATGCTTCCAAGAATTACATTTTGTTTTAGGGACTTTTCTCCGGGGTCCTTCACCTGTAGCACCAATGGGTTTTTACCTTACTTTCCTGAGCTGTGTGGTCTGTGTCTCCATGCTTGCCTGGGAGTTTCGTCTGCACCATCCTATTAGGGCTGCACTTTGGGCTACGTAGTGCAAAGATCCCGTTGGCCGCCCTGATATCTTGGCTGTAGACAGTCTGCCCAGTTTGGGCACTTGCTTGCACTGAGTAGTTCCTATGATATTTCTTGTCTTGCTGGTCTGTGATCGCATGTCCATCCCCCTAACCCCTGCACTGTTGCAAGAGTACGTCATTGAGCTGGTGGATGCTGATTCACCATCACATCCAGGATGAACTTACTGCTCTTGGGCCATATACCTGTAAGTTCCACTCATGTCTATTCTTTCCTTCCCACTGGGAAGCAAACTCGTCATTCTTATGTCCCCACCTGTGTACATTTTGTCCCACTCCATGCGTTAGCTGCACCTGATATGCAGCTTCTCAAATTTTGGTTGGTTGGCTGTCTAATTCTTACAAAAAGAAACAAAACAAAACACCAAAACCCTAAGTATATTATCCTAAATACCATGTGATAATCAGGACTGAGTCTCAGAGGAAAAGGGACGTAACTTGCAAGTTTTAAGGCACCTACGAGAGACCCATCACCTTCTTTGAAATGTCCCCAGGCAACTGGGGGCTCCAGAGGGACTTTCTGGCTCCCGACTGCCCAGCCATCCCTCTGTCTGTGCTCAGCCACCGATCCCCTGGGTCAGTGTTTGCTGGTACTTTAGCAAAATCATGGTGTGCAGTTGCACAGAATAAGAGAAATCACTGACTTGATATTTCAGAATCAGGAGTGACAGGTGTCACTCAGAACTAACGTCCCCGATGAGGACCTGGATCCAGACAGCACATCAGGCATCGGGCATTTCTCCAGAAGCTGAGCTGTGTTCTCGGACTCAGAATGCATGCACAAAACCAGTGTGGAGTCTCCACACATTGCACAGTGTCCTGAAATTCAGAGCCATCCCAGGTTCAGTGGCTGGACGGTGCTGGCACTTCTCAATGAGAAGGACTCGATCCAGGCCGATTGTGGTTTTGTGTTATCATCACGCACCGTTCACTGCTGAGCTGCCGGGGTGCCCTGGGCTGACGGTTGTGGAATTTCTCGAATCGGAATGCGTCATGGCACTCGGTCAGCCCCTTCAAGGATGTTGCCTGTGAAAAGGTCACTTGGGTGGCCACCAGATCCAGCCTGTGCCTCACCACCAGATGTGAACAAACCAAGAAGTGACTTGAAGCTGTCTGCCCCGCAGGAGATTGCTCCCTCAACTTTTTTTTTTAAAAGGCCAAGGACACAAGATTAAGGATGAGCCAGAGCCTCGGCCATGGAATGATGACCATGAGACTTGGCAGTTGGAGGTGCCCCCTGAAGTCCCCTTTGCACACAATTATGTGGGTAGTATGGATTATAAGGGTAGACCTTTGTACGGAGGCAAAAAATGACTCATCTGGTTTTCATGGATGATCCAAGCCCAGATTCTGGTTTCTCTACAACTGGGCTTGTGCAGAAACCAGTGCTGATGAAGTTCTGCATACTGAGAATGGTATTAACTGAACTTTGCACCTGAATTGTAAACTGAAGAGGAAGACGAAGAGAAGGAGAAGGAGAAGAAGAGAGGAGGAGGAGGAGAAGGAGAAGAAGAAGAACAAGAACAAGAACAAGAAGAACAAGAAAAGGAGGAGAAGGAAGACAAAAGAAAGGAAGGAAGGAAGGAATGGAGAAGAAAGGAAGGAAGAAAGAAAGAAGAAGGAAGGAAGGAAGAAGGAACTCACACATACCTCAGCTGGGTGTCATATGATCTTGGTACTTGAGAACCACGCACACTTTCTCCATGACCTTTTCTCTGTGGAAAGGAGAAGAGTCTGCCTGCACCATGGTTGCTATTCTTGGTGATGGGGGAAGGTGACCATGACAGTCGTCCGTACCCAGCTCCTTCCCCCAGAGAACCCATGCCTCGGCCCCAGTTACAAGTCTTTCAGCAGAACTGCACACTTAGGAGGTTGGTCAGTCTGAGCTCGGGGTGCTGTCTGTGGTCTTGGAACAGATGGGTCTTGAAAGCCAGCCTCCACGTGGGCTGGGTCCAGCCACACACATGTGGCATTCTATTTACCCAGATTCTCTGTGTCCTCGCCAAGAAGAACCGAGGAATCAGGAGAATTATAGAAAATACGATGTGTTTCTTACTAATATATATATACATCACACTGATGACAGGGGATATCTGTCCGCTGACTGTTATCTCTTCCAGCACTGATGCTGTAATAAGAATAGTCTTGCAACAGAAATGGAAGAACACCAGTAGGGTTGACACTATCTTGCAGAAAAGTCCCGAGCCATTTGGAAAAACAAGAAAGGCAAACTTCCCTGTAGAACGTGGTGATTCTGGGTGTCTTCATAGCTCTTGGGGTTTAATATAAAGAAGAGATTAGGGCACCTGGGTGGCCCAGTTGTTAAGCGTCTGTCTTCAGCTCAGGTCATGATCCCAGGGTCCTGGGATCGAGGAGGAGGAGGAGGAGGAAGAGAAGAAGGAGGAGGAGGAGATTGAAAGGGAAAGTGACAAGGAGGGTTTACACCGTGTCATTCTGGACAGGTTGCTGCTGAGCGTCAAGCAGAACATTCTTATGTCAAAGAATATTGTGGTAAACAGAGGGAAACTCCTGTGTCCATGTGGTTTGGGGCACACGTGGTGGGTGGTGGGGAAGAGGGATGCCGGGGTCCCCAAACTGGAGGGCTCCAAACTCAACGAGCTTGTCAAGGCTGCTGGTTCATCTACAAGTTAAACAGGTGCATGAATGTATCAAGGTAGGAGTTTAACAAAAACGTTGGACATTTGAGGGACCCTATGAGAAGCATCTCCATCTTTGGCATCCACACAGGACAGCTGAAAAGAGGTGTTCAAACAAAGACGCACACACACTTTTGTGACAGCACAGCGTAAAATAGAGAAAGTGCGTTAGCCCAAGTGCCCATCAGCAGAGCGATGGGTCCATCTACACGTGACGGTATTCTACCCAGCCGCAAAAAGGCACAAAGAACCAGTGCACACTACACTGTGCACAAATCTTAAAAATGTACCGGCTTCATCAAAAGAAATGAAATCTTGCCATTTGCGACAACATGGATGGAACTAGAGCGTATCATGCTTAGCGAAATAAGTCAAGCGGAGAAAGACAACTATCATATGATCTCCCTGATATGAGGAAGTGGTGATGCAACATGGGGGCTTAAGTGGGTAGGAGAAGAATCCATGAAACAAGATGGGATAGGGAGGGAGACAAATCATAAGTGACTCTTAATCTCACGAAACAAACTGTGGGTTGCTGGGGGGAGGGGGGTTGGGAGAAGGGGGGTAGGGTTATGGACATTGGGGAGGGTATGTGCTTTTGGGTAAATTGGAAGGGGAGATGAACCATGAGAGACTATGGACTCTGAGAAACAATCTGAGGGGTTTGACGTGGCGGGGGGGGGGTGGGAGGTTGGGGTACCAGGTGGTGGGTATTATAGAGGGCACAGCTTGCATGGAGCACTGGGTGTGGTGAAAAAATAATGAATACTGTTTTTCTGGAAATAAATAAATTGGAAAAAAAAATGTACCGGCTTCCATATGGATTCAGTGCTCAGAGTCACCTCATTGTTAAAATTTAACGGTGCTTATAAATGACTCTTTTCTTTGTGAAAACAGCTCCGTAAAGTTCAGTTATTTTTAATATGTTTGCTGTCAACCCTGTCCGACTTCAGAATATATTCATGCCCTAAAAAAACCCTATGCCCATTTGCAGTCCATGTCCCATGAACTCACTTGATCCCTAGCGCCTGGAGAGACCACTAATCTCCTTTCTGCCTCTGTTGATTTGCCTGTTCTGGACATTTCATATCAATGCAATTATGAGTTTATTGCCTTTTGGGACTGGCTTTCCTCACTTAACATAATTTTCCAGGTTCATCCCCATCATAGCCTGTGTCGTGCTCTCTTCCCTTTCATGGCTGTATACTATTCCATTGCCTGGATGGATCACGTTTGTTCATCCAGTCATCCGTGGATAGACATTTCAGTTCTTTCCACTTTAAATAACTTCATTAAAAATGGTAAGCTAAAATGCGCACAAAAACAGCTACGTTCTGAGAAATTTCTATGTACCAGTGACTTACAACATGAGAAGTTTTATGCCACAGTGACTCTTGGAGACAGACACATTTATTACCCTTATGTCATGGGTGAGGACGGGAGATATTGATAAGTCACAATGCCCTGGGTGGTAACTGCTGGGCTGGGATTAGAACTAGGCACCTTCAGGCTCCCCAGTAAGATGTCCCCACTCCTTTGCAAACAGGAGGCACCATATCTATGAACTGCTTCATAGCACACTGATACTATTGTATTTGTGACGTCAAGAATGGAGCTTGATCCCAATAGACTAGACCAAGTGTGGACAGCCAGTTCAGATGGTAGAATGTTTCAGAAGGGGGAACATGGTCCCAGCTGGCTACGCCATGAAGGCACACACAGTTCAGGTGGTGGAATGTTCCAGAAGGGGTGAACCTTGGACTCAACTGGCCAGACCATGGGTCTCAATAGACCATGAAGGGACAGGCATTTGAGATGGTAGAATGTTCTAGGATGAAGGATGCGATAGCACCTTCATGAAGGATGAGGGATTAGAGCATGTTAGTGGTCTGCTGTGAGAGGGAGCACATGTAGAGTTGGATGCATCATGGTGGGTGTGGTTCACACGTTATGGAGAACCTCCCAGAAGGCCATGAACAACACCTATTTTCAGTGGGAAGTGTTGAGGGCAACACGTGTCAGGTGAAGGAGGGTTTCCTGAAACCTCTCCTGTGACTTCTTTTCCCTTCCTTCTTCCTTGGTTGCTTCCTGGAAGGAACAAATGTCCCAGAATCCTGGACACCCCCACACTTTCATTTCAGGACATGTCCTCCTGAATCCTGACACCTACAATCTGCTCTGAGTTGTGGTGACGAGAGCCCAATCTGAGCCTTGCTTTTCCACTTACTCATATAGGAACTGGGGCCAAGTCACATGCCGCAGTTTCCCCATCTGTGAACACACAGCATGACTTTGAGGTCAGAGGGGAACATCGACCTAAAGTTTCTGTTGCTTTCAAAGTGCCTTTTACAGACTAGCTGTCCTCATGATCAAAGCGTATTTCAGGTGTCTATCTACAGAGGAATCTTCTGGAAGGTTAACAGATTTCTATAGCTGACTGAAAGCTGGATCCAAAGATACAGCAATTCATCGTTTGCTTTGTGAAATGTATTTCTGGATTCTGTAATATCCACAAAACATGTTTGGAAAATAGGAATATTTTATACATGTTAATATTTGTAAACCGATGTTTCTCAACATTAGCACTACTGACATTTGGGGCTAGAGGGCTTTCTAATGTGGGGTATCCTGAGCACTGTAGGATGTTGAGCAGTGTCTCTGGTCTCCAGCACCACAAGCCAGGAGCCCGTCCTCCCTCCAAGACGTGATAGACAAAATACCCAACTTTTGTAGCAACATGGACGGGACTGGAAGAGATTATGCTGAGTGAAATCAGTCAAGCAGAGAGAGTCAATTATCATAAGGTTTCACTTCTGTGTGGAGCATAACAAATAACATGGAGGACATGGGGAGTTAGAGAGGAGAAGGGAGTTGGGGGAAATTGGAAGGGGAAATGAACCATGAGAGACTATGGACTCTGAAAAACAATCTGAGGGATTTGAATTGACGGATGGGTGGGAGGTTGGGGTACCAGGTGGTGGGTATTATAGAGGGCACGGCTTGCATGGAGCACTGGGTGTGGTGAAAAAATAATGAATACTGTTATGCCGAAAATAAATAAAAAATAAATTAAAAAAAAAAAGTCTCCAGATTTTGACAAATGTCCTCAGGAGGACAAAATTTCTCCCCCTTGAGAATGATATAAGGTAGATAGATAGATGACAGATGGATAGATAGATCATAGATAGATAGATAGATAGATAATTCGATAGCTATAGATGCACATATGGGTAGATGGATGGGTGGTTGGACAGACAGACGGATGGACAGATGGTTGGAGATGATAGATGATAGGTAACAGATATGATCGGTAGATAGATACAAAGACAGATACCATGGATAGATGGATGGAGATGATAGATAAATAGATACATACATAAATGATAGGAAGATAAAGAGAGATGAATGGCTAGATAGATGATAGATAACAGATGGACATATGGATGGATGGACAGATGGACAGATGGATGGATGGATGGATGGTTAGAGATGCTAGATGCCAGATGGATATATTCAAACATACACAGATGATTGATCCATAGTTGATAGATGTAGGAATGGGTGGATGGATGGATGGATGGATGGATTGAGGTAGATAGATTAGATAGATAGATAGATAGATAGATGGATATAGAGATATATAGATGGAAAGAAAGAGTATGGTCAGAATCTCTATCCTAAATCAGTTTCTCCTTGTTGGCTTTATTGATGTTTGGGGCTGGATAAGTCTGTCACAGGATCTGTCCCGTGCCTTGTAGGATACTGAGCATCAATTCTGCCCCCTGACATTTGGGGACGTCGGGGGGCAGGATGGATGTCAGTTAATGCATTCGTCCTTCCCCAGCTGTGACAACCAAAACCTGCCAACTGTTTCTTGGGGGAAAGGCAGTAGCAGAATGGTCCCCATTTGAGAATCACTGATACCGAGTCCAGTTCTTGGGAGCCTGGCTACCGTAGAACTGAATGGCTTGGACTCAAGACTTGAATGCGTCCTGAGGCTCTGGGAAGGGGGCTCCAGTCCAGTACAGGGAGAATGTACACCTGCAGGTATCACGTTTGACAACTTATTTCCAGTTAGAGATGGGATCTAGAACCCACCGAGAACTTACGCTTCACATCACTCCCCCACCACCCTGCCCCTGTGTCTTGGAACCTGGGCCAGTCACGTGGTGAGGACTTGTCCTGCACAACCCTGTCTGCATTGGGAGTATCTTCATATCTGGGGTCCTGATTGCATGAGTGAGGACATGAGTGGTTGAGGGTTAGCTTCCTCTTTGCCCTCTTCCCTTTTTGTGCAGATTTGTTCTTGTCCATTGAAAGGAGGTAATAATAGCAGCATGATCTCAACATGTGAGGGGAGAGACTCTGAGATCGTAGCATGTGTGGTTGGATGTTGTCTGTGTCATAGGTCACGCGTCCTCCTATGTGCTGGAGGCAGAGCATGACACCAGTGTCACCAATGGATAGGTTCCTCCCTTGTAGCCTTCCATGGTTGCTTGGGCAGACAATCCATAAGAACAAGTTGTGCTGTACCATCTGTGCCCCCGAACCACCGCCCTGAAACTGAGTGATCCCAAAGAAAGTCACTTAAACAGTATAGACACCAACAACCGCAACATTGACACCAGGCTGTCCACAGTGTCTTTGACGTTCTTCCTTCTTTAGATGTTTCTACCACCCACAGCCTTCCCTCCTTGGAACTTGGGGTTGGATTTTGAAATTTCTTCTGATGGTATTAGAACATCAGAGTGTTTATTTTAAGCCACTTGCCAACGGTGTCAAGGATATACTTGCAAGATCCGTTGTCATCGCTCATGTAATCCCATCTTTTTTTTGATAGGTGGTCCCAGGAAGCATCATTAACTAAAGCACATATTATGGACCCGGCATTGCTCCTAGGGAAGAAAATTAAGCACTAATTGAAGGAAGAATTAGAAGCTTTGAATTCACAGAGATGCAGCCACCCTCTGTAATTAATTTTTGAAGGAAAGAAAATTAAATGCTTTGCCACCGGGTGAACATCTCCAGCATTTTTATTAGGTTTTGCATTTTCTGGCTCTTCAGTTGAAAGTGGCTCTCATCAGCGCATCAATCAAAAGTACTTATCCGGCTCTACTTTGTCATTCTGGAATCATGCTCCGTTCTTTTTAGGTATGGGATGGGAAGGCACCAGGAAGAGTAGGTAGAGCTTGGTGGGCTCCCAGAGGGCACCTCGTCTGGGTTAAATTGACTCAACGTCAGTTCCCTATTCACCCGTCTTGGTAGTTGGGCAGTTTATTGTCTCTCGTTAAAAATTCAATCTCTAACTCCATGAACATCGGAGGGATTTTAAATATCTCCATAAGCCCCAGATTAGCATCTCTATAAACCCGTCATAAGTGATAATAATAGATTCTATAATGCACATGGGGCACAAGGTGCTACAGTTATCATCGTTAGTATTACTCGTGGTCTTTTAAAAAGTTCTCTTAAAATGTGCATGGAACCTGGCCATCTCAGCCCCCTGGTTTATAAACTCTTAAGCAACCATTGGGGTGACTGGAGATGCCAGGGTCTGTCACTTATCACCATTAAATTTCTAGGGTTTTTGTTTTTGTTTTTGCTTTGAATTTATTTTTTTCTGAAAATCATATATGGATCCTGGATTTCTTTTAGTTTATATTCAACTGTCATCCCCTCTTATGTTCAACACCAATCACTCCTTTATGTTTTTCTCTTTTTTTCCTATGGACTGCATATGTCCTTGCGGCTTTCAGCCCAAGAGATAATAAGGTCAGTCTTCCCTTGACTAGGCATGTTCATCCCAATCAGTTTTTTATATGCATTTATGAGTACTCCGGCTTCTTGTTTCATATTTTCTATTTGTGTGGGCATGTGTATCTATGTGATTTTCTCCTTTCCTGAGTTTTATGGTATGTGTGCGTTTTGTTCCCATGGAGCCCCCACTGGTCATCACCCCAAGTACCTGGTAATTTTCATGCTATTAGTTGAAACTGTGATAACTTCAAAGTTCTCATAAGCTACATTTCTCAGTTGACCATCTTCAAGAGTTGAACTGTGACTACTGGCTCTGCCCTTTGAAGATCTAGGAAATCCCTAACGACACAATTCCACCAAACTCGTTCGTGTTTTCAAGAACTTCTCTATGGCTCTGATAGTTTTAACACATAAAGTTAGTTTAGCAGTGATGTTGCTTTCTCAAGAGGTATCCTGGTTCCCCCAGCGTTGCTTCCCCCCAAGTAGTAGATTTGGTCCACGATTACTTAGTAAAGCCTTGTTTCATGAATCCTTTGTTTGAGGAGGACCACCCATCTTCAGCCAAAGATAAGTTCTTGATTTGAGCATAACTTAGCGCTGGCAGGAGTGTCTGAACACGTTTTATGGGAAAGAAGAAGTGACCAGTTTTCGGTTCCCCAATGCCTGGAGTAATGGATAGTATCTCGATTTCCCACCTGAAGGATTTAGTCCCTTGGGTCTACAAGCATGTGTTCACACCTTCTGTCATTCAAGCCTCCGTGGTGGTGTCTCTGCTCTTCAGTGAAATTTAACGTTGGGGAAGAAGCCTCTCAACTTGATTTGCTGTTGTCTTTGGCGTCCTGCCCTTTGTGTCCTGGGCGCCCTCAGGATTGTCCAACGTGGTAGATCAACCACCATAGAGGATGTGGTCGCTGGCCATATGGGCAGTTAGAAACAATTTACGTGGCTCACCATCACTCTTCCCCTTGCGGATTTGAGTCTTTCTTTGCACAGACCTTTGCATAGACTCTTCTTTCTCTTTTCCTCAGTTCCTTTCTTCCGAGGCGCTGACCGCGATCGTGTTGAGTCGCTGCTGTCTGCCTTCTGTCTCTGTGTCTCCGTTCCCCCTCTGTCGGTTTACCCCATTGCCTTTTTCTGCCGTGTTCTGTGTGAAGCCTTCTCTCCACATCATGGCCTCAATTCTCAGCAGTCTTGATTCTGCTGCTCCTTCATTCTGTCTGGTTCTCTCCCGGGTTCTCCAGAACATGGTACCATAACCTCTCCTGGGAGAACCGCCAGGACCTTCTCTCGTTACCTCACCCCTTAATCTCCTGCTGTCATTGAGATGATGAAAGAATGGTCCTCGAACCTCCCTCTGTTCTCTCCCACCTTCTGCAGACTTCCTCCTTGTGTTGATGTTCCTCATCGGTGTCCAATGGAGTAGTAGGATTTTCACGGCACCTGTTGTGACCACATACTTCTAGTGCATTCTGTTTCCTCCTTTTGTTTTTCACTTTTATTTTTTTTTTAATTTAAACTTTATTTGTGTGTGTGTGTGTTGCAAGAATCATTGTTTATGCATCACTCCCAGTGTTTCCTGTAATACATGCCCTCCTTAATACCCACCAGCAGGCTCACCCAACATTAGTAGTTTTAAACGTGTTCTCTTTGCTCCTGAAGGATGTGGGTTGGTTCGGCCATCCAATGATGGTGGCAGGTAGTAGTAGACAGTCATCTAATGGCTTCCTCCGTTAGGAAGGCTAGTGTAGAGTGGACGGGCATCCACTGATGGTGGCAGGTCAGACTGGATGTTTGTCTACCAATGGCACCAGGCTGGAGTACGCAGACATGCAATGACATCAGGTCATTTTCACTGCACTGCATTGCCTTCCAGGCCACGCCATTCATCCTCATTCTCACCACTGGGTCAACAACCCCTGTGTCCCCCGTCCTCTGCTAGCATCATCTTGTGAGGGTCATGTACAGAAGGCAGAACAGAGACTCCCAAGAGGACTCCTGCCCTCCTTCCTGTTCCTACCCTGGTCTCTCTCCCACCTGGATGCATCTTCCTCCTAACAGGGTTGTGTGTATGTGTGTGTATGTGTGTGTTGCAGACCGGGAGCGCCCCTCCCCTTTTTTAAAAAAAGAGAATTGACAAACTGGATGACCAATCTCCCTGTGAAATATTAGCATGTTTGTTTTGCAGCTCATGGAGGTATGACTCCAGGAGATGAGTAATAGGTGAGGGAATCCTTGTCCTAGGAATTATTTTGCAGGCTTTGTGAACAAGTGGGGCTTATTGTCTCGCTAGGTTGATGAACGTGTCTTAAATCCCCCCAGGCTTTTCTTGATCTGTGCAACTCCGCTTGGTTATCAATGAGATCAGCATCGGAGTTCTCCGGGCCCCTTTGTGTTCCCTGTGGAGCCTGAATATGCTCCTGTGGCCTTTTGGGCATACCTGTGGCTTCGGAGGATGGAAGATGGACCCTCAACCTTGAGTCTCCCTGAGATTTAGCCGGTTCAGGTGACTGAATGCCTCGTAGGAGGGATTGAAGTGTTAGCGCTCCGTTCTGAGAGCTGTTCTCAATCCCCGTGCTGGCCCTGTCTCCGCTTGTTCTTACTGACTTTGTGCCTGGAGCGACCCGAGGGAAATCTGCCAGTCCCCTTCTGAGTCTCGCAGAGACGCCAAAATAGGAGATCCCCTCACCCCAGAGAACTTCCACCACAGTGAGTTCCCACAAGGCAGCCCGGAAACGGCCCTCCAGAGCAGTGTCCACATGCAGTGCTAAGAGATGATTTATAGCGTCCTGGGAGGATCCTGTGTATCACAGACTCGGGGATCTGACGGATCCTGCAGAGTGCAATGCAGCTGCGGAGGGGTGACTCAGCCCCGAGTGTCTGAGGCCACGGCCCCGCGGGTAGGAAGGTGTTTTGACGCGGCAGTCGATGGAGCATCTCAAGACAGCTCATGTCTTTGCAGACGGTCTTGTAGGAGTTTTATTTTAAGTATAATCTGCTTCCTTGTCACGGATGTTTTTCCATGACTCATTCCCATGATCTCCGTGGAGGAAGCAGACATTACCCAGTTTCCTCGCTTCCTGGTGTTCCCGAAACTAAGCACTTCTGTGCTGAACACTTCAGGATACCGTCTATTTTTCTCCAGAGTCACGGCCTCATTTAGGGATCGGTGATCCTCAAAGGAGTAATGGAAGGTTCCCAATCTGCAGGCAACAAATGGCAAAGCAGGTTGGACAGAGTCTCTTGATGTTTGTTTTAGCTCAGGTTCATGGTCTTCCACTAGGGCTTCTAGGGGACACACGTGCACAGGTATTTGTGTAAGAGCAGGTGTCCCGTGGGGCCCAGGAAAGAGAAAGCAGAGAATGGAGCAGGTGCAGAACACCTTGGCTGTGTTAACTGATCTCGCTAAGCAGCCTCAACCCTGGATGCTCAAGGCCATGGACTGGTAGCATCTTGGATGGGAAGTGGGGGTACCATTTGCCTCCCCTTGCTGAGCCCCAAAGTACATGGGCTCTTGGTCTGATGGGCAGTGTCTCTGGCATCGGAGGCCAGGGAGCCAGTAGCTGCCTCTCCAGAGGTCAGGGACTCAGGGCTGTCCCCAAGGTTCATCCAAAGACCAGACATGCAGTCTATGGCCCTCCCCATGCCCACGATCATGACACGAACCTTCCGCCGAAGGGTATTTCCATTTCCATCTGTCACCCAACATGGTGACTGCATTGCCCCTCGAATCAGAAGGTCTCTGCCCAGCGAGCAGCCTCCACCGGTGATTCAGCCACAGCCTCCCCAAGGTTGCTTGGCAAAGGCCAGAGACAAAGCTATCCATGCATTTCTTATGAGCAGTAATTTATATTCAAATGCTTAGCACACTAATTACACGTATTCTTACCTACTCAGCAGAGCAGATGTGAAAAGTTAATCAGTCTTATTTTGAATTCACTCATGTATTAGAGCATGAAAACTTCTTCAATTTCTTTTTTTTTTTAAACGGTATTTAATTGTAGTGAGGACAGTTAACAAAAGTTATACTCTCTTAACACATTTTTAGTGTGGAATACCATCCTGTTAGTTACACACATGCTGTTGCTGAGCACGCATGTAGGACCTTGTCATCCCAAATGACTGACCAACTCTGTCCCCTTTGACCAACATCTCCCCACATCCCCTTCCCTCGTCCCCTGGCAACACCATCCTACTGTCTATGGGTTTGACTATTTTATAGAGAACATGTAAGTGGAATCATGCAGTATTTGTCCTTCCATGAACAACTTACTGCACTTAGCATAACGTCCTCCATGTTCACCCCTGTGGCCGATATGATACAATTTCCCTCCTTTTTAAGGCTGAATAATACTGCATTTTGCAGGTACACCACCTTTTCTTCCTCCATCCACCCATCCCTGAACGTTCACGTAGTTTCTACCTCTTGGCTGTTGTGACTAACGCTCCAAGGAACACGGGCTGACATCTCTTTGAGATCCTGGATTCCACCCTTTGGGTAAGCACCCAGACGTGATGATAATGACTGTCCCATTTCTAATTTTTTGAGGACCTTTTATACTGTTTTCCACATCAGTGTGTCTCCGTAGGTGACAACTGGCCATGGGATGAAGCCACTGCCCCCTCATTTTCTGATCCCATTTCTTCCCGTGCATTATCTGCACCTACCTTCTACAGAAGAAACTGTCTGGCAAATCCTATGTCTGACATACCTTTGAGCTGTTATTCTTTTTTTTTTTTTTTCTCTTTTCTTTTCTTTCTTTCTTTCTTTCTTATTTTTGGAGAGAGAAAGTAAGTAAAACCCATACATTCGACTGAGTGTGTGAATGGCCCATGGTTGCAAAGGACTGATGCCAGCTGCAACCAGCCTAAGCCATAAGACAGGTGCCTTTGCTTCTAAATCCATTCTACACCACACTTCACACTCACTTCCCCTTCAGGGACCAGGGTGGACTTTCAGGCAGCTCTAGGAAACCTGTTACAAACCTTCAACGTCTACTTTTTCTGTGGATGAGCTTTATTCTCCCAGACGGGCTTCTCTTCTGTTCTCCTTCCCTTGTTCTGTCTCCAATGCTGAAAGACGGTGTTTTTCTCATTTGGACTCAGGCCATCCCAGGGAAGTGTTCGTATTTGTCTATTTTGAGTCCCACACCTGGTCTTGGGTTTGCACTGGGAGCATGGGGTGTCCTCATCAACAACTTTCCCAGAGCCTACAACGGGAATGGGTAGATGGAAGGAAGCAGCTCCCGGAGTGAAGCAGAAATGGAGAGACAGTCCTTGGGTGGGCAGATCCATGAGCAACCAGCAGCAATGAGGACCCACAGGAAGATTAAGGTCCAGCTGGAGACAAGACTCCACCATTTTGCATATGACACTGCAGCATGGGTGGACTGCTCAACTCTAGAAAGTGGAACTCTATTTGATGCAGGGAGATGCTTTGGGACTTCACATCTCTACCAAAGGGACTTAACAATGCGGGGTCCTGGGAGTCGAGTGTTGGATTTATGATGAGTTGAAGCCAGAGGAGGGTTGCAAAGGTGTTGGTCGGTGCATGAGGTATCAGGAAATGAGGCTTCACAGCAGCATCAAGATGGTGGCAGGAAGGGAAGCCACAGGTGGGGAAACCAGGTGAGTACAAGATGCACTGATTTGTGCAGAAAGGGGTACCAACCTGGGCTGTGGCTGTAAGTTTGAGAGTCATTATCAGCTTATCAGAGAGGTCAATGCAGAAGTAGGGAGAAGATTTAAGAAGGTCCATATAAAGGTGGTGGCCAAGGAGGACCAGATCTGAACCAAAGCACTGGTGGCCCAGAGAGAGAGGAGGGTCTCTGTAGCCCTTGCCATGGGAACATGGAGGGTAGACCAGAACATTGAAAGCCCACAGTCCCAGTGGTGGGAGCAACATAGCCGGGTGACAGACTGCCCCATTGACATTCCAGAATGACAACGCTTCAAGAAGCCAGAAGTCAGTTTGGAAAATGGTTGAACAGAATGGGTGGTGGGTCCATCTTTGCTCTATGAGCTGGGGCTTGGGATGCCCTTTGGGGCGTTGCCTCTGTCCTTGGCTGGATCGTCTTTTCAAATGTAGTCCTGTAATAGTGAACGTTTGTGTCTTCTGAAGGTCATCCTCACTTGGTGTGCTGACACCCGCTTTTTCAAGAGCCTCCTTCTGTTTTTATATCCCCAAATCACCTTTTTTTTTTTTTTTTTTTTTTTTTTTTTACTTACAAGATGGTGGGAGAAGCCCAATAGGGCTTCCAAAGGACAAGTGAGAAGAACAGAGCCATGTGGCTCCGTTGGCAATGTGAGGAGTGGGTTGCCACCTGAGGCTGGGGCTTACTTTGGTTGTGCCCCCTGCCAGTGCCCTGAGTTTGGGAGTTACGTACGCTGTGAATGGTTGGGAGTCGGTCTCTGCCAGCAGTCAACCGCCGTGTCTTGGGCTAGCCCAGGCGTCTCTAAGATTCCAGGAGGAACACATGGCTCATGTGTTTGTCACCCCGTGAGTTCATCCAGTGACTATTTTTATGCTTGGGCAGTCAGGAGAAGGGCCAAGCTGTGCCCAAAGGCAGATAGGGGCCTGCCAGATGGACACCGCCAGACACCAGTCACCCTCCTGCCCGGGAGCTAGAAATAGAACCAGCCCCGGGACAGCTAGAGCAGGGTCAGAGCTCGTACAGCCTGGTGAAGGTGAATCTGGGATACCGCGGTGGTTGGCTTATGGCACAAGGACAGAAGACACAGATCAGAGCTTTGACCCAGTGGCAACATGGTGTTCCTTTAGCTTGTTGGAATGCTCTCCTCAGCACTAATTATCTGGCCCTGGAGTCTGCAAAGAGCCGTCCCTGCTCACACCACCATCAGTCTGGTGCATGACAAGAGTTGGAGCTCTTAGTAGACCTCCGTGCCCAGAGGTTTGAGCTTCCAAATCACATGTGGCTGTCCATCTACAGAGGGACAGATAAGGAATGTGAGCTAGATTCATAGCGTGGAATACTGTGTGTGTGTGTGGGGGGGGTTTCCTACTGTGTTGTTGGCCATAACCTGGACCCCACTAGACATAGTGCACACGCAGAGGGTACGGGGCTCGTTTGACCAACTGTAGGACTACCCCGTGTCCCGCTGTGCAGGTGCACCTGCTTCCTGGGGGTTCTGAGCTGTTGTAATAGGTAGAGAACGGGAGGTCTCATATCTCCTGGGAACAGCGGGACTGAGCACTCACGAATCAGTGGGGCTGGAGACAAAGCTGGGCACGCCAAGGCAAAACACACACCATTCAGAGATCCATTTTTATGACTTTAGGACAGCTGCAGGTTCTTCTTGCCACAACTCAGGTGTGGCATCCCCAAGAGAGGACACTAAAACCGTGTTTTAATACTCCCCAAACCTTCATTACACACACGTGCATATAAGAAATGCTATCTCGTTCTATGTGACACTTACATTTTTATCTCTGCACAATTTGATGTCATTATCCCCCAGTTAACACCTACTTGTGAGCCTCACATGTGCCAAGACCCAATGGTCACATGTCTCCAGCGCCATTTTGAACTTTCTTAGAGTGGAATATCTTCCTTGCCTCGAAATTGATTAACAGCCTGGCAAAGTCATCTCTGTGCTTTGGTTTGTTTGTGTGTATATATATATATATATATTTTAAAAATCCAAGCATTTTCAGTCATACCTACTGACTTAATAACGCTCCTGTATTCTGTATGAATGTGGTTATTTAAGGATTTACTGCAGTATTTTAACAAAAGGTCCAGTCATTAGGGTCATATTTCTAGCCACAAATATATATATATATATATATTTTTTTTTAAATTAAAACTAGAATTTTTTTTTGAATAAGCAACCCCTTTATTTCATTCCTTGGTTTGCCCCTTATGCAGTCACAGAATTGAAGATAATTATGTTATGTTATCTAAAATAAAAACCCAAGCATTTGAAGAAGGCAGCTTGTACATGAGGCTGTGTATGTGGGTCTGCAGCATGCGTTTCCACACTTGGTGTCATGGTTCAAAAGCAACGAGGTGTTCACTTTAGGGGATATCAGTTCCAATATTTGTGGCTAGAAATATGACCCTAATGACTGGACCTTTTGTTAAAATACTGCAGTAAATCCTTAAATAACCACGCTCATACAGAATACAGGAGCGTTATTAAGTCAGTAGGTATGACCGAAAACACTTGGATTTTTAAATGACGTTGGTGTATTTCCACATAATGACAGCCCTCCGACAGTACGGGTGGCCGTTGGAAACTGAACGCAGGGCTGAGAAACCACCAAAAAACAGTCTTAGTTTGTTACAGATGCAAGGGGTCCTCTCCTCTGTGCCCCCTTTCTATAAGATGCCATTGGCACTCACAGGAAAGACGGTGGCCTGTGGAGAGGTTGTCTTAAGATACAGGATTTATTATTTTTCCATTGTGGTGAAGCTGACAGGTCAGAACACAGATGCCACTGAAAAGATTGTGGCTTGCAGCTCCCAAAAGGAGGGGACATGCCACTCCCTGAGAGCCATGTGGAGAAGCACCAAGCTTGACTAGGATGCAGAGAGAGAGTGGGGACTGTGGAAAAGAGCCTTTCTTGTGGTTTCCATGGGAGGGAACAGGCAGGATGACCAGGTTTAGGACTGGCCAATGTCATCAGCTCTGAGGCACAGGGCCTTCCCAAGCCGTCTGGCACCTGGCTGGGGAGCTTTTCAGGTGCATAGTAGCTTAGAGAATGGCAACCCCATACAGATCAGGATTGGGGTGTGCGTTCTGGAGCGCTTGGCTTGCATTTAAAAGGAGAGTCATTTGCTCTCTCTAGGAATGGGCTACCCTGGGACAAGCCGTCACTCCAGGGTCAGCATGACCCTAGCTGTCCAGGCATCAGAATCCAGAAAACAAACGTTGGGCAGAAGATAGAAATGATGTGAAGCTGATATGATCTGGGATATGATTTGAATTTTCCAGTCAAGCAGAGCATGGCATTAATGTGGGACAGTGAAGAGACCCTGAGGCTTCTGTTCCAAGAAGTTGGAAAGAGGAAGATGGCATTTACTGAAATGCAGAGGACGGTGCTCATTGCTCAGGAAGGAAAGATCCAGTGAAAGTTGGTTGAAC
Organism: Neogale vison; assembly: GCF_020171115.1. NCBI lineage: Eukaryota > Metazoa > Chordata > Mammalia > Carnivora > Mustelidae > Neogale > Neogale vison. The sequence goes on from NC_058105.1 coordinate 130,468,799, forward strand.
TGTAGGACAAAAGAATCATGAATGGCTGTTCGTGTCTTTAATTAAGACTGTATTAGTTTCTTACATCTGCCATAACAAATCACAACCAACAGGAGGGCCCGAAACCATAGGAACTCATCCTCCCCCAGCTCTGGAGACCAGAGTTTGAGATCCAGGTGGGGCAGGACCACTGAGATCCAGGTGGGGCAGGACCAGAGATCCAGGTGGGGCAGGGCCATGCTCCCCCCAGAGGCTTCAGGGGAGGGTCCTTCCTGGCTCTTTCAGCTTCTGGGGCTCCAGGTGTCCCTGGGCTCATGGCCATGTCCCTCCCATCTCTGCCTGTGTCTTCCCATGGCTTCTCCTCTGCATCTGTGTCTCCTCTTCTGTCACTGGATTCAAGACCAGCCTTGTCCAGGATGGGTTCCTCCTGAGATCCTTCACTTCCTCACATCTGCAAAGACATATTTCCAAATAAGGTCCCCTTCCCAGGTTCCAGGAGTTAGGACTTTCACATATCTTTCTGGGGACACAATTCCACTCACAACTGAGGTCAAACAGTAAAAAAAACATGGGGTTCGGTGGGGGAGGAGGGGCATTGAGGGTTGTAGCAATTGGGAGTTCATCCTGATTTTCGTAAATCCTATTCAGTCCTGTTTTGCTCCTTTTAGCTCTGGCAGGGGTGGTGACATTTTAAGGGCTCCTCACATTTCCACATTGACTTCCTGGCACCTTCAACAGACCATAGTGTGATCTACCAGCGGTATTAATTCACACTAATGAATTATGGAACAGCCCTGGGAACGTAGAGCTCCTCTGTGTTTTCCCACGGCCCAGTCCTTTTCCTAGAACTGGCTTCAACCTTTTTCCAAACTCACTGGGAGCCTCCCTGAGCTGGTGACACCTGTCACATGTCATTTCATTGCTGGGGCAGAAGAATCCACCACGAATTACAACCACCCACTCTTTCCCGACTAGCCTCCCAGCCAGGGGCTGACTCACCTTGGATCCAGACAAGAGTCAGAATAGAGAACACTGATTAGTTCTCAGGGAGGATTTGCAGGGAAGCAGAAACCCTGTGCCCCGTCTTCCTCTCTGTCCTGTGTCCATGGCTGTCCATGACAGCTGCGTGTCTTGGGATGTGGTCTTATCTGGTGGCTCCCAGTGTCGGGTTCCAGGATCAATAGTATCAAACATTTTCTGGGAATGTGTCAGAAATGCTACTTTTCAGGACCCACCCCAGATCTATAGGGGCCCAGAACTCTAGAGGTGAATCCCCTGACCTGTATTTCCAATCCACCCTTCCACCCCCACCCCCAGCAAGGTGACTCAGTACACCCTCCAGTTTGAAAACTGCCATTCTCCCCATCACACGTGATCCTCCAGGGAGAACAGAATGTCTACTGACTGTCTTTGGTATCAGGCCCATCCTAAGGCTGTGTGTATATGCAACCTTATAAATTATTCCCCCCAAGCCCCCAAAAGCTGATATGAACCCCCCCAGACACTTGTGGCAAAATGGGTACAAGAGAAAACAGAATGACCTCCTTATTCCTTATTGTGTTTCTCTAGAAACACAACCTGTTTTTGTTTGTTGAAAGGCAATTAACCTTGTTGCCAGATAAATGTTACTGCAGATGTCTGACATAATCAGGATGCATTATCCATAACAAAATGCTCTTTATCAAGGAAATCTGCAGGGGATTGCAGAGAAAGGGGACAGTGAGTAAAGCTCCGTGCCTCCCGATTAAACCCTCCGACCGAGTGACAGGATAAGCATCTAAGGAAGCTAAGTAGGTTTCATTTTATGGGAAAAAAAAAAAGACAAGAACTTAGCACAATATTAAAAACACTGCGTTCTGTGACTCACACCTACTTCAAGGGACTTGCCATGGGTCCCTTTCCCGATGTCGCCTAAGGAAATGAAAAATGGGAGCATTATAATAACAGAGACCATGTAGGAAGCTTTGGGGATAAGCACAAATATGATCACAAAATTAAATATGAATGGACTGAATTCTCTAAACCGATGGCTTCAGAATCCGTTAAAAAATGAACGTTGTGGGGTGCCTGGGTGGCTCGGTGGGTTGAGCCGCTGCCTTCGGCTCAGGTCATGATTTCAGGGTCCTGGGATCGAGCCCCGCATCGGGCTCTCTGCTCAGCAGGGAGCCTGCTTCCTCCTCTCTGTCTGCCTCTCTGCCTACTTGTGACCTCTCTCTGTCAAATAAATAAAAAAAAAAAAATCTAAAAAAAAAAAAATTTGAACGTTGAGGAAATGATTCCTTACCAAAAGTCAACTTAAATCCAGATGTTGGGATGGTTTATTATGGTAGTTCCTGATCTGCTGCAAGACCTCTGTTGTCCTGGATGTGTTGGGGAAGCTATGCATGTGAGCATGCGTGCACGGTCTTGGGGACAGTGTGGACTAAAGGAATCAGTTTACCCAGGAACGGTCTAGCATTGCCCCCTGGCTCTTAAGAGGTCACCTCTAAACTCATGGGAAGCCTTGCCTCCGTTTACCTGGGGACCTTGGGAGATGCCCCCTAGCTTATGGTAACAGTCATGCTTACAGAGAGGGTCTTGTGCTATCAAGGGCTACATGCTGTCAGCCTGAGCCCTGGAGGGGCTGGAGACGAAGGTCCGTCATGCAGGTGGTCAGCGACGTGTCCCTAACGCCCGCTACAAACCCTGTGCTTCCCAACTCAAGTGAACCTCCCTCCGTGGCAGTGTTCTCTGCATGTCGTACACCACTGCTGCAAGAATTAGATGTGTCCACAGTCCACGGTAGCACTAAGGACGCTGGTAGATGAAAGTGCCTTGCTGTGTGTCTGAGCCATCACTTTTGACCAAATCATGTGGAAATCGCAGCGCTTTCTGTAGCTCTACTGTGTTGGCGCTCTGAAAGAAAACTTACTGTTGTGTATTCTTGCTGGAGTTCAAAGGAGGTGACTTGACTGATGCATAAAATCGCCACTCGGGTGACTTCGGGCTGCACCGCAATAGGCTGTCACCGCCACCGAGGGGTGGTCATGCCCCAGAGAGAAGGGGCCAGCTGGCAGACACAAATTGCATTTCACATGCACACGGTGCTCTTGTTTCTTTGGGGCCCGTGTGTGAGTCTCCAAGTGTTTGGCGTCATCTGTTTACCCAGAGTCCTGGCTAACGTAGAGCGGCTAATTCCCACATGCTGTCACCTAGCCAATGCCTCATTTGTCCAATTAGCAACCTAATTTTAAAAAGCACTGTGAAAATACCACTGCAACACTATATGGCTTTTGCCCATCTCCCGTCTTCCTGGTACATTTCTCCAGAGTAATTTTTACTCAGTGCATTTGCTTTCCCGTGAGCGGCTCACTCCCTGGGGCCTCGTGATGGACGCCTTCCATCCGTCAGTCTGTTCTTTTCCTAGCTGCCTTTCGTGACATCTTGCTTGTCCCCTCCCCTGACAATCCGTCATTCTCCTAGCTAACTAAAACAGGAAGATCAGGGTGAAGGACGTAGCTACTGAGCACTTCGTCTACGTTGGGCGTTACGCTAAGAAATTTGCACACCTTGTTTCTAGAACGTCCCAGAGGTGGGTACTGTCCTTGGCCGCATTTCATACTTGAGAAAACGAGGTTAAGGAGCCCAGCTTCCAAGTGTGGAAGCCTGGACCCTAACCCTTGAGTGGACAGCTCCTGACCATTTTCTCCCATCTTCTAACCCCATGGACCCCTCCATCATCACCTTGGGGTTTTTTTCAGCAGCGTCTCTTCTACCTCCTCTTCCATAAGCGCTGGAGATTTTGGAGACATTTAGAATGCCCTGTACTGTGTCCTTTCCCCTTCCCTCTGGTTCATACTGAAGGCTTCCCATCTTTCCTCTCTCATTGACTTCCAAGTCTACACTTCTGCAATCAAAATGGCGCTCTCTTAGTCCATTTGGTGTGAACGGCTTCTTGCCCTTGGATTGTTCTGCCTTTGGTTTCCATTGTGGCTTGACGTGTCATCAGTATCAAGGAGAACCTTCTCTCTGGGACAGCAGGCACTAAGAGGAGCTGGTCATTGTCAATCACAATGTCAATCACATTGGTCAATCACAGATTATCGACAATGTTGTTCCTATAAGATGGACATGAGGCAGTGGCTAGGTGGATTATAAGAAAGGCAGCCCAGGAAAACCAAACCAAAGCAAAAAATAATGGCATCTTCCTTGGGGTCTAGAATTTGAAAGTCATATTTATGCCATTAAAAGCATTAAATATCAAGAATCCGAGCCAGTTTTCTCTGTGTATTTAATAAAAGAATGATGGTCTCCTAAGATTGTTTGCAACTTCCTAGGTTTACGTTTTAGGTGATCCCATCCGTAGACCTGACGGGCAGTCAAGGCAGGTTGGGCTGATTCTGGCTTTTGGTGAGTTCTCCACCCACATAACAATATTCCAAACGTGGGAAGGATATACCTGTATCCACCTGTCATCCTGGTCATTGTCGGTGACTATGGTGAGCTGAGCAAGGTGTCCACAAGCAGATTCCACAACCGGTGTTGCTCGCAAGTGGATAGCTTTGCTCTCTTTGATGTCATCTTGTCAGGCTTCTCTGGGGTTTTGTCCCCATGGCTCTCTTGTTGGACTTCCTTGGCTTAACTTCCCTGATACTGTCCTGGACTTGCCTGCTTTGCTGTCCTGCTCCTGCCTTGCCAGGCTTCCCTGGCTGGGCTTTTCTCAGTGCTGTCCTGTTGGACTTCTTAACTTAGCTGTCCCTATCAGTGTCCTGTTGGATTTCCCTGGCTTTGCTGTCCTCACCACCATCTTGTTGTCCATTGGTCCAGCTTGGGAAGCTCAGATCTGCCTCAGCACTGCTGAGACGAGAGACCTGGAGAAGAACCAACATGGTGCTTGGACAGAAGACCCAGAGCATTGTGGGAACTGTCGTCTCTAGGCACGTCTTCCGTGGAACGACCTCTGGATCCCTCAAATGAAGTGTGACCCCACACGTTCACCTTGCATGAATGTGGGGCACCATACACACCTGTTGGCAAAATGTAGGTGCTCTGTTGTAAGAACACCAGGCATCCTTAGTTTCTTTCCTTATTAGAAAGTGAGGGATGGGAAGGGAAGAATGTGTTGTACTTGGCATCCTTCAGTGGAACTCCTCCACCTTTGTGCAGATTGCCATCTCTCAGATTCCTCATGCTCTGCCCTCACCACCCAGAGGTCACAGGAAGAGAATAGGCGGGGCACCTGGGTGGCTCCGTGGGTTAACCCTCTGCCTTTGGCTCAGGTGATGGTCTCACGGTCCAGGGATCAAGCCCTGCATCGGGCTCTCTGCTCAACGGGGATCCTGCTTCCCCCTCTCTCTGCCTGCCTCTCTGCCCTCTTGGGATCTCTCTCTGTCAAATAAATAAATAAAAACCTTTAAATATATATATATATATTTTTTAAAAAAAGGAAAGAGAATAGGCTTCTGAGGACATAGCAACCATGGGGGCTCCTGATGACACCGCCTAAGGATTTGAGCCTGAAAATCCATTTTGATGTGATTTCAAAACCCATTCAAGCATGTTTTCTTAGAGCCCTGACTCTGGAAGATGTGGGGCAATGTGTATTCTGACACCTGTTTTTCCTCTGGCGTATATATACCTGAGCTTTGACCCTGTGGCTGAACGTGGCAGCATCTACTTACAGAGTCAGCGTCTGTCGCCGTGAGGACCCGTCATGGATCATCATTAACTTTAAATTAGAAACAGGTGCAGAAGCAGGTTCTAAAGAGAAATAGGATGAAGGCAAGAGGCAAGCCACAACGAGTTGGCGTATGGCCTCCCTGCTGCACAGATCCGTGACCCAGAAAGGCAAGAAGTTGATGGTCAGCCCTTGGGAGAGCTTGGCACACACAGGGTTCCTTAGCCCTGTGCCTCGACAAGACAGAGACTGAAAAATATCCTTGATGGCTTCTGTGCCGTGTCAGCTGAACACGCCAAAGCAGACACAAGACCTGACATACACACTTGTGTGTGTGCGCACACGCACACACACACACACACACACAGCATGGCTGTAAGCTAGGGCGGCCAGAGTATTATCCCCATGTCTCTGTGGTAGAAGCACTTACAACAGGAAGTGTTGGGCGTGATTCCAGCACTCCCATGCTGGGTTTGCCAAATGGCTTTATGGGGGAGGACCGTCAAGTTTAACTCCCACTTCATGCTTATGGGCCCTTTTCTAAACTGCAGACTCTGTGCCATTTCCTGGTTGGCAAACGGTGGCATTTACACCTCACAGGAGCCCCCCGCCAAAAGGAAGGCATTGTCTCACTCTGCCGATGACAACCCTGCTCTGAGGGTGAATGTTTGTCCCTCCAAAATTCACATGTGGAAACCGAACTCCAAACACGTTAGGAGGTGGGTCTTTGGGAGGTAAGTAGTGTTATGTGAGGTCGTAAGAGTGGGACTCCCCTCGCCCCCATGATGGGCTGGTGTCCTTATAAGACAAGACTCCTGAGAGCTTACTCTCCTGCTCTTGTCCACCATGGGAGGAGGGTACAAGATGGCGGCCATCAACAAGAAAACTGCTTCCACCAGACATCTACCACACGGGCAGCCTCATCCTAGACCTCCAGTCTCTGGCCTTCTCATCTTTAAGTATGGTCTGTAATGCTTCGTTATGGCAGCCCCACCAGAATGATATAACCCCATAGCTCAAAGATAGAGACGGACCTACCCAAAGTGGCCCAGCCAACAAGGGCTTTGGAGGTGGAACGGGGCTCAGGCAATCGAGCTCTGAAGCCACTCAGTGATGGCGCTGTCCCACCCCTCCTTGGAGATGGACCACATCCTTCAGGGAACATGTGCCTAAGTGTGAATATTTGCTCTTGGGAACCTTCATGGGCTGTGCTTGCACCAAGTCAGGGGAGGGTCTTGCTGTGGCCTTTCTTTCCCATTAACGTCTAAGTCTCTCAAGCCGCAGAGAAGAGGAAACTCTTGGGCCAAGAAGAAGCATCTTTATTAATGAAAGACAAGAGCATATCCCACAGGGTAACAATTGGGACTCTCAGAAATAGGGGTCTCCTAGTGTCTTCTCTGTCATGTAGAGTCTGTTGTTGCCACTCTGTCCTCATTCCAAAAAAGCAAGAGACTGAAAACCAGCAAGTCTTCCTAGATCCTCAGAGAATGAGAATGCCAATCACGGGGCCAACTGCTGTCCTGAGAAGTAGACGCACACACACACAGGTGCACACAGGTGCATGCTGAGAATCACAGGTTAGTGGAAGCAGAAGCCCCCAGGGGGCCAGGCACAGATGGAAATGCTTACAGGGTGATTGATGAGCTTCTGGAGTCTGAGTGTAGACGAGCCAGAGAATTTGGAATCCCCAAGGCTCACTCTGGTCTGGGGGGCAGGGGCTGCCTTTTCGGGAGATCCCCCTGCATGAGTGCCGCCTGGTTCTGATGATATATGTTGGAGAAATACTCTGTCCTTCAGTGGGAGGGGGATGGTGACCATTCTGGAAAATGCCCAGAGAACTCCTGTCCCCTCCTGTCCTCGTGGGAAAGTGTTTCACCGGTGCCTGAGTGCTCTGTGGGGCGTGAAATACTCAGTCTGGAATTTGACAGATACTTTGTGTGGGTGAGCGAAGGCGATGGTGTTTTCTTAGCACTTCCATCAAGGTGCTTGCAAAGCCATGTGTGGTCCAAGAATTCTTGCACCACCTTGTTCTAAGGTGGCTGGCTTTCCTGCTCGCCCTGTCCCCACGTCCTTCCACGGTGGGGTACTGGTGCCAAGGATGACCAAGCCAGACTGTCTGGTTGGAGAGGCATAAGTAGGAGACACCTTCAGCATACATAACCTGGATCTCAGCATCCACAGGCATTCTGGATTGAATTGTGTCCCCAGAATTCATACGGAGGAGTCCTCAGGCCCTGGACTTCATAATAGATCTGTATTTGGGTGTAAGGCCTTTGAAGAGGGGATTAAGGTAGAATGAGGTCCGTGGGGTGGGCTCTGATCCCATGGGATTGGGGTCCTTATAAGAAGGGGGGATGAGGACACAGACATGCCCAAAGGATGACCATGTGGGGACACAGGGAGAACATGGCAAGGAGAGAAGCTTCAGGAGGAAGCAACCTCGGCCCCACCTGGATCTCAGATTCCCAGCCTCAGCCCTACCTGGATCTCAGACTCCCAGCCTCCAGGACAAGGAGAGAATGTGTATTTCGTAAGCCTCTCTGATCACAGTGCTATTACCGCCAACCTCATGAACTTGTACAACAGGAAATCCAAACATCCTTCTCTGACAAACATTACTGCTAAAATCATTACCATTTGGGTATCTTTAAATCGGCAAGGAAAAAGCAATTCAGATAGCCTGCAGGCAGAAAGAAAGAAAGAAAGAAAGAAAGAAAGAAGAAAAAGTACTAAAAAAAAAAAAAACAAAACTGATCTGATGGAGTCAAATATTATGACAGATGGTGAACATTTTAAGTCTACTCCTTGAAAACATTGGTAGACCCTTACAAAATAAGGACTGAGTTGACATTAGTTTCTAAAAAGATAACCAGAGTTTTTTGTTTTGTTTTGTTTTGTTTTGTTTTCTTAACAGAGAGGTTTTTTTTTAAGATTTTAACCATTTATTTGCCATAGAGAGAGATCACAAGTAGGCAGAGAGACAGGCAGAGAGAGAGGGAGAAGCAGGCTCCCCGCTGAGCAGAGAGCCCCATGTGGGGCTCGATCCCAGGACCCTGGGGCCATGACCTGAGCCAAAGACAGAGGCTTAACCCACTGAGCCACCCAGGTGCCCCCAGAGTATTTTTTTTAACTGTAGCTGATGTTGACTATTTGGATCGGACACGGAAGAAAAAGACAACGCAGTTCCCCCATTGTGTGTGTGTGTGTGTGTGTGTGTGTGTGTGTGTCCGTTGGTCTAAAGACTCTATATCCATCTTTCTAAATTGTTAGCTTTGTGAGTAATTCAAAAGATAATCCCCAATAAAGGACAGTCAGTGACTTCCAGGCAGGAAATGCAAAAATGGGAGAGACCCATAGGGAATTCCCACCCCACCCCTCTGCCCACGGAACAGACGTGCCCATTTACACAGTTATCCTTCCTGACAACGCCATGTGTGTGTGTTTTGCGATATTCCTCCCAGGAGCTTGTAAGCCCCCCACATGCATCGTTTTTAGCCAAAGATGTCCGTTGACCTCCCAGAAACCCAGTGGTGTGCAGGTCTGCTTTTGGGTTTACCAATTTTGTAGACAGTGTCATGTCCAGGCTGGTGATTCCATGTGAGATCATTTGGCCAGACTTTAACATTTCTGGCATCTCAAGCTAAAGGCTCTTTGGAAGCCAATCATGCAGTTAAATTGACTGTGCTAATTTTTTTTTTTTTCCTATTTGAAAGATTTCTGAAAGTATCTATATGGATATGTACCTTATATATTATATACTTTATGTATTTGTATTGCATAGAGACGTAATAATATACATTGTTACTATGTAGTGTGTATTAAATGGTACATATAATACATATTATATATTATGTATCATAATATATCCTATTTACTTTGTGATATTTATATCATCTATAACATAATATATACCACAATAAATATAATAGGCAAATATATGTATGTAAAGATAACATAGATAATTTTTGTATTTGGGGTGTCTGGGTGGCTTTGTCGGTTGAGCATCCGACTCTTGGTTTTGGCCCAGGTCATGCACTCAGCATGGAATCTACTTGTCCCTCTCCCTCTCCCTCTTGCTCCTTGCCCCACTCAACCTGCTCTCTCTCTCAAATAAGTAAATAACATTTAACCAAAAAATCCTACCTTGAATACATAATAATATGTACAGATAGCCTCTGATTTGTCAGATGTCTGTGACACTACACTTAGAAAGGGTTTGGATCGCCCAGTTTTCTTACGGACACGTGGTCTTACAGCTGCATGAATCTGAGAGCATTAATAAAGCATCCCTGAGTGCCTGGGTGGCTCAGTCAGTGGGTTAAGCCTCTGCCTTTGGCTCAGGTCATGATCTCAGGGTCCTGGGATCAAGTCCTCCATCGGGCTCTCTGCTCAGTGGGGAACCTGCTTCCCCCTCTCTCTGTACCTGCCTCTCCGCCTGCTTGTGATCTCTGTCTGTCAAATAAATAAATAAAATCTTAAAAGAATAAATAAAATAAAGCATCCCTGACATTTTTCCCGGGCCCTTTGAGGATGCGCCTTCACCCCAAAGTGTTGTGCAGTGGCATCTGTTTCACCCCAGTGTCTTTGTTCTTGCACGGCGATTTACATCTTTCGCGTTTTTTCCCACAAAGCCGGCATCATTCCCAGCACCCTGGCCAGACTTCGCCATCCTCTGTAGACATGTCTCAGCCGTGTGATGCGGGAGGAAACAGTTTCCTGGGAGAAAAAGGAAACAAGTAAAAGATGGTCCCCTGCGCAAAAGGCGTCCACTGTTGGGCAACACTGCCGTCCTTTGGAAGAAAAAACACAATGTGTTCTGTGTCTCGATGGCGCGTGTTCTTCGGGAAGGTTTAACGGCGTTGAGGAAGTGGGTCTGCCAAATCTTAATGTGTGCTTTACGAGCACGACGGGGAAATGATGCGGAAAATCGATGTGGCACCCCAGTGAAATGACAGTCATTACGATGCAGATGCTGGGACCTCATTCCCAGATCCGATTCTCGGGCCCCCCGGGGGTGCTGCTGAAGGACGCAGGGCAAGGCGTTTGGCTCAGGATGAGCAGCGCCATCATTTCCAAGAGGGACAAATAATACTGGGATGTTTTCATCTTCCCCTTGATGGGATGCAGAACAGCTTCAGGGATGATGATTAGGGAGGCAGTCCTCTCTCTACACAACCTCCTTCATGAAATATTCATAAAGTAAACACAGAGCACCAGCCACCATCACGTCTTGTTTGTCTGCAAGTCGGTGGAGAGGGGACAGCCCAAAACAAGAGGCGAAACCAAAACAAAACAAAATGATTTCCTGTTCTTAGGTAACGTAAAAACAAACGAAAACCGAAGACCTGTTATTGACATGGATTCTCTATTTCGGTTCTTAGGAAATAAGTCCAAAAATTTTCCTAAAGTGTGACCATGATCAGCCGGAGGTAATATTTACAGAGGGGTAAATTCTGGAGCTCCCCATAGTGCCCAAAGAATTTTTAAAATCTGACCTATTTAGGATGTTTCATTATGTCCTCTGTGTCTGAAGACTTGATTAATAATGTAACCAATTCATTTAGAGATTATCAGAGTCTGGATATTCTTAGGGGAGCTTGTTTAAGAGGGGAAGGGAAGGAGGGAAGGAGAAAGAAAAGGAAGGAGGAAGGGAGGAAAAAAAAGGAGGAGGAAGGAATCTGGACCCCAGTCCTACAAGTTCGGGGAACTGAATTTCACCTACAACCCGAATGAGATTGGAACAGGACCTCAAACCATAGCTGAGACCCCAACCCATCTGACCCGATGCTCCCCGACCCAGACTTACCGTTTAAAGAACTGGGACATAAGTGGGAGTCATTTCAAGCCAGTGCATGTGGGATGTGTTGTGACACGGCGTAGCTAGCTGCTCCAACTGACTTTAGGAACCCTCAGTCCTGCCCAGAGGGAGGATGGTCCTATAGGCAGATGTGCAGCTATACTACCTGGGTTCTAGCTATACATCTGCTGTCTACGCCCAAGTAACTACACTCCCTTCTCAGCAGCGAGCAAGGAGGGGGAGCCTGAGAGCCTCTGAGGAGGTCAGACGCTGTAGATAGCAATTCTCTTCATGTCCTAAAAACCTGATTAGGTACCATTGTTTCACTGTGCACCCCACGTGGCTGATGCTTGTCCTTTTTCTACCTGCTTTCTTAGCACCTCTGGCTGACCTATATCATCACGTAGCATGCTGGTTACATAGGCACAGGAAGGCATTTATTAGGGTCGTGTTTTCCCCCATTTCTGGCCACCAAGCAATTCCCTTGAAGCATTTTTTTTTTAAATGACTGAGGTATTCATGGAGGTACCTGTGTATTTTAGGTCCTCCAAGGTGATTTTTTTTTAAAGGTATACGGCATGATAATTTAAGGTACCCATACATTTTGAAATGGTCACCATATTCTATTCAGTTAACACATCCTCTCATGGAGCTCCCAAGTTGTATGCAGTGAACACACTTGTGATCTCCACACAGTAAATTCCAGTATTTAATTCAGTGCTGTTAACCCTCATCACTGTGCTGAGGATGTGCAGGTGGAACGTCATACCCTTTGACCAACATCTCCCCATCCCCATCCCTAGAACCCCCAGCGTCTGCCATTTTGTTTCCGTGGGTTCCACGTTTTTAGATGGCACACCTAAGTGAGATCACATGGTATCTGTCTTCCTCTGTCTGAATTCTCATACGGAGCATCACGTCCTCGAGGTCCACCCATGTTGGGACAAATGTCAGGATCTCCTTCTGTATCAAGGCTGAGTCGTCCTCCATTGTGTGGATGGACCACGTCTTCTTCATCTGTCCATCCATCGATGGGAGCTCAGGTTGCTTCCAGGTCTTGACTGTTGTGAAGAAGGCGTCAGGAAGCATACCTCTTTGCTCTCCTGCTTTCATTCTCTTATACCCAGACATGGAGTCGCTGGGTCTCATGGCAGTTGTGTTTCTAACTCTGTGAAGAACCTCCATGGTGTTTTCCACAGGGGCTGCCCCAGTTTGCATTCCCACCCACAGTGCCCACCAGGGTCACCAGCACCCATCACCTCTTTTCTTTTGGTGATGGGCACGCTCACAGGTGCAAGGTTACCTCCCCTTGGGATTTCAATTTGCATTTCCCCCGTGGTTGGCTGTGTAGACGCTGTCATGGGATCTGAGCAGGGAACTCCCTAGGAATTAAGTTTTAAGAGGCTCGCTGTGCTGACCAGCAGGCACGAAGCCCTCGGTGATATCCTTGGGATGGTCTAATACCTCAGCCACGTGCAACATCCACACTACACCTGCATTCATGAGCCACCCATGAGCATCGGGGCTGGGGAAGCCCTGGGGGCAGGGCATGAAGCAAATTAGATCTGCAGGAGGGTGGTTCCCCTCCTTGGAGAAGGAATTGTTTCCAAACTCTTTAGAAACCCCCGTTCCCATGCAACACGCTGAGTGCTTCCTCATCGGCTTGTCTATATGTTGGTTCCAAGCTGCTCTTTTCTCTTTATGTTGCAAGCAGTTTGGGGGCCACCTGCTGTTTCTCTTGGGGGCAGATCAGGTGTGTTTTGTCAATTCCCAAGTTCTTAATAAATGTGGGCGTCGCAACTGTCTTCCTACTCTGTGATCTGAAAAGCCCACGCCTTTCGACAAGAATGCATACCAAACCTCATGACTTGGGTTGCAGTTGTTGCCTTTTTTGGGGTGGTGTCTGTTGCCGTTTTATACATGGGCGGCTTGGGCTCGAATTTGTAGGGCATTACAGTGCTGGATGGCTGGGCCAAGTATCTTTAGAGAGACGACGCTGTTTGGGGACACCAGGAAAAATAGGTTTCCCTGGAGGTGGCGTGGGGACATATGCGTGTGCATGGACAGTTTCTGTCTGTACGGGAGACTCTCCAAGGAGGAGTTTGCCTTGATAAGACAAGCCAGCACTCAAATGGGCACAGAAGGGTGACAGATTGCCCCCTCAAGCTGGTTCTAAGACAACATCTGATGCGTAAGACGTGTTTGGTTGAGGAATGGGCGTCTTGAATGCAAAAGGCCGGGCAGGTGGGTGAGGACGAGATGCACCTGACTGGCTCTGCCCACGAGTCCCTGTGAGGACGGAGAATTGTAATGGTTGAGCCACCCAGCGCAGGGCCCCGGACGCCGGCTGTAAGGCTGGGTCGTGATGCTTGAAGGGTCATTGTACAGGACTGCTCAGACAGGACGCTCAAATGGTACCATGCCCCCGTGTGTTGGAAAGAGAGGGAGTGTGGTGTGCCGTGTAGAGATGTACTGTCCTGTTCGAGCTGCTGGCTGGGACCCCGTGTGGGACCCCAGTGCCTTGAAGGGTCCTGGGCTCTGGGATGGGCATCTGGATAACTGCATGAACCTCGTTCCAGACGGATCCCTGAGGCCTGACGCTGTTTTCTGCCTGGATGGTGTCAGCACAGCCTACCTCTCTGGGGCCCTTCCCTCCCTGCACCCTGCCCCCGCCCCCGCCCCAGGAAATACAGCCCCGGCATTCAGCCCTGGTGGTGGGGCCTCAGAGCCAGCAGAGGGACGTGAAAATGCTCCTTCCTTCATTCACTTTGCTCCCTCCCTGCCAGGGAGCTCTGCCTCTCTGTCTGTCTGCCTTCCTCTCTCTCTTTGTCTCTGTGACTATTTCTGACGATCTCTCTGTCTCTGTGCATCTGTGTCTGTCTGTCTGTATCTCTGTCTCTGTGTCTGTCTCTTTCGGATGGTCTTTTTGTTGTTGTCTCCCTCTCTGTCTATCCCTATCTGTCTCTGTCTCTCTCTTTATGTCTCTGCCTCTGTCTCTATCTCTATGTCTATCTCTCTCACTGTCTCTGTCTCCCTTTATGTCTGTGTCTCTCTCTGTTTCCCTGTCTCTGTGTCTGTGTCTTGCTAATTTTCTCTGTTTGTCTCTGCCTTGGTCTCTCCATTTCTAGCACAGCCCCCCCCCACCCTCCATCACAGATACTTTCGGGGACGGGCTTGCGTGTGCTGCAGACCTAGAGGGCGGGATTTCAGGTCTCAGCAGATGAGGACAAGAGGAGCCTAGACAGCAGCCGCCACATCTGCTTCAAATGTACTCTTTCTTCAGAGAAACAGAGCAACGTGGGAGGGACAGGGAGTGCTCAGGACACTGTCCTCCTCCTGGGCAGACCCCCCGCACTTTGTGGGTCCCGATTCCTCCAACTGCCTCCCACCCCTGCCCTGGGGTTTGCCTAAAGCGGCTCCAGCAGCTGGCAACCCCCCGAATGTAGTGTTGGGTCCCAGGACGGCTCTGGCTGCCCCCCGCACACAGGCACAGGCATGCTCCATGCCCCGTTCGCAGAGTTTCTGTCCCCCACCAGGGAGCAGGACAGAGTTTCCTAGCACCGGCCAACCCTGGACCCAGGAGAGACATGTTTGCTGTTGCAACAGGGTTGAGAGCTGTCATTTTCTCCTGGCGATGCCCTTTCCCCCCACACAATGCCTCTCCGCCTTTCAGAGGGCGTGCTCTTCCTCAACTCACCCCCATTCCATCACGAGGGGGAGCGGTGACGGGCAGTTCTAGGAGGCTTTTCCTGCCGGGAACCCTCTTCGGAAATGATCTGCTTTTTTCCGTCCTGTTCGACGCACTCACTTTTGATCATCCCCAAGGGTTTTTAATTTACGTTTGTGTTTGCGACTTTTTCATCTGTGGGTACAGATGTTACCTGTGGGGTCAGGTGCTTTGTAGATTCCGAGTCCTTCCCTTCTGGTGTTGCGTCTTTGTGGATTTTTGTATCACGACAACGCAAACGTCATCAAACGAAACAATTCCGCGCTTCCCTGCCTCTGTCTGGAGTCAGTCAGTAGAGGTGCGATTGTCTGTTCTTTCAAAGTATCAAATAATTTGCTGAAACACCGGCAGCCACTCTCCCCTCTTTCCCGGATGCCTATTCTTTTGTCATTTTTCTATTGCTGTCATATTCCTCGGTCCGATTACTCCTCATTGCCTTGATTAGGCTATAATAATCGGTATTTTCACAGAAAAGGATTCCTGTCCCTGAAATTTTCATCTTTTTGTTATCAACTTCACATATTAATACAGAGAGAATGAGGAACCCATAATTATAAAATCTTCCTCATTACAAAAGACCCGTCCCTGTTTTGTAAATTTGCATTCTTCAGCGTTGTCAAGTGTCCTGTTCACAGCCTTCTCAGGGTCCTTGTTCCTCTTCTTGTCTGTTGGTCGGTCAGATGCTCAAAGATGGACCCGCGCTAATCCTCTTGTAAGAATTGGGATTTTGGTGTCTCTCCCTGCATATGCAAGAGTTCTTGAGAATGCAGCTGGATAGCTGTGAAGAAGATGTGTTGGGAAAAGGCACAGGGTTAGGGTTAGGGTTAGGGTTAGGGTTAGGGTTACCAGAGGACATCATATTGGTCAAGCATTGAGTCCCTACCTATTAAGTCTTTGTGTCCCATTCATGTTTTAGTCTTGAGTTACCCCTGCTTTGTACGAATGAGGTCAACCTCCCCATTGTGTTTGCTTGTTTGGTAACTTTTGGCCTTTTTATCCCTAATCCTCACTTTTTAAAACTATAATCAACATAGAGAAGAATTCACCCCCCCCCACCGCCGCCAGTGGGAGGCCGCCATATTGGTTTTGAATCAGGACCAGGGTCTCAGGGCTCATGCCTCCTTCCTGGGTCTTCCATTCTGTCTACATGGATGACTGATATACCTCCCATTTTTCCAGTCATGTTTCACAGATATGGTACTTCTTGCCCCTGAGAGGTACGGGGAAGTCTTCCATTTCTGTAATTATTCAGACGCAAGTGGGAGATACCATTGATGGCATTCCAGGTAGAATGGAAAATGCCACCCGTGTCTCCTTCTCCCACCTCCAGCTTCCATGTGCCCTGCTGGATCAATGACCCTCACCCCGTTTCCCAATGCACATTGTGGGGCTTGCATGGTGGAAAAAAATGCAGATTTTAAGTGGGTGTGCCAGCCAAGCTCCTAAGAAATGTGACTTCCTTTGTCTTGTCTGAGATCAGCCTTGGTGCTTCTGCTCAACAGAGGTGGTACCCATGCTCTGCAGTGTGTCTTGTATGTTCCCATTGTCAGGGATGGACCCCGTGATGAGTTCTAGTTTGCAGTGACCGCTCTGTCCTCCCCAGTGGTGGGACTTGATTTATGGGCTCAGATTCCCTATGCGATGTCAGCCCCTTCCACCGCGTGATCCTTCTCCTTCCTGCTGGTGATATCCTGTAGCACTAACAGTGGGAGGGGAGCAGTTCCTGAATTAAGGTCGGAAAGCAGGTGTTGATGGTAACCATGGAGCCAGGCCCTTCGGCTGCCTCACAAGGTAGTGATCTCTAGGTGGAAAGTTGGCTCTCTGGTTTCTGGCTGGTTAGGAACCCTTTCCTCCAGCGATCAAAGAAAAATGATCTTCTGACTTTACAAAGATGCAGCAACAGTGCTCTCGTCCTGGAAGCTGAGCTTGTGTGTCTACCAACCCTGTTACCATCCGTTCTCGTTACTGGAAGTAGTGTAGATTTCCCCCTTTAAAAAAAAAATTATATCCTCATGAATATGTTGGGGGAGAATTTGAATGGTGTCTCAGGAATGCCTATCCAGATGGCACTATGTTCCAGAGCAATGCTTCCAAACCATCTGCGGCAAAACCCCTTTCCCAAATCTGTCACAGATTGATACCGATGTAGATGGGGAAGACATGATTTACTAGAAAAATAAAATTTAAAATCATGCAAAATGGAGCTTCCAGTTTTGCTTTTTTTAAATCATTGGATTCAGCAAACATAAAATGACTCTCGATTTTTTTTTTAAATTTTCTAAACACTGTTCTCAATGTTGGGCTGTGTCTTACAGCAGACTGGTAACAAACACTTCCCAGGATGGAACCCATCTGTAGATCTCACTCGGAGGGGCTTTGATCCAGAAACCTGCCCTCCCCAGCTCCCCCCGTATTTCTTTAGAGAAAATATTGAAAACGGGTCCTTGCTTGTCCTCAGTGGTCATGCGACTTGGCTTTGTTCTTCACACGGAAGAAGCTGGGGACTGTAGATTATCTTAAAATGTCCTTTCCAAGTGAAATCAAATATACATGTTCCAAAATATTTACCCTCCCAACCTAGTGCATGTGGCTGGCTCTCCTGTGTTG
This sequence comes from Neogale vison, assembly GCF_020171115.1. Classification (NCBI taxonomy): domain Eukaryota; kingdom Metazoa; phylum Chordata; class Mammalia; order Carnivora; family Mustelidae; genus Neogale; species Neogale vison. The sequence continues at coordinate 130,486,565 of NC_058105.1, forward strand.
TGATTACTTTTTTTACTTATTTATTTATTTTGGAGGGGGGAGAGCGACCAAGCAGGAGGAGGGGAGCGGCAGAGGGAAAGGGAGGGAGACAGTCTGAAGCGGGCTCGCTTCTGAGTGCAAAGCCCCACAAGGCTAAAAACCGAGTGGGATGCTTACCTGACTGAGCCACCCAGGTGCCCCTCCCTCCGTGTTGTGATATTTAAAGTGCTTTACGAGAAGCACAAAACAACAAAACCGTGAAGACATGTCTCGCGCCCGGGCTGTGTGCTGCTGGTTCTTGGGCATGGGAGCTGCGTTCCCCTCTGTTCTGGGGCCTTGCAACCAACATTCAAGCGAGCATGTTCCCAAGAGCTGGTCCCAGAGACCCAAAGTGATGTCCCCGTACAAAGACCGTCATGCCAGAGGATGACCCAGCAGACTGATGTCAGCTGCAAATGGTTGGTGCTCTGAGTTCCCCTCTGGAGCTTAGAATGCCTTTCCAAACTCATTCAGTTGTTTGATGACTGAAGCTCCTTGAGGTTGTAGGTCTGAGGCTCAGACCTTCCTGCTGATTTTGGCCAGGGGCTGTTCTCAGCTCTCCAGAGCCACTGGAAGGATCTTGACCCATGGCCTCTCATAACATGGCGGCTTACTCTGTTAAAGCCAGCAGGAAGATCTCTCTCCATCCTGCCTTAGCAAGAGGGGATTTACCTAAGGAAATGCAGTCCTGGGAGTGACGTCCCATCATCCTTGCCATATAATGGAACCTACTCAAAGAACTGATATTCCATTTTTTGCCTTACTCTGTTGACAAGAAGCAAGTCACAGGTCCCATCCACACTCAAGGAGAGGGTATCATCAAGGGCATGACTCACATAGTGTCTTCGTAGGGTGCGTTTCCTGCATGGTACCTTCATCTTTAAAATCCGGTGTCCCTCTCCTGGTGGGATGGAACTTAACTTACTTAGAAACCATTGTAGTTTCTGTAGTCGGTCAAAAGATAATCCGGTGTTTCTGTCCTGTCGCAGTGGAGTTTTTATATTGCGATCTGGCGTCTCTGAAGTCCATCCGGCAGTTTGTCCAGACGTTTAAGAAGAAGAAAATCCCTCTCCACGTCCTGGTCAACAACGGTGAGTCCTGGGGAAATCAGAGCTGAACTCTGATGCAGACATGCACACCAGCTGTCCCGGGACGGACATTCTTTGGGAAATCAGGATTTCCATGGAAATTCGGGAGTCTATGTGCTGTGGTCACCAAGGCTTGGCTTCACTGTTGCGTATGGCTTTTGTCAGGGGCATAATTGATTTGAAATGTTGGTAAGCCTGATAATACATTGTATGAAGTCCATATTTTCACTGGCTCATGTGAGCTAATAAGGTATGTCATGAATGTGTATTTGGTTGGGCATTTTCACAAATGTGAAATTAATGTGGCATATTAAGTCCTCAGCACGTCCCCATGGAGGTCATCAGTATGTGGGCTCTACACCCAACTGTCTCTTGACTTCTTCCCTGTGGCCAATACTCGTCAAGTGGACATGTGGAGTCCACATCTCCTCTTCCCCTGCCTTCACCGTGCCCACCTGTCCATCTTCAACACCAAACAGCCCTGACCCCGTTCCCTTCTTTCAGCCACGCTCAGCTCTTAAGGGCATCTTGGACCCATCTTGGTGCCCGAGACATTCCTCTCTTCCCCTGCTACACTCAAGAGATGTTGTAGAGGTTCATCCAAACCCTCCACGGTGAGGAGGCAGTGCCATGAACGTGTCTGGACTGAATCCATGTAGAACGTGGGAATGGTCAGAAGTATGGCAGAGAAACACTGGTGTTGGTAGAACATCACACATTGCTTTGAGACTTGGAAGCCGGCTGGTCGTGTGTAGAGGACATAAACGATAATATTAATGGGTGAAAGGCATAGCCATCAGTCAAACCACAATACCTTCTTTCCAAAATATGTAAAACATTTGCTAAATTATTCATCTGTTGCACGGCAGGGAGAACCTTACCATTGGACCCCTGCGATTCTGCTGAGAGCAGTTGGATAATCCAGGTGAATTTCCCCAACTAAAGAGACTTGATTGACTCTCTTCTCCAAAGTCCTTTTGCCAGGGAAGTTACCCTAGTAAGAAAGCACGAGAATGATGATAGGGACATCATCTGCGGGGAAGAGGGCGCTTAAGTCTACATAGTAAGGCTACACCGTATTAGTCCATCTGATTCTGGCTTCCGGGATTCGATTGCCGTCCCTTTGTCTTCTTTCTCTTTGTCTTCACACGTTTTAATGTTCTCTGTCACATCCGTGGGGTTGGTGGGCAGGAAGGGGGTGCAGATAGGCATGCTTCTGTCCAGTGCACCTGTTTGGAATTTCTCAGTGAAGGGAAAGGTGTAGCATCTACAACTAGAGGGTCCGATGCCCGTGACCTGTTTACACATACAGATGCATACACGTAGACCTGTGACATGTGGGTGCTGGACAAGGGTACAACTAATACCAGTTCCACCTACTTAGCCTGGAAACCATGTGGGGGACATACATACATACACACTACGTGTGTATTATTAGTGCTGGTGGTGCTCGTTGGAAGGCTTGGAATGATTTTAATTTTCCTTTCCTCATGGACCTTTTCTGATATTTTTCAAGGTTTCCCGAAATGGGCGCATCTTCAATTTATTTGCAGAAATCAGTGATTTGGGATCCCTCTGTCTTGGCGCTGGTGGGAGCGTCCTTGGTCAGGGCATTCCTCACTATTATAAATGTTGAGAATTAGAATATTATGGATTGCCCCGTGTAGACACAAGTTGGCAGGACTGTGAGGGATTCAGTCCAAGTGCACATCTTCTTTCCTCAATCCACATAACCCTCAGTAATTAGGGACTAGAGCTTGTCATCCTGGAGCAATTGGTAAGCAGCAGGATGAAACCACTGTGGTGCGCTTGTCCAAAATTTGTGAGATTTTATAGACCTGTCCATGCAAGACAGGGGTCATCAGCAGATGCCCCGTGGTTCACTCTCTGTTGTTCACTTTCAAGATGACCCCAGTGGTCCTACCATGGTCCCTCTTCTTCTCTGCAGACAGTAAGCCAAGCATGCCTGGCTTGTCTAACATTTCTCTGGAGACCTCCACCCAGGGAGGCTGGACCCTCTGTACGCCATGTCTGTTTTCCTTCTAAGGAATCCCATCCATACATTGGCTTCACATCCCCCAGACTTTGCTCCCCACACCACCTTCCTCTGTGCTCAAGACCTACCATGGCTTCTCCCTGCCCCATACACATGGAGAAACAACACGTGCACTATGGAAACCCTGAGCCCTAAGGGAAAAATCTCTTGATTCTCCTTGAAATTTCTTTGATTTCTCTTGCATTGACTTGCCTTTTCTAGCTTCTAGAGGCTGTCAGCCTTCCTTGGCTCATGGCTGCTTCCCACCCCGACTGGAGTAACATCAACAGCTCCCTCTGTCTCTCTGTGATGTTTGTTTCTGTCCACACATACCTTCTCTGACTCTGAGCTTCCTGTCTCCCTCTTGTAAGGACATGTGGTCATGTCCTTGGTGTGGACAAGGGGTCTTCCCCTTGGACCACTGGGGTCTTCCAGAACGATCCTCAGCACCATGTCCCTATTCCAGTCCCATTGGCAATGTCCCTTTATCCATCTAAGGACACATATTCACAGTCTCTAGAGATCAGGATTTGGACATTTTTGGCAAAGTTACTGTGTCCACCACACTGGGCATGGGATATGGACATGTTTGGGGATGCCATCTGCCATATATGGACCAGGATGTGGATGTCTGTGGGGGACATGGTTCTGTCTCCCACCCAGGGATCAAGTCATAGATGTTGGTGGGGACATTATTCTCTTCACTATGTGGGGACCAGGACCTGGATGTCTGTGGGGACATTATTCTGTCTTGCTTATGGGGACCAGGACATGGACATCTGTTGGGACATTATTCTCTCCACTCTGTGGGTATTAGGATGTGGATGGTTTTAGGGACATTCTTCTGTCCCCCACATGGAGACCAGGGTGTGGACATCCCTGGGGACATTCTTCTGTCCCCCACGTGGGGTCTAGGATGTGGATGTCTGTGGGGACATTATTCTGTCCACTCTATGGGTATTAGGACGTGGCTGGTTATGGGGACATTATTCTGTCCCCCACATGGAGACGAGGATGTGGATGTCTGTGGGGACATTATTCTGGCTGCCACATGGGGTTCGAGACATGGACATTATTCTGTTCACTACATGGAGATCAGGATTTGGACATCCCTGAAGACATTCTTCTGTCTCCCACATGGGGACCAGGATGTGGACATCCTGAGACATTCTTCTGTCTCTCACATGGGGATTCAGGATGTGGATGTCTTGGTCATCATTCAGCCCACCACACCTACCTATGTGAGCTCAGTACTTCACAGGTAGCAACAATACAGTCATAAATGAGCGCCCTTGACCTCATGGAAGCCATTCTCTAGCAAAGGAGACAGATACTCAACAGGTAATTATTGAGTTCTTCAACCTACCCCAGAAAGTACCACTTGCAGTATGACAACAGGGTAGTGTAAATGAAAGAAAAGATGCCATCTCAAACATGATCTGCCTGGAAAGCCCCAGGCTTCTGAAGTGGCATCCCATGGAACCCAGGATGGGAGGAAGGCCACAGGGACAGATGGTCCTGGGCCCAGTGGGGTGGCAAGGGCTGTGCAGTCAGGATTGCACATGGATTCATCTCCAGCCCAGTGTGCCCAGACTTACCTTGATTACAGGAAGATAAGGCATTTCTCTTGTGTCTCTCCCCTTGGTTTGTGCATGAGTATTCCTCCTTGGTGTGTGCAATGGGAATTCTGAGTCAAGATTCTTGTGGAGATAATTTGGAGGAGTCAGCCGATGCAAACGGGGGCGTTCCAACCACAGGTCTTCTCAGAAGAGGACCCCAGCCATGGCATGGCTGGTGTTCAAGGGGGGGTTTGCAGAATTTCCCAAAACTATTTGCCCGAGACCCTCCTCTGTGATATTACCTCCTCCCACCAAGGCAACTGGTTGAAAGGATGTGGGTTCCCAGGACCACATGTATCCCATCTCCTGGAATACAGCCCCACTGCATTCCACAAACGACTCCCAAGGTCCAAGAAGAATTAGAATTTGTGCTTTTCTTCTCTCTCTCTCTTTCTCATTTTTTAATTCTTAAAATAAGACTGAGGCACCTAGATGGCTCAGTCAGTCAAGCATCTGCCTTTGGCTCAGATTAGGATCCCAGGGTCCTGGGATCCAGTCCCATATCGGGCTCTCCCCGCTCCACAAGGAGCTTACTTCTCCCTCTCCCTCTGCTGCTTCCCCTTCTTATGCTCTGTTGCTCTGTCTCTGTCAGATAAATAAAACCTTTTTTTTTTTTAAGAAAAAATAAGAGCGATCAAGATGTTGTAAATGTTAAGTACTTCAGAAGGGAAATGGTGTTTGCATTTGCTGGTTCGATGAAAATAGAACCAGACTGCCTCTTTCTGGAAGCTTGGGATCCAAGCTGAGAATTTATCCGACACAAGAAGAATCGACAGTGTATCTCTTGCAGAGCCAGCTCAGAATTTAGAGTCTATTCACATCAAAGTTTCATTTATCCAGTCTCCCATGCCCACACCTGATCACAGATAGTTTTGAAATAACTGCACGGAATTGATGATTTATCCTTGTAGGGCTTCTTCCTGTACCTCTAATGGATGCATTTCCCAATGTCAAGAATTACTAAAAATAAATATGGCAGTGGTAACCCTTGAGAAGTAAAATAACCCTGAGAAGTAAACGATTCTCACCAGGTGCATACTGATGGCATCTGCACCCGTCGAAGACCACAGAGCAGTTGAGTGAGGAGGAACATGGTACCCATTTCTGGGCGGGCAGATGCCTGAGCAGTTTTCCTCTATATGCACTTGGCGTTCCGTGGGCAAAACAGACTCTGCCGTCATCTGGTCTCCCTTCCAGGAGCACGGGAGCTGGTGAATCACCAACACGCATGCATGCGTCAATGGACTGTTGGAACCCGATGGGTGTAGACCACATCTCATCGATGCCTTCTGCTTGTTTTCCAATGTGTCTCCCTCTCCATGTTCTGCCGTGTGATGGGTTTCCCTAGAACAGAAGGCAGTTGGATGTTCTTCTGGTGGTGGGTGTTTGCAGCGCCGCTTGACGTGATTTACCGTGATCCCGGATCTACCCAAAGAGTAGGCTGAAGGCTGTGGGCGTGCATTGCCTCTCCTGCATGGGACACCTTTGTTCCTCCAAATGCCCTTCATGAGGTTCTAGGAAGTAGGCTGAGAGAAACAGTGGCTTTCCAGTTAGCCAGATGCCCCAGGAGCATGTTACCCACAGGCTCTTCCAAGGGTTGTGTGTTGAAAAGCGCTTGCTCTCAGGTGTCCTTGGTATGTCCTGTACATATGGTGGAACCAAGTGCCTGGTACTTTTCAATCAAGATCCGTTACCTGTTTAAGGAACATACTCAGTAAACACTTGGGTCCTTACCATCGTCATGGGGTGTGGGGGAAAGTGACTGGTTTGTCTTTTACGACAACATGGGGAAAGTTATTCCAGAATTGAAATGGGAATATGGAGCCTGGGCATGGGTTTCACCAATGTGTTCCCCATTGTGTGGACATTAAAGAATTACTTTGAACACACATATCTGTGCCTTCAGTTTAGACATTGTGACTGACCCACATGTGACTATAGGTTCACTATCCCCTAAGCACTCAACCCCAGTACCTGTGCCCTTGTGGGTTCATGGCCAACTAGTGTTGTCTGGAACCTGAGACATTAATTGGCCTATAGCGTCCCTCTCCAAGGCACATGGGCAGCCCTTCCCTTTTCACGTTTTACAGGCAGAATCAGAACGCTCATTGCTCCCTTCCAGAATGTTCTGTTTCCCTCGCCCCACATTTTTATATCCGTTTCCTGACTACCATGGTCTCCAGCTTCCCGATGTCTTTGGTTTTAGTAAGTGCCACTACTGCGTAAGCCAGTGAAATCCAGAGCTGGGCAAGGACAGTGGCTCTGAAGGCAGGGGTAGCGATCATTCCCCGGAGTGAAGGTGGTGTTTCTGAAGGGTTCCTCATGCTGTAGAGTGAGGCCATCATCTGGCCGTGTGCCACCAGCCAGAGAGTGCCCCCTTCTCTGTCTCCTTTGTGCTTTTCCTGTTTTCTGCAAGGCACACAACTCGGTCTCCTCCCCAGGATTAGGACATACCTTTTCTGTTTCATTGTTTTGCTCCATAAAGAACAACACCTTGTTCGACATGCAAGTCTGCTCTCCAGTCAAACACATGGATTCGTGAGCAGATACTTTTATTGTTCTTTTTCCCACTTTTCGGCCAGCAAAGGGAGATACGGAAGTCTCGGCAATGCTCACTGTCAAGGGGCAACCTTCCACAGCACTCATGTAAGGGGAATATTTGAAAAACACAATTGCAGGTCCCTGGACATAGGAGACATTCAATAAACATGGTCATATTATCATCTGAGATCAGTGATGGTCTGCACAGGCAGGTGTCTGGGACATTTTGCTTTAGAATAGAGACGGACTTGGAGATTTCTTGATGTGCGACATAATCGTGGGTTAGATTAGGATTACGATGGCTCTGGTTGCAGGCTCTGTGGTGCCGAGACTCCCCTGCTTCGCTTCCATGAGCCCCAGAACGGACTGGACATTTCCCGGAGGTGACCGACCGTATGCATGGCAGTGATGTTCTCGCTGCTCTTTAAAAGCACGCTTTCTCCAGTGATGCTGTTAACGCCAAGAATGTGCTCCAAAAACCGTTTATGATTTCTGGAGTAACCTTGAACTCGCTCTTGGCCCAAAGCGTCATGATGGTCACTTTCTTAGAGGCCGGGTCGGTGAATTTGTGCCATGATCTGTCACTAGAACTTGCATCCAACGAAGATCCGTGCTGGCATTTCCCCCCAGCTCAACCGTTGTCCCACGTTTGCCTGTCATGTACGTTATTGTAGATAATCCGTAATAGAAATGCAATGAGCTGGATATTGTAAGTCTTCAGGAGATGCGGCTGCCGTTGTCCTTCAGCTCCTGTTCCCGCCTACTGGACCCTGTGCACCCTGGAAAAAACTAATGAGTCCAACACTTCAGCCCCAAGGTCCGTGCACCTGCCCCGAGGATCGGCTGAACAGAGTCCCCTAGCCATTTTCTCTGCTACCAACTTCCAGGCACCCAGAGGCCATCGCAAGGAAGGGAGTAACACACAACAGTTACTGTGAGGCACTCGGAACTCGGAACTAGGAACTCACTGCAGAGTAACACCCCCAAATTCAGAATAATCCCCGTGGAGCCCCACATCCCCTAATCCATTATGTGGGGTCTTTTCCAATGAATCTGGATACTTAGAAGGCTGAGTTTAGTGACAGTCATTTGTCCCACGAGATGGGGCTCTCGAATGTGGACATTGATAATTTATGCACGCAGAGATATTCCAAGAATTGATCATTTAGGTACACAGGGATATTCCAGGAATGGGTAATGGGGATGCACACTATTTCAGGAACTAATGACTTATGCATGCCATAAGGTTCCAATGATGCATCGTTTAGGCATGCACCAATATTCTAAGAATTGATAAAAATGGAGATGCACTGGTACCTAAGGAATTGATAATTTAAGCATGCACTGGTATTCTAGGAATTGATCATTGACACGTGCTGTGATATACCAAGAATCAATCATTTATGCATGCCGTGATATTCCAGTGGCTACTGCTGTGTTCCAAACCATGTCCAGTCCTGGTGGCTCAAAGATCAACATTTCTATTGCTTGCAGTTTGGGGACACACAGGAATTTGGGCGGTTCTAGCTCTGGATGTCCTGTGCAGTTGGAGCCCGGGCTTTTGTTCATCTGATGGCTCATGCGGGGCTGGATGTTCCGATGTCCTTGCTTTACTGCTGGAAAGTGGGTGCTGCCCAGCACGCAGGCTCAGCTGCATGGCTGGCCAAAAATGACCTCCATGAGTCCTCTCCAATATGGTGGTCTCACAGGCACCAGCCAGTCTTCTTAAGGCAAGCTGGTTCTCCCCAGCATTCCCAGCAACAAGCTGGGAGCCGCTCCGTCTTTCCTGACCCAGCCTTGTCACGGCTGCCACAGGGTACTCATTACAGAAAGCTAACGAGTTGGTCAAGATCCAAGGGATGGAACACAGAGTCCCTCTCCCAAGGAAGCAAGTATCAAAACCACGTGGAGACTGGTTTACAGGTGCGTTGAGCTCAGGTTCCCTCTCAGCCAGCCTCGTAGAAGCCGAGTGGTCATGAGGCGCCACGTTCCTCCAACTGGGAATCTTATCATTCCTGTAGCTCTGCTTTTCTGGCTTCCTTACGATGAATAAAATAGTCAAGAAAATGGCATCACCAGGGAGATGTTTCCCTGTCCTTGAAATGCCAGACTTCACATCCACTTAAACCCATGGGTGCCAGGTGCCCTTTGGGAATGTTTTCTCCACTGAGTTGAGTGACTGTGGATATTCTTAAATACACCTTTTATTGGATCTGTGAGACTCACGTGGCTTTGTTTCCTGATGTATGGGGGTCTTCTTCCTGTAGGTCTGCACAAGGGATGTTTTATAGTAAGTAGCAAGCTCAGGGGATCTATTTTCAATCTGTTGGACGTGCTTTCAGAGGGCTGGGCATTCAGGGACGTTGAAAAAAAATCACTTAGCAGGTGTGTGTGGGATAGAGGTCATGGGCTCTCATTTCTACCTCTTTTTTTTTTTTTTCATTTTATTTTTTCATGTTCCAAGACTCATTGTTTATGCACCTCAGTTATGGGCTCTCATTTCTACCTTTTTTTTTTTCATTTTATTTTATTTTTTCAATGTTTCAAGATTCACTGTTTATGCACCACACTCAGTGCTCCATGCAATACGTGCCCTCCTTAATACCCAACACCGTGGCTCACCCAACCCCACCACCTCCCCTCCAAAACCCTCAGTTTGTTTCTCAGAGTCCACAGTCTCTCATGGTTCATCTCCCCCTCTGATTTCCCCCAACTCCCTTCTCTTCTCCATCTCCCCACGTCCTCCATGTTTTTCCTTATGCTCCACAAGTAAGTGAAACCATATGATAATTGACTTTCTCTGCTTGACTTATTTCACTCAGCATCATCTCTTCCAGTCCTGTCCATGTTGATGCAAAAGTTGGGGATTCATCCTTTTTGATGGCTACATAATATTCCATCGTATATGTGAACCATATCTTCTTTATCCATTCATTTCTACCTCTTTAATGTGACTTACCACCTTCCTGCACCCAAAACAGTATACTGTGCGGTGAACCCCACAGCCTGGACTGGACATTTCCTTTGCCTTGAGCACCCCACAAGTGATAAGCTTGCATGGGGGCAGGATGTGTGGAGCCATGAATGCACAGAATGCATCCTGCGTGTGCATGGGTGTGATGGGGCATGCATTGTGGTCTATGTGGGCAGGGAAGGATCCTGCAATCCAGCAGGAAAACTGTCTGCATGTACAGAGAAGCACAGAGAATTATACATAGAAGTGCCTACGCACACACATGTACATTTGCAAATATATACCTGTATGTCCCCGTAAAAGACATATCAATACAAATAGAAACAGAGATGCAAATACATCTACCCAGAGAAAGGGATACACCTCAAATCCAAGCATGTACAAATACACACAAATAAGTAGGCATGCCTGTGTGCATGCACATTGTACACAAGTACAGATTCATTTGCAAATTCAAAATACACACACCCAGAAACTTGTGGGAGTCCTGCACAAATGGCCATTGACATGTGTGCTTTACCCATAAATACATATGTGAGCACATAAGGTGGGAACACTGAGGTGTATGCAGATACCTTTGCTCATTGCACTGTTGGGTGTTTACCCTAAAGATACAAATGTAGTGATCCGAAGGGGCACGTGCACCTCAATGTTCATAGCAGCAATGTCCACAATAGCCAAACTATAGAAAGAGCCTAGATGTCCATCCACAGATGAATGGATAAAGAAGATGTGGTATAGATACTCAATGGAATACTATGCAGCCATCAAAAATGAGATCTTGCCATTTGCAATGACGTGGATGGAACTAGAGGGTATTATTCTGAGTGAAATAAATCAGACGAGATTGGGTGCATTCAGGGTGGTATGGCCGTAGACAGCTGAGCGAAATAAATCAACCAGAGAAAGACAATTATCCTACGATCTCCCTGAAATGAGGAACTTGAGAGGTGGCAGTGGGGGGGATGGGGGGTAGGGAAGGAAAAAATGAAACAAGATGGGATCGGGAGGGAGACAAACCATAAGAGACTCTTAATATCAGGAAACAAACTGAGGGTTGCTGGGGCGAGGGGGGCTAGGGAGAGGGCAGTGGGGTTATGGACATTGGGGAGGGTATGTGCTATGGTGAGTGCTGTGAAGTGTGTAAACCTGGCGATCACAGACCTGTACCCCTGGGGCAAATAATACATTATATGTTTAAAAAAAAATACCTTTGCTCACACACTTATAAATAGAAGCCCATTTTCACCCGCCAACGCACGCACGGATATTTTTGCATAAATACATCTAGTACGGGCATTCAGATATGCCTGAAAACATATAATGCATATGTTTGTGTGTGTTTGTGGTTACGTGGGCACGTGTGTAAATGCACATGAGCACTTCCAACATAGGCAAACATGCAACACATGCATATGCATATGCAACAAAGATACTTTTGCAACATATGCAAACATATCTATATCGCACACCTACACCCGTACACAACACGGGTACGTAGGCAAACAAGGACGTCCGTGGACTTCCAACAGATGTCCACGGAGCCATGCTGGGCTGCTGTAGGACACGGACCGATATGGGCCAGGCATGTTTCCTGTTTACATCCGGGAGCCAGCATCCATGGCAAGGACGTGGGGAGGGGGCATTAACTGAGTTTTGTCCTGGTGGGGGTGGAGTTTATGCGTGGTTGAGCAGAGCTTGCTTTCCAGGAGTGGCTCCAGGGCGTGCACTGGGGTGGGCGCCCTCAGCCCATAACTGAGGTGCATAATGAGCTTGGGGGGAGTGGCGGAAGCAAGCACAGAGCCGATGAACGTATTGGTGGATTTTTATGGATGCGTTTGTGGAATAACAGGGCTGGAATGGGGTCTGGGGTACGGGGACGGCCGGGGTGCATACCTGGGTCAGCGTTTTGGGCAAAGCACCCTGAAGAATGACCCCATTTCGGGGATGCCCGGTGAATGGAAGGGCATGACAACATGAGTTTGGGGAACTCGGCTCTGGGCCTCATCCGCCCTACCCTGCAGATGCAGGACATCAGCATCCTAACGTGTCCAGGATGATCCTCCTACAAGGGAGCCTTTGTCTGTGCAGACAGCTGTTCTGTCCGAAAGAATTAACTTCCCGGGGCCGCAGGGAGGCACCTTTTGGTGATTCAGGACATTCTCATGTTCTGCCAGATGCTGGTGTCTTAGCAGCTTTGCAGGTGCATCTGGACGTCTTGGCGCCTCTCCCAGTGCATACGAAGCAGCAGGAACCTCAGGTCCAGGATGGCGACATGGCAGTGAGGACCAGAGCCCATCCTCCTGGCTGGTGCCCGGCCCCGTCTGTGGGACGGCTGTGGAACGGCTTCCCCATCTCATGTCCTAACTCTCTCTGAAACCCCCTTTGTTCCAGCTGGAGTAATGATGGTCCCTCAGCGGAGAACCAGGGATGGATTTGAGGAGCACTTTGGGCTGAACTACCTGGGCCACTTCCTGCTCACCAACCTCCTCCTGGACACCATGAAGGAGTCCGGATCTCCAGGCCGCTGTGCGAGGGTGCTGACTGTCTCGTCGGCCACGCATTACATCGCGGAGCTGGACATGGAGGACCTTCAGGGCAGGTGGGTGCTCGCGGGCGGCCGTCCAGGGGCTCAGGGGTGCCCGTCAACAGTACGAAACCACCAGTGTAGACTCAGGTCTGTTATCAGGATCAACCCTAACCCTAATCCTAACCCTAACCCCATGCCAACATTTTGTAGGGTTCTTCATGCCTGAGTCCCCAAACACGTTTTGTTTTTGGCATTTTTCTATGGAGGTTTAATTGCTATAGCACCATAATCAAGTTTGTATCTCAATAGTATAGTTGTTATGTAGCATTATTTATGTGATAACATTATGATGTCGATTATAGTTGCTACATAATAGAACATACGTTACATTATGGAACTATAATTGTTACATAACATGTATGTATAACATTACAGTGTTGTAATTATTGTTACATAATGTAAGTTATAACATAATGTAATTATTGTTATATAATATACATATGTTATATAACTATAATGTTATGTAACATATATAACATTATAGTGTAATTATACATTATTTAATATAATTGTAATTATTATATAACAGGTTATAACATTATGTTATAATTGCTTTGTAACATTATACATGTTACAGCATTTCATGGTTATAATTGTTACACACTGTAACATTGTATATTTGCAATGTTATAATGGTTACATAATGTGACATTATATATGTTAGAATGCCATAATGTTACAGTTGTTACGCACTGTAACATTGTATATATTGCAATGTTACCATGTTTACATAATGTGATATTATACATGTTGTACCATAATGTTATAGTTGCTACAGAAGTGCCAGGTGTCCACGGTAATGATCCACTAGTTGCGTGTATCCTGAAATAATCACACGAAGTACATTGAACGTCCGCCATCATCAAATCACACGCATCTTATCCTCGGGCAGCTTAGCTGTGTGATGTTATTATTATTATTTTTTTAATTTATTTTCTTGGGTAGAAAGAGGAAAGACCGAAGTTGGGCACGCGGTGGGTACCAGAAGTAACGACACATTCTCCTTTGTTTGCAATTGTAAATAGAACCCACTAACCCCGTGTGGTGCGTCCAGGTGACTCCTGGTGGCGTGGGACGCACCACATTCTGATCTGTGTCTCCCGCTCTCTCCTCCTTCGGGGCAAAAGAGGCCCCGCGTGTGAGTGGGGTGTGTATGTTTGCATGAGTGCTGCCCTCACTCTGCACGGTGTAGACACCCTGTTGGAAGGACCTGGATGCGTGGTTGAGCAGAGCTTGCTTTCCAGGAGTGGCTCCAGGGCGTGCACTGGGGTGGGCGCCCTCAGCCTCCAGGCCTGCAGATGCGTGGAAGGAGGGTGGCCGGGCTGTGCACCCTGGGGTGCTTCCCGGTGTCCCGTTCTGGCACAGCGAGGGGCCAGCTGCCTGGAGAGCAGGGCTGGGGTCTTCGCAGGGAGTTCCCACTCATCTGGTGGCCACCCTTGGTCCTACGTGGGTGCGTGGGTTCTCTCCTTGTGGCTCTAGGATCAAGGTGAGCCCTCACTGGGATTTTCCCTTGGAAGCAGGAGGCAGGGAATGTATCTGTGGCTCCTGGGGACAGGTGACTTCCTGAAGAGGGCCTTGGGCAGGGGGCTGGCTAGGCACTTGGGTCCCTGGTCAGCCTTGCAGGACCAGCTTGTGCACAGAGGAAGCAGGTGAAGCGAAGGCATGTGGTTGGGGGATAGCTGTTTCCCTGAGGGGCTGCTCCTTTGTGGTGCCCTAAGCGAGCTCAGGGATGGTCTCTGGGTGCACCAGTGGGCAAGTATGAGCGTGTGTGAGCACGTGGACACACGTGTGCAGGCATATGAGTGCGGCTGTGCCCTCCTCTGTGCTTTCTGCAGGATTGAGTACACATGTGTGGGCGTGAGCGTAGGTGCGAAGGTCCTTGCAGCTTTGTGTGCAAAAAAAAAATCAAAGAACAGGCACTGAGCTCCGTCACTTTCTTTGATAAATGTTAATTAAAAGACAACGAGGCATGCCTGGCTGGCTCCATCACTTACACATCCAACGCCTGGTTTCGGCTCCTGATTTCGGGGTCGTGGGATCAAGCCCTGCATTGGGTTTTGCACTCAGTGGGGGTCTGCTTGTCCCTCTGTCTCTACGCCTCCCCCCTGCTCTCTTACTCTCTCTCTAAAATTAATAAATCTTTAAAAAAAAAAAGAGAGAGAAACTGAGACCACTCAGGATGCAGTTTTTTGGAGTGTGGTCCCCAGGCCAGTTTCTTCCACATGCCCAAAAACTTACTAGAAATAAAGACCCTGAGACCACCCCGCAGACCTGCTCGGCCCAAACGCTGGGGGTGGGGAGCTGGGCAGCCAGACTCTTAACAAACCCCCCGGGAGATTCTGATGCACGTTAAAATTTGAGAACCACTTGGGCTTAAAACACTCTGCTTTCCTGCGTGAAAAGACTTGATCCTCGGCGTCCCCCTGATGTAAACACTACCGGTCATTAGCGGTAATTGCCAAGACCGATTTGCTGAAAATTCATGTTCTTCCAAAGGCGTGAATCACTATATCATAGTGATTGCAGAATCCAAGTGGGCTGCTACGCCCAGGAGGGTCTGTGTGCTCAGGAAGGCTCTGCCGGAAAACTCCTCTGCTTGAATACTTTCCCCGGGGGGGGGTGGGGGGAAGGTGGGTGGAGTCTGTTGAAACTTGTTTGTCGTCAGTGGAATTGACTCCTGAGGAAATGGAGAGCTTTGTCAGAAAATGGTTTTGGTTTTGCGGAAGGAGGTAAAAGTATCATTTAGTTTAAAAACACATGTATAAGTATTTATTGGTATTTTATATGTCTGTATGAGAGAGAGAGAGAGATGGGTTGATTTGATTTAAGGAATTGGCTCCCAGATTGGAGGGACCAACAAATCCTAAACCTGTGGGGTAGACCAGCGGGCTAGAGATGCATCTAAGAGTTAATGTTCCCATCTTGAGCCAAAATATTGATAATTCAGGGAGAATTTCCAGGATACAGTCTTGAGGCCAAATTCCTTCTTCTTTGGAGGAGACCTCCACTGTTCCTTTTTGGGCCTTCAACTGATTGGATGAGGCCCACCCACATTATGGAGCACATTATGGGCTTCACCCCAAATCTACGGATATCTGTGTTAATCCCGTCTAAGAAAATACCAATGTCTAGAGTGGTGTCTGACCAACCCCTGGGCACCACTGCGTGACAGGCTCTAACCCCTATCTGCCCCACTCCCCGGCTTGTCTAGGTGCTCAGCCTCCTGTAGCCATGAGCCGCCCAGGACCCAAGAGGTCCTCATGGAGTCTTGTCTGAGCTGCCTCAGCTTTGGTCCTGCCCTGAGGGTGACCGCTCTTGGAGACGCCCATTGCACCTCCGCTGAGGATAGTTCACGCTCTACTTGTCTTACGAGCCTCACCTCTTAGCCCATCCGAAGCCCGGGGCAAGGAGGGACATGGCATCATGCTGTCTTCTTTCCTCCACCACGAAGCAGGCGACTGGCCCTGTCCTAGTTCCCGTCCTCAGGACAGATGAGGGTGCTCCCAGGTGCAAAGGTAGCAGAACCTCATTGACCCAGGAATGGCTGCTCCAGGGGTCACTGACAAAGATGCTCCTCCAGGTAAAACTGATGAGTGGGTGTCCGTGCATCATGGGGCCTCGTCCACCATGACCCCGCTGAAGACAGCAGAGCCCCCCCCCATGCAGTCTCCTTCCAGAGGGCAAAGACACCCTCCACATGGGATCTTCTCCCTGCAAAACATTGGCTTCTTGGGGCTCCTGGGTGAGTCCGTCCATGAAGCACCTGCCTTTGGCTCAGGTCACGATCCCAGGATCTCCGCGGAGCACGGAGCCTGTTTCTCCCTCTCCCTTTGCCTGCAGCCACCCCCCGCTTGTGCTCCGTCTCTCAAATAAATAAAATCTTTAAAACCTTCATAGTGGCTCCCGTTCAAGGCAGAAGACTTGCTTTTTTTGTATATGCTTCCCCTCTTTGCACAAATACAAAGCAAATTAACATCCTCGGGAAAGTGCATTTTCGGGTTGCATTCCGAGCAACTTTACTTTCATGCAATAGCTCATGCTCACGGTATGCATGTCCTGGGGATGGCTGTGACCAAGGACCAGAGACTGGGTTGCTTCGAACCACAGCTGTTTACTGCCTGCCGGTTCTGGGGGCTGGACGTCCGAGATCCAGGTGGGTCTGGGCTGGTTCCTTCCTGAGCCTCTGGGGGAGAATGTGTTCCGGGCTGCTCTTTCCCACGTGCGTGCCCCCATCTCTGCATCGATCCTCACGGCACCATATTCCCTCTGTGCACCTGTATGTGATCTTCCCTCCATGCGTGCCCATCGATGTCCAAATTCCCCTTTGTGTAAATTCAGCAGTCACACAGGGTGAGAGCCCCATCCTAAAGCCCTCACGTAAACTCAGTTGCTTCTCTAAGAGCCCTCTTCCCATGCAGGGTCGTATTGTGCGATCCTGGAGGCAGGACTCCAACACATCTTCCTTGTGGGGGGCACAGTTCGATGCCTAAGGATCCCCGTGCACTGTTCCCAAGGGGACAGGTCCTTGCACTTCTCCAGAACCGTTTCTTCCAGGCTGACCTCCCTTTGGAGCCAAACCCCTTGAGATGATGTAGGCATGTGTGTGCATTGTGGGGAAAATAGCTGTTTGGGTTTGAATTTCCCAAACGGTTTTAATTGCGGGGGGAGCTCATCCATTTGTGCATCTGTAAACACGAATTCCTAGCCTGTTATATCACTGTGTGTGAAGCCCCGAAGCTTTGGAGGACTTTTGCGGTGTTGTGGGATGCATGATGGGCTGCTGATGTGCCCGTGATGGTTTCCCCCAACAACCACGCCTGACCTTTGCTCAGGACTGAGATGTGCACGTGGTCGGCAACGTCCTGGGCTGTTTCCAGGGAGACGTGGAGCCCTTCTTTGCTCATGAGGCTTCCTGAGCCCCTTCTGGCCGCTCTGTGTTTCCAGAGTCCTCTGGAATAGCAGACGTGGAAAACCAGGGATCAGGGTGACGCAGTACGTGTCCATGGTACCCGGGGAAATCTCGTGTCTGGAGATGAGGGATCCTTGGTCTGCCAATGGGTGCTGCTCATCCTTGCTCCCTAAGAGACTACCTGTTATCGGACCCAGCGAGCTCCTGGGTTCACGGTGGCCAGCGGACATTCCCTCATCGCTGGCCACGGACTTGTGCATTAATGACCCAGAAGGAAAATAACGGAGCTGATTTATAGGATGCAGGCATCATACCCACGGCGGTGCTGCCTCCCGCACGTGAATTTACCGGAGCCCAGCAGACCCATCAGGACGGCTAACGGTCCCTGCGGATCTGTACAAAAGGAAGCCGTCTGCGAGGCCAGCGTGGGGGACACGGACTGGTGACTCACGCACGGGGCACAGCATTCATCCACATCATGGATGAAGACCTCGTCCCTTGTACTAAACTGTCAGTGTTGGCTGGGCCCTCGCGACCTCCAGCTGCAGGGAGCGAAGGAAGCGGTCGGCGTCGAGCTGAAAACGTGGGCAAACACCGTAAAGGATGCGAAATCCAGGGACACGTGTGTCTTACGGAAATAAGAAAACTCAAGACATTGTGTTTTTCAACGGCTCGAGGTACTGTCTGATCAATCCCGGGGTCCTATGTGCGAAAGTTCCCAGTCTACCGGGGAGGACTTCAGGAAACCCACTGCTTCTGGAACCGTTAAAGTAACACAGAAGGTCCGTGGTTTTCTCGGACGGACAGGGAGGTGATGACGATTCTACAAAATGTGGATGTGGCGGGGTAGGGCAGCTCTGCGGAGAAGGAGGACTGACTGCTGGTGTGGGGGTCGTTCACGAGCCCATAGAAAATGGATTGTTGCATATGGTATAGGCAGGTGTACACTGCTCTCCTCAGATCTCAGTAAAAGCAGAACTTCAGGAAACTCACAAACCTTACTAAACTAACCCTTTAATTTCCATTAAAAAGATGCCTTTTCACAATTTACCACCTCTGAAAGCCCAGACCCCTTTTCCTTTGTCTCCTCACCCCTGCACCATTGACCGGGCTTTGTTAAATTGTGTGTAAACCCAAGTCTAGTGGTGCCTTTGGGGTTTTTCCTTTTTCCGCTGAAGCCCTGCATACATGTAAAGTGGAAAAGTAAAATTCGCATGATTTCACCCTGTAAATCTGGCCTTCCTCAGTTTAATTTGCAGCCCTCCGGTACAGGACTCAAAAGTATAGGAGAGGAGATTTTCTGCCCCTCCAAAAGGCTGCCACACTACCGTCTTTAACTTCTGTTTCATACTGACCTTCGAATTATTCTTGAAGGAATTACACCAAAAAGTGTTTTATTATTTTCAAAATAAGGATCCATATTTATGTTTTTCAGTTCTACTTCCTGACAATCCGTAGTACAAAAGCCGCAAAGTAAACATTCCATGTAGATCCCAACTATGCAGCCATTTCCCAAATTAGTTCATTTACCCTCACGCCGTGAGAACCATTATTTGATTCTGTGTTTCTGCTCCCTCTTCGGTGTTAACGTTCAATCTCTTTATTGTTTTCCGAGCCAAGTGCCTTTGCAGTCCTCGGGGTTTGATTTAGAAAACCTCAGTAGGGGGATCGCGTCCTCCTGTTAATTTGCTCTGATTCCTTCCTGTTTCCGCTGTGGATGTTTCTTTGTCCATAAATCTGCCAGGGAAACCTCTCCTGAAATCACTCCTCCTTCTTGGACTTTTTCCATCCCTCCCGTAGGGAAACATACTGACTTTTTTCCCCCATTGAGTATTTCTAACAATCTCTGGTTCTTTCTTCTTCGGGCTACGCTATAAAGCCACAGTTGCAGACCTCATTGTTTACCCTGGAGAAATGGGTGTATCGGTGTTTCACACCCTTTAAAGGCCCCGAACCTGGCATTGCTGAGAAAGCGGCGTCCGAGGCTTCCCGTGCCCGTGGCGCATACGTGGTCCAAAGCCAAGACGAAACTCGGCATGGATTTCCCTGCACTTAATCACTGCTCGTTTCCTGCCGCCTTCTCCTCTTCTCTGCGGGAAGCGGACGGGAGACATTTGCCAAAAACAAGTCTCTTGACGATAATTGGAGGGTTGTGCCTTGCTTGCGTCGGGGAGGGAACTCCGGCTCTGAACTGCCCTAGATCTTTGTCGTGATCCCTCCCTCCAAACACAACAGCCGTGTTGGGAATTCTTCCGGGCAACGCTCCTTGAGAAGTTCACCCAGCGGCCGCCTTTGCTGACCCGCCGCCCTGCACCGGTCCCTTAAGACGGAGGAACCTGGGACACCGGCGAGCGAGCGCGGGAAGAGACAGGAGCTCTCCTTGGCCCCGACAGGAATGCAGAATGGCTCGGTCACTCGGGAGGACAGCCGGGCTGTTGCTGACGGAACCGAGCACCCCCTCACCGTGAGGTCCTCAAATCACACTCCTTGACCTTCGCCCAGAGGGGCTGCAGGCACAGCTACCCGGAAACCTGCCCACGGATGTTTCTAGGAGCGTGGATGCTGGTGGCCGGAACCTGGAGGCCACTGAGCTGTCCTCCAGCAGGTGCATAGATAAAGAGCAAACAAAGACAGGTGCTGGCCAGGGGTCGGGAGAGGGATGGCTGGACAGGTGGGGCACGGAGGGCTTTCAGGGCCGTGAATGCAGAGGGTATGCATATCCTTGTACATTTGCCCGAACCCGTAGAATGCGCAACCCCCAGGTAAATTCTGATGCAGCCCGGGGTAGGGGATGCGGGTCATGGGGGAGGCTGTCGTGTGTGGGGACAGGGAGGGGTGCACGGGGAACCTCTGGCCCTGCCTCTTAATGGCCCCGTGAACCCAAAACGGCTCTAACAACCTGTGTTCTATTAAAAAATGCTACAATCGTGTTCCTTGCCCGTCACGAAAGCCCGAGGATCACAAGATCGACACCAGTCTGGAGACACAAGCGTGCGCGTCTGTACGGTGACGATGTAACTTGACAACGTAACCACGTGCTTCCCCGTAGAAAAGCGAGTAAAAAGTCAGGATCACCTGCAGGCAGATGGTGTTTGCCCCAGGCTTTCCGAGCGGGGCTGTCCGCGCAGTTTCCGGCCTCCCGCGAACGGCGGACGCGGGGAGCGTCGCCCCATTTGTGCACTCGCTGGAGGGCGTGGGGGGCGTCCTGTTCTGTTTCTGCACGTCCGGTCGCGCGTCTGCACGACACCCGGGAGATGAAGCCCCAGGGAGGTCGTACAAACCACAGAACCCTCCGGTGCATGGGGAGTGGAAAATGGAAATGAAACCTCAGGATACCCCAAGGGCAGACAGCGGGCAGGAGGCTGGGGGTTCTGCAGGTGAGGGACCTGAGCAGGAAGGGACTTCAGCAAGTGGAGACCTGAGTGGGTGAGGAACCCAGGCAGATAGGGACCTGGACCTGTAGGGATCTTGGCAGGTAGGGACCCAGCAGGTGCAGAATCTAGGGAGGCGAGGGACCTCTGTGGGTAGGGACCTCAGCATGTAGGGACCCGGGCAGGTAGGGACCCAGACCGTTAGGGACCCAGGCAGGTGAGGGATGCACCGGCGTCTCACACGTGTCCCTGGTTGCTTCCACAGCCGCAGCTACTCCCCGCACGGCGCCTATGCCCAAAGCAAGCTGGCCCTGGTCCTGTTCACCTACCACCTGCAGAGGCTGCTGGCCGCCCAGGGGAGCCCCGTGACCGCCAACGTGGTCGACCCCGGCGTGGTCAACACCGACCTCTACCGACACGTCTTCTGGGGCACGCGTCTCATCAAGAAGCTCTTCAGCTGGTGGTTCTTCAAGGTAGGCCTCCCGCGGTTGCTCTGCTGTGCCCGGTTCGGAGGTCCCCTGCCCCCACGGCCGGCCGGCCACCTCGACGCCACGTCGGTGCCGTTAGGTCAACACTCAGAAGTGCGAGCGACCCGGCGTCCGGGTCGCTGACGTCGGAAACCCAGCAGCACAGCCGCCCCATGTGGGCATTTCAAGCAGTTTTGGCGTTTTCTTTCCACGAAGAGAAAACAGATTTTGCAGACAGAGGACAGGGCTCTGCTTTGCGCCGTGACCAGAGGGTCACACGCCGTGCACGTTTCTGAATCCAAGTCTGGTTGATTTCTGATGCACAAAAGTCCACGCAATTTCTGGTGTCCAAAAGCATGCATGGGCCTCCCACATGTCCCAGGGGTCTCACGAGGGAACAGCAGAGGCTTTGCTCCAAGACAGGACACTCCCATTGTGGGGGCAGCACACGAGCAGGTGACACAGGGGGCCAAGGCCGGCCAGTAGCAATCCCGGAGGGACACTGAGCCTCCGTGTCGTGCACCTGTCCCTACGCACACGGCATGAATTCTGCACAAGGTGGAAACAAGGCACCCCACCAGGGTAGACACGTTTAAAATTCTCATATCCCCCACTTTTTTCTCCTGGTATTTTTATATTTCGTTCTCAGACACGTGGTCCCATTTAAATTTCCGGGTGTTTTAAAAAATGATCCGAGAGTGGACAGGAATCCTGGTTCTTGGAACAACTCCTTGTGCGTTTGCTGCCGTCCAGTTTCCGCTGATGTTGCTGGCCCAGCCGTGGGGCTCAGGCATATCCTCTCCAGCTTCCAGGGTCTTGGCGAGGGCACGGTGTTCATTTCCTCCCCGCGACGGGGTTGCAAACTTTAGAGGTGACGAGCTCCAGGGCCGTGGGGGGCAGGGCACGTGCCTTCAGTGACGGACGTGGCTGTGAATTCCCCACCTCTGGGCTCTGCATGCACTAGTGTTTCGGGGCCAGCACCGGAACCCAGATTCCGGCACATGGGAATGACCGTGGGCACTGGGGAGCCAGCGTCTGTCCGCTGCTGTGTGTATTGACCTCCTGTATGACCCCGGGATCCTTTTTCTGCGTCACACATCCCCTCTACAGCTCCCCTTAGAAATCCAAATTTTCTTTATGTACGTGAGTTTTTCGCTGAACTCTTTGTTCGCGCCCCCCCCCCCCATGGGGACCTGCTGGCTCAGGAAAAAACAAAAAAACAAAATGATAGAAAACATTCCATATAATTACGGATCATGAACCCGGTATGTCATGTTGCCCGTCTCCCCGACCCCAACTTTCTTGTCACTCGCGGTCCTCGATGGGGCACTTGAAGCCAAAATTGAGTCAGAGGCGCTAAAAATGGGTCGTCCGTCGTCTCCGGAGGTACAGTTAGGTTTTGTCATGCTGTTGAGCCTTCCCAGGTGGGCTTTCCGGTGATCCTGGAGGGAACGGATGCTCCTTTTCTAAATGCCCACGTGTTCCCGTCTGTTCTGAAGTCACCGGTGTGCTTGGGCAGTGCCCCCCGCCCCCCACCGTGGCTTTGTTTCCTTGGCTTCCTTCTCTCTTAGCCCTGGCTGTGTTTCCCGGGGTCAGCTTCTCGATGCTTTGCAAGTTGAAGAAAACACCGTGGAAGACGGGAGCCCATCTGTTTCTTCACCCCGTTTCTCTGTTCCTACGTTTACGCGGCTGCCAGGTTTCTCCCGTAGAAAACAACGGAGAGACGTAGGATGGGAGAGAAGTAGGATGAGAGGGCTAGAGGGTAGAGGAGAGCCAGATAGAATAAGACATGACAGGAGGGGATGGGATGGGATGGGATGGGATGGGATGGGATAGGATAGGATAGGATAGGATGGAATAGGAAGTAATATGATACAGTAGCATAGGACGGGATAAGAGACAATGAGAGAGCAAAATAGGTAGGCCGGGATAGAATCGATACAATAGAACAAGAAAGAGTAACATAGGGTAGGATAGGATAGGACAGAACGGGATAGGGTACGATAAGATAGAATAAGAAACAATCGAATATAATAATGGTGAGATGGGATAACATTGGATAGGATAGGCTAGGATAGGGACAGAATAAAATAATACAGGATAGGACAGGACAGAACAGAGCAGGATGGGGGACAATAAGATAGAAAAAGAAAGAATAAAATAGAATAATGATGGGATAAGATAGGATAGGGTAGCGTAGCATAGACAGAATAAAATACTATAGGATAGGATAGGATACCGTGAGATAGGCTAGGACAGAACAGGATAAGCTAGGAAAAGACAGAATAAGAAAAAATGGAATCGAATAATAATGGGATAGGAGAGGGTAGGATCGGATAGGGTAGGATAGGATAGGTTAAGATAGGATAGGATAGACAGAATAAAATAATACAAGATAAGATAGGAGAGGATAGAATGGGATCGGATAGGATAAGAGAGCATAAGAAAGAATAGAATAGAATAATGATGAGATAGGATAGGATAGGATACGGTAGGATCGCATAGCATAGACAGAATAAAATAATACAGGATAGGATAGGATACCTACCGTAAGATACGGTAGGACAGAACAGGATACGGCAGGATAAGATAGAATAAGAAGGAATAAATAAGAATAGAATAATGATGGAACAGAATAGGACAGAACAGGGTGGAGTAGGATAAGATAGAATAAGAAAGAATAGAAGACAATAATGATGGGATGGGATAGGATTGGATAGGATAGCATAGACACAATAAACTAATAGAGGATAGGATAGCACAGAACCGAATGGGATAGGGTACGATAAGAGAGAATAAGAAAGAATAGAAGAGAATAATAGTGGGAAGGGATAAGACCGGATAGGATGAGACAGAACAGAATAACATAGGACAGGATAGGCTAGAACACACTAGGATACAATAACATAAAATAGAACGGGAAAGGAGAGGGTAGCCATCAGGACAAAACCGGCAGGGATTTCTAACTTAATTCGGGCGGGGACCTTGAGATTTCACATCGTGATATTTCTTTTGTCTGAGAATCATTTGTCTTTCCTTTCACTTGGGTCTTTCTCGATGCCGATGCCGGAGATTTTGTGACTTGTAATAAAAAATCACCTGTTTGGTCTTTGTCCTGTTTCTGTCCTAAAATCTTTGGGATTTCCGGTGAGGAGAGCCATAGAGGTTTCTTTTGTTATGCGAATGCGGGGCCTTTTGAAAAGTCCCAGAGCCTGGGGCTGGTGGCCAGGGGAGCCAACTCTGGAAGTTTCCGCCCCACCTCCTGACCTCCGGAGGGAGAGGAGAGGGGCTGGAGGTTGTATCGGTCCCTAGTGACCGATGATTTAATCCATCACGCCTCTGCAATAAAGCCTCCCTCTCTAGAAAATGGAAAGGGCAGGGTTCAAAGAGCTTCTGGGTTGGTGAACACGTGCAGTTCTGGGGTACGAGGTGCCCCTGGCGAGGCCATGGAAGGCGCACGCCCTTCCCCACACCTGGCCCCATGCACACT
The DNA here is from genome assembly GCF_020171115.1 of Neogale vison. Classification (NCBI taxonomy): domain Eukaryota; kingdom Metazoa; phylum Chordata; class Mammalia; order Carnivora; family Mustelidae; genus Neogale; species Neogale vison. The sequence goes on from NC_058105.1 coordinate 130,511,667, forward strand.
TTTTCTGGCTGTTCCTGAATTACAACCCTTTATAGGAAACCCGTGATATAGTGAGTGACGTGTTTCCTTGGGGTCTGTGAGTCGCTCTAGCAGGTTACTAGAACCCCAGGAGGAGGTCCTGGGAACCTCCAATCTAGCTGGTGGGTCAGAACCATGGGTGACAACCTGGATTTGTGACTAGCATCTGACCTAGGGATGAAGGACAGTCTTGTAAGGCTGAGCCTTGGGAGCTTTGACACCATGGCCAAGTATATAGGTCAAAACTGGGTTGGATTGTAGGGTGCCCTGATGGTGTCTGGGAATTGCTTGATGGTGTGTTGCGGATGGTCACCCTACATCTTGGAATTGGTGACCAGAATCCTAATGCTTTTCAGGGCTGTCTTATTATTAATTCTCAGTACATACCCTTACCTTTCCTGTTGCATTTATTCCTAATGGTTTTACAGAGTTTTGACGTTTGTTTCTGTGGCAAATCGGTTTTATTAAAAATACTGCAAACCGTGAAGGCAGCAAAATACATGAAACACTTAGAAGTCGCTGGTAAGTGAGTGCACACGTTGTCACACCACGTGGATGTGCCCACGCTTTCCCCCAAATGCACCTGCAAACGCTAACCCCTACCCCACCCGTAGAATCAACGGTTTTTTTGTTTCTCGTTATAAATGTCTCACGCATGTGTGTCTCTGAAATTTAAATTTGCATTCTTTGATCCTTTGGTAAGTAGAATAAGATCTATCTGTGATTTGCTTTTTTTGTTTGTTTAGTAGTTAGTTACCCGGGGGCAGCTGTAAAAAGTGACCACAAACCAAAAGACTGAAACCACAGAGATTCCTCTTCACCCAGCTGGGGAGACCAGATGTCTGAGATCCAGGCGGGGCAGGACCACAGAGATCCAGGCGGGGCAGGGCCTTGCTCCCTCCTGAGGTTCTAGGGCAGGGCCCTTTCTGTGTCTTCCAGCTTCTGGGGCTCCAGACGTCCCTGGGCTTGTGGTCACGTCCCTTCCACCTCTGCCTCCATCTTCACGTGGCTTCTCTGCATCTGTGTGTCCTCTTCTGTGTCTTACAAGGACACCCGCCATTGGATTCAAGACCTCCCTGATCCAGGGTGAGCTCATCTCAGATCCTTCCCTTCATCACTTCTGCAAAGACCCTGTTTCCATATAAGGCCACATTCACATGTACTAGGGGTCAAGACTTCAACTTGTGTTTTGGGGGGTACCCAGTGGAACCCACAACTCTCCATATTAAATGTTTAAAATCAATCCCCGTGGACCCGTGAAGTTGATTCTGTCCTGGGGGCGTATATTCCACATGGGTGGACAACACGGCTTTGCTCCATCTCCAGATCGGGAGCATTTGGGGTGTTTCCAGTTCTTTGGGGTTTCCAGCAGTGTTGCCATGAGGGATCATTCCTACATCTCCACGTCTGCTTCTGTCCCAGTTTCTGTACGGAGCATAGCAAGCTCTGGCATGAGAAGGTTCTAGAAGATGAGAAGGTTCTAGAAGGTTCTCTTGTCCACGTTTTCTGGAGCATTCCATTGGGCTCCAGGACAGTCTTTAAAAAAACCTGCTCCAAATACTGTGAGACTGTGTCAGGTCTTACATCCGTCTTGATTCTATCACGGATGTCCTGATTTTAAGAGATTTTCAGTCTATTTAATGTATTTAATCTAATTTTGAAGCCAAATTGATTATTTAATGTGCAAATATCGTATCCCCTCTTCTTTCTAGAACGTATGTTTCTTTTGAAAATGTTCTTATGTAAGATATACTCAGTTCAATACTACATGGGGTAGGTGACTCATATCTTACTTCCCACTTTGAGGGTGAAGCACGTAATGTCTCTCTCTTATATTTATTAGGATTTGCACATTTTACTTTTTCATGGACTGTGCTGCGTATCACTCCCATTTTACTCTTCCTTTGAATGAGGTATGAATATTTAATCGTACAGAAACAAAATAGTTCGGTACATAGGCAAACTATGGCCCACAGGCTGGCCATATGGTTTTGTCAATAAAGATTTATTGGCACACATGCTTGTTCCTTCACGTGTTCTTCCTGGGATAAAGGCAGAGCTGAGTAGTTATGACAGACCCCAGATGGCCCACCAAGTGGGAAATATTTCCTGTCTGGTCCTTTACAGAAAATGTTTGCTGACTCTCTAGAGAGATGATTATGTTTTTGTTTGCTTTAACTCTCTTATTCAGATAATGTGGACCAGTATGTTTCTTTAGAAAGAACCGCCCCCCGTTTCTACAGTGATTCTCAGTTATTCCCCAGTAGACTTAGTCCTTTGGTTCTCCAGCCGCTTCATTGATGACTTCTCTCTTGGTGTTTACCCCAGTGCTGTAGATCTCCTTCTGTGCCATCTTTGTCAAGTTGGGATCCTAAAGCCTTGATGATTTGGTTTAAAAAAAAAAAGAAGTCAAAGAATGAGACAATGGAGAAGCCCATTTCCACCCATATTTTTCTCTCTTACACTTCAGCCTAATGGAATGATCATGACAAGTCTGTGTGTTTGAAGACTGGAAATATTAGCCTTTGCACACTCTCTGGGTTTGGGAATTTTCAGAAGGATAGTTCCAGTTCAGCTTTCAAATTTTTCTTTTATCCATATTGCTTTCTTGGGGACTCGTCCCTCTTCTCAAGTTAGTGTTGACGGCTCCATCCCTTCGATAACTGTCTGTTTCTTCAAGCCTGGGAATTAAGGAGGACAGTTACCGAACCTCTTCTCAGGGTCTGCCTTCCTTGCCTGCTGGTGGTTCCATCCGAGCAACTCTCACGAAGTCAGCCGTGCCCTGGAGCTCCCTTTAGGGCCTAATTACCTGCCTTCCTTTTCAGGGTGCCTTCCTACAAACGCATGATTTGGTGTCTCCCTCCCCAAGCAGTTTGTAAAGGCGACAGGTTTGGTGTGTCCACACATGATGACCATTCTGTACACGTGGGCTCTGTCGGGCTCTGTGCGAGCGTCAGTGAAGCTTTTCAGAGGGCATGACACCCAGTGAAGCCAGTGCTGATGCAGAAATCCTGCATCTCTCAGGTCTTGGGGCCGTTGCATTGGGATACCATCCCTATCTGAACCAACCATCACTAAGTCTTATAAGTTAGAGTCCACGGGTACCATAGAAACGCGTGAATCTCGGTGCTGGGTACATGGGGACCCTTGTGAGGAATTCATCTCAAACAATGCTAGGCCTTTTTGAAATCACTTTCTACACCAGCCTCCAACTAAAAAAGATCAAACTGACAGTGTAGAATGTGCCCACGTCCCAACAACCTATAGGACGTAGTGATGGTTGCTTCTCTTTATAATGCATTTGAATCAACCCAGTCGTGGGGCCATTGATTGCTTTTTGATGGATGTGTCAGGAGAGTGGTACGTTTAATTAATCAACTCAAGGACACACGTCCCGCGATGCTTCTCCCCACCTCTGCGTCATCAGCTTCTCCCCATCATCCCTCAGCATTCAAGCACACTGAAATAACAACCTTCAGTTGACCTTGTATCATGCTACAGGAACCTACCTCCATTCCTCTTCCACCCTGGGATGTAGGAGATCCCCAGTGATCCCGGGGAGCCCAGGGCCATCATAGGGGTCCTCATAACAGAGAGGACGGAGGGTTACAAGTCAGAGAAGGAGAGGGGACAGGAGACAGACTCTGTCCTAGAGGATCCAGCAGGAATACAGCCCCAGCCCATGCTCCCACTGAGATTCATCTTAGACGCCTGAGCTTATAGAATGTTAAGATGATAAATCGGTGCTGTTTTAAGCCACCGAGTTTGTGATCCTTCTCCAAGAATACCCAAAGGAAACTCACGTCCTCCTTCCTTGGATCTCAGCTGTTCAGACTGCTGTCAAGACAAAGGTCTTATGTCTTTGCCCAGTGTGTTGGGTTCAGCTGCTCCCCTGTAAAGCAGGTGGGATAAGACCCACCTCGCAGGTATATCATGAAGATTACATAAAATCGGGTGGGCTCATACAGGAGGATTGGAAGAGGGAGTCAGTCATGGATTCTCATTCAGGCTGATGACGGGTCGTGCACCCCTCCAGGCGTAGAGTGATCAAGACGGATCACTGAGGCATCAAGGGAGGCATCTCCCATAGATGTACCTAGAGCTCTGGGAACTCAACTCATTACCACTCCTTTTGACTTTGAGCATTTTGCATGAGTGACAAAAGGACAAATAGGGTGGCAGTAGTCTGCCCTAGTGTTGGGGGCAAGAGGAGGAGGCTTTGCTGGGGATGGAGCCTTTGAAGGTGGATTGAAGGCTAAACCAGGGTCCATGAGCAATTCTGGAATTATACGTGATGCAGAAAGTTGTTCAAGATGGCGGGTGGTCAAACGGACACTACCTCTTTCTTAGCTGTGTCCCCCAGCTGAACCCAAGACTGGGAAATGATCTGAGCTGCCCATGTCTCAATTCTCCCAAAAGCAGCTGTTCCCAGCCCTACTGCAGGTGTCCAAAGAAAGCAGCTCATCATGTGTTAGAAGCCATGGCCACCTTAGTAGGTTAGGGCTGGGTGCCCGTTGAGAAATGTCAGTGAGGAAGTAATAGGATCAGACCCATCCAACCTACACAGTATCTGATGGACTGCAGGACACGGGGGCACCTGGCGTCTGTTTATAGACCACTCCAGTGGAGGTGGTACTCCAGTGGTGGAGAGGGAGAGAAATCATCCCGAACACTAGTCCAGAGATAAAATGAAGACATTTGACTGATTGACTCTGGGATATGAATAAATGAAGAGTCAAGAATAACTCTGGGGTCTGTTGCTTAGGAAAATGAGGTTAATGGTGGTACCTATCCAAGACATGGGGTGATGGGAAATGCCCAGGAGGGGATTTGGGGATGCTTGACCATGAGGTGGGTGAAGTAGGGTGTCTACTTTCAGATGCCAACTGGGCTGCCATGAATGTGTCTGTGGCTCAGAGGAGAGTGAGGTCAGGTTTTCGCGTCAAAGATGAAGGCAGGCAAGGAGATGAGAAAGGAAGCCATAGGCATGGGGAATGGATCTACAATAGGGAGGCAGATTAAGGACCAAGATGGAGAGGGTTGGGGTCTCTGGGAGAAGCGAGATCTGGCCACCCCTTCCCTCTCCTTCCCATCCTCCGCGATGCCCCTCGCTTTGGTAATTTGTTAATTCTGGATAATAATATCTCATAAGATTGTTGTGAAAATTGCTAACATAATATATGTGGAAGCATTTCCGATACTGTAAAGCCCTGTGTAATTAGGTAATTATCAGGCATTCATGTTTCCCTCCAACCCGACATTGCTTGCAGCTCTATTTAGCATGCTTTAAATTCCATCCTCTTTCTACCAAGTGTGCTGCTGCTGCTGCTGCTTTCTTTCTTTTTTTTTTTTTTCACCCGCTTGTGCCCAAACGTCACCCCACAGCCCCTGCCTATTGTCAACTCCACGGTGGTAGGGATTATTTTCAAAATTGCCTTTCTTGGCCCCGAGAGCCCACAACACGTTGGGGAGCATTTAATAAACATTTGTTGTGAGGAATGAAATTGAAACTTGGTGCATCGCTGCCAGGTCCAGCCCCGGTTTCATGCAGAGCCGACCTTTAACTAGAAACACACGGAGCCCTCTTCCCTGGTCTCCCAGCGGGCATCTGGTTCTTTAGGGATCCTCCTGCCTCTGATAGAAGCAACATGTCCACTCTTGGGTTTACTTTCACTTTTTACAAGTCTTTAAGGATGATCTTTATTTCATTGTTTTGTTTTGTTTCATTTTTTACAAGCTGCCGATAAAATGGGATAAATTATTTATGCCGGGGGAACCATTGTTTCAAGGATGTTCTTATCTGTGCAGAAGCCGACTGATTTCTGTGTCCTCGGCACCCAAGAAACACACGTCATCCTCCTGGGAATGAGCTTGAATACAGCTCTTCTCAACTCCACTGACACAGGTGCAGATACCAAATTTTGCTGGGGAGTTCGATAGATCTGCAGATTTTCTATTTGATTGAGATCATCTGCCCTTGGTTTTCCTTGAGGCCAGAACGAGAGAACAGCCAATTTGGGTCTTTCTGTGTATCTGCCTTAATTAGGTAGTTGCCAATTTGCCGCCATGATGCTCATCATCATAGACATGAATTCCCAGACATTTTAAACACAACTGAGTACCTGGATCCCAGGTACTTTCCTAGAGGAGACAATCCCTGCAGACGAATTAAACGCAGCGAAACAAAAAGAAACAGTGAATAAATTGTGGAATTCCATGCTCAGCTTAGAAAATTCCAGGAGAGGAGCGTGGTCATAGAAACCAGCACAAAATGTCCATTTTCTTGTTGAAGAACAGCGTTGAGTTTCATCAGCTATGTTCCTATTGATCGTCCTTGGCAAATTAAGCAAGAGGTTCTGCCTCATTGACCTGTTCTGGTTGGCGATCATTAGCGTGTTGGAGTTTCATGAGCTCGGAGCTCTCAGCAGGTCGTGGGCTGTGCTGAGCTTCTCTAGGACGTGAAGTTCCAGCAACAAATGACCCAAACAGTGATCCTGGGAAAGAAGAAAGGATTAGTAACTCTCTTTGCTGGGAGTGAACAACCCCAAGCTTGAAGTTATTAGTCATGAGATAACATCTACGTGTTCACCATGCAAGGACAGACTGGAAAGGTCATAGGAGAGGAAGCCTTTTGATCTTGCCTTTTTGACAACATGGTGCCCCTACATGAAGCCCCGAGTTAGCAAGGGAGCACCACAGTGAAAAAGATCTTTGAGGGCAGCAGGGCTTTGTGCTGGTCCCGTTCGCAGTCAACTCACATGGTTTTCCTTGTCAGTGTGTATGTGTGGTGGCTCCCTGGGGACATCCAGCCAATGAGCTGGTGTCCAGCCAGTGGTCGATCACCATACCCTGAGCCACAGGTGCAAGACATCTATAACAAGAACACAAAGCAAACAGAAACAAAGGAAAAGTGAGCGAAGAGAGAAGGAATAGAAAAAGCCCATGCATGGTGCATGTGTTTCTTATGCTCCACTGAAGATGACTTCACCTCTACTGTGACTGTAGTGTGCAAGATTCTAGCTCAGAGATATTCAGGAAAAGACAAGCAGTTGTTGCTTCTTTGTGGATTTTTTCATAACCTAGAACACAGCATCATTCAAATATAGATCTTGGTGTTGGGACACGTATTCCTCAGCTCGGGCGGCGTTAACAGAGTCCCACAGACTGGGGAGGCTTAGGAACAGGTACTTGTTACGCATAGATTGGAGACTTCCTGTCTTCACGTCATGGACAGAGGGAGAGCTCTCTACTGGACACACATGGCCATCTGCCTGTGTCCTCACGTCATAGAGGGAGAGATCTCTACTGGACATGCATGGCCATCTGCCTGTGTCTTCACGTCATAGAGGGAGAGATCTCTACTGGACATGCATGGCCATCTGCTTGTGTCCTCACGTCATAGAGGGAGAGATCTCTACTGGACATGCATGGCCATCTGCCTGTGTCTTCACGTCATAGAGGGAGATATCTCTACTGGACATGCATGGCCATCTGCCTGTGTCCTCACGTCATAGAGGGAGAGATCTCTACTGGACATGCATGGCCATCTGCCTGTGTCTTCACGTCATAGAGGGAGAGATCTCTACTGGACATGCATGGCCATCTGCCTGTGTCTTCACGTGATGGACAGAGGGAGAGCTCTGGGGTCCCCAACTCTTCTTATAAGGACACCAGTCCCATTGTCGGGGCTCCCACCCTCAAGACTTCATGTAACCCTAATCACCTCCCAATGGCTCCACCTGCTAATACCATCCCATTGAGGGTTAGGGCTTCCACATAGGAACTGGGGGAGGACAGGACACGTACATTCAGGCCATCACAAGATCTATGTGTTCACTGGAGACGTATTTAAGAAACATCTCCTGCCTGTTGGGGTCTTTGCTGGTCTTAGGTCTATCTTAAAGAATCTGGGCATGTCCCTCCCATGACTCTGAGTGCAGGAGACGAGTAGAGTCATAAGCACCTGTTCCATGGGCAGGGTGTGCACACACAGCTCGCTCCTGGGATGGGCACACAGCTGCCAGAGCTACCTGTCACTGCTGCCTTCCATAGACTAACTTTCCCGGTTGGAGAGGAGAAATCATTTGGACATTAAATTAGTCTTCCCGGGTTGTCGAGACAATGTACCACAGATGGGGTGGCTTCAACCACAGACATTCATTGCCTTTCAGACCCGGAGGCTGGGTGTCTGAGATCCAGACGGGGCCAAGACTGGTTTCTCCTGAGGCTTCTCTCCTTGGCATGTAGAACTTATGTCCTCCCTGTGTCCCCGCATGGTCGTCCCTCTGTGCGTGTCTGTGTCCTCATCTCTTCTTAAAAGGACCCAAACCCTTTTGGAGCAGGGTCCCCACCAACAACCTCCTTTGACTTTAATCCCCTCTTTAAAGACCCCCACTTCCAAAAAAGCCCCATTCTGAAGTCCCGGGGGTGAGGTCTTCAATATATGCATCTGCGGGGACATGGTCTAGCCCATTTCAGGCATTCTGGTTGATGTTCAGCCTTCCGGTTCAGCAGACGTCTGCTGCCCAGACAGAGGCAGGAGCTGTGCCCCGTGGATATTCTCCCCTCTGGAGGACCAGCTCTGGTGGCTCTCTCCCGGCATGAGACATGTCCTGTTGTAAAAGCTCACCGGGACTCAGACGTCCACCTAAATCCACTCTCCCACCAGCCTCTGGACTCATTTCTTGGAGAAGTCAGCACGTGCTATGGATGAGGGATGTTGACTGGGAAGCTCGTGGTCTTGGGTTCGAACCCTAGCTCCTCCCCCTACCAACTGTGTGCCATGGGGGAAAGACTAGTCTTTTCTGAGCCTTGGGTCCTCATCTGTAAAATGGGTGTTAGTGCTTAGTACAGTGCCCAGCCCATAGTATGGTCACCCGGGTCATAGTTACTGTGGATCATTTGCAGTTGGGTTTCTACTGGCCAGAGGTTTTCACTCGTACGATGTCCTGCGTTCCTCCCTGACAGTTTTGTGGGAGAACTTTTTCTGTAATTGTCGTTTTCCAGGAGAGGGAGTAGTCTCAGGAGGGAGGATGATACAGCAATGATCTCGCAGTTCACAGGCGGTGACGTCGAAATTTAAACCCGGGTCCTGAGAAGTTTGTGCGTCTCCTCCCACTCCAGACGACGCAGATAAATCCCCAAAGGTCGAAGTTGTGTGTGTGCAAATGTGTGTGACTGTGTGCGTGCATGTGGATGAGTGGGAGCACATGTGCATGCACGTGGGCGTGACCGTGTGTCCGTGTGCGTGTCTGTACACACACGAGCACCTCGACATTTATCATGACCCGCTCCCTTTTACCCAGGCAGGACCAATAATTGCTCTGATGGGGAATGATTAGGATGTGATATGCAACGTAATGAGAAATAAATGAATAAAACCATCTATTTCGTGAGCTGTCAAAACATTTAGGAATTAAAGAATACAAATGAAATCTCATTTCCGTCTTCATTATAAGCCCAAGGCTTTGAAAATGTTCTACAAACGATCGCGGTTGCTTTTCGAAGCCAAGCATCTATCATGTATTTAAGCCCGTGATAGTCGGGTAAGTGGATGTGATTCATTCTCCACGAGATGCATTATAGCCAAGAAACAGCTCCTTTTTTCGGCCCCCTTGGATGTGAGCAGAGCTGGGGGCTGGGGGCCAGCGTGGGGGCTGTGAGGACATCTAGGTGTAAACGTGGGTGTGGGCACGTCAGTGCGTGTGTCTATCCATAAGCTCCTATGCGCATGGCGCCATGAAGCTGAAAATCCAGGTATCCCTTCTGACTTCCCAAAGCTTCTCTGCTAATAGCCTACGATGGCCCAGAAGCCTTAGCGATGCCCTAAACTGCAGATCCACCCATATTTTGTACGTTGCATGAGTTGTACACTGGACTCTCGCAATAGAGGAAGCGAGGGAAAGAAAACGTGGTTAAGAGAATCCTAAGGAAGAGAAGACACGTTTACGGGACTGTGTTAGATTTATTGGAAAAATCCGTGCGGTTCAAACCTGGGTTGGTCAGGGGTCAGCTGTACAGACTTACAGAGTCTGGTAAGAAGCTCTGGAGGATTGAGCCAATTTCCGCAAATTGATTAAACAAGACAAGCTCCTGAAAAAGTCTTTTATCTTCTCAGGGGGAAACTCTGTTGGCTTCCAGATCTAGAATCGTAGCCGCAGATGGAGGTGCTTTGGTTCCTGCCATTTCCAATCTCTTGAGCTCCTCCTGGCTCACTGGCACCCACTGACCATGCCAACCCACTAACCACGCCAACCCGCTGACCACACCGACTCCCACCCCAGAATGCAGGGTGTGCTGTGTTCCCACGTTGCCGCCTTCCGCCAGAGTCAAATCTCCAAACCTCATGTGTCCTTTGCATTTTAAGCTCCTACTTGGACTTAGCTTTCCCCATGAGCAGTGACCATAGCCCAGGAATACTTCCTTCCCCGCAGGAAGCTCACCAAAAGAGCCTTTCTCCAAGGTGGTCACGTTTTACCCGCTTGCTACCTAGTGTTGCTTAAACACAGAGGCTCAGCGTTCATCCGCTTTGACCAGTGCATATGCATTCTGGGTTCACCAGGAGCTGCAAAACTGGACTGTCCAAAACTGGACAGATTTTAATATGCATTTTTGCCTGTGGAAATGGATTAACCCATTAGCTCGGCTAGGTTGTACACGTGGCTTTCCTCTTGAGTATCCCAACCCAGGAGATGAGCGTGCTGTGCCTTACCCAGCTACATCTGTGGGGGTCCTGAGAATCCCATGCACACTGCCCTGAAGGCTAACGTGTCCCGGCCTTCTTCCTTCTCCCCACAGACCCCAGATGAAGGAGCCTGGACATCCGTCTACGCGGCAGTCACCCCAGACCTGGAAGGAATGGGCGGCCGCTACCTTTACAACGAGAAAGAGACCAAGTCTCTCGCGGTCACATATGACCTAGATCTTCAAAGAGAACTGTGGGCCAGGAGTTGCCAGATGACCGGCATCACTGACGTGACCCCGGACACCTTCTCGGGGTAGCTGCCACGTCGGGGAAGACCTTGCCTTCAGTCCAGCAAACACAGGTCTGTGACAGATCCCCGTGTCTGCACTGTTCACAGCTGCCTGCCTTCAGGGCTGTGTCCCCAGAGGTCTCCTGTCTGCTCTCCTGTCTTGGCAGGAAGTCAAGGACCAAAAGGAACATTGAATGTCATTCCCAAGGAGGTGGTCCCAAGCCATCAATCATGTGCCAAATTTCTGCAAGTGCCATAAACAATTAAATGCTGCCTAATCCCACTGTGCAGTCTTCCTTGTTTCGCGCAGTGCAGGGACCAGATTTGGGAGACACATTCCGGGTCAGGTAGGCACTTTCAAAGGAGCAGAACCACTAGGGCTGTAGAGGGCTTGGGGTCCCCTATGTCCTTTGTTCTTCCATTCACCCATTTTTTCCAGACTCCCAGCTTTGAATTATGGGTCCGTGAAACAGAGACATGAGCCTTCCCCTGTCTGTCGGGTTAAGGCTCAAGTAACAACCCATATTCTGCTCCATCCTTTGAGAGTCACCTGGTCCCAGGTTCCACCTATAGCCTTAGAGCTGCTGTCATGATCTATCTCAAGCCCATGAGTCATGTGACTCTAACCAGACATGTTAGGGAGTCTCTATAACAGGTGGGAGCAAAGGGTCCTAGACAACATTCGCTATATGGTTTTCTAGGACAGGATGAGAGGGATCTGGATGGACCTCACCATGGGGCTCTGTAGGATGGGAATGAGGAGGGGGGTCTGATCAGCACTCACCATAGGTGTCTCTAGGACAGGGATGAGGAGAGGGGTCTGGACAGCACTCCCCATGGAGTTCTGTAGGACAGACACAAGACAGGGATCTAGGTGGCACTCCCCATGGGATTCTATAGGACAAGGAGGAGGCAAGGGTCTAGATGGCAATCCCCATGGGTTCTTCAGGACAAGAATGAGGGGAGGAGTCTGTAATCACTCAGTACAACATCTTGTGGGACAGGGAAGGGCGTTCATGACTATTTGTTTTGGGCAACAGGTAAAGGAAGGGACCTCGATTTCCCTCTCACCATCACATTGCCACCCGTGAACTTCTCCTGGGTTGTTTCTCATTCAGAATGTCCATTTACACTTCTCTTGACATCCTTCCTAGAGGCTTCTGCAGGGCCTGGTTTATGCTTAAACCATGATACTGAAGTAGCCACAAACATCTCTGATGCCCAGTCATGGGTGTTGATCACAGCTCATCAGAGCCCACCTGAGCTGGACATCTTCTTCTGGTTCCTCCCTTATCTGTAGGCACAGGCAGCTTGTCTACCAGGAGCATGAACGGTGATCCCTGGCACTGACAGTTGGAAAGAGATGGAGGGTCTTTGGGGTTGTATCCAGTTGGTCCCTGTAGGATGGAATTATGTATCCCCTTCAAAAGATACCTCTATGTGCTCACCCCCGAGAACCTACAAATGTGATTCTACTTGGAGAGATCATCTTTATGATGGAATCAAGATCTTAGGATAAGGAGATCATCCTGGCTTATTTAGGTATAATCAGTGTAATCACAAGTTTCCTATCAGAGATATTAGAGAGAGATTTGATTACAAAATAGGAAGAGGTCATGTGACCATGGAGACAGAGACAGAAAGGACGCCGAGAGCCCCCAGAAGAGGCAAGAAGACCTTTCTCTGGGGCCTCTGGAGGGAGCACAGCTCTGCCCCGCCTGGATCTCAGCAGCCCTGCCCTGCCTGGATCTCAGACTTCTGGTCTTCAGAGCTGTGGGAGGATGAATTCCTGTGGCTTTTAAGCCACCAAGGTTGATAGGAATGTGTTACAGGAAACTCATACAGATCCCTGTGGTTCTGTTTCCCAAAGTTTACGGGCACCATCCTTGACTTCAGGGCTCACCCTTACTCAGCTACCAGTCAGGCAAGGAAGGCTCAGTCCTCTCTCTAAGGACGTTTACAGACTCCAACATGGACAGACTAGCCACTTGAAAATGCAGCAGAAAGGACACCACTGCCTGCGTGATGCTGGACTGCACTCTGAACTTCCAGAACAGTGACTACTGGTCATCCGACCATCTATTCCTTCAGTTAACAGAATCTCACCAAACACCCAAATCTGATGTCAACTCTGGGCACATGCGTGCTTTGGAATCACAGCCAGCAGCTCTTCTAGCATGGGGCTCACATGGGACACAGGGACAGATGCTTTCTAGGATTGCCTCTTGGTTGTTCCAGGATGGGTACAGTGGCACCATGAAGTAGTTTAGGAATCTGCTGTCCTGGAATGGAGCATGACTTCATGGGAACTTAGTAAAATACAAAGGAATGTCATTGCTCTGGCTTGGGGTATTGGAGACTGCGCATGACGGATTCTCTTTCAGTGACAGAGTTCTCTGACTTTTCTTGGCCAAGGTGGTCAACCTTAAACAAATCTTCTCAACAAAGATGCTGACAGTCTCCCCCAAAATCCAGCTAGGCTGATGGGGTTTGCTGGCCCACTGGGGGAGTGTCTAAAAATGATTACTGCTCATCCCTACCCTCAGTAGAACTCCAGACTTCATTCTTCTGGACATTAGCACTTCTGTAGAGCTCAAGCCATCCTCTTGTTCAACCAAGTTCAAGACCCAACCTGAACCAGATGTACTCAGACTGCATCTTCTATCCCTAAGTGCTGGCATGTCCTCAGACTGCTCAGATGTTCTACGAAAGCCCTGAAGCCCAGATTAAGGTCTTTTAGACCTAGAATCATGATCAAGATGTTCTTCATCTGATTTTTTGAGCAGCCAGGACTCGGCGCCAAAAAGCAGCATCTCGAATTCTGGAAGATGCCAACCTTGGAGCATTGATGGGTCATCAAGGACCATATTACAGCTTGGGGCTGTCAGACACCAGTGCCAGTGACGGTCATCATTATCACAAAGGTACTTTCCAAGTAGAGGCTCATGACGGTGTTGGTAGGATGACTCCTGTCCAAGCCAGCATCCTCTATCACTGAGAAAACAAGCACGCCAGGGTCTGACAGATGCTGCAATCCTCGAGCTGAGAAGATGCAATCCAAGAGCAATCTGAACTTTGTAGGACCCTGGCCTCAGATTGTTCTTATTTGTTACATGACAGCCCTTTTGTTGCTCTTCCTCCCTGGAAGAGAGAAAGAGAACTTCTGGAGAAGTTAGCAGATGCCCTCGACCTGTGATTGTAAAATGCCTCGGTGCTTGGAGACACTTCCCAGCAGCTGGAGAATTCGTGCGGATCTCTGGGTGAGTAAAGCTGATTTTGTGACTTGGCAGGCACGGGGGATTCTGGGTTGGAGCCTGTCACTCATGTTAGGGGATCCGCGAGGGTCTCTGAGCCCACACCAGGGTGACGACTTTCTGTCCACGAGCAAGACTTGATTCAGTAGTTGGACTCAGGATGCATGCGTTTCTCTTCTCGGTAAAGTTGTTCTTTTGTTCCTTCAGTGTGGCAACAGTGAGTTTTGTTTTGGTTCAGCAGTGGGAGGGACGACTTCATTCATTCACCTATTCATTCATTCGTTCATTCGTTCATTCATTCATTTCTACCAAGCCAGGCTCTGAGGAAACACAAGCTTGCTCAAGTTGAGTGGGACCTAGCTCTTGTTCCAAAGGAGCTCAAGTTGAGTCCATCTTGTGATGGACTGATAATGGCCTCCATGGATATTAGGTTCTAATCCCTGGAATCTGGAGACTTCACTGTATAGGATAGCAGAGACTTTTAACAAGAAAGAGTGAGTTCAGCAAAGACTGGTCTGCGTAGGACACAGGCACGGTCTGGATGCCAACTGGATGTGGAAGGTTTCTGTATCATGAACAGGTGGCATGGGCACCTCTCATCTTGGCTGTTTGGAAATTCAACCATACAAGGTGCACTGGGCTCCCTCCAAGGTGGGACAGGTCAGGAGGCAAGATAGGGGAAGGTTCTTGGATTGGTCTACAGGTCAGGGAGGACATCCCATGTCCCATTGGATGTGAGCTTTGGGAAGTGCGCTGTCTTGTACTAGGCACCATCATTAAGCCTTCAAGTCCGTCTTTCTGAGCCTCATCTACTGAGTAATGATGCTAACATGACCTTGTCTGCACCCAAGTTTGCTGAGACAACAAAACCTATGTAGGCACTCTGCTTGAGGAAAGTTCAGGAATAACTCTATGACACCCATGGTTTTGCCGGCAGGGTCTGGATTTAATTTGTCATTTAAGTGGAGAAATTACACTTGACCCTTGAACAGCACAAGGCTGGGTGTGCCCAGCCTCTATGCACTCAAAAATCCACATATAATTTTTGACTCCCCCTCCCCAAAACTTAGTTCCTGGGAGCCTGCTGTTAACCAGAAGCCTGACCAATAATATAGTCAATTAATATTTTATATGTTCTCTGTATTATATTTTGTGCTCCTACAATAAAAATAAGCTACAGAAAATAAAGTGTGATTAAGAAAATCATAGGGAGAGAAGAGACATTGACAAGATTGTGCTATATTTATTCAAAAAAGTCTGCATCTGAGTGGACCTGTGCAATTCACACTGTGTTGTTCGAGGGTCAGCTATAGTTGGAGTTGTATTTTCTGTCATCTGGATTCCATTATCCTAGGCATTGAGCCTAGAGCCATAGCTTTTTACCAAATGCTGTAAAAGCACAAACATAAACCTAGACTTAAGTTGCTCCTCCTTTCCTGGAAGGGGCAGTGTGTGAACCTCTGTGCCTAGTAAACAGCTTGGGAGTTCTCCGGCTCTGACCTTCTACTCAAGGAAGGACGTTCTCTGGTTCAGGAATAGAACTTTACCAACGTGTGCGATTATTGCTAATTTATCGTTTTTGGTTGTATCAGTTGCCTAACTTCTTCCCTTCATTCTGGGATATATCGCCTAACTTCCTGATGTGATAGATGCCATTATTTCTTTATTTTCATATGTCCAGTGGAAGCCTTCTGTGTCACTCATTTCTCCCTCTGACGTGGTCTACATCTCATGCATACCCAGTGCCATCCTTGTCCTCATTTTTATCTCCTTACACCATTTCTTAGTCAAACCAGTGTTTTAAAAATTCCCGGATAGAGAGGTGCCTGGATGGCTCAGCTCGTTGAGCATCCGACTCTTGATCTCAGCTCAGGTCTTGATCTGAGGTCTTGATCTCCATGCTGGGCATGGAGCTTACTTTAAAAAAAAAAAAAAGGAATTCCCAGATATGTAGAATTAAGAATATAATTTTGATGTCATGGATCCAGCAAGGCATTAAAAATTTTACATGTCCTATTTCATCCAAGACCTATTTATATCGTCCTTCAAAGACCCTGTGGTATGGCTGGTCTACCACGGTGCCAGGTGTGAGTCAATGAGTTTTCATTCAGAATATCTCAGAGAAAATCATAGCAGGGTAACTAAATGGACCATTCTTTTAGGGGGAGAATGTTCACTTTTATTGTTCTGAGTTTATTGAGGTATAATTTAGCAAAAATGTGTATATTTACTGTGTAGGGTGTAATGTTTTGATATACACTTAACACTGTGAGATGTCTGTTGGCTATGACTTGGGCAAAGAGTATCTTATTTTGTTCAATATGTCTTTTTTTTAATTTAATTTGTTTATTTATTTGAGAAAAGAGAGAGAGAGAGGGGAAGGGAAGAGCAGAGAGAGAGGGACAACCAGACTCCACACTAAGCGTGGAGCCTGACAGTAAGCTTGATCTCACGGTCCTAAGATCAAAATCAGTCACTCAGACTGACTGAGCCTCCCAGGTGCCCCTTCAGTGGGTCTTTTTATGGTCCTTACACTCATGGGAGGGGGCCATAGAAGGGAGTTAAGGCTGCAGAAGATGTCGCCTTGTAAGTAATGCTACCATTGTGAGTTGGGTCCAAGTCATGTGCACCTGGTGTCTTGGCTTGCCTTGTCAATGGCCCAGTGGTTTGCAATGCTGGTTGTTCTCTACATGGTTCATGAAACGGTAGAGAAGGGCACCCTGAAAAGAAAACACAACAACACTAAACAAAACAAAAAAGCTACTCTTGACATTTTAGCTGGAGGAGGCCAGCGTGGTAGACTCGTTGCAAGGCACAGGACAGGGCTACCCAGTGTACCATGTCCCCATGCCCACTTGACTTCTTAATGTCCATCCAGATGTCCAGGCAGGTGAATATCCTGTGTATCATGAACCCAAGCCTAGAACTTCATTTTGTTGACACAGAAACGAAATCATTGAGTTTTCCAGGGAAGCAGCCACTACATTCATACAAGATTGTCCTTGGTTGACTTGTTCACTGTTTGCAGAAATGCAGATGGCAGCTCATGGCTTCGGAATTACTAATGCAGCGTGCCTGGGGCAGCATCTGTTTGCAGCCGACACCTTCTTGGGGATCTGACATGCAGAGGCGAGCGTCATACCGCTTCATCATCTGCAAGCCCTGACATGTTCAGATGCCTATCACTTTATTACAAATTGCATTACAGGGACATGATGTGGCTGCGATTAAATTTGTCCATAGCTCTAAGTACCTGTGATTTCATTTTAAGATCGTGGGAGCACATTAAAAATGCACTAGCAGGGTACCTGGCTGGCTCTATTGGTAGACCATGTAACTCTTGTTCTCAGGGTCATGAGTTCAAGACCTAGGTTGGGCATGAAGCCTACATTTAAAAAAAAATGCAGATAAGTGAAACCCTATGATAATTGACTCTCTCTGCTTGACTTATCTCACTCAGCATAATCTCTTCCAGTCCCGTCCATGTTGCTACAAAAGTTGGGGATTCATCCTTTCTGATGGAGGCATCATACTCCAGTGTATATGGACCACATCTTCCTTATCCATTTGTCCGTTGAGGGCATCTTGGTTCTTTCCACAGTTTGGCCACCATGGCCATGGCTGCTATAAACATTGGGGTACAGATGGCCCTTCTTTTCACTACATCTGTATCTTTGGGGTAAATACGCAGGAGTGCAATTGCAGGGTCATAGGGAAGTTCTATTTTCACTTATTTGTGGAGCATAACAAATAGCATGGAGGACAAAGGGAGATGGAGAGGAGAAGGGAGTTGAGGGAAATTGGAAGGGGAGGTGAACCATGAGAGACTATGGACTCTGAAAAACAATCTGAGGGGTTTGAAGGGGCGGGGGGTGTGGGAGGTTGGGGGAACCAGGTGATGGGTATTAGAGAGGGCACAGATTGCATGGAGCACTGAGTGTGGTGCAAAAATAATGAATACTGTTATGCTGAAAATAAATAAAAAATATTTTTTTTTAAAAATACAGTAGCATACATCCCCCACAACAGAATATTATTTGACCATGAAAAAGGAATAGAGGGCCCATACATGCACCATGGACCAGCCTCAAAAACATCATGACTGGAAGAAGCCAGGAACAAAAGACCACATGGTGTATGATGCCATTTCTGTGAAGTACTCAGAACAGTTAAATCCACAGACACAAAAAGATTAGTAGTTCCTGAGGGCTCGGGAGAGGGATGGAGTATGACTGCTAATGGGGACAGGGTCTCCTTTTGGAGGGATGAGAATGTTCTGGAGCCAGGATGAGGTGGTGGTTGCACAACTCAGTGAACGTCCTAAATGCATCTGAATGTACATTTTCAAAGGTTGATTGAATCCCAGATCCATCAAACATTTGCTATGGCGAGCATGGAAAGCACCTCAAAGCAAGACTAGGCTTTTCCTCTTGGGTGCACACTGGGTGCCCACATGCATGGCTTCCAGTTGCACCAAAGTGCCCTGATGCAACCGAGTGAGTCTTGCTGACTGGGTACTTTTCATTTGTCTGAATGCTCAACATGCTTCAGGATTCACCCTCCTTGGGATGGCTCGTTGAGCCATGATTTCCACTGGGGTCAGAAGCCCATGTTTTCGGAGACATCTAGGAGAGGGAGGTGATTGCCACAATGGCATAGCATGATGACCCATTCTCACAAATCGCTGAGATCATCCTGATTTCCCCAGAATAGGGATCATGCCCAAGTCCCTTCTGCTCAAACTAAGAACTTGACATTGGTGCAGGGAGCAGCCCTCCGGTGGGCTGTTTGGTTGTTTTTGTCTTGTCGCAGAGATCCAACAAGCCTCGAGGTAACTTGTTTTTTGGTTCCATCTGGTCGAAAAGAATGCATGTGGGATATTAGTTTCCTCTCCAAACGAGGTTGGCTCACGAGAAGGGAGGCGTCACTTCCAGCTGGGAAGCCAACATGTCACGGCAGATTTCCAGCGTTCACCTTATATACCCTCTGCAACACCTGCAAATGAGGGGACCCCATCCTCACATCAATGTGGATAAACACAGAGGGCAAAGGAGTTCTACAGCAATCCTGCCCTGCTTACTTCTGTCGCCCAGACCATGACAGGCTCTCGTTCCACGCGTGATGTTGGGATACTGGGTGCTTTGGCTCTCAAGACACCCTCGGAGACGGCCCATGTAGCTTGTCAAACATAAAATCCTGCCATATGTCAAATCATTCATTTGCAAGTAGGATCAAGGTCCCAGGAAGAAAAGCACTCCTCCTCTCTTCAAAGACCTTATTTTCCTTATTTGGACGCTGTTTTCCAAACTTGCATATTTCCAGAGTGTAATATCTAGGCAGTCTAGTCTCAGAACCATCTGGGTTGACAGCAGACCCTCCCTCTTCAGCCCCTGGGTCGGCCACTCCTCCCTAGTCTGAATGTAAATAGCCGCAGGCAGCCTTGCTTTTTTCTCTTTGACCTTCCCTCCGGCATCCATGGCAAGCGCTTTAATGCTGCCTTCAAGCAAAGCCCCTGCTGAGTTGGAAGACTCCAGCTCCTCACCTCTGGAGGAAAAGGGGAGCCCGTGAGCCTATGCGTTCCAGCAACCTTCAGACTGGGAACGAACGGATCCCATTTGGTTTCATCATTTTCTGCACATCTTTGAAATTCTTTCTATGGAAGCTTTTAGGAGCACCAATGCAGAGTGAAATATGGTCGATTCCCTACGGATCCAGGACGCGGAGAGGTGCCCCACAAAGGCAGCCCTTCCCGTGGCAGCAGGGAGTTATAAAAGTCCCAGATGATGACGGCAACTCAAGATGCTGTCAGAAAGCACAAGATTTACTTTTGGGATGTGCCTTGGGTGTTCGGGAAAATGGCTCATGATGCAGTTTTATACACAAAATAACTCCCCCATGAAAACAACCGAAAGCATCGCCAGCCAGTACAAGGAGCTGGTGGGACATGCATGGGCCACGCAGAGACTGGGTGGGATCAGCAATTTATAAATCACCAGCCTGAGGTCCCGAGAGAGCCAGGAAACGCAACCACATGGGCAGACCTTGGGTTTTTCACAATTTTATTTCACATAGATATTATATATTCACATATTAGGCACATAGATATTCATATATTCACATGCAAATGCATATATATGCGTAGCTATTGTGTATCCATGAGACGGATTTGTGAAATTTGTGAATTATACACAGACACACATATATAGGCCTAATTTGTGTGAGAGGGTATTACCAGGTAGTCCCAGGTACAGCAGGGAGTGTCCACCTGGACAAGATTGGTATGTAGGGTTGGTTTATTCTCTGGGGTGGGACATCCTGAGCATAGTAGGGGTATTGGCCTCTACCCACCACATGCCAGAAGCAACCCCCCAATTGTGACAGTCAGAAATGTCCCCAGATATCTGCAAGTGTCCCTACGAAGGAAAAACTTGTCTCTGGTTGCAGACCACTAGCATACCTGACAGATGGATGGATGAAGGATGGATAGATACATAGATAGATAGGAGATGTGATGATTGATAGATATAGATAGATGATGGATAGATAGATAGATAGATAGATAGGATGGGTAGATGCGTAGATGGATGGATGGATAGGTAGATGGATGGATGGATGGTTGGATGGATTGATGGTTGGATGGATGGATGGATGGATGGATGGTTGGATGGATGGGTGGGTGGATGGATGGATGGGTGGATGGATGGATGTGTAGATGGATGGATGCGTAGATGGATGGATGGATGTGTAGATGGATGGATGGATGGTTGGATGGATGGGTGGGTGGATGGATGGATGGGTGGATGGATGGATGCGTAGATGGATGGATGTGTGGATGGATGGATGGATGGATGGATGGATGGATGGATGGGTGGATGGATGGGTGGGTGGATGGATGGATGGATGGATGGATGATGGATGGATGGATAGATAAATCTATGAGTGGATGGATGGTTAAGTAGATGGATGGATGGTTGGAGGGATGGTTGGATGGATGGATGGATGGATGGATAGGTAGATGACACATAGATATGGTGGGTGGATGAATGGATGGATAGATAGACAGACACATGGACAGACGGACATCCAGAATCTGTTATGCCGAGACAGATGTCTCCACCTTATCACTATTAACATCTGGGGCTGAATAACTCTCTGATATGGGGCCCCCTGGGCACTGTCAGGTGTGGAGCAGCGTCCCTGACCTCCACCCACCCCATGCCAGCGCCAGCCCCCTCATTGTGACAATCAGCAGGTGTCCCCTGGGGGGTCGAACTGCTCCCTTTAGGGAACCACAAAACCACCCCAAATACAATGCAGTTCCAGACATTTCAAGCTGTGTGCACTAGATTTTGCAATTGCAGAGCTGAAGTCCCCATTAACATTCCAAGTGAGTTATGACTTCGTTCCAGGGCAAAAATGAAGAAATAAATTTTTAAAATAGCCCCTGAGGTCTGCAGAAGCCTGTGAGCATGGCTGCTTACTTTTCAGAGGAGAGGCGTCCTGGGGTGACATTCTCAGAATGCTGAGGGTCTGGGATGCTGGGGAGAGGCTGGTGGGCGTGCATCCCAGCCCCACCTGAAAGCGTGCACACTCCGACCAGGTGCCCCTCTCTAAGGGAGCTTCCACATCTGGGCAGAGCCAATACCCACCCAAAGGCCATGATCAGGAATGTAACCAGATCAAGGCAAGAGTGTCTGTAGCACCAACTGGAAATTCCACACTTGCCTTCCTCCCTTCCCAATTTCCCAGGATTGCTTTCAGCTCAGTTCTGAACTCAGGGCTCCACCTGGGGAGAGACACTGGTTGTTTGTCCCTCTGCTGGCTCTCAGGGCCAGTGCCATGCTCGGCAGGCAGAGTGTTTCATCTGTGCCCCATCTGTGGATGAATGCATCCTACAGACCTGTTATGTATTCCACTGCAAATAAACAATTTAAAGGGATGGCATAAAAATAAATGTTAATTGCACTTGCAGTCCTAACCTCTGAGTGCTTTTGCTTGCTCTGTCTAGAGCAAGACATTTTTTCACCTAGGGCTTTTCAAACAAACAAACAAAGAAATCGTTTTAAATTTTATATTGTGGTAAAATACGCACAGCATACAATGTGCCATCTTATTCATTTTTAAGTGCACAGCTCAGAGCCATCGAGCACATTCAAACTGTTGTGCAATCATCCCCACCATCCACTTCCAGAACTTTCCATCTTCCCATACGGAAGCTCTATCCCCATGATACACTTACTCCCCATGTCCTGTCTATGTCTCTACTCTCTGTCTCTGTGGATGGGACTCCTCTCAGACCCCATATACATCACAGGATTTGTCCTTCTGGCTTGTGTCCCTCAGCACCATGTCCTTGAGGTCCATCCACATCATAGCAGGTGCAGAATGCCCTTTCTTTCCAAGACTACATCATATTCCATTCTATTCATGGGCCACATGCCATTTATCCATCCATCCATCCATACATCCATACATCCACACATCCACCCATCCATCTCTGCATCCATCCATCCATCCCATCCATCCATCCATCCATCCATCCGTCCGTCTGTCCATCCACACATCCACCCATCCATCTCTGCATCCATCCATCCATCCATCCATCTCCCCATCCATCCATCCATTCATCCACCCTTCCATCCATCCATCCATCTCCCATCCATCCATTCATCCATCCATCCATCCACCCTTCCATCCATCCATTCATCCATCCACACATCCATCCATCCATCTCTGCATCCATCCATCCATCCATCTCCCCATCCATCCATCCATCCATCCATCCATCCATCCACCCTTCCATCCATCCATTCATCCATTGTACCTATCAGTCTGTCCATCCATCCATCCATCCATCCATGGACAATTGGATTGCTTCCACTTCTTGGCCATTGTGCATCATGCTGCTATGAACACAAGTATGCAAATATCTGTAAGTCCCTGCTTTCACTTCTTTTGTATAAATACCCAGTCACGGAATTGCTGGATGATATGGTCATTCTCATTTCGATTTTTTTGGAAAACCTGCAGGTCTTCTAAACATTTTACGAACAGTACAACATTCTCTGTGTCTTAGAGTACAGTCCTGTGAGCTTTAACACGTGTAGAGATTCATGTAACCATACCAGCAGGATGCATAACTCTCCCATCATCCCGGACAAATCTCTCCTCCCCCAGCCCCTGAAAATAGTCTGACATTTTGTCCAGCAAGAATCGTAGGCAACCACTGCTCTGTCTTTCTCCTTCTATTTGCCTTTTCCGTAAAATAGTATAAATGACTCCAGGCAGCTAACGCCCTTTGAAGTTATCTTCTTTTACTCAGCAATTTGCATTTGACACTGGACAGAGTTGTGCATGCAGCAGTGGTCCCTCCCCTTTTGTGGCTAAGTGGTGTCCCATTGTATGCACAGGCCACCATGCCCCATTTATTCCCCACTCTAGGTTGTTTCCCTTTGGGGGCAGGTGAGGCAGAATGCTGTTCTCTGTTTTCATGTCCAGGTTTTCTGGGAACGTACATTGTTACTGCTCTTGGGTAATAAATACCAAGCAATGGGATTGCTGGATCCCACACGAAGTGTCCACTGAACTCCATAAGAAACTGCCAAACCATTTTCCAGAGACATGCTGCCATTTTGCATCCCCACTGGCCCTCCTGCGGCTGCACAACTTCACCAGTCCTGGGTGTGATGAGTACTTTTAGTTCAGCTACTCCATGACCTGTGTCATGTCACCTCCTTGTGCTTCTTGTACTTGGGCATACAATCATGTGTGCAGTGTGAAATCCTGCCCAGGGTACCTGGTGGTGTCTAGGTGAGCACGTGTGGCAGTCAGATCAGCCAGCATCTGAAGACCCCTTGTTTGAAGAACCTTTCCCATCTCATGGGAAGCCCCTATGTCCCACTCCTGCCTGGGATGTGGCAAAGGCATGGTCCTCTCTTCCTTACACTTCTTTATGCAGGAGACAACTGCCTAGCCAGGAAGACCCATGCAAATCTGGTGATGCAGAGGTGGGGTCCATGGTCCTCTCAAGCTGGCAGAGGCATGGTGTTTCCAGGCACTGAGAAGATGGGGTCTGACCGCATCCAGCCAGCTCCTCCCAGTGCCTAGGGCATGGCCTCAGTTGAACCCTGCTCTCTCTCTCTCTTCCACCTTTGGACTGGACATTATTCAAGCCACCTGATACTTTCCCTTCTAAGATTCTTGACTTAGAAGAGTCTTGTCTTTGTGTGCACCTAATTTCAAAGGCTGAACAGGAGATGTATCGTAGCCTGTATCCGAAGAGCCAGTATCTACAAGAGAAGGGCTTATCCACTGCAGTCCAATACTCAGAAAGGTCATTTGCACCATTTCAAAGCAGGAACCGTATGGATCTGCTTGTAGCATCTGTTCCTTCTTTCCTGCAACCAGACGGCACATGGGACACTCTGAGATAGTAAGAATCAAGCAGCCTGTGGAAATGAGCAGGGGAAAAATTCCATGTCCCTTTTCCATGTCCTGCACAAGCATTTGTTGAATGAAACCATTTGGGGGAACCTGACCCTCAGCAATTGTACCCTTGTTTGAATTACTATTGGTTATAGATCAGGGCTCCAGTCTTATCAACTGATGTGGGAAGTTGCAGATGATGGGTAGTTTATTCGTTAATGCCGGCTGGAGAGAAGAGATGACCCTAAAGTTATGGGATTTTTGCCCTGTAGGACACTTACCTGCTTTGTGCCTGCTTTTTTGCATCTCATTCTGGTGTCTTGACCGTGTATCTACTAACCCCTCCAACCTCTGTAGAACCTCTATTAATGTCTTAATGCTTGCCCAGCTCCCTCACTTTAAAAAAAAAAAAATCCTTGATGCACCTTATGGTATATTTGTAGGAGAATTGTGCCTTCAAGTTGCTGAAAATCATAAACCATACAAGGTTTAGTTTAATGACATAAACCATACAAGGACTGGACAGGGAGCCAGTGGGTGTGTCCTGAGGGGACATCTGACCACCCTGTTTTATTCCAGAATCCACCAAACCCCACTTGCTCTGCAAATGTTTTTTTGCCTGCATATGGTTAGTGGAACAATAGTCCTTATTAAGAGGGAGGTGGGAAGGCCAGAGAGAAGGCAACATGATGTCAAAAGCAAAGGTTTAATGACACCAACCTGCTGGTTTTGCACGAAGGAACCAGGAACTGAAGAATATGAAAAATGCAGCTCTCTACGCTGCATGAAGGTGGGGAGAAGTACTGTCCCCTGGAGCCTCCGGGAGGACCCAACCATGCAGAATCCTTGATTTTAGCCCCGTTTTTTTTTTTTAGAATTCTGACCTTCAGAATGGCAGGATGACACCTGTGGGTTGGTTTGAGCCCCTGAGTTTGAGGTCATTGGTGACAGGAGACGGACCCATCTTCCAGAGACTTGTGTATGCCCATCACTCACGTGTGTCCAGAGGATGCAAACCTTCCCAGATTCTGGGCACTCCTTGCAATCTCGTAAGGTTTTGCTGTTCCTTCACGGGATGGGAGTTGAACTCAATGACAACAGAGACACCTCGGAGCATCTTCTGTGGCATGGGGGCTTACAAAGCGGGATGTCGCCAAGAACGGGTCTCTGCACCCATCCTTCTCGTCCCCTTGTCTCTGTTGCTGTAGGGTACGCCCCCCTCCTCACAGTATGTGCTCCGTCCTGCTGGGTTTCTCCGTGTCTCACTCCCATCTGTCTGATACCCACCGCCCTGTGACTTCTTCCAGTCCCTTGGGTATTCATTTAGCTATTTTCACAGAGAGACACCATTTCTGACATCCAAGTGCCCAACTCCACAGGGGCTTAGCCCCCCCAGCCAAGGGCACAGACATGGAGCACAGACCTGGGGCCTGCGGCTGTGCAGCAGACCACATTAGTCATTGATTCTCCATGCCGCCAGCTTCTAAGCAAAGGCTCGGACTCTGTCCCTTGGGAATTCTGCAAGTCACTCTGGGTCCGTGCATTGGCCAGTAGGGACAATGAGCTGGCAAGAAAAGAAAAAAGAAAGGACAAGAAAAAAGAAATGCCTTCCCTTAAAGATGAAATAGAACAGTACGATTTAGATGCAGCGGTTGTCTGTAAACGTGTTCACCTGTGGATCGATAGGTCTATGCAGATTTCTGACTTTCTGCGTAGAGGTTCTCCTGTAACCACCACCTGGGTGAGACGATAGAGCATAAAATCATCTTTCTCTGATCTTCCTTTTTGAAAGCCAGAGAGCAGAGATATCTTACATTCTGAAGCTGTGTGCAAGGTGAATTTCCAAATACTGGATTTGTGTAAAAGGTCAGAGTCCTGCAAGAAATCCCAGTGAGTCAGATGCCACAATATGGCCCTGCTTGCCCCAGAACAACACCTTCCCTGAAGCCTGAGTGGCTGTGAGATCGTGGCAATTCTAACTGCAGCTCTTCAAACACACAGGCTGAGTGTTCAGGGATTACTCTGTTCCAGAGTGCATGCTTTTAGGGGGTGTTCCCACCCTCCTGTTTTGGGGGGCAAAGATTCAGTCTCTTCAGATGCCTTCATTGGCTAGAACAGGGCTTCTTTGCCTGGGGACTCCTGAAATCTGGGGGGACGACTCCCTGATGTGGGGCATGCTGGGCACTGTTGGGTGCTGACTAGCATCTCTGGTCTCCACCCAACAAATGCCAGTACCAATCCCCTGTCCCACTGTGACAACCAACAGTGGTTTTAGGCAGTGCCTAGTGTCCCTTGGGGGTACGATCTTCCCCAGGTTTTAACCACTATCATAGATGATAGGTAGATAGATAGATAGATAAGATAGATGTTAGATAGATATGATAGATGGATGGATGGTTGAATGAATGGATAGGAGGGTGGTTGGATAGATGGACGATGGATGATGGATGGATGGATGGATGGAAAGATAGATGATGATATATAGGTAGATAGATAGATGGATGGTTGGATGGATGATAGATAGGATGAATGGATGGTTGGTTGGATGGATGGAAATGTGGGTGGGTGAGTGGATGGATGGATAGAAAGATAGATGATAGAAGAATAGTAGGTAGATGGATGGATGGATGGATGGATGGACAGATGAATAGATGGATGGATGGAAAGATAAAATGGATGGATGGTTGGATGGATGGGCAGTGGGTGGATGGATGGGTGGATGATTGGATGAATGGATGGAAAGATAGATAGATAGATATTAATACACAGAAATGGATCTAGATTTGCATATACACATGCACACAGAGAATAACGAACACCAAGGAGAAATATGAAGCCAGGTAAGGCATGGAAGCAGGTGTAGAGAGTGGATAGAGGGTCAGAGAATGAGTGATATTTAAGCAAAGAACTCCTTGATGGGAGGGCATGGATAATACGTATATCTGAGAGGGGAGAGTGCTCCATGAGGATGTGCAAAGGCCCTGAGACAGGGATTGGTTTGGTGATTCCAGGAGCAAAGGAGACTCATGTCACTGGAATGTTGGGAGATCAAGTCCAGGAGAATGATGTGACTCAGTTTGGAAAGATTTCTCTCTCCAGCAGCCCCAGCATGTGGGGATTGAGGACGACAAGGAGGTATTCACAGTACAAGGAAAGAAAGGTGGTACAGTGGTTGGAGCTGAGCTAATGAGAGCAGGGAAGGTTGGGAGGCTGGTTCTGAACACAGGCACATCTATAGGTGAACAAGCAGAACACCGCTTCAGACCTCCCCAAGACCACGACTCTTGGCTGGAGCCTCTGGGCATTGAGTGGTGATGGGTCACCCAGCATCACATGTGGGCACCTCCAGAACTCCTTCAAGCTCTTGGCCTTGATACAACTTGAGGGACAGTGGCTGGTGAGGATCTGGATTCTGGGAACAGATGGTGATGTGACAAGCCATGTTTGGCACTCCGTGGGGTTCCCATTAGGGCATCTAACTGAAGGATGACTTTCAGTGGCTTCCCACCAAGGATGTCTGATCATCACTGAGTGCTCCAGAAAGACCAGCACAGGTGGGAGCATGAGGGGGCTGCACAAAAGACCCCAAGCAAGTGACCAAGCAGAGCTCTAGGAAGATGCAAGTAATGGCTGAAAAGTAAGCTCTGAGTCAGGAGAGTGTCTCATGGTGACAAGTGGGAAACCAGAGATGAGGACAGGCTTGGGTTTCTGAGCTGGGAGGAAGCCCAGGAGCCATGAAGATAGAGAAATGGTTGATAGAATGTCATCTTAATGGCACAACTTCATAATGGCCTCCCCTCTGCCTGCCTCTGTGCCCACAACCCCAGGAGAGATGTGTAACCTTGCTGTCTCATTCGGTAAAGCAGGAACCATAAAAGCCCCAGAGTCGTAAGAAATGATGGGAGAAGGTGCTTACTATGGTGATTGTCACTGTCACATTGCGGTTGAGTCTTTTCTCCTTGGTAGGACACACAGGGAAGTGACACAGCAGTTATAGACCCAGGGAGGTTTATAACTGCTCCTGCAGAGCAGGTCCTGGGTCTGTACATCCCAAGGCTGCCTGTGATCTTGAACGAAGGCTCTTTGCCTCAGACGGCACCCTAGGAAAGCAGAGGGAACCCCTGACAGCAAACGTTAGAAAGGAGGGATGGGTTTGGAAAGAGAAGATGGGTTTTGTCGTGAATTCACGGCATTTGAAGGGGACGTCCAAAGGTCAACGCTCGGACTTGGTTTTATACTGTGCACATCACAAGGTGTTTCAGGGTTTGTATGTGTGCACGCATCTGTGAAAGTGTGCCTGGCTGTGTGGACACCTTGTGCGAGTGTGTCATGCTTTGTGCATTTATGTTAACGAGGGCGTGTGCGTGCATGAACGTGTGCCCGAGTGTGCACGTGCACAGGCACATATGAATGTGTGTGTCTGTGAATGGCTGTGCATGATGAAATGCATGTGTGCACACCATACATGCATGCGTTTATATGCACATGTGTACATGTGTGTGAATATGATGAGTAATTGTACCTGTGTAGGTGTGTCCTGCATGTATGCATTTATATGCATAAATGTGCATGCGTGTGTGTGTAAGAATGAGTGCACAAGTGTGTGATGTGTGTCCATGATCAAACGTGTGTGTGAGCAATACACACATGCCCTCCTGTGCATACGTGCACATGCATGTATGTCTAGATGGTTACGTGTGCAGGTGTGTGTGTTACGTGTGCAGGTGTGTGCGTTTCTGTGCACATATATGTACGCACATGTGAATGTGTGATGTGTGAGAGATATGTGTGCATTTCTGTGCACGCATGCATGTCTACACAGTTACATGTGCAGGTGTGTGCTCCATGTGTGCGTTTCTGTGCACATATATGCACACACATGTGAATGTGTGTGCCTGAGTGTGTGAATGGCTTGCATGATTAAATACATGTGTGCACACATACATGCATGCATTTATATCCAAATGTGTGCAAGTGTGTGTGAATATGATGAGTAAATATATCTGTGTAGCTCTGTTCTGCATGTATGCGTTTATATGCATAAATGTGCATGTGTGTGTGTGAATGAGTGAACAAATGTGTGATGTGTGTGAGAAATGTGTGTGCATTCCTGTGCACATGTGTGTGTGCATGTATGTCTTCATGGTTACATGTGCAGGTGTGTGCTTCATGCATGTGTTTATGTGTACATATATGCATGCGTGTGTGAATGTGTGTAATGTGTGTGAGAGGCATGTATGCATTTCTGTGCACACGTGTGCATGCATGTGTGTCTACATGGTTATGTGTGCAGGTGTGTACGCTGAGTGTCTTGCTTGCCATTTCCCTCTTTGGCTTTCACATCCATCCACTGTGCTGCTGGCTTGAACCCTGCTCTGGTATCAGAGGCTGTGACATGTCACATCAAACACACAAGCCCGTTTCCCGCAGGCAGGACTGCCACGGGTCCCGAATCCCAGCATCATTGCTTTGTCACCACTCAGTGACATCCGTGGTGAGTCAGGGCTGAGCATGTTGTGAACTTGAAGATTTCAGCTCCCCCCCACAAAAAAAACAATCACCAAAAAATGTCTGACTTGTTTGGACGCAATGATTTGTCATTCAAAACTTTTCTCTTTTTCTTGATTAGTCTTTAAAAACACAGAGCACGGATGGGATAGCATGAAGCGAAGGGTTTGTGTTTACCTTAAAAGATAACTTTGGAAGGACTTTAGATACTGAAGGTCAGAAGTTAGCAACCTCTGTGTAGAGGACCAGACAGGAGACGTTTAAGGTTTTCTAGGCAAGAAAGTCTTTGTTGCAACTCCCTAGTGCTACTCGTTCAGAGAAATGGCCGTGGACAGTGGGTAAAGGCATGCACCTGCCCGTGTGCCAATAAAACGTGATTTATAAAAGCCCAGGCACTGTAGTTTGCCGACACCCACTTTGGTGGGTCTAGCAAGACAAGACACCAATTCCCAACCTCTTCCTATAGGATAAAAATGACTCTCTGACTCACTGGGAACACTGACCACTGTAGACTCCAAGCTGAGTGTCTCCAAAGCAGAAGCTTCCCTGGACCTGAGGGATCTATCTCGAGGGAGGTCTTACCACTCCCGTGGGGTAGGGGAAACCTGCTTCCCATCACTGGCACCACACCTGGCTCCCGGCTTCCATCTAGCAGCCTCCCTACTGTACCCCATCCTACCAAAATACCCAGAGCTTTCAGTCTCTCTATTTAGAGGGAAGTCCTACCACAGAGAAAATTCTATTTGCCTTTGGATTTTATCAACTTGTTTTTTTCTTTTCTTTTTCTTTTTTTTTTTTTTTTCCTATTTCAAGACCACAACATGGGGACTTCGTATTTTCCCATGTATTAGCAAGGTTAAAGTTTTAATGTAACCATGCATTTTCCCCAGAAGCTTGGAGGCCCTTGAGAGGCAGGGAGTGAGCAACATTAGGGCAGTGAGCCAGGCCAATGTTGCTCCCCAGGGCCTTGAGCTCATTTGAGGTCAATGAAGATGGATTTTGCGCCATTGTTCTTCACTACAAGGAAGTCTGGCCCCAGGGCACATCCAGCAGATTGTGACATCCTTATACTAATCTATTAGCTGACTCTCTGCTCCCAGTTCCACTTCCCTGTAAATTTCATCCCCTTGCTGCCCCTTATGCACTCTGTCCCCCAAGCAAGGGAGGAAAGGAAGTCAGGGAAGGCCTTCTCTTAGGTAGGAGTGAAGGGCAGAGCAAGAGAAGCAGACCTCACTTAACATAATGCAGGAACCAACTCCTGTCATTCTGTAGTGAACCATGGAAACTATAGCCCATATACTTAATAAAGGGTCCACCATGGCTCCCAAGGGCCCTGGTGAATGTAAGGTTTGGGTGCTCCAAGTGTTGGTCTGTGGGCTGGGCTGGGGGTGAGGCATAGTCCCAGGGCTCATGGTTTCTGGTGGGACACAGCCTTGTCTACCTACCCAGGTATGCTTACGATTACTTTCTGTATCAATCAGGGTCTCCAGAGAAACAGAAAGAAAGATAGATGATAGATGGATAGATAGATAGATAGATAGATAGATAGATAGATAGATAGATATGATGTAAGGATGGATGTGTGGATGGATGGATGGATGGATGGATGGATGGATGGATGGTTGAATGGATGGATGGGTGGTTGGTTGGATGGATGGATGGATAGATGGATGGATGGATAGATGGATGGATGGATGGATGGATGGATGGATGGATGGATGGATGGTTGGATGGATGGATGGATGGATGGTTGGATGGATGGATGGATGGTTGGATGGATGGTTGGATGGATATGATAGGTAGATAATAGATAGATAGATAGATAGATAGATATGATGGAAGGATGGATGGATGGTTGGATAGTTGGTTGGGTGGTTGGATATATATGATAGATAGATACAGAGGAATTTATTTGAAAGAATTGGTTCAAGATTGGTTCAAAATTGGCAAATCCGAGATCTGCAAGGTAGACCAGCAGGCTGGAGACCCAGGGAAGAAATGATGCTATAATGTGACTATTAAGTCCATCTCCTGGCATAATTCTTTCTCCTCTGGGGGCCTTAGACTTTTCCTATCAAGACTGACAACCAGAAGGTCACCTACATTATAGAAGATCATCTGCTTTACTGAAAGCCTACTGATTTAAATGTTAATCTCATGTTTTAAAAAAAAAATACCTATACAGTCACATCTAGACTAGGGTTAGGTCAAAAAATAAAAATTAAAAAAAAATCTGGATTGCACAATCGATCCAGTTTGACACATAACATTCACCATCACACTTTCTACATGTGTCATGGGGTTAAAAAAAAATTGCACTGCGTTGTAGAGTGCTTGGAACTTCAGACTTGAAAGAGCCTTTATTTCCTCCAAATTGTAAATGCAGAACTTGAACTAGCAAGCATTTGATTAAAATTCTATAAAATGTTGATGTATGTTCACTGCAACTAATTATTATTCTATTTACAACAGTCACACACATCCACACACATATAGTTCACATGTAAAGATCCAGATACCCAGTTAATTCTTACCAGAACTAACGGATGTAAAATGTTCCCCAAAATGCATTCAGCAAAAAAGTGTGTGTGAATATACACACATATATGAATATATGTATATAGTGTGTTATGCAATATACACATGTGTTAAAAATGTTACTATGTATATACATGAAATAAATGTACATACACAGATATGCATAACTCATCTATGAGTTAAATTGTATACCCCCCCAAAATAAGTCTATATTATAACTGCTGGTACCAGTAATAGATACCACTATCTATTATTTTGAAATAGGGTCTTTGCAGATATAATTTATTAGGTAAGGATTGAGATGAAGTCCATCTCATTAGAGTGGGCCCTAAGGTATCTAAAGACAGGTGTTCTTTTAAGAGATAGAAGAGGAGAGACAGAGACACAAAGAAGCCACCTGAAGACAGAGGCAGAGATGGGAGGGATGTGGTCACAAGCCCAGGGATGCTTGGAACCCCAGAATCTGGAAGAAGCAGGGAGGACCCTCCCCTTGGAGCCTCTGGAGAGAGCTCCCTTCCCCACCTGGATCCCAGTGGTCCTTCCCCACCTGGATCTCAGTGGTCCTTCCCTGCCTGGATCTCAGACTTCTGGTCTACAGAGCTGGGAAGAGAATTCATATCATTGTACGTCCCTATTTTGTGGTAATTTTTTATGGCCACCACTGGTAATATATACATTAGATAGGTTGTATGTGTGTGTGTTATATTGGATAAGGCAGTATTTTAAGTAATTCTTGGTGGGGCATTTCCAGAAGAGAGTCTTCTGGTGTGGTTAGGAGACCCAGATTTGAATCCTCAAATTTGCCATTGGCCAGCCAGGTGGACAAGAGGAAGTTGCCCCTCAGGAAAAGTGGAAAATACTTATGCTTGGGATCCTGACAAGGGTGAATAAAGTAAAGATTCATTTGGAGAACCATACTGAGTTAAACTGGAAGAAGTAGAACAGGTAGGTGTCCGATTAGACACTAGACCAAGAAATTGAAATCATCCTACAGATAATGGAGAGGAGCCAACATGTTTTTTTCTTCTCTATTTTATGATTTTTATTTTTATTTTTTTCAGGTAACCAACATGTTTTTGGTTCAGGTAATGGAGAGGAGCCAACATGTTTTTTTCTTCTCTATTTTATGATTTTTTTTTTTTTTCAGGTAACCAACATGTTTTTGGTTCAGGTAACCAACGTGTTTTCAAATAAGGCAATGATGGGATCAAATCCATGTTTCAGAAAACACGTCTTGGTTTTTTCCTCCTTGGCTCCTATCTCATTGGGTCAGAGAGGGAAGGAAAGGTCATTGACGTCAACAGGTGGTGGTCAGTGGGTTTCTAACATGGTACATTCACTTGGGCGTCTACTCATCAATTCTGACATGTTCAGATGTGGAGACTCCAAAATGTGATGTTCACAAAGCTACTTAGGAATGACCAAACCCACACTGTTTAGTAAAATGTCTAAAGTAGTGGTCTCTTTATTCATTTCAGCAGACTTCGGACACACTTGAGAAGTGGTATATGTGTTTCTGGTCTTGCAGTTTGATGAGACCCCCATGCTTCCAGAAGTTGGGACCATCCCCACTGCATGGGTCCCTGCTTCTCCAATCTACCTTTGCGTCACCTTTACTTTTGTTTCCTATCTTTCTTTCTTTCTCAGATTGTCCTTGATCCCAACAGAGAGCAATACCCTGGTAATGCTTTTCTGTTTTCCACTGTCAGGACTGAAGAATGTTCTCCAACCGGACACCAGACATATCTAATATCCCGGGGGACTTGGGTTTCGCATGACTGGGTATTTCGTTTGCTTTAAACACACACAGACTCTCTCTCTCTCTCTCTTTCTGCTCCCTGTTGTGATTACAAGGATAATTCCTGAAGCCATCTCTGTCTCCGAATAAAGGCTTGCTCCTTCCTGTGTTTACATTTTCATCGTTACCTAATATCACGTATTCTCAAGAAAATCATATGACATTCTCTCTGAAGACAGCTAACATCTCATTTTGCCAGCAGAGTTTTAGACACTTTTGGAAATGCATCAAACAAAACTGCTTCTGGGGAGAACAGCAGAGATGTTTTATATATGCTGACAGCTCTGGGCTCCTTTGAGGACTTTTCTAACCATCAGACTGTTTCCAAGGAGAGGGTTTCATTTCCGTGATGGAACAAAATAACTGGATATCTCTGAACAGAAACAGAGTCTGCTTCTGTCTCCTCATAGAGTCCTAAAATCTACTGAAATTGTTTACTTCCTCTCTTCATTTCCGTAGATAAATAAATTTCATCCCCTTTGGGAGAAATGGTCATTGTATTTGTAATACAACATAAAGCATGGTGCGTGGGCTTACTTTTCAAAAATGAAATCAATAACCTTAGAACATTGGGGTACAGATGGCCCTTCTTTTCACGACATCTGTATCTTTGGGGTAAATACCCAGGAGTGCAATTGCAGGGTCATAGGGAAGCTCTATTTCTAATTTCTTGAGGAATCTCCACACTGTTCTCCAAAGAGGCTGCACCAACTTGCATTCCCACCAACAGTGTAAGAGGGTTCCCCTTTCTCCACATCCTCTCCAACACATGTTGTTTCCTGTTTTGTTAATTTTGGCCATTCTAACTGGTGTAAGGTGATATCTCAATGTGGTTTTAATTTGAATCTCCCTGAGGGCTAATGATGATGAGCATTTTTTCATGTGTCTGATAGCCATTTGTATTTCTTGATTGGAGAAGTGTCTGTTCATATCTTCTGCCCATTTTTTGATGTGTGTGTCTGTTTCGTGTGTGTTGAGTTTGAGGAGTTCATTATAGATCCTGGATATCAACCTTTTGTCTGTACTGTCATGTGCAAATATCTTCTCCCATTCCGTGGGTTGCCTCTTTGTTTTTTTGACTGTTTCCTTTGCTGTGCAGAAGCTTTTGATTTTGATGAAGTCCCAGAAGTTTATTTTCGCTTTTGTTTCCTTTGCCTTTGGAGACGTATCTTGAAAGAAGTTGCTGTGGCTGATATCAAAGAGATTACTGCCTATGTTCTCCTCTAAGATTCTGATTCTGTCTCACGTTGAGGTCTTTTATCCATTTTGAGTTGATCTTTGTGTACGGTGTAAGAGAATGGTCGAGTTTCATTCTTCTACATATAGCTGTCCAGTTTTCCCAAACTATGGAAAGAACCAAGATGCCCTTCAACGGATGAATGGATAAGGAAGATGTGGTCCATATACACTATGGAGTATTATGCCTCCATCAGAAAGGATGAATCCCCAACTTTTGTAGCAACATGGACGGGACTGGAAGAGATTATGCTGAGTGAAATAAGTCAAGCAGAAAGAGTCAATTATCATATGGTTTCACTTATTTGTGGAGCATAACCAATAGCATGGAGGACAAGGGGTGTTAGAGAGGAGTAGGGAATTTGGGTAAATTGGAAGGGGAGGTGAACCATGAGAGACTATGGACTCTGAAAAACAGTCTGAGGGGTTTGAAGTGGCGGGGGGGTGGGAGGTCGGGGTACCAGGTGGTGGGTATTATAGAGGGCACGGCTTGCATGGAGCACTGGGTGTGGTGAAAAAATAATGAATACTGTTTTTCTGAAAATAAATAAATTGGAAAAAAATAACCTTAGAACAGTGTCAGAAACACACTTTTACCATTTACCTAGTTCAGTGTCCTTTAAATGTGGGCTTCAGAAGGGAAATTTGCTCATAGGGTTTGGACTTTCTGGGGACACTATGTTGTCCAAATCCTGAACGTTCGTCATTGCACATTACAGAGAAATCTTATCGTGCACGGGACAGCACTAAGTTAGGACTGAGTCCATCTGAGCTAGAATAAGGTGGAAGAAATTTACTATGGGATCTATATTTTCATCATCATCAGCCACTAGCATGTGAATTACCATAATATTTTCAATAAGGCATCATGTCTAATTAGCGTATGATTTTTCAATTAGTATAATGTCCAACCAACATATTTTTTAAAGGTTTTATTTTCAAGTAATCTCTATTCCCAGTTGCAATTGGATAAGCTCGAACTCACAACCCCAAGATTGTAGGTCACATGCTTCACCAATGGAGCCAGCCAAACACTGTACCAATGAATCAGTGCGATACTTTTAAGTTCCATCCACATTGTGTATGTATTCTGCTGTGTGAACATAGCATATGTGGTTATCTGTTCCCCCATTGATGGACATTTGGACCATGTCTACCGTTTGATTATTGTGAGTCATCCTAACATCAGCATCGAATCCTGCCATCAACATCTGCGTGCAGGTTTTTGTAGAACTCTATCAGTTTCCGTTACTTTGGGCTCTCTATGTCTGGAGTGGAATTGGTAAGTCATATCGTAATTCAATCTTGAACTTTTTGAGAAACTCCCACACTTCCCCCTCTGCCCCAGTGTGACTGTATTGTTTTACCTTCAGACCAGCAATATAGGAAGATTCTCATTTCTTTGTGTCCTCACTAACACATATGGTTGTCTTTTTTTTTTTAATTTTTCATTAACATATAGTGTATTATTAGCCCCAGGGGTACAGGTCTGTGGAGTCGTCAGGTTTACACACGTCACAGCACTCACCATAGCTGTCCATATGCAACCACTCTTGATGTCCATAACCCATATCCATATGTCCAATGTCCGTAACCCAACCACCCTCTCCCTACCTCTCTCCCCTCCAGCAACCCTTAGTTTGTTTTGTGAGATTAAGAGTCTCTTATGGTTTGTCTCCCTCCCGATCCCATCTTGTTTCATTTATTCTTTTCCTACCCCCCAAACCCCTGACGTTGCCTCTCAACTTCCTCATATCAGGGAGATCATATGATAGTTGTCTTTCTCCAATGGACTTATTTCACTCAGCATAATACCCTCTAGTTCCATCCACGTTGTGGTAAATGGCAAGATTTCATTTCTTTTGATGACTGCATCATATTCCGTTCTATATATGAACCACATCTTCTTTATCCATTCATGTGTTGATGGACATCTAGGTTCTTTCCATAGTTTGGCTATTGTGGACATTGCTGCTATAAAATTGGGGTTCACATGCCCCTTCAGATCACTACGTTTGTATCTTTAGGGTAAATACCCAGTACTGCAATTGCTGGGTCATAGGGTAGCTCTATTTTCAACCTTTTGAGGCTCCTCCATGCTGTTTTCCAGAGTGGTTGCCTATGGTTGTCTTTTTGATTAAACCCGTGCTGCCGTGTATGTGAAGTGCTGACTCATTGTGGGTTTTATTTACGTTTCCCCAGATGGCTAATGATGTTGAACATTTTTTTCAAATGCTTATTGGCTCTTTTTTTTTTCTTTTTTCTTTTTTCTTTTTTCTTTTTTTTGGCCTGGAAAGTGAAACACTTCTATGGTTGCAGTGGTCTTCTTGTGTCCAAATTCCCGGGGAGCACATCTGATCAGCTGTGATGTCATTGACACTCACTCCTATTATAAGAGTCTAGAGAATTCTGTGTAGTGTTGGGGCTTCTGGCATGTAGGTAACCCTGATATGTGCGTGAAAAGTGCATTAATCCCCAAATGATCATAGCAAAGGGTTCATACTCAACAAACTTCAGAGGAAAGGAGGGTGAAGAGCACATGAACAGTGGAGGGCTTGGGTTCTAGTTCTTACATTACCTTTCACCATGGCTACTTTCTATTGTCTTATTTCCTTATCTGGTAAATGGGAACTATTTTACCACCTTATGGGTTTTTTTGAAGATTGAAGTCATCAAGGGTTTGTTGAGCATCTGTTATATGCTGCTTGGGAAAAAAACAACCAAAGGTACTTGCCCTCATTTTGCTTATGACTAGCAGGAGATAGTGACCAGTAAGCATCCTAGTTACATATTATTATGCAAAAATAATAAATAGAGAAAGTGAGCAGACTCTAGGGGAAAAAAAAAAACAGATAGATCAGTTGAAAGATCATGCGTCATAGAGTAGGGTACCATTTGCATAATTAAATACATGGCCAAGCTCAGTCTAACTGAAGAGTTAAAATTGTATGAAGTAAAGGATGTGGAAGTCTGGATTGCGAGAATCGGACATGTCGTAAAGGATCCGAATCTATTGGTAGCCTTCATCATCATCCTCGTCATCAGTCACGATCACCCACAGCATCAGCACCATCACCATTGCCAACAGCATCAACATCATGCCCATCATCACCACCATGGCCAACACCATCCGCATGATGACCATCATCAACACCATCACCAACAGTATCAGAAGCACCATCACCATCATCACGACCACCACCCTCGTTTACACCTTCAGAATCACCACCACCTGAGCCACCAGGTGGAGGCTCCCAAGCTACCCAGGAACCGCTCAGATCTTTAGCATCATGGAGGATACACCCAAGTGGAAAAAAAAAAAAAAATCCCAGTAGAAACAGCTACAGTACTACATGAGCTATAAAGCATTGGGTAAGACTATTTTATCCTGTTCTATATTAAAAAAAATCTTTGCAGCTGATAGTGCTGCCTTTAATCTGAGGCAGCAGCTGAAAACCCAGAAAGCGTCCAGAAATTCTAGGCACACAGCAGCATATTATGTGTGCAGTTGCTCGATCCGCTGCCTGGGGCTTGTGCTGTCTGAGTTCTAACACCCACATTCATTAGTTAGGGACTGAGACAGTGGGTCAGACTCAGCAACACTACCCAGCCCTCCCACAGGGTGCCCTCTCTCCTTAACAGGTACATCAAAAGCTCATTTCCTAAGGCCACCACGCAGCCCTCAGGTGATAGACACTTTGAGGAAAGAAGCAGAGGACATGTACCCTTCATTCATTGTTGAGACTCAAAGTCCAATTTAATTCTCCCTGTCGCCCAGCCGCAGAGCTCTGCTGAGCAGTTGGACAACGTTCCTGAGTTTGAATACAAGCTCAGCCATACATAAAGTGGAGATGATCATATGGACCTCATCGTGCCTCAGTGAAGGTCAAAGAGAAGAAGGCAAGCCACGTATGGTGCAACACTTCTATGCAGGGATTCTTTGGAAAAGGCTGTTTATTTATGTAAAATGAAGGTGGCCTTTGAGACATTCTGAATGCATAAGCTTTGCCTTTCCACCCAGAAAATATGAGGCAGGCATGTTATTTTCTCTGTCCTCTACTGGCTTCATCATTAACTAGATGTAATAATACATCCCTGGAAAGTCACACTACAATATGGTGGCCAATGGAAACCAGTATTCTAAATTTGCATAAAACACCTTTGGTCTACAGGTTGTCCTAAATGCGTCAATGGTTTGTCTTGGCTTTATGACATCTGGACACATACATATTCAGTAGATTCGAGAAACAATACCAGCTCTAAGAGGAAGGCAGGTATTTCTCCAGACAGTGCTAAAGACACCTTCAATGTCCTGCTCTGGCCATTCTGATTTCAAATCTTTTGGTAATTTTTTTAATTGTTCTTTTTATTATTTTTTAAATGGTGGTAAAAGAACGTAACCCAAAATTTACCACCCTAACCATGTTTAAATGTACAGTTCTGTGCTATTAAGTGCATTTCCATGTGTGTAGCCATTCCCACCATCTGTCTCCAATATTATTTTCATCTTGCAAAACTGAAACTCAGGACCCATTAAACAACACCCATGCCCCCTTGTCCACAACCTGCTACTGGCTTTTTTGTTTTTTGTTTTTTGTTTTTAATGTTTGAGTGATCTATGGATGGCTACTGTGATGATCTACATGGGAACCTAATTGGATGGGACCTGGAGCCAAAGGGTGGCCCCCCTCTGTTGCCAGTCCTCTCTGAATTGGAGACCCATCAGGGACCATTTATCTCCCTGACCCAGGCTGGGGCCCAGCGGTCCCTCCCAAGGTGCTGGTCACTAAGAGGCCAAACAAACAAGAGGGAGAGGGTCAAGAGACCCTGGCCCAACCACACCCTCAATGAATGTAGAGTTCTTCATCCTTGACATTACAATCAACTATGGAATCCATCTCAAGAGGGGTGAGTAGAAATGCAAAGGAGCAGAGGTCGGATGTGCTCTGGGGCTCCTGGTGGAAGCCCCATTTTTATAAATAAGGAAGGAAGGGAGGGCTTAAGTCTTCCACACTATAGAAGTTTCTAATCATGGTATGAATGGCATTTCCTCTGCCTGGACACACATCTGACACCTTCTCCCACCTCCGCTTGGTGAGGGTACATGATGCTTCTTGTTTTGTAGTCCTTGACTTCCATATGAATGTTTGAGCTGCTATAACAAATTACCACAGATGGGCAACTTCAACAACAGACATTTATTCCTCATGTCCTGGAAGCAGGGATTCTGAGATCCAGGTGGGGCTAAGAGGGAAATCTGAGATCCAGGTGGGGCCAAGGCTGGTTTCTTGTGAGATCTCTCTCCTTGGTGTGTAGACACTGTCATGTCCCTGTGTCCTCCTATGCTGTCCTTCTCTGCCTGTCTGTGTCCTCATCTACTCCTCTTTTAAGAACACCTGTTCTATGGGATCAGGGCCCACTCTAGTGACCTCATTTTACCTTAATTCCTTCTTTAAAGACCCCATCTCCGAATATAGCCCCATTCTGAGGCACTAGGGAATAGGGCTTCAACACAGAAATCAAAGGGGACATAATTCAGCCCAGGATACTTGGTGACTGTGTGTAAAAAGACCAGACTCCAAGGCACATCGTATTTCTTTCACTTGCCCCTCAGCATGCTGCATTTAATTGGCATCTCATAAACTTGTGTTGTTGCTCAATGAATGTACTCCGTGAGGCATTTCAACACCCAGCTGAGAATTGTAGCTGCTGAGGCATTTCAACACCCACCTGCATACAAGGCATGGAAGTGAGACCATAGACCCAAACAAATGCCTTGGCCAAGTGGTAATTAGTAGACACAAGAAAGTTCTCATGAGCTCTTTGGATGGATGGCCCCCTTCCATAACAGAGGGCAAATTTCCAGACCAGCCCTCCGTGGACAGTTTTCCTACATATTCCAGTCCAACATCAGATTTTAACACCTGTACCTGGTATAGTGACTAGCATTCCTAGTGTAGTTGGAGGAGGTTGTGGTAGGGGGACAACATACAGAGAAAGGGTCCTCAGTGGGAGAGTTGTATATCTATAGTGGGGGGAAGTGAACAGGGCTGAGGGTAATGAATCAGTGCATGGGACTGTAGATCTCCATTCACACGATGAGCTGCCCATAAACAGATAACACTCGTAAATAATATTTCAAGGACGAACGCATAGTCTTTTTTTTTTTTTTCAGATAAAACACAAATACATCACAGATTACAACAAAATGAGTAGTGGCTGTTTTGGCATATTGTACGTCCCTGTTCTAAGAACACTGTGGTAGATTGCCATCGTGGGGGGTTCTATGAACTTCGTGATATCCAAAAGGAGTTCTGTTGCTCCATATGGTTGATGATGACTGATGTCTGCCACTGCTCGGAGCAGATGGCTTCCAAGATGAATCTTAACGGCAAGTGACAGGAGCCGTGATAAGCAGAATAACGTCTGCTTCAGACGCAGTTTTGCCGTGCTCTGACCAGACATTTCGGGGCAGGGAGCTGTTTTAAAATCTAGGCTTTATGATCATTCAGGTAGGGAACAGCCAGCAAAGCCAAAGGTGGCTGCCACTGAGAAGGTCATGTGG
Organism: Neogale vison; assembly: GCF_020171115.1. Taxonomy (NCBI): domain Eukaryota; kingdom Metazoa; phylum Chordata; class Mammalia; order Carnivora; family Mustelidae; genus Neogale; species Neogale vison. Next base: position 130,553,982 of record NC_058105.1, read on the forward strand.
ACGTGAGATGAACATCAATGTGACCATACTTAACAAGAGTGTATTGTATACTCGAAATTTCTTGTGAAACAGAGAAACTAGGGCGAGGTGAAATGGTCTAGAAATACCATGGTGTGGAAATGTACTGTCTCCCAGAAACATGTGGATGTGTGCTCTGCTTTGAAAGAGAACTTCTGTTGCCTCCACCATCCTTTTGGAAACAGCCTACCATCCACATATGGCTTTACTCGTGCCATAGGAGCACCTGTTTTTAATTACTGGAAAGCATAAAAATGGCTTATCTTGACAGTCGGCTGCATCCTTGCCTGATTGTGTCCAGTTACGTTTCCAATCTCCTTCTTCCTCTTTACAGTATTTTCCTCAAAACCTCAAATTGCATTGGAAGTTTCCTTGCCAGGTCCTTGCCAGTCTCTGCGGTGGCCCTGGGGGCAGGGGGGAGGCATTTTTCCTTGATTTGGTGTTCAAATCACCAAACTGGTGATTTGGTGTACTTTTAACGTACCTTTTGGGAAACTTTCCCTTCTATAAATCTTGGCATCAAGTGCAACCCCGCGTACTTTGCTTTCTGGTTATCAGGAAAGACGATGAGATCCACAAAATGCACACAGCAATGGAAGTTCCCCTGCTGCTGTGTTTATTCCCAGAAATGCCTCCTTTCCACTCAGCACTCTCTAGGAAAGAGAGTTGTTCCAGTGACGCTTTCTGGTTGTTAAGGATGAGGTCCTTTATCTAGCACGTGACTCTGTGCAACAAATTCTGGCCCCTGCCCAGTGTTGCATAGCAGGTACGGGTGGTCCCACGGCAAGGAGACCTTCTCTACCAGGAGTGGCGGGCCAAATTACGGCCTCCAAATATCAGGTCCCAATCCTTGGAACACGTGAATGTGACCCTAAATGGGAACCAGGACTTTCCAGATGTATGTTAAGTTAAAGATATGGGATAAGGACATCTTGAATCATGGTGGCCCTAAAGCGAATGACTAGAGTCCTTAGGAGAGACAAAAGAGAGGAGACACAGACACAGAGGAGAAGCCATCTGGAGATGGAGACTGAAAGAGGAGAGGCACATGGCCATAAGCCCAGGGACACCTGGCTCCCCCAGAAGCTGGAGCCTCCGGAGAAAGTGTGGCCCCATTGTTTAAAAATCACCTCCAAATAATAACTAAGTAATCCATTTTTTTTATCATGTTGTTCCAGCTATGAGGTGAGATGTAAAGTCTTTGTGAACAGCATCGCTTAGGCACTCTTCGACTCCCAGTTGATGATCTCCAAGAGAGCCTGACCCTACTCATCTAGAGATGCATCAACCACCTCAGGGGGCAGAGTTTACAGATTTCGTGGTGATGTCCCAGCCACAGCTCACCTACCCCCTGGCTTCATAGGTTGACTTGTACCAGGTCGTAAAGTTGACTCGTACCAGGTCATTAAAGTTAAGAGCCAATCCAATAACTAAGGGAAGGGGAGGGACTTTATGCTCCAGCTGTTGGATGAGTACATAAGAAGCTGATATCATCAAGCTTCAATCATCAAGACACATCATCAAGACGTGTCTGCCATCTTCTCCCAAAGCACCATACTATGGAAGCCCTGGGAGAAGGGAGTGAAGCCATGGGGCAAGCTGAAACAAAGAAATACCCAAAACTCAGAGAGAAAAAAGGTAGGAATGAGAACATCCTGCACTGCTATGAACTTCCCTGCCCAGCACAGCTCATTCTCGGGGACAAAGCCAACAGAGAGAGTGAGATTGCCTGGCGTTGGGTAATTGGATTTGGGAAGTCAGAAATTCCACAGGGTGATGGAAGCAATTCATCACCTCTGAGGTTGGCGTCTCTGAGCCCCCACTTGTCCGCACCCAGGGCAGCTGCCAAGTCCTGCTCATTCACACCTCCGTCATATTCCCCTGCCTGAAACTCTTCAACAGAACTTTCATTTTCAAGATCAACATCATTTCCTCCAAGGAGAGATAATTTCGTGACAAGCACTTCTGCCTGTGTGCTGTGAATGGGGGTCCACTCAGTCATGCTTAGATTCCTCTCCTGGTGTGGGATGCTTTCTTCTTTACCTACTGAGAGCTGAGAAGCAAAAAATAGTATCAGGGCCACTTTGTGAGACACTCAAGAAGCTCTAGACCCGGGGGAAGGGTGGATGAAGGATTCTTAAGCGCTTAATTATGCAGTCGTTATAACTGAGGTATACAGAAATGAGAACAAAGAGCTAGAAGAACAGGATGGAGAAGGACCCATAGGGTAAGTTGAGGAGAGAGAAGTAAACCAGGCAGATAAAAACTCAAGAGTCCAAAAGCATGCCAACTCTTTGCTGGAACCTCTCAACTGTACCTCAAAGTGATTTTTCCTAAGTTCTTCCTAGGTAATCTTTTCTTCCATGGTCCCAAAAGACTCATATTCTTGGTCTTTCTAATGAATCATTTCACATGGGGATATTGTCAACATGCATTGGTCCAGGTTTTAAAACTGGTTCTACTCCAATAATGAACATACTCAAAAGTCTTGGACATACTTCCTGTCATGAGAATCTGAACTTTTGGAGAAACTGACTTTCCACATAGCTTACAGATGCCCAAGATGTCATGGGACAATCCTTCATGGGGAAGTAAAAGCATTCATGATTTTATAGATTTCCATGCTATTTTTTTTTCCTTTCTCCTTCACTACTACACTGCTCAAGGTCTATAATGGATTGAATTGTCATTCCCCCAAAAGATATGTCCTACATCTCCATCCCTGATACCTGGGGGTTGTGGCTTTAACTCAGAAAAGGATCTTTGCAAATGCTACTAATGTAAGAATACCAAGATAGGATAGACTCAAATCCAGTGACTCACATCCTCATAGCAGACTGAAGAGAAGAGAACCATAGAGAACAAGATCATCTGAAGAAAGAGGTGGGAATTGGAATGATACGTCTACAAGCCCAGAAATGCCAAGGATGGCCAGCAGCCACTGAAGCTGGAAGAGAGACACAGGACAGATTCTCCTCCACAACACTCAAGAGGAACCAATGCTGCCAACACCTTGATTTTGGAGTTCTGTCCTCCACACTGGGAGCGGATACATTTCTGTTGCTTGAAGACACCCAATTTGTAGAAAGTTGTCATAGCATCTTCAGAGCATACCTCCATCAGGAAGGATGAACACCTAACTTTTGCATCAACATGGGCGGGACTGGAGGAGATTGTGCTGAGTCAATAGGTCAAAAGGAGAGAGTCAATTATATGGTTTCACTTGCTTGTGGAGCATCAGGAATAGCATGGAGGACATTCAGAGAAGGAAAGGAAAAGTGAGTTGGGGTCAATCAGAGGGGGAGATGAACCATGAGAGACTGTGGACTCTGAGAAACAAGCTGAGGGTTTTGGAGGGGAGAAGGGAGGGGGGTTGGTGATCCTGGTGGTGGGTATTAAGGAGGGCATGGATTGCATGGAGCACTGTGTGTGGTGCATAAACAATGAATCTTGGGACACTGAAAAAATTAAATTTAAAAAAATAAAAATAAATAAAAATTGTGCATCATTAAAAAAAAAAAGGAAGAAAGAAAACTAAGACAGGCTTCAAAACACAGTTCTTTTTCCCATTCAAGGGCTCTCTCCTGAGCCCCCACGAATCACTCCAACACTTGAAATACTGCCCCCCATTTCTTATATTTCTGTTGTGGATTTCATCCATGTGTTCTGTTTCCAGAAATACGTTATTAATCATTCACCCATGTCTACTGCTGAAGGAGGAGGAGGAGGCCTTAGTACTTTTTTACATAACCTTCCTCACCTGTGGAAGGTGCTAGATAAACACAACATCCACAGACGGAATGAACTGGCAGGTGCTCAGAGCACATGTGTCCTGCCTGGTAATGAACGTCTCTTCCTGATGGCAATTGAGCGATCATCGGGAATTCGTTCTTTCAGTGCATTGTCCAGTTCAACTTTGAACCTTCTCCACGGCGTCCTGCCAGATTGGGTGGCATTTACCTTCTTCACATCCCACCCTGGTTCCTAATAGGGCTGGGCTGTGTGGAGGCTAACATTTGTGGTCCCTTCACCCCAGCCGCTGAACTCTGTCTCCAATAGATATTGATCCTCTTCTCATGGGGTTATTGAAGGATGGTGGGCGAGTCTGCTGTTTTCTGGTTGCCATGGGAAGCCTTTATTTCATCCCGCTAGGAAGGCTTTGCTCTGCCACCCAGCGAGGGGGGAGACAAGACAAACCTAAACACACAAATAAAACAGAATTTGAGAGATGAATCACCAAACCTCCCCATTTATATTTAGATTAGAAAGCGTATAGGACTCTCTCAGATGGCTCAGGTTGGGATGTCCATTTAGAACACGATAGAACATTCTAATTTCTCTGTTTCTTGACAAATGCCTTGGGTGTTGGAGAAGAGGAGGCAACCATATGTTCCAGAAATATTCTGTAGTTTTCCTGTTGTCAGGATGCTGGAAAATAGAATATGAAATGTCTTCACCCATACGTGTTTGCTTTGCTGGACTCTGAATGAGTCACCAAAAGTCTACCAAAATCAACAAAGAGCTGGGCCAGGCTGGCTTTTGGAGATTATTGGCTTACACCACGGGGTTACTCTGTCCCCAAGTGACTAGTGACCCCAGCAAGTGTATCATCATCTGTTCCTGACATGATGACAAGACTTGGTCAAGGTGGAGTGATACACACCTTTAGGAATGTGACCATGACATTCAGAGTTTACAATTGGAAAGAAGGATGAACATTTTCATGGGCGGGGGGCTCAAGACTTGGAAAAACCAGTTACAACATGCACAGGAAGAGAAAATAAATTTTTATGTAATAGAGCACCCCAAAAGGGTAGACAGCCATGTGATTCTATGGGATGAGGAAAAAAAAATCTGTCATATCATTGGATCTCTATGGATCTTTCTGGCCATGGATCAGTTTGGGAATTAGACTGTAGAGGTAGAGATGTTTTTCCAAAATGATTTAAAATAGTATCACTAGCGGCATGGTGGCATAATATACGCATTTCGAGCTGGGACACAATCTCATGAAATGTGTTCATCCAATGGTATCCTTTGAATGTTTGCATCTAGATCTTAAAAATCTCAACCCCGGACCCAAACTGGAAAGATGCAGTGGTTACAAACCTTCTCCTCACCCATTCCATTTTCCAGTGGATGGCATCTGCCATTCCAAGAAATAAACTAAAAGACAAGAACAGATGTCTCATACACAGTTGTTTGCAGATCTCCATTGCTGGGATTAGACCAATCTATGGGTAGATGCTGTCAGCCAAGTACAATCCCTAATACTCAAGGAGGACCCTCTCGTTCTAGCTGTGCCTGACACACAGTTTACAGACCTAATTCTTCTTGCAGTTTCTAAGAACAAGACTGCTGTATGCTTGTCTTCTTTGTGAAGGGTCATGGTAGCTTAGCTCCTTTGGTATTTTCAAGTAATTTAGCAGGTGTACTTACACCAGGATAATTCCCCTGCACAGTCTTCCATTGAACGGTGTGGCTCTATTTCTCCTACAGTAATGCACTGCGGGCGTTTATTTTGGGATAAGTAGATTTTCCTAAAAGCTAAAATAAGCTTTTGCAAAGCACCGAGGAGCCCATGACAAGTAATTGACAGTGGGCTGTTTGTTAGATTTTTGGCAGCTCAAAGCAATTTCACCTGACATTCATTTTTTTTTTTTTCCCAAAAAGCTGCTGTGCGTGGGCCCTCTTGGTAGAGTCTGTGGTTCCATCATTGGACTGAACTCAAGACACAGCTGGAAGAAAATTGTCTAACTTTTTCATAACAACACAACACTCAGAAAATGAAAGTTAAGACTTCCCTTGGAAATTCGTGCTATGGTCATAATTGTAACAAGACAGAATTTCTTCTTAATTTCTAACCCCAAACTACAGGGATAGTTGAAGGTAACTGTCCAGTGAAGACAATGCCCTTTTCTTTGCCAACCTCATAGATGCCACCAACCTCCACTCAACTTCCTACAACTTTCCCTGGATGGCTTCTACTCATAAGCTTGCAAGTCCAAATGCTCGTGTGATGGGCTTCCTGCTGGTGTCTGCCTCCTCTCTCTTGGGTGATCTACCCATTGGCTTCCCCATCGTCCGTCAGCTCCTAGTCTGGGCTGCCATGATTCTGCTCAATGTTGGGACCACCTTCTTCTTCACTGCCTCAAGATCTCTTGATCTCTCCCTCCTGCTCTTCCTCTTTTCTTTCTCCAGATGCCAGAAATCCTCCGGACTTGGGTTCTTCTCCCTCTTCTTGGCCACACGAATTGTGTGTCAACCTAAAACTGTGGGGGAGGAGAAAGATGACTTAGATGGGCACCAGGGAAGGCTCTGCCACCAAACTGGGCATCCTTTGGCCCCTATGGGCACCCCACCATCAGGACAGATGAGCAATGCCAAGGGACACTCCTTGGGTGTCACCTTTCTGTGTCCTGTCCAGATGGTCCCAAAATGCATTCCTCAGAACACTAAATCAGAAAGATGGTCAGCAGATATCACAAGACTCAACCCATAAATGTCGAAGAGACATTTCTTGTTGGATTTCCTCTCCTTAGGAGTTCATAGAGGACTTTTACCATGTTAGAGCTGGGAGATGCCCCTCGGTATAGACATGTTTTGAGTGTTTGAGCCTACACAGCCATAGAAATAGACCCTAAATACAGGTGCAAATATATATATACATATACATATATATTTGATTAACACACTGGTGTATTTTTCTATCATAATACATTTTTTATTATATATGTACTAACTGGAGACTCTGAGAATATTCAGTTATATATATACCGCTTATTTACATCTATCATATGAAGCTTTCATTGTTCCCCTCAACATTCTGGCCAATCATGGTAGAAGCTGCTTGTTTCTCTTCTAATTAACACAGCCTTTCTGTATACCCAGAATAACATGATTCGCTGGGTTCCCATGTATTAAATCCCCGTCACGTTTCTGCCTGCCTCCAGATCCGAGCCAGGTTGTCTTAATTGGAATGTTGGGTGTTCCCCAACTCCTTCATTAAACAGTTATAGACAGGCTCTTGGTTTGGATCCAACCGATGGCTGGTTGCCTCCTTTTGGGAAGATGTGAGTGTGTGCAGTTCTCAGTTTTAAATCCTGGGCTGACTTATTTCTTGTACCACCCAGTTCTTAGCGGGAGGATGCCACGCGAATGCCCCCCTCTGAAACGCGAGAAGCGATTTCTCTCCTACTTTCAGCCTCTCAAGACTATTGCCGGTCTGTAGGAACCTGCTCAACTTCCTTGTTCCCTTCCAATTATCAAGGTGTGGACAAAGAAAGCTGGGCACCTTGTCCTTAGCATTCTGACTCTAATCGTACTCAAGGATGACCGTTGTCATAGGTAACTCTGTTGATTCGCAGGGTGCTCTAACATGAAGATCACACACGAACAGGGGAAATCCCCATTTAAGTTGTCTTTTCTTCCAGTAGAATTCAGACCTATGTGTTAGCTGAAGGTCCCCCATGTTATCACCAAAGCTTTGGACACTTTGTTTTCTCTGCTGGTTGCTTCTGCCTCGTGCTTTGACCTCATAATTCTAACAAGTCAATTGAGTGTCAGACTCTTGATTTTGTTTGGCTCAGGTCATGATGTCAGGGTCCTCAGATCAAGCACCACAGACAGGCTTCATGCTCAACTCAAGGTCCACTTGAGATTCTCACCCTCTGCCTCTGCCCCTCTCCTTCTCATGCTCTGTCTCTCTCTCTCTCTCTCTCTCTCTAATACTTGAATAAATCTTTACAAAAATTGTATTTGCTCCTTAACTAAATTAAAATGAATCTAGTCAAAAACAGTTAACTGCTTTCTGTAGCCATACCCCAGGATTTTGTTTGTCTGTAAAGTTGAATTGTGATGGGGCCACTTCCCTTGAAAAGTCTGAATTTCCCACAAGCACATCATTATGGATGCTTCATGTTCTCAGTAAAGCTTCCCTCTCTTGTTCACACGGTACTTTTAATTATACCATTGACACATTCCCCTGCTGCCCATGTCGTCTGTAAGAAGATAAACATCTTCATAATAAACATCTTCCGTTTATTCTATTCTAGGAACTCAGTGGTTTCTTGCGAGGACACACACGTAAGCACCCACCTTCACTACCCCTTCAGAGGGAGCGATTTTGAAACATCAATGCAGTTCACATTCCTGTACCTAGCCCACTTTTCCAAATCTCTCTGGCACCTTTGTTTCTCTGTTGTCATCCTCTTACTGGGAGCTGTTCTTTCTACTTATAATGGTCTCCTAATTGGCCTCCCCATTTCTATTCTCTGCGCTAGAATCCGCGTGATGCATTAGAGTGACCTTCTACTTCCCACGCCTCCACCAGTGTCTCATTGCCTACAATACAAAGTCCTTGGCCACCTGGCCACCTCCTCCTGTCCTCATGTCTCCCCAACCATGCATCTTCCATGACCCACCATCTGTCCTGCAACTGGCCTGGATTTCATGTTCGGCAGACAAGACCCTCATAAATAACATTCTGTGCTTCCAAAATTCTGCCATGGATATATTTTTTAAAGATTTATTAATTTATTTGAAGCTCAGAAAGAGAGTATGTGTGAGTGAGTGGTGGGAGAAATAGAGGGAGATGGAGAGAATTCTTAAGCAGATTCCCTGCTGAGCACAGAGCCCAACCTGGGGCTCAATCTCAGGACCCTAGGAGCATAACCTGAGTCAAAGTCAAGAGTTGGATGCTTAATTGAGTAAGCCAAGTACTCTTGCTTTGGATATACTTTTCTGCTTTCTGTGCCAACATCTGCTCTAGATTCTTTTCACTTCTGCATCTTCTCTCCAACTTTTGCTCATGGGTTCCATTTTCCTCGTACTTCATCCAGAGAGTCCTTCACTGCCCCCTCCCAGTATCTCTACTAATAGGCTCATTTCCATGTCAGTTCCCAGATCCATCTGGCCCTGAGCAAGGAAGATTTAAGGCAGACCACAGAGAAAACCCCTCTTGTAGTGGTACTTTCATGGAAAGGGTAGAATTATGATCCTTTTCTCACTAGGCTGCCTGATTAGGGAAGACTTTGGTGTTGATCTCTAGGTGCTGACTTAGATCCTGCATCATCGCCCACCATGCCCTCTGTGGTCAGTCAGTCTTCTAAAGTAAGAGATTGCTGCATCTGAATTACTGATCCCAAACGTCTCTCCCTTTCTCCTGTAGTCCATCTTCTCTCTTCCTGGAGTCTCAACCCTAACTGGGAACCTCAAGTTCTGGTAACTGGACCATATCTTTGCACCTTCCTTATGTCCCCAAGGCTGGAGAAGTTCTTTGTATATCATGCTTGTATGTTAAATGGATGCTTGCCTGCATGCAAGCATGAGGGAACAGATGGGTGGATGGATGGATGGATGGATGGATGGATGGATGGATGGATACTGGGTGACTGGATGGATACCTGGGTGGATAGTTGGGTAGGTGGTTGGTTGGATGGATAGGTCGATGGATGGGCGGGTAGATGGAAGGGTGGATGGGTGGAGAGATGAGTGGATGGATGCATCCATGGATAGATCAATCGCTCATCCAATGACAAAAGTCTCCCAGGCTCAATTTCCAGAGTTTTCCTGCCTGACTTTTCCTCACCAGGCTCCTTTCCTTGGACACTTTACCACTTCATCTTGGCAACCTGACACCATTCATCTGCTTCAGTGATTATTTGAACCTGTGAGGTTGCAGGCAGGCCTCCTTGACCCACAGCAGTCAGGTGGGCTGCCCTCCCAGATACATGAAGACTTGGATCTCAGGGTCTAACTCTGCTAAGAATACACTACCAGGTCTCACTAAACGGGGCCAAAATGCAACTATCAGGCACAGAAGCTCAGAAGCCAATGGTTAATTGGACACCCTTGATTTTCTGTGGCTCCTGCATGGGATTCTGGTATGGCATGAGCTGTGGCTATAAGAAAACCCGTGCCTTTGGTCTGGTCAGATACAACAACATCTGATCTTAGTGAATACTACTGCTTTTTCATTTTCTCTTCCAATTTTTTTCCTAGTGTATTTTCCAAGCATAGGTTTCTTTGGATCCCTTCTCTGACTTATATCTAAGTTCACTCTCACAGATGCACACCAGACATCTCAAGCCACTGTTTCAGAATTAGTTGATGGAGCCAAGTGAGTATTTTCGTATCCAGATGGCCATAACCAGAGATGGCTCATCCTTACTCCCGCTATTTTCCCCCAGAAGGGTGAAGTAACAAAATGAAGATTTCTGTGCCTACACTTGTTCAGGACAGTGAGTTCTTACAGAGGGAAAAAAAAAAAAACAATACTTGTTACAGGGAAGTTAAAGGAGAGAAAAAGACGACATTCAGTTCAGTTTTCATTAATTTATTCCCAGGGAACTATAGAGTGACAGGCAACAAATGACTGTACAGGAACAGAAACTGCACTGGAAATCATTTAGGATGCTCAGACCAGACCAATTTGTCAACAGGCCATTTAGACGGTGTCTCACTAGGAGGTTCGGGCATCAGTTTGAGCTGTTTCTAGGCCACCGAGGATGCTCCGCAGCTCCAACGAAATAATCAGTCAGACCACTGTCTTCTTGGGGTAAAGGAAAGGAGGAGAAGGTCTTTTGGGGTCAGGTTGTTCCCCCGGAAGCTCCAATGGCATCTGGTAATGATGGGGATGATGATGGTGGTGGTGATCGTGGTGGTGATGGTGATGAGGAGGACACTTTTTGCTAAGTTAGGAGGCACATCTCAAAAATTAAGATCATGCACACTTCAGTTTTGAGTTTTCTTATAAGGTCTTTCTTGGTCTGAATAAACGCAGTTTAAAGCAAATATTGGAATGCTTCTCCCAGGGCTTCTGCTATGGATTTTGTGAAGAAGAGAATTGGGTTTCAAACGCTAACATTTTTTATATGCCATTGGACGTTATTGAATGTGTGGCATGGGGTGGGAGACAGAGAAGTATTACGTGTCTCTGCTCTTCTTGGCTGACGTGACATCCGTGTCCATTAAGTATCGGTTGAATATATAAAGGGGTGATGGCTTTCCTATGATTTTCCAAAGAAGCGAAAGCGAATCCAGTTCAGGAGGCATCCACTTTTATGTATGACTCCATTGGTTCACATTTTTCCCCAAAGATTTAACGAGGACAAGGGGGAATATTAGCCTATATGAAATGAGACTACATAAATTGATGTGACAATCACCATGGAAGGATACTTCTGCTGAAATATGCCTTGTTCAACAGCAGTCGCTGGATGTCCTTGGAAATGAGGTTTCCAAAGAAGGAAGTTAACAACATTTTGAAGCCTTTCAGGTGTGATTGTCCTGGATGATCAAAAGTGATTTGAGGAATGTACAAAATTAACTCCCATAAATTGAACCCTGGAAGGTCACAGACTTGGGGCTGGGTTCCCTGTGTGTGAACACCTGCTGTTGCGACAGGGGGATTCTTGTGCTCTGTGTACAGATGGTAGTGTCAGTTGTATAAAGGTGATGCTGTGAAGTGAGGTCAGGCAGACCTTCAGACTGTATCTCCCAAGATTTTTTTTTTTAAAAAAAGCAATGTAGAGTCTTTCTAAAAAGTAGTTGAGCTATAACCATGTCATATATAAGGGCAGATCAATGATATTGGTCTGTCATTGGTATCCATTTTTTAGGAAACAAACCAGTGAGTGAGCCAACAGAAGGAATAGAATATTGCAGAATAGAATATTTCATCCCACGAAGAAAGACTAATGGAAAGCAGCGATCATGTAGCATTGTCTGATGTGACAGGTAGAACGCCATCATTCACTTCCAAAGTCCCATTCTTTGCAACCAATATTTTTGCTTTTATCACATCCAGCCACGAGTCTGTCTCCCTCTGTCAACTTTCCACGAGGTGGCTTTCAGCCTTGATTGGCAGCCTGCTGCCGATATGAAAGGAAATGAAATATGCTGGGCTTAACAAGACAATTGCTAGGCCAAGAGTAAGTGGAGAATTCTGCAGAGTGTGTGTGTGTGTGTGTGTGTGTGTACACACACGTGTGCCAGGTGAGGCAGAAAGACTGCTCAGCAGAGCTCTGAGGGATGCCCACGTGCTGCAAGACTCCTGCTGGCATTTCTGGTTTGCTTTAGACAATATCCAGTGAGGCACCCTCCACATTTCATTCCCAAGCATCCCAGCAGAGCCTGCACCAAGATGGAGCTATGGGGTCCTAGAAGATCGCCATTTATATGACCCATAGGGTAGGATATATCGATGTAATCAACCCTGAACACATGCAAAATATCCAATATGACACCACTTGCAGAAAGTTTGTACACCCTAAAAATTACTTTTAATCTTTCCCTTGGAAAATTTTCTTTGGTAAGCACTAATTTCAGACGTGGCTGCTTCCTTTATGACCAGCTGTTCTGTCTCCACAGGGCGTGAGTAAGACTGTGTTACACATTCAGTGTTTGTGTAGATCTGCCTCTGTGTTCCCCATTTTCTGATTTCTTCCCCTCTTGTCCTCTCACAGGTTCCAGCTTGGGTTAGTTTAAATTTTGTTAATACTGTCTTTACACTTTCCTGCTGTGATGGTCCGCTCACAAAAAAAAAAAAAAATGTTCTCTGGGTATTGTTTTTTTGCAGCTGTATTGATTGAAGCACTTATTTTTGGAAGGTATTTTCTCTGGGATTGACTTCCTTTCAACCAACCCTTAAATTATTTTTACTTTTCTGTCGCCTTATATTTCTGGCTGTCACCGCTTGATAGAGACATCAGTTGTAAGCCTTACCCTCCAGCCTTTGAAATTTGTTAATTTTTTTTTTATTCTCTGGCTGCTTTTAAGATAGGCTATTTTTTATCTTTGGTATTCTGAAATTTCATCCGATGTGTGTGTGTACCTTTATTTTTGGTCTTCTGGAGATTGGTGTTATTTCCTGTACGTACGGGTTGCTGCCTTTTCGATTATGGTGGATTCTCAGCCATCAGATCTTCAAATATTCCTGTTGGCTTACTCTCTCTCCTGTCTTTCCAACGTTCGTTAACTCTTCTTGTACCTTTGGTAATTCTTCCCATCTCTTTCATGTGTTTAATTTCCATGCCCCTCTGTGCCGGCTTCTGGACCATCAAGCCCTCCAGTTTACTAATTCTCTCTTCAGTTATGTCTGATCAACTTTTAAACCCCATCCAGTGATTTTCATATATCGCTGATTTATTATTTTTTCATTTTGGGAGCTTGATTTGGTCTTTTTCGAATTAAGCTAGCTTCGCTTTCTTCAGGTTGGTCACACTCTGTAGCCGATAATTCAGACCTCTGAAATCTTCGTTGCTCTGTTTCTTACGTGTCTCATGCCCATTAGAATTGTCTCACAGTGACTTAAGTTTTTAATGGGTTTACTAAGCTTTACATTTGAGCTGCTCATTTTCCTTACTTCCCAGAAGTAAAACACATTCCTCCAGAGAAGATATGTGTTTGGTTCTTCTGGGTGTCTCTATGGGGTTGAAATTCAGCCCAAAATGCATGATAAAATGATGTTATTCATTCTGAATAGTTAGGTCCCTTTGCCGTAGAAGTTGTTATATATTTGATATTTCAAATTTCATCACTGTGCCTGAGGACACTTATCAACTCAGGAACATTTTAAACTAAATTTAGAGTTTGGGATTTGGGAGAAGTACCAGCTAAGGGGTGCGAATTTCTCCTACTAGTCTGCAAGAGGGTACGTGGATGTTTGGAAATTCTCAAGAACTTCCCCTTGTCTTGTTAGCTCAGGGCCCGTGTTCCTCTTCTGTAGGTTCTTGGGGTGGAGCCCAATTTTGCATCTCGTCTACTCTTATGTTGGAAGTACAGTCAGTGTCCCTCCAACCCCTTAGGGCTAGAACCTCTTTACATTCTCAGTTCTTGAGGACCCTGAATTTTGTCTATGGAATTTATATCAATTCATATTTGCTGCATTTGCAAAGTGAGAAGATTTGGGGGGGGGGTTGCCTGGTTGGTAGAGCATGTGACTCTTGACCTCGGGGTTGTGAGTTCAAGCCCCCCATTGGGTGTATAGATGACTTAAAAATAAAATCTTCAAAAAAATTTCAGAAGATTTTTGCACACCTATTGATTGATATATTTAAAGGTAATGACGGGGCTCCTGGGTGGCATAGTTGGTTGAGCGTCTGACTCTTGGTTTTGGCTCAGGTTGTGATCTAAGGGTCCTGAGATCGAGCCCCATGTTGGGCTCCATGCTCGGCTCCCTCTTCTTCTGTTCCTCCCTCCACTCTCTCTCTCTCATAAATAAATGTAAAAATCTTTAAAAACAATAAAAGTCATGATAATAAAGCCGTTGCTTGTTAACAGAAGTCATACCTTCTTTATGATAAGTATATTATATTCTCACTGTATGAAAAATATTATATGGTCTTATTATATGATAAATATGTTGTATTCTTACATAGTAGGATATAGATGTTCTGTGTATTACAGTCTCAGTAATGTGATAATACTAGTGATAAAAGGGTATTGTTTTACATTTTGCAAATCCCTTTTCTTTTATTTTAAGATTTTATTTATTTATTTGACAGAGATCACAAGTAGGTAGAAAGGCAGGCAGAGAGAGAGGAGGAAGCAGGCTCCCCACTGAGCAGAGAGCCCGATGCGGGGCTTAATCCCAGGACCCTCAGATCATGACCTGAGGCAGAGGCTTTAACCCACTGAGCCACCCCAGGCACCCCTGAAAATCCCTTTTCACACTCATGGATGCTTCTGCTTTCAATGTGCTGTGCTATCCCCATCACATTTCTCCTCCCCGCCCCCCAAAAAAGTCCACTGGACACTTGGAAGAGAACGAAAAAGATAAATGTCATCTCCATATTATCATGAAACAGTTTGACTCAAGGAACCACACTCCCCTGTGCCACATTTCAAGAATCGCTGGTGTAGAACTTTAGAATTGTACCTCAGTGCAGGAAACACCCCCCTCCCCCAATTAGACTCCCCGTCCTGAAAAGGACATAAAGCCGTTGTCTTCTCTTTCTGGAGAAATAGGAGGAGATATTAAAAATGAGGTTTAAAGGGGGCGCCTGGGTGGCTCAGTGGGTTAAACCACTGCCTTCGGCTCAGGTCATGATCTCAGGGTCCTGGGATCGAGCCCCGCATCGGGCTCTCTGCTCAGCGGGGAGCCTGCTTCCTCCTCTCTCTCTGCCTGCCTCTCTGCCTGCTTGTGATCTCCGTCTGTCAAATAAATAAATAAAATCTTTAAAAAAAAAAAATAAAATAAAATAAAAAAAATAAAAATGAGGTTTAATTTTGACCAGGTCACCAAATACCCTCTGGGAAAAGGTGTCTCCAAGGATCCTGTTACTCTTCTGCATCACTGCCTCCCTCGAGACCACGGCCAGATGATTCACGCCTTCCCATCAGCGCTGCGATGCTTGTAATAAGATAGGCTCCTCCAACACATTCAATTTGTTTCAGTGGGCGTGTTGGGTCCGATAACCGCATCTTCCCTGTGACCAGAAATAAAACTCATATTAAGACACTTATGCATGACGGATCGAAGAAGACAAAGGAGAGAATAAGGATATTAAGGATTTAAATTATGTAGCAGAAGGAAAATCTAATGGCTGATTTGTATAATCAAATCCATGTCCATAAAATACACATTGTTTAAAAAAAAAGTATAGTAGTTCAGAAGCAAAACATCATTAATCCATACACTGTAAATAAGATTAACCATATTTTTGACCATTATGGCATGAAGTTAGAATTTAATCATAAGGTATCAACAAACAAAGCTACTATGGGACTGGCATTTTAAAATTGTCCTTTAAAGGGCTTTGGGTGAGGGGGAAAAGATGGAAATCCATACCATTTCAGAAATGTTGGGGATATGGCAAAAATTACTTTCATTGGGGACTGAGGAGGATTGACCATTTTGGAGTGAATTTAGTTTTTATATAATGAATGAGGCACCAGATTGAGGAACTTTTAAAGAGAAACCTAGGTCTGAAGAAAGCAAGAAAATGATTTTTCTTTTAATTACTAAAGGAGAAGTTTAGAACATGAGGACAGAGATGGAGAGCAGAAATGATAGGTTTTTTTTTAAGATTTTATTTATTTATTTGACAGAGAGAGATCACAAGTAGGCAGAGAGAGAGAGGAGGAGGACGCAATCTCCCCGCTGAGCAGAGAGACCAGTGCAGGGCTCGACCCCAGGACCCTGAGATCATGACCTGAGCCAAAGGCAGAGGCTTAACCCACTGAGCCACCCAGGCTTCCCAAAAACGATAGAGTTTTTCCCAAGTGTATAAAATCCAAACTTGTTCCCAAAGCCTACAAAGGTCCTAATGGCATGGACACAAGCTACCTGTCTGACCTCCAAGTCCACCACCATTGATTTTGTCCCCTCCATTTAACACACCTGGACCTCCTTGCTCTGCAGGAATTGCAATCCACCTCAGGGCCTTTGCATGTGCTGCCCCCTACCCCTGCTAGAACTTATAACACCCAGAGATGAGCATCACAGGTTCCTTCTGCCCTCTCGCGTCTGTGTTGAAATGTTCCCTTGTCGTAGACTTTTTACCAGTTTTCTTCATCCTGTTTGCCAGAATTTGGTAGCGTGCATTGAGAAATTATGCATTTCCTACACACGCACAGGCACACCATTATTTTTGGGACTTGCCTGCTGAGACAGCTGTATTCCTTTCAGTATGCACTAGGTGGACGCTGTGGTATCCATTACATTATGTCCATCGTCTAGAACACTGTGTGGTCTAAAAGAGATTCCCAATAAATATTTTTTAAGCAGTGTGTTTAGTAGGATCCCCTGGGTGTCTCAGCCCGTGATGCATCTGCCTTGGGCTCAGGTCATGATCCTAGAGTCCTGGGATTGAGTTTTGCATCAACCTCTCTGCTCTGTGGGGAACCTGCTTCTCCCTCTCCCTCTGTGCTCAGCTCTCTTTCTCTGTCCCAAATGAATAAATAAAATCTTTAAAAAAAAAAGTGTCTGCAATATAACAGAGACTTAGTTTTCTGGAAACAAAAAAATTCACATAAACCCTGGAAAGAAATTTGAAAAGAAGGACAAAGGGCACATAACCCAAGTGGACTTGGAAATGGTGCCCTAATCACAAAAAATCAGTGTGGTTTGCAATGGTCTATGCAAAGATCTCTGGGAAGCAGAAATAAAGGGACAATTCCAGGAAAAGCATGCACTACCGAAATTTATCCGAGGAAAGCCAATGTCAGTAAATCAGTTTCAATGATGAAATCTGGAAAGATCTACCTCCGCATTAAAAACGCTCCAGGTCAAAGAATTCTTAACTGAGTTCTCTGAAACCTTCAAGGATCCCTCAAGGTACTGATATTATTCAGAGCTTGGGGCAAGGAGAAATTCCTCCAAATGATTGGTGAGAGCTTCAAAAGAATTATTTAAAATTCTATTTCAAAACCACAGGGAAAGGATTTTTCAAACTTACAGGAATATCCCTGCCAAGAATATGAACATTGAGGGGTACCTGCATGGCCCTTCGGGTGACCGTTGGACTCTTGATCTCCGCTCGGGTTTTGATGTCAAGGGTGGTGAGCCCAAGCCTCTGCATGGAGCCTACTTAAAAAAATTTATTTTTCTTAAAAATATATATATATGAAAAAATGTTCATCATCATTAGCCCTCAGGGAGATTCAAATTAAAACCACATTGAGATATCACCTTACACCAGTTAGAATGGCCAAAATTAACAAAACAAGAAACAACATGTGTTGGAGAGGATGTGGAGAAAGGGGAACCCTCTTCCACTGTTGGTGGGAATGCAAGTTGGAGCAGCCTCTTTGGAGAACAGTGTGGAGATTCCTCAAGAAATTAAAAATAGAGCTTCCCTATGACCCTGCAATTGCACTCCTGGGTATTTACCCCAAAGATACAGATGTCGTGAAAAGAAGGGCCATCTGTACCCCAATGTTTATAGCAGCAATGGCCACGGTCGCCAAACTATGGAAAGAACCAAGATGCCCTTCAATGGACGAATGGATAAGGAAGATGTGGTCCATATATACTATGGAGTATTATGCCTCCATCAGAAAGGACGAATACCCAACTTTTGTAGCAACATGGACCAGACTGGAAGAGATGATGCTGAGTGAAATAAGTCAAGCAGAGAGAGTCAATTATCATATGGTTTCACTTATTTGTGCAGCATAACCAATAGCATGGAGGACATGGGGAGTTAGAGAGGAGAAGGGAGTTGGGGTATATTGGAAGGGGAGGTGAACCATGAGAGACTATGGACTCTGAGAAACAAACTGAGGGTTTTGAAGGGGTTGGGGGGTGGGAGGTTGGGTGAGCCTGGTGGTGGGTATTATAGAGGGCACAGATTGCATGGAGCACTGGGTGTGGTGAAAAAATGTACTGTTTTTCTGAAATTAAATAAATTGAAAAATTTAAAAAATATATATATATATATATGAACATTGATGAAGCAAATAGCATCAGGCACTACATTACAAGAATAGTATACCTAGAAAAATGAGGTGGATTTAAGGACTTTCCAATGCCAACTGTGGCTCATTTATATGAATAGTGAGAGAGGAAGAGAGGGGCTTGACAGGAAGTGAGGGGTCTCACTGCTGGTTACCCAGAGCCCCCCAAACTCAAGTGACCATGAAGACATACACACCTCTGGATTTCTAATCAACACGCAGCACCTGTTGTTTGGGTCCTGAGTTTGTTTTGGGGTTTTTTTTTTTTTTGCATTTTTCCTGTCAAAAAAAATTTTTTTGATAGATTTGGTTCTTGCTATGATTGGCACCAGAGCAATCTGAATGCAGTGTATTTTCTGTGCCAGAGCAAGAGAAAATTGTGTATTCTGTGACTCACGCTACCAACCCCATACTTTTCACTGCAAGCGTGGCTAATTATTGGCTGTAATATCTCTTCGGGTTAATTTATGCACGCCTATTTCTTGTTTCCGAGAAGCGAAAATAAGGCACAACACCGGGGCTGTGAAAACCCGTAATTTGAGCTGTCAGCATCACCTCCCCACGGTTAGAAAGCCTGCAAATTTAATCTCATCGTTCACGCAAATTTAGAGACTTAAGAGAAAGTATCTGGGTCTGAGCTCTTTTGTGCACCTCGGTGACAGACTTGCAGGGAGTGGCTGGGAACAGAGTGCCCCCAAGGGGATCTGCGGTTTCCCAGCTTGGTACAAAAGTCACACTTCCAAGAATCCTTAACCCTCCCCTCTTATCTGCGGCGATCCCATAAAACGTGGTTTCCTGGGTTCATCTTCTTAAGATCGTCTTTTGCTTTGTTTCAGGGGTGGCTGTGGCAGTGTTTCGGACAAGGGTTAGATTTGGATCAGATTTTGTGGGTTTCGCCCAACGCCCACTTCCTTTGTCTCAAAGGGTAAGATCCCCAGTTGATTGCTTGCTTGCCGTCCTCGAAAGGAGTGATTCATCCCTTCCTTTCTCCCTCACAACCTTGAGTAGAGCTGGAAATGTCAGTTACAGGTCTTGACACGTCTCCGGTGAACTGAACGGAGGGGAAGGCATTTTCCACTTGGCTTGTTTTTGATGGAAATGAACATAGCATGAAGATAGGAGCCGGGGAGGGACAGGTACAACTTCCTCGGGCGATGCCCACGTCAACCCTTTGCTTCTCGATTCCCTTTTCTTCTCGGTTCCCTTCAGAGGAGCAAAGATGCACAGGTATTTTCCGGGCAGGAAAGACATCAGGAAAACATCTGTAGGGCAGCCACAGCCGAGACGCTGAGCTGTAATGACGAGGCAGAGGCGGACATGTCCGCCGTGCCGCCGTGCATCGACAAATACGGGCATCAACATCGGAATGTAATAATACGAACAGACACAAGAAGGAAAAGGGCACCTCGCCCCTATCTGCCCACAGCAAAGTCCCTCTGGAAAATGAGCACGTTTGCTGATGCGCCTTGACTTCTGCCCGGCTGTATGCCCCACACCCAGAAATTCTGGAAAGACAATGATCCACAGTGACAATTCAAGAGCACGGTGGATGGAAGAGATATCCTTCCCAGGGGAAATGAACACAGAGCCCCAGTTTTGAGCTTGTGCTGTCATCTCTTCAAGTATCAGGCTATCCCCAGTCCTGAGTCTTGCTCCTAATATATAAAGAAGTTCTCAATGTGGGATTTTTCTCATGATACTACGCCGTGCCTTTACTATGTCCCAAATCATTATGCATGCCATCGCCGGGAAAAAAGTCACCGGTTTCATTCTTCAGTGGTAATTATGACTGCATCCCCCTGTCAAAGAGTCTAGTCACGTGAGGGTATTGATTTCGTATTTGTGTAGCACTGAGAAATGAGACCGTAATGAATTCACAGGTTGACAGAGAACCTTGGGATGTGAACAGCGGTAGAACCAAACACTTAACACGATTACAATTGCCTAGATTTGGGAACGGAAGAAGGAACTGGACGATCCTGTCCTGGCTGTGAACTTCTATAACCCGGGATAGAACTTTTATCTTTGTGGGTGTCTCGTAATATCCGTCAAGTGCCAGGGGATAAATACATATTTGTTAGGCAATTGACTGATAATGAAGTTCATGGACAGACGGTGGTGTTTTCTTCCCGATTGTGTGAGTCAATGAAAGATTTATTTTTTTAAGTATCGGGTTTTTATATAGTTTTCTGGTTTGACCCCTAAGAAAATTTTAGGATTAGACCTGATAGGAACCCGGGTTTCTGAATATATAGAACCCCAGGTGTTTGTTTCTTTTTTTGCTCTTTTGTTTTGTTCTCAAAGACCCAGTAGGAACCAGGTTTATCTGAATATACAGGATAACGGGCAGTGAATTGTTTGGTTTTTGGTTTTTGGTTTTGTTTTGTTCCCCATGAACTTGGGCCCCATGGCCGAGCACATCTTTGGCCAGGGTGAGTGACCTTTATCTCCTCAGACAATGCTTCAGTCTAGACTAGCTCACACAGGGACAATAGGATCACCTGTCCATGCCTCCGCTGACCCGCATTATCCCCACTGCAGAATATAAATGTCACCGCAGGCTTCGGAGACCCTGAAGTGAAACACTTCTTTTATCCCTTTATATTGTTCACATTGCCGTCTATTGACTGAGATTTGGAACTTTGCAGAAAGCAGGAGGTGGTGGTAGTATTTTTTGAAATGTATCAAGGCACATGTATTAAAAAAAAAAAAACACTTAGTTTACAAAAATAGAAGTGTTAGAAAGCAGTGGGAAACCCAGTCAGTCAGGTAGGAAAAGTACCTCAGAGGGGACAGTCTTGGGAGTCCCACAGAGCAAGTAGGAAACTGAGGCAGGGTTCTGGCTTCAAGCAGTGAGGACCAGCACAAGTAACAGGTAGAATGGATGAGGACAGGACTCAGGAGATAGAGGAAAAGACAAAGAGCCAAAAACCAGAAGACTACCTCCAGCAATATGGCTGAATCCCATTTTTGAGTGTCTAGTGCCCACGTCAAAGAAGTGGCAACACATGTTTAATGCTGTGGTGGGGTAAATGGTGACCCTCTAGAAAGACAGTTCCAAATCCTGACCTTTAGGAACCTGAGAATGGGGTCTTATTTAGGAATATGGTTTTTGCACATAGGATAAGCCAAAGATCTGAGATGAGGTCATCCTGGATGAGGGTGGCCCTAAACCCAATGGCAGAGGTCCTTGAAAGAGACAGAAGAGGAGACGTAGGGGAGAAACTACGTGAAGATGGAGGCCGAGATGGGATGGATGCAGCCACCAGCCCAGGGATGCCTGGAACCCCAGAAGGTGGAAGACGCAGGAAGGGCCCTCCCTAGAACCTCAGGAGGGAGCCCAGCCCTGCCCTGCGTTGATCTCAGCAGCCCTGCCCCACCTGGATCTCAGACTTCTGGCCTCCAGAGTTGTGGGAGGGGACACACTTCTGCAGTTGAAGCACCAAGTCTGGGATGCTTAATTACAGCTGCCTCAGGACACAACATGCAAGTATCACCCCTGATTTGGGGAATGATGAAACTTTGAGAAAGTTAGAACACCTAACCGAAACATCCTAGAACAGTTAGACACAAGAAATTTGTGCAGGAAATGCTGTCTTAGGGCACCCATTCGACCCTGTGAAAGCCAATGTTTTGGGGGAGTAGAGGGGCTTTTTGGAGGGGGAAAGAGCAGAAGAGAAGAAAAATGAGACCCCCGTGTGCACCCCTTTGAAGGAGCAGCAGAATCAGTCATTAAGAACTGAAAGACCAAGATGAATTAGAGGTATTAAGAAAAGATTTAGGAATAACAGGGGGAATAAACCCAAATTATCCTGAGAGGGAGAAAATCCTGTCTGCAGAGCCCCATCTGGTGGCCAGGAGGACTCACTGTGGGCTTCAGGCCATGACACCAACTCACCAAAACATGGAAAATTCATGAAAACCTGAAACATAAGAATGGGGGAGCCTTTGGAGACCATTTCCAGAGCCCTCTGGCTTCCAGATGAGGAATACTGTCCTGACCTCCGGGTCCCATGTCCCTACCTAGCTGTTCCCTTCTCTGCAAGTGAGTGGTGACATCTGTGACATGCATCGTCCATCCCTTTAGAAAAAGATGTTTCTTAGAGGGATGTGTTCTGGCTTGTGAAAAGATCAGTTCCAACCTGACTCTCTCCTGGGTCAATTGGTCAGTGGATAGAGTCTCCAGAGCCCACTGTTGCCTTGTACAATAATGGAAATCCAGCCATGCGACAAGTTAGGACGGTGACTTCTGGTCTACCTGGTAGCCTTAGGTAACATTTTAAAATTTTTATTTGAATTCCAGATAGTTAACAATGGTATAATGTTAGTTTCAGAGAGACAATATAGTGGTTCAAGAATTCTATATACTACTCAGTTCTCATCATGGTAAGTGCCGTCCTTAATCCCCACCACCCATTTGACCCATTCCGCTCACCCATCTCCCCTGTGGTAACCATCAGTTCTCTAGAGTCAAGAGTCCGTTTCTTGCTATGTCTCTTTTTTCTTCTTGCTCATTTGTTTTGTTTCTTAAACTCCACGTATGTGTAAGATCATGTGGTATTTGCCTTTCTCTAATTGACTTATATAACTTAGCATAACACCCTCTAGTTCCAACCATCTCATTGCAAAAGGCAAGATTTCATTCCTTTTGATGGCTGCATAGTATTCCATTGTATATTTATTGCCACATCTTCTATATCCATTCATCTGTTGATGGACATCTAGATTTTTTTCATAGTTCAGCTATTGTGGACATTGGTGCTATGAATATTGGGGTACAGATGGCCTTTCTGTTCTCTATGTCTGTATCTTTGGGGTAAATACCCAGTAGTGCAATTGCAGGGTCATAGGGTAGCTCTATTTTTAATTTCTTAAGAAATCTGCACATTGTTTTCCAAAGTGGCTGCACCAGCTTGCATTCCCACCAACAGTGTAAGCGAGTTCTCCTTCTCCACCTCGTCTCCAACATTGATTGTTTTATGTGTTGTTAATTTTAGCCATTCTGACAGCTCAGAGGTGGTATCTCATTGTGGTTTTGGTTTCTATTTCCCTGATGATCAGAATTTTTTCCCCTTTTAGTCAGCTGGTGTGTCTGTAGTTTTTGTGACTGGTCTTTGAGGTGTTATCTATTAGTGTTGTGTTTTATTACCAACATTCTTGAAACCCAACCTTCACTTTCATTCTTGGAAACCTTTCATGCTAATAGTATTCCTCCCATGAGTCTCCTGCTACTGAGAACCCAGCATACCAGAGACCAGGAGCGGGACAGAAGGAAAAGATCCACATCGTCACCCAAGAAGGTCTGGCAACACAGAGGTGAGCTATGCCTCCTTCAGTGCACTGCCTGGGGCTGGCTGTGCCTCCACTATATTCTTTGTCTCCTCTACCCCCCATTGCTCACTTAGCTATTCCCCAGATTTTCTTCTCTGGACTTTGGGGTAGGACACTTACGGACCCCATGCCTACAAATAATGTGAAGCTCAAAAGACAACTCTGCCCTTGATAGTCCTGCTGGTTCTAATAACAACTCCTTGCGTGTTGATTACTACCAGATGGTCAGAGGCCATTAAGCAAGCCAGCTGAAAACCACAATAAATCCATGTAAGCAATGGGGTAGAGAGAGAGCCAGGCTTTTACACCATAGGAGGGACTCTTCATTCACCAGGAAACAAGAAGCCAGGCTGAGGTCAGCAGGCTTCTAATGGCTCCCACATTACCCATCCAGCACTTGCTTCCTCCTGTCCCTCTCCCTCAAGTATCCAGTGCTGCTCTGCATCTCTTCCCATGGCACAATGAACGGACTTTGTTCCTGCTGTTCCCTGGTGGAGAAATGCCTTTCCTCCTCTCGTCTACTGTCCAGATTCTTCATCTGCTTCCCACCCTGCTGTGGGTTGAGTTGAGTCCCTGTCTCTTTCCAAAATAAGGCTCCCCAGGCCCTGTGAATGTGACCTTATTTAGAAATAGGGTCTTTGCATATGATCACATCACGAGGAGATCACAAGGGTAGGCTCAAGTCCAATAGGACTGGTGTCCTTATAAGATGAAGAGATAGACACCAACAGAGAGGAGAAGCTCAAGTGAACCCACAGGTGCACAGGGGACGTGATGTGGACCTAGAATCACAGGTGGGGTGTTGTGTCCCCAACCAGCAATGGCTGACAAACACTAGATGCCGAAGACACACACAGAACACACTCCCTGAGCCTCTAGGAAGAACCACCCATGCCCGCATCTGGACTGCCAATCTCCAGCCTCCAGAACCAGGACAGGACACATCTCTTGTCTTACATCTTCCAATGCGAGGCAGGTTGTGATGGCAGGCGGTCAAGGGGAAGTCGCTAAATGTCCTGACCCAAATGCCACCGCTCCAGGTCAGAAGCCTTCTCTGACGTCTTCATGTGTGTTCCTGCAATATTCAGATCATAGTTCCCTGGAGCCAAGTGACTTGTACGAGCAATGGAACCAAACCTAAAAAGCTCCTTGGGGGGTCGATGGTGGCAGTGGGGCTTACTCATTGATCTTTGCAGAGGGGCTCTAGCTGTCCATCCCTGGGGCCAATGGCTACAGAGCTGGACGGCGCATCACCCTAATGGACTCTTCCTTAACTGTACACATGGTCTAGTTCCATCCTTTCTGAAATGAGCATGTCGCCCTTTTACCCCATCCTTCCCACTCTGTCACTGTCCCTGCTCCTGTCCCACACGTGCCTCTTACACTGGCTGCTGCCTCCATGGGACATGGCATGCATCTAGGCAAATCATGTTACCACCACTAAATAGAAAGAGTACTGGCCTGTGTCTTCCTTTTACCCCTGTGGCATGGGTGATCCCCACCTTTTTTAAAAAAGATTTTATTCACTTGTTTGTTTAGAGGAAGAGCTTGGTGAGGGGTGGTAGGATGAGAGAGAGGAAGGGAATTGCAAACAGACTTCATGCTGAGCGCGGAGCCTGATGTGGAGGTCCATCTCACGATCTTGAGATCATGACCTGAGCCAAAACCCAGACTCAGATGCTCAACCAACAGCGCTACCCGGGGGCCATGTGGGTGATTCTTACTCTAAAGTTCAGTCTTTCACTTTCCATGGTTGCTGATTCCCCTTCACCCACTCTGGCCATTGAATTTCTTCTTTTTTTTCTGTTTTGGTGTGAAATTTGCATGACATTAAAAAAAAAAATCAAAGCCTTCAGTTCAGTGGTGTTGAGCATGTGCGCCGTATTACACTAGGACCACTGTGGTACCAGAGCATGACCCCAAATGGAAAGGCTATCTTTTCATTACCCACTTGCTCACGTCATTGGTTGCCTTCCCTCTCTGTTATCCCTGGAATTCACTGCATGCAAATCTGGGTCTTCTCCTGGGCCCAGAAGAGACATTATGCATGCTTGTTTCTGTGGTTTGCCTTGAGATGACCATCTGCCACACCTTCCAAATCTAATTCCCCTCTTGTGCTCTTGAGGTTGGCCAATGGAACTGCTGACCTCCTAAGTGCCTCGTGTAGGGATGTGGAGGTCTCTGTTAGGTGTAATTCTTCTCATGAATTATAGATTCTTCATCCTAAATGCATTGCGAGTCAATATTCCTCTTCCAGCATGTCCTCATGGTGCTGCTGTCTCAGTGAGGACCTTCTCCATCTGTGCCACCAATGCCTTGGACCATTCCAGTACCTTCCAAGATGGTACCTTGGTCTGGTGTCCTCCATGCCTGCAGCTGAAAACCCATTTAGAGGCATCTTTCAAAAACACGTTCGAATCACATGTTTCCATGTTGGCCTCCCCAACAAGGTAGCTGATATGATCTTCTTTATCCACGCCCCTGCCTCAAGAACCTAGAAAAATGTGTAGTGTGGAATAGGCCTTCAATATGTGTGTATGAGCAGGTGCATGCAATTTATATAGCTCAAAAGGACATCCGGCATCAAAGCAGCCCTTGCACCACAGGTAGATGTACTCATCCTTCCAGGGGGGGAAGTTCAAACACCAACACACAATTCCATTTTTCCTTCATCAAGCACCCTGACCCACTTAGATCCGGCTTTACTCCAGGCTTCAGCATGAACATTCAAAGTACTGTCTGCCCATTTTCTCTTCTCAACAGTCAGGACGTGGATTTCTGATCTGTATTTCCTTTCTGAATCAATTTCTTCCATTTAGAATGTGTGTGTGTTTTTAAAATCAACTTTTTTCGTTTTCATTCCACTATAGTTAACATCCAGTGTGATATTAGTTTGAGGGAAATTAGTTTCAGGGGAATAATCTAGTGATGGAACACATCCATCCATTGCTCCATGGTGCTCATGGTAAACATACTCTCCATTCTGGATAAGGAAGATGTGGTCCATATACACTAAGGAGTATGATGCCTCCATCAGAAAGGATGAACACCCAACTTTTGTAGCAACATGGACGGGACTGGAAGAGATTATGCTGAGTGAAATAAGTCAAGCAGAGAGAGTCAAGTATCATATGGTTTCACTTATTTGTGGAGCATAAGGAATAACATGGAGGACAAGGGGAGATGGAGAGGAGAAGGGAGTTGGGGGAAATTGGAAGGGGAGATGAACCATGAGAGACTGTGGACTCTGAGAAACAATCTGATGGTTTTGAAGGGGCGGAGGTAGGAGGTTGGGGGAGCCTGGCGGTGGGTATTATGGAGGGCATGGATTGCATGGAGCACTGGGTGTGGTGCATAAACAATGAATTCTGGAACACTGAAAAGAAATTAAATTTTTAAAAAAAATACCTCCATTATGACTTTTCAAGCACACAGTGGTGCCACGTCATTCTGCCTTGGTGATGGCCGATTTCGTGTATCCTTTTCTTACTGGATCTCGGCAAACCACTTCTATTTAAACCCTTGCTCCATGTGTCTGGACTCATTCATTCACTCGTTCATTCAGCAAAGTCGAATTTTACAAAGGGATCTTGGGTCAGGATCAAAGTGCTTGCTTTGTGCCGTGTAGTTGTTTTTGCTCTGGGGTCTTCCTGGGTCTCCGTCATAGGAAGATACACATATTCCTGGTCTTTTTGTCCTTTGCTGTTGTCTAAGGTCTTCAGTTCTTTGAGGGCAGAGACTGCGGATTATTTGCCCCAAACACCCCTGTGGTGCTTGGAACCTAATGGAGATGATTGGTACCAGAAAACATGGCAGCCAAACACAGGAAGAGGATGGATGGGGCTGGCACGGCAGGGCTGTAATCATAACGCCACGGGCTTTCGCTGTGAACTGTGCTGTCTTGGCTGTGCCCCCGGCCCTCCCCATTCTCCCAGCGGGCCTCGTCTCCTCCCATGATAATGACCGAGCTCTTGCACATTTGCATTGGCTGCTTGACAGGTGGATGGTTCCACGGTCATCCCTGGCTTGTGCACACCCTGATCGGAAACACCCCCCCATTGACTCCTCCCATCTCCACAAGATGTTGTCACTTGCCAGTAGACAAAACATGGCACCATATCAGATTCCACATCTAAGTCACGGCAGGTCCCTGGATTCTTGCTGAAGCCGGTGTGTGGTGGGGAGAGACAGCCACGTGGGTCTGTGTATGAGCAGCTTTCCATACTGCTGCGTTCTCTCCACCAGGAGGCCGGCAGATGTGATGGCTCTGTCCACGCTTGCTACCTGTTTCTCCAGAAATTCATGTCCTGGCGATACGTCTGCACATGTCACATTTTTTTAAGTGTGTACTTTGAATTTTGAAAAGGAAGCTGTAGGCAGTGGGGGCAGACAGAACAGGAAGCACAGAATGAGATGGGATTCCACAAAGGATGTGTTGGGAAATGGGATTTTATGCTCATTGGTATGTAAATATTGTATATTTGTATATAAATAGTGTGTATTTGATTAGAGCTCAGACCTTAGTCTGTGGGATCTTCTAAGCTCTCCAATGTCCATCAAAACTCCCAATCTGTATGTACATACAATGCAATATTATTCCATCTTGAGAAGGTAGGAAATTCCACCATTTGCAACAACATGGATGGACCTGCAGGGTGTTCTGCAAAGTGACGTAAGTCCGACAGAGGACAAATAATGCACAGTGTCACTTACACTTGGAATCTGAAATAACCAGACTCATGGAGCCAGAGGCAAGAATGGTTATTGGCAGGCGCTGGAGGGAGCAGAAAGGAAATGGGGAGATGTTGGTACAAGCATTCAATGATAAGGGCTAGCATCCATGCTAGATCCAAACATCTAGCACCAGCATGGTGAGTGTAGCTAACAATGGGTTGGTTGGTGTTGCGTGTGCCCTGTGGTGAACCCAGTAAAGGTGGTTTAGACATTAGTGTGCAGGTTATGGTGTGGACAGATGTTTTTAGCTCATTTGGGTAAATACCAAGGAGCAGATCCATCCGCCTTGTTGCAAATGTGCCAGCCTTCATGGCCTAACCCCCGTGTCTCATGTGGATGTGTGATCCTTCTGGGCTACCTGGTGGCATTCTGCAGTAATGGCGGTCGTCAGTCATTGGGTGGGTCTTGAGAGGTAAAGACATCGCCCGAAAGCCTTGAGCTGGCTGGAAACCAAGGAAGAGATTGAAGGCAAACCCCATAAGGGTTATAAAAGCATGGTCTCTGGATGTTGCCCTAAGGGCATTGGAGAACCAGCCAAAGGTGGGCCTCAGTGTTCCATAATCTCAGTGGTAATGCAGGCAGCTCACAGAGGACCCTCTCCAAGCAAGCCTCGGACTGGCTTCATCCCAGCATGAAGAATGCCCACCGCCGAGAAGGACATCAAGCATCTTGTCAGAAAAACAAATACCCAGAAAACAAATCACCACCTAAAAAGCAGATACCACACACAGAGAAACCAAAACTCCAGGCAGGCTGCGGTGTAGACCCGCCAGAGAAGGCCAGGATGAGCCAGAAGAAACAGGATGTTTGCACAGCCTCCGAATATCTCCCTGAAAAACCTATTTGCCCCAGTGTATAAGGCATATAAGAACGTAACACACGGAATGTACACAGAACATTTAGCATCCTTCACGAGTTCCATGGACGTCAGGAATGCAAAGTTGGGCAGGTGCCTTCAACAATCAGGAAGGAGTTCTTGAGACGGAGGAGAAAACCACATGCTCTTTCAACGTGTGCCGAATATTTGAGTACAGGATTTGGGCAGGTCTAAGAAAGTCACGGTGGCAACGAAGGGAGAGAACCCAACCGTGAGATCCGGGCATATGCCCCGGCTTCCAGGGTTTTGGCGAGGGGACGGTATTCATTGCTTCCTTGCGGTAGGTTTGCAAAGATGAGAGATGAGGAACTCCAGAGCTCGGAAGGGCAGAGCACATGCCTTCAGTGACCATCATAGCTGTGAATTCCCCACCTTTGGGATCTCCATGCCCTAGCATTTTGGGGCCAGCCCCAGGACCCAGATTCTGGCAAATGGGAATGATCACATGCAATGGGGTGCCAACATGTGGCCACCCAGATGCAATTCCGTCCTGTATGACCAGGGATCCTTTCTCTGCGTCACGCCCGCAGCCACCCAATGGCAGAGCTCCCCTCTGCGGTTCTCCTTAAAATCCAAATCGCCTTTGTGCACATTTTGCATTGAGGGCACGGCCATGTCTTCTTCATGTGCCAGCCTCCCTGTATCCCCATGGGTACGGTCACACACGTGTCACTTCCTCTCCGTGGAACTCCCAGAGTGGCCTGGGTGGGCGATTCGTGCTCTTTATTCTGAGTTTTATTAAATTTTGCAGCTGCCAAGGCATGGTGGAGTATTGCTCTGGGGACCTCCAGCCTTGGAAATACCTGTTGTCCTTCACACGTCCCGTCCTTCTGCCCAGAACTCCAGAAGGTCCCATTCCTACCCTTCAAGGCACTCCCAGAAGTCACTACTTCATCTTTCTCCATAATGAGCAGATCCTGGCCTCTGCTGACGGTCTTGTGGCTTCCGGCCACCAGAACCAGGCTCTCCTCATTAGAACCGTCAGGCCAGTGTGTGATCAGAGCACGGGCTGAGTTCAGTCCTGTAGCCCCGGGGGTTGAAAGGCACAACCCTCACCCCTTCTGCCCTTTCCACGTGCAAAGCGCTCACCCTACAGCCACATGCACACAGCCCGTCATGCTAAGCTTCCATGCTTGGTCAAGAGTCATGAGCTCCTGTGCTGAACCCACAGTCCAGATCTAGGCTCTGGATTGCCCCACAGAGCGGCTGGGTTCCGTCTTCATTCCGGGTCCCTGCTGCCGGAGCAGCCGGCCCCTGGGGGTTTATCTTTGCCACTGAGCATGGCCATCCAAAATAGAAAGACCTTTGGAACCTTGTGGGAAGGGACCCGGAGGCTGGCATTTCCAAGGGGATAATCGTCCCCTGACACACAGATCCGTGCCTGGCTTTGAAGGAGGAGGAGGAACCCGCCCAGAGAGGCTGGGGTGTATTTCAGGCAACGTCAACGTTGAAGAGGAAAAGGAGGCTGTGGATTTCGGGGGATGACGGAGAACGACTCCCTCCGTTCTGAGCCTCTGAGTCTGCCCACGTATGTCCAGGAGACGCGATCCCCACTGGGCTCAGTCCCGCTCTGGGCTCGGGTGCCTCTGCCATCTGGCTGTCCGTCCAGCGTTTGCAGCTCTGCATTCCTGAGTCCTTTGTCTTTAATTATCAGGGACGTGCGGGCACTCAGGGTCCGGACTTTGGGGTCTGACCTCCTGATATGAGCACTCGGTCTGTCCCGTATCTCTGTGTCGAGACGTCCCTTCGCATTTCACGAAGACTTGAACAGAAACCGTCCCTCTTGACACACACTTTAAAAGCAGATTCTTTTGCCCTTCCCTATGGAATGAAGGAAATTATCGTGCAAGCAATTTTATTCTATTTTATTCAGATTTCTTTCTTTCTTTTAATCTAATTTATTTTTTTCCAAGGACTCTTGGAAACTTTTTTCCAAGGGGTCTCTCTCAGGTTGGGGTGGTGCGTGCTCTGGACAGAACCCTTCAGCCGTCCTGAAGAAAGGGGGTCAGGTAGGAGTTCCCTTGTCGAGTCTCAGAAGCCTACACTGGGGAGCGTACAGGTCGCTGGAGAAAAGGGCTGGTGTTAAGGGGATAGAACCAGGACTCTGGGAAGGAGTCAGTGTGGGTTTCAGAAGGGCAGAGCGTGAACTCCAAGTCAGCCATCAGCCTGGAATTCCCCAGAGCCAGACCCGGGAAGGTGGGGAAGAGGGTGTGGGGACCAGACCCTAGTAACTCCCCGTTACGGATGTACGTTCAAGGACCGAGCAGAAACATCAGGTGTTCCCTTGCCTGGACGGGTTTGGGACGCCCTAGAAGGATCTGGAAATCGCTCTGTCTTGGATCCCACGTGTATGCGGTCCTCTGGTCTTCAACAAGGGAGCCACGGATGCACAGCGGCGAGTACGTGGTCCCTTCAACACATCCTGTTGGGGAAAACTGGAGGTTCACGTGCAAAATAAGGAAACTGGGCCCTTGTTGCACCCACACATACACAAAGGTTAACTCTAAATGCATTAAAGACACAACGGTAAGATCCGAAACCTTCAAACTCATGGAGGAACACGCAGGGGAAGGGCTTTTTGGTGCTCGTCTCGGGAACGGTTTCTCCAGTGGGATGCCAAAACCACAGGCAGCAAGAGCGAAAACAGGCAAGGACGGTGGCCTCCAGTGACAACGTTGCACAGCAAAGGGAATGATCACCAGCGGGAAGGCTGGTGTAGAACGGGGGGAACGATTTGGGAATCACGTTGCTGATCCTCAGACTTTGTATTTGGGGGAATGGTAGACCACCGTAAAAAAAAAAAAAAAAAAAAAAAGCCACTACCCAGAAATAGATTGTGAGGGTGTACTTTATGGTAAGAGTTCTTCAATGTGGTTTATCTGTAAAAATCTGGCAATTTGTCCAATGGATGGCACACGGACTCACTTGGGGTTACTGTTGTTGTATTTTTATGTGGTTTCTAGTCTCCTTGAGGGATTAAAATAGATTCTCTTGTTGCTCGATTTTGCAGGTGGCTGGTGGCCTGTCATTGACTCTCTGGAGGACCCTTCCCATTTGTGCACGGTGATGGGTAAGTGCACACACCTTTGTTGGCCACATAATGCTCCGCACTCTTGAGGCAAACCTCCTCGCCTCTCCGAGGGGCTCCCCGAGCCTTGCCAATCAGATTCTGTGTTTCTGAGAACCATCTGTGGGCTCTCAGTGGTTCTTTTGTTTTCATCGCATATTCTTGTGTGAAGATTCTCCAAGCACGTGTTTCTTCCTGCGCCAGATTCATGCTCAGACGTCATCCAGCAGGGAATCCCGTGCATTGTTTCCTCCATACATGAGGGCAAAGACTCCAAGGTCACTTTTCTAACAGACCTCGCATGGCACACAACCAGGACAACACCGGAGAGCCATCGACACCAACGTCCATCCCTCCTGTTCCACGGGAGGACGAAGGCTCCCTCTTCTTCCGAGATGCCCAACCAGGCACCACAGACAGACAAAGGGGATTGAGCTTATGTCCAGATGATTGAATGTGTGTGCAGAACTCCTACACAGAGTGGGGAGGCTCCGTTTTGGTGGCTAACATTAATCAAACTCCCCTGGCATTTCCTTCCAAGTCTGTGAATGTGCAATTTGGAGTATATTGGTGGAGAACGAGAAGGCCATTCTTCTAAGAAAAAAAAATTGAGCTTGAAGATTTGTAACTGGCCATTGAACTCACAAGAGGCATGTCCAGAATGATAACTCTGTGTTCAGGCTTTCACAAAGGCTTTGACTTTTTATGGTCTTGACCTATGGAGCCAAGCTCCACTGCTCCGGTTTCCTGAGAAACAGGATAATTTCTGATTTTCAAGTGGAAAAATCAGGGTAGCGATGCTTCCTCCTTTTGATGAGAGAGACGGATGTCAGGCCAGACATGTTCCTGTGGTCATCCCCTTCTCCAACCAATCACTTTTTTGCCTCCTTTTGGACCTCAAAACAGGACCAATGATAAGTAGGGAAATGTATACAAAAATAAGTCCATTTTCACATTTTTAAGATACAAGCAAAGCACATGAAAGAACCAGTTCCCACTACAAAAATCAGACGCATCGTATTAAAGATTTGATTTTGACATAAACGAAATTAATTTTGTGAGATGTTTCGTACCTCTCCGGTGGATTTTGTTACTCCGTTATGAAAGCTTGAGATGTGCCATGAACTGTGTGTTCCTGTGAGAATCCTTGAATGCAAGTTCTTTCAAAATATCTTCGTCGCTCTGAGTTCTTATGCCGCCCTGGGTCGTGAAAGGACCCAGTGCAAGGAGTGGGTGGGTTTTCTCATTTCTCATGGTCTCGTCCTAGGTCTATACCTATTCCCCAGTGAGCCAGCCCCAACCTGATTTCAATTCCAATGGTATATTCCCTTTTGGGTAGAATTAGGGGGGAAAAAGGGGAAGCACACATAACGAGCAAAACAGAAGCATAAAATGGACGTCCTGTACATCCACAAAAGTGGACAATTCCAGGAAGCATCTATCCCACTGATTCTCAAAATTCACTAATTGGACGCCTGGGTGGCTCAGTGGTTAAGCCGCTGCCTTCGGCTCAGGTCATGATCTCAGGGTCCTGGGATCGAGGCCCACATCGGGCTCTCTGCTCAGCAGGGAGCCTGCTTCCTCCTCTCTCTCTGCCTGCCTCTCTGCCTGCTTGTGATCTCGCTCTATCAAATAAATAAATAAAACCTTTAAAAAAAAAAAGAATATTTAAATTCACTAATTTATTCTGCTTTATGAAGAACACAAACATAATGACTCTCATCTGAAAAACCAGGTAGTGGGTCTTTCGACTCTTGATCAGCAGACAGAGATCACATGGGCTGTGTTCAGTTTGGGAGAGTTTCAGTGTGAACTCAAGGGCATTGTTCTCCCATCGCTGGGTTGGATTAGGTTCACACGCCATTTGCCAGTCCTCAGAGGGGTCAAAACATAACCCTAACCCCCAGATCTTAGTACAACAAAGTGTGCATGTCCCCCAGGACATACCTGTTCTACAGGGTGACGTAGGGATCCAAACTCACATGGTGACTTCCTTACCTAAAACACCACCCTTGTTCATTAACATGAGTGGAGAAAGACACCGGGGAGCCATGTGTGGGCCACAAAGCTTGTGTGTTCTCACACACAACATTGCACCAGGCAGGACCAAGGTTCACGTGGCATTTCCCTGCAAGGCATGCTGGGAAATGTGGGGAGCTGATGGACTCATCAATGGGCACCAGTCTCTGCCCAAAACCCTCAGAACTTGGATCTCCTAACTGCAGCCAAACACCAAAACAAATGTTCATAAATACGGATTCTGCCCTCATCCCAGGAGACATCCGGATGTTCTATGGGAATTTTAGACCAAGAGCTGTACAAAATGCAAGTAGGAAGTCAAGTAGATGTGAAGATACCAAGGAACGTATCAGTGGAGATTCTTGATTGGTGTGGATTCCAGGTGGCCCGGACGATGGCCGGAATTAGGCATCCCCGTGAGGAAGGCTGCTGCCACAGCAATCAACAGAGAACAGGAAATAGCAAGTGTTGTCAGAGATGTAGAGAGATTGGAACCTTTGTGCAGTGTTGGTGGTAAAGCCAAACGGCACGGCTGCTGTGGAAAACAGTATGCCGGTGCCTCAAAGAATTAAAAATAGAACCACCCCATGATTGAGCAATTCCAGTGCTGTAAAGAACTGAAGGCGAGGTCTTGGAGAGACATTTGCACACCCATGTTTGTAGCAGCATTATGTGGAAGTGACCCAAGTGTCCATCAACTGATGAGTGAATGAGCAAAGCAAGGTCCATTCACATGGTAGACTATGATGCAGCCTTGACAGGGAAGGATGTTCTGCCCCTGCTATGACCTGGATGGACCTCAAGAACCTGGTGCTCAGTGAGATAAGCCAGACACAGAAGGACAAATCCTGTGTGATTCAGATACGCAAGGTCCCTAGAGATGTCCCATCCATAGAGACAGAGAGTGGATGGGGGGCAGGGATGGGGAGTTAGTGTTTGATAGGGACAGACCTTCAGTTTGGGAAGATGGAAGGTTCTGGATGTGATGGTGGGGATGGTTGCCCTACACTGAGCATTCTTCATGTCCCTGACAGTATATCCCCTCGTGACTAAAATGGCCAATTTTATGTTAAAAATGTCTTAATTCATTTACAAGGAATCAGAGAGGCCCAGTACAACTGTATAAGGCCATTTTTCACTTACCACATAGTCCTTGGAAGGTAGAAGCCCAATCCCTCCATAGAGAATGCTGCCCTGAGTCAACCCCATGTTCTGTCCCAGCCCCTGTGAGTCTGGCCAAGGGGCTGGACACAAGGTCACACGGCCACCAGACACTCAGACACATACAGTGTATGAAGCCGTGGTGGCTAACTAGAGGCTCGTGATGTGTCCATCAGACAAGTGAATTGATTGTCACCCTTTTAGCTTGGGAAAATTGAGGATAAGTGGCCTCATTTGGAAGAGAATGTTCTGGGCAAAGGGGCCAGATGGGCAGATGGTCATGGACAGAGAGGGCAAGAAATGTCTGAGAAGTCTCAGACTGGGTAGAGGAAGGCATGTGCTTTCTTAAGCCTCATGTGTATTTGTGTAATTTTTTTTTTACCCTCCCCAGTGTCCATAACCCCAACCCCCTCTCCCGACCCCCCTCCCCCCAGCAACCTTCAGTTTGTTTTGTAAGATTAAGAGTCACTTATGTTTTGTCTCCCTCCCAATCCCATCTCGTTTCATTTATTCTTCTCCTACCCCCTTAACCCCCCCACCATGTTGCATCTCCACTTCCTCTTATCAGGGATATCCTATGATAGTTGTCTTTTTCTGATTGACTTATTTCACTAAGCATGATACCCTCTAGTTCCATCCACGTCATCACAAATGGCAAGATTTCATTTCTTTTGATGGCTGCATAGTATTCCATTGTGTATATGAACCACATCTTCTGTATCCATTCATCTGTGGATGGACATCTAGGTTCTTTCCGTAGTTTGACTATTGTAGACATTGCTGCTAGAAACATTCGGGTGCACATGCCCCTTTGGATCACTATGTTTGTATCTTTAGGGTAAACACCCAGTATTGCAATTGTGGGGTCATAGGGTGGCTCTATTTTCAATTTTTTGAGAAAACTCCATGCTGTTTTCCAGAGTGGTTGTACCAGTTTGCATTCCCACCACCAGTGTAGGAGGGTTCCCCTCTCTCCGCATCCTCGCCAGCATCTGTCCTTTCCTGACTGGTTAGTTTTAGCCATTCTGACTGGTGTGAGGTGATATCTCATTGTGGTTTTGATTTGTATTTCCCTGATACTGAGTGATGTGGAGCACTTTCTCATGTGTCTGTTGGCCATCTGGATGTCTTCTTTGCAGAAATGTCTGTTCATGTCTTCTGCCCATTTCTTTTTTTTTTAATTTATTTTCAGCATAACAGTATTCATTATTTTTTTTACCACACCCAGTGCTCCATGCAATCCATGCCCTCTATAATACCCACCACCTGGTACCCCGACCTCCCACCCCCACGCCACTTCAAACCCCTCAGATTGTTTTTCAGAGTCCATAGTCTCTCATGATTCACCTCCCCTTCCAATTTACCCCAACCCCCTTCTCTCTAACTCCCCATGTCCTCCATGCTTTTTGTTATGCTCCACAAATAAGTGAAACCATATGATAATTGACTCTCTCTGCTTGACTTATTTCACTCAGCATAATCTCTTCCAGTCCCATCCATGTTGCTACAAAAGTTGGGTATTCGTCCTTTCTGATGGAGGCATAATACTCCGTAGTGTATATGGACCACATCTTCCTTATCCATTCATCCGTTGAAGGGCATCTTGGTTCTTTCCACAGTTTGGCGACCGTGGCCATTGCTGCTATAAACATTGGGGTTCAGATGGCCCTTCTTTTCATGACATCTGTATCCTTGGGGTAAACACCCAGTAGTGCAATGGCAGGGTCATAGGGAAGCTCTATTTTTAATTTCTTGAGGAATCTCCACACTGTTCTCCAAAGAGGCTGCACCAACTTGCATTCCCACCAACAGTGGAAGAGGGTTCCCCTTTCTCCACATCCCCTCCAACACATGTTGTTTCCTGTCTTGCTAATTTTGGCCATTCTAACTGGTGTAAGGTGATATCTCAATGTAGTTTTAATTTGAATCTCCCTGATGGCTAGTGATGATGAACATTTTTTCATGTGTCTGATAGCCATTTGTATGTCTTAATTGGAGAAGTGTCTGTCCATATCTTTTGCCCATTGTTTGAGATGATTGTCTGTTTTGTGTGTGTTGAGTTTGAGGAGTTCATTATAGATCCTGGATATCAACCTTTTGTCTGTACTGTCATTTGCAAATATCTTTTCCCATTCCGTGGGTTGCCTCTTTGTTTTCTTGTCTGTTTCCTTTGCTGTGCAGAAGCTTTTGATTTTGATGAAGTCCCAAAAGTTCATCTTCGCTTTTGTTTCCTTTGCCTTTGGAGACATATCTTGAAAGAAGTTGCTGTGGCTGATATCGAAGAGATTACTGCCTTTGTTCTCCTCTGGGATTCTGATGGATTCGTGTCTCACGTTGAGGTCTTTTATCCATTTTGAGTTTATCTTTGTGTACGGTGTAAGAAAATGGTCGAGTTTCATTCTTCTACATATAGCTGTCCAGTTTTCCCAGCACTGGGAAGAGACTGTCTTTTTTCCACTGTATATTTTTTCCTGTTTTGTCGAAGATTATTTGACCACAGAGTTGAGGGTCCATATCTGGGCTCTCTACTCTGTTCCACTGGTCTATGTGTCTGTTTTTATGCCAATACCATGCTGTCTTGATGATCACAGCTTTGTAGTAAAGCTTGAAATCAGGTAACGTGATGCCCCCAGTTTTATTTTTGTTTTTCAACATTTCCTTAGCGATTCGGGGTCTCTTCTGATTCCATACAAATTTTAGGATTATTTGCTCCAGCTCTCTGAAGAATACCGGTGGAATTTTGATCGGAATAGCATTAAAAGTATAGATTGCTCTAGGCAGTACAGACATTTTAACAATGTTTATTCTTCCAATCCAAGAGCATGGAATGGTCTTCCATCTTTTTGTGTCTTCTTCAATTTCTTCCATGAGTGTTCTGTAGTTCCTCGAGTACAGATCCTTTACCTCTTTGGTTAGGTTTATTCCCAGGTATCTTATGGTTCTTGGTGCTATAGTAAATGGAATCAATTCTCTAATTTCCCTTTCTGTATTTTCATTGTTAGCGTATAAGAAAGCCACTGATTTCTGTACATTGACTTTGTATCCTGCCCCGTTGCTGAATTGCTGTATGAGTTCTAGTAGTTTGAGGGTAGAGTCTTTTGGGTTTTCCATATAAAGAATCATGTCATCTGCAAAGAGAGAAAGTTTGACTTCTTCATTACCAATTTGGATACCTTTTATTTCCCTTCTGCCCATTTCTTGATTGGATTATTTGTTCTTTGGGTGTTGAGTTTGCTAAGTTCTTTATAGATTTTGGACACTAGCCCTTTATTTGATATGTAATTTGCAATATTTGTGTAATGTTTTAATGGATATTTTAAGAACACTTCCTCTTGTAAACAAGGCTTACATGCACCTTATAAAAAGTAGAGAGACCCAGTTTCATGAAAATGCAATTAATTTCTGCAATCTTGCTTAAACCTTGGGTCCATCAAATCCCTATATAGAGCAGGGAGGGCTCCCCTATTGGTAGATCTGGATACCTGAGGAATTTGGCAAGGCACCTGCCAGATAAATCAGGTGAGCTCATTGGGAAACACACTGGACCTCAGAGGCAGATTGGGTGAGAAGGAGCTATGGTAAGCAGGATTCCGAGGTGGTCTCAAGATATCTGTGCCCTAGTGCACACACTCTACAATCCCCTCCCTTAGAGGATGAGCAGGACCCATGAGCATGATGGATGTCATTCCCTGATGATGTTACTAATCCAGTAACGGTGACTTCATTGGAGGGAGATTATCCTAGGTGGGCCTGATGGAATCAGAGGATCCCTTCAAGAGAAGCTGAATTCTGCCAACAGTAAGAATGAACCAAAAGAGAAAGCCAACCTTCAGATGAGAACACAGCCCCACCCAAATCCTTGTTGCACTTTTTTTTTTTTTTTTTTTTTTTTGGAAACCCTAACAGTGGACCCAGGTGACTCGTGTCTGGAATCCTGACCTACTGCCACGAAAATATAATGTATCTGTGCTGTTTCAATCTGCTAAATTTCAAGCTGCTAACATTTGTTAGACAGCAACAGCTAATATGGTAGCTGAGGATTGGAAGAGCTGAGCTGGAGGGGAACATAGGGGATGACCAGAGAACATTTCATGGCATTGCTATGAAGAATGGGATGGCTGGGAATTTCACACCTGGGGTCTGTACTCTTAAAATGCTCATTTCCCAGGAACTATAGGGTAGAAACTAATCAGAACCAACCAGAGCAGAACCTTCCATGTCCATGGCCCCACGAGAGACATCACTTCTGACTCACAGGAGCTCCTTGGATTGAGAACACATCACCTTGGCAGGAGCTCGGAGCACAGAAGAGAATATGGTGAACCCTCTGCTCATGCAGATGTGATTAGTTAGCATGATAGGATGAAATCGTGTGGTTGGATCCAATATGACTAGTGTCCTTCTAAGAATACCACAGAAAACCAGAGACAATGAGCAGATTGGAGGGATTCATCCACAAACCAAGCGATGCCAAAGATTCCTGGAAAAACCACTGAGTCCTGAAACAGACTCTCCATCAGAGAATTCACATGGAACCAACCCCACTGACAGCTTGCCCTCAGATTTCTAGTTCCCAGAACTGAGAGAATACGTTTCTGTTGTTCAAAGACACCCCATTTGGCATTTTGTCATGGTGGCCGTGGGAACCAGTGCACATCTGAACAAAGGATTTGGAGATCAAACATGATCTCTGCTCAAGGGAATTTCAGCCAAATAGCCAGTAGGTGAAACATCTAAAACACTTGTGTGCAAATCGGTCCAAATCATGCTGCATGTACCAGTGTATCTAGTCAATATGGAAAGAGGACAGGTTAGTGCCCCCAGATAATTATTTCAACCACCCCTCCCCAAGCATAAATCTCACGGGATTGGAGAAAATGATTCTGGGTCCAGCCCGACTGAGATTCTCTGTCTCTGTCTCGGGGCAAGAATATTTCACAGTAGAGGAATATTGAGAAAATTTCCCAAGACCTTCTGTCCACAGAGCATGTGCAGCTTTTTAGTGAGCTAATGCATGATGACCAGCCAAGGGGATCCTAGATATTGACTCTTTGACATTCAAATATGACAAGTCATACGTAGGTGATTCAGAAGGTGAATCCTGATGGCAATGAGACATCTTCAACAAATCTCCCGTGTCCCCTCCAGTTGGGGTCTGCCGGTGACAAATCATTGTCCTTCTGATTCACATCTACCTCCCATGTCTTGTCCTCACCTGTGTCTGGTTACAAGAGGAGAAGCATCAGGCACCAAATACTTTCTAGTGGCTAGCACATCAGTGCAACTATTTCAATAGATTTGGACAGACTTAATCGGGACAAAACGTGGTGGAACGCTTGAGTAACCACCTGAAAGTCCTACACGACCAACGTTATTGAGGATGCAGGAAGATTCTACAGAGAGGAGTAACTCCTTACAAGAAAGCCAAAGACAACCAAAGTCCACCTCACTCGGTGTCTTAGCTCAGGCTGCCATGACAACATACCATAGACTGGGGGGCTTAACAGCACAAATTTATTTCTGTGCAGTTCTGGAGGCTGGAGGTGTGAGATCAGATGCCAGCAAGGTCAGATTTTGAGGAGGATACTCTTCCTGGCTTGTACATGACCACCATCTTATGTATCTTCATATGACAGACTGAGCTCTTCTCTTCTTATATGGAGAGTAAACCCATTGAGGACCCCACACCCTCATCTGACCGTAATGCCTCCCTAAAGGTGCCACCTCCTAAAGCCATCCCACTGGGGGAGTAGGGCTCGCACATGTGAACTCTGAGGTGGGGTGGGGGACACGATTCTCTCCATGTACCCAGCCTCTCCCATTGCGATAAGGAGCATTGTCCTTCTCCTCATCCCCCACATTTGGTACATTTTCAGGCCGTGTCAGTTCTCTCCAACGCATATGCCTCTAGTCTGCCCCATAGTCTCCATCATGGTGGCTACCAGCCCAGACGCCGCCGCCACCACCAACCTGGACCACCATCACAGTCTACTTGATGGGCTCATTCGTCCTTTCTCATCATTCTCCAAGCACTGATGCAGACAGAGATGCCATGACTCCATCGGCAAGGACCCCCTTGAATGCCGCCAGACATCACCCCATTGCACCCTCCAAGACCCGATGATCTCATGCCTCAGCCTCCCCATGTCTCCCGACCTGCCACCCGCCCTCCCCGTGTCAGGCATATCAGACTTCCCTCAGGTCTTGGACCCACTCAGTCCTTCCTGCCTCCAAAAGATACATCAGAAGCTATAATTATAGAAATGACAGGAGACAAATGTTTTCGATCAAGGACATCATCATAAAAGCAATGACATCGGAGATCTCACTGAAAACAAAAAAACGGAGCCAATTCTAGACATATTCTGGCGAATTTCTCAGACCAGATGAAATAAAGAAAGCTCTCCAAGAGTCTACAGGGGACTAAACAGAACACAAGAGTCAAACTGGTCTGGCTTCATTTCATCTCAGACATTAGAAATAACTCAGTGGGATTGGATTATTTGACATTGATAGGGGGCAAAAAAAATATATTATTAAGGATTCCACAGGGATACTTTTGGGGAATGAGCCATTTCTCCTCCAAATACCATTAAAATAATTTCAAATACAGTTTGTGCAATCCGTGGCCTGTCACGCAATGATTGTGCAGGGTGTCACAAAGCCCTGTTGGGTACAGGATCCGCGTTAAGGAATCCTACAGTGAAATATTCATCCCCTAAATCAAACAGTTTTTGTCACAGTTGATTATTGCTTCTGAAGCACTTGGAACATGGAAAGAGGGCTTCAATCTTAATCCACACTTCAAAAAAAAAAAAAAACCGTAGGCAAAACATATGATACTTTGCAAATGTCGCGAAAACCAGGGTGCAGAGAACGCATCGATGCCTTCACATCTATGAAGCCCTGGGACAGGGAAAAAAAAATAATAACCCTTAATAGGATTTTCTGACTATGAGCAAATATATTTGCATTTTCTTCTCTGAGGGACCAAACTAGAATTGGCTGATTTTCATGGGATCAATACTTTCCTCCGTAGCCCAGTGTCACTCAAAGAGAGGGGAAGTCTTCCCACATTAA
The DNA here is from genome assembly GCF_020171115.1 of Neogale vison. Taxonomy (NCBI): domain Eukaryota; kingdom Metazoa; phylum Chordata; class Mammalia; order Carnivora; family Mustelidae; genus Neogale; species Neogale vison. Next base: position 130,596,671 of record NC_058105.1, read on the forward strand.
AATTTAAGATTGAAAACCTTTTCAAGAATTTACATATTTTCTGAAATCCCTTCAAATGTCATATGCTACCAAAAAAATTTACTTGGGGAGGACAAAGTGGGGTATTTTAAGAACCGGGCGCCCATGACTGTGCTGATATGGTTATCCTTTATCATTTCGGAAACTCAGGATGCTCGTCTTACTTTACCAAGGACCCTGGCTAACACATAGGACATGGCGTTGGCATGAACCAGTCCCTCAGAGACCAACTCCTGTGCCATCCAGGTCAAGGAGAGCCAGAGATCTGGTGAGTATGCATGCTTCTTTGGGAGTGAGTGGTGTGTGCTTCGTTCAAAACTGGATCCCAGATGTTGACCTTGGGGCATCCCTACCATGCTAACCCTATTAACCACAGTCTGGGGTGGACCTTGCATGAAGGAATCCTACAGTGGCATCTTTATCCCCTACATCAAACGATTTTTGTCAGAGATTGAAGATGGAGATTGAAGTCAGCCCTTTCTCCCGGCGTGCTCTCCTTGGGGCGCCGGCAGCTGGACCCAGGAGAGAGGGTGCCATGCTCCTGGGCCACCTGGAGCCCGATTGGTTCAGAGCCACAGCTGGGCTGAAGACAGCTCAGGCGGCCCCCTGAGCTGCCCCCCTCAAAAGTATTGAGACAGCTCAGGCGGGTCTACTGGATGTGCACCATCAACGAATGGTAGATGAGATGTCTAGAACAACGCTCATTTTTGACAAGAGGATCCCGGGAGGAAGACGCTCTTCTGGCCACTTGAGAAAAAATAAGAATATGGAGACACAGCATTGGAGTCAACCCCCTCCTTGCCACATTCACACAGCCCATGAGGAAGAGCCCTGGTGCCCATTCACAGAGCATCATGGGCAGGGAGAAGAAATGAGCTTCGTGCTGGGGCTTTGCCCAGAAAAATTCTGGCTTCTGCTCAGAAACGCCCAGGGATGAGGTCACAGGAGCCTGTGTGGTGGCCGCAGCTGTCACCAGCGTGTGACTCTTGGATTTTCCTCCAAGAAGTCGGGGCCCAGGGTTCGGTAGCTTCAGCTGCAGAAACCAAGCTTCGGCAAGGGCTGGCTGTGCTGGCAACATCCAGGTCTCCACGCCCACATCCTGCAAGGCTCCCCTGAGCCCAGGCTCACACAGTGGCCGGGGACGTGGCAAGCTCACGTTGGAGTCTCTAAATCTTCCTTGCATTTCCAGGCGTAGGAGCTATAAGGAATTAAAGGGCACTTCTGCCCCATAGAGGAGACACACTCCTTGTTCTCAAAGGTCTCTCCAAGCTTGATGTTTGAACGTGAGGTCCGTCCACATCTGGGGAGAATTAGTGCAAGAAAGAACCTCAAAGAAAAGTGCACCTTCGCGATTATGCGTAATGTGTGCTGCAGAGTTTTCGTTCGCCGTCAAAGAGACCTTTGAATCCAGGCTTGTAAAGAGCCTTCTAGGAAATGGTTAAAAAGATGGGTTTTTCCCCACCCCATGTGGTTCCTCTGAATCTCTCCAGAGGCAAAGGGACAAAGAGAAGGCTCATTTGGTGCACACTCTTGTCCGGATGGGATCTCAGTGCACCTCTGAGTTTCTTTTCCTCAAACCTGGTCGGGTCCCGTGAGCATACCCACAGCAGCCGCGGTAAGGGAGCCCGGGAGAGGTCTGCGTCTGGGACGCGTGTCCGCAGCGGCCAGGACGGGGCTGTTCCCCACATCTGAGCTCCTCTCGAGAGCTGATTACAGACCACTTTGCATCGGGAAGACGAGGGATGTGAGCGGGCAGCCCAGTCAATTACCTCCCAGCAGCCGCATCCCGCGCCCGGCCTTTGGCAGTAACTCGGCCTGGCGTGCCTTGTCACCTCCCGTCAGGCTCCGCGATGCCTTGCTCTGTGTTTTCCGGGAGGCCCGGTCCTCGGGGAGTTTGCTCCTTCCCGTAGCAGATTGCCGGTGACTTAAATCTCATCTCCGGTTTCCCGCCAGGATGACAGGTGGTCGGACCCGGGAGGTACGTGGGGGACCTGCGTGTTCGGACTGAGACACCTCCGTGGGTCTAAGACACATGCCCGTGCATACGTATATCAGTGTCCTCAGCCCACAGGCATACACACCCACCACCCACTTACACACTCATTCCTACACAGACACACACACACCCACGTATTTTACAAACTAAATCCAAACCATTCGCCGCAATGTATTTTGCAACATCGATGATATCTGAAAGTTTGTTTGTCATCCTTTGTTCAGACACAGCGACAACAGGAACTTCCTTTTTATTATTATTATTATTACGATTATGAGGATTGCAAGTGATTTGTTACTTATTTGTAACTGAAAGAATCCTACATGGTTGCAAGTCCCCCCAAACAGCTAGGTTCTTGTGTCCTGAAGCATTTACAATGTATCTTCTACCGTTTCTCTTCCTTACCCTGGACGCCTGCCCACAGCCATCTGGGATGCTTTCCTATGTTTCTATGTGTTTTTTTTTTTCCCTTTCCTATAAGGGTTCGTGAATCATGGGTGCATTTACTCTGTGCTTGTGTAGGAGCTGAGATACCTATCACCCTCCCCGTGGTGCTGAGGTCAGCCCTAAGCAGGGTCAGATCTTGCATTCATCAGGATTCTCCAGAGAAACAGAACCGATATAGGGAGAACATATATGGAGAGGTTTGTTTTGGTTTGTTTTGGTTTGGTTTGGTTTGAAGGAATTGGTGCAGGAAAGGCTGGTGTTTGAGCTGAGCGGCACAGGCCCTGTGCTGGCAGAATTCCTTCTTGCTCAGGGGAGCTCTCTGCGGAGGCGCTTAATGCCTTCAACTGATTAGATGAGGCCCATCTGCATCGAACCTGGTAATCCTGTTCTTTCAGAGTCCGTTGCTGCTTGAAATGTTGATCTCATGCTTAAAAAATGCATACAAATGAAACACCTTTAAAGGGAAACATCCAGAATAATATTTGACCACCTCTTGGTGACTTGGCCACATTGACACATAACATGGACCATCACAGATCTGCTTGCCATTCAGGAAGATAGCTGTGACCAAATGACCAGAGACCTGGCCAGGACCAGGAGGCAGTGATAGGCTCCATAACGTCTCAAAGAGCAATTTTCCATAGCAGCAGGGGCTGAGCCCCATTCATCAAATATTGACACGTCATGCAAAGAATGTGAGTCGGTCAAACTCCCACATGTCCCTACCTCATGGATGTGGCATATTATAGCAGCATGAAGGTGCGAGCATCACTATCTGTTCTCTGTCCCCCTGTATGCATCAACCGCCTTGCACAGAAAGTCTGAAAAGTACAATGATGCGTTTCTGCATTTTGTGGTGAAGAATTTTTTTTTTTTACCCTCCGTGCACGTCATGGCTTCTCAGATGTTTGTGGACACACATTTCCCAGGAATCTTGCAAAAGTTCCAACTCTGAGCTAGCAGGGGAAGGGCTAATTGAGATCTCAGCGTGGGTAACAAACCCCCAGGTGAGGTCGATGTGGCTCTAGGCATTGGTGAATAGACCTTTACCCTCTGAAATCCAGGATGACACAGAATCAGGCATGAGTCAGTTTCTTGACTTCTAGTGTCTCTGGACTCTCCTGAGCTGAGTTTCTGTGAGCCCTCAAGTATCAAGGCATTGCCCACAACCTGGAGGTCAGGTGTGTTGGAGGAGGTGGCCACCCAGGGAGTCTTCTGGGTGTCAGTTCTGTGCAGTCAGGCAGGAAGCATCGCTCATCAACCACATGAGATAACATTTTGGCCGCATGTACGCATTCTCAAGGCTTCAACCCAAACATCCACCCCTATTAAGATGCTCTCACGCCGCAGCATGATGGGGCAATGAGCAAGCCCGCCAGCACACAGACACACCTTGAGTCAATAGCATCCTGCCCACTTTTAAAGTCCAGGTACACAAATCCATTCATGATACCCAGCCACCTCCTCACCTGTTCTCACGAGGCATTGTGCTCCAGAGGAGACCAGGCAGAAGAGGCGTCCTTGCACCGTTGTGGCCACGGTTGGGGGTGACGTTTGCCCAGACAGCCGGGAGCAGACAGTGTGGATGGTGGCATGGCTAGGGGCCAGCCTGACTGGACGCAGCTCACATGGCTGTGTGGGGAGGGGAAGAGGGCTGGGGTATGAGTTTGGAGACCACAGGGATGGGGCAGATCTTGCTGTCTTATGTGGACTTTGGGTTTCATCACACTGACATGAGAGGCCGGTGGAGGTTTTTTCCTCTGATGGACCTTATCCTCATGGGGGTGTTCCTCTCAGACCCCCAGGAATTCCTTTCCATTTCTGGGAACAGTGACCTGCCTTCCAATGCAAGTCCTGCCCTTCTGTTGGAGGGCTACGTTCATTAATGGATCCCATAATGCCCATTCGAGTAGCGCGCTGGAAGTCTGAGAAAGTCACATTACTGCCCCCGCCCCCGGTGCTGATGGGTATAGTGTATAAATATGGTGTCCCTCACTTTTCAGCCAGGACAGTCCCCAGGTGGGTGTCTGTGCTATCTGCCAGAGCATCACCATGGGATAAGCTCCAATCACCTCTGTGTGGTTGGCTTGAGAAGTCCCCTTTCATGAGCTGCTTTCCTTTCTTGTGTCACCTCCTCACCCCCTACGAGAGCCCCCACCCCACCTCCCACCACATTCAATACTCAACCCCAGGTTGCTTCTTGGAGAAGCCCCATTGGGAACCCTGACCTAGAGACAAAAGTCATCCATCTGATTTCTGGGCTGAGGTTATGATGCAGGAATGGATGTTGAGAGACATAGGGGCGGGTAGAGGCTAGTGTCCAGGGAGAGAGGGCAGGTTGGACCACGCTGGTCACAGGTGGCGTGATGAGAAGCACGCACATCAGGGACTTACTGAGAAACTATGTGAATCAGCCAAGAGAACTGATAGGCTTGTCCAGGCTGTTCTTTTCCTTGATAAGCCTGGTCCTCTGACCTTTGTGTCTTCATTATCCCTTCTTAATTGCTCAAACTCCCATGGCTCCCTCCTTCACCTTGCTGTGTCTAGATCTTTCTCACACCTCTCCCTTTGATCTGGCTCGTTAACATTCTTGCAGAAAGTAATTCATGTCAAGGCTTTGGTGGAGCGTGTTAGAGGTGCTGGACACTGAGCCAGGTACCAGGGAGACAGCAATTACTGCATCTCATCCAAGGTGCGATCGACAGAGGAACACATAATCAGGACACAGTACAGAGTCACACCACGTCTGTCTGATGCGAGGACACATTAGGAAAAGAACTCGTTTGTGTTTCCTGAGTGGTGTTTGTAAATGCATCTTTCTTAAAAAATTCACCCAGGGCGTCATCCCTTATTTCTCTTCTGATGCATAAATCCATAAACAAACACAAATTTGGTACATAATTGCCTTTTCATTCATGGGAGCTGGTGGTTTTGTCGTATGAGCCTTCAAGAAAACTGTGGTTTTCTTCCGAAGTGGGTCGGGAATACAACAAGCGTGACTTGTATGATGCATTCTAGTGTTCAAGGAATGGTGGACTTCAGTTCCCTTGTCTCTTATGACAGTTCTGGGAGGCAGGTCACATCACCATCACCACCATCGTTATCTTCACCATCATCCGTTGTCACTGTCGCCTTCATCACCATTGTCTTCATCCCCACCCCCATCACAGTCACCGTCCTGGTTCCCACTATCACCACTGTCACCTTCTTGACCACCATCGTCACCACAGTCACCATCATCACCATCATCATCATCACCACCATCATCATCATCACCATCATCACCACCAACATCACCACCATCATCACCATCACCACCACCATCATCATCATCATCACCACCACCATCATCATCATCATCACCATCACCATCATCACCACCAACATCACCATCACCATCATCACCATCATCACCATCACCACCACCATCATGATCATCATCATCACCATCAACACCATCATCATCACCATCATCACCACCATCATCATCATCATCATCATCACCATCACCATCATCATCATCATCATCACCACCACCATCATCATCATCATCACCATCAACACCATCATCATCACCATCATCACCATCATCATCATCATCATCACCATCACCATCATCACCATCATCATCACCATCATCATCATCACCATCATCATCATCATCACCATCAACACCACCATCATCATCACCATCATCATCATCACCATCATCATCACCATCATCATCATCACCACCATCACCACCATCACCATTATCATCACCATCATCATCACCATCAACACCACCATCATCATCATCACCATCATCATCATCACCATCAACACCATCATCATCACCATCATCACCACCATCATCATCATCATCATCATCACCATCATCATCACCATCAACACCATCATCATCACCATCATCATCATCATTATCATCATCATCACCATCATCACCATCACCACCATCACCACCATCACCATTATCATCACCATCATCATCACCATCAACACCACCATCATCACCACCATCATCACCATCATCATCATCATCACCATCATCATCATCACCACCATCATCATCATCACCATCACCATCATCATCACCATCATCATCATCATCACCATCATCACCATCATCCCCACCATCGCCACCATCACCATCGTCATCACCACCACGATCACCACCATCCCCAACATCATCACAACCACCGTCCTCCCCACTATCCCCACCATCAGCAACACCACTAGTAGCATCACCAGTGAGATGACCAACACCGTCATTGTCATCACCATCATTGCCATCATCACCGTCATGTTACAAGAGAGAAAATTAAGCTTCACAGAAGTCCAGCCTTGCCCAGTGTCACAGAATTAATAATGAAAGGCACCATCGTTCATGCCCAGTACCTCCCTATACAAAAGCGTTTTCCCTCTCTGCCTACTGGCGCTACAACGTGCTGGAAACCTTCCTTCAAAGACATGCACAGCTGGCCCCTTCTTTCCTACCCTACTTCCCTTCCTCCCACTTGATCCCTGGAATGTCGGGACCATCATCCCAGACCATGAGAACAGGGGCCATGACTACAGCTGGAGAAGCAAGAAAGTGCAAAAAGCCTAGCTGCAGAGGAGTCTGACACACAGCCAGCACACCAACTCTGGACCATGTACCACAGGGTCGCCTTTACTTGAGAAAGAATCAAACTTATGTCTTTCTTAAACACTGTTGTTTTAGGGTTGCTGTGTCTGCCCATCCTAATCGTGATGTAGCATTCAAGCTCCACATACTCTGCAAACGACCCCCTCAAGCCCCCGTCCCTGCACACATGTTAACCCCTCCATCCTGCAGCTCAGCTATTTCCATAATCTGATTTGCTTTTACTCCTCGTTGGAGGAGATAAAAGCAGTGACCTTCAAGGACAGACCTGAATGAGAACAGCGGGGATAAGCATTTGTTTGGAAAGAGCTGCAACATCATGAGGGGTATCCGAGAAAGCTATTAAATGCATTTAAAAATCCAACATTGCTCTAAAATGCACATTTTCCATCTCAGGTTTGGGTCAGTTCGGTGAAGGAAAAAGATCTTTGACTTGTGGTATCCTTTACCCCTTATCGCATGCCATCTCGTGACTGTCACCGCTACTGGAGTTATAAACACTTTCAGATCATAATCCTTCAAAGCTCCCTGGGGAAGAGGACGTCCACCCACCATCAGACCCCACCTGGCAATGGAGTGGTCCATTCAGAGCCCAACTACGCATTATCGCATCTCAGCCTTGCCCTTCTGCCACTGCGTGGTCCTTGCACGTTGCACGGCTGATGCTCAGAAGGGAGTCGATGGCTGAGGGTGTTTCCCTGACACAATGAAATTCCAGTGGTCACAGTCAGCGAGGTTTGGGGCCTGATGACAGCTGGTGTCTGAGGGAGGGGGATCTTGATTGCCGGTAAACTGTTCAGCAAGCTGTGTGGGGACCAAAATAAATCATGGGAGCTCTGAGAAAAGGGCAGGGCTGACCCCGGATACCTGAGACCCTCCTCCATGGGATGGTTCTTCTGCAGAGATACCTGGGAAATACATGGGGTGAGCTCTGCCGTGGATGTGCCAATGGGCCAGTACATGCATCTTGGAAAAGTACAAAGAGCCGGCCGTGAGCTGGTTTCCAACCGTGCTGTGAGCAGAATGGGTCAGCATTTACCAAAGACAGACATCTGGATTTTTCATGCCAGACATTTAAATTAGTCTTGCAAAGAGCAAGCGTTGACTTCAGTACCAACAAAACGGGACTGGGAAAAAGGATTTCAGAAGATGCTGCTGAAAATTCCAGAAGGCGTAGTGCAATTGCTTTTGCAAACAGACTTATGAGAGTGTGACAGATGTCCGTGCGTGTGTGTGCCTATGTATAGGTGTATTGTGTGTTTCTGAATGTGTGTGTGTGTGTGCATGTATGTGTGTTTGTGTGCACATGTATATATTTGTGTGTGTACTTGTGTATATGTGTATGCATGTCTCTATACGTGTGCATGTGTATATGTGTGTCTGCACGTGTGCCTGTTTTATGTGCATATGAATGCATGTGTGCACACGTGTATATGTGTGTACATGTATGTGTATATTTGTGGTGTGTATGTCTGTGCGTGTGTGCAGTCTATTCATGTATGTGTGTCTTGTGTACGTGTCTGTGTATACATGTGTGTTCGTACATCTGTGTGCCCATGTGTGTGTTTGTGCATGTATGTGCATATGTATCTACAAGTGTGCATGTGTGTGCTTGTGTATGCATGTTAATGCATTGTGTGCTTGTACATGCACACGTATATTTGTGCATGTGTGTGCATGTGTGTATATGTGTGTGCGCACAAGGGAGAGAAAAAGAATAATCACGGGGCTTGGGGGTGGGCACTCTGTAGAACCGAATGCACCCTCCGCTTGTAAGAAAATTTATACAACTCACGAGACCACTGTCAGTATAATCTCACTATTAAGTCAGCTGTCCGCTCTGTCATCAATCAGCGGTTCCCGTCCCTCTCTGAGCACCTCCGGCTCGGCGACAGCCCACGGGACACGGAGACATACATATCAGTTGGCGTGGGCCGCGGTAATGTGACACCGCAGGCTGGGAGCTTCAACAGTGGGAATTTATCTCTCGCTGTCCCAGAGGCTAGAAATGCATGATTAGGCAGTCGGCGACTTTGGTTTCACGCCGGGCTCGCGGACGGCCGCTTCCAGGTTGGGGGGTAAATGTGTGCCCTTCGAAGCCAGTAGGTTTCTGATGCATTGTGAGAGCTGCCGTTGGAAATTCATAGAGAGCCCGAGGGTGTTGAGGACGGCGGGCCCCGGGGCAGTGGCTGGTACTTGAACGGAAATGAGCACGCATGGAGGTTTGATGACCAGGAGAGATGAGAGGCAGGAGAAGCTGTGGGGGAGACATCTAGCTTTTCACGTTCTGATGTGGTTGACTGTTGGGCGTGAACCCGTGTAGGACTCTCAGGTCCATGAAGGCCAGACTGAAGTCTACCAGCTCACCTGTTCCTGGGCTCCCCCTGCCCCACCTGGCATGGTCGGGTGCCCCATGAACGCCTTCTGGAGGAAGGCTGAAACGTCACAGCACACGGCAATCTGTGCCTCTCTCGTGTTCACGTCCTATCACCAGCAGCACACGGACTGTGGTGCATTATGGCCGTATTTCCTAGGACATCCCAAGCTGTCTCTCAGTTATGATTAATTTGATTGGATCCGAGCCTCCTTTCTTCCCATAAAGCAGATGTTTAAGTCTAACTGAGGTATGCATTGTCATGGAGATGTGGTTTCCTCTCCCTTCTGCAGATGACACACTCTGCTGGTGGAGGAGTTCTCTCCCTTCACCCTGAGTGCACGCTTCCTGAACTGCCTCTTCTGGTCACCTCTGGCTCTCCTTCATCTACGCGGGCAGGCTCTCGATAAATAATTACTGAAGAGAGAGCGAAGGCTTGCCAACGTAGTGCTGTGTGAATCTCGAGGCAGCCAAGACTGAATTCATGATGAGCCCGGGCAATGGGGTTTGGTTTGGTTTGGTTTTCATCCCAGCCCAACATCTATATCCTTCTGGAGATGCTACAACAGGAAAGCAATTTCCACATCCATCCTTCGGATCTCTGTGGTCACGGAAGAGGCAGCTCAGCCGGGAACCTTTCCAGCTCAAGAGGAAAAACCATTGACCGTGGAGCAGTGTCAGCTGCTCTGACCTTGGAGGTGGTCAGCCGTGCTTCTGAGTCCAACGGCCACCCACCACCACATGCCCTTGCACAAGTCATGCGTCTCCTAGGAAACACAGATATTATTTTTGTCTTGAAGATGTGAGTGCCATCAGCTACATTATGTCTCTGCAAAATTCATGGGTTGAAGCGCCATCCCCCGGGACCACACAATGGGTATTCTGTGTGGCTGTATTTGGAGGTGAGGTCTTTAAAGAGGGGATTTTTGGTAAAATGGAATCACAAGGGTGGTCCCTGATCCCATAGGATTGGGATCCTTATGAGAAGAGGCGATGAGGACACAGACATGACCAGAGCGATGACCACATGAGGACACGGGGAGAATACGGCAACTACATGCCCAGGAGAGACCCGTGAGGAGGATCCAGCCGTGGCCCCGCCTGGATCTCAGACTCCCAACCTCCAGGACCGAGATAATAATGTATGTGTATTGTTTGAGCCAACCTGTCTATGGTGTTTTGTGACCACAGTAAGTCATAATTATGCTATGCGTATGTGTGTCTGTATCTCTATTTCCTATATACATGCCCAAATATATATATTATAGTCAATGGGTGTCTTTGTGGATTTTGTTTGAAGGAGCACTTTCTTTGGAGACAGTACGTGGGGTCTGGCGTCCCTTGTGAGTTCTGATTGCCTTTCTTGTGACAGCTTCAGTGTACATGAGAGGTGGGTTTTAAGGGCACCCCTGTATCTTGCTTCATGTGTCCCCTCACTTGCATATTCTACAAGGGGTCCTTTGCTCTCTGGGGACAGGCTAAGTATCACTGCAACAAGTGAACGAACCCTTGAATGATCTTGGATGACTTCCATGTTGGGAAGAAAAGTGTATATGTCAAGCAGTTGTACAGACTTCAAGCCAAGATGGGAGAAAAGCAGAACAAAGACTTCAAAAGGTCTAACAGAATTAAAAGTAAGATTCAAATACATGGAAATAATACAACAAAAGAAAAAAAATTACCAGTGCCAGGATATCAGACCTAATAGAAATTTAGTTAAAACTCTTAATTAAACAAAAAGTTCATATTAAATACGATTCTGACTACATAGATGTATGTTTTAATCTGACTCTAGTCTGTGTACATAATAAACCAAATTACAGAGCACCTGGGTGGCTCAGTCGTTAAGCATCTGCCTTCCACTCGGGTCATGATCTCAGGGTCCTGGGATCAAGCCCCACATTGGGAAGCCTGCATGTCCCTCTCCCACCCCCTGCTTGTGTTCCCTCTTTCGCTGTGTCTCTCTGTCAAATAAATAAATAAAATCCTTAAAAATAAAATAAAATGTGAAGTACTTATTAAAAAAATAAACCAAATTACACAAAATGGTTAAAAAAATGAAAGGCTAAAGGTCTAAAAATAACCAGCAAGGAGTAATCTAAATCCTGCTGATGAAGCACCATTAATTCAAGACACAATTAAGAAAGAAAGCAATTCAACATCAAAAAAAAAAAAAAAAGTAAACTTCACCAAAGTGATGTAACACATTCACACTCGGATGCATGCCGCTTCCTAAGTCAGAAATGTGTAAAACACGGCAGAATGGTAAAACGCAACACAGCGACGTGTATCAACACGCTCATTTTATTTTATATTATTGACCAATATTTTATAGGGTGAAAAAGCCACAGACAGTCATTCAGTAAGACAGTTGATGTATAAACCACATGAAAGCACTATCTATCATCACGAGTCTGTATAAATGATTTTACATACAAATATATATCGTGTAAATATATTTTTGTGTGCATGTGATACATATATGCGTATCCCACATACACAAAGAGAAATAAATTTATATTCTTTGGCTATATATATATTTAAATATAGATATAGATAATTTAAATTATTGGGATGCCTGGATGGCTCTGTCTGTTAAGGTCTGCCTTCGGCTCAGGTCTTGATCCCAGGGTCCTGCATCAGGTTCCCAGCTCAGTGTGGAGCCTGCTTCTCCCTCTGCTTGTGTACACTCTCTCTCTGACAAGTAAATAAAATCTATACACACACACACACACACACACACATCCCCACACACATATAGTTTGGATTATATATATAAATTATTTATACATGCAAACCACCTCTCTATATCACCTGTACACAGATATCCACAGAGGTAAAAAGCCCAGAATAATATTTCTTTTTTTTTTATTTAATTTTTTCAGAGTTCCCAGATTCATTGTTTGTGCCCCACACCCATTGCTCCATGCAATCCGTGCCCTCCACAATACCCACCACCAGGCTCACCTAATCCCCCACCACCACCTTCCAAAACCCTCAGTTTGTTTCTCAGAGTCCACAGTCTCTGACGGTTCGTCTCCCCCTCCAATTTCCCCCAACTCCCTTCTCCTCTCCATCTCCCATGTCCTCCATGTTATTCCTTATGCTCCACAAGGAAATGAAACCATATCATTATTGACTTTCTCTGCTTGACTTATTTCACTCAGCACAATCTCCTCCAGTCCCGTCCATGTTGCTACAAAAGTTGGGTATTCATCCTTTCTGATAGAGTGTAATACTCCATTGTATATATGGACTACCAGAGTACTACTTCTGATCACACCTCTGTCATTATCCCTGATGCCAAGTCTATGGGACCTCAGACTGTCACTATATTTGGACATGGAGTCTTTAAAGAAGTAATTAAAGTCACTAGGTTGGACCCTGATCCTGTAGAACTGGTGTCCCTATAAGAAGAGATGAAGACACAGTTACACACAGAGGAGTGACCAGGTGAGAACACAAGGAGAACATGGGTTCTACATGCCATGGAGAGAGGACTCAGGAGGAACCAGCCATAGCCCCGCCTAGATCTCAGACCTCCAGCCCTGCCTGGATCTCAGACTCCCAGCCTCCAGGACCAGGAAATACTAAATGTCTATTGATTCAACCACTTAGCTTATGATGGTTTATTATGACGGCCCAAGCCAACTAGTACATCATGGTTTTACAAGGAAACCATTTCATAAATTACAGCAATCGGTTTGCCTGCAGGGCCCCTATAGCAATTTGTGGAATATACCAGTAAATTTCCATTTGTGGCCAATATATATAAAAATGATACTTAAGTTTGAGAAATTGAATTCTGTGATATAAAGTTGAATGCATCACACGTTACAGTATAATATCTTTGCACAAATATACCCCAACCCCTGCAAGCAATCCTAAGGGAACGTCACATTTCTGTGATATGTATCTGAGTTGAAATGCATTTATATCCTTTGGCCCCAAAATGTCAATACAAATATTCACCGCTTTCAGTATGGCTAACCAAAAATCACACAGCAAAGTGAGTGGGTAATGGCGAAGATAAGCCAGCTTTGACCTATAAGCTAAAGGTGAGAGGAACCACAATCGCATTTATAACCGACTGTATACAATACCCATGATACACTGGTTACAAAGCCACCTTCCCCAGATTGTGGAGATTGCAGTGACTGGCAAGTCTGAGGGCATGGCTAAAGGTCAGGAACATCACCTACTACCGCTTTGCCACCCAAGTTGTAAGGAAACAGATGAATCAGAATCTTTAGTAAAACTCCTGGAATATGCTCATTTGGGTTTGGTGTACTGTATTTTCATAACATATTAGTGGTAAACGGCCTTTATTCCTGAATGGAAACCAATGTCTGAGGCGCCGGCATTATTTACTTGTAGGAAATGGAGGTAGGGCTGCTTCACCAGCCCACGATTCAAGGATCAGCCTCTGAAAACCACTCACTGTTTTCCAATGTCCCAAACATCTCTATGCCTCCCAACCCTTCTGAAAATTTAATACGATGCATACGCACTCACAGGGACAAAGTTTGCAGTTTTGGAATGATTCATGAGACTTCTCAGTCCCTTTCATGGGCTCAATATTGGAGAATGAAATCATGTGAGTTTTTAATACATCTTGCTTGGGAGTGGGAGCTCTCCAGTTGGACCACTGAGATCCAACATGGTGGCAAGAGAAGCACAAGAAACACACCATCATTCACAGCTACTTTGTAACCCAGCAAGAAGAAAAGGCAACCTTGTCCATGGAGGTGAAAAGCCTGGGGTAATCCTTCCGCTCAGACCTCTGTCAGCATCACTGATGCCAAGGGACAGGGTAACCCCAGAAATGAGGTGGTTATGCCTCCTTGCAGAGCTAGCCTGACCCAGAACAGGAGTTTAATATGCAAGCAATGAGCTCTGCATGACGGTTTTTGACGATTTCTTTCTTCCTATTTTCTTCTTGCCAGTTCCATGTGTTATAAAACAAAATGTAAAATGCAGTTGATCATAATAAAGTCTCATGGGCCATATTTCAGCTTGCTTAACCCATATCCCATTAACTGTGCATCATGTGCCCTTGCTAACATGAAAAGCCCGCTATGACATTTGTTGACACACCAGGCAGGAATAGATGCTGTTTTGATTCCTAATTGGACAAAGGGGGGTGATTCAGCCTACACACTGGGGAGAATTATGAACGGCAGGCATCATGATTTTGTGTACATGATTTTGTGTACAAGAGAAATGTTGATTTCATGTTGTATCTCAACACAACACACTCTTCTCTCCTTGCAAAGCCGTGTGCTTGCCAACAAAAAGGACATTGAGGATGGATGTGGCCTGAACAGAAAGGAGGGGCAGCCAATCTGGACCTTGAGACTCTCACCCAATGCAACACAAATCCAAACAGAAAACCAGGAAAACCTGAGACCAGGGTGGTAGAGGAAGAATGGCACTGACCTAAGAAACAAAGGGCTGATTCAGGGGACGAAATGGCAAGAGGAGAAGCCAGGAATCAAATGGAGGCTCTCCAGGTCAGAATTGATGCAAGAAACTAAAACAAACAAAGAAACAAAGAAAAAACAACATGGCGGGCAGGCTGGGGGAGCTCGCCGGCAGGGTACCTTCTCTCTGGGAGCCCTGGGTGGACAGGCTGATGCTTCCTGCATGTGAGGACACAGATATGCAATGTTCAACATCTGGAAACATCACTCATACCCCAGCTCGTGAATGTACCTCCCTATCAGCCATCACTATGCACCGCCATCGGGGGAGTGATGGGGCACAGACCTGCCTTCAAGGAACTCACAGGAGATGAGTCACATAGACACAGTAAAGAGAGACTTCTTCACATGGAATGCACCAATCACAGACCCATGAACAACCACGTGCAATGACCTGTGATCTATTCATTGGGCCACGCAGCCAATGGGTGGGTGGGGGGTCTGATCAAGAATTTAAGTCATGGAGGGGGAAGGCAGTACCTTTCCTCCACCTTTGTTGACCAGACAGCGAGCCAGAATGGTTTTCCAATGAGGAAGGCAGGAAGGGCTGATGGGACCCATTAGTTGTGAAATGTGTAACACACAGACACACAGACATCAACTACGGGGTGTGCACAAAGAGAGGATGAATTCCAGCTATTCTACTAGGAATATACATTTTTTCCAAGTTTTCATTTAAATTCTAGTTAGTTAAAATATGGCAACATTGGTTTCAGGTGTAGAACCTAGCAATTCATCACTTCCATGTATGAACACTGTGTTCACAAATGCCCTTCTCAATACCCACCACCTACCCATCCATTTTCTTAAAATTAGTCTATTTCCAAAACCGCAGGAGTGACCAAGTGACCAAGCTAAAAGCAAATCATGGATTCCCCTCGAATGGAGATGTCGGAACACATATGATTCCAGCAATAACACAGCGAATCTTCATATCCAGATGGTACCTTAGCATGAAGTCCCCATATTTCTTGGCCGACTGTGCAATCAACTGGGAATCCACCCCATTTCTTCCCAAGCTTTGTAACCAAGTGCATGGCTAACAGCTGCCCAGAAGTGGAGAAAAGGATGGGGTGGGGTGGGTCCAGGGTCTTTGCTTTCCGTGTCCTGTCCAGCTCCACACAATATGCAACGTAAGCAAGAATTAGTTGTTGCTGCCATTGGGGTCTTCATGCCTCTTTGTTTTTCCACAGTTGATGCTATTTGAACTACAGAGGGCAGATGCCTCCTTTTCCTCCAAGAGACTGAGTGGGATGCAATGTGGCCCATGCAGGAA
Organism: Neogale vison; assembly: GCF_020171115.1. Lineage (NCBI taxonomy): Eukaryota > Metazoa > Chordata > Mammalia > Carnivora > Mustelidae > Neogale > Neogale vison. The sequence continues at coordinate 130,612,910 of NC_058105.1, forward strand.
GAGGCATGGAAATCCCAGCTGTCCCTCTGAACCCTACCACATTCTTGGCACTGCATCCCACTGATGACGATGAAGCTTGCCTAACCATGTGGTTTAAAGTGATGTCAGTGTGTCGTCATCCTCTGATTTCTCTCTCCAGTCGGGTGGGGGGCAGTGCTCAGGATGTGCGTACTGACAGTCATGCATGGTCTTCTGGAGACTCAGCACGTCAGAGGCAACCCCCAAGGTTGGGAATGACCATCATGGCTGGTGTGTCATGTGATGCCCACATCAACAGTCAGCTCTAGTCATTTGCAAGATCGGGTCTGTGTCTTTGGCATGGTGTGCATGCAGGGACAACGGGTCCTTCAAGTCCTTCGGGCACAAATGGAGACCACGGCTCAGAGACTTTTGTCAACCCACACAGGCGATGGGAAAAATGCAAAAACTCTGAGTGCACAATTCTGGCACCATAATCCATGCACACCTCCTTGGGGCCAGCGTGGGAGCTGGTTACACATCCTGTGCACCAGATGTCTATGTGGATATAAAGACATTCGGTGATTCCTCTTGCTGGTGTCCAGCTGGAGAGGTCCCAGAATGCAGATAAGGCTCAGTGAAGGCAATAAACCCAACAAAGCTCACTGTCTCGGAGGACACCAGGCAACTGCATGGCATCCATCCTTGGATGCCCTTCCATGGAAATCTGGCTGCTGTGAACATGAACATGGCCACACTGTGCCATGTGCCAATAGCTGCTGAGGGTCTTGCACATGCTTCTTTCCTGCCCCAGGGCAGCCATGACAAAGGACCCCCAAGCTCCATGGTTCAGCACGATGGAAGTCTGTTTTCTCCCAGCTCCAGAGCCTGGATGTCCAAAACCATGGTGTGGGCAGAGGTGGTTCTTCCTAAAGACTCCAAGGGCAAATCTGTGGCAGGCAGTAGGGGCTGCCGGCCATCCTCGGTGTCTCCTGGCTGATGGACACATACCCGCATCTCTATCTCTGCCTCCCCGTGGCCTTCTCCCCAACTGATTACACTTGGAGCCCAGGGGCACTTGGGTGGCTCAGTGGGCTAAGCTTCTGTCTTCAGCTCAGGTCATGATCTCAGGGCCTTGGGATTGAGCCCCATATCCGGCTCTCTGGTCAGCAGGGCAGTCTGCTTCCCCCGTCTTTCTGCCTGCCTCTCTGTCTACTTGTGATCTGTCTCTGTATCAAACAAATAAGTAAAATTTTAAAAAAAAAATTACACTGGGAGCCCAGAGACTTCAAAGCAGATCCTGCATCCCAGCAAAACTCTGGGGCTCTGACTTCTCATGTTTCAAGGTCCCAGCATCATTGTGCAGAAAAGCTTCTGCATGCATTTTGTTACTTTTTCTTAATAATTTTTTAAAATTTAAATTTGATTTATCAACATATCATGTACTGCATTGAAAGAGCAGAATTGAATACAAAGGTGTAAGCCAGTTCTGAGATATCTTAATTGGTTTTGAGACCATTCCTTGGCGGTGGGTGGTTCTGATTTCCCCTCAAGCAGCCACAGGCTGTCTGGGCTTCTGGGAGCATAAGGAAAGCTTGTGGGATTTCCAATCAGGCAGAAGACCCTTGAGGGTTTGGATGCATGCAGACGTGCCCAAGCCCATCAGCCTCCTGCCGAAAAGGGTTTTAATTCAATTTTCCTCATTGCGCACTACTGTGGAGCATCTTTCCATGTTCTTATTGGCCATTTGGAGCTTGGTTTTGGGGCACTATCTCTTCCTATCTTTTGCCCACTTCTAAAAAAAAAATGGGATGATTTGTTGTTTTATTATGCAGTCCTAAGAGCTATGTGTATATACTAGGGGCATGTCCTCAATCAAACACATACTTCCAAGAAAAAAACAAAAATGATTTATTTAAAACAAAAAAGCTTGACCAAGTTCTCTAAAGAAAAAATTTTTTTTAATCTCTCTTGTTTTGCTTTGTTTTTACCTTGCAGGGAGATTAAGATGACAGAACAGCAAGAATGTACATGAAACTACTTTGAAGGGAAACTAGAAGATCCCCAGGTCTGAGGGGAGCACAGTGAAGGGTTAAGGTCATTTGTCCTGAGATCCTAAATCTTCTTTGGCTGTTCCCACCATTTACAAATTTCCACGGGTGTGTATTTGGGAGTGAATGCTCCACGTAATGTGATTTTTATTGCTGTAAACAGAGTGACGTCTCTCGCCGTGCTGATCATCCTCAGTAAAATATTACAGATACAGATATTTTTTTAAAAAGCAATTACTCTTTCTTTTTTATGGCTTCTTGAGGCATTCGGTCTGCTTTTGCAAGCCTTTTGAACATCCCCAAGAATCCACCAAATGCACTCATGACTTTATGTTACGTTCATAAAATCTATTAATTGCTTCCCGGGGCTCATCGTAAAAGAGAAGGTTCATGCCCCTGATCAGTATTTTTCAATTACAATAGATGAGGATGTTCCATGGTGTACAACAAGCACAAAGCTCTGTGTCTGACAGAAACCATTCAAACCAAACTGGATACAGAGTGTGCTAAACTAAGAGTCATCGTTTTCCAATTACTCGCTCGGGGCAGGGACTGATGAACCGATTACTCCCTTATGAACTGAGGGCCACCCATTTCCCTGGTGCAGACTGCGGGACGGATTTCTGGAGACTCTTCAATAATAATGTTTAAAGTGAAACAAGGACTCTTCTGTGCACCACATGTTCTGGAAGAGGAGTCTGAGGAAAACCATCGGGTAAACCCATTGGGAAAACCCATTGGAAAGCCCATTGGGAAACTCATTGGGAAAACCCATTGAGAAAACCATTGGGAAAACCCATTGAGAAAACCATTGGGAAGCCCATTGAGAAAACCATTGGGAAGCCCATTGGGAAAACCATTTGGGAAAACCCATTGGGAAAATCCATCATGCAGCCCACATTTTGTCTTGACTGGGTTGTGCACAGCCAACCAATGAGTTGGCCATCCTTGTGACCAACTCGAACCAATCAAGACGGGTAGGGACAGTATAAGGGGTTCATATGGCCCATTGCCCGGTGGTAGATACCAGACAGTGGACAATATACAGGACTTTTTTAAATCCCTGATTTCACCTTTGTGGATATTTCTCTGTATGGTGCTTGGCAATGCCCGCTCCTCTGTTCCCGGCATCTGCCCACGGCAATGCCATAGTGAAGGCTGGCTTTGCTTTGGGCGAAACACAGACAAGCCATGCTGGTCTGGGTGGCTTACCAGTAATGTGTTCCCTTTTAGGAGGACAACCAACCTCTTCATGTTGCTGAGAACAGGATGGATCCTTTGGACTTTGGCTCTTCCCAACTATGCCACCTTCCTTCCTTCCTTCCTTCCTTCCTTCCCCTCCACCTCTAAAACTGCCACCCTCTCCAAATGCAAAAAAAAAAAGAGAGAACTTGCCATCCTAAAAGGAATTTCACTATTTCTTTAAATTAATATGAGCACAGTTGAATTGGGAATGTCTCACATTGCTATAGATTTCGAAGACACTGTATTCTTCCTAATCTCTCCACCTATGGCTGCTCCTCGAGGTGGTAATAGGACATCAAACTGAAATTTGGGACTAATGTCTGAAGCTTTCTTACTCTTTTTTTTTTAATGACTGGCATTTAAGAAGACATATAGAAAACCAGCTCCTCACTGTCAAAATTCAGTTCGTGTTTAGAAGCACTCCTAATAGTTCCCGCACCAAAAACCTTAACAGAGTCATTTGATCCCAAATAGGCTCCCATTTAGAAGAAAAATAAATGAAGTCAGGCCGGGAAGAAAGCTTGGCACGGATGTCCCACCACCGCTGATTATCGACCTGATTTTAATGTCAAACATGACATCTGCTCTTCTCACAGTTGCCTTCTGCTGTATAGCTACTGGTCCTTGATTCAAAGACCTATTATTTCAAGTCATACAATCAGGGGTGGGACAAGTACCGTGGGTCCTTTAATGTGGGGTTCCCTGTGTTGGTGCCAAGAACTTGAAGGTCAGTGGAAGGCATTGAGCTGGTCCAGGTGAGAGATGGGCAGATGCCTGACCACCGCCCCCAACACACACACACAATTTTTAATTGGCTGGTACCACCTTGCATTTCTGATGGTGCCACCTGCTTCCAGAGCTCTGTACAATGTTTATTTCTTTTTTTTTTTAAGGATTTCTTTTCTTATTTGAGAGAGAGAAAGCAGGGGAAGGGGCAGAGGGAGAAAGAGAGACTCCTCAAGCAGACTCCATGTTGAACATGAAGCTGGATGGGGGGCTCAATTTCACAAACTTGAGATCATGACCCGAACTGAAACCAAGAGTTGGACGTGTATCCAACTGAGCCACCCAGGTGACCCCATTCCCTGTTTATTCCTCCTCTTTCAACCTGAGTGCCTCATGTATCTCTCTCACCATCACACGGTCCAGGTTAGGACTCCCTCTACGATGCACAGTTGCAGTGGTGAGATCAGACGTCTTTCCCTCGTCCACATACGTGGCTGGGAAAGCGTTTGCTCCCTCCAGGATAGAGGAAACCCCCTTCAATTCCCGGCTTGCTGAAGGTCCTCAATGCCAGGTGGGTTGGTCAAAGCCTTCCTCTGCCAAATCCAGATGACCCTTTGGGGTTTTCTTTCTCCCACCTGTTAAAAGGGTGAGGTACTTGGACTCCTGGTCATGAAGGAGCCCAGAATATTGCCCGTCTTAAGCCATGCTTGGTCAGGATATGTCATGCTTGTTCTCCATGTGATGGGGCTCCTGGCTGGCTCAGTCAGTTAGACATCTGCCTTCGGCTCAGGCCCTGATCCTGGGGTCCTAGAATCGAGTCCGGCCTCAGGCTCCCTGCTCAGTGGAGACCCCGCTTCTCCCTCTCCTCCCCACTTGTGCTCTCTTTCTTTCTGATGAATAAATAAATAAATCTTTAAAAATACATTTCTAAATGTGATTTGCTAGCGTTTTGTTGAGGGCTTTTGCATCTTTGCCCCCAAAAGGAGATCTATCTGTGGTTTTCCTTTCTTGTCCTGTCTTTGTGTTTGCATCAAGAGAAGTCTGATCTCATAAAATGAATTGTAAGTCCCGTCTTGATATTTGTGTACAATCGGTGATATATTATCAGTAAACGTGTGAGAAAATTTGTCAGTAAAACTGTCTGGACCTGGAATCCTCTTTTTTACTTTATTTATTTTTATTTATTATGTTCAATTAGCCAGCATATAGCACATTATCAGTTTTTGATGTAGTGTTCAAAGATTCATTCATTGTGTATAACACCCAGTGCTTAGTTTCCTTTTAAAAAAAAATACTTTTTTTTCAATTTATTTATTTTCAGAAAAACAGTATTCATTATTTTTTCACCACACCCAGTGCTCCATGCAATCCGTGCCCTCTAGAATACCCACTAACAGACTTATTTAATCAATATAAGACAATTCAAGTGATCTATTTCCTCTTCCTTGGATTTTGCTGGATGTGAGGAATTGCTCTATTTTATGTAAACTGTTTAACTGATAGACATATGGTTTTTGTTGTTATTTTCTTCCTATCGTATCACTTTCTGCAAGATCTGTAATGCAGTTGGCCTTGGGGCTGAGCCAGAGCTGTTGAAAGACGGGAAAACATCAGAATCTGCCCAGTTCCCAAGTCCCACCTGTTTGGGTGGATTCCAGGAAAGAACAGAGAAAAGAAATGTATGTCTGGGTCCCAGTTCCCCTCTTCCTAAAAGGACACCAAGTCACTGGATCGGGGGCAAGTCCTACTGTAGCACAACCTGATCTTAACAAATTACATCTGCCAAGACTATTTCCAAATAAGGTGACATGTTTGTATGTTGAGCTACAGTGGCGACATGTCCCCAAGCCCGTGTATACCATCTGTTATCCCGGCAGGCTGCTGAGTGATCCCGGCACAGCACGCTGATACAGAGCCTTGTGGATTCTCAGGAGATGCACACTGCAGCCTTGCCTCCAGCCTGGGCAGGGGACCGAGGAGAGTGGAGCACACAGAGCAGTCTGGATGGGACTTAAGTCACCCTCAGGTCACAGCCTGTGTGACCCCAGGCAGCACAGACACAGTCACCCAGTCAGCAGCCCATGGACAGACATCTCAGGCTGGCCAACAGTGAACAGCAAGTGCGTATGTGAGCTGGGTAGTGTGCACTCCAGTGTAGACAGGCACAGGGCAGCTGCGGGGTGGACATAGGAGCTGTCTTACCTTGTACCAAGGTCCTGGGTTCAGGAAGATGCCAGACACACTCATGGCTCCACTGCTGTCTGTCCACTGCCTTCTCCATACTCAAGGCCTATGTCCATGTCCTGAGAGCAAAACTCCATCTCCCCTCAGACTCACCTGAGACACCTGTTGATGCCAGCTTTCGGGAGCAGGAGCTGAGTGTCCAGCATGAGCACATGCTGGACAAGGAGAAGGACAAGGAGATCAATCCATGCAACAGAGAAAACACTTGAGACCTGCATGAGTCCCGTCTCCATGGAGCATGGCGGTGAGGAAGTCACATCACCCAGATGTGGGAGTGCTTAGAACGTGAGCTGAAGGATGGGTGACTCCTCCTCATCGTGGTGGACAGAATGGACGTGAAAGAGGCACTGGATGTGGGACCTGGAGCTACATCACTCACCAACTCCCCTACCCCAATCCCACACACACGTGGCACACGTGCACACACGCATGACACATACCATTCCCACACATGTGTGCAGCCACACCCACTCTTACGTGACACACACGTACTCAGGCTCACACCCGCGGCCACCCCCAACCTTAAAATTACCAGCTTCCCTTCTTGTCACCGCCATCTCTGAATGGCTCCATTTTCTGCTCTGGAGAGATGTCTCATGAGTATAATGCAATTACTAACAATCATTACTTATTCATTCATTTATTACATATGATTATTAATCAGGAGCTCTTATATACAATTATTTATTATTACATTCTTAATGATTACATTAGCAATAGCATTAATACACGCAGTGGATAAAATTGTATTTTATTTGCTTGTTGTAACCGAATCGTTATTTATTCAACGTAAATAGACCATTTCTATTTATCATTAGGTGAGAAATAATATGTAACATATACTAATCTAAAATTAAATAGTTAAATAAGATTACGTAATGATTAACACTTAAAATTAAATGCTACCTGTTAGCATTGTGGTACTAGTGTATTATCATTCTGATTCTCTTCATCATCATGGCAGTAAAACTCTCATTATTGCTACTACGGTCATCATGGTAGTGATACCATCTTTGTCATGGAGGCTGTATCGCTATTGCTAGCATGGTAACAGTATTACTGTACTCTCATGGCGGCAGTATTACTACTACTACTACTCCTACAGTATTACGACTACTACTACTGGCATGGGGCAGTACCATCATGATCATGAAAGCAGCATTACTCGTCTAGTGGAAGCACAGTTACTTACCTCACATGGGAGCAGTATTATTACTCTTCCCTTCCTCCTCCTATGGTAGCTGGGTCATTATTCTTACTAGCATGGGGCAGTACCAACCTGTCACCATCACGATCATGGAGGAAGCATGACTAATATCATGGTAGTAGTGTTACTCACACGGTAGCAGCATGGTTCTCCCACTGCTCCCTCTCCAGACACAGTGCCCCTATTATTACAATATCATGGTCACCGTACTATGATGACACACAGCAACACAGCAACAGTGGCTGACAGTGCGTGGACGCTTGCATACGCTACACCAGACACCGCTGGATGTGCTTTGGGAGTAGTAACTCACTTTAGGCTCTCAAAGCCAGAGAGGCATTCCCTACGTTTACCCTCATTTGCACTGAGACCCTGCAGCACAGAGAGGGTGATACCTTCCCCCAGACTCCCCAGCTGGGAGGTGGTAGAGCCTGGCTACCCCACAGGTAGGTTCTGCCTACAGCTGGTTCTCACAGACCTGCCATCCTATGCTTCCTCTCCCAATAGGATGTGCACATCTGCTTCTGGGCCTTGTTGGCTGCTTTCGGCTTGGATTCCTGGTGTGCATTCATAGTTGGTTAAGCCAGAAGGGACACCCACACCAACACCCACACAAAACCTCCACCCATCCATCCATCCAACCATCCATCCATCCATCTCCCCATCTTTCCTTCTCCACTGTTCTCAAGGCCCTGCTGCCCACTTTCTCCATCACGTGTTCATCTCCTTATGTGGTCTGCAGAACTTGGGCTCTCTGGAATATCACTCCAGCTCCCCAGACTCACACCTCTGAACATGTTACATTACACGGCACAGGTACTCTGAGGTGTAATTAAGACTCCTGCTTACTGACTTCCACTAGGGAGATCCCCTCCAGTGTATCCAGGCTATGCCCATGCAAGCACATGACCTCTGCATATCACAGCTTTCCACTTATGGAGGATGGAAGAGGAAGTCAAAGATTGGAAGCATGAGACCTTCTAGCAGCCCATCTGTTAAGACTGGGGTAGGTTCCAAAGACGACCAACAATGCCCCCTCTATGGAGACACAGGGCTTCATCATACTTCTTCCCACATGAAAAAAAAAAAAAAGGGTAATGCCATAATGTCCCGTGGTGAAGCTTCTTCCCTCTTCCCGAGCCTTCCTGAAACAGAGACGTCATCGGCGTTCACGAAACTGTTTCCAAATGCCCATCTAATTGGATTCTTTCAAGGCGTTTAGGTATCAATCTGATTTACAAAAGCATTTCTTCAGAGCTTAATTACAAGTGTATGCAACAGGATTTATACTTGAAGCTCCTCGTTTCTTTCCGCCATCCAGATATCCAGCCGGTCGAAAATAAACAAGCAAAGCTGTAGGCACGGTTTTGACTGTGTCAACACAGCGTCTAAATCAAGCGGCTTGTTTGGTTTTAATTAGTGGAAGTTTGGCTTCAGTAGGAAAAACATCATTTTGGAAAAGAACTTAGTTCTAGGGTTGGAAAATTGTCATCAGTTGAGGAGAAATAGATGCCTCAAATGTGCCACGTGAAAATGGATGTTATGGTAAATTTAGCCTACTTTTTTTTTTCAGCAGATAAAAATGTAATTTATCAACTAGTCATTCAGAAAGTGTGGGAATCCTGACGACAGTTTCAGGGAAGGCAAAGAAATTTTGAGTTAGTATTTGTGACGTCAAGTCAACAGATCCAAGAGTGGGTTGCCATATTGGTTGGATTCTCTGTGAAATATATTTTAGGTTATATGTGTATTGGTATGTACATATATAAAGAGTCAATACATGGATGTGAACGGTACACCCGAGTTTCCCAGTAGTAGTGATGTGTGGTGACAAGAGGAGTCAAGGGTAATTTGGGGTTCTAACTACACACATACACACCCCCATTCCTATCCCATTCATCAAAATATCTGTTGTAACAGAATCTTAAAATTGATTGTCCAGTAGGCACCATGATACAGTAGATCTGAGGCTTCAGGGTGAAGAAACACATCATCACTTGCAAATTTACAAAGACAATTAGAAGATTGGAACCAGTTCTGTGATTTTTTCCACATATTCACACACATCTCTTTGAAAAATATGAAAGATCTACACAAGATTTTGGACATTTTCTTCAAAGATACAGGTTGTGCCCTGAACCTTCCCGCACCTGAGAAGATGATTGTTTCCTGCATTAGTCAGCTCTACATTGATGATGCTGCATAACAAAACCTCCATCTCAATTCTCAGCCATGATACCTACTTATTTGCCCCACCTGGGTGTGTCTGGATGTTTTGGGCTTGATCTAGGTTGGGTTCCTCTAGGCTCAGTTGAACCCAATGTGTCAGTATAGATTCATGGTCTGCTGCATTTGGTTTCATTATTTTGGAATGCGGGAATCTTCCTGTAATGAAGATTGGGGAGTGGCCATTCAGAGGAAAAGCCAAACCACACAAGCACAAGTCTGCTTCAAGCTTTTCTTCTGTCATTTGAAAAAACAATAGGAGGGGTTTGAAGTGACGGGGGAGTGGGAGGTTGGGGTACCAGGTGGTGGGTATTATAGAGGGCACAGATTGCATGGAGCACTGGGTGTGGTGAAAAAATAATGAATACTATTTCTCTGAAAATAAATAAATCAATTTAATAAAAAAAATAAAATAAAATCAGGGAGAAAAAAAAAAAAAGAAACACAAAATGAGCTAGATGCAATATCCAAAGTCAATGGACCAGGTATGCATGGTCTTTGCACAAAGGATTAGCCAGCACCAAGTCATGGAAAGAAAGACATTGTGAGCAATTAATGCAACCAACCACACCTCTTAACCTCAAGGTCTATGGGAGTGGACTTATCTTCCAAATCCCCCTTCAGACTCAACACTCATCATTTCCTTCCCTACCCTGTGCCCCAAGAGGCTGATGGACATGGTCTGCCTCATTCAGTCCTGGGCTTCCTGGTGAGTTCAAACATCAGAAGACACTGGACGGAGGTAGGAGGATGGAGGAGAAGGGTATTTCTTTCTTGGAACAACCTTCTTTATTTGGTTGGTGCTGGTTTTGGGGAGGGAGGGAAGAGGACGGAAAACAGGAAGCTTGATGCCTCCTTCCATTTTCCCTTTGCTAACGCGTACATGGTCGACTGCCCCATTTTCTTACCAAGTAATCAGATCCCGGTTAAATTACCATTTTTCTGATTTGCTTCCTCCCTTGTGCTTTTTAATCCCGTTGACTATCCTTGTTCCTATAACCCATATCTACGCTGACATGTTTTCACACTTACTCATATCATCGTGATCCGTGGAGCGTGGAGGAATTAAAGACGCACATCTGTGTGGTGGCCTTATCATCAAATAAATAAAATAGAGCCTGCTAGGAGCATGCAAAGTGTGTGTGGATGCCTTCCCTTATGATCTCCATACACTAAGGTTTATTGTCACGAGGACATTGCTGAGGTTTTATCTGTCTTGTGTAGCGTCCCATAGAAACTGTTGTAACTGAAAAAAAAAAAAAATCTGTATGTAAAGACACTTCATCGCTGAGTTTGAAACCTTACCAAAAAGCTTAAAAAAGTCCATCGTTTGGTGAATTTGTCCTTAGCCTCCACTTATGCCACAGGAGAAAAGCAGCACATTCCCACCGACTTGGCAAGGTAGAGGACGGATTGCATGGCCTCATTAGCACCTAAGTGATGCACACAGATGGCTTCTCTCCCATTCCTTGAAGGCTTCGGGGGACGAGATGCTGACAACCCCCCAGCGACACTGAAATTAAGCTGGGGGACACAAGCTCCAATACCTCCAGGATCCATAGCCTCGGGACAATGATGTGCCTGACTGAGCTTTACATCTCCAGATGGCACAGTTCAATAAAGTTCTTGAATGCTGCCTCCCAAAATTCATGCCAGCCTATGACAGCCCGGGGCGGGCAGCAATTACAGTGTCGCCAAGACTGCTGAAAAGCATCCAGAGCTTAAATGCCTTTCCTGGCCCGGGGAGCGCCTTGGGCACTGGCTTACTGTCCATTTGCAGGCAGGCTTTGTGACCACAGCGGGGGACAAGTCTAAGAAAAACATCTCAGGAACAAGGACTGCCACCGTGCATTCTTACGTTGTGATGTCTGCAGACGTGAGCCACCCAATTGCATCTCAACGTCTCTGTCCCAAAACCTCCTCTGTGCCCCTTCGCGGCCCGTAGGCAAACACGTGGGGTCGCATAGAGTCTGTCCTGCCAATGCCAACCTCAAGGCGTCATTACGTGCCCCAACACACGCTCCCTTGCTCCATCTCCACCTGGGTCCCAGGCATCCCTCTTCCTTCTCTTTTATGGATTCCTGCCATGCTGACTTTGAACACGGTACCTGTCCCAACATGGTCTTCTTATCACCCTTTGGGCATTCACCATGGCAAAAAAGTTTGTCGTGAGCTGGGGACTGCTAATGGACCAACAATAGGTTCCATCCCTTGAGGTCTCCATTCCACACCACGCTGTCCACTCCAGGACCCAGTCGGCTCGCACACAGGCATCTCACTAGGATGCACATCAGAGGGCTAGTTAGTTAAGAGAGTCTTTATTCTTCCTACGGCATCAGCAGCCACATCTGCAAAATCATCATTTTGGCACACAAGGTCTTATTCCTTCCAAATAAGGTCCACATGACATATGTAGGATTTCAAGGCGTCTGTGCTGTGATGACCTACAGCTTCTTTCAGAAGAAGGGACTCCTGTGGCGCACCACCCAAAAGATCGCTCTCAGGAAACACATTTTCTGGTTAATCAAGCTGCTATTACGGAGCGTTGAAATGAACACCCTTCCCCCGTGCCTTCTGCTAGGGATCATCTGTGGTCGGATCACGGTCTGGCACGTTCTTTATTTCTTCACTGTGGCTTCACATTTAAATACACAGAGAACGTGCGGGAGATGGCGCCGAGTTTCTCGACAGTTCGCGTCTCAGCGTAAAAGCTTGACGTGGCCTTGGACAGATCCCTGCACGCGGCCCTACAAGCCAGGTAGATGTAAGTGACCGTGATATTTTTTCCTCGTCTCAGCGTAAAAGCTTGACGTGGCCTTGGACAGATCCCTGCACGCGGCCCTACAAGCCAGGTAGATGTAAGTGACCGTGATATTTTTTCCTCCCTACCTCCCAATGCAAATGCAAATGCATCTGTACACAGATGCAAATGCACAATGCAAATGCCTACGGAGGATGAAAAGTCATCTCTGCAGTGGAGCACATCATGTCTGGCTCCAAACGCACTGATCATTCTCTTGCTGACCTCCCTTCCGTCCCGGAGACACGCAGGCTATCGAAATGGCAGTGGTTTCCATAGGGTCCTAACCGAACCCACCAGACATCCCCAGCAGACAGGGAAGGAATAGCACTGTGTGCACACCTGATAAATCCAGACCGTTTCAGTGTCCTCCAAGCTCCGACTTCCCTTGTTTCCTTTTCCTCGAGGATCCTCTTATAATTCAGTTTTGGAAAGCACGGCTATGAAATCATGACGAGCTTCCCCAGAGGAATGCACAAGGCAGACAGATGTCACATCCACGGCAGAGAGGGGGATGAGTCTCGGGAGAACAGCTGCACGCCACGCACAAAGCCACCCACAGCTGATCCCCATTCCTCGGTGCAGAAATAAATCGCACCAAGACTTCTGAGTCTGGTGCATTAGGGTTCTGGGGTGACCATATCAAAGTCCCCCAGATCTTGTGTGCTCAAGTCCTAATCCCCGGGAACGTGGAGGGATTTTTCTGCAACGTCAGGTACCATCACTCTTAATGCTTTGCAAATGACCCAGGCAGGTTGGACCCCACCACACAGAGAACGTGTCCAACACCCAGTCTGCAGACGGGACGGTGAGCTGATGACCAGGAGGTCGGGAGGATCCTGAGGGCTGACTCCATTTTCAGAGGTCACTAGAAGGGAAGGAAGCATCGTCCATGGTGCTGCTCCATTTACAGTTCCTGGAGTGGCTATTCCAGCCATGTCTGGGGCATGTGCTGTCAACCCATTCCCGCTTGACTCCAACGTACAGTCTGGTCCTGAGATCGAGCCTCGCATCGGGCTCCCTGCTCAGCGGGGAGCCTGCTTCTCCCTCTCCCTCTGCCTGCCGCTCCCCCTGCTTGTGCTCTCTCTGTCAAATAAATAAATAAAATCTCAGAAGAAGAAGAAGAAGGAGAAGTAGTAGAAGGAGAAGCAATGGAGATTTCTGGGAAGGACCCAGATCCATTTTAGAAGGAACGATCACACACCCACATGGTGAGAATGTGGCCCATTTCTTCTGAGATTTGCCAGCAGTCCCGGAGGATCCAGAGATGACCCTGTGCATGGACTCACGTCTGGGACAGGCATTTCCATGTAGGAGGTTGCTCCCGCCTGCCGACTGTGCATGGCCAATGAAGCATGATGGTCGTGTGAACTCACTGGTAAGGTCCAGCCAATGTGTCCAGGGGAATGAATATGTTGAATGCATTCAAGGCACCATAACATCTAAAGACCATTGGATTTCCCCCAGCACTGGGGCCGCTGCTGCACGGTCTTTGGCTACTTTAATTAGACTTTTATCCAGGTTCGAAATATGTTCAGGGCTGGAAACGGGAGCCCCATGACTCCCTCAGAACTGCCGGGTTCATGCCTGAGGATTTTATAGGGAGCCCGTAGTAAGCAGGCACGGTGTGGGATGCTCTAAGAGAAAACAGACCCTAAATAGGAGGGGAGAGAAAAGTCCCAAAGTCGACGACTTCCCAGAGCTCCCTGTATTGAGGCAGTCACAGAAAATACCCCAGAGTGGGTGGTTTAAATAACAGACTTTTATTGCCTCCTGGTCCTTGAGGCTGGAAGTCCAAGATCCAAACGGGGCTAAGGCTGGGTGTCTGAGATCCAAGTGGGGTCAAGGCTGGTTCCTCCTGAGGCCTCTCTGCTTGGCATGTAGACACTGTCTTCTCCCTGTGTCCCCACATGGTCGCTCTTCTGTGCATATCTGGGTCCTTGTCCCCTCCTCTTAGAGATAAACCAATAAGGTCAGACGAGGGCTTCTGTCTCTTATATACAAAAGCACCTGATTAAGTCAACGTGTGAATTAAAACATGTCGGCCCACACACCACACGGCACAAGCTATCCCAGAACAGCAAAGATGTGCAGCAGCCACCCACTAGGGTGAAGGTATTTTGAAAGTTCTTTTTTTTCTTTTTTTTCCAACCAGTCCATTTAATAACCACAGATGATTGCTCCAACCCAACAAGGAGCTGACCCCGGGACGCGCTGATATTATAACCGTTCTGGGTAATGAGGGTTTTAAAGCTATTTTAAGGGCTCTCAGCATGAGACAGTAAGCAACTCTATATCCAAGGTTATTTTAAGCAGCTGAGTTAAATCATGAAAAGAGCATCACTAACATATCCGTGAAGGAAGGAGAAGAGCAGACGCCTATGAGGAAACGCGCGCGTGTGTGTGCATGTGTGAGAGAGAAGAAACTACATGAGTTTCTGTGCATGGGTTCCTCGAAGGTGGTACATGGGAGGATGTACAGGGGGCAAAACACGAGAGTTTGACACATATTTACACTGCAGCAAATCCCTTAAGTCACACTCATACGGAAGCTAATGAGAAGCTAGTTATGGGCACGAGGAAGGACTGTCTGTCGCCACCAGGTCTGGTTGGGTGCAGTCATGGTGCATGTGAATGGACTGTCCATCGCCACCAGGTCTGGTTGGGTGCAGTCATGGCACACATGGGCTGAGGCACCACCTTCCTGAGCTCCTGGTCTTCAGCTCACCATCCCATCGGCAGTCTGGGTGTTGGGCACGTTCTCTGTGTCGTGGGGTCCAACCTGCCTAGGTCGTTTGCAGAGCGTTGACAGTGATGGTACCCAACGTTGCAGAACCCACCCCCCCATGTTCCCGGGATTAGGACTTGAGCACATGAGGTCTGTGGGACTTTGATATGGTCACCCCAGAACCCTAATGCACCAGAATCAGAAGTCTTGGTGCGATTTATTCCTGCACTGAGGAATTGGGATCAGCTGTGGGTGGCTTTGTGCGTGGCGTGCAGCTGTTCTTCCAAGAGTCATCCCTGTCTCTGCTGTGATACGACATATAATTTCAATATAATTTCGATTATATTGATTGATGCTTAGGGTATTATAGGGTTGTTTACCGACCCACAACTTCAGAGTAAAATGTACTAGCACTTCAATCTTCTGAGATAACTCTTTCAGAGATCACGAAAACCTAATTGTGTATTTATAACCTCAGGGCTTTTGGGCAGAAATCTCTCTCAAATATCTAACACTTATAGCTTACTATAATTTTTAATGATTTTGGGTAATCATCATCGATGACCAGCTCAAAAAAAAAGAAGAAGAAGAAGAATCACAGCAGCATTGATTGTAGCTACTATAAATAGTTTCTGTATGGCTAGCACAGATAAAGTTGTCACCTCATGTTATTGCTGTAATGGCGCTTGGAGAAGACACAACTATTGTCCCTTCATCTGGGCACATGGAAGGACTGTCTGTTACCCCCAGGTCTGGTTGGGTGCAGTCATGGCGCATGTGGAAGGAAGGACTATCCTTCACCGCCCAGGTCTGGTTGGGTGGAGTCAGGGCACACGTGGAAGGACTGTCCATCACCGCCCATGTCTGGTTGGGTGCAGTCATGTAGCACATGGAAGGACTGTCCATCACCACCCAAGTCTCGTTGGGTAGGGTCATGCACACATTTTCAAAAGCAGGTTGTGAGTGGAAATGCTGTGCATTTCTTTTGAGCTACAGCCTTTAAATGCCACATGGAGACACTTAGGACACCCTTTTTCCTTTCCTGTGGTTCCAGCTGACTGCTGTTCACCCCGCGTGTGTCTGGGATCACGGCAATGACACGGAATGGAGCCCCCAGCTGGAAACAAAACACTACAAACCGCTATGGCCTGAGCCACCAAGATGTTGGTGCTGCTTGTCACTGTGGCATGGCTTTTCCTGCCCTGACTGATACCAGCCACATGTGTGGAAGCCAGTGGTCACTGCCACAAACTCCAGGCAGGGTTGTTGCAAGACGTGGGGAGACATGCTCGGATTCTGCATAAAACAGGCAAATAATTGGCTGGTGCATTAGGGTACATATGTGAGAAAAAAAGGATTCCTGATGATCTGCGGACTTTTGGCCAGAGTAGGTAGCAAAGTGGATGGGCTAGTGTATTCCCTGTGCCCCTGGGAAAGGTACTAGTAGTGGGCCAATATCTTTCTGCACACATCCCCCAACCTTACCTGCTTTGAGGGCTTCCTCCTGTTTTCTCCTGCCACACAGCCAGCCACAGAACTTGGACACAGGTTTACCAGGACTGCCCAGAACTGACAGACTGGACCTCTTTCTGCTCGGGGTGGGTGGGGGGAAGACATGAGGATGCACAGAGGATCCAGAAATGACCCTGCACATAGACAATACCAAAAATATTAAACTTTGCCTTCCTCCTCCTTGGCCCAATCACTATTTATTCTGTTTTCCATGTTAAGGATTTCTTTTTCCCATTAAAATGTTTCTCACTTTGTACATGGCTTGGGGGACATCCCATTGCCCAACCTCGTACATTACCCTCAGTTTACCAACTACTCTTCAATCCAGTGTCCCGGTGGGCTGCCTTGTGGATTTCCAGGTCCGATGTCCCATAAATATCTGAGAGTCTTCCAACCCAAAAATGAAAGCTCCTGGACAGACTCCCCCCTCCCACCCCATTACCTTCCCTTCCCTTTCTCTCTCCCATTTTCCAAACTATTCGCTTTCTAGGTGAGCACAGACAGTTTGCACAAATCTGGAAGAATGTGGATTATTCTGTGCCATGTGACAAGGAGCCACCAGGGCCGACTGAAACCTTGTCTCATGAATCAGGGACAATGGGTTTCAGCAAATGTGCCAGCTGCCAGCCGACCAGCTGGGTCCAGCCCTCACATCTGAAGGCCATTCAATTGAGAATGAATCCAGTTTGATGCACCTGCTTATAGTGCCAACCCAACTCCAGCAGTGTCACCAAATAATCTGCTTCTGTAGATCGTGTCAACCTCCTTATGCCTTGGAGAATCCTCCCTTCCACCGTGCTGTGCCCTGCTCTATTATGCACGGGGACGTTGTTCCTGGCATGCACCTCTCACCAGTAGCAGACAATGCACTCAGGTCTCTCTCTGCCCCAGGCCACGAGTGATAGGCCTCTCATCGCTCATAGGGTTTCTACTTCCTGCACCATCCACGGCACCCACGGCTCATCAAATCACATGTGTCTGGTGCTCAAGAGGTCTCCCACAAGGACACCCTCCCACAGTTCCCATGACCCACTGCCTCCCTGAAATTCATCCTCCCCATCTATGATGTTGGAAGGGGACACAAAATTAAGACCCAATATCACATACTTCCTGACACCTGGAAATATCAGGAGGTCTCCATTACCTCAAACCTCAAGTTGTCCCTATTCTGCTCTTGTAGCTAAGGTCCCATAGCTGAATAACCTCATTAATCACGGGGACAGGTCATGGTGCCTGCTTATGCCTGCTGGCCCATAAAAGTTTTAGTCAAATGACTAGCTACATCTTCCCAGGGGAACATTTGCATTACTTTGCAGACATCTCCACCATCATCTCTAGAACTTCCATCATCCCAAACTGAAGCTCTGTCCCCATGGAACACTAGCTCCCCATCTTGATCCCTAGACTTGGCCCCACAATCTACTCTCTATCTCTATGAATGGGAGTCTTCTAGGGACCCATATACATGGACTCACATGGGATTTGTCCTTCTGTGTCTGGCTTATGTCCTCAAGGTTCATCCATGTCATAGCAAGTGCAGAACATCCTTCCTTCTCAAGGCTGAGTGATATTCTACCGTGCGTATGGATCATGGTCTGTCTATCCACCCATCTATCCATGCATCTGTCCATCCTTGAACCCGTCTATCCAACCACACATCTACTCATCTACCTGTCCACCCACCTACCTGTCCAACCATTGTTAATCCGCCCATCCATCCACTCACCTATCTATCCAACCAGTCAGCCAGCTAACCAGCCACCCAACAATCTGATCATCCATCCATCCATCCATCCATCCACTCGTCCATCCGTCCATCCATCAACAGACATTTGGGTTGCTTCCTCCTCTTGGCTGCAGTGAACACGGCTGCGCAATTATCTGTTCAAGTCCCTACTTTCAATTATTTCCATCTTACCTTTTTTTCAAATACCTGTTTTCATCAGTGTGCAGCCATCCACAAGTGCTGTTTAATAATCCAAAGTCAGGGCAAACTTCCCTAAATTTAATTTCCCTACAATACCATCTGATATGCAAATAACCCATTTCAGCCAAGCCCATGACAGACAAGTGACATTGTGTTTCCCTGGCACACCGCAGCCTGATGAGAAATGTATTAATTGCACAGTTCATCCAAGCATTATGATTCCTGCCAGGCCTGGCTCTGCCTGTGTCTTGGTTTGTTAATTATTTAAATCCCTTCGGGTTCCCCTGATGGGTTTCCCCATAATTGAAAAAATGCAGATGAGCCTGACCACAAATACTAGGCTCAGGAACCTCAGGAATTCACCCATGTTGTAAGAAGGCTCTCTCTTTCCCTTGTCTGTGCAGCTCTAAGCTGCATGAGGGGCTCCAAGTGCTGCCCCATAGTGACTCTATCCATCTGTCTCCCAGCTTGTTGCAAACAGGCAGTCATGGGGAGGTGGCGGCAGCCGGAGTTTCCATGTGAGATGGTCAATCTCCAAACCCAGCAAGTGAGAGGACAAGATCCTGGACAGTCCCATTGCAGCTGGTGAGATTGTCCCATCCAGGAAGCTCTCCCCACCAATTTGGAGGTCCTGAGTGTGGACCTTCAAAATCCGACATATCAGGATCTAGGAGAGGGTGGCCAGGATCAGTGTTTTGTCCAGGAAAAATTCCACCTGCATTAGTAAGTGGAAAAGAGTCAGAAGTGTCCTCTGCGCTCCAGAGGAAGACAACTCTGTGGTTGATTAGTAATGTCTGGACCAGGTGTGGAATAGGTTGACAGCCTGTATGCTAAATGCTGTCTTGCTTAGACTCTGGAATCTACTCCTTTGTCATTTTTACTGCACTATTTTATTTTCCTAATGGCAAACAACACACATCAGTGCATGTAGGAAAGCTTGGGGTCCCTCTTGTCCTGGAAACCTCCCCAGCTGCACACCCAGATGGCCTTCTTGGCCGGAAGAACTGCTCCACAATCTTGGGGCAGAATTCTGAGTTCTCAGATGGAAACAATTCTGCCTTCATGTAAAGATGCCTCATCAGCCATGTCGACAGAAATGTGAAGTGTTTCCCTTGGGCTCTAGGAGCTGTGAAAACATAATCAATCAGAAAGGGTACCATGAGCCAAGGACTTTGGGGAATTTCAGTCCTCATCCGCACATAAGACCTCCTGAGTGAAGACTTAACAAAGTGTCTTTGGACAGTTGATGGCTTTTGCATCAGACCAACTCCATAGCAGGGGTTGGAAGTTGGTTCTGAAACATGCTGGTGCCCTCCAGAAGTTATTTTGGACATCAAAGGATGCCCCATGTCTGAAAGTCGTCCAGCCCAAGATGCCCACTGTGCAGAGGCTGAGACACCCCAATACATAAAATGTTTCCCTTTAAAACAGATCAACCGATTCCCAAAATTAGCTTCAAGATTTTCATCCTCAGACTCTGGGCAGGCTATGGAAATGTATGGCCCAGAATTGCAATCTCTAGGTTGGTAAGAAATGGTCCACCAGGGTCATGATATGGAGCATGACCCTGAAAACTCAAAATTACATTGTGACCCCTGAGAGTACAAGTGGATAATTGCAAATTACAGAGCAATACACCAATTCAAACAGCAACATAGAGTGTGGCCTGAGGGATAAGAAGTTCCTCCTCAAGCTTCAGGAAATGGCAAGTACAACATAAAAGTTTATTCTCACCTGCGGCCATTGGGACGAGGAAGATTGCTGGGGAACTTGGAAAATGGTGCCCAGGACTGTCTCCCACCCGTTCCAGCAGGGGCCTGACTCTGGAACTCATTGTCACTGCTGATTCTACTCAGGGGAGGACTTGAAACTTTTATGAGTTTCCTGGACCTGCCATAGCAACTACTGTGACTTGATGGTTTATAGTCACAGAGATTATTCCCCCCCAGCTCTGGAGACCAGCAGTCTGAGATCCAGGTGGGGCAGGGCTGCTGAGATCCAGGCGGGGAGGGGCTATGTTCCCTTTGGAGGCTCCAAGGGAGGATTCTTCCTGTCTCTTCCAGCTTCTAGGGTTCCAAGCATTCCTGGACTCAAGTCTACATCCGTCCCATCTCTGCCTGTGTCTTCACATGACTTCTTCTCTGGGCCTGTGTCTCTCCTGTTCTGTCCCTCATAAGGACACCCGTCATTGAATTTAGGACCACCATGACCCAGGACGAGCTCATCTCTGATCCTTCACTTCATCACATCTGCACGATCCCCATTTCCAAATAAGACCCCATCGGAGGCTGTGATGGCAGAAAGCCATGTATTGGCTACAGGGCAGACAAGGGAGGGTTCTTACAGTGGCTAAAGTCTTCCCTCCTTTGTGCTTCTTCCTACAAGTTTGTAGTAGGATGAACTTCCTACAAATTCGGTCATCCACTGAAGCAATTGCATCCTATCCATAAAGGGCATACAGTTGCCTCTCCCTCAGCTCCAGGCTCATGTTTCATGTTCTGCCACCAGGGAGAAAAGGTCCAGTGTCACCATGTCTTTACTTATCTTGATCCTGGTCCCCAGGTGATTCATCAAACACAGGTCTAGGTGTTGCTGTGAGGTATTTTGTAAATGTGACTGATATCCACAAGCAGCTGACTTCAAGTAAAGGAGATCAGCCTCCGTGGTGTGGGTGGGCCTCATCTAATCAGTTGAAGATGCTCAAAGCAAAGATTTCCCTGAGGTTTCCCTCGGGGCCAAAGGAGCTTGCATCCTTTCTGCAGCACCGACCACTGCTTGAGCTTCCAGCCTTCCCACCTGCCCTGAAGCTTTCCGATTTGCCAGGCCCTGCAACTGTGTAAGCTAAATTAATATATTCAGACATCTCTTACTGCAACTCATAGACAAATTCTGCAGATGAAATGCACAGTCTAGGGAACACAGACAGCAATATTGTATTATAATCCTCCAGCTTGCTAAGAGACTAGATCTTCATTATCCCCACCGCAAAAAAGAAAGGCTAATCCTGCCACGTGGCAGAGGCATTATGGCTACAATGGCAATCCTCTTACAGTATAGCAACGGCTCACACCCGCATGTGGTACATCGTAAATGCACACAGTACATCATTTAACTGACACAAGCACGTTCTCATTATGTTACTTATCTTTCAATTAAAAATACATAAATCACTGTACATACAGTTACACGTAAAATAGATATGAATACATGATGTATTTTATAATATATACAATGTTATATATAACTGTATTACATATCACTATATAGAACCATAATAACTATCTATAGTAGCTACATATGTAACTATATATATAACCATAACGATTAAAACCATGTATATAACACACATGTAACTATATATAACTACATAACTATATACATAATGACATCACTATAAAACCATAACCATGTAACTATATATAGCTTTAAACATATGATTATATATAACTATATATAACCATGTGTATTACTATATATAACTATGTATCACATATATGTAACAATATATATAACTACACAGCCATATATAACTATATAACTATGTAATTGTAACTATATAACTATACAGCTATAACTATAAAACTATAATATATATAACCATATATAAGCATGTATGTAACAATATATCATATATGTAAGTATATATAGCTACAAGTATATGCTTATATAACTATAGGTAACCATATACAACCATGTATATAACTATATATAACATATATGTAACCACATATATAACTATATAATTATATGTATAACTCTCTATATAGCCATATATGTATGTATAGGTCTATGTCTGTGATAGAACCCAGACTGATAGAAATTCCCGAAAGAGAAATTCTAAGAAGGTCTACTAGCCCGCCTGAGCAATCGGTCCATAGCGTCCCCATTTTCTCATCCTCTGCACAACGGACATTCTCATTCTATGCACTACGGAGTCATCTTGTGTGCAATAGGGCATTGAGGATCGTCCCTGGTCCCAAGCTGGTCGATGCCAGTACCACTGAGTTGTGACAACCACACACGTCCAGGGGTCCTCTGGGATGCAGAACTGCCCCAGATGGAGAACTAGCGGCCTGGACCAGTCTTTTTTATCAGGGATTTCATTGGCCCCTATTTGGAACATCCCCACCTCTTTGGTAGGGATGAGCCACGGTGGGAAGGTGCTGGAGGTGGATATGTGAACTGTGGAGAACAAAAGACTTAGTCGATATATCAGAAGGTCCCCGGGCTCTAAAACCATTGCACCTTCACAACGTGGTGCAAAAGTGTGGGCAACCCTACTAAGTCTGGACTTAGCTCCTGGCATCAGACTTGCCCCCACTTACCTCACACACACCTAAGTAGGCGAGGAACGTGAGTCTGGAGGAGCAAGACTCTGATGCCCGACATGCATGTCACGTTTTCCCTTCACCTTCAGATTCATGGGTCATCCCACGGGGAATCAACAATCCCTGGGAGGGACAACCCAAGACCAGCCCCCAAACTGTGCTCCTTTCTCTGGGAGCTTCGCCAAGGAAAGCCTCCCGATTGCTGTCTCTGAAAAAAAAAAAAAAGACAAAATCTGAGCAGCAGACATGGATTTATTTGCCCAGTGAAGCACCACGTTTCAGGCTTTGGGGCTGATCAGAAATGAGTAGGATGAGAAAACGCAGGATTTCCGAACGCTGGAAACATGTCTCCGAAACCTCAAAGAGCCTCCAAACGAGGGTGATGCATTTCACGTGGGTCTGGACACCTGCACAAAGGGTTGTACCGCGCGGCTGGCTCACAGCACACGAGGCACTTGGAAAATATTAACCAAGTGTTAGGCACTGGGCAAAGCATCTGAGTCATGAGCACAGGCCCTGGAAAACCATTGCAGCAATATGTGTCGGGGAAGATACGTTTGATGGAAAGACCGTGGAAAATGCCTTTATCTTCCAAGAGGACAAGGGAAAGCGAAAGCTTCCCTCTCTCTCCTTAAACTTCTGGATCCTGCACTTTCCCTGGAATTTGTAGGCATCCTTCTGGCTCATGGTTATAAACACACAGAATAGGGAAATGAAAATGTAGACATGTCCCACTGTTCACACAGAGGGAAGGGGGTGCGTCGTCACTTTGAACTCTGTTCTTAAGGTTCTGGTGAGCCTGAGCCAGCATCTCTGGCTGGGGCTCCATCTTGGGGTCACTTGGGGTTCAGGGTTTCGAACAGGGACATTCCATCCCCAACTAGTTTTTTACAAAATTGCAGAAACATTTCCCTCTGGATCTGGATAAGCACATTCTCCCCCTACATGCCTCCTTCAGACAGCCTCTTCACCAGCTGAGGGTGTCCATAATGAAATGCCACGGGCTGTAGGGGCGGCTTAAAAACAGACACTTTTCTTCACAGTCCTGGGGACTGGAGGTCTGGGATCCAGGCATGAAAGCTGCCTTCCTTACATGGTTTTTCCTGTGCAGAGAGAGAAAGGAAATCTCTTCTCCTTCTCCTTCTCCTTCTCTTTCTCTTTTTCCTCCTCCTCCTCCTCCTCCTCCTCCTCCTCCTCCTCCTTCTTCTTCTTCTTCTTCTTCTCCTCCTCTTACCCTTCCTCTCCTCGTCCTCTTCCTCTTCCTTTTTCTTCTCCTCCTCTTTCTGCTTTTTCTTCTTCTTTTAAGACACCTGTCCTATGGGAAGAGGGCCTCAGCCTTATGACGTCATGGAAATCCAATTACTACCTAAAGGTCCTCTCTCCACATACAGTTGCACCAAGGATTGAGATTATGAATTTGGAGGTAGGAGGGACCTCCGTGCGTAGCACACACCATAGGCTCTTGGGATGAAAATCTGTGGATATGTCATTTTTGGGAAGTAGGAAATGTCAATCTGATGAAATAAATAGTTTAGTCCAAAAGAAAAGAAAAGTGTCATCTAGTCTTGAAATGGTGATGAACGTCCGCCATCTTAGTTTACCAGCACAAGAACAAAATGCTCAACAAGAACACAGATGGCCACACAAGGCAGCCTCATGCTTAACCACCCAGATGCCACCAACATTGACCCCTCTGGACCATGGGTGGTTCATTTCTCTGTATCTTCAATCAGATGTGACAGGTTCTCGTGAGGATCCCATGGACTGAAAGAACTTTGCCTTCATTCCTGCAGGGTGTTCCCATTGGCACTTACTGAATTACCACCTGCGTCCTACTGATGGTTAAAGAAGGGGAAGGGGAATTTCCAAAGACAAAAGCGTCTGGGGAGACCCGTGTTCTGTATCAACCTCCCAAGACTCGCCCCATGAATTCCACACATGTGAAATGTCATCACGCATGTGTGGGGAATTTCAGTTAGATCAAGCTGAGTGTGTACATCAGTGGAACACACTGGCATCCCTGATTTACGGAAGGCCACCTTCTTGCTTCATGCTTTCAAGCTAATCTTGCTATCTGAGCCGATTTTCAACCTCCCCCAATGGGTTGCCATTGGAGTGGGTCCATGATGCATTTTTTTTGTCCTTTGAAACTGAGCTGCACTGGTTAATAAGCATATGGGTTTTAGGGTTCAGGAATGGGTTTTAGGGCCCTGGAAGGGGATTATGTCCTTCATCTCAATCTGTTTCTCTTTCTTTCCCCATTCACTAAGCCCCTCATTCTTAGACCTACCATGTTGCTATGGGTGTGATGACTCCACAACTTCTGTGACAACCACAGTAACCAACTTGACCCAACTGATGTGTACAAATCATGGCGCCCAACAAGCACAGACTAACATTCTTTCCAAGTGTCCCTGAAACTTTAGTTCACCGAGGTCGGCCCCGTTCTGAGTCATGAAGCAAAAATCCAACGAATCTTCAAGAACTGGAATTTTGCAAGGTATGTTCTCAGACCAGGGCAGGACCAAAGTGGAAATCAATCATCGGAAGTTATCTGAAAAGCCCGATATTGGTCAGTTCAACAGCACACTTGAAAATAATCTGTGGACAAGAGAAATGACAAAGCAAATCGGGAAATGTTATGAACTAGATGAATATGGAAATACAACACGACAGAATTTGTGGAAGCACCATAAGCAGTGGTTAAAGAACTTCTGAGCCGCCGCCAATCCTTACAAGGAAAGAAGGGCTTTGAATCCGTATTTTATGCTCTCGCCTTCTTAAGAAACTAGATGAAGGAGAGCGTACTCAACAGCAGGCAGAAGGAGAACTATGGAAGAGCGTAAATCATTGTAATTGAAAACACAAAAGCCATAGATAATCAATCAAGCCGAAAGTTGGTTCTCTGACTTCTCCATAAAATTTACAAACCTCTACCCAAAGTAATGAACAAAATAAAAGAATAAATAATTTAACCGTATTGGGAATGAAGGCGAGACATCGCTCAGACCCTATTGATTGTGTTGAAAGATTAACAAGGGGATATTATAAATACGGTCATGCCAACTAACATGACTATTTAGGTTATAGGGCCAAATTCTTCAAAAGACACAAATTGCCAAAGTTCACTCGAGAAGAAATAAGTAAATGTAATTGTCAGATATTGATTAACATAATTGAATTTGTAGCTAAATGCTTTAGGCAAAGAAAACCACCAACTTAAAGGACTTCACAGGCAAATTCTACCCGATATATATGGTGAACACTTTGAGAACTCAGAAGTGGAGGTAGCATTCTCAATTCTTTGTGCAAAGAATTTTGGCATATTTGAGGATCATGTAACTTCTGCCAAGAGTTTTCCATTTCCAGGTATGTCTCGGTGTGTTTTTTAAATCTGGGTACGGCTTCCTAATATGGCGGGCAAACAAAGCCATCAGCACCAAGGGAATCATATTCATAACCAGGAGTGTAAGGAAGAAGGATTATCCTCCAGAAATGGGATGTAGGTTGAGTATTTGAAGTCAATCAAAGTAACGCACCAGGACAGAACAAAAAAATTCAGGAGCATAGAATCTGGGTGATGGACATTAAGGAGGGCATGTAATGGAATGGGCCTTGGGTAATTTATGCCACTAATGAGTCAAAGGCAGTCTAAATTCTGCCTCTGAAACTAATAATACATTATATGTTGACTCAAATGAATTTAAATAAAGATTTTTTTAAAAAGCATAGATTCTCAATAGATGCAAAAAAAAAGATGTCTGAGAAGTATCACCATTCATTTATGTTAAAAAATATATATATATGCTGTTTTCTAGAACTAGAATAGAGAAATCTTCCATCACCTTACAGAGAGTGTCTGTAAAAACTGGCAGCTAGTATATTTACGGAGGGAGCAGGGAAGACTGGACTCTTTCCTTATAGGGTCAGGAGCCCGACAAGGAGGCCCACACTCTCATTCCTATTTGTGCAGGCAACACAATTAGCAGAGAAAATTAAAGAAGAAATAGTCTGTCTTTCTATCATGGCGGCCACATAGCCCTATACATTTATTACCAAAATCCACACAACTATATGCTTAAAAAATGACAGTTTACCGTCCTCCCATAAACCCGGCTTGAGAAACAGTAGAACCCCAGAGGTCGAATTGAACATTTTTGACAAGCACACGTTCCTTGGAGTTTAGCTGGCTGCAGAAGGAGGAGCTGGACATAGACACGGAAGGAGTGGGTCTCCCCGAACTCTGCCTGGCTTTGCAGAATGATAGAGAGCTACCATAAACGTCAGATGACAGGGTTCCAACAGGTTGAAAACCCAAAGGAACCAGGTGGCTCAATGATTCACCCTTAAACGATGATTAAAAGGATCAACATGTACCCATGAGTCTTCTGAGCACCGCTGGAAGCACACAAGGGGAAGGGAAGAAAGTGTCTCTGGTAATCTGCGGATGAAAGGGTTTTGAAAACTGGTTTTGCATGATAACAGGAGAGAGCGAGACATATCAGCGGCTCCAGGCAAGAACCTTCATAAGTGGAAAATAACGGGAATTATGCCCCCTTATGAATAAGTCAAGTGTTTAAGACCATGAAAAGGTCTCAATGAAATGGTTATAGATATTTTGTGCCCAAGTCAGCATTACACCTGCACCGTGCTGGGCCAGCTGCTGGGGCCCTGCATGCACAAGCCCTTCTGCGGGCTGTTTGATCTGCTGTGTGAGGTCCCAGCTCTTCTGAAATTGCTTTCAAGTTCTGAAACTGGCCCCAGGGAAGATTCCCTTGGAATTTCCAACAAACCTTCACATCCATTCCACTTAAAATTCTGAACCTGTACATATATTGAGGTATATTCATATTAAAAATTCTGAACCCATATATTTATATTATATATATTTATAATTCTGAACTACATGTGTATTTATGTCTTATATATACTTAAAATGCTGAACACAACACACACACACGCTTATCTGCCTATACCGTCTATAAAGAGAGAGAGCCGTATCCACTAAATGATAGTTCAATAGATGATATATTGATAGATGATGGATGGATGGATGGATGGATGGATGGACAGACAGATGGATAGATCGATAGATGATACATATGAGAAGTAGGTAGATAGGTACATAGGTAGATAGGTGTTGGATAGTTAGATAAATAGATATTGGGATGGATGGATGGATGGACGGATGGATGATGGATGGATGGATGGACAGATATGTAGATATATAGACAGATATAGGGGATGGATGGATGGATGGATAGATGGATGGATGGATAGATGGATGGATAGATGGATTGGATGGATGGATGGATGGATGGATGGATGGTTGGATGATGGATAGATGGATGGATAGATGGACAGATATGTAGATATATAGACAGATATAGGGGATGGATGGATGGATGGATGGATAGTTGGATGGTTGGATGGATGGATGGATGAGTGGATGGATGGATGGATGATGGATAGATGGGTGGATGGATGGACAGATATGTAGATATATAGACAGATATAGGGGATGGACAGATGGATGGATGGATGGATGGATGGATGGATGGATGAGTGGATGGATGGATGGTTGGATGGTTGGATGGATGGATGATGGATAGATGGATGGATGGATGGACAGATATGTAGATATATAGACAGATATAGGGGATGGACAGATGGATGGATGGATGGTTGGATGGATGGATGGATGGATGGATGGGTGGATGGATGGATGGATGGTTGGATGGTTGGATGGATGGATGATGGATAGATGGATGGATGGATGGATGGACAGATATATAGATATATAGACAGATATAGGGGATGGACGGATGGATGGATGGATGGATGGATGATAGACATAAAGAGATGATATCTATCCTCTATCCATCCATCTAATCTATCTTCCTACCTATTATCGATCATCTACGTAATCTAATTCATGTCTATATCTCTATCATCTCTCTCTCTCTACGCAAACACACACAGACATGCACACACACACCATCCTTTGGTCAGAGCTCACATTAACCTTAGAACACACATGGGAAGAAAAGCTGTACTTACCCCTGAAGGCAGAAGACACCCAGAAACTGTGTTTCAACAACACGTCCTGGATTACAGACCACGGCCAGCATGTGTCTGAGCAATGCGGATGCCGGGGGAGGGAGCCCCAGCCTCAGGTCGGGCCAAGAAGGTTTAGACCCTCCATAAAGAGCAGCAGACTGGGGAGCAGGTGCCCACCAATTCACTTACACAGCTGAGACAGCCCTGGTCAGCAATGAAGCAAATCGCTGCCCAGGCCTGGCAATGGCTTCAAAGCCCCGGAGTCTCATGCACCTGCTTGCAATGCAAGTGATTTTTGCTCCAAAGTCACTCTAGAGATGACAAATGCACACAAGTCCTTGCAGCCTGGGAACTTGAGGCTGTTGATGCTCTGGGGTGCAGAAGCCCTCCTCAGTCCCCTGTCAGGCTGGGTCCACTTCCCAGCCCCTGGGTCTGAGCTCTGCCCCCAACTCTCCTGATGGGTCCCATAGACCATGCTCTGCCTTATGTATCATCATGCTGTACCCAGACTCTGTACTCCATCAAAAGGACTCAAAACATGGGTCCAGACTTCTACATCTTCCTGCCAGGATTCTGGCCAGCACCAGGGATCTGTCTTAATGTGTAGGTGAGCTCAGGGGAAAGCACCAGATGTGATTTGGGGAGGTCTCCAAACCCTCTGCACCCAAACTTCCCCAGTTCTACAGAGACAATGCTTAGCAAAGGCATGGTGGCCCCTTGGACTTTAAATTATACTATGGACTACGCATATGGACTCTTGGACTATGCATTATATGGACACATCCTCCTGGGAGTGGTCACCCCTGACATTTTGCATGAATGGACCACAGAGAAGGTGGTTCGTCCATACAGTGGAACACGCCTCGACCGTAAAAAGGAACGAGGCACTGAATACCCAAGAAATCCGTTGTGTCCAGTAAGAGAGGACAATTAGACAATCAGAAAAGGTCACATATTGTGGGACTGGGTTTACATAAAAGTCTCCAAAACACAAAAAGTTGTAGAGACAGAGACCAGACTAGGACTGCCAGGGGCTGTGAGAGCAGAAAATTGGAAAGGATCCTCTCATGGAGATGAGGTTTCCATCTGATGAGAATGTTTTGGAACTAGCTAGTGGTGATGGTTGCAAAGCAGTGTGAATGTTCCAAGTATCACTGATGCTACATTCTGTGTGATGCATATTTTACTAAAACTTAAAAATAAGCAAAACTCTGGCCCCTGGACTCAGTGCACCTGAGAGCCGCTGAGCACAAGGACAGGGTTTACCATACCCAGGGGGCTTTCTGTGGATCATTCCAGATGCTATTTTGGCATTGACTGTGCATCCCACTTAAGAAGAGCACGTGCGGTATCTTAGCGGTTTCCAGAAAGCTGCCATTACAAAAACCGTGCTCAGTTCCCAGTCCTGAATCTGTTGCCAGCAAGCAAACCCTAAAGAACACAGGTCGCCTTTCGGTGGCAGCAGAGCCTAACGGCAGGCGTATACCACATTCAGTTCACTACCTCTATGAAGACTATGCACCAAGCTTTATAAAATGAGATCTCTCTTGTCTTTGCAACAGGCCTGGAGCAACAGTGTTTTTGTTTTATTTATGTATTTTTTTAAAGAGAGGCACTCTTTGGGCAACTTGAAGACAAAGCAAGATTTACAGGAGGACGGCTGGGTGCATCCAAGTGTTTGCCGCGTTTCCAAGCTGAGAGAGACCTGCAGCTCCTGCTCCCCCTGGGAGGACCCAAGCTCCGCTTCTGCGTTGCAGGTGGAGGCAATAATGACATCAAGTCACACTGACAGACAGTCCCACCAGGACTGAACGGCTTCCATCATGTATGCACGCTACGGATCTAGCCACTTAATCCTGGCCCATCCCCTGGGAAAAGCAGGAGATAAACTTTGTTTTCGACCAAATACCAAGAAAGAATGAAGATCTCAAGAATTTCAATGAGAATGAGCTGCCTAGCTGGCTGTTTTTATTTAAATGAGGATCCTGCCAACTACTAGGCTTCCAGAACAAGAAGAGAGTCTTTATCTCAAGAAAACAGGTGTTTTGTGGGGGAAGGGGGGCTCATTTAACTTTCTCTTTGTTATAATCCCTCCCCGCTGCATTTCTGTTTTCAGTAAGGAATCTGAGGAACAGAAAACAGAAACACGTTTACGAAAAGCTGGGCAGACACGCGGGAAATTCCTGTGACCCGTCTTCCACCCCACCGGCTGTAAATAAGTAATTTTGACTCATTTGCATACATGCTGGAGTCTGTGATCAAGCCTTCCCGTTATCTGGGACACATTAGGTCACCCACAAGTGCCTGAACCCCCGTAAGATAATCCTGCGTGGAAGCACTGACCCGATCATTGCTTAGATCCTGCTGGCAATGTGCATTCAAGGTGACAATGTGTAGTGTAAAGTCTGCCTTGTGGGCATTGCTCCATTAAGGAAGGAGGATCAATACAGACGTGGTGAAAAGAAGGGCCATCTGTACCCCCATGTTCATAGCAGCAATGTCCACAGTCGCCAAACTGTGGAAAGAACCAAGATGCCCTTCAACGGACGAATGGATAAGGAAGATGTGGTCCATATACACTGTGGAGTATGATGTCTCCATCAGAAAGGATGAATACCCAACTTTTGTAGCAACATGGACGGGACTGGAAGAGATGATGCTGAGTGAAACAAGTCAAGCAGAGAGAGTCAATTATTATATGGTTTCACTTATTTCTGGAGCATAAGAAATAACACAGAGGACATTAGGAGAAGGAAAGGAAAAGTGAAGTGGGGGGACTCTGAGGGGGAGAAGAACCATGAGAGACTGTGGACTCTGAGAAACCAACTGAGGGTTTTAGAGTGCAGGGAGTGGGGGATGCGTTAGCCTGGTGATGGGTATTAAGGAGGGCACGGATTGCATGGAGCGCTGGATGTCATACATAAACAAGGAATCGTGGAACACTGCGTCGGAAATTAGTGACGTGCTGTATGGTGACTAACATAACATAATAAAAAACAATAATAATGTTTTTTTAAAGGAAAGAGGGTCTTATTTGTTCCCCTGTGAAGGGCCAGGGATCAAAGCTCAGAGAAGTGCAAACCTTCCCCCCAAGTTCAATAGCAGGAGAGTCAGAAGTGAGCTGTGGGTGCAGCATTCCCTGAACACAATGGGATAAAACCTGCATTTAGAAAAACAAAAACAAAACAAAACAAAAAAATAGCATTGGGCTTTGCTGGGCTTGAAGAAGGAGACCCCTGCTAGAGTCAACATGGCTGTGTGTCTTGTGTGTGTCAGGCTGCCCAGGGCAGCTCTGTTGTGCCGTTGATGCCACCAGGCAACAACCACAGACACCATTTCTGTTCCTTGGAAAAGTCTCTCTGCTCAGAATCTCCCCCTGCCTCCGGCGTTTTGCTAAGCTCACCGGGGCTTACACAGTGACCTTTCTGGCTGTTTACCTACCGTCTCCTTCCAGCTGGCCTCTGTGGAGGCAGCATTTCATGCCTCCCACTGCAAGAGCACCAGACTGAGGCCAGTGTCAGGATGTAGCATGTCTCCGTCCCCTGGCCACAGTGCATGGACGTTTCATGATGCACGAGCACCACGACCTGGAGGCACCTACATCCCGTCTGCAGATCTCCCCATGCTTCCTTGTGTCTCCTCCTGGAGCAGGTAAACATCCCCCTGGGTGGTCAGACACAGTGTTCCCCTGGGGGCACACACCCACATCTGTGGATGTATGGACTCCCCAATTCAGAAGGAGCCTCAGCATAAATGTAAAATTCACCCCTGAAACCTGTGGGTCTTGCCCTGAAGGCACACAGACCTTTTTGAGTTTTGGACTCACCTCCATATGTGAGGATTAGAAGGCAAAGAAAACAAAAGCGAAAATAAACTTCTGGGACTTCATCAAAATCAAAAGCTTCTGCACAGCAAAGGAAACAGTCAAAAAAACAAAGAGGCAACCCATGGGATGGGAGAAGATATTTGCAAATGACAGTACAGAAAAAAGGTTGATATCCAGGATCTATAATGAACTCCTCAAACTCAACACACATGAAACAGGCAAACACATCAAAAAATGGGCAGAAGATATGAACAGACACTTCTCCAATCAAGACATACAAATGGCTATCAGACACATGAAAAAATGCTCATCATCATTAGCCCTCAGGGAGATTCAAATTAAAACCACATTGAGATATCACCTTACACCAGTTAGAATGGCCAAAATTAACAAAACGGGAAACAACATGTGTTGGAGGGGATGTGGAGAAAGGGGAACCCTCTTACACTGTTGGTGGGAATGCAAGTTGGTGCAGCCTCTTTGGAGAACAGTGTGGAGATTCCTCAAGAAATTAAAAATAGAGCTTCCCTATGACTCTGGAATTGCACTCCTGGGTATTTACCCCAAAGATACAGCTGTCGTGAAAAGAGGATTAGAATATAAGGTGTCCCTGAGAGGGAGGAGACATGTGGGGCAGCTCCAGTCTTCTCTAGGATTGGGTCTACAATGGCGGCAGATATGAGATTGCTCACCCCCAGCAGGGTGGGGTCTCACAGCCCACAATCCACACACGAGCCAGAAGGAGCCTTTTCAAAACACACATCACATCACATGTGTGCTCCAGCTTTCACGGTGTGAGAAACAGGGCACAAACTCCCTACAGGTACGCTCTCCACCAGGTACTGGGGGCAGGTGCCCCCTGTGTCCTCTCTGCCTGGAATTCACTCCCCCCAGACACCTGCCTGGAATGTACATCACCCCCTTGTGTTCCTCCACAGTTGAAATAGGGCCGTTTCGTGTCAGTTATATGGCAACGCAAGTGGAAAAAACACAAGTAAATAAATAAGGAGGTTTGAGAATGTGACATTGGAGCAAACCCTATTCCTCATATTTTGGGTTGAATGGTATCCTCCTCCCCAATTCATCTCCATCTGGAAACTCAGAATGGGATCTTGTTTGGAATCAGGGTCTTTGCAGATGTAATAAGGGAAGGGGCTGAGATGAGCTCCTCCTGGGAGCTCATAAGTGTCCTTATAAGAGATAGAAGAGGAGACGCCGTGAAGACGGAGCCTGTGATGGGAGGGATGAGGCCATGAGCCCAGGAATGCCTGGAAACCCAGAAGCTGTAAGAGGTAGGAAAAACCCTCCCTTGGAGCCTCAGGAGGGATCGTGACCCTACTGTTTAGAAACTACCTCTGAACCATCAGTAAGTCCCTTTCCCTCAGGCCTCAAAGGGTTCCTGTCCTGACATTTCTGGGGGCAGAGAAAGTCATGTCTTTTTCTAACCTGGCTCCAAACCACCCTATCCCCACTGCATCAAGGGTCCTGGGCCTCAGGCTGGATGACTCGCTAGAAAGACCTGTAAGACCCAGAACTTGTGCACATGGCTATGGCTCATCCCAGAAACAGGATGCAGAACCAAATGAGCAAAGAGAAAATGTGCTTGGGGGCGGGGAGTCCAGTGAAAAGCATATACAAGTTGTCCACAGTCCTCTGCCAGTGGACACACCCAGGACACGCTTAATTCCTCTGCCATCGACTTGGGACAGCATGTTGGAAATGATGCCAACCACAAGGACACTCTCTAGAGCCTGGCATCCCAAAGTATTTGGGACGGGGGGTTAGTCACCAATACCAAGACCCCTCAGAGGAAAGTCACTGCTGACCACAGACCACATTGTGAACTCGAACTCCCAGGGAAAATCCGTTCTGCGTGGCTTAAGGATGAACAATCATAACCTTCCAGGAGCCAGTTAAGAGTCAGTCGTGAAAACAGACAGTTCTTGAGAACATGCTGGGTTTGAGTTACCCATGGCTGTGGGCGTGACCCCTTCTTATAGACCTGTGCAAAACGTGGGGCTTTCAATAGAGCACCATCTGGGGCCACACCAGGAGAAGAAGCAAGATTGCAGGGCCAACGTCATCTGGTGGGGCTGCTCCTTCTACTGGTGGCTTTGGTTCTCATGCCACAAGGGAGCCCACCACCTGGAGCATTGCTCCTCTCTGTGGTATCCTGAGTTCTAAGACAAACAAGGCTGAGCCAGATGGTGCCCAAGGCTCTGCCCATCTCTAAGATCCTCCAAATCTATGTTTTGCAGAAGGACCTGTGCTGGGCTAAGTCTAGAATCAAATGTTCATGCTCCAATATACTTACCCATGCCCCTGCCCTTGAGAATCATCCCCTTCGTGGATAAGTTACATAACGTGCGCCCTGGGCTACCTCCCCGATATTGCAGGATTTTCATAAATGCAAAGGAGTGTCATCAGGACAAGATTCCCTCAGTACTTTCTTGTTTTGTTTTGTTCTTTCTTTCTTTTCCCCTTGAGACGTATCTTCACCAGAAAGAACATTTTCTGGATCATTTGATAAACCCAGTCTTCCCATCCATAGGCAACGTCGAGTCAAGCATCCTTAGCTATTACAAATGGGAACATGCCGTTCTCTGCTGCTCATACGACCTGTGCTCATGGAAAATTCTGTTTAATTTTGTTATTTTGAAGTAATTTCATGAGTGAGTAAAGTAAGCACACAGATGGTAAATGGCATAAAACCACTATGATATTGCCGGGGGGGTGGGGATCAGCATCTCCGAGCTCTGGGTCAAGGAAGGAGAAGGGACTTGGATGATACACGGGAAATGTGAGGAACGCGTCCGCAAATCGAGAGAGACCAAAATGCCCTATTTTATAAAATGTCAGATCAAGAATTATTTTCATCAAACCAGACCGTGATGGGCCACGGGTTAGTTCCCCTTTGCTCTGTGGTTTATCAACCCTTGGATGGTCCTTGATGACCTGAGGGTTGCAGGTGTATTGAAAGACACTTATCTAAGGATGTTCTGTGACTGATGCCCTATTTCTCCCAGGAGCACCAAAGACATGAGGATCCTGTCTCTCGACAGGGCAGTTCTAGGCACTCAAATACCAATGCCCTAATTCTAGAGCATGTGTTAGATTCTGCTGCTGCTGTAGCAAATGACCACATGCTGGGGCACTTAACATTGCAGCTCTGGAGACCAGAAGTCCGAGGTCCAGGTGGGGCAGGGCTGCTGAGATCCAGGCAGAGCAAGGCCATGCTCCCTCCTGAGGCTCAGGAGAGGGTCCTTCCTGCCTCTTCCAGCTTCTGGGGCTCCAGGCATCCCTGGGTGGTGGCCACATCTCTCCCATCCCTGCCTCTATCTTCACATGGCTTCTCCTTTGTGTCTGTTGCTCTTCTGTCTCTTGTAAGAACACTTGTCATTGGATTGAGGACCACCCTGATCCAAAAAGAGCTCACCTCAGACCCTTTACTTCATCACATTTGCCAAGAACATATTCCCAAATGAGGTCCCCTTCACACATTCCAGCTGTGAGGACACGCACATGTATTTTGGGGGTGGACACCCTTTCATCCACTATGGTCACCATCTGTGCTCTAGCTGCAAGAATCTTTGGAAAGGGGAGCTTTGCTACTTTCCATCTCCATATGGGTCTCAGCCTCATGGAGAAGGGTCCCCCCCACAAAGGATGGCATCCGGATGCTGAGCAAACAGAGAAAGGGTCGCAGTGAGGGCACCATCCTGATCTGGAGGAAGCCCTTGGGTTCCTTCATCTCCATCTTCTTCAGAGACCCCTGTCTATTAATTCTTGCTCTAGATGGATTGACACAGCGGTGACACTGAGGACATGCACGTGGGTGAGTTCTTTAGGCTGCTGGCAGGAGGGAGCCCAAGGCCAGACATAGAAATTAGGAACTCTCAGCAAAACAGGTAAGTGGAAATCCCCAGAAATCCTGAGTCCCCTTCTGCCACCCTACTGTTTCCACCAAGATCTAAGGTGTGAACAGGAGGTCCTAGTCATTGGGTTACCCTGTGCCATTATTCTAGAGAAGGACCATCCTTCTGTCACATTTCCTTATATGGCCATGGTTGTCTCAGAGGTCCAGCTAAGGGAATATTGAATTGGAAACAGGCCATGTTATCACAGCTCGGGAAGACATTTGGAAGCACATAGATAAGACCAATGAGAAATGACATATGTCATTAGAACATTGGGTATGCCCCTTCTTTCAAAAGCTCGAACTCTATTTACCAAGGAACTGAGAATACATTGAGTTTATACGTAAAAAAAGAAAGATTTCCATATAAAGGTAAAGTGATAAGGATGAACCAGGAAACCCCGATGAAGTGTCTCTCATGTTGATGAGGAAATCATAGCTGGGATTACTCCGGTCCTCCCAAAAGGAGTAATTCACTTGGAGGAAGAATCATGTTTGAAATAGAAAATAGAAGTCATAAGTAGGTCCCTGAGTTGTTTGATAATCTGGTCAATGAAAAATGAGTCATAGAGTCATAGGATTACACTGGGTAATGGCTGTGGCTTCCCGCTGACGTAACCCAGAGCACCACCGCCAGTGCAGATAACGGGAAACGCATGAATTACTGTCCCACGGGGAATGTCTCGAACAAACTGGTTAATGAGTGTCAGTTCAAAGTAGATTGAGGTGCGTAATTGCACAAGGAGAAAAGAACCCAAAATATTCTGCAATTTTATGGTTCTTATAGGACACAAAGGCGGTGGACATTTTGCAACAGCGAAAGCAATCCTGAGACAGGTGTGTGACATGGCCAGTAACGAGGCATGATGGCCCTTGAGAAAATATGTCCAAACCTCAGTCCTATACCAGTGATCATGAGGAATAGAGAAAAGATAGAATATAGATCAGACATCTCTATACATCAGATACCTGTATGGATCAGACACCTGTGTAGATGACACACCTGTCCAGATGAGATGCCTGTGTAGATGAAATTCATTTTCACATGAAGACAAGAGGAAGGAATGTAGATCACTTATGTAGATGAGACACCTGTGTAGATCAGATACCTGTGTAGATGAGATACTTCTGTAGATCAGACACCTGTGCAGGTCAGACACCTGCGTAGATGACACACCTGTCCAGATGAGACACTTGTGTAGATCAAATTCATTTTCATGTAAAGACAAGATGAAGGAATATAGATCAGACATCTCTATAGATCGGATACCTGCATAGTCTAGGCACCTGTGTAGATGACGCACCTGTGTAGATGACACAACTGTCCGGATGAGACACTTGTGTAGATCAAATTCATTTTCATAAGAAGACAAGATGAAGGAATATAGATTAGATATCTCTATAGATCAGATACCTGCATAGTCTAGGCACCTGTGTAGATGACGCACCTGCGTAGATGACACACCTGTCCAGATGAGACACTTGTGTAGATGAAATTCATTTTCATGTAAAGACAAGATGAAGGAATAGAGATCAGACATCTCTATAGATCAGATACTGGTATAGATCAGACACCTTTGTTGATGAGATACTTGTATAGATCAGACATCTGTGCAGATCAGACACATGGGTAGATGACACACCTGTCCAGATGAGACACTTGTGTAGATGAAATTCATTTTCATGTAAAGACAAGATGAAGGAATAGAGATCAGACATCTCTATAGATCAGATACCTGCATAGACCAGGCACCTGTGTAGATGACACACCTGCATAGATCAGACATCTGTGCAGATCAGACACCTGTATAGATGACACACCTGTACAGGTGAGACACTTGTGTAGATGAAATTAATTTTCACATGAAGACAAGATGAAGAAATGTAGATCAGACACCTGTGTAGATGAGACACCTGCGTAGATCCAATTCTTTTTCCGGTCAAGATCTGATCAAAGAGCGTGCCACCAGAAATTGTAGGGAAGGGGCAACACTGTCAAACAGTGAATTAATAAAAATGATACCTTTCTGGATTCTGTGATGGTTGGGATATTTGTCAGCTTTTAAAATTTGAAATTTATCATAAATTAATTCTAAAGAAGAAAATTCACTTTCATCAGCACATGTGCATAATTTCCTATTCCTATACCAAAAAGGCCCTTGGGGTACCTGGGTGGCTCAGTTGCTTAAGCACCTGCCTTTGCTTCAGGTCGTGATCCTGGAGTCGTGGGATCAAGTCCTGTATCGGGCTCCCTGCTCAGTGGGGAGACTGCTTCACCCTCT
Organism: Neogale vison; assembly: GCF_020171115.1. Taxonomy (NCBI): domain Eukaryota; kingdom Metazoa; phylum Chordata; class Mammalia; order Carnivora; family Mustelidae; genus Neogale; species Neogale vison. Next base: position 130,651,946 of record NC_058105.1, read on the forward strand.
GACCCTCTCCCTTCTCATGCTCTTTCTCTAACTTTCTCTCTCTCAAATAAATAAATAAAATCTTAAAAAAAATAAAAAACGAAGAGGCCCTGAATGATATAAGCACCTTGTTGAACTCGTCCTGGGTCCCATGTTCCTAGAAATCATGAAGGGTGAGGCATTCCTTTCTCAATGTTCTTCTGTTCCATAATGGCTTCCTGCAAAGAATCCCCTTTCCTATGTGTCTCAGGTAAGATTTGGGGATATCCCCCCCCATTGAGTATGTAGAACAAGGTGGGATCCCCTTGACCCCACAAATTGCCATGTTTTGGTCTCATCGATGATAAGATGTACTGCTCACTAGCACAATTCTATTTCTGTTGGTTGCAACCAAGAACATCATTAATCACCACACTATAAATGGGTTTTTGACACGTTTCCAGTGATTTGTGAATAAATACTTCTTGCAGTGAATTCCCCTGATGTATCTTGCGTGTGTGTGTGTGTGTGTGTGTGTGTGTGAACTATAGCCTAGACTCCTGGAAATTGAACTGCTGGTTCAACCAATTTGTGCATTTTTCATTTCGCTGGAAGAGTATGAAAGGATTTCACCAGCTTATGTCCCCAGTAGAGAACCATTTTTCCTAATTCCTCAACCCTGGCACTGTTGTCTGTCTTTTTTTGTATGTTCTCAAACTCAGGAGCGAGTGGGAGGTCTTCTAAAATTTTGTGTTTCTCTGAATGGGTGGCATGTTGACCACAGGGGTGGCCATTTCTAATCCCTGTCCTGTGAGTCTAGGTCGTCAAAGTCATGTGTAGAGGGAAAACATGTGTAGAGGGTTTGTTTGTTTGTTTGTTTTTAACAAAAAGAGGAAAAAGGGTTATTTTCTAAAGAAAAAGATGTCATGGTGTGGTGCTCTAGAAGGTGCTTCTCCGATCTCACCATGAGGAGGGATCACAGGAGGTCCGGCTGCTGTCCTGAAACCCACCACTGCACCATCCCCCAGATCATACCTGTTTCATGACACATTCCAGAGGGATACTGAGGCAGGGCCACTCCTGGGAGACACAGGATCTCTGACCTTTGGTTCTGGGTTCTTGTTCTGAGAACAGCGACCAGGACTGGCCTTCCTGCCCTGTCTCCAAGCTCAGAACTTCTCATCCATCAGATTCTCTCTCCAGGGAGTCTACCCAGGGTCAGAGCAGACGTACATTTCAATTAGACGTCTCCCCCACGTTCACCTTGAACACTTATTGTCCCTGGAGATGACCCTCTCCAATATACCCATGACACAGTGCATCCCAACTCAGTGCCTACTTTGGGGGCATGCAGACTAACACCCCAATTTCCAAAAATGCCATGGTGCCCACTGTTGCATGACCTATGAGATGGTGCTAATGGAACATAGCCCTAAACCATTGCTGCCCTTCCATGAAAGTCTACACTACCAGCGTCCCTCCAGTGTCCCGCGTGCTGGTACCACCACAGTGGGCATCCTTAGCATGCTCCAGCTGCATTGCCTCCACCACAGATGGCCCCTGGCTCTCCGAAGAGGGCAACAAATGACCCCACCAAGTCTTCACGACTCACCAGTCATGTCATAATACGTTCCCATCAAATCCCCAATCTGTTTATTCAGGAATTCGCTTGAGCTTCTGTGAGAACATGTGCCATGGGGGGAAGAGGTTGGGTCTTAGGTTCCTGGGGCTGGAGTGTGGGCAGGGGACTTCTCAGTGAGTGCTCCTGATTAACCGTGTGCGCTGCTCAATGAGTCTTCCATACTCTTCTCAGGTTAGTTCCCCACCACAGACCGCACAACCACTGGGTGGAACCCACCCACAGAAACACCTACACCAGCACGCCAAAGGGCGTGAGCCAGAACGTTCACGGCCACTTGTCCGCCATATTCCCAAGTGGGAAACTTCCCAAAGATCCATCCACAATAGAGGGGATAAACACTAGAGGAGATGCTCATCAGTCATGTTGGTGAACGACCCACCATGACCCATTCTGATATGGAGGAATCTGCAGAACACAGTGGTGGTCAGAAGAAGCCAGCCTGCCACCCCCCCAAAAAAGCACATCTACGATTTATTTGTATAAAGTATGAAAATGGGCAAAACCATCAATAATGTTGAGAAAGGATGGTAGGGGGAATGGGGTCAGCGACTCTCCTTGGGGGTGATTAAAACCACAGGGGAAGCCAATGGTCTTTGTGTCCATCTGGAAGCTGGTCAGTTTGTGGGTAGCTTCTGTGAGTGGAAATAACCTAGGAAAAAAATATCCCATCTTGGCATCCACACCATTTAAAATTAGTACTATTTTACAGTGATTAGAACAAGTTACAGAATAGAACTTAGAAAAAATTGATATGTGAGTGTAAGCCCTCCAAAATGCAGACATCGGGATGGGATAACATTTCCCCCATGTTCGGGGTTATTTCCACAAATGACCTTAGTGTGTGCTCTCAGGACTGAAGAACTTCTCCTGCCTGTGTGGCGCACTGATAAATTATGAAAGAGCTCTCTGAGCAGCCCTTCCAATGAGTTACCATTGGTTTGTCCAAGATGAAGGACAACTCCTACAGTTGGGGGCATGATGACCCTAATGTATAATTGAATAAACTAAACCAGAGACCTGTGTGATCTTCCAAGCCAGGGGGTTTGCCCCCAGCCCTGCGTTCTACACCTCCACACCCTGTAAGGGCACATCTGATATCCACGTTAGCCCAACGGGGAAGCTCACCCATGTCGGGATGGGTGGACTTTCCATCCTACACTGGATCTGCTCGGGGAAAGTGAGATGAGCTTGTCTTGTAGGCAGCAAACCCAGATAAGGGATGGAGGTGCATTCTTGGCCACCCACCCCCAACCCACTCAATGCCAATCCCGGTCTGCGGTCTGAGATGATGTCTTCTCTCTCACAGGGCCAGCGAGAGCACGGATCACCAGGACAGACACGCAGGCACATACGCAGCAGGTCCTGGAGGTGGTGCATTCTACACCCTTATTTAAGAATGTGTTGATACCAGTTTGGGGATGGCCCCTCCTAAAAATGCTGCAGGACGAGTCACCCCACCCCCCAGCAGAGATGGAGTGATTGAGGTGACACCTGTCACATCGTCCCACGTGTGACTTCGGCTTTGAAGTCATAATTAAAACATGATGTAGAAGGAAACTGGAGGCGTCCATCTGTTGTGACCTTAAAACTTGGCAAAGCTCAGATTCTTCCCTCGCAGCCTACAGTCCACAAGTCTCTGAACCAGCACCGGGTCCTTCCCTGACACGGGGAAGTATCCTGTCTGCTGAAATTAAAGGGTGGTCCTTGCCCCGGAGCCTGGGTCTCTGAGGCTCTCGAGGGCAGAGAAGAGATGCCCTGTGGTCTCCCCATATGAGGGGCGATCCAACAGAGACACAGAGCTTCCCCTGATGAATGCACTGAACCTCAAATCTGACATATCCAGGAGGAAACCAAACCCCACGGAGATGTTCTGCACTCCTGGGAGCAGCCCTGAAGGTCTTTGCTGACTGCCTCAGAGATGGTGACTCAGTGCCTTGCACAAACCATCTATCCCCAAGGCAACAGAGACACGACGAAAAAGCTGACCCTACAAAGGGTATTAAAGCTACATCTTGGCCCCAGAGGCTGCTTTAACTGCCCCTGGAGACATGGAATCGAGGCTATCATGAAGCCGGCTTGATTCTCGTCCTGCTGTCCAAGGGAAAGCTCTGGGTTCCCTCTGGACTGGAAGTGGTTATGAGCCCCACAGCCAAGCAGACGGCAGCTCAACTCCAGCTGTGTTCTTACCTTTTTTGAAGGTCACAGAGCTGGCGGTGAAGCTCTCCAGGCCTGCTGGCACACTTGCAACTTTGGGTAATAACGGTGTCGCCGTTAGGAGGGGGACACACCCTCCAACAAGGCGGTCCACGTGACTTCAACTCTTGGAATGGCCCCTTAGGCAGTGCAGGACCTCGGTCAGTGGCAACCACCACTGTTAGTCTTTTAGTCGTTCGAGAGAATGGGCTCTGCCTCCAGGTCCCCAGGCCCCTCTGAGCTGTAAGACCAAGTGAGGGGCTTCCTCTATCTGAGCTGATCTCCCCAGAGAGGTAATCGGCACCTCAGACAGATGCTTGACAAAATGAGGGGCTGGCCTCACGCCGGTCTGTGTTCCAACACTTCCCTGTGGTTCTAAAAACGTCAGGCCCTGCCACCGGGTCTGTCGCCATGGCACCCACCGAGGCCTGCCCCCGGTGGCCGTCCTGTGAACTTCTCCCCTCTAACCACCAGCTGCCCTCAACTGTCCATCGCAAAGTCTTCCACACAAACCACCAGCCAGGAAGCATCTTCAAAGGAGCTGCTTCTTCCAATCCACTCTGGAGAAGATGCATTTGTGCTCATGCAGCAGAACCCTAGATCCCTTCAGGAGCTGTTTTCAAGCTGGCATCGTTTGGGGGACCCTCAAGTTCTGGCGGTTTTCAGCTCTGGTCTCTCTCTTTTCTTGCGGGACTTCAGTGTGGTCACTTCCCGGCAGCAGAGCCAGGAAACATGGGTTTGAGAATTGTCTCACCAGGGGATATGGCCTTGTAGACACCCCGACCAGGATGCTTGAGAAGGACAGGGAGACGGAGCCGTTGCCTCCTTATGCACATTCCCTCAATGCAAGCAGCATACGATGCACCAGCTCAAGCCATCAAAGAATTCATGGTACAAGGAACATGGAAACCTAAGAGTCCATCTCCTTGACTAGTATGTCTGCACAAAAGGGGCATTTCCATCCTTGTGAATAGACAGCTGAGCAAAGTAACCCAATGGAAAGAGAGTCATCAGTGAGTGTATCAGTCAGGAGACACCAGGCAGTGCTGCTGTAACAAACATCCCCGAAATCGCAGAGGCCCACATATGACCCAAATCTCTTCTTCCTGCCTGAACCTGCCCATCAGTGGGCGTTCCACGTCATCCAAAGACCAAGACCCAGGGTGATGGACCAGCCCAGTTCTGGAGCATGACAAGTTTCCGAGGAGAGAGAACAAGCCACGTCGGGAGCCAGGTCTTGGCTTTTTCGGCTTCTGATAAGTAGTGACACACTTTATTTCAAATTCGTGGTGGTCCATGAGCTCAGGGCTGTGATCGACCTTCGCCACAGCAGCTATTTCTATACATTTTTAAAGAAGGGAAATGCCCCCAAACAAAAGGAATTCTACTACTACTCACCAAATCCTACTAGCAGAAATGAAAGTTTCTCATGGGATGAACCTCATGGGACGAATCCAGTAACACAAGAAAAATGCTTCCCGAACAGAACGGGCTCTTGATCCAGAATTTCCAAGAACAGCTTGGTGCCAGGAGAGGACTGTGAAAATTCAATCTCTGGTTTTTTACGGGGTTTGGGGGAATAAAAACATTCCAGTCTCCATATGACATAAAATCCAAGGTAATAAACCCATAATAGCTGAATCGGACAGATGTCAAGAGTACACCGGAACACCCTTCCTCAAAATGCCAAGTCGTTAAAAATTTTAATGCCCCATATTTGAAAGCTCTTATACTAAAAAAAAAAAAAAAAATGTCAAGGGGACATGAATGTTTCATGAAACCAGCCTCATAAAAATGCCTAGCGCGTCCCAGATCCAGGGTCGCAAAATGGATCCCGGCACAGAGACGCTTGCTTGGGAATGATGGCGATCGTTGAAGGGGCGGTAGGTTCCCGGCAAATTAGCCCAGTCCCCGTCTTCCTTTAAGTGGGAATATTTAAGGATTGTGGCCTTGATTTCCGAGAGCGCCCTGAAGCCCTGAAAATCTCCAACGAAGTAAAGGAGTGTATTACTTTTCTGTGGTCATCATCACACGGCAGCAAAGATGGACCTGTCTTCTGTAGACGGGCATCGTCTCCTGGTCCTGGAGGTGGAGAGTCTGAGATCCAGGCAGGGCGGAGGCTGGAGGTTTCCTCCGGAGACCTGTCTGCTTGGCGCATAGACCCTGGGTTCTTCTTGTGTCCACACGTGGCCACCCCTGTGTTTTCGTCCTCTCTTCTTATAAAAACACCAGTCCTATGGGATCAGGGCCCATGCCAGGGACCTCCTTATACTTTAATCCCCTCTTTAAAGGTTCCATGTTCAGCTGAAGGGTGAGGGATCTCACATGGGTATCCCCGAGGGAGACCATTCAGTCCACATGCAGTCAGCAAGAAGCCTCAAAAGTACCCCCTGCCATGGACATCATGTCCCTTCGGGAAACCCGTGGACCATGCAGAGCTGCCTCGGCTCCTGTCCGGTGACCTACAGCCCGTTGTCCTCAGTTTCTCCTTCCCACGGGCCTCCTTTCTCTGACATCTTGAGAAGGAGGTAACGGAGCGTGGGCTCTGTCAACCGTGGGCGATATTCCGTTTGCATTGTCACGGGGCCCCTCTACAGGGAAGGACGAGCCTTCCCAGACGTTTCGTGACGACCCCTGAGCAGAGAGCCAGCCGCACGGTAAGCACGCGTGGAAGGCGGCTGCAATCCGGGACTCCCTGAAGTGCACACGTGGATAAACAAATACAAATGTTTCCCCAAGTCCCTTCTCAGTGCCCACGATCCCTCCCACGTAAGATCAACACAGCCCTCGGCCCGTCTCGGGTAAAACAGCAGTACATGGCACGGACACGACCCCAGAGAAGGGACGGCCAACGTGAGGGAAGTCCTCAGGAGAAGGGAGAGCCCAAAGGGGTCAGCAGGGATGTCTGCTGTGTTTCATGTTGGTAGCATCACAGGACGTCTCCGGGGGCCCCGGGGAAGAGAAGTTCAGGAAGATAAACCAGGATGAGGGGAGGAAGGCATTGGCCTGAGAACTCCAGAGAAGCGACTTCTGTCTGGGTCTTTCCTTACGGGAGTGGGCTGAGGGGTGGCCCCGAAGAAAGCATCCCTGCCCTGCCTGGATCTCAGCATCCCTGCCCTGCCTGGATCTCAGCATCCCTACCCCAGCTGGATCTCAGCATCCCTGCCCTGCCTGGATCTCAGCAGCTCTGTCCTGCCTAGATCTCAGCATCCCTACCCCAGCTGGATCTCAGCATCCCTGCCCTGCCTGGATCTCAGCATCCCTGCCCTGCCTGGATCTCAGCATCCCTGCCCTGCCTGGATCTCAGCATCCCTGCCCTGCCTGGATCTCAGCAGCTCTGTCCTGCCTGGATCTCAGCATCCCTGCCCTGCCTGGATCTCAGCATCCCTGCCCTGCCTGGATCTCAGCATCCCTGCCCTGCCTGGATCTCAGCAGCTCTGTCCTGCCTGGATCTCAGCATCCCTGCCCAACCTGGATCTCAGCATCCCTGCCCTGCCTGGATCTCAGCATCCCTGCCCTGCTTGGATCTCAGCATCCCTGCCCAACCTGGATCTCAGCATCCCTGCCCTGCCTGGATCTCAGCATCCTTGCCCCGCCTGGATCTCAGACAGCTGATGTCCACAGCTGGGAGACGACCCCTGTGTGATATTTTGAGCCCCCTCCACCGTGGTCATGCGTTACGGCCGACCCAGGAAAACCTTATGCCCACCTTGTTTATGATCCGTCTCATTCTGTCCTTTCTCCCAGGAGAACTCGAGACTGGGAAGGCGCCACGTTGATTTTCACCCTGAGCACCTCGGAGGGCAGCGAAAGTCAGCAAGCTGTTCGAGCGTGAACACTCGAGCAAGACATTTTAGCGATTTGGTTCCTTTGTTCCTTCGTGGAACGTTACGCACGGGCTTCTGTTCTTCCAGCCCCCTCCCCGCACACCTGGACCAGCTCCCTATAGCTGTGTTATCACAAACCACCACATAGGCACGTTGGCTTCAAATCCACATGCATATTATCTTCTACTCGTGGAGGTCAGACGTCCAATGCAGGTGTCCCCGGAGTAGAAATCCAGGTGCGGACAGGGCTGGGTCCTTCATGGGGCGACTCCCGGACAGAAACAATTCCTTGCCTCCTCCAACTGAGAGGCCAACTGTGTTGCTTGGCTTTGGGGGACCACAACCCTCTGGTCTCTGCTTCCCTCCTCATCCCTCCGCCTCTGACACGGATGCCCCTGGTCCCTCTTATAAGGACCGTTGTGATGTCATTCGGACACCCAGGGTCGTCCACGATAATCTCTCCATCTCCAGACCCTTAACTTGATCACCCCTGCCAAGTTCCTCTTTCCTTAGAAGGTGACGTATTTCTCTGTTTCTCACCTCGGGCTGTAGGCACGTCCTTGTGCCTTGAATAACGCCTTTGGTCAGCCACCGAGTAACCCCTGCGGGTCATTATATCAACGGTCAATTATAACAATCATATTACGACAAGTCAACGATGACGATGACCTCGTCACGGACCTACAGCGGGTTTCTTAACACACCACCGTTTCTGGGGTGTGGTGGGTCCAGGACATTGGACAGTGAGAAGAGGGAGGGCATTTCAAGTCACTTCCCTGTGTTTCCATAGTTGCATTTAAGAGGGTGACATTTTGTACACTCGATGCACCCATTATTAGACTTTACATTCATTTTTGTATAAAAACACCATGCAATTTCCAAATCCTCTGTGTGTGTGTGTGTGTGTGTGTGCAGTAGGGGGGGGGCGGGGAGGAGGAAAGCAGGAACGCAATGTTAGTAGGAAGGCGCAAGCGTTTCCTGCTAGGACCCGGAGCTCCTGAGCTCCGAGTGCGCAGGGCATGCCCAGCAGTCCCCAGGGTCAGCCCCACAGGCCCAGCAATGCTCCCGCGTCCACATCCCACACACCATTGTCTGTAGCCTCGGGATCTCAGGAGCGAAGTTACGGTCGCAGAATCGGGGAGAGGAGCTGCTCCCTCCCCTCCCACCTGCCAGCGTGCTGAGTCCGCCTCCCGCCCCTTGCGTGCGCCCTCCGCCACCCCGTGCGCCTCTCCGCGAAGGTACTGCTGATGGGAAACCATCCCGGCTCCGCAGCTCTGCGCAGGCCTTCCGGATGGAAAACAGAAAAGGTGCTGTGCGCGCGCAGAAAGCAGACGCCTTTGTCCCTGGATGGGCGGCTCCGGGCGACAGGGGGTCCTCCTGGTCACCCACCAGCGGGGGCGGACAGGCTGCACGTCTGCACGTCCAAGTTGACCGCTGCTTGGGGATTCCTGGACACAGGTGCGTCTCCACGTGCGGACAGTGTCCCCGACGCGCGCTTGTTGTCCAGCGGGGGCCCCCCTCCGGCAGAAGGCCAGAAGCAGCACAGCGGCAAGGCTGAGGAAGGCGGGGACTGTCCAGTATCTCCACCGAGAGCCCTGATGGTGCATCGGAGAAGCCGAAAAAGCTCTGGGGAACCCATCCCTTCCCACCATGAAATCTCTCACTTCGGGCACGCATCAGAGCGCACACATTTCCTGCTACCCCGGGGATGCTCAACGCCCGCCTCTAGCCCAACGGGCTTGGAGACAACCCTGGGGTGTTTCCTCTTTGTGCCATCTCCCGTCCACAGAAGCATGAGCTAATCAGCTCGGGGACACGCACACCTTTGTCACACAGGGGCATTCGCTCAGACTCACAGACACACCATCGCCCGCCCGCTGGGACCTCCAAACCACCGGCCAGAGACTAAACAGGGGACCCGCAGCAACGCCCCATCTGAGCACCAGCAAACAGAGTCGCAGGAGGACAAATTATTCAATCACTGTCCCTCCCCATCCACCAGGAAGGGCAGGGTGGGATCGACCACGTGGACCCTCTGGGAAATTGTCCCCATGCCCAAGGAACACAGTCATGTCAGAGGACAGGACACAAAGGTCCTCGTGGGTACCCGCTGGCTGGTCTCCTCCCTCAGACCAGCGTCTGGAACCGGGGACACAGACAGATGCCTTGTGCGAGTTCCCCGCAGTGCCATGATCCTGGGCGTGCACCTGGGGAGCCCGCTGTCCTTACTGTCCTGTGGTTTGGGGGGGGACCTACCTGCAGCCCCCAGGATTCACTGCGTCACCAGACCCCGTGGGCCCCGTGGGGCTGCACAGTCCCCTTCAGTCCACAGGGACATGGAATAAAGCATCCACCGCCCCACTCCTTCACACAGCCTGCAAGCCGGAAGCCCAAGCGCATCCCTCCCACCTGCTTGCGTCTCCGCTACCCCGAGTGCCTCAGGGCCTGACCCATGCAGCGGCATGAGGACGGAGGGGGGTTTCAGACACCCTCAAAAAGGAACCCCACGTCCCTGACTACTCCGCGGGTCCCCAAATCTCCAGATCCCACAGCTCACGTCTCCTCCAGCCCAGTGGTCAGTGTATCGAAATGGCCTTCCCTGCTGGCAAAGAGGTTTCCCAATGCCAAAGCCTGTGTCAGGCACCCAGCAGCCTCCGTTCATGAGGTTATGAAGCCACGGGGGACCCCAGTCCCCTCGAGAAGCTCTGGCAGATCCGTCGTCTGAGTTCCAAGACCATCTGCTGGCACAGTTTGCTCCTCATGCTGCGAAGCCAGCCTTTTCCTCTTGAGACCTTCGCCTGATTGGGTGAGGCCCACCACGAGACCAGCCTTTTCCTCTTGAGACCTTCGCCTGATTGGGTGAGGCCCACCACGAGACCAGCCTTTTCTTTTCGAGACCTTCACCTGATTGGGTGAGGCCCAACACAGGACCAGCATTTTCTTCTTGAGACCTTCGCCTGATTGGGTGAGGCCCACCACAGGACCAGCATTTTCTTCTTGAGACCTTCGCCTGATTGGGTGAGGCCCACCACGAGATTAGCCTTTTCCTCTTGAGACCTTTGCGTGATTGGGTGAGGCCCACCACGAGACCAGCCTTTTCTTTTCGAGACCTTCACCTGATTGGGTGAGGCCCAACACAGGAACAGCATTTTCTTCTTCAGACCTTCGCCTGATTGGGTGAGGCCCACCACAGGACCAGCCTTTTCTTTTCGAGACCTTCACCTAATTGGGTGAGGCCCACCACAAGACCAGCATTTTCTTCTTGAGACCTTCGCCTGATTGGGTGAGGCCCACCACGGGATCAGCCTTTTCCTCTTGAGACCTTCGCCTGATTGGGTGAGGCCCACCACAGGACCAGCATTTTCTTCTTGAGACCTTCGCCTTATTGGGTGAGGCCCACCCACACCATAGACACTTGAATGGTTTACTCAGGGACTGCTCATCTAATGTCCCCGAGTACGAGACACTTCCTCACAGCCCCCTCCGTGTGATGTGTATCAACCCAGAGCCCCCAGGGCCCATGCTTCGAGATTGAGAGAGGCAAGAGAAGTTGGGTGACAGGTGCTCCCGCTTCCTACCCATCGAGCCTCTCTACCCACATCACCACATCTCCTCAGGGATCCCACCAGAGATGCCACATGGTCTGAGCTCAACACAGGCACACCTTTTCCCGCACACCCCAGAGGGCATTTCCACGGGGTCCAGACTGCACACGATGGACCCATGGTTGCGTATCAGGTCACAGGTGCTCGTGCTGAATGTCTGACAGTAGACGCGGAGAGCCGAATAGCTCTTAGTCTTCTCGGGGGACACTCGGCGAGGGTGGAGGTTGGCACAAACTTATTACTCGAGTAACTCGGGCAGAGTGGGTGCCCACTTGTGGCCTGATCCCCCGACACTTGCTGCCTGCATGCGCACTTTGTATTTTTACATATAGTACTAATAATGAAATACGATCATGATAGATCTACCCTATAACACAGCAATTGTACTACTAGGTTTTTCTCAAAGACACAAATATATTGATCCAAAGGGGCACATGCACCCCAACGTTTATAGCAGCGACATCTACAATAGAGCTACCCTATAATCCAGGAATCACACTACTAGATAGTTACCCCCAAAATACAAAAATGCTAATTCAAGGGGATAAATGTGCCTTGATGTTCATTGAGGCAATGTCTACAATCACCACACGATGGAAAGAACCCAGATGTCCATCGACAGATAAATGGATAAGGAAGATGTGGTTCATCTACACAATGGAATATTACTCAGCCATCAAAAGGGATAAAATCTTGCTATTTTTGCAACGATGTGCATAGAACCTGAGGGCATTATCCTGAGCAAAATAAGTCAATCAGAGAAAGACAAATACCATAGGATTTCACCCACATGTGGAACTGAAGACACAAAACAGAGAACAAAGGGATGGACACCAGAGGGAAGGTGAGCGGGGGGACACAGGAAACAGGAGATAGGGATGAAGGAGTGCACCTGTCGTGATTAAAAATTAATAAATAAGGGGTGCCTGGCTGGTTCTATTGGTGGAACACACACTTGATCTCAGGGTCATGAGTTCAAGACCCACGTTGGTGGTGGACCTATGTATGTGCATACTATATAATATATAATATAATATATTATACTATATATGCACATTGTATATATACTCTATATACAATGTATATACAATACATAATATGTACACACAATATGTTAATAAATACATGAATAAAAAATAATAACAAAAAGAAAAAAGGTTGAAACAATATCAATTCTAATAGTATTAGAATATCAATGCCATTATTATAAGATCAGTTGTTTGTTACCTATATTCGTAATAAATTAATGATTATAGGGTTGATCATAATGACGAATACTTTCAAAAATAGTGTAAGATTATCATTAATGAGTAAAATATATCTATATATTTAAAAAGTAAATTGACAGTGGTATATCCCATGACTTATAAGTTTTAAAATATGTATCACATACAACATACATGTATTAAATGTCTGTTTCATTTATGCACATATACATATACATTTATATGCATGCACATATAAATATACTAAAACACAAGCGTACATATATGCATTTGTGCCATGTCTACATGTATGTGACTGTGTGTCATGTGTGCACACATATGTCGTGTGTGTTAGGATATGTGTCTGATTATGTGTATCTGTGGGTAATATATATAATTTATACCATATACCATATATACACACATGCATACACATATACACACATGTACTGTATATGATATACAGAATAACACACAAGTATACGTGTGTGTATATGCATGCATACATGTGTATACACAAAGATGTGTTATATCTTATGTGAGGCATATATGCATACTATGCACATATACATATAGTACGTGTATGTATGTGTGGTTATGTCTGTGTGGGTAATTTCTCTCTATATACAATTTATACATATAACACATACACATGTACACACACACATGCACACGCACACACACACGTATTTAACCCTTGAACAACGTGGGAGTTAGGAGCACCAACACCTGCATAGCTGGAACCAGACACCTAAACTTTGATTTTCCCAAAACGTAACTATTGGTAGTTTACCAGAAACCTCACCTATAACATAAATAATGAAAACCTATTTTGTGTCTTCTATATATTATACACTCTATTCTTGCCATAAAGTACAGAAAGGTACAGAAAAGAAAACATCATTAAGAAAATCATAAAGAAGATAAAATGCATTTATAGTACTATCGTATATTTATAGAAAAAATAATCCAGGCTTAAGTGGCCCCTCATGCTTCAAACTCATGTTGTTCAAAGGTCAACTAACTGCAATGTGTGTATATATCTAATACATGCACACATATTATATATATTAAATATAAACATGATATGTGTATTATATATGTATTCATTGTATATAATAATATGTGTGTATATTATATATGATATATGATATATAATAGAACATACTCTATATTTCATGTATATTGTATATTGCATATACATTGTGTATATAGTAAATATTGTATAATATAGTATATATTACATAGAAGGCACATACATATATAGTATGTATTACATATATGCATTACATATACATTACATTATATACAAACATTACATATACATACCAATATGTATTGTATACATAAACAATATATATAATATATATAACATATATATTATAGGGGCGCCTGAGTGGCTCAGTGGGTTAAGCTTTTGCCTTTGGCTCAGGTCATGGTCTCACGGTGCTGGGATTGAGCCCCGTGTTGGGCTTTCTGCTCAGCAGAGAGCCTGCTTCCCCTCTCTCTCTGCCTGCCTCTCTGTCTAGTTGTGATCTCTCTCTCTGTGTCAAATAAATAAATAAAAATCATTAAAAATAATATATGTATTATTTATATTCTTTATATAATTTATATTATATTATATATGTTATATATCATATACACATACATATCATATGCAATATACATACATATAATTGTACATATACAGTGTATCTAAAAATATTTATATAGATACATTGTATCTATACATATTATATGCACATTGTATCTTTACATGTTCTATATAGATTGTATATATAATATGTTAAATATAGACTACATAATAATAATAATATACTCTGGATATATGTAATATATGCACAACTATATCTCCATTGAATTTAGGAGAGCCATGAAATTCTGATTGTGACATAGAGATCCTTCAGTCGACCTTGACGATCATTGATTAATGGTCACCTTCATCAACCCACAGCACACCAGAAATTACAGAATAAAACACCCACCCAGTGACCCTTACCAGTAACAATAACACTGTGTCAGCGATGCAGTCCACCACAGGGGTGGACGGCCAGAACCTTCCCTTCCAGCATTCGGGATTCTACCTGTTTTATAGAGACCTGTTTGCTGGTTTAGTTCTCCACGTGGTAAGAATTTAACTCCGTGATCAAGCCTTTTCCCCCATAAAATATAAACTCAACTTCTGCGTCGGATAAATGTTATCCACTGGAGGGTCCTATTTTAACTCGGGATCTCAACGCGCTCGTTTTGGGTCTGTCAGCGAACAGAATAAAACGTCCCGGACATGGGCACAACCTCCAGTTTATGGCATGGCGAGGCCTCATGGCTGCTCACAGGCGTGAATCCCTCGGGGCGAGGGACAGCGGCACAGCCATAAAGACGTACGAACGGGCCCTGGGCCGGTTTACGACCCTCATCAATTCTCCGTGCCTCCAGCCGTGGGAAGCCGTTTTACTGCCTGTGCTGATGGCTGCTCCTGCAGGCTTCCCGTTGTCGGCTGGGTTCTGTTTATAGGGTCCTTTTTTTTCCTCCTGGAAGGTAAGGCCATTCTGCTAACATGGTTCTAAATGGTGTCTATCCCGTCTCGGCCACTTCAGGGACGTGCGTTATGCTGCTCTTTGAAATACGAGGGCCCCGGAGGGTGGAAAACGGAGCTGGCAGGCCTGGATTCCATGCATCGGCGCCCATCAGTCAAGCTTTATCACGCAGAGCACCCTGGTCACAGATGGGCGGCCATTGCGGGGAGCAAAGCGGCCTGGGGCACGGGGAACATGACAATGAGCAGAGTGGGTGGCCTCGGGGGACCTCACAGGGACATGCACGGAGACACAGAGAGATGCACATGGACGTATAAACACGCAGTCAGACGCACGCACATGCAGACACATATACACATATACATAGATACACACAGCTGTGTGCATGGACACACACACACACACAGACACCTACAGCATCAGAGGCCAGCCCTGTCCTCACACACTTTCATGACCACGTTGAGGGGACTTCATCCTTCAAAGGGGACAGGAGCTCCCTGGGACGCCCAGAGCCTGCACCACGATGTCCCGTACGTGACAAAGCCACGTACCTTCTCGGAAACAGCAATTTCCTCAAATGGGGAGAACACATATACCTGGATTTTCTGGTGTCCCGGAAGCAATGAGGACACCGTGCATCCAGGAGGCGTTCAACCGTGTCTGCTAGAAACAAAGACTTGGAGCTCACAAGAAGATAGCGCTGCAGGCTGAGCGAACGCCACCCAACACAAATGTTTGTGAGTAAAACACGTGAAACGTGGAACCACCCACGCCTCGTGAACTCCCTGGGTGCCTAGAGCATCTCCACCATTTCGTGTTCGGAGACACTAAGACCCGCCCCAGAAGCTTCACGGGAAAAAGACGAAAGAAGACAGAGGGGTGACCACGAGGGGACAGGGATGCATGCTTCATGAACAGCGTCGGTGTCTGCAGATGTGACGAAGGGAAGGATCTGAGATCAGCTCATCGTGGATCAGGGTGGCCCTAAATCCAATGATGGGTCTCCTCGTAAGACGCAGAAGAGGAGAAGCCACGTGAGGACAGAAGCACAGATGGGACGGATGCGGCCACCAGCCCAGGGACACCTGGAGACCCAGAAGCTGGAAGAGGCAGGAAGGACCCTGCCCCCGAGCCTCAGGAGGGAGTGTGTTCCAGCCCCTCCTGGATCTCAGTCCTCCCTCACTTGGATCTCAGACTTCTGGTCTCCAGATCTGAGACAGGATGAATTCCTGTTGCTGAAGCCTCCCAGTTTGTGGCACCTCCTTTGGACCACCCAGGAGACTACTACAAAGTATATTTGTTCCAAAAATAGATTAAACCATGTACACTACTCATTTACAAACAAACAAAAAAACTGATGGTTTTATGCTCACGCAGGACTTTCTTAGGTTCCCCGTGGCTTCTCCCCTTACCCCGCTGACATTCCCCAAAAGGAATCATTTCCAAGGAACACGCCCTGCAGCAGAGTTTTTGGAGTACAGGAATTTCGTTTCGGTCTGGGAAGCAGACAAGGATGATTTTATCATTTGAGCTGAGTCTTATCCCATTGGGATCATACATCAGGGCGAGGACTGACCTGAACAATACCAGATGCTCATAGGAACAGGGGGTTGGGGATCGTTTTCTGTTCCCTTTGAGAAAAAGACAAACTTAGAAGCAAACAAGACATTCACCTCCACCGGGTTCTTGGAGGGCTGAGAAATCTCACATAGCTTTCTGGTCCTCTAAAAATAGAAAAGGTTGTGTCCGTTTAATGAAAAAATACATGGGCAAGAAAGTACTTTATTGAAAGACCATGAGCTGACAGACACTCACTCACTGACAAGCCCTACAAAGCAATTGAAGGGTAGGGGGAAAAAAAAAAAAACTTTCTTCTACCCTCTTAAGTTCTGTCCCCGAGGCATGTGAATTAAACTGAGAAAAGGCAGATTTATTGGAGAATTGGAGACAAGCTCTATTTCAAATGCATCTGGACCCTCACAGAACAGAAATAAAAATCTCAGAGAAGTGGTTAAGCCCAGGGGTTCATATACCCCACTGGACCAAGTGGGAATAAAGTTGGGGAGCAGCCATGAGACAAAGTAAAAGGAGTTTAGGAGCTTCTAGGTGCATTACATTGTGGAAAGGTACATATTTGGGGAGAAAGTCATGGCAGATGGTAAGGGTTACTTTAGTAAGCCTTGTTGTGCAGACCCAAGCCAGTGCCCATCTTCTGTTTGCAGGGATGATGGTTGTCTCCTGTTCCTGGCATCAGGGGTGTTGGGACCCCTTCACAAAGGCAGGTGTGGGTCCTCTGAGAAGGCACGCCGATGAGGGTAAAATGCTCTCTGTGCATTTGCTTCTTGATTGCCTTCAGCCCAACTGTGCTCCGACCCCCTTCTCTAGAGAAGGCATTTCCACTGAAACAGCATCGGTGTGTAAACAGAGCCCGTCTGATGCCCCCAAACGTCAGAACTTGGGAAGACTGCATTCTCACACTGAAATGATACACATTTTCAGAAATAAGCAGAAGGTGGGTTTCAGCTGGAGAACGCATCAGCCACAGGCGGGGACTCACCCAGGTTTTTGATGGGCGTCCCTTGGCATCCATCCGTTGGGTCTAGTGTTTGAGCCACGGAGCCATCAGCCTCACTCTTCTCTGTGGTTCCTCTTGGCCGATAAGCCCACACCTCTGCCTCGATAAATGATCCGAAAGAGTGAGAACAGAACCCAGCTGGGCTCACAGTCAGAGCAAGACCAGGCGTGCCACAGGAAGATTCTGCGGGTGCCATGGGACCAGCCCTGATGTTGCATTCCCCAGCCGGGGGCCCGTCCTTCCGGTCGGAGGAAGACGTGAGCCCTCAGCAGTGATGGGGTGAACCTCCAGCTGTTGACGGCTCCAGGCTCCTGTAAAACCTATTCCTGACTTGCCGGAACCAAGCTGGTTAATCTGTTAATGGGTTCCCAGAGCATCGGGGAGGTGTAGACAGTCAAGGTCACTCCATTCACCTCCTCCGGGACCTAGAAGTGGCCATCAGTGGCCCACGTACCTGATGCTTGGAAAGAACAGTAGGATTTGCTTCTCCAACATGTTCCATATTTGACCCTCACGGTGGCCTTGGGAAACAGGGGCAGGTGTCTCTAAGTGAAGGAAATTTATTTCACCCCTGGGACATTCAAAGACCCACCGAGGAGGCTTCCCAGACCTCCCTGCAATGACCCACATTCCTTTACTTGCGGCCCGAGTCTTCCCTGACCCCTCGGGGCCCCTCCTGGCAAGCGGCTACTTCCCAGACAGAACAAAACCAGGGCAGCAAAGCCTCCAAGAAGGGCCGGGCTTGCCTGTTCCCTGGTGGAGGTCAGGAGAGGCCACCCAGTCCATGCTGCAGAAGACGGGCAGAGATCCAATTTCCCCATGTGCTCCCAGCCGGGCAGCTGGGGACACGGCTCATCACACCTGCAGAATGAGGGCCAGACCCAGCATTCCACGTGCAGCCTGTCTGGACACAGTCGGGCGTGCCCTCGGCCAAACCTGCAGCTCGCCGGGGAATGCAGAATGAACCACCGCGCACGGACCCACAAATCTGGTCTCCGCCGTGCAAATCCCGCAGCTGCCTCTTAAAACCCAGGGGGGACGCCAGCAGCCTGCAGGCCGGCCCCGAAACTGAAGGTTTTAGCACGGAATGGCTTTTCTGAGGCTGGAAAACAGCCCTTGCATGGGGCATGCCGAAACGGGTTTATAATGATAAAATGTGGTATGAGCAAAACCTATATATTTATAAACCCTATGATATACACTGTATATGAAAATGTAATATAAAAAGGTGCACGTTGCTTGTATACTGTTTTATGGAATGATTACGTATGGTTATTATGATTACGTATGGTTGTACTGTCAGATGACGATTGTATGTGATTGATTATATGATCAATGAATCAATCAATTATATGATCATATTGATTATATGATAGTCATAACCAGGTGATATGATATAATGGACTATTATATAATATAATTGTATACTTTATATAAGATAATATATACTTTATATATTATATACTTTATCTATTATAAGATATACTTTATATATTATAAGATACTTTATATAAGATATATGCTTTATACATTACATATACTTTATATATTACAAGATATATGCTTTATACATTACATATACTTTATATATTATAAGGTATACTTTATATAAGATACTTTATATATTATAAGATATATACTTCATATATTATACTTTATATATTATAAGATAAATGTATTGTATATATAATACACATTACATGATGTAATTGATATGTAATGTGATACATTGTATAACCATAGAATTATATAAAAGGCAATACTTAATATTTATATTATATTTCTATTTTAATTTATATTAATCAATATTAAATGGTTACATAATCATGTAATTTATATTAATCAATATTAAATGGTTACATAATCATGTACAAGGTTATATGTAGTTATATATACTATATCACGTTATATACATTATGTGTTTTACAATTGTATCCAATAGTTATATAACATATACATTATTACACATTAACAATAGTATTGCATATATTATAATATATATTAAATGTAATATATAATGCACATGTGTTATATTAAGATAGTACTTAAGTTATATTATATAATATATTATACCTTATATAGAATATACTATATATTATAATATTATGTTTAAATTATATATAATATACTATATTATATACTCTATCATATTCTTCTGTACAATATAATACATAATATAGCAATAAAAGACTATAATAAAATAATATATACAGTAGGGATGCCTGGTAGCTCAGTGGGTTGAGTGTCTGACTTTGGCTCAGGGTCCTGGAATCAAGTCTCGCATAGGGCTCCCTGCTCATTAGGGAGGTCTGTTTCTGTCTCTCCTCTGCCCTTCCCCTGGCTGTGCGTGCTCTCTCTCTCTCTCTGTCATATAAATACATAAAAATCTTTAAAAAGTAAAAATAAAAACATGAAATGAATATTATATTTTATCTATTTACTTTTACATAATTTCCATTACAATAGGTATTATGTTTTTATTTTATATGTTATAAAATTTACAATTAATATATCATGAACAGTGTACAATCAAGAAGAGAACCATAATGTTATTTGAGGCCCCTGGTATTTTTTTTTATAATAATGAAAATAAATAAAATACATTAAATGTAATATATAACGCACATGTCTTATATTAATATATTATTTAAATTATATTATATCACATATTATACCTTATATCGAATATACTATATATTATAATATTATGATTATATTATATGTAATTTTAAATAACTCGTAAATAAAAATAAATAAAGCAATAATTTGATAATATTAACAGAGTTTCACCAAGCTATGTGACAAGACTCAAAACTTGTGGAGGGGGACAGATGTCACTTTCATAATGAGCTTCCTAGAGGCATGTGTGAAGCCTACGCTGAGAGGACCATGGGTTTGCAGGTTCCTTGGTGGACCCAAGGCTACAGGGTGCCAGGTATAAAGTGCAGGTGGACACGGCTTCCGGGCTCCATCCAGCAGCCCCCAGAAGTTGGGAAGCTCTGCTCCGTTCCTCCTGGCTCAGGATTGGCTCTGTGATCTTCCCATCTCCCTCTACCTCCCTCCTCCCTCCTGCCCACTCCCTGACCCCCAGTCTCCTTCCTTCATCCTGCTGACCCCACTTCTCCCAGAGTCGATTTTTCCTGGTCTCCTCCTCCAGGAACCAGCTCCATCAAGGACACCACCACTGTCACCTTCAGCTTTCTGTGTGCTGGAGTCCAGCCTTCCACACATCCCGCTGTGGCTGTACCCCAGTCTTATTGTCCAGCTGCATTGGTACGGTTCCCCGAGAAACAGGACCAATGGGATAGTGGATGGATAGAAGATAGGTAGATAGAAAGATAGATAGATAGATAGATAGATAGATAAGATGATGATTTAGATAGATACATGGATGGATGGATGGGTGGATGGATGGATGGATGGATGGATGTTTGGATGGATGGTTGGATGGTTGGATGGATGGATGGATGGATGTTTGGATGGATGGTTGGATGGTTGGATGGATGGATGGATGGATGGATGTTTGGATGGATGGTTGGATGGATGGATGGATGGATATGATGGATGGATGGATGGATTGATGGATGGATATGATGGATGGATGGATGGGTGGATGGATGGTTGGATGGATGGATGGATGGTTGGATGGATGGAGGGATGGATGGATATGATGGATGGATGGATGGATGGATGAGTGGTTGGATGGATGGATGGATGGATAGATATGATGGATGGATATGATGGATGGATGGATGGATGGATGGAAAGATGGATGGATGGATGGATATGATGGATGGATGGATGGATGGATGGATATAATGAATGGATGGATGGATAGATAGATAGAAATGATGGATAGATAGATACATACGAATGGAGTAGATACATGGATACATGGATGGATGGATAGAAAGATGGATAGATGGACAGACAATTGATGGGCTGATACAGACATGATATCATCTCCCTTCCTCCACTTTTTGGTTCTATGCAGGACTTCAACTGATTAGACAAGACCCACCCACACAGGAGAAGGCCATCAGCTTTACTCTGCTCACGGATTCAATGCTAGCCCCATCCTATGAAATCCTCACAAATATACCCAGAATACTACCAGATATCCGGGAACCCAGAATACCTAAAACCACGTTGACATTTATAATTAAGCATCATGGTGAGTGAAAGCAGAAACAGTCAGGTGGAGAGGCTGATGCACAGAGTGGACAGTCTCGGTGTCTCTGCAAGTCCAGCCGCTCAGGAAGCTCCTGGCTCTGGTGTCCCTGCGAGTCTCGTCCGGGAAGCATCCGCCTGCGGGCAGAGGTCCCAGAGCCCTCTCTCTCCCGGTAGCCTGTTCCAAATGCTTGTCTGTAATAAAACCTCCATCGAAAAGGAAAGACGCCATTTCTTCTGGGCGCCTGGGTGGGAAAACCGTTTTTGCTTGAACGGGAAAACCCTGGACATGTCCACGTGCAAAATGCCAAAGAAAATGTTCTTCTTTCTGTCCCAGAGATACTGCCTGTGAAAACAGTTATCTGCGGGATCAAACCTCCAAGTGACTTCCTGCTTACCCCACCCCACAAAAGCCCTTCAAAATTCCTCTGCTATCAGGAAGCAAGTAAGGGTCGCAGTTGGCAGGTGGGTTAGGAACAGAGTGCGTGGCCGGGGCTCACCCAGGAATGTGCGCTTGTCCTCCCACTAAAGGACGTGTACCCAATGCGTTTTTCTAAAACCTGGGTTTTCGGTCTTTATCTAAAACATGTTTCTAAAACCCAGACTGGGTTTCTAGACGAGGCTGAATTGGAGACCATAAACCCTCTGTGTCCTCGTTGTGAACTCAGCGGCAGCTGTGAACTCCGGCGGCAGCTGTGAACTCCAGCTGTTTCCTCTGCGTGGATCCTGAAGTCAGCACCCCGTGGGCGTCCACCGCTCGGTGGGACCCAGCCCTGTGCCCCGTGTCCTGTGTCCATCAGCTACAGCGCTGGGTCCTTCCCCTCCGAAACACGCATCTTTCATCAGAATGAATTCCGGGGGTTTTGGCTACACAAGCAGCGTGCTCAGCATTTGGAAAGCCCCGTGCTGTGGCTTTTGACACATCCCGAGAAACACTAAACTACCCGTCTGCACGGCAGCCATATTAGGCCACAGCTGTAGGATTTTTGAATCTGCACCAAAGACACAGTGATGTCACATATCAGGTTCCCTGTCCCAGGACCAGGGACCATGGCCAACCCCACATGGCTCTGCTGTGGACAGGGAGAGGTTCTGCAGAATCTGACAGGCTGTTTGGGGGAAGCGGGGGACCGGGGAAGCCAGGTCTTGGTTCTAGGTGGCTGGGGTTGCTGTGACAAATAGTTTCAACTCATGGGGCTTGAAACTCCAGGAATTTATCTAGTTCCATCGTTCTGAGTCTAAGATCCAGGCAGGGCAGGGATGGTGAGATCCATTTAGATGTTCCTGGAATCCGCAAGCTCATGATTCCCTCGACGCCTGTTTCAGGTAAAGCAGAGTGTTTCATCTTTTTGCTTATCTTTCTGAATTCCCAGACCTGTGTCTGCAGCCTCCTGAAATGCTCATGGGATGTAGCAGGAACTGTGCAATCGTCCCCAGAGACCTAGAACAGTGAAAGGCAACGGCAGCAGCACAACTGGCCGGCCCCCATCCCAGCCTCCCTGACCTGGGCCAGCGCGTGCGCATTGCCTACGCTTCCCCGCAGCTCCTACCCAACCTGGGAACTGGGTGTGGGTTCGATCTTGCATCGGGCGTCCCCCGAGACCAGCCTCAAGTCTGAAAACCAGATGTCCCGATGCCAACCCCAGAAGCCAACCCCAGAAGCAGGACTTGCTCAGCACAGCTGATGCGGACCTGCTGTGTTCCCCACCCCCCCTTTTTTTTTAAATTGCTTGATTAAAATAGAGTTTATAAAGCATACAGCTCACCCATTGATTTGTACAATTCAGTGCTTTTTGCCACGATCGTGAAAATTTTAGAACATTTCCACCACGTGAAAAAAAACAAACAAACAAGCCTGTGGCTTCAAGCTATGACTCCTTCATTCTTTGTCTGCGTCCAGCCCGATGGAAAGGCTCGTGTCCCTTCTGGTTCCCGACATGTCCCACCACCGGAGGTGGGGTGGGGACCCACGATAGGGCTTCGGGCGTCTGCTTCTCTCCCTGAACACCGTGTCCTCGAGCTCTGTCCACCGGGCGGCGGGGGTCAGACCTCCGCTCCCGTTCAGGGCTGAGCCCTCGCCCATTCCTAAACTGATCCCATTCTGAGTGCCCGTCCACGAGCCGATGCACACTCTGGGTGTTTGCCCACGTAGACGGCGGCCTCTGGTTCCGCTGTGGACACTCGGGTGCACGCGTCTGTGCACGTCGACCGTTCTGGGTGCCAGCGATGCCTGCCCAGTCCCCGTCGACACCCAAAGTCAGAACCAACCTCAGACCCCCGTGCATGAAAGTCCCATCTGGGGACGCCCAGGGGGCTCCGTCGGTGAAGCATCTGCTTTTGGCTCAGGTCATGATTTCGGGGTCTTGGGATCGAGCCCCACATCGGGCTCCCTGGTCAGTGCAGAGCTTCCGTGTCCCTCTGCCCCTTCCCCTATTCATGCTATCTAGATCTCAAATAAAACCTTTTTCTAAAAAAAAAAGTGTGTGCTTCCCGCTGCCTCTCTCTGTTGTGGGCTTAATTTTCAGACGGAACCAGGGATCCTAAGAGGGTCAAGGAAATAGTAGGGACTCGCTCCCCGAGCGTCCTCACGGGGAAGAAACCTGGACACACACAGCTGTGGTTTTCCTTTCCGTTTTGGACACTTACATAATATATATAAGAAAAATATATGGAGAGCTGTGGTGTATGTCTATATGACAATATGCATTTTGAAAATCTCGAACGCTGTCTTTTCTGGGAAACGCCTGCAAAGGAAGTTCCTTTCAATAAATGAGACACGAGTTCTTCGGGTTTACGTGAATCACCTGATTCGTAAAGGCGTCGAATGAGCACAGTTCCTGTGCCCTGGACCGGAGGCACCGGCCTCGGGCCGCGTGGCCCCGTGTCTCATCCCAATTCATGAGGATTCAGGCGGAGACCACGTGCGTTTTCACGGCGCGGAGGGAAAAGGATGTGTGGGTTTTTGCAGACAGCGTGGTGGATGCCTTGGGGAGAACCTGCAGCGGGGTCTGAGGGGCGGGTCCCCGTCCACAAACAGACCCCAGAGCCCCGGAGCAGGGGCAGAGGTGACCCCGAGCAGGGTCCCTGTGTTTGCAAACCCGACGTGTGCCGATGGCCCTTGGTGTTGGGTTTTCTGTCTCCGACGTCTGGTTTGAAGCTCAGGACATGCCCAGAGCCCACAGTGAGTCCCTATTGCTGAGCAGACCACGCCTCCCATGTGGGGCCGGAAAACACAGACGTCTCACTAAACCCACGGCGGGACGCCACGGACCTGAGTCCACGCACAGCGTCCCGAAGGAGAAGGGGTCAAGGACGCACACATGCATCCATCCCCACCAGGCTGGGAGATGCAGGAGCACAGGCGGCCGTGCTGCACGGTGGGAGCCCACAGACCCTCCGCCACGGGAGTGGACGGAACACATACGCCGGCGCGCGTGAGGAGGCCGTCTCGGGCCACTTTCCCGGCCACCTGCCTTTCGGTAAACCGGGTTTTTGGGCTGAGTCGGAAGCAATAGACATCAGCGTCGGAAACAGGTGAAGCCACCATCTGGCTGGCATTCCTGTCTCTCTGGGCTTCCGGAACGTAAGCCAAGAGCGAGGGCCTCCCTTTGGAGGAGCAGCAGAGACAACGTCCTAAATGGGGAAGCCAGGAGGGTCGCCCCACTGTCCCGGAAACCCGGATGGGATGGCCCCCTCCAACGGCGACCCCAGGAGATTGGCAGAATCCAATCAAACTGAAATCAAACCGTTTCATCCCCACGAGAACCTGTTCATTTGACCTCGGATCCGTGCAACGCCTAAGGGGACTCAAGAGCATGGCCACCTACCCTTCCCGAACCCTGGGACCTTCCGCCAGTGGCCGCCGTGCGCTCTGAAAACGCACCGGAGACCAGGGCCGCCCTTCCGGACACTGGCCTGAACGGCAGCCTCGTCCGCAGACAGCCTCAAGACTCCCAAGCCCTAAGGAAGTGAGAGACGTCCCCTGCTCTGTCCTCGACTCGCATCGGAAACAGCAAATTCAGAAACGGATCACAAGGCGATGTTTCCGGGTTTCCCGGATCACTCGTCCCCTCACAGACCGTAGAGGAAAAGCCTCCAAAGGACAGGCAGTGCCCACAGCGTCTACGCTTCGTGGCTGGAATTATTACTGATTTTTCCTACTCTTTAGTCGTTTGCCTATATTCTGACGTTCCTCGCGCCGTGAACGCTGCTGACTTCTGCCTTGGGGAGAAAGCTTCAGCTGTGTCCGGTCGACACGTGTGTTTCTTGCACATGGAGCCTCTGTTGTTCTGGTGGCCCTAAGGGACGCATGGGTCACCTCCAGTGCACGGCTCCCTGGTGTGAATCAGAAGGACCTTCTGGACGGCGAGCGCAAGGCACATTGTCCCTGCATCTCCCTCAAGGTCCTATAGATGACGTTGGCTACAAGTTACTTAACGAACAGCCGGTGCACAAAAGACACTCAGACCCTCCTGTGTCCCCGTGAAAGCAGGAAATATATCTGTCACACGAAGCATCCCCTCCGTGTACTAAGAACCAAGAAGACACCCCTGGTCACCAGAAATGAAGACGTACAAGTCAAGAAAGCGATAGAAACAACCCTTAATTTTTGTATCTAATCTCATAGTCTGTCTCCGTTCCGCTCAGAACTCACAATACCTCCCAAACACCTGTTTTCCTCATCCTGCCCGTCGCTCAGAAAGACACAGCCTATTTGGTCATAAATGGATAAAAAGTCCCTGCCTCGGTCATTTTTGGGGTCTCAGTTACAGACTGGGGCTTCCGTGCACATGTGATAAAACTTTGCACGTTTCCGTCATGTTAATCTGTCCCTTATCCACTTAATTCATCAACCAGCCTGGAAATCCTTGCAGGAACGTGGGGAGAAAATCTCTCTCTGCCCAACAGGGGCCACCATGGGAGGGGGGACACTGAAGCCCACACCCAAAGGTCAGCATGTGCGAGCCACCACTCACGGGTCATAAAAGAATCCCAGGAGACAGGCATTGTGAACGTCTTAGGGTTGGAGAACGATGTAAATGCTGTTATTCCTAAAAATACTTCCTGGTATTCCCAATATAGTAGAATGAAGACTACCCTCCTTTGTAGACAGAAAAATCACGTCAACTTTCAATTTCAAAAACATAAACGATCATAAACCGGCAAAAGCCAGAAGGCACCGAAAGCCCGGGGCCGCATCAATGACTTCAATGAGACAAAGTAACCAGCGGCCGCCAAAGCCAAGACCGTGACCTGGACATTCATCCGAGAAAATAAAGCCCATAAAATATGAACTTCACTCATCGTGGGAGAAAGACCAAGGAATGAATGGGTGCGTGAGGACGTCAGAGGGTCCCTGATACTAGCAAACCATGAGAAATCACCTGAACGTCCTACAAAAGGAGAGACTGTTGCGTCTCTTCACACAGACATGAAGAATCACACCCATAGTGCAGTATTCATATACCAGTCCCGTCCCCTTGGGCAACAGTAGGTTAAGGGTTAGAAGTCATCAGTCAAGCAGCAGTGGACGGAGAACCCGTCTCTACCCGGAATCCCTGGACAAGCGTGTGTCTCCAGGCGCTTCTGTCACCATCTTGGTCCTAGAGTTGTGTCCAGCTAACATTAAATTGGAGCTGCAAGAATGTGCCGGGAATACCCCAGGACACGAGACCCATGACACATGCTCGTCCCCACGGCTGACGTGCTAGATCTGTGTTCCCTCCTGACTACAGAATGGTGGTGGTCCGAATGGCCCTTTCCCCAGCCACCTGTGTCACGGGGTCTTTGGTTTCATGAGCCCTGCCTGGCCATCACCTGGTGCCTCCTATCCCACAAGCTCTCATCCCCATCTGCACTGTGTCTTAAACGCCAACAAGCTCTGAGGGGTCCCATCTGCTTCCTTGGAGGAGGTGCTTGGGAATCCCCTCAGTGATGCCCCACAGGGACACATCCTCTTTGTTTGATGATGACACATCCACCTTCCAGCCCCCGCCACCCATGTTACAAGCTCACTCTGAGTTTCAGAGGTGGACTCCCCTGGTCAGGGTGTGCACACAGCCGGCACATCACCCATCAGGATGGACAACCTCACCTTCACAAGACCAATGGGCAGCAGGGCCAAGAAGAGATGACGGATTTCCAACAGACTCCCTGAAGTCAACCAAGGCACCAATTCCCTTTCCCATCTTCTCCTGGGCCTCCCCTGTCGTGGCTCCATGACCAGAGTCCCCACGTTGCCTCACAAACTCTCTGGAAATGGTCACACACACTGGAAATGGAAAATCCAAGACAAACAGAAGGTCTGTGATAAGGAGATGAACAGCGTGAGAGGCGGGTGAAAATGCCAGTGTCATCTCCACTAATGTGGATTGTAAATTCCTAGTATAGACATCTTACAGGGGAGGGGGAGGCCCCCACCATGGAGGCTGTCTCATGAAGGCAACATCTGTTTACAAAAAGATCATCTAGCCTTCTTTCCCCAGGATGGATTTCTAAGGAGACGTCTGGTTGACCGGGCGGTCCAAGAACTCTTGAGTCAAGGGTGCCCCCTGCTGGGCACTGTGACAACCGCTCATACACACCCAGTCCCCGGACGCCTCCGGAAAGTGGCTTCATGAAAACGTCCCCCAGCCCCACCATCCCACCTGCTCAGGCTGGAGCTGGGGCTCAGGTATCTGGAAACAATTTTACTATGACGCATTTTTTAAAAAAATGTTTACTTATTTATTTGACAGACAGAGAGATCACAAGTAGGTGGAGAGGCAGGCAGAGAGACACGAGGAAAGAGACTCCTTGAGGAGCAGAGAGCCTGATGTGGGGCTTGATCCCAGGACCCTGGGATCATGACCAGAGCCGAAGGAGGAAGCTTTAACCCACTGGGCCACTCCTACTATGAACCATTTTTAAAAAGCAATTTGCGTTTCTACTTTCCCAAACCTGGCTATTTTTGTAGGCTTTTGAACCAACCTCTTTTTATTTAAAGTCAAAACAAAACAAACCAAAAAAAAACAAAAAACAAAAAACACCCTACTATGCGACTTTATGTTCATTAAGGAATCACATCAGAAGATAAAAAGGAAACTCTGGGAATCCTGGAAACTGTGGGAATCCTGGCTGGTCAGTCAGTGGCAGGCGAGAATTCTACCACTGAACCACCAATGCTGGTCAGTCAGTGGAACATGTGACTCTTGATCTCTGGGTTGTGAGTTTGAGCCCCAAACTGGGTGTAGACATTACTTAATAATAAAATGTTTCAAAAATAATTAAAATTATTCAAGTAAAATTAAAATTAAAGTAATTAAAATTTTAAAATTTTTAAAATAATTTTTAAGAAGATTTTAGTTATTTATTTTGGAGAAAGGAGGAGAAAAGGAGAGGGACAAGGAGCCTGAGTGTATGACCTGAGCTGAAACCAAAAGGCGGACTGGGTCTGCCTACCCCACTGAGCCACTCAGGTGCCCCCACGAAATATTTTAAAAGTGAGAAAGTACGATTTTGTTCAGCTGGTGAGGTCACGTCTAGTTCGGATAAGGAGATAAAATACGTGGTCATACAGCTTGGCACTTAGGGAACCATTGCTTCCCTCCTGGGTCGGTCCATGCCTTAGACGCCACAGATGAGACACTCCGGCAGGGTGGGCTCAGCGAAAGGGGATCCCCCAAGAGAGGGTAATGCACCCCCAGGTCTCAAGAAGCAAGCGCAAGAGGGTTGCCTCACGGAGAAGCCAAGCAGCTGCCAAGCCCAGGGAAAGAGCGTAGGAAGAATTACCCCGGCTCCTCTCTCTGACCCCGCCCCTTTCTGTCCCGCCGCTGCCTCCCATTGGCTGAGCCTACCCGGAAGTCATTCTACCATGGGGCCAGGCAGGTGTCAATCATGCAGGACAGAGAGGGCTCAGCCTAGATCGGGAGGATCCCATAAGGCGTCTCCAGTGGTGATTCTGGAGTCACGGACCTCTGCTACCTGCAATAATGTATTTCTACGTGGTTTTTCCTACAGACAGGGCGGTTCTCTGGGGGGTGGGGGGAGACAAGACAGGGGAGTCATAGCAGAAATAATGGACAAGAGATCACTAGTCTCCAGATGGGGGGCGTCCTGCACCTGCCCTCCCACACGCAAAGGGGTTCTCACTTGTGCAGGAACAGACCCTAAGAAGAGGGTCTACAAGGAACAGGAGGATTTCCTCTGGAAAATATTCAGTTTGCTCCTGCGGTGGAAGCTTATACTGTCAGAAAAACACAGGGAAGAACGTCCCAGCTTGCTGGCACAACCTTCTGAAACACCGTGTTTTAAACTCAAAGGGACCATATGCCTCTGCGTTTTTCAGGGACTTTCCCTCTGAACAAATCTACCCCAAACAATGCGATCTATCGTAAGACGATTAAGTAGATATTTTGAACGATGTTTTAATTTTTTTTTAAATTTTTTTCCTGGTACTTTGCATACTATGTTTGTTTCTATCAATCTCTTGCCTTAAGTAGGGAAGAAGACGTATGGCTTTCCTAAAATCGTGATGTATGGGGTGCCTGGGTGGCTCAGTGGTTTAAGCCTCTGCCTTCGGCTCAGGTCATGATCCCAGAGTCCTGGGATCAAGCCCCCGCATATGGCTCTCTGCTCAGCGGGGAGCCTACTTCCCCCACCCCCTTCTGCCTGCCTCTCTGCCTACTTGTGATTTCTGTCAAATAAATAAATAAAATCTAAAAATAAAATAAAATAGAATAAAATAAAATCGTGATGTCCATAAATGCCTCTCAAGGAATGTTGGTGTCTCTACATAGGGAAAGCACACGCGACCTCTCTCCACCGGAGGACGTCTAATAACGGTTGTCTTCAAACTATTGACAGTCTCTCTGGCCCCAGGTGCCCAGGACAGACCTCCGACAGATGTCGGAACACACAAGATATTCAACACCCATGGGCGTCTGCGGGAGGCATCTCGGTTGCACGGCGGCAAACACACAGCGAGGAATTTACACAAGCTCCAGGGGGCTGTCGCTCTCGGCACATGGGTATAATTTCGTGATTCTTCCTGTCAAACTGTGCTCCGTACATCTGATGACAGGAGAGGCAGATGGCGCGTCGTGTGAACGGATAGAACCTGGGGTCTTTACACAGTGTTGAGTTCGCGGTGTCTCAGAAAAACAAACAAACAAGAAACAAGAACAACAACAAAAACAATGGGTTTGCAGGGTCCGTGACACTGGGGTTCAGCCTGGGCGTCATTCCCGAGGGCTTGTGAGTTGAGGGAGACACGAATGTGGCGTCCCAGGGAGTGGTTTTCGTCATTGGACACGCAAGATTTTGACATACGAGCCTGTCCTTGTGTGGAGACTTGGGCTCTGCCTCCAGAGTCTGACCAGAGGCTCTTCTGTGGACCAGGCTCCCCTGGGAGCTGCGGTTTCATGCTCTGCTTCAGGGTTTGGACCTCATGGGCATCTATGTGGCTGCAGGGTCACCATGAGGGATGATGGGATCCTATGCATTCTATTCTCACATTTCATAAAAACGGAACCGTACACTATGGTGTCCTTTCCTGAGCACCTTCTGTCTCTAAGCATGGTGTGTTTGTGGTTCATCTCTGTTAGCATGGGCCGCTAGTTTTGGGTGTGGTTTGGGTTTTTGCATTGTTTTTTATTTGCTTTTAAAATATCTCCAAGCCTCCGTGTGTTCTCCGCAAACCGGGAAGGCATAGTGTTTGCAAGCGAAGGAAGAAAGAAGGGGCTTCGGTGTGGCTGACCAGCCCCCTGCCCTCATGGGACGTTGGCTGTATGCCCTGTTTCATGGTCTGCAGCGTGTCCCCCCTCCCCACCTCCCTGCATCGTGGACGTGGCTCAGGAACACGTATGTTTAATGAGAAATGCAATGAGAACCATCTGGTCTGGTTTCATTGCCCCTTAGTGGGTCTCTGAAACCCAGATCTACTCATTTGTCCAGCGTGCTGGGCAGAGAGCAGGGAAGCTGAGCCCAGAGCAGGCACAGAACACAAGAAACGCCCGGGATCTGACCCCGGAGCAGCGTCTGCAGCGGGGCAGAGCAGGGAGGCAGGAAGCAACCTTCCCCACCTTCCACACACACGTGTCCTGCCCGGGTTTCCTCAGGAAATGCTCTGCTGAAACCTCCTGGAACACAACGTCCAGCTAATTAACGTCCAGGGAATTAACGTCACCATTCTGCACGTGTTCCTTTGCCCCCCGTTGGAAGGTCCTGTGGGAGAGCAAGCAAGACGCCCACCTCCATGGCTCATTCCCTCCACCAACAGACTCGGAGAAAGGCGTTTGGTTCCTCTACCACATTCCCGGAGTGGTCCCGGGTCCTGCAGCCACGAGACCAGCCCCAGGCTTCTTGAAGGTTTGCTCATGGGCAGGAGAGGGAGAAAGAACTCTCCAGAAGCAAACGCTCTAAGAAAAGGAAGGTGGGACGGTGCCGTCCCATATCTACAACAGGGAGCCAGTCGCCTCTTGCTCTCCGTGTAGAGGACGACCTTGTGCGTATTGTGATTTGTAGGAATTGGTACTTGTCCTTTACAGCGGAAAATGATGGAAAGGTACTTTCAGACGCTGTTCTCCTTTTCAGGACACCTGACACTTGAAGGAGTAAAGGCTGCTTCTCTCTTGGGGGATCTGCTGTCTGCAGGATTCAGGGTCTCCGCTGGATGCGGGAGCCGGGTCCATCCACGACCCCACGGCGCCACCTGCTGACAGACGGGCGTCTCCGGCCCCAGCAGTCCCCGTGTCGCCGTGGCAACAGCAGGAGGACACACATACACACACACACACACACACACACTCACACACACACACCCCTCTCCTGCCCTGCTGGCCGTTCTGAGAAGCAGTGGGGTCAAAGTCAGAACAGGTGTTTCCTGCAGCCCTGCAGGGTCACTCCTGGAAAGTCCAGCCAAGCCGACGGAGGCCCGAGCGCGCTCTGCGACCCGGAGCTGGCTGACGCCCTCTGAAGGAGGTTTTTGCAACGGCCGCACCTCCTCACCTCCCCCGGAGGAGAAGCGGACCCTCCGCGGGCCGCGCTTCCCGCTCTCCCGCTGTCGGGTCGGCCTGACCCAAGCCCTCAGCCGGCCAGGGCCGGGCAGCCTTCTACGCATCCCTGAAACCCGACCTGGTCTCGAGAGCCATGACCCTGGCAAAGCTCCAGCGGGGTCACGTGTTAACCCGGGGCCGTCTCAGCCTCAGCACTGTGGAGACCTGGTGCTGGACCCCTGTCTGGGGCCGCCTGGGCCGTGCGGGGTGATGAGCCTCGTACCTGGTCCCCACCCTCCACGAGCAGGCAGGACCTCCTCCTCAAGGGACGGCCCAAGAAGGACTCCAGACCGTACCAAAGTCACTCCCTTTGAGACTCATGGGTTTCAACCCCTTGAAACTCACAGAAGGCGTGAGATACACGGGGCTTGATAGATGAACCAGTCCCGTCCTTTTACGGGAAGCCTGCAGGCCCAATGAGACCGATGTCCTGCCCAAGGTCAGCTTACTCTCAGAAGCAAATCCTGGGAATAGACATGGCCAACCTGTGTCCTTCCTGCTTTCAGGGACCTCCTACAGCGTCAAGATTATCTACGGGTTCCCCTGCAGCCCTGTGGAGGTTAAAACAATGATCTTGTACCAGCAGGTGCTGTGTCCACGTCTCGGAGACAAGGGTGTAAGTGCCCAGGGTTAGGGTTAGTATGTGGGATGGCTGTTGGCTTGTCTGGGGAACTCGATACCTAAATTCAGGGTACCTGGTGCTCAAGAAGTTAGTGTTTGGGGGAAACACACACACACGCACACACACACACACATAGGCACAGAGACACACATGCGTAGAGGCATCCATTGTTCAAATGTTGCAACTGAATGTAGAACAGGCAAGTTCATAGACAGGGACCATAAGATGCTGGAGGCCAGGGTCTCAGGGAAGGGATAGGGAGTTCGTGCTTTATGGGGACGGGGCTTCCGTTTAAGGATGAGAAAGTTCTGGGGACGGGTGGTGCCCACGGTTGTACAGTATTATGATTCCGCTCAGGTTCCGCTCAGGGCCACGGCACAGGGCACCGAGAAAGGGTTAAAAGGGCAAATTCCACAGCACCTCTACTTGGCCACCGTAAAAGAAAGATGAAAATAAATCGCCGTTATGGTGCCAGGGGAGACAGAGCAGGACAACGGCCGTGTGGGCTCACTTGTACGTGGGACATCAACAGACACGAGAACCAAGGTCATCGATGCAGAGAACAGAGTCGCGGTTTGCCGGTGTGGGAGGCAGGGTGGGCGAAATGGGTACAGACAGCAAAGGGCACCCCTGCCCCACCTGAGATCGAGACAAAGTCTACAAGAGCGGAACTCGCAGACGCAGAGAGCAGAAGGCGGCCCCCCGGGTCTGGGGGAGAAACGGGGTGATGGAGGGCGCGCCCAGGGCACAGGCCTCCCGTGAGAAGCGGAAGGAGTCCTGCGGCCGTAACGTCCAGCAGGGTGACAGTCACGGACTATCGCACGCTTGGCCGTTGCTGAGGCAGCAGATCTGAAATGTCCTCGGAGACGACAATAGGAGTCACCCCGGGAAGGGGTGTGGGTTAGCTCGACTGCGCTCGTCTGTGCATCGGAATACCGTGTGGCGCGGCTCCCAGGTGTTCAGTTTTGTCCCCTATGCTGCCAGAAATCCAGGAACACGGAGTCGAAATGGGGTCGAATGAAAGAGACTTGGGCAGCATGGAGCGGAGTAGGCTAGGAGACACAGAACAGGTTGGGATACAGCACGGGACAGCAGAATACAGTAGAACAGGACAAAATCAACAGAGTGATGGGCAGTTGACGACAGCCAGCAGAGACCCCCGCTCCGCCGTCAGCCCCCCAGAAATGCGGAAGCTCACGGAGACCCCCCACCTCTGCCGCCGCCGGTACCGAGGGTGTCGGTTGGATCGGTCGCTGCAGACCCACGGGGAGCTACCTCCTGGCGAGGATGGCATCATAAATGCCCCCCGTTCTCCTGCACTGGATGTCCTGGAAGCCGGCGGGAGCCAGGAGCGCCCGGTACTGGGCGGGGGTCCGCTCCCGGCCCTCCGTCTGCACCAGCATGTTCAGCGAGTACAGCTGCGTGGTCCGCGGGCCCCGTCCGTCTGCATCCAGGAGGCTTTCGATCACCAGGACGCCGCCGCCTGGGACAGGGAGAGATGGCCGTGAGCAAGGGACCAGCCTGTCTGAGGATGCCCGCTCGACCTCAGAGGCTGGCGGCCCCGGCCCCCGGCCCCCAGCCCCCAGCCCAGCTCTCCCACTGCCCCGGGTGCCTTTCCACCCTCACGAGGCCCCACGCCCCACCTGGTTTGCAGGCGCGATGGACCCTCGCCAGCAGCTGTGAGCACCGCATGTCGGTCCAGTCGTGCAGGACCCTGGCCAGGATGTACAGATCTGCCTCCGGAAGCGGGTCTTTAAAGAAATCTCCTAGAACACAGGCAGGTACCCTGGGGTCAGTCAGCAAGTCAACCCCACATGACCGCACCTGCACCCGGGATGCAAAAGTCACCTAACGGTGTCGAGCTATCCTCACGTCTTCCCATTCGGGATGGGAAGACCTCGCCCCGAGCAAAGGAAGTCTTGGGGAAGACAAGAAAACTTGGGACAGTGTTTGGGGTCCCTTTCCATCCTTCGGATCTGCAAAATGATTTTATTTTTATCTTATTTCCTAAGGTTGCAAGTACACAGCTCTCCGAGCCTTGATTTCAGGACGCCCCGAGCCATCGGTCCGCAGCTCCTGTCTGACGCGTTGAAGTACGTCAACAGTCCATGCGTGTTTTCCTGGTTGAAAAATGAAAATGCCCAAGAAAGACCCTCCATGCGCCCATGGTGTCAAAGACTCAAGTCTTATAATATTTTTCCTGCAAGAAGTACCAATTTTGGAGGAAATCTTGGATAGACCTGTAGTGTGCGGGGTCAACCGGCAGCCGAATGTTGTCCAAACTGTACAAAATCGCAGGAATTTGGGAAGAGTGTGCACTGGATTCCGCAGGGGTCAGTCCATCACTCTGCTCTGTCCTGAGGCCCCCAGGAAATCTGAGGTCCACAGGCATTTCCCTATGATGTAGGGAAGACCACAACAGGAATCCTCCAAACAGATTTTCTTCCATCAGCCACAGAAGATGGGGGGTGGCAAATTCTGGCCCGGGGGCCACATTTGGTGGGCCGTATGTTTGTGTACAGCAGGTGAAGGAGACAATCCAGACCTCAGGATGAAGAACACACGGGCGGTTTCCACCAGGTTTCCCTTCGTGACCAACAACAAGGACGGCAGAAGACCAGTTCAGCTGAGTGATAACAAGGTAATCTGCTCTCTCGCCCGACCCCCACAACCTCTGAAGTCTGTGTGTTTCTCCCATTTTCCAGAGGAAGCACGTCAATTCGTCCCAAGACTTGTGATAAAGACTCTCAGAGGCCAGGTTTGGGGTGAGGCGAGTCAGGCCCTCTGCTGGCTGCAAAATTAAAGGGGCCCCAAACCTGGTCATCAAGATTTCTTATATTTTAATGTGATGTTTTTTAATAAATGAACAGTAAGCCCCCACCCCAAATATCCATGATGGACAAAGCTGGGGGATGTTACATAAAGCCAGAATCCAACCCTATGGGTAGATGACCCCAGCCACATTGATCTGAGCCTCCAAATGGCAAAGTCTCCCTCATGTTCTGAGTCAGCAGAAGTCCACGAGCTTCCCTTCACCCAGTTCACGTACCAGCATGGATTTAGACACCCGCATGGAGGTCTTGGGGTCTGTGTAAGAAAAGCAACACCAGCTGGGGGCTTAAGCCACGGGCATCCATCCCCTCCCAGCTCTGAAGACCACAAGTGTGAGATCCAGGCGGGGCAGGGATGCTGAGATCCAGACGGGGCAGGGCTGTGCTCTCTTCCGAGGCTCCAGGAGAGCGTCCTTCCTGCCTTTTCCAGCTTCTGGGGCTCCAGGCGTCTCTGAACTGCGGACTCTCCTACCTCCATCTTCATGTGGCTTCTCCTATGTGTCCGTGTGTCCTCTTCTGTCTCTCACAAGCACCCCTGTCCTTGGATTCAGGGCCACCCTGACCCAGGATGAGCTCATCTCAGATCCTTCCTTTCATTACTCTGCAAAGACCCTGTTTCCAAACAAGGCCCCATGCACCAATCCTAGGTGGACACAAATTTTGAGGAAACAGTCTTCCATCCAGCCAAATGCTCGAGAAAGAACTAAGTGTAAGGACACCATCTAGCCATACGCTGTTTGCCAAGCATCGCGGACAGTAATTCTAAGTTGAGGCCGTTGCCCACGGCGCACCCTCGGCCCGACCTGAGCCCCCGGCGGAGGCATCTGTGTTTCCCGGTGC
This sequence comes from Neogale vison, assembly GCF_020171115.1. Classification (NCBI taxonomy): domain Eukaryota; kingdom Metazoa; phylum Chordata; class Mammalia; order Carnivora; family Mustelidae; genus Neogale; species Neogale vison. The sequence continues at coordinate 130,688,987 of NC_058105.1, forward strand.
ACACGCAGAGAGCACGGAAGCCACCCACCTTCACGGAAGCTGATCCGCGGATCCTCCAGGAATGAGAAGTGCTTCTTTGCCGTCTGGACCACCTTGGGGATGTCGAACACGGTGACCTGACACCCGGGGTACAGAGAGGTGCACTCCTTGGCCAGAGCCCCAGAGCAGCCTGGAAGCGGACACAGAACAGGACAGGCAGACAGGAAGGTATGAGGAACATGCGTCTTGGCTCACCATGGACCCTTGGGAGGACGTCCATGTGGAGGACATGCTTCTGCCCCCCCCCCATAGAGGTGTTCACGGCTCCATCATCACCCACGAGCCCCTGAATCTTCAAACCTTCCTGGCTGGACCGGCCCACTGATCACCATGACCCCATTCTGCGTGCCTCATAGGCAGACACGCACTTGGGAACCACGACAATCCCATGTGGGGCTGCCCCGTTATCTGAGGGTTCTGCGGCACAGAGAGACCATGGAACGTGCCCAAAGTCTCACAGCAAGCCGAGCACAGGGGTCACTTTTGAATAAACCACACCAGGGCTCCCAATCATGGCGCCCTGCTCCCAAATACAGTGGAGGGGAGGTTGCCCTGATGTGGGCTGCGGGTTTGAACACCTCAGATCTGGAGACCAAGGACTGGGGACCTCCTGGATGCACCTTGCTGCCTGTCTGCATCCTGGGCAGCTCGGTCCAAGGCAGCAAGCCATTGTGTTGCTCAGAGGATGGAGCCACACCCAACGTCAGGCTGGTGTCACCCCCAGAACGTTCCCCTGGGCCAACATGGTGTCGGGAGCCCTTGAATCCCCGTCTAATGGGGTTCATGCTCCTCGTGCCTCCTCTATGGGACCATCAGGGTTGGTCAGAGCGAGAGCACTTGCTTGAAGGGGACCACGAGTTACACCTGGCTGCCCCGACCTCCACCCACGCTTTAGGACAGGGACGACCCACACCCACTACTCTTGCATCTGCTCTAGGATGTGCCACACCCAGTCTTCAGCCCCAGAAGATGGTCCAGACATGGGCATTCCTCTCATCCTGATGTTAGCATCAGGACCCCCAGAGCCCAGAAGCCCCTGGCAGCCCCACACAGTGCTTTGCCTGCCCCGGGGAAGGCAGTGTGGGAAGGTCGACTAGATGTCCCAGCTGAGTGCTTTCCAAGACCTCCGTGACTGGTACACCCCACCATGGTCCAAAGCCTTTTGTGTCTCAGTGAGCAACACCAATGTCGACCCCTGTGTGGACTGGGCACCGGCAGCGTCCCTGAAGGCAGAGAGTCTCCGTCCAGCCCTGATGCATGGGGCCAGAACCACAGACGGTCCACCTGGTGCCAGGAGAAGCTGGGACCCTCTCAGCCGGCAGGAGGCGTGCGGATGCTTTCTCCCCGATCCTGAATGGCGGCCCAGTCGTCTTCCCTCCCCAGGGGACACTAGGGAGCACACTAGCCCCAAGACACAGCCCCACCTGTGGGGCCAACGCTCACCGCCAACGTCGCAGATGAGCGGGAACGGGGACAGGTCAAAGGCGGCCAGCACGTGCCTCCCGCTGACGCTCCAGACGTCCTCCAGAGCCCTCATGAACTGCAGCCGCTCGCCCTCGGATCTGCATGCAAAACCACACCTGTCAAGACCGCGTGGACATCCAAACCGGGGGAGAAGCATTGGCCAGAGCAGGGGACTTGGACGAGGGCGAAGCCCAGGATGGCTCAGGAGGCACCAGCCTTGAGGACTCGGTACCCCTGCCCATCCTTCTCCCCTTTCCCACCCCCCGGTCAGCGAGGAACCCTGCAAAGAGCCATTGGGGCACCGACACCTGGGGGTTGTGGAACCAGACCCTACGCCAACAGCAGCATCATGTGCATTCTTAGAGCTGACCTACTAACTGGGTGACTCTGACCCAACCAAAACCCATTCCTCATTTTTCTACATCTCTGTTCCTGTGTGTAGAGCCCCTAGGAAGGAAGGACAGATTCCTGCCTGCTCAGGACACTGACCAACACCAAAAAATCATCTTTATTATTATTTTTTTTAATTTAAAACATCAACGTCTCTGTTTTGCTCTGATTGGACCCATGTATTCCTCACGGCGAGTGTGTTGAGAGACCGTTCCGCAAGCATGGGCGCTTGGCATTACCTGTAGATCGCGGTGAAGAGCTCATCCGAGGGAACCCCAAACACCTCTGGATACTGGTTCTTGCCGTCCCTGCAAACGGGCAGGACGTGGTCACCCGGGATCTGACATGTTCAGGGAGCACCCGCTGTCGCACGCATGGGATCATACAACCTCACCTCCCATCACAGACAGGACAAGCAGGGGACGGGAGTCAGTCACCAAACACACGCTTGCACCCAGTTCTGGGCTGGAACACGTGTCTGCTCAGGGCGACAGGCTGCACCACAAGCCCAGCTCTGCCGTGTGAGCAAGGAAGCAGTGGGCTGTAAAGACCATCTGAAGGAAGCTTGAAAATAAGGTGCGGTCAGGGGACGCAGAGGTCTACAGGATTCATCGGCTGGCCTCGGGGACAGCAGAAGCCTTGCTGGGCTATTATCAATACCTGTCGGTATCAGTCATCTATCTATACCCATTCATCAATATCTATTATTCATATATGTTTCCTAATGCATATCAATACCTATGTATACCTATCAATATTTATTCATCTATTATCTATTAATATCTATCAATACTTATCCATCAATATCCTTCTACTACCAATCTCCCTACCTACCTACCCATCTACCTATCCATCCATCTACCTATCATCCATCCGTCTGTCTACCTATCCATCCATTCAACCATCCATCCATCCATCCTTGTACTGTCATCCGTCCATCCCGATATCTATCTATCTATCATCTATGTGATATAGATCTCTATATCTACCAATCATCCATTCATCCGTCCATCATCCATCCACCGTCTAACTGTCCACCCATCAAACCAACCATGCTTCATCTACCCATCTAACCATCCTTATATTATCATCTGTCATTCCTGTAGCTGTCAATCAATCAATCATCTGTCCATCCAACCATCCATCCATCCATCCACCTGTCCATCCATCCAACCATCTATCCATCCATCCATCTGGACATCCCTATACTCTCATCCATCAACCCTATAGCTGTCAATGAATCATCTGTCCGTCCAACCATCCATTAATCATCCATCCATCTATGTATCTATCAGTCACCTATCCATCCATGCATCCATTCATCCACCTGTCCATCCACCCATCCATCCAACCGTCCATGCATCCAGCCATCCAGCCTTCTACCCAACCCTATATCATCATGTAGCCATCCATCCATCCATCCCTATATTTATCAATCATCCATCCATCCATCCATCCACCTGTTCATCCATCCAACCATCCAACCATCCATCCATCATCCATCCACCCATCTAGCCATCCCTGTGCTATCATCCATCCATCCCTGTATCTATCTACCTACCTCTCTACCTGCCCATCTATGTATTCATCCATCTCTGCCACTGATCCCCAGTTGCAGGTGATTCTGCCGCCAAGACGCACTCGTCAATGTCTGGGGACATTTTTTTTATTATCATGACTGGGGAGACGGTAGTGGCACATGGTGGGAGGAGACCAGAGACACTGCTCTATGCCCTGCAGAGCCCAGGACACCGCGCCTCAGAGAGCGATCCAGCACCAGACACCCACATCGCCGAGCCCAAGAGCAGCTGTGAGACACACAACCATTGCAATTCAGGCAGAATCTTGTTGTGCGCCATCTTCCCCAACTTGTCTCCTCGGCCCGGGGCCCTTTCCCTGGAGAGCATCAAACCACAGGACTCCTAACTGGGCAGATTTGCATTTCTTGAATTCCTTCAGCCAAGACCATGAGGGTTTCTCCGATCTGCTCTGGCTGTCCAGACCTAGCAGTGTCGTGTTTGATCTACAAGAAACCTGGCACTTCAGCTGCACAGATGCCCTGATACCAGCCCCCCAGGGAGCCCCGGCTCCGCTGTCCACGCCGTCAAGGCCATGCCCACCTCACAGCCTGGGCCAGGTGGCCCCAACACAGGTACGTCGTCCTGGACAGGTACCGCAGCATGTTGCCTTGGTACTTGGGACTGGCCCTGACCAGGTAGGTGCTGGAGAGCTCCGTGTTTTGATACAAGGCTGAAAACAAACCCAGAGAACACAAAAGGCGAAGTTAGATTCCAGGTCCTGGCCATGTGTTGGCCCCAGCGTCGGGAACATCAGGATTCTCGAACTGGCAGAGCAGATTCGCCCGGGGGCTCATCTTGAAGAGCAGGGGGGCCACTGGGCACCTGGCACACCTGCTGGATTCCGTTTTGGCAAATCCCGTTGGAAGGTCTGGTGCAGCAGGTGCGAAGGGCAAGGAGGCTGATGGGGAACCCTATACTATAATCCGTGGGCTTTAAAATAACACCTGATAGGGACCTACCATCTACTGGTGACATGACCATCTCCAGAATGGGACTCAAGTGGACGGAGCAGGGACTGTCTTTCTGCCATGCTCAGCCAAGCAGCAGGCAACCAACCCCGGGTGAAGCCCTGCAGGCAACGTGCAGCACCAGGACCACAAAGGCCTCCTTGCTCCTGGGCCAGTGCCCTGCTGTGAGCTACCCCATCCTGCAACGTCTGCAAATGGCCAGTCCCGTGCCCAAGCCTACCTCCCTATCTCCTCTCGTGGGGACCCTGCTTCCCACGGAGCCCCCGCTGTCTTGCATGAGGTGGTCCCCAGCTGGGTGTCGGCACCCACCCAACGCCCCAGGGCCAAGGGACAACTGATCATTGTGCCAGATGCTGCCTCCACAAGCATTCCCTGCCCCCGCTGTCTCCCGGCAGGGGTGTCCTCCTGGGGGTGCGAGCTCGGGGTCAGTCACCCCCGTACATGTCGTGGGCAAAGACTATTCTCAGGGAGTGGCGAATGCTGGTTCCAGCTAGCTTGCACCCTCGTACCTTCTGGATTTCCACGCCCGGGCCTCTGAGAGCGGTCAACCCCCACAAGATGCTCAAGCTTAGCCATCCCTGAGTCCGTGCAGCCCACAACCTCAACTGCTGCATGACTGCATGCCACACGCACAAAAGCCACTAAGCACCACTGCTACAGCGGCCAACGCTCCTGTTCTTGGACGCTCTGGCTCAAGCAACGCTTCCCACATTCACCACGTCATGAATCGACAATTCGGAAAATGGTCGAAAGGAGGGACATACAGTTGAAACCCCTCGTCATCACCATATTTCACAAGACAGAAGTCATTTCCACAGCAAAATGAGAAGGTACTATCGTAAGGAATGGCAATCCTTTAGCGGGATAAATTTAGTTGGATGAAAAGTACTCCCTTGTGATTTTTTCCCCCATTTTGTTCTTGCTCATTGGATACTTTGTGAGGGGACCGAGGTGAGCACCAGCATGTAGAGACCTCTCCAGAAGGGGGTCAGCGAAACACAGCCTGGACGCTCAACGTGGCCCACGGCTTGCCTTTGTAAATAAAGTTTTATTGACCCCCAGCCATGCCCATTCATTTACGTAATGGCTACATGCTTACCTTTTCCCCTCCTGGTTTCGGCCTGAAGCAGCTTCAGGGACACGCAGGTGTCCAGCAGGAGTTCCGTCCCATGGGAGCTGGTGCCCAGTCGTGCAGCCACAGCCACCGCACCCAGGGGCTCCGGGGCCTCCGCGAGAAGGTCAAAGACGCCCAGCTCGCAGGCGGCAAACAGAACCTCGGAAACAAGGGGCCAGCGTTGAGCACCCTAGGAACCGCCCTGACCCCAGGGAGCCAGGGGTGTGTCTTCAGGGGACTCGGCACTGCGGTGGGGAAATGCCATGGCCGTTCCTTGAAAAATCAAACACAGAATGGCCACAGAAACCAGAAATCCCACTTCTCTGTGTGGCCCCAAAGACTTGAACGTGGAGCTTCGGAGAGATCCTTGTACACCTGTGTTCACGGATATACTGTCGGTGGCCAAAACATGCATTTTTTTGTATGCATTTTTATGGCCAAAACGTGCATTTTGGTGGCCAAGCGTGCATTACGGACAAATGGACAAACCAATTATGGTCCACGCACACAGTGGACTATGATGCAGCCTTGAGAAGGAAGGGCGTTCTGCCCCTGTTGGGACACGGGGGGGCCTTGAGGACATGGTGGCCAGTGACATAAGCCACACACAGAAGGACGAATCCTGTGTGATTTCATGTAGGTCCCTAGAGGAGTCCCACCCATGGAGAAAGACAGCAGAGGGTAGGGTCAGGGGCTGGGGACGGGGATGGGGGCAGCGGCTCACGGGGACAGAGCTTTAGTCTGGGGAAGATGGAAAGTTCTGGAGACGGATGGAGGGAGGTGGTTGTCCAACAGTGTGAATGAGCTCCGTGCCCCTCAGCCATGCACGTAAAAACGGTGGAGATGGTGAAATTGATGCTATGGCTATTTTTCAATGATTAAAAAAAAACTTAATAATTTTTTAAAAGTTAAAGAATAAAAATAAAATTTTCAAATGCAACGTTCGAACTCATTGAAATTTGAATTTGAATTTCAAAATGTAAAACAAAATGCGTACCATTTAAGCAAAGGTTCGGATATTTGAAGCAGACTAGCTAGCATAACTAAAATGAAATAAAAAGAAAAGAAAAGAAAGGAAATTACACGAAACACGCTTCCACTGTGCACTCGGAAGGACCTGTTCCTACGGCTCCAGGAGCTGTGGGGTTGACCAGCTGTGTGGACGACGGCATCTGAGAGACGGGTTGGTTCCCAAAGAGGGCGAGGGGTGGTTCTGCCGACTGCGTTCAGGGTGCCGCGGGGCCATTCACTGGCTGGCCGGCTCGGGGAAAGGGGGAGTCTGACCAGGTCTGGGTTTCTGCAGCATCCCTCCCGCCCCATCTGTCTTCAGACGCTCGGCACTAAACCCCTCCCTCCTGGCACGCCCAGAACAGCATCACTCGGACAAGCCAGCAGCCTGGGAACCACTGCAGGAAAGAAACACCCTCTGAAGGGAACCTGTGGTCCCCGAAGGGAACACCCGCGGAGGGACAGGGCCCCGCACCGCCCCCTGCAAACCCACGTTGAGTTTCAAGACCCCGGTCCTTTTGCCTCTCCTCGGTTAGCAACGATAACCTGCGGGCACAGGGTCAGGAACCACGTTGTTTCCATTTTGCAAATGGTTTGTGTTGTGTTGCTGGTGTTCAGAGGTCACCGGTGTTCCCCAAACCGTGGTGTCAGTCTAAAACTGTGTTCTTTGTTTTCTTCCGTTTACCTGTCTATGGAACTTTGCAGTTCATGCCTGAAAATAATGCATAAGGCATAAAACGTGGCTAAGTTCATGCATTTTTTTTTTTCTCCTCCTACACAGTGTTTTGGATGCACGGTGCCAAGACCATGGTGGCCTCACTGAGATTACTGGCCAGGATGGAAGCACACACTCACGTCCCACATACGCAGACGGTCCTAGAGCGCAGGTGCCTCCCTCCGCACTCGTCCAATATGGACGTGAATATGGAAAAAGGTAAGTCCCATCTCCGTGCTTCGTGAGGTCGTAAGTAGGTTGGTGTTTGCGTTTTCGCTGAGCACACGGGAATCCCGACTCGCACACACGGCCGTGGCGGGGTGCACAGTGATACTGCACTCACTGTTACTCTGTGATGCGGATCCTGTTCACTCAGATTCCGAGAAAGCAGCGTATTTGGACCCTAGCCCGGCTGACACCTGGGGCCGGATGACTGTCTGCGGTGAGGCGTCCTGCACCATAGGCTGTGGAGTCGGGTCCCTGGTTTCCACCCGCCACATACCAGGAGCACCCGCATCCCGGTCGTGACAACCAAAAATGTCCCCAGACCCTGCCGAGTGTCCCCTGAGTGTGTGTGTGGGGGGAGGTGTGTCCCCATTTGAGAAGCCCTGGAGGAAAGTTCTATCAAGGTTATCCAGACGCCCCACCTATAAAATTCGATTAAGTTGTATCCGTGTGGGTTCTGTGAGGGTCGCACAAACTCTTATGCTTGCAACATTGTATCAAGTCACGTGAGGGTTCCACTCCTCGTTCTAGTAACATTGTATCAAGTCACTCTTCTGTCAAGGTTGTATGAACCAACCTAGCAACATTGTATCAAGTCACGTGAGGGTTCCACTCCTCGTTCTAGTAACATTGTATCAAGTCAGTCTTCTGTGAAGGTTGACCGAACCACCCTGTTAATGTTGCAGGAACTCTTCTGCAAGGAACCGTGTACATATGAAGGGCTTCACTCCGCTGCTTCAAGCCTTATTCTATCAAGACGGCATTAGCGCTCGCTCGAGTGAAGGGGTGTCGTTTCTTATTTTGCTACAGTCGCATTCACTCCTGTTACGACTCCATGACTCTTGTGCTGAGCCGTTAGGAACTCCTACCGCATTTAGATTTTATTAACTCCTTCGATCAAGGTCATATTGAGTTTTAGTCTATCAAAGTCATATTAAGTACTATTCCGAGAAGGTTATATTAAGTCTTACCCCATCGAGGTCCTATTCAGTATTATTTTATCCCGATCTGATTAAGTTTTATTCTATCAAGGTCACGGTTAGGTTTTATGGTATCAAAGTCGTATGAAGTATTATGCTCTCAAGGTTCTATTAGGTTTTATTGTATCAAGGTTGTATTAAGTTTTATTGTATCAAGATCCTATTAAGTTCTTTTCTATGAAGGTTGTATTGGGTTTTATTGTATCAAGATTGCATTCAGTTCTGTTGTACCAAGATCCTATTAAGTTCTTTTCTATGAAGGTTGTGTTGGGTTTTATGGTATCAAGGTTGTATTAAGTTTTATTGTATCAAGGTTGTATTGGGTTTTATTGTATCAAGATTGCATTTTATTCTATTGTATCAAGATCCTATTATTTTTTAAGAAAAATTATTTTTTATTTTTTATTTTTATTTTTTTTATTTTATTTATTTTTATTATTTTAAATAAAATTTTATTTATTTATTTATTTATTTTATTTGACAAAGAGAGATCACAAGTAGGCAGAGGCGGGCAGAGAGAGAGGAGGAAGCAGGCTCCCCACTGAGCAGAGAGCCTGATGCAGGGCTCGATACCAAAACCCTGGGATCATGACCTGAGCCGAAGGCAGAGGCTTTAACCCACTGAGCCACCCAGGCGCCCCGAGATCCTATTAAGTTATTTTCTGTGAAGGTTGTGTCGGGTTTTAGGGTATCACGATTGTATTAAGTACTATTCTGTGAAGGTCGTGTTCCATCTTCTTCCGTTAACCTCATGACAACGGGGTAACACAGCGTCACGTGTACTGATCCCAAAATTCATAACGCGGCAATGTGAGCCAGAAGAAACTGCCCCAACTGGTCTGGAAACACTCCACGAGCACAAGTAAGTCACGTCTTCAAGCAACAGAAACGCAGTCAATTATTGTGATTGTTTGGTCGAAGCGCGGTCCTTTTCCTCACCTCAAAGGCTCTGCAGGAGGAATGCTTAACCCGTGGGAGTCGACAGACCGAATCGGGGGGCACCTGTGAGCTCGGTTGGGGACCACGTGTGGTTTCCGTATTAGTGACCTCCGCGCAAACTCAGCACCCGCTTTGGTTATGAATTAAGAGAAAAGCACGGCCGTGTTAGGGTGTCCGTGACTCAGTGACCCAGGGAAGACAAAACGTCTCCGTGTCTTGGGGTATCTGACCCAGGGCACCCGAAATACCACTGGCAACCGCACGGTGCCATGGTGCCCGTGATTTTGGACCCTACCAGCTGCACACATCCCTGCAGTCTTGGAGTCCCCGACCCTGTGCCCCAGCGTCTGCCGTCCTTAGACGTCTCTCTGCCTTGTCGATGCTCAGCCAGTACACGGTGAAGCTGCGTGTTCTCCGAATTCGAGGCTCACTGCAAAGAGCCAGGGAGGGTCCCCCTATAAGAGAAATCCACCGCCGTCCTGCCCGGCAGCTGTGAACATTCTCCTGCCATCTGCGTCCACACAGCTGTCCACATGGACACGTTCCGCACCTGAACCCCGGAGATTTCCAACACAGCATGCGTGTGTCCCGCCAACGTCGACCCCCCCAGCCCTGACACCGATGGAGCTTTAAAATATAAAATCTAGGGGCACCTGGGGGGCTCAGATGGTTAACCCTCTGCATTTGGCTTAGGTCATGATCTTAGGGTCCTGGGATCGGGCCCCGCATCGGGCTCTCTGCTCAGCAGGAAGCCTGTTTCCCCCTCTGCCTCTCTCCGCTGCTCGTGCATGCTGTCTCTCTCTCAAATAAATGCATAAAATCTTTAAAAAAAAATAAAAAAGATAAATAGATAAAATCTTGAAAAAAATAAAATAAAATATAAAGCAAAAATTCACATAGCAGGAGAATCGGCAACAGGCATTTTAAACGAAACAACTCCGGGACGTGTGGGTCGTTCACTGCCTTATTGAACCACCACCTCTGTCCGGTTGCAGAATGTTCCCATCCTCCCAAAGGGAGAGGCCGTGCCCATTAGCTGTCCCTCCCCACTCCCCTCTCCAGCGCCCAGCGCCCAGCGACCACCACCCGACTTGCTGTTCTCGGCGTTTCGCGTAAATGCCATCAACCCCCCACATGGCCCGCGAGTCTCCGGTTTCCGCACCGGATCTGCCCAGCCACAAGAAGGGATGACATATTGACGCACGCCCCGTTGTGGACGGACCCCCAGACCCGCCTCTAGCTTAAGCCATCCCTTGGCTGTTTCGGGCATCCGTGCGACCCTGTCACAAAATGGGTTTTCAGTGTTTCGATCCCGTCTTTGAATAAAGTGCCCCTGTGGAGGACACGTTTCTGCCCAGACACCTGCCGGGACATTCCACCCCGAAACGACACTCTGTACCCATTAAGCGGTCACTCCCCATTGCCCTCGCCCAGCTCCCGCCAACGGGATCCAAGCGTGCCCTGCGGAATGTCGTCCCCGTGCCCCTACCTGGGAGACCATGAACCCGTTTGCGTACTCGGTCAGCAGCCGGAAGGCCTGTTCCTCGGGGGAACTCATCTTGGTCCCACGCCGGGCTGGCCTTGAGAGCCCCCGGTTGTCCCCGCGGCAGGGCGCGTGGGTCTGTTGGCAAGCGCTCGGGTGGCCTGCGGCTCCGAGCTGCTGCCTGAGCTCCTTGCCGGAAGCCCAGTGAGAGCCAAAGGCGGATCACTCCAGAAAATCCCATTAGCCCTATTAAGGGGATGACAAAGCTTGAGGGTCCTTGCTGGCTTCCTGCTGGCTCCTTCTGTCCCTGCTGCGCACACAGCCCCAGAACGGCCCACACCTCTCCCCTCCCTCCCTACACCATCAGCGCTGGAATGGATCCCAAACTATAGGCGACCATTGATGACTCATTTCAGGGACTGAAGACTCTAGTCCCCTTTACACGGACAGACAAATGGGTGTCATTAATCTCCCCAGGGCTACTAGCATCACAGAGGACTCAAGACCCACTGGGCTAAAACCAAGGGACTTATCTTCCCCCAGCTCTGGAGTCCAGAACCACCACCGAGATCCAGGCGGGGCAGGACCACTGAGATCCAGGCGGGGCAGGGCCGTGCTTCCTTCACAGGATTCAGGGGCACATTCCATGGACACATTTAACCCAGAGTAGACAGGGCGAGCTCAGCTGCCTTCCACGGCTCAGGGTCCTTCCAACAACGTCTGAAGTCACGTCCTCCTTAGCTCTCCACAGCCAGCAAACGCCCTCGGCCCCCTTCCACGGACTTGGGCTCTGAGACTGTTACGAATCGTGTGTCGTGCGGCTGATAACATTGCACGGTAGGGACTCCAGTGAGGGGGGTCTCCGAAACGCGGCTTCTGAAACATCGTCATGTTATTTGTTCCCCCGGCCCACGCCGTCCATCTGTCGGTGTCCAAGATGTCGGCAGCAGCTCAGGTGACAGACAGCAGAGGCCACACGTGGGCAGTGGGCTCCCGTACAGGAGAGCAACGGCCTGTCCCCGCGCCGCTCCCTCCAGGACCTCCCCTCCCCGTGGGTCTCACCCAACCAGAGCCCCTGTGCCACCGGGCACTGCTCCCTGGGGTCACGCTCCGCTGTTCTCTATTAACACCAGCGACTTTGTGCAGGAAACGTGATCATCCCCGTAGCCACGATCTCCAGGCCACAGACACGAATTCCGGAAACTCCGGGCACACAGCAGGGGATGCGGGGCGGCCAGGCGTCCTGGGGATGTGCTGGCAGCAGGAGGCACGGCGGTAGCCCTGTGAGCGTGCCGGGTGAGGGGTGGAGGGGACACTGAGGTGCAGCCCGAGACACTGAGGCTGGCGGGGGGCGCCGGGTCCATGCTGGGGCAGGACAGGCCAAGGTGCCCATCCATGGGGACATCATGGCAACTGGGCAGGAGACTGGTGGCCGGCGGGGTCTCGTGGCTGCAGGAAGGGTCACCTGCCATGCTCGTATTTTAGATCGTCTTGTGTTGCATTTCATTGCTTTTCATTTCATTTCCTTATTTTATTTCTATCTGTTTCTCTATTTGCATTTGTGTTACTTTGTACTATTCTCTTTTCTTTTCAGGCGTTTTATTTTTCATTTTATCACTGCGTTTTTATTTATTATATTATGTTACTTTAGGATATCCCTTTATTTCATTTCCTAAAGAGATCGACTGCTTTTAGAGAGCGAGGGAGCACAAGCAGGGGGAGCAGAGGGAGGGTTCCAGCGCTGGGCACGGAGCGTGACGCAGGACTCGGTTTCGCGACCCTGACAGCACGACCTGAGTGGAAATCAGAATTGGACGCTGAACCGACTGATTTATTTACTTGACTATTTTTGTCGGTCACCTTAATGTCCCCCATACGAGGCACCGTCCTCCTGGCATTGTGCAGTCACCATCCTTTGTCCTCTGATCTGAGCATCCGTCCGTGGCCCCCCGCATCCCACAGGTGATGAGGGCCACCCCTGGGCTCCCCGGTCAGTGTGCAGACGTCCAGCTGGTGTCTGGGACCCCCTCACTGGCACGGTCTCCACCACATCCTGGCAGACAGCCTGGCCGTGTCTCTGCAGCCCTGCACACACCACCACTTACGACCCCTTTCCACAGCGCAGCTGCCGGAGTATGGACTTCTCCTCCGTGCGGACCCCACCTCAGTTTGCCAAGTTCTCCGAAATTTCTCCCCGGTACATCGATGGCAACAACCCTGAACAGGGATGCCTGTGTGGCTCAGTCGGAAATGACCCTGAGCGGACAGCCCAGCGCTACGAGGTTTCCTGCCTCTCACGTTTACGGTTGTCTCCGAGGCTGGGGTTCTTTTGTGGCCTTTCAACAATATTTTCCACGTTTTATGGAGCCTGCAGTTCCTTGCAGATCCGTTTCTCGGTACTCGGTAGCTTCTCTGCTCTTCTGGATGCTTTGTCCTCACTGGGACGCCTTCTAAGGGGTCATTCCTGATGTGTGGAGCCATGGCGGGCTGTCGTCACTGCTGATGCATGGAGACACGACGCACGGCGGAATCTCCTCCCCGCTGACCTTCAGAGACGCTGCGGACGTCTGTGCACCGCTCTGCGTCCTGCAATGTCTAGGAGCAAACCAACCTCCTCCAGGTGTCTTGAGATTTTCGTGTGGGTGATTAAAATGCCTGCATGTGATCAACACCCGGCTTCTTCCTTTCCAATTCGAAGACCAAGGGAGAGGAAGAAAACCGACGTTGGGTACGTCTGCAGGAACCTTTAATCGACCCATGTGTCTCGTGATCATCTCCATATGTATTCAGCTAGTGATTGACATATGTATCTTACTCATTCATTTTGGCTTTAATGACATGCCCGGGTAGTCCTACCGCTTGGCCTGGTCCCTGTCGTACGGTTTAGTCGATGTGAAGTTCCAGTCCGGCTTGCTTTGTTTCGGAGACATAAAGGCAGTCTTCGAAACGCGGAAATTGCACCATTTACTTGATAATCCATGAAAACCAGCTGGGACCTGTATGAAAAGGTCACGTATCTGAATGCATGGTCACCCACTCCTTTTTGGTTTTTCCTAGTCCTGACTCTTTTTGGACCCGGTATGTGCCCCCACCAGTCTCTCGGGCCCTCTCTGATGCTCGATTTCACAAGCAAAGCCCAGATGACAACTGTAGGTCCTCCTGCAGCCTCTGCTTTCCTCCACCCTTCACGCCTGCAAGTCTGAGCTCAGCATCCGCTCGCCACACCTTGCCCGTGCCATGCCCCATTTCGGGGACAGCATCACCTGTCTGCGGATGCAGCCAAGGCTCCAAGGGAGAGCGCTACACCGTTGCGACAACATGCCAGGCTTGTCCTGTGGGTGGGTGGGCCACGGGCTATATGATGGAGCCTAAAATGTCCTTGCACAGCCGCATGCACAGAGGCTGGAAGTAAGACGCGGAATGACCCTCGGGTGCAGGAGGGGGTCACAGGAGGGACAGGACGACCCACTACCAATCGCATTTGCTCGGTTAGTGTGCAAGCAGCCGTGCTCAGACAGGACACCCCATCCCAGCAGGGAGGATCTCCCCGGGATCTTCCGTTAAGGCGATTACCTTAGTAATGAGATTGAGGGCTGAGACGGGCTGGAGACTAATGCCTACATTTCAAGGTCAGCGCGCACGTCCTCCCCTTTTGGAAGCAGAGTCCCAAACACGGGTCAACAGAGGACTCCCATGTCCGAGTGGCTGGGAATGGACAGCCACCCCCTTGCACATCTCCAACCACTGGTGCAGCATCCACGGTCGCCCATCCAGGCCTGGGCAGTCCGTGTTCCTTGCGGGAAGACACGAGATGCCAACTTGACAGAAGACAAGTCCCACCACACGAGAAACAGAGAAAGGGTCTGCACGGACAGGAGTTGTCCAAACACGAACCAGCTCTTGGGTTTCTTCGGGGAGGGGGGCAAAATGTTCTCAGGTGTGTGTTCTCAGGCGTGCTGATGGCTGCCCCATCTCTGTGCCCAGAGATGCTGGATTGTGGCCTGCAATTGTCAAAATGGACCACTAATGTTCTGTCCACAGCGTGGCCCACCTGCCCATTTCCTGGGGTCCCCACGTCCCCAGGAAAGGACGACGCACACATGGGGGTCGACCCAGAGAAGCCCCTCTGCTTCCCCCACGGAGAGACGCTCGGGGGGGAAAATCGGTCACAGACAGAATCATGGATGTGTCGAGAGGATGAACAACCCCACCGGACCAGCCTGACGGCCACAAAGGACGTGTGAGTGGCGCAGACCCACCAGTCTGCAGACAGGACGCTTGGTGGCACGGCTCCTGTGGGAGGACCCGCTGAGTCCCTCAGGCTGCAGCCACGAGTCCCTCGCACGTCTGCAGAAACACCTGAGAAGTGCCGGGGTGAGTTTGGGGTAGGGTGGACATCAGTAGCACACAGGCACCGATGGGGGAACATGTGTCCACAGATCCGCACCCGTGTCAGCCCGGAGCCCTGGAATCAGGCAGACGGCCTTCGGGATCTCGTCCACGGTCCTGGATGGACTCTACTGGACACATAAGGTGGGAAATCACAAGCCTGGTGGGTCAGCGCGAAGGTGACCGAGGCGTTAGGTGGCAGATTGCATCAATTCTAAAATCACGTTATTGATTGATTTTATAGGAGGCCATCGTGGCAATGAAGACGCTATGTGGGGTTGAATAATGTCCCCATAACGTTCCTGGACCCTTGGGAGGAGACGTCTCAGGACAAGGGGGTCTGCAGATGGGATGAGTGAGCAGACGGGCTGCGGGCAAAGAGGAGGGAGCAGCAGGTCGCCTGGCCGCAGGGCTGAGTGTGCCGGAGCCGGGGAAACATGCGGTGTGACCGGCGGGAACGTCTGTCCACCCCACCAGGGACAGGAAGGGTCGGGCTGGCCAGAGGGCCCATGCATTCTTGCACGCTCTCGTCCCTAAGCCAAATGAGGCTTCCTTCGACGTCTTCCCAAAGACAAGCCCACGCACGGCATCATCACACCGGTTAGGCAGGTTCCACCGTAGAAACCGCAGGTGGCCAACGTCCGCAGAGAGTTGGGTAAACACTGGCGGGAGAATGTGCGCTTTCTTCTCTTTCCTGACAGGAAGACATGCATGGAGCTGCCCCCGTGAGCCTGTCTGTCACGGGCCATCCAGATCCCGGTGCGCAGGACGGACAGAATCGCCGCCTCTTGGGATTTATGTTTTAAAGCAGAGGAATCGTGAGCAAAGAGGTTAAAACATCCGTGTCAGAGGGTTCTAATATGCGTTGTGGAGAGAAGGGGAGGAGGGCGCCTGGGTTTGGGGAGGGGGTGCGATTTTCTAATAGAGTGGTCAGGGGTCCTGTACATGTGAGTGCCAAGGCCGGCAGGTGGCCAAGGGAAGAGCAGCCCAGAAAGAGTAATGGCAGGAGCAAAGGCCCTGGGGCAGCAGCATGTCTAACCTGTTTAGACAAGAAGAAAGGAGCAGGAGCAAGTGCAAAGGCCCTGGGGCAGTGGTATGTGTGACCTGCTTAGGAAAGAGGAAAGGCCCTAGGGCAGTGGCACGTCTGATTGTTCAGAGAGCAAAGGAGCATGGGCAGGTGCAAATGCCCTGGGGCAGCAGCATGTGTGACCTGCTCAGAGAAGAAGGAGCAGGGGCAGGTGCAAAGGCTCTGGGGTAGCAGCATGTCTGACCTGTTCAGACAAGAAGAAAGGAGCAGGAGCAAGTGCAAAGGCCCTGGGGCAGTGGTATACGTCACCTGCTTAGGGAAGAGGAAAGGCCCTAGGGCAGTGGCATATCTGACTGTTCAGAGAAGAGCAAAGGAGCATGGTGGGCAGCTGCAATGGCCCTGGGGCAGCAGCATGTGTGACCTGCTCAGAGAAGAGCAAAGACCCTGGGGCAGTGGCGTGTGTGACCTCAGAGAAGAGCAAAGCAGCATGGGCAGGTGCAAAGGCCCTGGGGCGGCAGCGTGTGTGACCTGCTCAGAGAAGAGCAAAGGCTCTGGGGCAGTAGAATATATGATCTGTTCAGAGAAGAGCAAAGGCCCTAGGGCAGCATCGTACATGACCTGTTCACGGAAGAGCAAAGACCTTGGGGCAAGAGTGTGTCTGACCTGTTCAGAGAAGAGCAAAGGAGCAGGGGGAGAGAAGGGGAAGAGAGGTGCTGGGTGTGGCAAGCGGGTATGATTTTCTAGCAGAGTGGTCGGGGAGGCCCTGACCATGTGGCCCTGACCATGTGGGTGCTAAGGGAAGCAGGTGACCAAGGGAAGAACAGCGTAGGAAGAGAAACAGCAGGTGCAAATGCCTCGGGACAGCAGCCCATGTGAGCTGTTCAGAGAAGAGCAAACAAGCAGGGGCAGGTGCAAAGGTCCTGCGGGAGCAGCGCATGTGACCTGTTCACAGAGGAACAAAGGCCCTGGGGCAACAGTGTGTCTGACCTGTTCAGAGAAGAGCAAAGGAGCAGGGGCAGGTGCAAAGGCCCTGGGGCAGCAGCACGTGTTGCGTGGTCAGAGAGGAGCAAAGACCCCGGGGCAGTGGCGTGTGTGACCTCAGAGAAGAGCAAAGGAGCACAAGCAGGTGCAAACGTCCTGGGGCAGCAGCGCATGTGACCTATTCAGAGAAGGGCGAAGGAGCCCCCGGAGGACAGAGAGAGCAAACAGAAGGAGGGAGAGGATGACGGCTGGAGAGGTCCCCGCTCTGCAGACTGCTGCACGGCCCCACCACAGACAGAGCCCAGTGGAGTGTTGCCAGCAGGGAACCCCCTCGGCACACCTCATCCCGGGACGGTCCTCACAGCCGCCCTGTGGCCTCCCCGACAAGACGCGATGGCTCAGGTGCTGGGCCCTTGCCACAGGTGCACACACGACAACACGTCCCGGTCGGGGCCCGCACCTGGGTTTGGACGGGTCGGCGTCCACGTGGCGCACACGGAGCCCAGCACAGGGTATCGTCACAGTGGCTCCTGCGGGGAACAGTGACACCCAGAGCAGTGCGGTGTCGGGGAGCGAGAGGGAAGGACAGGGAGGAGGCCAGGCACGCGGCCAGCATCAGTGCCCAGCCTCGGATGGACGCCCGTCTGAGCAACCCCGTGGTCCGCCACCCCGCGTCTGGGCTGCGGGCTCTGGAATACTAATGCCGGGGCTGCGGCTTATGAACAACAGTCGTGCATTCCTCACGGTCCCGGCGTGAACGTCCGAGATCCAGATGCAGGTGGACTTGGGGTCCGGGGAGGACCTGCGTCCTGGGTCAGGAATGGCTGTGTATCCTGCGTCCGCTCACCAGGGAGAGGCCCGGGGGCCCCAGGGGTCTCACAGGACAGGTGTCCCGCTCTTGGGGCCGCACCCTCATGAGCGAATCCCCCCCCCCAAGGCACCACCTGCTAATCCCTGGGGGTCGGGATCCCCCTGCGGGTCAGGATTCAGACGTGAATCTCGGGGTCGGGATCCCCCTGCGGGTCAGGATTCAGAAATGAATCTCGGGGACACACACGCTCAGGCAGTGGCCATCGCGCTGCAGCAGTGGGGGGTGATGCAAGCCCGGGGGCCGTGCCAGACGGGGACGGCAGCAGAGGCGGCCCCCTGCAGGGGTGTGCACAGGATCTGGGCAGAAGCGGCGGTGGGGAGGCATCTACGTTGTGCAGGACGCCGGTGACAACCTGTGTGTCCAGCACACTGGCCACAGGGGCCTGAGGATGTGGCATTCTCGGGGGCAGGGGGGCTGCCTGGAAGAGGAAGTGGGGCCTCCGGCTCCCCGCTGTGACTGGTCAGTGGGGTCGTTCCACCCCCTACCCCGCCTCGGGGTTCCCCTGTGCTTCCCCAGCCCCCAGGGACACAGGGAGAGGTGAGAGACGGGGGCAGGGGCAGGCAGTGACCCTGCGGAGCTGGGGAACGAGGCTTATCCCGGGGCAGAAGCAGGGGAGAAGGACGCCGCGTGGACCCTCCGACCGGCCAGGTGGGAGCCTGCAGGGTAGGCTCAGCCCCTGTGCTGCCGGCACAACTGCAGGGCTGAGACCGGGCCCCGTCCGGCAGCAGGACCGTCCCAGACGGCCCCGCGCGCAGCGCGTACCATCCCACCTGCTCGCACACATGCATGTTACCTCCTGTTTCCCCAGAAACGCAAGCAGGGAGGAAACATTTTAAAGGAAGTCCGGCTGCCGTCTTCAGAATGGGTCCCGAGCCCACCCCCCACCCCTCGCCCCGTGACCCCTGATGCCCTCAGGTCTAGAGAACATCCCTGCCCCGCTCCTCCGTCCGGGCACAGCTGAGGGACACGTCGCCCCGCCGGCGGCCCCTGGCGTCAGTGCAGGGACATTCAGTACCTACGGCATGAGGTCGGGAAGGCGCAGGGCACGCTCGGTACCGGGAGCTTCTGGGCAAACGGGCGGGGGCAGGCGAGGGTCCCAAGTGCAGACACGGGGACATGGACGGCCCGGCACGCCCGCAGAACCTCGCGCACCCCAAAAGGCAGCACAGCGGGATCTGCTGTCTCCCCTGGTGTCAGAGTAGAGACCGTCCTCTTGTCAAAGGCCAGCCAGGGAGAACCAGGACGGACCAGGGGGCGGTTTCCAGGTCCCCACCATGACCCCTTGGGGGTGGTCAGCAGGAAGAGGCTGAGGGCGGAACGCTGTAAATGACAGCGACCCAGAGACGGAGGGAGACGCCCACCCCCCACCTCGCCCAACAGGCTACGGCGGGACAGTGCTTCTGGGGCTGAAAGACCCCGTGCCCTCGGACGCGTTCTCTCGTCCCAGCCCGCCCCGGGCGCCAACAGTCGGCTCACAACGCACGGGAAAATCCTCGTGTGCGCACGGACAAAGTCTCATCGGGGACACGTGCGTTCCCACTGGTGTCCACTCCCGCCGATGAGCCCTCACCGGCCCCTAAAGCACCTACAGAAAACGGATCCCTTAGGATGTAAGTGGAAATACGGGGACCTCGGAGAAATCCCACCCCAACTCCTGCAGGGGACGGGGGTGCCAACCGAGGTGAGCCCAGATGCTGTCCTTCCTATCAGTCCGCGGTGACCCTCAGAACAGGTGTGTGCGGGGGCGGCTCAAAACCAGGCACTCGGGTTCTGGGTCCACATTCGGGGTGGTGTCGCTGTGGGGCCTGCCGAAATACATACTACAGCAGGACAAAGTATCTTTGCCCTTTAAAGGGCACAACGTGGCCTGAGGGGCACCCTGTTGCCTCAAGCCACGACCCTTTGCCTCCCGACACCCTGTGATGTTGGGGGCGGGGGCTAGGCCTCCACCATCGACCATAACGGACCCCCCCCCAACACATTCCTCTGTTCCCCATTTGCCTCTACAGAGACTTGAGAACAAGGAAAACCGCCCAGACTGAAAAGGAGCGTCACGAATGACCCACGTCCGTTCGCCCAAGACAGGACCGTCCTTAACGTGCAGGCGCCCGCGAACAGCGCGCGGAATCACACCCGGCCAGCGGCGGCAGCGCGGCGAGGACAAAGTGCCCCAGCGCTATCACGGGGATGTCAGCGCAGCCACGGTCAGTCACCGACAGACGCAGCAGGCCCACGGGCGGAGAGGGCGGAACGGCCTGGACAGCACGGTGACCCGTCCACCTGCCCTGGCGCCCAGGGCTCGGACGTCCGTGAAGAGCAGGGGACGGGGTCATCGAAACCCAGATTCCCGGTCGGTCTTCCCCACCCTGTAGGTCTGGGGCTGGCATTCTCCAGCTTTCCTGCCGCTCTCCCGCCCCTGCACTGCCACATGGATACATCCCATGGTCCCCAGAGGCCACACACGGCCCGGTTACACGTCCCCTGCCCTCTCTCCGTAACCTCTGGCCCCACGCGTCGGCTTGTTCCAGGTCGACACCGGTTGCCAGAAGCCATGCCCGCAACCTTGCTCTCTGCAAGCCTTTATCACGCCGTGCCCAGTTTAGAGCCCGCCTACCTGTCCTTTCCAAGTTGGAAGTGACCCGGTCCGTGCATTCATCTGTTCTATGCGAACGGCTCCCCGGCCACCCTGACTCCCTGACCCCTGAACACACCGCGTCTGTTCCCACTGTCCAGACCAGCCTGGAGAACATCGGTCACGGAAACCCACCTCCCCGAGCTCAGGCACAAGCTCCCCACACCCAAGACCTACCCCCCCCACCTCCGAGACTTCCCAACACCTGATCGCAGGATGTCCTGAGCCCGTGACGGGGGGAACGCTCTGAGCTGGGCTATAGGGGTCGAGACGGGATTTCTGCCCAATCCCGGAGCATCTCAGCACAGTTGCATCCTGGCCTCAGCAGGCGACAGACCAGACAGAAGCCGCACCAGTTAAAGACGGACGCGGGTCTGCGGTGTCCATCCTGGTCTGGGACGCGGAACTGAGCTGGGGGGCAGGAGGCCCGCGGCCGCTATCCGTGCGCGCACAAGATCTGCGTGCCCGTGAAACACGGCCGGACGCGGCACTGCTCCGCTGTGGGGTCCCAGCCCCTCCCTGCCACAAGTCTAGGTGAGACAAGGTCCACTCGTACCTTCACTCGCGTGTAAAACCGGCTCTTTGGTTTTAAAAACGCTGCTTTCGCGAACCTGCTAAACTTGAGCTCAAACAAACAGAAGGCTTCGCAGGACGCAGGACTCTTTTTCCCGGGGTTATTTTACAGCGACAACCGCGCTGTGAAGTGCGGCGTTGCCTGTCAGCGGTTCTCAGTTAAGCCCGTGTTTCTATCAGTTCCCAATCTGCCAAATTAGGCTCCGTTCAGGAACAGCCCAAAGAACTCAAACACACAAAAAAGTACGCAAAATATCAGTTCATTGGAAAAAGATTTTATTCCACAAAAAATGCAAACTGGAGTAAACACCGTCCTTCCTATCGCAAACATTACAGCTATTTTTAAGTATTTCTTGAGCTTCACTTGGAGAAGCGAATGATTATAAAATTTAACAAGTTTTTAAGCCTTAAATCTGTTTGAAATGCTCCAAGTAAAAATAATTTAGCAAAACGGCTTCTTAAAAAAACCACACACGCTAACCTCGACTAGAAACCAAAGCTCCGCACCGACCTTCCTTGATGCGTAACGACCAGTTTGCAGCGCGGATGCTTCCGGAGCGAAGGGGCGGGACACCGAGTCGGACCGCCCCGCACGCACCGCGGCTGGAGAGGCGGCACCGGTGAGCGCTGAGCTCAAGGCCTCACCTGGCGCCACGCGGGACCGCACGCGCCAGACCACCGGCTTCTCCCGCCATTCCGCCAACCGCGCTTCCCAATCACTTAAAATTACAAAAGGAAAAGGAAACAAAAGCGCCAGGGCGCCGCTTTTTCAAATTTTCGGGGCCCCGCGGGACCCCGGCTGTCCGTCCTTGACAGTCTGTCCCCAGACGACGGGGACGTGCGCCCCGTGCAGTCAGTGCACGCGGGGGCGTCCCTGGACGGGACAGAAAGGCCGCTCGGCCTGCGCGCATGTGTCACCACTGCCGGCCAGGGCGCCTGTCCTGCTGGAGACAGACCGGTGACGTTAAAGCTATTGGATCAACAGTTTTGAGGGAAAACTAAAGGTAACGACTGCGGACGGCGCGCTCGAAGAGGGCCAGCGCGGGTTGACGAAGGAGATGCGGGACGCGTGGCCCTCCTGCGTGGCTGGCTCCTGGGCGCCGTGCTGCGCAGAGGCCGGGCGGAAGGGGAGCAGGGAAGCGCCACGGTCGGGATCTTCGCCCGGCGGCCGCACGGGACACCACCACGCATTACCTGTTCCAGGTGCTGCGGTGCCGGCTGGGGGACCCTGAGCGCGACCTGTCCCGCTCGCTGTGGCGATGGCGGCTACGCTTCCGGCCCGAGCCGCCCCTGCGGTCTCGGCTCCTCTCCCGGCGGCTGGACCGCTCTCTGCTGTGCGACCTGCGGGACCGGCTGTGCGCGGGGCTCGCGCTCCGCCGCGGAGGGCTGTCGTCCTGGCGCGAGCGCTTCTTGTGCTGCCGCCGCTCCTTCCGCGCCTGCCTCCCGTCCTCCCGACTGCCCGCCCGCCGCGGCCGGCTCCTCTCCCGCTTGTGCCGCTCGTCCTCCGCGCGGCCCCCGCTGGCCCGGCCTCGGCTCCCGCTGGGCTCCCGGTTACACTTGTCTTGCTCGGAACGGATGTCCTTTTTGGGCGTGTTCTGGTCCCAGGCAGCGGGCAGGCCCTTGGGCTGCTGGTTGTTGTCGGGAATGCAGGCGAGGACGCCGGGGCACCTCTTGTCCGGGGAGGCGTCCCCCGCGGCGGCCAGGCGAGAATCGGGGCCTTCCTTGCACGGGACCTCCTCGGGGATGCTCCCGGTCCCGTTCCTGGGCGTGCCGTCGCTCTCCGGGCGCGGCGGGGTGTCCTTCGGCGTGTCGGGGGGCGGCTGGCCCCCCAGCGGGTGCAGGGCGGCGGCGCCCACGCAGCCGGCCGACACGGTCTGCAGGATGTCCAGCACGGGCTGCAGCAGCTGCGCGTGGGAGAGCGCGAGCTCGTCGCGCGCGCGCGGGTCGTCCGCCTTCTTGCTGAGCAGGATGCTGAGCAGCCGCTCCCGCAGCTCCCGCTCCTTGCGCTGCAGCCCCAGCGCGCGCTCCTTCTCCTCCTCCACGCGCCGCAGCTCCGCCTCCTGCCGCCGCCGCCGCTCCTCCAGCTGCTGCAGCCGCAGCGACGCGTCCTTCCGCTCCTGCTCCTGCAGCTTCGCGGCCTGCGGCACAAAGGGGAAGGCGGCACGTGGACCTCTGGACGCCCCCCGCGCTCCGAGGAGGCGCTGGGTTTGCGGGGGACCCGAGGCCTGGGGGATGCGGGTGGACGCTCCGGCCGGAGTGCGGCCCGCCCGGTCCCGACCGCGCCCGGGCCGCCGTGCGCCCGAGCGAGAAGGAACCCCGTGGCGAAGCAACGCGGCACAGCCCCCTGGGCGGGCATTTTGGGTGGGGCCCGACCTCTCCCAGGCGCGCATGGGGCCTGCTGGGAGGTCGCACGCGGTCACCAGCTACAGGGAGCTGAGATGAGGCGGACACACGCTGCCGCGGCCTCCGCGGGAGGTGCGGGGCCGGGCCTGGGTGCGCGTCTTCAATATTCACCATGAAACAGGAGCTGAGCTGCCGCGTCTCAGCGCGCCTGCCAGTCTCCTTCCCAGGGACTGATCACAACTGTAATTAGACAACAGGTTACGGGGTCGCCCCGCGCCCCACTCTGCGGGGGCACGCGGCCTGCCCGAGCACAAGCAGCGCCGGGCGAGGTTCCCGCGTGGCCCCGCCCCCGGCTCGCCGGAGTCACCGGCCGGCCTCTGGAAGGAGCGGAGCGGGCAGGAGGAACGAGGAGATGCTCAGCTCTGAGACCCTCATCCATCGGGCACCCGCCGAGACCTGCGCGGTCCACGGCTGCGGAGGAGGGACGTGGCCCACCCAGGCTCCGTCTGCGCCCTCAGCTCCCCAAGGTGCCAAAGGGCCCCTCTATCACCAAGCTCAGCCCACAGCCTCCCGCCGCTCCGGGCCACTGGCTTGTCGGTCAGGAAAGCCCGCCCTCCCGCCGGACCCAGGCAGAGCACCTGCAGGGCGAGGAGAGCCACAGGGGCCGGGGGACCCTCGCTGAAGTCGGCTGCTCCCTCGGTCCGCGGGGAAACGGGGACCATCCGCCCCTGCTCCCCGAGGGCTCTCGGGACCGTGCCACAGATGGGCACACACATCACACGGATTCAAAGCTCTACGAGCTCTGCCAGACGGGAACATTCTAGAACCTGGATCGAGGCAGGAAGGCACCCCGACACCCCGACACCAGGAGACCGCATCCCCGACTGTACTGACGCTCATCGTCACCCCGTAGCGGCAGCCGGCGGTGGGAACAGGTCGGTGACGCCAGCCCCGGGTCAGAAACAGCGGACGGCGGCCCGGAGCGGAGGCGGCGGCTCCCGGGCTGCCCCACAAGCCCGCCCCGCGCCCCCCCAACCCCCCGCGCGCCCCGCACCTTGGCCCTGCTGAGCAGCTCGGCGATGAGGCGGATGGACTGCAGGTTGCGCTGGGCCAGGAGCAGCTTGCGCTCCTCCAGCCGGATCTTCTCCTGCAGCTGCTTCTGCTCCTGCGCCTGCAGCTTCTCCAGCTTCTTCTGGCTGCGGCGCAGCTCACGGTCCCGCTGCTTCTGCTCCCGCCGGCGCAGCTTCTCCTCGCGCTTCCGCTCCCGCTCCAGCTCCTCCAGCTGCTTCTGTTTCCTGCGGGAACACGCCGACCGCTCCCGTGACCGCTCCCGTGAGCAGGGAGCGGCCGCGGCGGCGCGCGGTACCCGGCCACGCGGGGGCTGCACGCCGGGGGACGGCGCGGGTGTCCAAGCGCGAGCGCGCGCGGACGTTTTAACCCCGTATCCCACACTCGGGCTCCGCTCAAGCCGGGGAACCGGAGAAGCGGACACGCACGCAGACCACGGGTTTTCAGAACCTTCCGAGGGACAGTCCTGCCGACCAGCCCGCAGCCACGGAGGAAACAACAGGAGGGTCGGACACGGAAACTCTGGGTTTGAACGAGGCCCACCAAGAGCTGCAGAGGCCCACGACGGCCTGGGAACCTCCTGCCACAGCGCCAGCGGGGCCGGCCAGGCAGGACTGACCCCTGGGGCCCCGATACACAGCATTCCTGCCATACAGGGAGGCGGCACATGAGCAGACATGGGGGCAGAGCCCATCCCCGGGGCAAGGGCAGGGGGTGGACAGGGCCGTCAGGACACACACGGTCCAGTGCCCGCAGCACGCCAGCCCATAGGACACCCTGGGGCACGCGCCCCGGACTCACTGCACATGGTCGTCGGCTCAGACAGCACCTTTGGCTCAGGACAGAAGGACTCAGCATGCACACCGCGCTGGCACATGCTCCCAGGGCACAAAGCCCGTGGCTGGGGCTCCGCAAGCAGGCCGTAGGGCACCGCGGAAACAGCAGGATGCACAAGTGCACAGTCCCAGACAAAGTTCTAGAAGCACTTTACTAAGGGAAAGACTAAACGCAGAAAACCGTGTCCCCGGGGATCCTGCCTGTGTGGTGTTCCAGGAAAGACAAAGCCACAGTGACAGAAACCGAGGACAGCGTGCCCCGCGGTGTCTCTCTTGGACCGCGGCTCCCTAAGAGCACGCTCTCCGGTACAGAAACGGTCATGTCCCCAAGAGGAACCACGCGGACACGGCAGGTTGTTATAAACCAAACCCAAGCCCACAGCCACCGATTAGATCCTTTGTTTCTGGCAGGGGGAGGGGTCCCCAAAATGAGGATCAAAATGCAACCAGGAGAGCTACAGAGACCCCAACAGGAAAAGTCTGCAAACCATGGGGTACGTTTCCACGGCAACCTCAACCGCACTCCGGCCTCAAAATTGGTCAAATAACCGAGACACGGGACAGAGCTGAAAACCGCCCTGAGGAGACAGGACGCACGAGGGGAGACCTCTGGGCCCAGGAGGCAGCCAAGACCCTGTAGAGCAGCCCCACAGCCAGGGTGACGCCACACCGCGGAGACCGCGCACCCGACGGGACCGACGGGGATGCAAACCGCTCGTGGCTCAGCAAGGACGGGGCGGAGCGTGGGGCTGGGCATTCCCACTGGCCAGCGGGGCAAGGGGCGGGGCCTCCGCGGGCACGAAGAGCCGCCCAGTGTCCAGACCCCACCAGTGCCGAGAGCCGCGTGTCCAAGCAGCCTGGGGCGTCCTGCCGGCGGGCACTGCTCTGAGCAGGGGCGGAGCCGGAGGCCCGGGGGCTGGTCGCCTGCCAGAGCCGCCGGCCACCAGTCACGCTCCACCCGTCTGAGACTCACAAGCGGCCAAGTGAACGCGCGCCAGTGACCGAGGCTGGACAGGCGCCAAGGCTGCGCAAGGCCAGCCCGCACACTCAGGCCGAGAAAGGGCCACAGCCGGCGGTAGCAGCGGGCTCCGCGGGCCGGCCTGGCCCCCTCCCCTCCCAGCCCTCACCTCTAACGAGCACTGGGTGAGCTCAGCAGTGCCTCTGCACTGGCTGCGCCCGACAGCCCCCGCCCCCCGCCATCCGGAACCGTCAGTCCTCATCACGCCTCCAGCCCAGACAGACAGAGCAGCCTGTCCTCCGGGACCAAGTCCCCGCTTCTTCTGGGGGTGAAGGTCCAGGACACGGTGCCTCTAGTGAGACCCCCGGTGCCTCCTGAGAGGGTGGGGGAGGAACCAAGGTGTGGGGGGTCAGGGTCCGTGCTCAGGGGGACACGGCCTGGGCGGCCGTGCTTGCGACAGGTCAGAAGTCTGACGGAGCCTCCCGCCTCGGCCTTTCCTGCTCCGCCCCAGGAGCCCGCGGACACAGGGACAGGGGCTCAGGATAAGACCCCCACCACGGCCCCGGGTGCAGCGTCTGCATGACGAGCCCCAGGTGTTGGCCGCACTCTGAGGCTGAGTCTCCGGTCCCAGCCACGCCCCACACACAGCCCGCACGTCCTGCCCGGCCATCAAGGCACCTCTCCCTGGTGAACGACACAGAGCCAGGGCAGGAGTAACGCACGTGGTGTGCACCCGCGGCCCCACAGATGGACTCGGGAGCAAAATCTCAGTCCAGAGACGCCCACGCGTCCGGGTCTGAGTGAAGGCGCCCCCAGCCGCAGGGGAAGGTGGACTGCCCACCACGCACACGCAAACCCCAAGACCGCTAACGGGGCACGCGGCCCCATCAGACGCATCCTGCCCGGACACCCGGCAGCACATGAAACACAAACCACTGGTGGGAAACACACCAAAACCTGCCGACAGACACGCGAAGACCACCAGGGGTGGCGGAACGTGGAGAACTGCCCCAAAACGAGGGGACGCCACGGCTGAGCGTCCTTCCACAGCACAAGAACGTGGATGAACAGCGACGGCGAGCGGGCACACCCCCCATGCCTGAGTGGCCCAAGAGTCCAGCGACGACAGCCTGGCCACAGAAACCGCTTCCCCTGGAACGCGGCCTAGGTGACCAAGCGTCCCATCCCTGTCGCGAGCGGAGCTTCGTCCCGAGTGCACGGCGGCCCCAACAAGGGATGCTGTGCAGGGACGGCACCGCCCAGGCCTCCGGTGGCGCATGGATGGACACACAGCGGGACGCGCAGACACACACCCCTGACATACACGGAGAAGCGCGCACAGAGACGCGCACACGGGAACACGCGCACGGAGACACGCTCACTCAGATGGCACAGAGACGCGCGCACGGAGACGCACACACAGACACGCTCACTCAGATGGCTCGGAGACGCGCGCACAGAGACGCGCTCACTCAGATGGCACAGAGACGCGCACATGGAGACGCGCACACAGAGACGCGCTCACTCAGATGGCACGGAGACGCGCACACGGAGACACGCTCACTCAGATGGCACAGAGACGTGCACACGGAGACGCGCACACGGGAACACGCACACGGAGACGCGCTCACTCAGATGGCACAGAGACACGCGCACGGAGACGCGCACACGGGAACACGCACACGGAGACGCGCTCACTCAGATGGCACAGAGACGCGCACACGGAGATGTGCACACGGAGACGCGCTCACTCAGATGGCACAGAGACGCGCGCACGGAGACGCGCACACAGAGACACGCTCACTCAGATGGCACGGAGACGCGCGCACAGAGACGCGCTCACTCAGATAGCACAGAGACGCGCACACGGAGATGCGCGCACAAAGACGCGCTCACTCAGATGGCACGGAGACGCGCACACGGAGATGTGCACACGGAGACGCGCTCACTCAGATGGCACAGAGACGCGCGCACGGAGACGCACACACAGACACGCTCACTCAGATGGCTCGGAGACGCGCGCACAGAGACGCGCTCACTCAGATGGCACAGAGACGCGCACATGGAGACGCGCACACAGAGACGCGCTCACTCAGATGGCACAGAGACGCGCACACGGGAACACGCACACGGAGACGCGCTCACTCAGATGGCACAGAGACGCGCGCACGGAGACGCGCACACGGGAACACGCACACGGAGACGCGCTCACTCAGATGGCACAGAGACGCGCGCACGGAGACGCGCGCACGGAGACGCGCACACAGAGACACGCTCACTCAGATGGCACGGAGACGCGCACACAGAGATGTGCACACGGAGACGCGCTCACTCAGATGGCACAGAGACGCGCGCACGGAGACACGCTCACTCAGATGGCACGGAGACGCGCGCACAGAGACGCGCTCACTCAGATGGCACAGAGACGCGCACACGGAGATGCGCGCACAGAGACGCGCACACTCAGATGGCACGGAGACGCGGGCACGGAGACGCGCGCACGGAGACGCACGACTCAGACGCATGCACGCCTGGGACCGCGCGCGCACACCGACCTCTCCTCGGCGCGCTGCCGCTCCTCCGCCTCCTTCTCGCGGCGCTTCTGCTCCTCCCTCTGCTGCTCCAGTTCCTGCAGCTTCTGCCTCTCCAGCTGCCGCTTCTTAATGGACGCGTCGCTCAGGTGCTTGGTGGAGTCGAAAGAGACCTTCGGGAGCGAACAGCACAGAGCACAGTGACCCGTGAGCACGCTTCAGACCCGCAGCTGGAGCTGCCCCATAGCACGGGACGCCCGCGTTCCAGAGACCCCGCACTCAACAGCGGGGGCACCCGGGACATGGGGCCTGGACCCCTGGGACGCGTCAGAGCGGTCGCAGCCACTTGGCGGCTCAACACGGAGCTCCCCGGCCGATGGGGGTGGGGGGGGCGCAGGACACGGACGCGACTGCCTGCTCCGATGGTCTGGAAAGAAGGTCCCCATTATCCAAGAGAGTGTGTCCCCTCCCCCAAGGACCTCCCCCGTGGACCGACGCCACCAGCCTAGCCGCCACAGGGCCTCCGCTGTGTGAACGAGGGCTGCCCACCGGCCCGCGGCCCCCGAACCCGCCACGGGACCTGCCCCAGATGGTGGTCCAGGCCAGGGCAGGCGCTGGGCCGGGCTCACCTTGATGTTGCAGGCCACGGCCTTGCCGTCCTCCCCCTTGTACATGAGCTTCATGCCGCGCAGGGCGCTCATGGCCTGGATGAAGCCCACGTACTCGCGGTACTGCACGTAGGCCTCGAAGTTCAAGTGTCCCCCGAAACTGAAGGTGTGGAAGTTGCGGCCGGTCATCTCCTCCCGGTAGGGGTCCAGCATGGGGATGTCCACGTTGCGGATCTCCCCGAACTTCTCAAACACCTTGACCAGCACCTCCTCGCTGGGCTTCTCGGAGCCCGACTCCTTGAGGGCGAACCACCGGCAGGGCAGGCCCTCCAGGTGGATGGTGTCCGGCCGCTCCCCGGGCAGCGTCTCGTTCATGTCCTTGGCGTCGCGGAAGAAGGAGTCCCAGTCGTGGCGCGTGGGGAAGTCGATCTTGAACTCGGCGGCGCGCACCTTGAGGATGTCGGAGAAGCCGCTGAGCTTGATGGTCTTGCCGTCCAGGCAGGCCAGGAAGGACTTGACCAGGCTCTTGTTCTCCACCTCGCCCTCGAAGCGGATGAAGTCCATGGTGCTCTTGGAGATGCGCAGCGTGGAGAACTGGTGATTGTGCACCATGCCCTTCAGCCGCTCCATCACCTCCCAGTTGGAGATGGACTTGCCCGGCTGCTTCAGCTGTGGCAGCGCCACGCTGATGGTCATCTTCGTGATGGGCTTCAGGTACAGGCCGTACGGGGGGCACAGCTCCACCGCCTCAGACGTGTCGTGCACGATGGTGGCCGCGGCCATAGCCGGAACCCTGGGCCTGGAACACCAACACGGGCGGTCAGGGCAGCGGGCCTGGGAGACGGGGGTGCCTGCCCGCCTCTGCCCAGGAGGGGGCTCGAGCGCACGAAACGCCACTATCTCCCGACCCCGTGTTTTGTGCGGCTGGGGTTTTTTGTGTGTTTTTTTGGAATCAGAGAAAAAGAAACCCGGGCTGGAGAAAACTTCCAGGACGAGCCTTGGGTCACTGAGCGCGGCAGCAGCCCGCCCAAGGCCGCGGAGGGAGCGCAGCCGGCAGCTCTACTCCCCTGCAGGGGGAGAGGCGGACTGGAGGACTCGGGACAGGAAGGAACTCAGCCGCAGACGCCCGGAGGGTCTGCGCAGGCAGCGGCCCCTAAGGAAACAGGAAGTTTCTGGCCCCAGTGTCCGCTTCAACAGCTTCAACAACTCGACTGCGGCTCATGGGCCCTCCGCGTCTGCCGTAAAGTAACAAGCGGAGAAGAGCCCGTGCAGCCTGCGCGCTCCCGTGCGCACCTGCCCTCCACCTGCCCTCCTCCTGCCCTCCCCGTCCTCCTCCGAGGCAGCACCCTCCTACTGGTCCGACCAGTGCCACTTCCGGAAAGCCCAGCTCCAGCAGGAACCCAAACAACACGGGCTGCCCGCCCCAGCTGCCACTGCCACCCCCGCCCCCACCCCCTGCCGGGAGCCTTCCCTCAAGGCCTGAGGCTCAGCCTGGGCCTTCTGCCCCACAGAAGAGCTGGTGCAGGGCAGAAGGGGCACCTGGCTGGGTATGTGGGTGAGGGGGCTCCCAGAGGGGAGGCTGCTACAGGGCAGAAGACACACCTAGCTGGGTGGAGGGGGGGGAGCCTCCAGACAAGGGGCTTCTGCAGGGCAGGAGATCCCCCTGGCCTGATCTAGAGGATGCGGTCCCCCACACAGGGGCTGGTGCAGGGCAGAAGAGGCATCTGGCTGGGTCTAGGGGTAGGGAGGCCCCAGACAAGGGGCTGATGCAGGGCAGTACAGCCCCCCTGCCCAGTCTAAGGGACTGAGGGACTCTGGGCCGACCTGTGACCCAAGACCTCCCCCAGCGTGGTCCCCATGGCCTCAGCTACCCCTTCGTCAACCCCACAGCCCAAAGACCTCCAGCCCTTCCAGCTGCCCCTGAGCCGAGGGACTGGCCTCCACTGGTCAGGCCTCTCCAGCTTCCCCCAGCACCAGGGACAACCACAGTCCTCCACCCGTTTACCCTCTATGACCCGCAGCAGCCCCCAGGACTGCTCAGGGTCTCTAGGGCACTCTGTGCCTCGAGGAGCCCCAGATCCCTCCACGGGGGAAGGCCTCTGTTTCCACTCCCAGGATCCCTGCGGTCCCCAGCCCCCCACAGAACGTGACCCTTGGACACTCCATGCTCCTCCCCTTGCAGCCCACCACCCTCAGGGACCCCAGGCCACAGGAGCCAGCCCCCCACCCCCAGCTTCCCAGCGTCCTAACTGGGGGCCACCAGTCCCAGAGACCTCACAGGCACCAGTTCTCAGAGCCCCCAGCATCCCCATGCCCCACCCCCTGGTACCCCCACCTCTAGCAGACCCCAGCCCCCATCCATCCCCCTCCCTCCCAGACCCCAGCTCCCCTTCCTGCCCCTGTGTCCAAGCCCCCATCCCAGACCGCTGGTTCCGAAGACCCCGCAGGCAGCAGGCCCGGCAAGCCCCAGGGATCCCCGGCCCTCACAGAACACTGGCCCTCCTGGACCCCCAGCTCCCTGGAGCCCCCAGCCTTCACAGCCCCCCCCCCCGTCCCCCCGTCCCCCAGGTGCCGGCATCCCCAGCCCTCACGTGCCCCCAGCTCCCCAGAGCTCCCAGTCTTCAGACATCCCCGCCCCTCACAGCCCCCCCGGAGCCCCCGGCCCTGACAGACCCGGCCCCTGCAGCCCCCAGAGCCCCCGATCCTCGCAGAGCTAGGTCTCCCCAGAATCTCCTGTCCTCAGGCCCCGGCGCCTCGCAGCCCCCCGCAGCCCGTGACCCTCGCAGACCCCGGTTCCCGCAGCCTCCAGAGCTCCGGGCCCTCGCAGACCCCAGCCCCTCGCAGACCCCGGCGGTGACAGGCCCCGAGCCCTCGCAGACCTCGGCCCCCCAGAACCTCCTGTCCTCAGACCCCAGCCCCTCTCAGCCCCTAGAGCCCCCACAGCCCCTGACCCTCGCAGATCCCCGACCCCCCGCAGCCCCCGGAGCCCGTGACCCTGGCAGACCCCAGCCCCCGCGGCCCCCAGAGCTCCGGGCCCTCGCAGACCCCAGCCCCTCGCAGACCTCGGCCTCCCGCAGCGCCCCCAGCCCTCCGGAGCCCCGACCCTCGCAGACCTCGGCCCCCCGCAGCCCCCCGGAGCCCCCAGCCCCCCAGAACCTCCGCGGCTCCCAGCCCTCAGCCCCCGACCCTTCGCAGCCCCCCGAGCCCCGGGACCCCCGCAGCCCCCGGCCCCCCCCACCATCCCCGCAAGCCCCCGGCCCCCCCGCCCCGCAGCCCCCGCGGCCCCCGCGGCCCCGGCCCGGCTCGCGGAAAGGCGTGGTCCCGGGGACTCGCTCACCGGCGCGGGGCTCCGCCTGCGCCCCCGGCCGCCGCCGCCCAGGCCCGAGCTCACCGCCGTCCCCCGACGACCCCGGCAGCCGCGGCCTCCCCGCCCGGCGCCGCCACCGTCCGCCGCAGGCGCCCCCGACGCCACCCGCCGCCGCCGCCGCCCGCCCCTGTGACGCATTTCCGCTTCCGGCCCTGGACCCGCGGAAGCGGGCGCGCGGCGGCTCCCTGTTTCGTCTGCCGGCTCTGGCTCCGCCCCTAGGCGGGACTTCCGGGAGGCCTCCGCGCGGGGCGGGGCTGGGGGGGGCGAAGGACGGGCTCGGGCTCTGCACTGCGCGTGCGCGAGTCCGCCCCGCCCCCCCCAGGCACCACCTGCGCGCGGGCTCTAACCGCGGGCCTTACCTGCGGGCGCGCGCGCGCTCACCGGCCGGAAGCCCGGCAGGTGCAGAGCCTGCGCGTACGTCGGATCGCTGTCGGGAGCGCGCATCGCAGACAGCACGGCCGGAGCACGGTCTGTAAGTCACTCAGTTACCACGGGTCCCGTGGACCTACGACGTACGTGCCTGGTGGACGGTTACTGAACACGCCAAGTGGGGGACAGCCTCCGTCTTTACCTGTGTCTTCTAATCGTTACCTTTATCCATTAATCCCCAAATGCGTAAAATCTTTACCAGTTCCGCGCTCCTAGTCTCAGGTGGTTAATCTCAAACTATGTAACGTTTAAGGAGCCGCAGGAGATACATTGTACATGAATATGTAACCGTAGCTCGTGACTAGTACTGTGCCTGCCTATAATCCCATAACGACACTCCTTACACGCCAGCGACTCGCAATTCATTAAACCCCAAGTCACGGCAGATGCTGCCTAAGGCATGTGTTTCTGATGCCCCAAATAGGTCCTGATTCTGGGGGCGCCTGGGTGACTCCGTTTGTCAAGCCTCAGACTGTGGATTTCCACTGGGGTGACGATCTCGGGGTCATAGGATCGAGGGTTCCCCCTCCCACAGCCCCCATCAGGCTCCTTCTTTTTAAAGATTTATTTATTTTTTTTTTAAGATTTTATTTATTTATTTGACAGAGAGAAATCACAAGTAGACAGAGAGGCAGGCAGAGAGAGAGAGAGA
This sequence comes from Neogale vison, assembly GCF_020171115.1. Classification (NCBI taxonomy): domain Eukaryota; kingdom Metazoa; phylum Chordata; class Mammalia; order Carnivora; family Mustelidae; genus Neogale; species Neogale vison. The sequence goes on from NC_058105.1 coordinate 130,723,157, forward strand.
GGGAAGCAGGCTCCCTGCTGAGCAGAGAGCCCGATGCGGGACTCAATCCCAGGACGCTGAGATCATGACCCAAGATTTAAACTCTTCTTTTAGTGAAAAAAAAATTTTTTTTAAAAATCTTCTTTTAAAGAGTTAAAATCTTTAAAATAAAAAAAAAAGAAAGAAAGAAAGAAAAGAAAAAAAGAAAGAAAAGAAGAGAAATATGTCACAAGTTTGTAAAGTGAAAATCCAGGGTAGGAGAACACAAATCTGTGTTGTTCAACACAAGGTGCCTAAACCTTACCTTCACACAGGGCAGGACTGGGTGAGGGGACCCAGGGGCTCCTGAGCATCTGGGGGTCTGGTATGTGTGAGTCATGGTGTCCTGTTAATAAGCCGCCCCGGAAAGCAAATAGGATCATGATCTCCTGACAAGGAGGCAACAGAGGATCTGGGGTCCCCCGGGGAATGGGACCACTCTTTGAACCTGGGCCACCGTCTTTGCCGTCTTTAACTTCCGCTTTGTGAAACAGAGACTTGTTTGGGGTTCTTGTTAAACTTTGTCCCCAAGGTGGCTTGTAAGGCGATGGCGCTGTTTCCCCCGGGGGACGGTTAAATTTGGAAACTGTTTTTCCACTCCGCTCTCTGAAGTGTTTGCAGAGCAAATTAAGGGATGAGATACTCTTTCAGAACCTGCACACCTCTGAGAGGCGGTCATAACAATTTCAAAAACATTCAAGGAAAATCCTTTTACGTGTTTGAGCAAGATATTCCTCTTCTGATACATCTCAGAAACAGAAAAACAACAAACTCCCGTATATCCAGAGCCCTAATCTTGTGCCCTCGTATGGCCTGAGCATAGCTGTATAAATCACTCTCATTGAGTGTGAATGAAGGCTGGGGGGGATGGTGGGATTCGCTCCCAGGATTCTGTGGCAAAGGGGAAAGAATCCTGCAGTTAATCAAAGACCCTAACCAGTTCATTTAAGCGAATCAAAAGGAAAATGAATCGTGGGTGGGTCTGGCCTAATCATGTGTGGAAATCAGCATTAAGAAGGGCACGAGACTTGAGGCAGCAAAGACACAGCTTGGTGGCCTGCAAAAAGAAGCAAACTGCCTTTCGGAGAAGATCCTTTGGCAGGAATTAGTGGTTTTTACTGCTTCAACCTCAGAGAATTGAATTCTGCAAATAACCAGTAAGTTTCTAAAACACATCAAGTCTCAGAGGAGACCCGCCTCCCCCTTACTGGTGGCAGACACCTGATTTCAGCCTAGTGAGTCCCTGAGTAGGGTTAGCTCATGCCTGGACTCCAGACTTAACAGAAACGGTGGGATGTCTTAAAAAGTGTCTATCACGTTTCTATCACATATGGTGTATGTAGGGGGGAGGACTGGAATAACAAAAATGTATCCTTTCTAGTGCCGGATAAAGTCTGAAATCAAGGTGTCAGCAGGGTTAGCTCCTTGCAAAGCTCCACTTTCAGTTCCAAGCCTGTCTCCCAGCTCCTGGTGGTGGCCCGAAATCCTTGCTGTTCCTTGCTTGTGGCCCCATGATCCCAGTGTCTGCCATCCCACAAACACCTTCCCTCCGTGTGTGTGTCTGTCTCTATGTCTCCACTTCTCACTAGGACACCAGTCACGTTGGGTTAAAAGCTCACCAGAGTCCACCATGACCTCATCTTCATTTAACTGATTAGGGCCGACACACAGTGGGACCCAGCCCCTTGCTAGATGCTGGCATTCAAGGAGGCACCGCAAGAACTGAGACTAGCTAACTGGTCTACATGCGGAACCAATTCAATGCTGGCTTCCCTCAAGATTGCACACTTCCCTCCAAGCTATACATCTCCTCCTCTATATTGATATCTTGAGATCTTGATATTGATATCTTGAGATCTATAAATGTGTGCATATATGGATACCTATGAATCTATCTAATATCTATCGTCTATCTATCATCTCTCTCCATCCCTCTACCCATCTATCCAACCACTTATGTACTCATCAGTTTATCCACTTATCCATTCTTTTACGCATTCCATCCACTCATCCATGCATCCACCCGTCCATCCATCCTTGTGTGCATGCATCCATCCGTCCACCTACCCACTCAATCCCTCCACCCACCACCAATCTACCCATCTATCCATCCATCAACTCATCTACCCACTTCACCATCCACCCACTCACCCACTTTTCCATCCCCCCATGGAACAAATTAGACATCCGGCCATCCCTCTCCCCTTCTGTCTACCTCATCAATTCGTGCCTTTGAAGCCTTTAGTCAAGACAATTGCTTTCCAGCAGGTGGCGCACCCACCATCCTCATGAACACTGGCGGGAGCTCTGTCTTACGAGTCCTTGGCTTCAGGTCAGACCAGACCATTCACAGCTAAATCAAGGGTGTCCAGCTAAATTGCAGGGGTCAGGGGTAAGAAGGACAAGAATGACCCTGAGGTCCCCAGCTCTGGCCACTGGGTGAGGTTGATGACTTAAACTCCATGGGAAAATCAATTAGGGGAAATCTCGGTTTGGGGCAGGAAGGAGGCAGGTGGGTCCTGGTTTGGAGATGCCTGCAGCCCTGATGGAGCTGTCCAGTAAGATCCAGAGCTCTGAGTGAGTCCAAGAGGAGGAAGAACCATGACATTGGAGCTGCAACTATGGGACACAAGGAGAAGAAACTAAAACAATCCATACGCCCATCCATCCATCCATCCACCAACTCCTCCCTCCCTCCATCCATCCAACCTTCCATCTACCAGTTCATCCATCCATCTATTCACCAACTGATCCATCCATCCATCCATCCATCCACCAACTCGTCTGTCCATCCATCCATCCATCCTTCCATCCACCCATCCATCCACCAACTCATCCATCCATATGTCTGTCCGTCCGTCCGTCCATCCGCCCATCCACCCATCCATCCATTTTTGCCAGTGTCCATGTGTGACAAGATGCATGGAATATTGCAAACCAAAGAAGCTCATTGAGCCTTGCTGTCCAGTTTTTATTGATACTTGATGACATAATTTCCTTGTGCCTAACTTTAGTCTCCACCTCCTCCTGGAGGCTCAGGATAATACCTTTAGTCTTCATCCCCTCTCAAAAGTTGCAACTAATAAAGCATGTCCCAAAAGCTTCCTCATAAACCACTAAATGGTCAAGTGAACAAAGCCTCCAGGCAAACAAGGACAGGGCAGGTCATGTCATGGTCTGGACATCACCTCCTAGGAGCCAGGGGCAGAGGCCAGACCTCCTTTTATGTCAGGTTGAGACTTCACCACAGGAAAACAAAGCTCAAAAGTGCTACAATTTCTGGTAAGCGATTTGAAGGCAGATGTGAAGTGGTGATATAAAGCATGGTCAGGTCGAGGGTGGGGTCTCCTCAGGAGATCATGGTGGAAGCCCGAAGGGCGGATGTGCAGGGCTTGTTGAAGGAAGTTGAGGGGATCCTGGTCTCTCGGTGCAGAGTGGTCTCCCCTACATCTAGCCAGGTCCTGGGAGTGGAGAGTGGTAGAAGGTGCTTGTGGGACTTTCCATGAGAGAGATCTTACCAACCTCCTGTGGGTTCCCAAGCAGAATGAAACTCTTGTGAGTGTAGGGACAAAGGTGAACCCCACAAGCCGCTCTTATCATCCAGGTGATGTCTGTGGTTGTCTTGCTGGGATAAGATCAATTTTATTTTCTACATCCCCTCTCGTTCATGGCCCGTCCAGATCGTACAGAGAAACATGGTTATTTCCGGGAGCTGAATTGTTGGCTCATACAGTATCCTCCTCTGTTCATTCTCAGACTGACTGTATTTTCTGCATGGCTGTTCCTCCTTTAGAGACTTGGGTTTAGTGTCTGAATGCCTTGGGTTTATAAACATGGGTTCAAACATGGGTTTAGTGCCCTCTCTGAGATTTCTCAACAAGAAGAGTAGAAAATAGGATGTTGTAGATATCAGATCAAAGGGCAGCTTCAGAACAGGAGATAAAGATGCAAAACCGCGATACAGAATTGTCCCACTCTTTGAGGGAAATGGCATCCTTGTACTTTTTACCAAAATGCTGGGCTTTCCTTTTCTTTGTAGGGTAATTGGGGTATGATTCAGAATAGCTTATACGATGCCTGGCCATGGAAAAAGAAAAAAAAAAAAAAAAGATGTCTGGCCACAAAGAACTGAATCAGGAAGGAGCATGGGCTTCAGAGAAAACTGTGCAGGGATGGGCCATCTGGATGGAAATGACAAATGACAGTTGGGGGAGGCCCAGGGTAGTTGCCCCATTATGGGACCTCCAACAAGTAAGGCCTGCCAGAGAGACCCAGAGGCAGTGTCCAGTCCTGAGACATCACTGAGAATCCCCATGACCAGTTCACTGAACTAGGATCTAATGTTGAGGCATTGGCAACCTCTGCCTTCTCTACCCATTCATCCATCTGTCCATCCATCCATCCATCCATCATCCACCCATCCATCCATCCATCCATCCACCCATCCATCCATCTACTCATCTACTCATCCACCCAACCTATCCATCTACCTATCCATCCACCATCCATGCATAAATATATCCATCTTTCCATCCATCCAGCCAGCCAGCCACCTACCTATACTTTTCATATTTCTACCCTCTTACTTTAACGGAAGCATGCTCATCACAAATATTCTCAAACCCTCCTTCGTCGCTTATTTCATTTTTCAACGGAAACTGTTGCCACATTGGACAATTCCTCTTGACCAAATGACCATCAACCTCTCATGATGTTTACTTAATTCACTTCACTGGTCCCATCCTTATCTCAAACAGTAACATTTAGATCATCGTGGATGTTCGCATCTGTGTTTGTTGTTCTTACGTGGTTCCTGACAGAATTATCATCAGCTTGGTCTCTATGTTTGGGGCACATGTTTACAACGCTGAGAGGCAATCAGCACACACACAGAGAAAGTCTCTGGTGTTTATTTGTTTTCCACAGCAGCCAGGTTGCTATCCCATGCTCGTCACTGAGACTTGCAGGACCCCAGGTGCCCCAACATTCAAGGTGGGGCTTCCATGGCACTTCCGCTCCCCAGCGTGAGGAGGGAAGGCGGGGCTGGTTCATTTCCTGCCTTCTTCCGGTTGCATTTCACCTTATCACTCACCAGGCATTGTGTGGCCACCATGAGAAGACTCCCATGCAGAACTCCAGGGGGTGTGTAGAGCTGGAGGGGGGGTTGGCCACCATGTTCCCCCTCCGCCCGTCTATCCAGAGGGGCTCAGCAAGCCAGTGTGGCCACATCTCATTGCCCAGGTCCCTCCATAACATGGCCAGTCTCCTAGTCCTCAGTGCAAGACTCTCCCGTCCTAGGCAGCTAGGGAAACAGAAGCTAACCTTGTTGCTCTTACCCTTGTGCATGGAAGACCAGTGGAGACTTGCCCCATGAGGGTAAGGCTGGCTTGCACAAAGGATGATGGTGGGTCATCTGGTCAACAACACCAGGCATGAGCACGATCTTTCCACTGGAACACTGGTCCACAGAAGCGTGGTGCCCTCTCTGAAGGCTCTGAAGTTCGCTCAGTGCCAAACAGACAACCACAGGTCTTCCCGCCCCTCATGAAGGCAGCAGAAATAATTCAGCAGAAATAACTCAGCAACCTGTCCCATTGTCATGGTGCATTTTATCAAACATGTGCCACCTGTGTGGCCTTGCAGGAACACTTGGCCCGTTCACCATTTTGGGGAACACTTTTGCATATTGGGGAACATGCAGAAGATATATTAGCAGTGCAAACAGGAGCCCTCCTCCCCTGTCCCTGGTCCCAAGCTCGGTGGATTAAAAACAGAGATTTTTCTTCATTGAGGTGAAGTTCACATCCCACAAAATTCACCATTTTGAAATGAATGCTTCGGTGACATTCACTGGGTTGTGAAATCCCAGCTCTATATAATTCGAGAACATTCTCATCTCCCTAAAGGAGACCCCATCCCCATATAGCAGCCCCTCCCTGTTCCCTTCCCCAGCGTGTGGCTGTCACTAACTCACTGTTTGTCGGTGGATTTGCCCATTCTGGACATTTCACATAAATAGAATCAAATAGAATTTGCCCAAATCTGGACTTTATATAGATAGAATCACACAGTGTGCACAGCCCTTCATGCATCTGCTTCTCCTACAAGCATCGCCTGCTCAAGGTCCATCCATGTGGTAGCAGGTGTCAGACCTTTGGTCCTTGTTTATGGCTGACTCATTCCCTTGCAAGTCCCACCACCCACCCCCCGCCCTGCAAGGAAAGAAACCCTGTTATTTTAGCTTTGAAAGAAAGCAACAGGGCATTCTGCTGAGTTTGTAAGCTGGGTGTGTTTTCAGCACTCGTGCTGGGAGCAGGTGTCAAGCCAATGGCATCCTCCTGCCAACGGCCAACTAGCATGTACCCAAAAATCCTGTTCAATCTCTCAAAACGGCGTGTTGTATTAATGATGACGGGGAACAAGTGATAGGACCCAGCTTGGACTATGCTACCATCCTCAGGATCCATGAATGTTCCACTGCCTTCAAGAAAAGAAATGGCTTAGGCATAAACCATCGGTTTATGGTCCAGTGGCTTAGGCATATCCACTGGAAGGTGTTGGGGGAGTGACCAGTGTTTGTACTTTGCCTAGCATGCCCGCTTCCTCTCTTGGGTCCTCTGGTGGTCAGATGCCTGCAGATAGATTTTCTCTGGTCTCCATGAATCATGCAAGCAAAGAGGGGAGCCATCCACTTCTTGGCTCATGAGGCCATCTGTCTGTGATGGGTAATTTTATGTGTCAACTTGGCTGGGCCACGGTGCTCAGCTATGTGGCCAAATACTCTTCCGGGTATTTCTGTGATGTTAATTTCCGAGTGAGATGCACACTGAAATCAGAGGGTTTTGAGTAGAGGACATTGCCTTCCTTGACGTTGGTGGGCCACGTCCAATCAGTTGAAGGAACTATACAAAAAGAGACTGAGCTCCTCCCCATATCCCCACCCTGGAGCAAGAAGGAATTCAGCCTGGAGAAGTATTAAGACTCAAACTGTAAGCCTTCACCAGGTCCCTAGGCTGAGGTCCAACCTGGAGATTTTAGACTTGCACCTGCCCAAGCGTATGAGCCAATCCCTTAAAATAAAAGTCTATATATCTATCGTCTGATTGGCAAAGCTTGAATCAGTCATATGAATCCAGTTTCCACCCTGGTGCCTTCAGCAGCTTTGCCAGAGGTCAAGCCCCAGATGGGGACCAGAGTGGAGGAGGGCGTTTCTTAGAGAAAGGTTATCAGGTGAAATTCAGGAGTAGGAAGAATGGCGCCAGGAATTCTTCAAAAAAAAAAAAATTAAAAGCAAGATTGTATGGTATTTATCTTCCTCTGACTGACTGACTAAGCAATGCTGAAGGTGGCAAGGAAAAAATGGGGTCATCTAATATCGAAGCCACCAGGAAAAGGCAAACACGGGGAGAATATAGGGGTAAAAGGATAAAGAGAGAAAAAATAAAGTGGAAAATCAGGTGAGCGTGTAATATATACAGATGGTATCATTTATATGCATCATGGTCACACAACAGCTGAGCATTCCAAAAAGACTGTTGTCAGGAGGGTTAGCTGGATATGGACCCAGGAGGGACAACATAGATGGACTCTTTTCGGGACACATTTTCTCAGCCCTGGCACTAGTGACATGTGGGAGGGGTCATTTTCTGGTGTAGGGCATCCTGGCACCTGTAGGGTGTGGAGCAGTGTCCCTGGTCTCTGCTCACCGCTTGCCAGTAGGATGTCCTCCTCAGTGTGACTGCCAGAAATGTCCCCTGGGGGCAGAATTGTCCTTGGCTATAAACCACTGCCATAGATAGATAGATAGATAGATAGATAGATAGATAATCAATAGATGGATAAATAGATAGATAGATTGAGAAGACATGGATAGATAGATTATGGATACGTGGATGGATCATTCATAGATAGGTAGATATTAGATGAATAGGTAGATGGGTGGATGGATGAATGGATAGATATATAGTTAGATGGATGGATGGATGGATGGATGGATGGATGGATGGATAGATAGACAGATGGATGCATAGATAGATGATGTAGATGGGTGGGTAGGTTGTTGGATGGATGGATGGATGGATGGATAGATAGACGGATGTATGCATAGATAGATGATGTAGATGGGTGGGTAGGTTGTTGGATGGATGGATGGATAATGGATAGATGGACAGGTAGGTGGATAGATGATGGATGAATGGATGGATAGATGGATGGATGGATGGGCAGATATGATGGATACATGGATGGTAATTAAGTGATGAATGGTTGGATGGATAGACAGATGCCTATGTATGTAGATACACAGACGATGAGTGGTAAATGATAGATAAATGCATATATGGATGGATGGATGGATGGATGGATGGATAGACAGATGATGGGGGGTGGATGGATGGATGGACATATAGAAATGATTGACAGGTATAGATGATGGACAAATACAGGTGACGCACACACACATACAAACATGGAGAGACAGATGAGGCTTTTTGCCCGGTCTCTGAGCTCTGGAAAATTCAAAAGTCTGAGAAGCAGGGAAGAAGGGCCCCTCACTCTCAAGAGGTCTATCTTCACTGTGATGACAGGACATCAGACGAGGGGCGGCCTCACGCAGACCCCAGAGGAAAACCCCAAACCACATGGAGGTGGGTGCTCTCCGTGGGCGGACCCACAACCACCAGCTGCCTCAGGATCAAGCCCTTCGCTGTTGCAAAAGTGAGTGAAAGTCACCACGCCCCCTGCCTTGCAGACGAGCCCCCTGGGGGAGCTGGGGGCTTCCTGACCCTCTCAGGGAAGGAGCAGCCCCTCAGAGGGCCAACCCCCAGCCAGGCCCTCCCACAGTGCGGGGGGCTGCATCGGGGGTCCAGGGAAGACCCCACATTCAATCCTGGAGACTTGTGCTGAGGAGTCTGGCTAATGCAGGGGTGCGCACAGAGGAGAGAGTGTTGTATGCATATCTCCATTCCCCATAAGGCCCCCGTGTGCTCCAGGACGCCATCCAGGACACCATATGACATCAAGGGGCTCCTCTGGGCTGTGACGCTTTCTCAGACTCACATCATTCCTGGTCACTTTTTGGTAGTTACAAGGCATGCTGGTGAGGGAGTTTGTAGGATGTGCCTCTGTTGGGGTCTATTTTGGGGTTTAGGCTAGGGTTTGGGGTTTTGGGGAGCAAGCGCACAGAGGTGATATGGCTCTGTGCTCACGTCGCGTCAAGGGCCCCTGCTCTCAGCGTGATTCGTCCCCGTGGATGTCAACCTCAAGCACCTCTCCAAGGTGTGTCTGACAGGTGTCTCCACTGTGAGGTCACGACTTCCTTTCCGTGGGTTCTCTGCTCTTTGGAAGCAGCTCACACTCGGCAGTGGGGATTGAGGTGCGTAGAAGCGATAACCTTACCACATCCTCACTGGGAGCACGGCCAGGTCCGCTGCTCCCAGTTCTGTCTCCATCCCACCTTCCGCACGGCCTGCCGAAAGTTTGCTTAGAGGCCACGTCAAGAGTCCAAGCCCGAGGGCTAGGTTGGGGAGAGGGAACAGCCCACATGCCCAGCCGTGTTGTCCCATTTCCCACACCACCTGGAATTCCACATTAGACATTCATTCCTTTGGTGTTGACGAGGTCGTCCTTAAAGCCTTAACCAACTGGCATATGAACAGGAGACAATTCAATGAACCCCATGTCCAAGCAAGACAAGAATAGACCCGAGGCAAAGAACCCCCAGATCAAAGATAGAAGAGTGACCTCTGACTTGTTGGATCCAACCTTCGAGACTTGGTGGGTTCAGCAAGCAGATGACCCCTCTTGACGTTTCTGGCCCAGGGATGCCCTGCCCTGTCTTCCCCTTCTTGCCGGCCCAGGTGGGCCCCGCGGTGGATGCCAGGGGGCGGGCACTGTAGAAATCCCATCCGTAAAGGATGTTCCAAGGGTCGACCTCCACGGTCGCCAATGCGTCCAGGCTCTGCGCGGGCTGTGTCCCTGTCGGCCCGACACCCACCGTGCTGTGCCGTAAGTATCTGCAGATGAGAGAATGACGGAAATGTGGTCTATATATTGTGTCATGTGATATATTATATTATATTATATTATGCTACATTACATTGTATATACATTATATCATATAGCGTACATAGATCTATATATTGTGTCATGTTATATATTATATTACATTATATTATATTATGTTATATTATATATTATGCTATGTTACATTGTGTATACATTATATCAGATAGTGTACATAGATCATCCTTGATTATATGTAATTGTATATATTCTATGTTACATATAGATTCTTGTATATAGATTAAATCATATACATTATATATGATGTATGTGATCATATATAATCATATATAAATAGATTATATTTGATTATATATCATCGTATGTACTATTATTTCATATAGATTATTATATAGAGATTATATTTGATTTTGTATAATTATATACTTTGTATAGTATATTATATATTATAACTGTAATCTGGATATAACTAGATACAATATATACTATATAACTACAAAAGCACATTCTATTATATTGTTATATATAATGTATTATAATGATTACATATTATATATTATTATATAATATTTTGTTATCATAAATTATAAATATAGTTTTCATCTAGAAATATAATCCATATATTATAAATTATAGTACATAATTATTATATATAATATAGTATAATACTACCTATAATATATAGTGTATATTATCCTTAATTTTGTATCTTTAAATTTTATATATGTTTTATATTTTTATATAAATTATATATTATATGCTTTATATATTTTTAAATAGGGTTTTGTACTTTTTAGTGTTTTTTTCCCAGCCGTTTGAAATGTTCCTTTTTTTAAATTTTTATTAACACATAATTATTGGTTGCTTCAGGGGTACAGGTCTGTGAGTCATCAGTCTTATGCAATGCACAGCACTCAGCAGAGCACATCCCCCCCCCCGCCAGTGTCCACGCCTCCACCCACCCCATCCCTCCCCGTATCCCCCGGTTGTGTGTTTTTTATTACATCCATCACTCGGCTTTGAAGATCAGGCAGTCCCACCACTTGCAAGAACGTGGTCGGACCCCGTGTCATACATCAGAGAAACACACGTTCTGCACACTCGCGCTTCTCCGTAGAACCCAAAATGCCCAGACTCATGGACACAGAGACGGACGGCGGTTTCCAGGGGCGGGAGGTCGGGAGACGTGGAGTGATCCGTCCAAGGCCGCTGACTTTCCGCTAGACGACCAGCGAGCTCTGAGGGGTCACAGGTACTGGCCGGTGGCCGTAGCTCACCACGTGGCAGTAATTTGGGGGAGACTCACACCTCCAGGAATTTAAAGTGGGGACGCTTTCTAAAAAAAAAAAAAAATTAACAAAAATAAGTAAACACAGAAATAGATAAATACAGAAATAAGCCAAGAAATAGTAAAACGGGGGGCTTTAAAAATATATAAATTAACGAATTCATAAATATAAGTGAGCAATAACATGGGCAAGGTTTTGAGTCCTTTGTGCGTGGGGAGGTGCTGGGCACCTGGTGGGATCGGACAGGGGTGGCCACCCCGGGGGGCTGGTCTGGTGCGGGGCTCCGTGCTGGGCTGGGAGGCACAGAGGGATTTTCGTTCACGAATTATTCACGTGTGGATTTATTATTTTTTTACAGATTTTTATTTATTTATTTGACAGAGAGAGAGAGCTCAAGCAGGGGGAGCAGGAGAGGGGGAAGCAGGCTCCCCGTGGAGCAGGGAGCCCGACGCGGGGCTCGATCCCAGGACCCTGAGATCATGACCTGAGCCGAAGGCAGAGGCTTGAACAACTGAGCCCCCCCACGTGCCCCCAATTCACCTGTTGAACACATACAAGCTCGGGGCTGAAAGCACGTTCCCAGCATTGTACAACAACCACCTCCATTTCCAGAACCTTCCATCCGCAGAGCAGACCCCGTGTCCCTGCGTGGCCACACGCCATCCCCGTCCGCCCCCGGTGAGAACCGCCCGTTTGCTTTCCCGACTCCGCGGATTTGCCTTTTCCGCACGACCGTGCGTGACGGGCCCCGTGCCTCTGGCCTCCCTGGTGAGCGTCGAGTCCTCACGGTCCCTCCCCGGGGCAGCCGGTGTCAGAGCTCCGTTCCTGTTCCGGGTCAGTCTTCTTCCGTCCATGCAGGGACCCGTGGCTGTTGTCCGTCCATCTGTGGATGCCAACGACGGGCTGTTGGGCACGTCCCACGGAGAGCACCACACACCCCCTGGGCTGGCTTTTCTTTGTCTCCTGCCCCCAAGAGCCTGGGGGGTGGCTGATTTCGGCCACACCCCGCGGCCTGGCCGTGTGCCACGTCTTCAGGGAAGGGGCCCCGTGTGCTGGGCCTCTTGTGCCCGCGAGCTCGTCTCTCCGATGCCAGCCCTGGAGACAAACGGCCACGGCCAGATGGGACGGCCAGATAGCGAGCCGCCGTGCAAAGGGGGACCTGTGTGGCTTCCCTGCCATGTCCTCGCCCAACTTTCGATGACGACGGGATCGCCCCAGAGCTCCAGACACGGAGAGAGGTGGCCGGACAGGACGGCAGGACAGCACCACATGCGCCTCCTGAAAACCCACGCGGGGGCCTCGGCATGGCGGCCGCCTCTCGGGGTCAGGTTTGCTCGGAAACGGGATGCTGGCTCGGTGTGCAGGGCACGGGGTCCTGGGCTGGCCCATGGCTCTGGTCTGGGAGAGTGGGCATCTCGATTCCTGCACACGCGTCCCCCTCCTCGGTGCCGGATGACGCCGTCTGCCTGGAGCAGGGAGCAGACCGTGCCCCTGCGGCAAAGCCCCACACGCACAGGACTCGGGGTCTGGGCACCGACAGGACAGGGCTGCGGGCACATTCGCTCCCGGACATCCCAAAGGGACACCTGCAACCCCGGGACCATCAGAACAGCACGGAGCCCTGACTTCTCCCCTCCGACCGCCGGGCGTGCATGCGTCGCAGGAACTGGGCAGAAAACGGGCTGGTCAGGGTCCTGCCCAATGCACGCTTCTCCGTTTCATGCACACCTTGCAGCAGAAGGACCCGTGCACACAGAAGGTTCTCGGGGTCCCCATTTCCTGGAGACAGACACCTGTACCGCTCTGCCCTCACCTGTGCGGACCGCGGACAGATGACCTGCCTTTGGCGACCCTGCTGGGGAGCTAGAGGTAGTGTCTAAGAGGAGGCAGGGTGCACGCGTGCTCCCCCTTGTCCCGTCCCCCGACCCAGGGGCAGCACCTCAGGATGCTTCAGTGCTCACCCTGGGTCTGAACGGACTCTGTGCACGACCAGGGGTCGGGATTCATGGTAGTGATGTCCTGCACAGTCATCGGGAACCCTAAATCAGCACATATGGGAGCAGCTTCTCCAGAGAGGACCTCACGCTCCTGGGAGCTTGAGGCCACCACATTTCCATCCACCCGTCCATTCATAACCCTCTTTTATGCTGCTTCTGCATGAACACTTACTGAATCCAAAAACAAAAAACAGACCCCAAAGCATCATCCTAAGTCAATGGCAGAAAGGACACTTTTTGGCGGCGTGACCCGGAAAGAGAAGACAGGGCAGCCCCTCGGTCAGCCCCTCCGCCCCCGGGGACGTGCCCTGCGGGGGCTCCCATGGTTTTGGTGCTTTGTGCGTGTTGGCAAAAGACCAAAAATCACCCCGAGTGTGGATTTGAGGGGCTGGGGGTTACAAATACAGGGTCACGAGGGCACGGATTTGCACATTTGGGATTCGCCAACCGTGAGGTCGGATTTTAGCCGCCCCGAGCCTGGAACCGAGTGTGCAGGGGGGCGTGGGGGTCGGAGGGGGTCTAGGCAGGCTGGTGACAGGTGCACAGCAGAGTCTCAACAGCGGGTTTGTGATCTCTTGGCAGAAACTGGTGTCCCCAGGCCCTTTGAGCGTGAGGTGACATCAGACCATTCCTGCCCGAGGGCCTTGTCGCAGGCACGGGGAAGGGACCAACAGAACCGGGTCCATCCACATGGGGAATTAGGATTCGGCCATGAAAAGGAAGGCAATTCTGATGCCCGCTGCCCTGTGGACAGATCTAAAAATCCCGTGTCTCGTGTGAGACTCGGATGCACAGGACAAACCCCCACGATGCCATTTCCAGAAAACGTGCGGAATCAGCAAATGCACAGACAGAGAGCAGAGGCCTGGCGGCCAGTGGCTGCAGAGGGGATGGGGAGTGACCGCTCACGGGGACGGGGTCTCCTTCATGGGGGACGTACGTGTTCCCGAAGCAGACAGAGGCGAAGGTTGCACGACGCGACTCAGCTCTGGGCTCCCTGGGCTGTGACGGACACTCCGTGCCCTGCGCCCTCCCAAGGGATCCGTCCTGTCCCAGCTCTGGAGACCAGAAGTCTGAGATCCAGGCGGGGCAGGGACTGCAGGGGTGGGTCCTTCCTGCGTCTTCTGGCTTCTGGAGCTCCAGACACCCCTGGGCTGGTGGCCGCGTCCGTCCCCTCTCTGCCTCTGTCTTCATGTGGCTTCTCCTGTGTCTGTGTCTCCTGTTCTGTCTCTTACGGGGACCCCTGTCCTTGGATTCAGGGCCTCCCCGACCCAGGACGAGCTCATCTCAGATCTGCAGCTAATCCCACCTGCTTCGTACCCACAGGCTCCAGGACCTAACGTTGGCCATGCGCCCCCGCCTTCAGAGCCGTGTGGCCTCCTTGGTGAAACTCCACTGCCACCCATAAACCGCGGTCATCTTGCCGGACGACAGGGTGCAGCCTGGCAGCCGCGGACAGATGACGGGGACGAGTAGGAAGCCCCCGGAAAGCTGTGACCACGGCCGCTGCTGTCACCACGTTTCCTGCTCGCTGTCATCGCGCCCCGAGACGGCTCCCAGGGAGGCCGTCGCGTGCGGTGACCGGGGACAAGCAGGCTTCGTGCTGAAGCCAATGCAGGCAGGACGGCCGTGCATCCTGGACAGGAAGTCGTTCTGGCCGGACAGACGGTCCTTCGGCCTGATGTCCATCCTTCCGCAGACCCTCTGAGTGCCCAGGACCTCACCGATGGCCCCCGGGGCTCCGACAGAAGCCAGGTCTGATCACAGTTTCCTGCACGCAGTCCCAACCTGCCCTCACAGTCACTCCTGGCTTTCGTCCCCACCCACTGGACGCTGCCACAAAACCCGCTTCTGACCACAGTGATGGAAGACGTAGTCGGCCGCGGAGATTCTGACCACGATGCTGCTTTCCTACCACGCGGCCGGACTCAGAGGAGAGAAGGCTGGCACAGCAGTTTTCCTTTCTCCTGCCCTGGATGCAGATGGGATGCCCGGTGCCATGGCAGCCACTTTCTGCCACGAGGCAAGGATGCCAGCTTGCTAAGAAGGGGGGTAGAGAAGGATAAAAAGAGACGGGCTCTTTTTTTTTTTTTTTAAGATTTTTATTTATTTATTTGACAGACAGAGATCACAAGAAGGCAGAGAGGCAGGCAGAGAGAGACAGGGGAAGCAGGCTCGATCCCAGGACCCTGAGATCATGACCTGAGCTGAAGGCAGAGGCTTTAACCCACTGAGCCACCCAGGCGCCCCAAGAGACGGGATCTTGATGACATCATGAAGCTGTCAAACACACCCTGAAGAGCTCATCTCTCGATTTCTTATTAAGTAAAGAAAAAAAAAAAACCACTAATCTCGGGCTTTCGGCCACCAGTTTTCAGGACTTGCTCCTGGAAGCGTTTTTAATGAGTCATTCTTTGTGCAGAGAGGAGGGACATGCTCCTCCAGCCCTCACTGGATGCCACACGTAGGTGCAGAGACCCCTCCCAATGCCCGAGGACGTGAGGTCCCCTGCGACCACTTAGGATCTGAGACACAGGACCTGTCTAGAGACACTCTCTGGTTTCAGAAGGCTCTGTGAGGTGTGTGATTGCCCTGGAGACGCATGAGGACATGAGTTCCCTGCTCTTTTGTTGACAGGTCCCAGGCATTGAAACATCAGTCCCGTACAAGACACTTGAGTGCCCTACAAGATGTGGAAGGAGCTTTGTCATCCTCACTTTGTTTCCCCCTGAGAGAAACTATCTTCCAGAAGGACCAGGTGCTCCCAAGGACTCCATCCCAGGCACGAGAACAGGTAAACATGTCCCCCTCCAAGGGCAGATTCTGTTTGACCCCTCCTCAGCCACACTTCCTTCCTCCACATCCTTGTCCATGGCACCTTCTAGGGGCTGGAAGGCCCAGGGGCTGCTTCTGGGGGCTTGCATACTGGGGACAGGGGGACATGTGTAAGGGAATGACTGTGCTGTCCACAGGTCAGTGGAGCCATATGACTGATGTGATGGCCTCTTTAGCAGGTGCAGGTGCCCAGCTGGGGCTCGGGGGTCTTGGGTAGGGCCTATAGTCCCTACAGATCCAGAATTTAATACAACCTCTTGATAAAGAGCCTACTAATAAATATGACCATCCCCCAGGGGCCCGGCAGCCTGGACTGTCAACGGGCAACCGTCAACGGTGTTGTGGGAGAGATGTGCCCACACCTTCTGCAGCATCGCAGAACCACATCCTCTGTGTGGGCCAACCCCTCCACCATGAGTGTGAACTTCCAACCTAGGATCACCACAGTCTACAGAAGCATGACATGCGTGAGTAGATAGAAGGATGGATGGTTGGAGAAGTGGGTGGATATAGTTAATAGGTACATGATAGATAGATACATAGATAGATAGATAGATATGATGGATGGATAGAGAGATAGACACATAGATACATAGATTGATATATAGATATAGATATGGCAGATGGATGGATGAATGGATGGATGGATACATAGATATGATGGATGGATGGATGGATAGATGAGAGATGATAGATAAACAGATATGATAGATGGATGGATGGGGAAGTGGATGGATGGATGGATGGGTGGATGATAGATACAATGGATGGATAGATAGGATGAATGGATAGATTAAAATTATACATAAACAGATTGGATGGATGGATGGATGGATACATAGATAGATATGATGGATGGATGGAAGGATGGATGGATGGATGGATGGACGGACGGATGGACGGATGGTTGGTTGTTTGGTTGGATGGTTGGATGAATGGATGGATGGTTGGATAGATGATAGATGATAGATAAACAGATATGATGGATGGATGGAAAGATGGGTACATGCACAGATAAATGATAGAGAAGATAAACATAGATAAACATAATGGATAATACATGATTGATAAGTAGATAATACCTAGATACACAGATGATGGCTGGATAAATATTGACAGATCTCGATAGATGTACAGGTAGATACTAATAGGTATAGCTAGATATTGGTAGATACCAATGGTTACACATTATCAGTGCGTATGGATACCCAGATGATAGAATTCAGACGTCGATTAAGATGACAGGTACACGTCAGTAAGCAGTGGATAGAACATAGTTGGAGGGGGCGCCTGAGTGGCTCAGTGGGTTAAGCCACTGCCTTCGGCTCAGGTCATGATCTCAGGGTCCTGGGATCGAGTCCCGCATCGGGCTCTCTGCTCAGCAGGGAGCCTGCTTCCTCCTCTCTCTCTGCCTGCCTCTCTGCCTACTTGTGATCTCTCTCTGTCAAATAAATAAATAAAATCTTTAAAAAAAAAAAAAGAACATAGTTGGAGGATACTTAGATAAAGGATGCGTAGAAATACGTGGGATGCTGGACAGACAGAGACAGTCTACCATTGTCTATCGACGGCAGATCAATACAGGTAAATGGAACGTCGATACAACACAGATAGACGGCTAACCCTGCATTTCCCCGTGGAAAAGTGGCCGGGTGACATCATCCCCGGGTCCCCCGAAGTGACTCACGGTCCACAGGACATGGGTGCGGGAGCTCAGACCTTGGCTCTCCAGCAGCTTCCGCATCTCCCCCGCATCTCTCTTCGCCACCGTTGCCTCGTGAAAATGTCTGCCTCTGCCCTCCAGCCCGACGCCGCTGTGGACGCCCACGGCCCTCACCCCCGCCGCCATGGGACATGCAGGGAGTGAGCCAGGAGCCCCCACCCTCCAGCGAGGGCAGGCGTGGGCCGTCCCTGCCCCACGGCCTGGCCATTCTGGCCACAAAGCGAAAGATGTCGCAATGCACACAGCTTTAGGATGCAAAAGGAAATATGTTCTGCTAGCAATTTTTTCACTTTTTTTTTTAATTAAAAAAAAAAAAAGAAAAAAGAAAAAACAGGAATTAGCCCAGTCTGGGTGGGAGGGGGCGCTTGCTTCTCTGCCTGTTAAGTTAGGAGGACGGTCCTCGCCCCCCGCCTGCGTGCACGGGATTGCCTCCTGCAGGCGACCCTGGCCAGGTGGGCAGGGTCTCCCCGCGGCCTCTTGAAAGCAGCCCTGAGGCCGGAGGCTGTGACGCAGGCACCCCACCCTACGCAGGGCTGCAGCGAGCCTCACGGGCTTCGCCGCCGCGGGAGCGAGCGAGCGAGCAGACGGTTAGTTACACAGGAAATTTCAACACGGGTTTCCTCTCTCCCCGCCCTGCCTCCCAACCGTGGCTGCCAGGCTCGGAGGTGGACCCTGGCGAATTTGCATTTCGCAACGGCCGGGCCATGCCCCCGTGAGACCTGCCGGAGCAGCCACAGGACAGCCGCCGTGACTCGGGCCGGCCCCCTGTGGACACGGACGGTTCCGAGGCACGTCTGACCGCCGGCCGGCTTCCAGAATGAGGACCGCCGCCTTCTGGACACCAGGCTCCGAGACAGAGCTGCCGGCAGCCCTCTGAGACTCCTGGTGAGCCCTCTGCCCGGTGCTGCGTCCGTGCCCTATTGGGAACCAGGGAGGTCCAACGGGGACAGGGTTTCAGGGGTGCAGATATGAGCGAAAAGGGGGGCTGCCCGCACAGCCGGGCCAACCCCCAGAGAGACCTTGCACAGGCGCCTACCAGGGAACCTCTCCTGCAAACGTTCATCCGGTAAAAGGCACCCATGCCGGCCAAGCCGAGCCCCGCACTGGGCGGGCGTATGGGGCCAACACCCGGACGGCCACGGTTGGGGGGACAGAGGGCCATGAGCCCCCACGGACAAGCTCACGGGTGCCAGATCATGTGCGAACACGGGGACTTGGAGCGTGTGCCAAGCTGCCCTCCAGCAGCGTCTGGGCGGAAGGGAGCGCGTGGCCCCAGCTAGAGCATCTGTCTGGATACGGTTGTCGGCAGGGCGGGCGGTCAGCCTCGCTGGTAGTAAGGAGGCGGAACCCTGGGCCACGTGCTTCTGCGGGCAAAGCAAACACGGTTTCTCTACGTCCCCGTCGTGTCTGTGCAGTGGGGACGGTCGGAGGCAGGGCCCCGGCACCAGGTGCTAAGAAACGGCATCGGCTCGGGAAGAAGCCCGTGGCCGTGCGGGACACTGTGCCCACGACGCCAGACGCGAGCGTCTGTTGTTTTGTCCTTAGATGTCTGCACGCTGGAGGAACGGCGGGTCATCAGGGCCCAGCCGATGCCAGCCCTGGTGCGGGGAAGGGGGGTGTGTCTCCAGGACGGTGGCCCCCAAATCCCGCTGATTGCGCCTGGGGAGCCCGATGGGACCCAGGTCTCGGGAGGAATCCGGGGGATGGATGTGGCCTCTGGATGGTGCTTGGGGAAGCATAGGAGGGTCTGCTGGCCGTCGGAAACACCCCTGCGTAGCCACAGCCCAGGGACGTGCGTGCCGCAGCTAGACAGTACGCAAGGCTCTCCCGGGACCCCAGACCTAACCACACCCTGGGTGGTTGTGATCAGGACAAGGGGACATGGAGAAAGGGTTGGGGTTAGGGCAGATGAGCCCTCCCGTGGACCCCCAACTGGGGTGCTGCCCCTCCATCTGTACCACCTCCTTGCTGTCACCACTGACCGGCAAGCCATCGCAGCTGGGCCCTCCCTTTCACATCCCCCTTCACGTCCCTGGAGGCAGCGGGGTGGGTGGGCAGGATATGGGGAGCCCAACATGCAGCTGCTGGCTCACTCTGCCACCCTGACTGAGGACAGGGCCCCCGGGAGGGGACCCACACCAGTCAGGGCCCCTCTTGGCTTCTCCCCAGGGGCAGCAACATCATAGGGAATCGTGAGCCCGTGACCAGGCTCAGAGAGCAGCTGCGGGGACGTCCCCGGGGCAGCACTCGGATCCCCCAGCCGTATGTGTCTGTACCCTCGTTGGCCACACAGACGGACACGGCGGGGGTGGGGGATGCCGTCTCTCCGGAGCAAGGGAAAGATCCCCCAACTGTGTGGACACCTTGGAGCCAAGCACGGACCTCAGGGGTGGGAGGTGACTGTGTCCCCAACAACCTCCTACTCCACATGGGGAAACTGAGGCAAGAAGGGGCAAAGGAGGTCACCCAAGCACACCAGACCCAGACTTTCCACCTCCAGGGTCCTCTCCTTAACCTGCTGCCCGTCCACTACCCTGCCATCCCATCGATCCAGACGCTGACGAAGTCATCACAGGCCAAACTCAGGGCTGTGCTTCCGGGTAGGGGCGGGGGAGAGAACTCAAAATAATTAAGATGCTGACCTAGGCTGCAGGTTGCAAGGATTTGGGGGTGGGAAGAAACCCAGGAGGGCTTCCTGGCAGAGGTGGGGCTCACCAGGTCAGTGTAGCACCAACGTTGTTGTGCCCGGGGTGTGTGTGTTCTGGGTGACGGCTGGGGACAATCCCAGGAGAAAGGTGACATGTTAGCACCCAGCCCAGAGAAGCCAAGGAAGCTTCCGGCACTGTTGGAGATTGTGGAGCTGAGCTTTGCAAAGACATCGGGTCAGGGCCCTGGATTGAGCAAGGGGATGAGAGCCAGGAGGGCGATGCCCACGTAGAGGGAATGTGTGGTTCGCTAGCTGAGGTGGAGGGCGGCTGGACCGGAGGACGGGCAGCCCCCTGTGACGCCCTAAGGCTGGCAGGCAACGAGGCATGGACCGACGTAGGACTGTGGTGTCTGTTGAAGGTGGTGCCTTTGTGCAGATGCTGGTGTTGACTGGACCCCCAGAGAGCCTCACGAATGAGTTTCGGACCTGATGGCAGGGACCCTGGGTGACCTCGATGATGTTTATGGGGAGACCCCTGACAGAGACAGGGGCTGAAGGAAGATGGGGGCAAAGGGAGGGTGTCTTGGGACAGAACCAAGTGTCAGGTATGCAGGGCGAGCGCACGGTCTCTCTGCTATGGCACGGGCATTGGGCGCAACCTGCCGTTGGCCCTCTCCAGACGCCAGTCCCATTTCTGCCCTCAAAAGTTGGAATGTCCAGAAACGTTCCCTGGGGGGAGGGGCAGAGTCATGGCTGCTTGTGAAACAGTGTGATAGGTGATGGATGGACGGATGGACAGACAGACAGACAGACAGACAACAGATAGACAGGGTTGGACAGATGATGGATTGGATGGATGGATGGTGGATGAATAGGTAGACAGCTAGAAAGACAGATGATAGATGATAGATTGATAGACTGACAACAGGTAGACATGGATGGACAGATGGATGTATAGATGGACAGACGAATGAGAGATAATAGATAGATGATACATGGATACATAGATATGGATGGATGGATGGATGGATGGATGGATGGTTGGATGGATGGATGGATGGATGGATGGTTGGATGGATGGATGGATGGATGGTTGGATGGATGGATGGATAGAAGGAAGAATGGTTAGATGATAGATAGATAGATAGAAGATAGATATAGATACATACATAGATAGACAAACAGAGTCTCCCATGTAGACCAAGGTGTCTCTGCCTCAGCACTGCTGACATCTGTGGCTGGATCCCTCCTCTGATGTGGGATACCCAAGGAACTACGGAGTGCTCAGTGTCTCTGGTCTTCACCCACCCGAGATCAGGGGTATCCCCACAAACTATGACACCCCAAACTGTCCCCAGACATCCCCAAGTGTCTTCTATGGGGCAGAATCACCCCCAACTCGGAACCGCCAAGGGAGAGGATGAGGAGGAACAAGGGACAACACCGCCAGAGGCCTGGGAGGAACTGCACGACCATGTCACATTCTCTGGGTCTCCAGGAGAGGACTGGGCCGGGCCAGCGTGCTTGGAGACACTTTCTCCCATTTCTTAATGTACTGTCTCATGTTTTTGTTTCTGTGATGAAAGTATAGGGGTGATAGGGCACAGAGCTCATTACAGAATAAGCAGACGCAGGCCTCATCCAGGGAGAAATGAGCCAAGGTTTACTCTGCTCTGCTCCCACAGGAAGGTCCCTGTGGCGTGTGTGTGCTGTCCTATAGCACAAGATAATCTGACCAAAAATAAAATCCTGGCTTGAACAAGTGACATTTTTACTAATAAAAGCAGGAACAATAAGAAAACTTTTGTAATATTCTGCCCCACAAAGAGAACAGGGAAAGTATGTGGATTAGGGAGCCTGGCTTCTAGCCAGCCTGGTCACTCACTGTCTTGGATGTGTCCTATCCACCAGGAGGTGCTGTCTCCTCCAAGTACCCTGCAGTTGGAGGCCTGGAGTCTCCATGTATGTGCTGGTGGGGGAAGGGAATGAAGCAAGGCCACCCCTGCTCTCAGGAGAGGGACAGACCAGCAGGGCACACATGTGGGATGGGATGGGAGAGAACCTAGTAGTCATGGCCATAGGCAATCAATGCCTAGGGTGAATGCATATGCTGCAGCTTTGTAGACAACCCCAGAAAAAAATTGCCATGAGTTTAGTAATTGGTGGATGGGTTAGTCACGGATGGATGGATAGAAGGATAAAGGCATGGGTCTGTGGGTAGAAGGATGGATGATTGATGGATGAATGAAATGGGTGGGTGACTGGATGGATGGATGGATGGATGCGTGGTTGCAGGGTGGGTGAGTAGGTAGATGGATGGTTGGGTGGATGGATGGATGGATGGATGGATGGATAGAAAGATGAATGGATGAATAAATGGAAAGATGGATGGATGGATGGATGGATGGATGGATGGATGGATGGTTGAATGGATGGATGGATGGATGGATGGTTGGATGGATGGATGGATGGATGGATGGATGGATGGATGGTTGGATGTGTGGATGGATGGATGGATGGATGGATGGATGGATGGATGGATGGATGGTTGGATGGATGGATGGATGGATGAATGGTTGGATGGTTGGATGGATGGATGTGTGGATGGATGGAAAGAAGGAAGGGTGGGTGGGCAGGTGGATGAATGGAGGGAGGGATGGATGGATGGATGGATGAATATGTGGATGGATGGATGGTTGGATGGATGGAAAGAAGGGTTTGTGAGTGGAAGGCTGGTTGAATGGGTACATGGATGGGTTGATGGGTGTATGGATGGACAAATGGAAGGATGGATGGATGGAGGATGAACGGACGCAAGGATGAGATGGAAGGGGCTGTACACATGGACCCGTAAAACAAGAAAAGAGGCAGGTTGCCCATCCTTCCCTCCAGATCTGTTCCTTAAGGCAGCCATAACCAGTGACCACAACTGGTGGCAAAGATGTTGGAGATGCTGTGGAGCTACACAGAGGCGGTGGTCGCCCACCATGGTGAATGCGCCCAAGGCCACTGCAGTGTTCACCTTGAAATGGTGACATGTACGTCAGTGTAAAGCAGAGAGAGCGGAAACAAACGGCCGTCTGATGCCCATGCTCTTACTTCCTCACCCCAGGCTATAAACACTGTCTGCAGGACACGTTGCCAGTGAGCCGGGTGCCACAGATTCTGAGTCACACTCACAGGAAGCCGCGGAAGGGCGTTTCTGAAACCCCACCACAAGATGCCCATCCCGAGGAAGGGCTGGTTGGTTTCCTTCCCTGAGCACGACCCCCTCCTAAGGAGACACGGCCGTCCCCACTTGTAAACAGGCATGCAAACAGCAGACAAGATGAGCTGTCGCCTGCGGGGCCGTGCACAGCCTGGCGTGTGCAGCCCCCTGTGTGCAGAGCGTCCTAGCCGAGGCTTTGATTTCCAGCTCACGGTGACCTCCTTCGCCACTGGGTTCCAAGCTGGTTGCTGTGTATGGACGCCAGGCCCTGCGCATACTGTCATTGGTGAAAACAGATTGTAGGGGAGAGACAACGGGAGAGCAGAGAGATCATTAAGGTACCAGAGAAAATTTTAAAGACACATACTTTGGGGGAACAGAGCTTATTGGAGATACATGTCCAAGATCATGGCCTTTGTGATCCACATTCAGGAAACCCACTGAGGTCACAGGCACCAGCTGACCCCACTTTGCCCAAGCATGTTAACGGGCCACGTGGGCTCAGGCACAATGACTCCACGCAGAGCATTTGACCTGTACCCCAGCCCAACACTAGAATTACCCCTAGATCCTCTTTCCCACTAAAAGTAGTTTCCATCTTGCTCAGCACATCAGACAACTTCCGTAGTGCCTTATAGTTGTCCTCGGACTCTGAGAGGCGGAACATCAGCCCCAGGTCAGGTGCCTGGGACTTCCCATAGGGCACTTGGGGGGCACAGGCTGGGTGGGTCCTGAGCCCCCGCCCAGTGCTGCCCTCCACGCAGTGGGTGACATCTGCGTGTCATGCTCAGAGCTTCTCCTTGGACGCTCCTCACTGCCCTGAATGTCCAGCTTCACACCCTCCAAGCACACCCCAGTCCTGGTTTCATACGGCCATGGCTACCTGTCCACCAGGTGTGGACTGAACACCTCATCCCACCTTCTCTGCACTGCCCTAGCAGCACAGTAGGATCTCCACACCATCCCCTGGCTCCGTGACCACTTCCGAATAATGAGCGTGTGCAGTAGCCCACAACACCCTGGGGTACGACCCACCGGGTAACACCTCCTGCACCTGGATGGCATACTCCACGACAGGTCCCCCGTTAAACACAGTGGTTACATGACACATGCACCTTGAGGACATGATGCTCTGGGGGAGAAGTAGACACACATGGTCACATGGTGTGCAATTCTTTTTATAGGAAATGTGCAGAACATTTCTGTGTACAGCAAACCTGGAAAATCCGGTGACAAAAACCAGATTGTTGGTGCCAGTGGGAGGTGCCAGTAATGGGGACGGGGAGGTCTTAGTCCATTGGGGTGGCAACTCTGTGTCTGGGGGGAGCCCACGTCCTGGTCAGCAGAGACCTCCATGGTCCCTGCAGAGGGAGGGAGTGGAGAACTCAGGTATCCACAGAAAGCTCCACTTGGTGGCTTGACTTGGCTTGGGGATTAAGCAGAATAGTGTAAATGTTATGGGTAGGGTGATTTGCCATGTAGATTTGCCTGGGAAACCCGGGGTCCTGAGAAGCAGGACTTCAGGAACCAAAATGGGAGTAGTGCAGGCAAAACGGGTATAGTGTGTTGAATGGTGGACCCCTAAAATATATGCCCATGTCTTAATCACCCAGAACCTGTGGAAGTTATGTGGAAATAGGGTCTTTGTAGATGTAATGAAGGGAAGGGTCTGAGATGAGCTCATCCTGGATCAAGGTGGCCGTAAGTCCAATGACAGGTGTCCTTGTAAGAGACAGAAGAGGAAACACAGACACGGGGGAGAAGCCACGTGATGATGGAGGCAGAGGTCGGAGGTGTAGATACAGGATAAGATTGGATAGATCCTGAGATAATAGCTAGACATAGATGGATGGATGGATGGATAGGGAGATTAGATAGAAAGAAAGAGGGATGGAGGGATGGATGGATGGAGTAATGGATGGATGGAGTGATGGATGGTTATGCAGATGACAGATAGATAGATACAGAGATGGATGCATGGGTGGATGGATAGGTAGGGAGGGAGGGAGATGATAGAGATAGATGACTGATAGATGATAGATATAGTGATGGATAGATAGGTAAGTAGGTAAGCAGTTGATGATAGATGATTAGATAGATAGATGGATGGATGTAGGGATGGATGGATGGATGGTCTTGCAGATAGATCTAGATAGATATAGGGATGGATGGATGGATGGATGGATGGTCTTGTAGACAGATGATAGATGATAAATAGATATAGGGATAGATGAATGGATGGGTGGATGCATGGTTGAGTACTCATGCAGATGGTAGGTAGATAGATGCATGGATGGATGGATGGATAGGTAGGGAGGGAGGGAGATGATAGATAGACATAGGTAGATAATAGATAGATAGATAGATAGATAGATAGATAGATAGATATAGATAGATAGATAGATAGATATAGGGATGGATGGATGGATGGATGGATGGATGATCATACAGATGGTAGGTAGATAGAGAGATGGATGAATAGGTAGGTAAGTAAGCAGATGATGCTGGATAGATACATAGGTAGATAGATAGACAGACAGACAGACAGACAGATGATAGATAGATAGTCTCTCATGTTAGACCAGGACTTCTCAGCCTCAGCACTACTGACATCTCGGGCTGGAGGGCTCTGAGGTAGGGCGTCCTGGGCACTGTAGGGTGCTGAGCAGCATCTCTAGTCTCCACCCACCACATGCCAGGATCAACTCCCTACTCTAGTGTGACCAACAGAAACAGCCCTGGGCATTGTGGGACAGCCCCTGGGGGCCCAGTCACCCTCAGGTAGAAATTCCTTCTCCAATACCGAGTCTGTTGGGCAGGAACATTCCCTACGTCTCATGGGCCAACCGCCTACGGGGTTGAGGGACACTAGGCTCTCCTTGGGATGTCAAGGAGCACCTAATTATATTGACCAGAAAAATCCACATACATGGTATGGAATGCAGTGTATTAGTACCAAGGCCAGCCCTGGGCTTTTCCTCCCGCAAAGCACAAGGTGCCTGCCTGGGGCTCCATCGGGCCCAGTCTCTGATTCCATGTGAAGAAGGCCGGGAGGTGGCAGGTGTGGACCATGTGCTCCCTAGAGGGTCCCAACATTCACCAAACACTGTGTGGTCTCACCATGAGCGTGTAAGATGGGGCCTGATGTGCAGTTGTGTCTTCCGTGCACATCTTCAGAAGCCACGAGCTGTGAGTCTGACCGCGGCCACGCTCTGACCTAACGCTTAACCTCTATTTCCTCTTCTGCGACATGACAAAAACACTATTTTCTCTTCCGTCCTCTTGAGGATGCTGGGCTAACACTCAGGCCACAGGGGATGTAAGCCTGTTCAGGTACAAGGAGCTGACCCCAGAAATGAGACGCCCTTGAGCGGTAGGAATGCCAACAAGAAGGGATTCGGCTCGGCGGTTTTGGGCCATGGGTTTACCCAGCCTCGGCTTAGTGATCTGTATGACGCTATGTCATCACTCTGTGGGGTTTTGTGAGTTCACTCAGCTCCACGTCTGTGTCACAGGAAAATATGGTCAATTAGAAAGCATGCACTATTAGCTCCATGGTGGTGTTCTCCCATCAAAGCTGGGTGGGGGCCCAGTGTTTTCACACAACGACCCAATCCATGAGCAAAGGGGGTTGATCCTCTGCAGGACTCAGGACCTGAGTCAAGGTAAATCCATCATGGCCTCCAGGACATGCCAAGGACCTCTCCTTCTCCCCACCTTCTGGACCCTCCTGGCTCTGATCAGTGACAGGTGTGCCTAGAAAGAGGACTCCCAGACATTCTTGGTGATGAAACAGAGTTGCGGGACCCACTTGGCTTCTGATTAGAACACGGATGGACCCGCTCCCTTGAACTTTTCCCAAAACTAAGCTGTCTACCTCCTTAGACTTGCCCAACCCCCTTGGGCCCCAAGTCTCTGATGCTTCTGGCAAAATTGCGTCTCACATTCTCCCCACGCCACATCCGTGTTGAGCTGTCCTGGTTCATGGTAGGTGTTTCCAAGTTACCTGATTCTGCCATCCATGGAGAGTCTTGTCATTGAAAATCCTAGGGTCTGGCTGGAGGGGAACATGTCAGTTCAAATGCGAAATAGGTCCTGTCTTTGGAAAGCAGGGGTCTCAGAGGTCAGAGAGAGAAATGCATTCATCTTCTTCCGCACAGGGAAAAAATAGGATCGACATCTAGGGTCTTGCCTCTCTGAGGGTTTCTGTATTGATCAAGATTCTCAACAGAAGCAGACTGTGGTGGTTAGTTTTATGTGTGAATGTGGTTGGACCTTGGGGTGCCCAGATATTTCAGCCAATAGACCTCTGGGGGTATCTGTGTGAGATGAGCATTGCATCAGTGGACCGAGTAAAGCAGATGCCCTCCCCAGTGTGGGTGGTCTCAGGCAAGCGGGCAATCCTTCCCTGGCCTAAAGAACAGACAGTGGGTAAAGGAGAATCAGCTCCCTCTGCCTCACTGTCTCTAAGCCAGGATATATGTCTTCTCCTGGCTTCTGATGGGAATCCATCACAGACTGCTTCCCTGGGCCTCCAGCCTGCAGACCCTCCACAGTCATGTGAGCCAATTCCTTTAATAATTCTCTTTATATATGTGTGTATGTGTATATATGCTACTGCTTTTGTTTCTCTGCAGAATGCTGACTCTTACAAGAACCAGAAAGATGGAAAGATGGCAGATTATAGATAGATAGATGATAGATAGATAGATAGTATCAATGGGTAGGTAGGTAGGATGGAGGATGGAGGGATACATGGATGGATGGATGGATGGATGGATAGAACATAGATAGATAGAATCAATGGGTAGGTAGTTAGGGAGGATAGTTGGATGGATGGATGGATGGATGGATGGATGGATGGATGGATGGATAGATGGGTGGATGAATGGATGTAGGGATACATGGGCAGATGGATGGATGGACATATGGGTGGATAGATGATTGGATGGATGCATGGATGGATGGGTGGATGGATGGATGGACGAACGCATACATAAATACACAGATATATAGATGATACATGGAAAGATCTATATCTACCTATAGGAGAGACAGAGACAGAGAAAGTGAGAAAGAGATTTAAAGAAATGCGTCTTATAATTGGAGGCCAGCAAGTCTGAAATCTGCAGGGTTGACTAGCAGGGTGAGGCCCAGGGAAGCGGTGATGCTGCATTTTGAGTGTGAACACCATCCGGAGACACAGAATTCCCACTTCCTCAGAGGAGGTCAGTCTGTTTCATCTTAAAGCCTTCAACTGATCAGATGAGGCCCACCTAACCCATTACGGCGGCCACCTGATTTACCTAAAGTCTGTTGATTGAGATGTTAATCCAAAAGAAATACACACAGCAACATGTTGACTCGTGTGTGACCACGGATCCGGATACCGTGGTACCGCCAAGTGGACAACATAAAGCTTGCTGTCACATGGCAACGATGCAAAGGGGACTCTTTCGAGAGCTCACAATCGAGGAGCTGAGCGTCTTTCTCCCTTTGTGCAACAGACCTTGTGGCTCATCTTACAGCAAAGAAGGGCACAAGGGAGGGCAGTTTGCTGTATTTTGGATTTTGCGCTAATGTTTGTGTGGACATATCTTCTCCTTTCTCCCCTCTCCCAGTTTTATTGAGATATAATTGACATCTAGCTTTTCATGAGCTGCAGTGGAACAACATCATAATATAGCATGGGGTATACGTATATGGGAGCATTCAAAAGGAAACAAAGAAGCTTTGTTTGAATCCATAAACACAGTTTTGTGTTATTAAGTTTTAGGAGGGGATAAGGAAGAACACCCCAGACGGTTATGGTGAACCAAAGAATTACAACCACTTCACTGGCAAACTTGTCCTCTTGCGTTTTCTTGATCTGATAACCCTCAGAGCTTTGTCACTAGAAACCTAAGTGACATCTTTCACTACGTGTGCAAAGACGTATCAGCTGCATCAGGACAGGGTAGCTCAAGCTTTCAATTCTCTTCCATGGGGTGAACGTTCTGAAATCCAGCAAGTGGGTAGCATGCGTGTCATGGAGACCCCAAAGATGAAGAGAGCCCCACTGTGGGATCCTTGGCCTGATCTTCACAGAAAGATAAAAATCTGTTTCTCATGATCTTCTAAGTTTCACAACCCTCAGCCCAATGGCCTCTACACCACCCAGGAAACCCAGCCCTTCTCCTGCCTCCAGAAGCCCGTGCAGTTCATGGTGGGAGGCAGGGCATGGGGGGTTGCATCTGTAGGGCCACATGCCTCCCTGACTAGCAGCCGACAGCACAGCAAAAGGTTGCGTGTGCATGGGCAAGCTGTATGTAACGTGTTAAGCTGAGAGCTCATAGAACAATAAGGGACCTGGTTAGAGAGGTCCCAGGGCTATTTGTGACTGCAACAAGGTTTCCCATGTAGATAGGATGTAGGATTGCATTATTATGGGCTGATTTCCATCCCTGCAAAACTCACCTATTGGAGACCTCACCCCAAGACCTCAGATTATGACTTGAAGTGGAAATAGGATTTTTGCAGACGTAGTTGGGCAAAATGAAGTCACCTTGGAGTAGGGTGGGTCCCTACTCCAATATGACTGTGGTCCTTAAAAAAGGGAGAAATTTGGACAGAGACACACACACACTCACAGAAGGACAACCACGTCAGGACACAGAAAGAAGGTGGGGTCTATGCACCAAGGAGGGGCACCAGCCTAAGCCCCACCTGGATCTCAGACCCACAGCCTCAACCCCACCTGGATCTCAGACTCCCAGCCTCTAGGACTGGGAAACATAAAAATCTATTTATTATTCTGTGAGAAAACAAATTTGCAGACTCAGGTACTCTGTTATGGCAACCATAGGAAACCCATACCGTCAACAGTTGGGACAATTTCTTACACAGCCTCAGGACTCCAACCATTGTGGTTTTCTTCTCTGCTTCCTGCCCTAACCTGCTATTTCTCAGAAATGGAGAATAATCCCACAGAGGAGAGAACGAGTGGAGCTTGTCTCCACTGCAACCCTTGCTGGCCTCTGTACTCAAGCGTGGTCTGTGGATGGCTTTCAGGAGGGACTCTTTATATCCATGACCACATCAAGCCGGAGCTTTGTCTGGAACAGATGGATGGACGTGCACTGCCCCATGGTGGTCTCTCTCCCATCAACTATCTAAGCAGGTACCCTGTGGGTCAGAAGCCATGAGAAAAAATATATGGACGGGCCTTGGCTTCAGGCCACTCCAGATTTCTCTGTCTCAACTCTGGACCCCACAGGCATAAGGATCATCTCTGCAGAGTCACCAAACAGAACCAGGCCTCACGTGTTTCAGCGGATTGGATGCATTCCTGATGCTGCTCTCTGAACTCAAAATAATTGAGCTGGAAATAATAACAAACAGCTGACCAGAGATTCATTCACTGCTGGACCCTTCCAAATAACCCATGGGCCAAAGATGGCGATGAAAACAGAAAAGACTTTGAATGAATAATGTTGCTGGAAGACACGGCCTCAGAGATGCCCACGTCCTCTCTCCCAAATGCCCACACCCTAATCCCCATGGGCTAAGCAGAATAATGCAGGTGCTTCCAGAATCCAGAAAAGACAAGCAAATAGATTTTCCCCTAGAGTCGCCACAAGGAGCCAGCTTGACCACTATTTTGACTTTTAACTGGGAAAACTGATTTGGGGGCTCTGGCCACCGCAGCAGTAAGAAAGCAGATTTTAGTTGTCTAAAGTTTGTCATGCTTTGTCATAGTAGGATGCTCACGCAAATGATAATTAGGACACAACGCCTCAAAGTACATAAGATGAGACCAAAGTAGTGAAAACAGGCAAATTCATAGCCTTGAATCCATGGATGCATCAAGAAGAAAAACTGCATGCCTATGGCCCAAGAGTCCATCTTAAGTATCTAGAAAGAGCTATCTGAAACCAAAGTAAGGTAGAAGGAAGGAAACAATGAAATGAAGAGATCAGTAGAACAGAGGGGGAAAATGTACAGGGGTGGGGTGTGGGAGGAAAATGTGCAGAGCTTATCCTTGTGCCTGTGGGATCCAGAGTTTAGGTTCCCACCATAGGGTTGTTCTTAGGGTTGAATATGATGCACCAGCTGAAGGCCGGCTGGTTGGAAGTGCCCAGTAAACACCCACCATTTACAACCTGATGCTCCCAAGCAAGTGACACCTTGCTTTGTGGAAACACCCTCGGAAAGTAACGTACGTTTGTCACTAACCGCATTGCTGTGACCTATCTGCCTCCTGTCTGTACCCCCTCTCAACCAGGAAGAGAAAAAACACAAACAACTCTCGAACCATCGGTGAGATCCAAGCCCAGCGGTTCATTTTCTTGATTAATCAACTGCTTAGTGTATTTGTGCTTTCACCATGCTTAGTACGGTAATGACTTCAAGGCACCCAACTTTGTTGTAAGTAGGAAAGCTAGTTTGGGGCAGCTGTTGGTGGAACTGGTCCCACCATCTGTGGGGACTGGAGTCGGGACGTTGGCGGTGGGCACAGTCCCTGTAAGATGCTTCCCCCTCTCCCGGCAGACACCATTTCTTGCAAGTGAGTGTTGGGATCTCACAGAGACACTAAAGCCGGGAGCACAGCCTTGTCACCTCCTGTGACCCAGATTCCCTTCTCAGAAAAGCAGAGAGATCCTGCCTCCTCACCAAGTGGTTGAACGTTTCGGTGCCCATTTACCATCACCGACAAATCAAAAGTGCTTTCACCGAGAACTAATTTTGCACACCGACCCCTCCCCCCAAGTCCCAGGTGACCTCTCCCTCTCCATGCGTGAAGACTGACCGCAGTAGGGGTCCTTCAAACTGCGATGCCCGATGCACCAGAGACCGCCTGGGGGCAGAGGAGGGTCCCTGCACACATTTAATTTTTTTAAAAATCCAACGTGTGACCACGGAGATAAGGTTGTTTCTTTTCCGGTCAACGTTCAACTCAAATGCAAGTTCAAGAAAGTTCTAGAATTCTGGGTGAACAAGAGAAAGTAAGCCCTCCTCCGGGATAGATCCTACCATGACGCATGTCCCCAGTGGCCCCAAAGGAGGTGCTCACCTTCTTAATATTCAACCCCGAGTATCACAATCCTGAAGGGTCCCGTGTCACCCACCTGGTCGCCCCTGTGTTGACGGCCGGGGAGGTGACTCACTCACAAAGCAGGTGCACGGGGCCCATGCAGGGGAACGTCTGAATTCCCTGGAGCAAAGACAATGCTCACATGTCCGGTTTGTCACCCTTTCCTCCTCCACGCCCCACGGACGCTAGAGCTGCCCATCAGACCCATGGAGATTTTTTCAACATGGCGGGATCCCTTCCTACTAGTTTCAAGATTCATGGGACGGGAATCCCACGGATGAAACCGTTGCACCATCTCCTCCGCATCGGCTACTCCGTGAGTTCGCGAGACCTCGTTGGAACCCAATCAGAGCCTATCGGCTTGGGGGACACTGAGCCCTCTTCCTTGCACTGAGCTTGCAAGATGTGTGTTGAATTCAACGCCTGTTGAAAGCGAAAATGAGAGAATACGTGTTTTTTTCGGTGGACGAATGTTCTGTTTTCTTCAACGTGTGGGAAGATCCTGACCACAGTCCACCTCATTGGGGAAGTCGTGTCCCATACATTTTTTTTTCCCCCACTGTTAGGTGTACCAAGGCGTGCGACAGAGTCCTGTTTCTTGCACCGATGGGACCACAATGACTCCGCACAAGCCTTTCGGCACCCAGGGCCCGACGGACGGGAAGTGAAACACACGTGTGCGTTACAGCGCGCACACCTATTTCGGTGGTGGTGACTGGGACGCGATCGCAGACCGAAGAGTTTCAAGCATGTCCCTGAGACGCTCAGAATCTGCAAAAACGGTGATACCAAAATGGCAGTTTGAGGAGAGAGAGAGAGAGAAAAAAAAATCGTGTGACTTTGCCCAATCTTCCAAGAGTCCGTTCACCGGTCGGTGACAGGCATGACACGGTATGTAACGCCGATACCGTCCGAGACGCCTTCAGAACGGTCCCCTCGCCGTCGCGTTCTGAAACAGCCACGTCCGCGGTGGGTCCGCAGGGGTTTGCACCTGTTAAAGCTGGCGGCGTTGGCTGCTAACGTCCATGTTGCTTTAGGCTGCACAGACGAAGACACTGGGGGTCATTTCCTGGGGCAGCCCTAACGGAGGACGACACACGGGTGACCGAAAACAACAGAAATTCTCCCAAGTCTAGGCCGGAAGTCTGAGATCCAGGAGGGGCAGGGCTGTGCTCCCTCCTGTCCAGGGGAGGCTCCTTCCTGTCTGTTCCAGCTTCTGGGGCTCCAGGTGTCGTTGGGCTGGTGGCCGCGTCCCTCCCATCTCTGCCTCTGTCCTCACGTGGCTTCTCCTCTGTCTGTGTCTCTTGTCCTCCAAATCTTACAAGGACCCTGTCTCTGGACGTAGAAGGACAACCTCATCCAGGATGAGGTCAGATCCTTCATTTAATCACATCTGCAAAGACCCATCTCCCCCCCAAGAAAGCCCCATTCCCAGGCTCCGGGGGTCAAGATGAGGACATATCCGTTTGGGGTCACGTTTCCTGTCTGCCTCCCCCCACACTGTGGCAGGCCACAAAGCAGGGTTTGCTAGCTCGGTGGAAGCGGTCAGCGTGGTCTCGTCCCTGTATGGCCACGGGCGGGGAGGGGAAAAGGGCCAGTTGGGGACAAGAGGTGGGCAGAGCTGCAGGCACAGACCCCTCTGCAGGGCACACTGGGGGGGAAATGTTGTGCCCCTGAAGGTGAGCGCAAAGAGGAAGCAGGCCCAGGTGGGGCCAGCCCCCGGCCAATTGTCAGAAACCCCAACGCAGAGGTCGCCGTGGGGGAGGGAGGGCCGCCGAGCTCAGAGCAGCAGAGATCAGGGATGCATAAACCCAGTCCCTTTGCAGTCTGCCCTTGGGGACACCGTTCCAGCCTCCACAACCCTAGACAGGGCTGGACATCCAAACACGGACGGGAAAGCCCAACAGAAACATGGACAAAGGTCTGAACGTCCCTCCCAGGGACGCTGCTGATGTCCTCCAGGCTCCCACATCTTCACCTCCTGCCGTCTGGTCCCGGGAATCACCGTGCAAACCCTCCCCCCAAGGCGTGCGAGCAGAGGAGGCCCCCAGAACTCAGCCATGCCGGGGCCCTGCCCAGTCCTGGGGCCGGTGAAAAGGTCAGGGTTGAAAATCCCCACCTCCCACAGGACAGAACCGAGACTTTTGCCTCAGGGCGGAGGGGGCCGGAAGCCTGGCACCACGCCCCGGCTGTGCACAGGGATCACTTCCCTCCTGGTGCATGTGTGTGTGCCTGTGGGTCTCCACCATCCCGCTCACGGGGGTGCCCAGCTCCGCGAGCTGCTGCTGGGGACTCTCCCAGGAAGCCCCCGGGGTCCCCTCTAACCGGGCCTGTCGGTGGTCACAGCCGGGAACCCACGCTGGCCCCTCGGAGAACCAGGCTCCGGGGTGTGGAGGTCAGTGGTGACGCTGCTCTGGGAAGCCAGCTCTGGGCGACACCGGCTCACGTCACCGTAGCCTCAGCGGCCCCCCGGCACCCTGCTTTGATCTGGGAACTCCAAGCTGCTGCTAACCCTAAAAAAGAAAAAAAAAAAGCATGCATAGCATTTAGGGTTTTATCCCTCCTGCGTGCAAGGACTGCCCACTGGCGAACCCAGGATCCCCGTCCCCCGGAGGACATGGTGCTTTTATCTGAACTTATTTTATATCTTTTTTGTTTCATTTGTGTGTATGTGGTAAGACGGCTTCGTAGGGAAACCTGCCTTCCCAGCCGACCTCTACACGCACCACGGCATCCTGCTGTGTATAAGCTCCATGCTGCTCCCTAAATCCTTTTTTTTTTTTTAATGTTTCAAGATTATTTGTTTGTTTGGGAGAGAGAGAGAGAGAGAGAGAGAGAGAGCTCTAGCAGAGGGAGCTGGAGAGGGAGAAGCAGACTCTCCTCCGGGCAGGGAGCCCGATGCAGGACTTGATCTCAGGACCTGATCCCAAAGCTGATGCTTCACCGACGGAGCCCCCCGGGCGTCCCTCAAGGACGTGTTCATTCTTGCAAAGCTGGAAGTCTGTCTCCATGAGACACTCACGCTGGGTCCTCCCCGCCGAGCCCCGGGCACCCACCACCTGTGCGTCTGATGGCTCTGGGGTCCCGGTGTATGTGGAGTGACATAGGATTTTTCCTCCGGCATCTGACTGATGTCACCGAGCTCCGTGTCCTCAAGCTCCGTCCACGTCCGCACGGGTGCCGCCGTCCTGCATTGTCAAGCCTCCGTGTGCAGGAACCTCGTTCTGCTCATCACGTGCCCGAGCCATTGCACAGAGCTGTGCTGAGATGCGGCGATTCCCAAAAGGAGCGAGGGCAGGACCTCGAAGGCGTGTGGACTCCCCCGCGACCTCAGCAGCGTTAGGACCTGCCGCCGAGACCGGAACACAAGCCAAGTGATGACTGGGAAGGAGCCCATGCAGGGCCGGGCCATCCCTGGGCTCTTGGTACAGGACCGTGAGCCCCATCTCTGGTCCTACAGAGTCGAGGGAATCTACATTCCCTGGTCCCAAGTCCAGGCCGGGGGGAAACGGTGGCTGGTTCTCTCCGGCTAGCCTCAAACGCTCCTAAGCTCTGTGTCCTTCCTGCTTCTCCCTATGACCCCAAGACGCTCACCCCCTACCACAGCTCTGCTTAGTTCCTGCGGCTCCCCTGGGTCCTACCTGCCTATTTTCCCCTCATCGTCCTCACGGTGGCCTCTCAAAAGCCTCACCAGACCCAGGAGGTGTCCAGCTCTGGGAGACATGCCTGAGCTCAGCCCTGCATCCTCTCTCTCTGCTACGCCCCACCCCATGTGCACACTCACCACACTCTGACCCAGCGGTGGGGGGTCCAGAAATGAATTCTGCAAGCCCCCGGTCCCGAGCAAGGCAGACTCCCGTCCCACCCCCAAACAGGCCCACGTCCGAATCCTCAGACCCTGGGCGTACGTCCTGTTATTGGCTTTGCAAACAGGAGGTTGGGGTTTGCCGACGGCGTGAAGGCTGGTCATCGGCAGAGCGCAATGGAGGTGGGCGGGTGACCCAGGGCTGTCCTGTTGGGGTGGGTCCAAGGCAGGAAGGGTCCCTCGCGTGCAAGACAGTAATAGGATAGAGGACGTCAGGCAGGAGACACGAGGATGCGCAGCAGGCTTTGCAGATGGGGGGAAAGAGCCCAAACTAATGGCCACGGGGCTCCAGGAGCTGGGTCGGGCCACGGCGTCCCTGCGGTGAACTCGCCCCGCACGCACGTCTCCCCAGCCGGATTTCCCCGTGCGTTTGGCGACAGGAACGCCAGACTCAGAAAATAGGAAATGGTAAATAATCGCCGTCCATCCCTGGGGCGGGGGGGGGTATCCAGGGGCTTCGTTCCTAAAACGCTAATAGGGCAAAGCTTCCGGGGAAGCCGTGATCAGGGGTTCAGTCCGCGTGGCATGAAATGCGTCCTCTGGCTGCATGCACGAGGCCTCAGGGTTAGCTCGCGGGACATCCGGAGCTGAAGGGCCGTCCTCCTAGACTGTTCCTCTGCAGAATGGCAGCGGACGAAGGCCCCAGGAGGAGGGTTCTGGGGCCCGTGGGAAGGGCTGGAAGAGGGGAGGAAACAAGCCTCCGGAGGGGGCAGCACCAGCCATCAGGATGTATCCCTCTAGGGGGCTGCAGCCCAGGTCGGGGCCCTCTTGGGGGACTCTCCTAACCAAAGCTGCAGAATCCCTTCCCATGGCTCTGCCTACCCTACAGCATCACAACTCAACGTGCAGCCGAGCCACGGAGCCAGAATGCAAGGCCCGCCGCCCCGGCAATGGTTTTCAGGGTTCTGCAGGGTGGACGGCCAGATTGCCAGCGCGAGTCCTTCCGTCCGTGCGTCCGTCGTGTGCTTCTGAGGTACCTAGAGGGGCCTGCACCCGGCGTGCTTCTGTTTGAAACCCCAGTCGGTCCCTCTGTTGTCCCCAACCTGCCTCCTGGGAAGGGAACGTAACGGTGTGCTCAGGGATGGCACCACGGACACCCCACGCGGGACAGCGTTAGCTACAGGCATTGATTGATCCCGGAGCTCAAGGCTGGGAGTGTGAGATCCAGGCAGGGCTGAGGCTGGGAGGCTGAGAGCCAGGCAGGGCTGAGGCTGGGAGGCTGAGAGCCAGGCAGGGCTGAGGCTGGGGGTCTGAGAGCCAGGCAGGGCTGAGGCTGGGGGTCTGAGAGCCAGGCAGGGCTGAGGCTGGGGGTCTGAGAGCCAGGCAGGGCTGAGGCTGGGGGTCTGAGATCCAGGCAGGGCTGAGGCTGGGAGGCTGAGATCCAGGCAGGGCTGAGGCTGGGAGGCTGAGAGCCAGGCAGGGCTGAGGCTGGGGGTCTGAGAGCCAGGCAGGGCTGAGGCTGGGGGTCTGAGATCCAGGCAGGGCTGAGGCTGGGAGTGTGAGACCCAGGCAGGGCTGAAGCTGGGAGGCTGAGAGCCAGGCTTTACCTCCTTAAAAACCCCGCGTGCAAATACACTGACATTCTGAGTTCCTGGGGGTAAGGGTTCGAGCGTGTGAGGTTGGGATTGGGGGCGGGGGGGCACACAATTCAGCTCATAATGGGAAAAAACTCAGAAAATGGACCCTAGTCCCGCGGCTTCCTTGGCATTAACGAGCCGTCGCTGGGATCCTGACTGTGCGTTGGATCCTTACCGTGAACGGCTGTTTACAAAGTAAAACAAAACCGTCTAAAATGTATCCAGAGGAAACCACAGGGCAACGGGTCCCGCGTCCTCACCACCAACTCAGCCTCCGCACGTCGGACCCTGACTACGCTCCGGCGAAGCTTTTTTTTGTTTGTTTTTTAATAAATACCTTTTTTTTTTTTTTAATGTAAACTTGAAAAAAAAAAAATCTGTGAAATCCCCGGCACGGACAGACGGCGCCCTGCCCCCGCCCGGCCCCCGGAGCCCGCGGTGAAAAAGAGGAACCTTTCACAACCTTTGTGTGTTTAATTAAATCTGCAGATGACGGGTTGCCGTTCCGGGCAGGCGGCCGGGTCCCCTGGGGGGCCGGGGACCGTGTCGACTTTGTTGGGGGGCGGGTGTCCCTGACGGACCGCCACGGGGTCCTGTCTCTGAAGGGGCAGCCGCCCGTGCACCAGCGTCAGGGTCCCCACCGCACGCCGGTAAAAGACCAGCTCCGCGGGGACAGCTCGCCCAGGACCGTCGCTGTAAGTCACGGGACCTGAGGAGGGGGGCACGCAGGCCTGGGTCACGCCGAGGGCCCACCCCCCCGCGGGGAGGCAGGGCAAATCCCGGGCGAGGGGATGCAGCCGTCCACCTAAAGATGCTGCTGCATTGCGGGGCTGGTGGTCAGCTCCCTGGGGGGCGTGTGCTGCGAGAACCTTGGCCACCCCAGTGTCCTACCCACTATTTATGGGGTGCACGGGGGGAACGCAGAGCCCGCCGCAGGGTCCCAGGCCTCGGGTGGAGGGCCCGCGGGTGTCAGGGCTCCACAGAAACCCCTTGTCCTTGCACGTCTCGGGACACGCAAACCAGACAATGGCTCAGTGTCTCGTGGGCTTTAATGCAACTCCCCTCGCCGGCGCCCCGCGTCCCTCTGCCGGCCGGTGTGGTCGAGCCGGGTCGCCGAGGCCGCTCCGTCCCTCCCGACACGCGAGCTCGCCGTCTCATCCCAGCATCCCTGGGACGAGACGTTGGAGCAGCACACCTGCCTTCGGTGCTTTCTTTTTCTTTTCTTTTTTTGGTTACGGTTTCACAGGGGTGGGGGCCCGTTGTTCTCGGTTGGTCCGTGTTGTCGTTGGCACGGACGGAGGGCTGACGGCCACGCGGGCCCCTGTCACCAGGGTTCTGTGCAGGGACTCGGTGACCTCCGACAAGGCAGGCGCTGTTGCGTCGGCGCTACCGTGGAATGACTGTGTGTCGGCCGAGGCAGCAGCCATGGTGTCCCCGGCTCGAATCTGCCTCCTCTGCCATTCTGTCCCCCAACGGGGCGCACGCCAGCTCCTAATGGGTGAGGAACAGCTCTTAGGGTGGCACACAATAGACACTTGACTCAAGGTGGAAATTGTCTAACTGGGTAGTTACGGATTTCAGGACAGCTTCAGGCACGGCTGGATCCAGGAGTGTAAATGTTGTCAGCTCCTGCTCTCTCTTGCTCTCTCTCTCTCCTGTCCACTGTTTTAGCTCCGCCTTCCTCAGTTCCCCCCACCCCTTGACTGTGGGTTTAGGGTCTCTTGAAGAAGTCTGCTCGCCCTGTGTGCAAGGAAAGAGATTCCCTGGCAGGCTGAACCCCCTCTTTGGAAAGCAGAACTCAAAGGGACCAGCCTGTCTTGATGGTTGTGTTTCTCATACCAGGGTCAGATGAGGCTAAGCCTTGGGGAAGTCCCCAGGAGCTCCGTGTTGGGACTCTGGGACGGGACTCGCTTGGGCCGCATCTCGCGCGTGTGGGACGCACAGTCCTGTGGACCACAAAGGTCAGAGTGACTGCAGGGGAGGAAAGGGGGCTGGACACCAGGCTCTGCTGCAGCAGGGGGGCAGCAGGGCAGGGGTTGCACACTGCAGGGGACAGCACAGGGGAGAAGATAGTGCAGGCGGACCCGTCAGCGGAACGGCAGGCCACGTCCGAGGAGCCGGGGAAGGAGCCCCGGGGTGCAGGAGGGGCTCTGGGCGAACATGTGCACCGACGGGTCACAACGGGGACACTCGGGGAGCAGGCGGGCTCGGCCAAGCCATTCTGCTTCCGCGTGAACCGAGGGGCTCCTGGGGGGCTGCCCAGACAGGGGACACTGCCGACACCCTATCTTCTGTCGCTGTGTTCTGACGTGTGTCCACGCCCGAGACTCACAGCCCCAAACAGCAGGTGTGAACTCACCTGGGGGATCACGGCCGACGGTCTCCAGTGAGGACAGCTCCCTGCGTGAGCGAAAGCCACGGGTGGTCATACGCGGTGCAGGCCACGGTCTCGGGCCAGCCCCCTCTGCTCCTCAGCACACAGCGTGGCCCCAGACACGGGGACAGCAGACGCTGAGATGGGACAGCTAGACCCAGGGCAGGAGCAGGGCTCACCCAGAAACACCGCAGACACGGTCCGAAGGCTCGGGGATGCTCGGCCCAAGCTTTCCGTCCCCCCGGGGGATGCAGGCAGAAACTGTCTGCGGCCTTGGGACAGAAGGAAAGGAAAACAGTAGGAGCCCCTGGGAACCCTGAACCCACAAACGCCGGCTTCCCGGGGAAAGTGTTATGTCATGAGTGAAGGTGGTTGTTGTCACTCCTTCCTCAGGTCCCGCTGCACTTCCCCACCCGCAGCGGGACCTGGGTGGAAAGGGCCGCAGAAACCACAGGCCAGCAGACGTGGGGGGGCCGGCTGCAGACACCCCACCAGTGACCCGAAGGGCAGGGACGCCGGAGACAAAGGAGGGAATTCTCAGAAGGTGGGGTGAGCAGTCCGCCAGGAGGACATGAGGACGTGAGAGCCCAGTAGGACACGGGGAAGTTCAGCAGAAACGTCTTCAGGCTTTCTCCCGCCGGGGTCTCTGAGGCCTTCGTTTTTAAGGACCTATAATTCACAAGCAAGTAAATAATTCAGGGGGCATTGGGTCCATTCACCATCTCATGGGACCACTGCCTCTACCTGGTTCCAGAAGACTCTCGTTGCCCCACAAGGAAACCCCAGCCCCACAGTGCAGTCCCTTCCCGTGCTTTCTGTGTAGCCTCAAGGGACCAGCAATCGGCTTTCTCTCCGTGGGTTTCCCGATCTGGACGTCTCCTGTAAATACGGTCACACAGAATGTGGCCTTTGGTGTCGGCGTCCCTCCGGGAGCGTCGTGTTTCAAGGTCCGATCACGTGGTGGCAGGTGTTGGAACGTCGCTCCTTTTTCGTGGTTGAGTAATATTCCGTGGCAGGCATGGACCGTCTTCTGCTTCTGCATCCACCTGTCGATAGAAAGTTGGGTTGTCTCTACCGTTTGGCTGCTTTGAATAGTGCTGTTATGCACATGCGTGTCCATGCTTGTGTGTGGACATGGAGCTTGGTTTCTCTTGGGGTTTCCCCGGGACAGAGCTGCTAAGTGAGAGACAGAGAGATGAACAGATACATAGAGATGAACAGATAAATGGAGGGAGGGAGAGAGGGATGGATGGATGGATGGATGGATGGATGGATGGATGGGTGATGGATGGATGGATGGATGGGTGGATGGATGGATGGATATGATAGATAATAAGATGATGGATGGATGGATAGAATGATGAATGATGGGTGGTTGGAGATGGATACAGAGATACACGGACATAGAGATTGAGTGGGTGGATGGATGGATAAATGGATGGGTGGTTGGATGGATGGGTGATGGATGGATAGATAGATAACAGATATAAATGGGTAGGTGCACGGACAGTCTAGATAGTGAGTGGGAACACCACATGGCTTATTTGCCCCTCTATTGCCTCGTTTCAATGCACGGTTGACCATCCTACTTGGGGA
Organism: Neogale vison; assembly: GCF_020171115.1. Taxonomy (NCBI): domain Eukaryota; kingdom Metazoa; phylum Chordata; class Mammalia; order Carnivora; family Mustelidae; genus Neogale; species Neogale vison. The sequence goes on from NC_058105.1 coordinate 130,765,382, forward strand.
AGAACTCACGTGTGCATTGTAGCCTCCTTCAGAAGGAACCAGCCATGCCAACAGCTTCATTCGGGACTCTTGGCCTCCAGAGCTGGGACAGAGAAAGTTTCCATTGTTTTAAGGCCCCAATTTGTGGTCATGTGTTGTCATAGTCATAGGAAAGCAATACTGTCCCATCTCCCATGGTGGAAACTGGGCTCACAGAGGGAGGTCCCTGGATGGGGTCATCCATCTCCCACTAAAGGAGCTGGGACTTGAACTCACATCTTGCTAACCAACCCCCCCCCAAAACCACCACCAAGGCTAAGCTGCTCATCACCAGGCCATCACGCCTCCATGGACACACGGTAGGGCAAGTCTTCAATTTCACATGGAAAAAAATGTAAATGGGTCCATTTAGGGGATTTCCTCCTCCCCCAAGTCACCAGTTTTCCTTTCATTCATTTCAAGACACTGCGTCTTTGATGAAACAGTGAAGTCAGCATCTAACTTCATATCCATTTTAACCGTGGATGGGGCCTTGGAGTAGACGAGTTTCAGTTAACAAGCAAGGTCTTTCTTGAGCGAGATCATGAATTGTGCATTGACACAAGGCAAACAAAGGGAAATCCTTGAGGCAAATACGCTTCCCCTTCTCACCCATGTCTCTAAACCATCTCTCCACCTGTCCGTCTGTATCTATCATCTACACATCTACCTATCCCCATCATCCATGCATCACCTTTCTATCCGTCTGTCCATCTATCTCTAATATCTGTCCATCCATCCATCTGTCCATCTGTCTATGTAGATCTACCTATCTATCCATTCATCCATTCATCGATCCATCTGCCCATCTCTATCTGTTATTTATCTATCCATACCTACCATGTATCTATCTATCCATCTGTCATATGTATCCATCCATCCATCCATCCGTCTGTCTGTATATATCTATCTGTTATCTGTCTATCCATCCATCATCCATCCATCCATCCATATATATCTATCTGTTATCTATCCATCCACCCATCATCCATCCATCCATCCATCTACCCCCCCATCCACACATCCGTCCATTCATCCATCCACTTTTCCATCCATCCATCCATCCATCCATCCATCCACACATCCATCCATCCACACATCCGTCCATTCATCCATCCACTTTTCCATCCATCCATCCATCCATCCATCCATCCATCCATCCATCCATCCACACATCCATCCATCCACACATCCGTCCATCCATCCATCCATCCACACATCCATCCACACATCCGTCCATCCATCCATCCACTTTTCCATCCATCCATCCACACATCCATCCATCCACACATCTGTCCATCTATCCATCCATCCACCCCCCATCCACACATCTGTCCATCCATCCATCCATCCATCCATCCACACATCCATCCATCCCACCATCCATCCATCCAGCCACCCACCCACTTTTCCATCCATCCATCCACCCATCCATCCATCCATCTATGCATCTGTCCATATATATGTATCTATCTATCTGTTATTTATCTATCCATCCATCACTCATCCATCCATCCTACATCTATCATTTTTCTATCTATCAATCTATCTATCATCTATCAGTCTGTCTATCCATCCATCCATTCATCTATCCACCTGCTCACCTGTATCTCATCTGTGGATCCATGATGTATCATTGATGTATCATCCATCATGTATCTACCTACCCATATATGTATCTACCATCTATCTATCTGTCTACCAGCCACCAATCTTCCATCTATGCATCCATCCATCGAACTGTATCTATCACCCATTTACCAATCTGTCTAACCTTATACTCCATCAGCCCTCGACGTGTCTCCATTATCTATATATTGATCTGCACACATACACAGCTCCTTTTTTAAAAGACCCTTCTCGGGACCCCAAGCCCTTCCTGGCATGACCCGGAGGTGCACCTCTGTCTGTCTTCATCAGCATGTTAGGGGAGTTCTTCCCATCCACAAGAGAGAGGCTTAAACACCACCTGGAAAGCAGGGAAATGTGCATACCCAGGGCATGTCCCAGTGAAGGGCTCCCGTCCCCGGGGGTTTCAATCAAGAGGACGAGGGAAAGTGCCCGTCAAGTTCAAGCAGTTGTGAGACCATCGCGATGACTTGGCTTCTCCTCAGACGTGCCTTGGACCATTTTTGCTTTGGCAGCTTTGCAAGACATGTTGGTAGAAACTGGATGGGCACCCTGAACCCCGTGGTGGTTCAACTATTAAGTGGCATCACAATCTATTGACCTAGAGAAGAGATCTGAGTCAAGGTCTTTGAGCGGAGGAGAGCCTTAGTTCGTTGCCTGTGGACCTGCTCACCCCTCTCTGCTTCCACTCCTTCTGCAAACCTCTCCAACGCATTCATGCCGTTCTGGTTCCGTCATGGTGGGGGGGGGCGCTGAAATTCCTGTTATGCGCCACCTGCAAACTGCTACTTCCCGGCAGGTCCCCAACCCCCAGGCCGGCTGGGTTTTCTTTCACAGAATGGCTGTTCATGTTAATTAATGTGTGCCTCTGGTCACTTCCTGCTTCACAGACGGAGCCTGCTTTGGCTGTGACGGAACTGCTCAGGAACATGTGCGTAGGGGGTGCAGCTTGAAAAATGGAAAAAAAAAAAAAACAATAACAACAACCAACGATGTCATGCAAACAGAAAGCAAGGGGCTTGTTGCATTTCAGAGATTCTGGTCTCTGGTTGGCGAGGGAGCCCTTTGCCTGTGTCCCACTCTGGGAAAAAGACAGAGAAGGCAAGGAACCGCGAACTCGGCAGCCGTCTCGCAGGAGGCGGCGATTAAAATCTGCACACACCCCACCGGCGTTTAGACAGACAATGGCATGCAAATCACCCATGATTTACAGCGCACCTGGGTTGTGCAATGCAGAGGGAAATAGAACAGAGAGCGATAAGACCATCACGTGCCCGTGTGTGCTTAGCGGGAAGGGTTCTTGCACTGTGATCTGAGCAGACGGACGGCCCCCCGTCTTCCACCGCAAGCCTCGCCCACCAGCTGTCCCCAGACAGATAAACTGTCCCCAGGACTGCGGCTCAGCCCCTCTCTGAAGTCTGAGAACACACTGTTCGCTCAGAGGCGAGGCAGCGGTAACGTGAGACTCGGGTCTGCAGAGATCAGGGACCTTGAAGCGTGGAGGTATTGGCGGTACCCTGTCACCCTTGAAATCGCAGTGACAGGTGCAAAGTGGCCAGGAGGCCCCCAGTGATGCCAACGCCCACTTAGGAAGGCCCCTTGTGGACCGAGAACCGTTCCCCAGCCTTACCAGACTTTGCTGTTGGCGGTGTTTTTAGACCCCAGTCACTTCGATACCTGTCTCGTGGCATCTCACTGTGGGGCTAACGTGCATTTCCCTGAGGACACGCCATGGGTGGGACCTTTCAGTAGGCTTTGTGACATCCCTATGTCTTCTTTGGCGAGCTATGGGTTCCCACCTTTAGCCCATCATTCAGATGGGGCTGGTTATTCTCGTATAGTTGACTTTTAACAATTCTTTGTAAATTTTAGATATATAAATGTGTGTGTGTGTGTGAGTGTGTGTTTATGCAAATATACATATTTTTTAGCTATGTCTCTGGCAGATACCTCCTCTCACTCTGGCTTGTACTTACGTGCTCTCGACATTGTCTTTTCCAAAACAAAAGTTTTTAAGTTTGATGAATTTCGACGTATCCATTATTTTTTCAGGCATCGTGCCTTTGGCGATCTGAGAAGTGATCCCCGTGCCCAAGTTTATCTAGATTCTGTTCTGTGTTCATTTGGAGGCATTTTATACCTTCACATTTTACACTAAAGTCTGTGACCCACTTTGAGTTCTTTTTGAGTCTGTGTCTAGATTCTTAGTTTTTTGGGTTTTGGGGGGGTTTTGTTGGTTGGTTTGTTTTGGGGGGTTTTGTATATGGATGTCCAGTTGTTCTAGTAGCATCTGTTGAAGAAATTATCTTTGGTCCAGGTTATTGCCCTTGCCTTATTTGTCAAAGCTCAGTTCACTATCCTTACGGGGCTGTTCCTGGGCTCTCGTGCCATCCCCTGGGTCCGTTTTTCCACCGTTCGGCTAATACCGTGCTGTCTTCATTGCTGTAGCATTATAGGAAGTCATGAATCCTGCTCGTGTTGGTCAGCCCTCCAACCTCTACCGTGTTGATTATTCTCATCTTTTGTCCCTCTAGATCAACAGAGCAGTTGGTCAACATCCACATCTCATCAGGAGGTGTTGGGATTGGAGGAATCTCTCCCCTAGCCCACACAGGTCATGGCCTATTAAGGCGATGTCCTGGAACCCCAGTTGGGGGAGCAGTCAAGCTCCGATGGGTGAGTGAGGTCAAGGATCTCTCGGGTACCATTCCTTTCTGATTTTACATTGCGTTTCCTTAGATCCGATCACTCATACATTCACTCAGCAGACAGCTGGCCTGGGTTAAGGCCAGGCATGATGACACGGCTGTCCTGACAATTATGAGACAGCTTGGGCAACAGCCTGAGGATGGCAACTGGAAACTAAAAACCTGTGAAAGCCCTCCAAAAAGAGGGGAGAGAATGTTTTGTGGTTAGAGCGTGGAGAAGATAGAAGGTCGTGTATACCTAAGTGAGGTGTAAAAATACAGAACGCATCATGGGAAAGATCTTGTGGCGTAAAGACATAAAATGTTAATGCAACATGGAACACCACCAACAAAATTTCAAGTTGGGTGGGTGGATGGATGGATAAGTCGGTGGATGGATAGATGGATGACGGAAGATACAGATGGAGGGATGGAGGGAGAGAAGAAGGAAGGCAAGGATGGAGGGATGGATGGATGGATGGATGGACAGATGGACAGATTGGCAAATGGATGGATAAGTAGATGGATGGATGTATATAGATAAATATATAGATAAGGTGGATAGATATGATGGATGGGTGGATGGATGGATGGATGGGTTTTTGATAAACATGGGATGGATGGATGGATGATAGATATGATGGATGGATGGATGGATGGATGGATGATAGATAGATGATACATAATGGATGAACAGATAGATAAACTGATATAGATAGGCAGGTGGATAGATAAATGGGTGGATGGATGGATAGATTAATACATACATACATAGAGAGATGATAAGTAGATGATATGGATAGATGGATGGATGGAGAGATGGATGGATGGATGGATGGATGGATGCGTGTTTGCATGGTGGGTGAGCAAGTAGATGGATGGTTGGGTGGATGGATGGATGGATGGATAGAAAGATGAATGGATGAATAAATGGAAAGATGGATGGTTGGATGGATGGATGTGTGGATGGATGGTTGGATGGATGGATGCATGGTTGGATGGATGGATGCATGGTTGGATGGATGGATGGATGGATGGATGGATGGATGGTTGGATGGATGGTTGGATGGATGGATGGATGGATGGATGGTTGGATGGTTGGATGGTTGGATAGATGGATGGATGGATGGTTGGATGGATGGATGGATGGATGGTTGGATGGTTGGATAGATGGATGGATGGATGGTTGGATGGATGGTTGGATGGATGGTTGGATGGATGGATGGATGGATGTTTGGATGGTTGGATGGTTGGATGGATGGAAGGTTGGATGGATGGATGGTTGGACGGATGGATGGATGGATGGATGGTTGGATGGATGGATGGATGAATGGATGGATGGTTGGATGGATGGATGGATGGATGGTTGGATGGATGGATGGATGGATGGTTGGATGGATGGATGGTTGGATGGATGGTTGTGTGGATGGATGGATGGATGGATGGTTGGATGGATGGATGGATGAATGGATGGATGGTTGGATGGATGGATGGATGGATGATTGGATGGATGGATGGATGGATGGTTGGATGGATGGATGGATGAATGGATGGATGGTTGGATGGATGGATGGATGGATGGTTGGATGGATGGATGGATGGATGGTTGGATGGATGGATGGATGGATGGTTGGATGGATGGTTGTGTGGATGGATGGATGGATAGAAGATAGATAATATGGATGGATGGATGGGTGGATGGAGAGAAGAAGGGAGACTGGGATTTTCAGATGGATAGATAGATAGATAGATAGATGACCCTGGGGTGGCACGTCCTATGCACTGCAGGATGTTGAGCAGCACCCCTGGTCTCCATACACCAGACAGCAGTATCACTCCCATCCCCACCCAGTGGTGACAACCAAAACTGTCTCCAGATGTCATCAAATGTCCCCTGGTGGGTCTAGCAAAGTATCCCAGGGGAGAACCCTTACCCCCAGGTTATGTATATTGTCCCTCCCCCCCCCAGTACCATCTAGACGACCTGCCCTTTTTCTGAATCAATAATCAAAATGTTTCTGTCCTGTTCCGTGCAGTTCCTGAACCTGCTGGTGGCTCCTCACGTCTCTCTGTTTCCCTTGACTCCTACCCTTTCCATGCCTTATCTTTTCTCGGAGGCTCTCCCCTTTCTTTAATGTACAAGGATCACGGTTCCTATCATTTCTTTAGCTTTATGGAGTGTGTCAATGAAACCCCTTCCCTCCTTTTTTGCATATTAGCTTCCCAGAAATTTTCTGTATCAAATTACCCCAAACTGGGGGCTGAGACAAGGTAAATGTATTCTCCCTTATCTCTGGGAATCAGAATCTGAGACTGCCAGCAGGACTGGTTCCCTCCAGAGCATCTCGGGGAGAGTCTGTTCCATACCTCTTCTGTCTTCACGTGGTTTCTGGGTGTTCCTTGACTTGTAGGAACATCCCCTCTGTCTCTGTCTCTGCCTCCATCTCCATGTGGCCTCCTCCCCGTGTGCCTGCCTGTGTCCAAATGTCTCCTTTCTATAAGGATGCCAGGCGTACTGGAGTCAGGTCCCATCCTGCTCCAGAAATACCTCTTCTTAATTTAACCACTTGCACAGTCTCTATTTCTAACTGAGGTCACATTCTGAGGTATGGGGAATTGGAACAACATACAAATTTGGGGGAGGCACATCTCAGCCCGTGGCAACCACACACTTTCTTGTGTCTTTGGTGAGCTGCCCACAGTTGACCAGAAAACCCAATGCAGCTTCCTGTCTGGGTCGCTTCACAAACATTGCTCACGTCCTGGGGCTGTGGGCAAGAAGGCGGTCCCTCAGACCAGGCTGGTGATGGGGTACACAGCTCCCTGGAGCTTATGAGTCAATGGCCAGAACTTCTGAGTGTCACGGTCAGATTACAAACCATAGTCTTGCTTCCTCTACCTCTGCAGGCTGGACATCCTGGGGAGTCCTCTCTCCAAGGAGGTCCCTCGGCACTAGCAGGGGTATCCCTGTACTCGGGAGCTTTGTCCTGGCATGAGTGAGGGTCGGCAGCTGCTGGCTAGAGGAAGGGTCTCAGGGGGGTGGCGTGCATGCTGATGAAATCCCAAGACAAGGCAGTCCTGATGGATGCTTAATGGGTTCTCTTTGTTCATTGAAGACGGGGGACCCAGGAAACGCTACCAACAGCTCTTATGAATGTTCTCCTCCTGGACATCTCCTGCAGTGGGCTGAATGGGGGTCCCCAAAACACATGTCACCCAGAACCTAAGAATGGGATTTCCCTGGAAATAGGGTCTTTGCAGATGGGATTCATGAAGGATCCAAGATGCATTCATTCTTGATCGGGGTGGCCCTAAATCTAATGACAGCGGTCCTTATAAGATGCAGAAGACAAGACACAGCCACAGAGGAGAAGCCACATGAGGACGGATGCAGGATTGGGAAGGATGTGGCCACCAGCCCAGGGACGCCTGGAGCCCCCAAAGCTGGAAGAGGCAGGAAGGACCCTCTCCTGGCGCCTCTGGAGGGAGCTCGGCTCCACACCACCTGCAGTGGTCCTGCCCCGCCTGGATCTCAGCAGCCCTGCCCCGCCTGGATGTCAGACTTCTGGTCTCCAGAGCTGGGGGACGATGCATCATTGGGACTTTAACTCCCCCGCTTGTGGTCACTTATCAGGACTGCTCCAGGACACGCATGCAGTAACGGACTAGCTAACAACGTTGACAGAGCACAGCACACCTTACAACGTGTCTTCTCTTCCTTGGGTCACACCACACCACAGCAAGCCCCCGAGGAGAACCGTTGAGGAGGAGACTGGAAGTCCAGGTGGGGACACCACCCTGGGCACTCTCCGTGCTGCGAGGCACCAGTGCTTCCCACGTCTGGTGGCAGCTGCACCAAGCTCAGCTCGGCCCAGGATCAGAGTCTGGTGACCAAGACCCCAAGAGAAGCAGAACCTTGCCCGTGCCATGTTCATCTGGGCAGGGCTGCCAGGAGCTCAGCCCATGCATGCCCGATGACTAAACGTTCTCCTACGTGACAAAAGACACTTCCCATCTGCATTCTCCAACAGCACCGTGTCTCCAAAGTCGTGGCACTTTGTGGGGGCTGTCAGAGTCTCCCGGGGCCACCATAACAAAGCACCACAAAAGCCCAAGACCCCCAGAAGGGAGACCAGCCCACAGTGCCGGGGGCCAGCTCATGGCCTCCTGTCCCCACAGGGAGTTCAGCACCTGGGACAGCCCCCAGCATGCAGGAAACAGGAATTGTGACCCTGAGAGAAGACGCCGGGGACCCAGAAGGACCCCCATGCTCAGCCCCGTGCTCAGCCTTCAAGTCGGGGGTCCGATGCTGGGTGCAAAATCCATAGCATTGTTCACAATCACCAAAAAGCAGAAACAAGCCAACTGTCCATCCACGGAGGGACAGAGGAACCCCATGGGGGTCCATCCAAGGGGGGAACAGGCCTCAGCCATGAAAAGGACCAAAGGTGTAACACCTGCCGACCCATGAATGGAACTTGAAGTCACGATGGTCAAGCAGACACCGAAAGCCACAGACAGTGCGATCCCACGTCCCTGAAATGTTCCCGACAGGCTCGTCCGCAGAGATAGGAACTGGGTGCACGGTCACCCCGGGGTCTCAGATCGGGGAGGCGTGGGGCCGGGGGTGGGAACGCGGGCAACGGTCCTGCGGTGCGCAGGATTTCCCCTAGGGCCGCTCAGAACGTCGTGGGACGGCTTTGCGCCGACGTCTGCACATCTCCGAGTGTCTTCAGAAACCACAGAACTGTCCACTATGAACGTCTGTACCTTGACAGTATGTAAATCATGCATCAGAAGAGCTGTGAGGAGCCGTCCCGGCGAGGAGAGCAGTGGCCCGCTGTGCCCTCGGACCAGCCCGCGCTTCCTGGGAGGCGGAGGAGGGCGCCGGGCCCCCCGGGCCGCGTCCCTCTCATAACAGCTTCGTTCAAACCACAAGTGCGTTTCAGAGCAGCCCGGGCTGCCAGAGCTGATTTCTTTATTAATCACCCGTGGCGCTCAGCAGACGCCTCCGGGAGGGGGGGGCGCCGCCGGGGGCTCGAGGATTGCAGACGGGGCTGAGTGCCCTCCTGGGGTGACTCACAGGGGACGCGGGGGCCGACGGGCCCAGGGGGCTGCACCGTGGAGCGTCTGCTCCCGCCGTCCCCCGTCACACACGTCTGCTTTCCACCCTGATGCACCCCATGCAAATGTGCACGGTAACAAGCGGCCACCTGGACGGGGGACAATGGACGCCCACGTCCCTTGGTCTGTAAGTGGAACAGGAAACAGTTTCCCCCCGCGCTGCCCCGTGCTGGGAAGACCATGGCACGTGCATGGGACGTGTGCTTTCCTGCCTGTCCTCGTGGGCACCAGGACGTCCGCTCACGGGCAGGGGACACGTCCCCGGGATGCAACGTCCCCTGAGCACAGAGCAGCGTCCGTGCTCACGCTCTGCACCCGGCATATTCTGGGTGTCTGCCCTTCCCCACGTGTGCCCTCCGTGGCACCCCTGGAGATCCGACAGAGCACGGATCCCTCTGGCTCCTGACACCCCGCGGGGACCCAGGCAGCTCCAGGGTGACTGTGCAATGCACACCTGAGCGTACGTGAGAAGGGCAGAGAGCACCGAGCTCAACGTGGAACCCGGGGCCATTTTTAAAACCGGTTGGAGGAACCTTCCGGATGCCGGTGGCAGATGGCAATACCTCAAGGCAGGAAGAAACACCCGCTCGGGGCCACGGGTTGAGATCTGCAAAGGCTTTGAAGGTGGCGTGTCGGCCTCTCTGGAACACGGACCCTGCACATCCTGCCGGTGGACACCCCCAGAACGGCGTCCCCTAGGACGAAACGGCCGACACCCAGACTAGCTGGTGTCCTTGCTGCAAGGCCCACCCAGGGGGCCGAGAGCATCTTTGGGGCTCCCGTCCATAAAAGGGAGGCCTGAGCTACCGAGAGGCCACCCTGAGCCCCACATCCTGCTCTCAGGAGCCCCGACATCGTGCAAAAGGGGAGTCCACAGCCTCAGCCCCCTGCAGAACAGCAAACAGGAATCCACATCCGGATCACAAGCCAGCAAGGTCAGGGAAAGCGGCCTCGGCCTCAGCAGCCCGAGTCCCAAGCCCTCCTCCTGCGGGGCACTGTACACCTTCCAAGAAAAGACCCACTGATTTTTACTTGAGACGTTCTGCACAGCAGCAGGAGGCCCGGGCTCCTGAGGACAGAACCGGTCAGAACCGGAACAGTTTGCCGGGCGTCCAGGCCTGAGGCCATCGGTCAGTATCCTGGTGGAGAGGCTCACGCACTGGGCCCATTCAACCCCTGCTCTAACGAGTCCCTCTTGCAACCTCTGAGCTCCCATCTGTAGAGATGTGACCCTGTTGCCCACCTCACCACCCCGGGGCATGGTGGCAGGGACCACAGAATGGGTGAGGGGCAGTGTGCTGTGGGAGCCGGCCATGCAGAGGAGCCGGTGTGACCCATGGGATCACAAGAGCTCCTGTGCAATCACAGTGTGAGTGGGGTCAGCAGCAACGGCCTGAGGCCATCAATATAATGGCTGGAGAGTCCAGCAGAAATGGTCTGAAGTCACCAGTATAATGGGTGGTGGAGCCAGCAGCAATGGTCTGAGGCCCTCAGTATAACGGTTGGAGGGGTCGGCAGCAATGGCCTGGGGCCAGCAGCATAACATCTGGAGGGGCCAGCAGCAACAGCCTAGGGCCATCCGTATAATGGCTGGAGGGGCCAGCAGCAAAGGCCTGGGGCCATCAGGATAATGGCAGCAATGGCTTGGGGCCATCAGCATAACATATGGAGGGGCCAGCAGCAACAGCCTGGGGCCATCACTATAATGGCTGGAGGGGCCAGCAGCAATGGACTGAGGCCATCAGTGTAGCTAGGACACAGCCAGCAGCTATGGTCTGAGGCCATCAGTATACTGGATGACTCAGCTCAAGCCACTATCACAGAATCGCACAGACGGGCAGGACGGCTTCACCGACACTCATTTCTCGTAGATGGACGGGTTCTGGGAGGCCCTCTCCTCCGGGCTACAGATGGCCCCTTGTCCCCAAGGAGCCATGGTGTGCCGGCTGCACCGTTAACTCAACGTCACATGTCACCCTCCCTGAAGATGCCCTAAAGATGTGTCCTCGAGCCCCCACTAAACGTCCTCAGCTGACCCCAAGCCGGGCTGCCCCATGCAGGCACTGTGTCCGAAAAACCCAGAAAAGGCACACACGGTGCTCTCTCTCTTCCCCCCGACTTTCAACGTTTGACGGCTTTTTTCCAGCACTCGGAAGTGGAGAAGTCAGATACGGTCCAGGCGGACGCAGGGGAGAAGGAAACTGCCAAAGCAACCCCCCCAGACTGTTTAAACCAAAGGAAACACCTCGCCTTTCAGGGAGGGGTGCGAGGGGCGGGCGGCCAGCAGCCGGGTGTACAGCTTTGCACACTTCTCCGTGGGAGCGGAAGAGCCCGGGCTGGGGGGTCCGCAGGAGAAACGCGAGTTCAGTTCCAGCAGCAGCGGGAGACGGCTCTCACCGGCTGCGTCCAATGTGGTTTCCAGATTCCAGGCGCATTCCTGGAGACCCGCTCGCCCTCGGTCCGTCCACCACGCTTCATGAGGCTGTGAAACCTAAAAGCCAAACCAGCTGCAAAGGGGGCAGGGGAGCGGGTTTCCAGGGTCCCCCACGGGGATTCCAGCCCACATTCATGGGTGTCTGCAACGCCGAGACTCGTCCCTCTGTACCAGGTCCCGCTGGGCCAGGTCCCGCTTGCAAACATGGACACAGATAACTAAGACGTGGGAAGGGGCTCCCACTTCTGCTCACACATCGTGAAATTCCTCCAGGGCCGAGAGCAACGTCTACAGAGAACCGCCCCCCCCCGGGTCCGTCTCCACCCGTGTCTCTCTGGATGCTCCAAGGGACAGGGCTGTGCGGGGTAAAGCACGCGGGGATTTTCGTCAGAGAAAATGTCTGCACCAGGACAAACAGGGAGGCCATCGGGGAAAGCAGCAGATGTCTAAGCCTCATGCACATGAGGGACAGAGGTCAGGACGCATGGGGCAGGCACCCTGATTGCCAAGGTCCCTGTGGGCTGTGCACCGCGCCTGGGGCCAAATGCACCATCAGAGGAGACCCCGTCCCCCAGGAGCAGCACCCGTGTCCTGACAAGGAGCAGGCCAGGGGCTGGGCCTCTGCACACACCTGGAGACGGAGGTCAGAGGCCGGAGCTGGTGCCCCACCACGCCACTGCCTGTGGGAGCACGTGTGAGGGACCTACAGTCTTTTAAGATGAGAATCGGCACAAACGGAAGGAACAGCTAATAGTTACCTCCCGACGGCCATGAGGCCCCTTGGTGGCCCGACTGTCATCCCTGTAGGAGCGAGCGTTCTGCAGAGAAACAGGCACGGAAGGATGGAGACCTATGTCCGTCTGTGGCTGCACATCACCTAGATGTCCGAGTATGAACGCAGTAGGGTGTGTGCAGCACAGAACATGCACGCACACATATAAACAATACACATATGTGCGTGCGCATGTATGCACGTGTACACCTACTGCGTGCATGTATATGATCACGTACGCATACGGGTACATCTGTGCACGTATGCATGTAAATGCGCATGTGCACACATCTGTGCTTAACACCTTCATTCATGTGGACATGCACAAGGGGACGTCATGTCACAGAACACGCGTGTGTGTGGTGTGCGCATCTCTACATGTAGAATGCATACACAGGATACACACGTGTGTGCATATATATACACACATGAGAGCTTACATGTGCGTGAATCCATTCAAGTGTGTGTATATATGCAGGAAGACCTGTACACAAAGCACATCCTGCCGTGTGTGCATGTATGTATAAATGTGTGTATGCCACAGAGCACACACGATGGTGTGTGTGTGTGTGTCTACATGCATACCCGTATGTGCAGCAGGACAAGTACTCTAGATGTTGTGTGTGCAAACCTATATGTAATAGAAAACACATGCATGTGCACATGCGATAGAATGCATACAGGATAGCGTGTATGTGTGAACACATGCATGCATTTTTATGAAGTAGGATTCATGTGCTATAGAAAGACCATGTACATAGGCAACAGGATAAACATGGTCTGTGTATAGGTACATACACAATACACGCAATGCATTGCATGCACGATTGGACATGGTTGTGCACACATACATGTGCATAAATCTAGTAATGGAACATGTATGTGTATATATGTGTATACACATACATGCATGTATAGATAGAGATACAAAAAAATTTACACCAAGGAATTGGGCTCCCAGGAAGGCGGGGCTGGTGAGCCTAGAATCTGCAAGGCAGAGGGGGCAGGCTGGAGACTCAGGAGAGACCTGACCCCGCAGAAGCAGAAACCTCAGCGTTTCCTTTTTCAGGCCTTCCCCTGATTAGACAAGGCCCACCGCAGGACAGAGCATCATGTCTTCACTTCAAGGCAGCTGCTTGGCTCCAGAGCCGCACCTCGGAAACCCCTTCGCAGACACCCTCGCATGCACGCCCCGCTGGATAAGTGGGGACCCATGGCACAAACAACCTGTACCTCCCGCAGCCAGACCTCCGCCCCCGGCAGCCCTGCCTGATCGGCCCCAGGTTACAGACAGGGCACAGACGGGGCCTGACCGGGGTCCCCTGGCCCTGGACCACAGTAAAGAAACCAAATCCCTTTTTTCGGAAAACTTGGATAAGCAAAATGCCCGGAGTTTGCCATGTCCTCCCCTCTTGGTGTATATTCTGATGGTTACGGACCCCACCCCCACCCCCAGCCCATAGCCCGGGGAAAGGCACAGGACCTGAGTTGAGAAATCAAGAGAACAAAGCAGAGGTAAGACGCAGATGGTAAGGTGGACACCAGTCAGGTACTCTGTCTACCCCAGCCAGACAGGGCTGCCCCCCTGGGCATCTGGCTTCCTGGACCTAGGAGGGCGCTGGGGTTTTGAAACCACACCGAGGCGTCTGTGTCTGGTCGCGGGGACAGGTGCATACGTGCTGTATCTTGAAACAAGCGTGTGGGTGTATGACCTTGAAGCCGAGATGTGAAACAGCTGTGTGGCAGGTGGGCACATGATTCCCTCCACCCGTGGCCATGCCCTTGGATGGGGAGCGGGGGCTGTGGGGCCTTTGGTGAGGGAGCAGGGGATTTCCTGCTTGGTCTGCGTCGAGCCCTCCCAGGGTCCTCATCAGAGCCTCCAAAGTTTCATCCCCTCGGCAATGCACACCCCAAGATTAGGGCCTCAGATGCAGGTGAGCGGACCCGGGGTGTCCAAGCGCGAAACAGAAGAAAGCAAGAGGCCAGGAACAGGTGACCTGGGCGGAGATGCTGGGACATTTGTGGTTGACGACACAGCGCCCTCGTGAGGCGAGGTAGAGCACTAGCGAGAGTCAGGAGGGCCTGGGGTCGCCTCCTCCACCTTGCAGGGGTCCCCGAGAAACTTGCGTGGCTGGAAGCCCCGGGTTTGCGCCTCCGTAAGTCTGTAACCCCCCAACCGTGGGGCGCACCTCCTCTCGCGTCCTCCTGGCCCCAACGATGAAGCCGCTGCGCCGTAGCTTGCAGCACGCTCCCTGCGCGTCCCAGTAGCAGGATGGGAGGGACTGTCCAAGCCCTGCGCCTTTGCAGGATGTAGCGCACATCCGCTCAGCTCCGTGACCCAGGGGGACCACGGCCGGTGCGCACAAGGGTGCGGGACTGCTGGGGAGGCCAGAGAGGGGGGCCCGCAGGAAGTCCCGCCCTGCTCCCCTCCTCACCCGAGCGCCCCTTGCCTTCCAGACCCGCGCGCGAGCGCGGGAGCAGCCGCGCCAGGATGGATATGAACATGACCCGGCCGGACAACGCCACCATCGTGATGCTGCGCGACCCGACCATCGCGGTGGTCCTGCCCGTCGTGTACTCGCTGGTGGCGCTGGTCAGCATCCCGGGCAACCTCTTCTCCCTGTGGGTCCTGTGCTGCCACATCGGGCCCAAGTCCCCGTCGGTCATCTTCATGATCAACCTGAGCGTCACGGACCTGATGCTGGCCAGCGTGCTCCCTTTCCAGATCTACTACCACTGCAACGGGAACCACTGGGTGTTCGGGGAGCTGCTGTGCAACGTGGTCACCGTGGCCTTCTACGCCAACATGTACTCGTCCATCCTCACCATGACGTGCATCAGCGTGGAGCGCTTTCTGGGCGTCGTGTACCCGCTGGCCTCGGCGCGCTGGCGCCGGCGCCGCTACGCCGTGGCCGCCTGCGCCTGCGTCTGGCTGCTGCTGCTGGCCGCGCTGTCCCCGCTGGCGCGCACCGACCTCACCTACACCGTGGAGGCGCTGGGCATCGTCACCTGCTTCGACGTGCTCAAGTCCACCATGCTGCCCAGCGTGGCCATGTGGGCCATCTTCCTCTTCACGCTGTTCATTGTGCTGTTCTTCATCCCCTTCGTGGTCACCGTGGCCTGCTACACGGCCACCATCCTGACGCTGCTGCGCGCCTCGGACCCGCACGGCCGCGGCCAGCGGCGCCGCGCCGTGAGCCTGGCCGTCGTGGTGCTGCTGGCCTTCGTCACCTGCTTCGCGCCCAACAACTTCGTCCTGCTGGTGCACATGGTCAGCCGCCTGTTCCTGGGCCGCAGCTACTACCACGTGTACAAGCTCACGCTCTGCCTCAGCTGCGTGAACAACTGCCTGGACCCCTTCGTGTACTATTTCGCGTCCCGCGAGTTCCAGCTGCGGCTGCGGCGCTATCTGGGCTACGGGCGGCTGCAGGCCTGCGGCCGGGACGCGCGCAGGGATCCCCTGTTCTCTGCCCGGACGCTGTCGGCGCGCTCCATGTCCAGCGGCCACGGCGACGGGCTGGACGGCCCCAGCCGGCCCTGCCTGCAGAGGCAGGAGAGCGTGTTCTGAGCCCCGCACCGCCAGAGTGGGGGCGGGAGGACGGCTGGGGACGGAGGGGACGGCCCTTCCCTGCTGGCCTTCCTGCTGCTCCTACTGCCACGTCCGCCACGGTGCACACGGAGAGGGTCCCCAGATGGACCTGCGGCTCCTATGACGCATCCGCCCGGTGCGTACAGAGAGGGTCCCCAAGTGCGCTTGAGTCTGGTGTCCCAACACGGCCGCAGAGCAACAAGACGGAACACCCCGCGGTGTAACAGGACAGGACACAGCGGGCCAGGCCGGCTGGCCCTGCTCCCTGAGGATGACGACCCAACCTGACCGGACATCTAGCCAGCCCAGCTGAGACCCCATCGACCCCCTACATCCGCCTGCCTTGTTCTCTGTGCCTCCTGCTCCGGGACGCTGGGGACACACGCTGCTCCCCAGCACCCCGTGTCACCCGGTCCCCACAGGAGCAACCGTTGCACGGCTTCCAAAGCGTTTGTTCACTCTGCTTCCTCCAGCTGCACAATCTATAAAAATGTCACAAGTCACAAGGTCCAGACGGGGAGGACATCCGTCCCAAAGGTGTGGGTCAGGTCGCCCACGTGGGAGGAGGGTCTCCGGGCCCATGAGACGCTGCTGAGACTGAGCACTGTGAAGGACGATGGCCATCCGCACCTTCTGCCGGGCTCCTGCACATGGTTCCAAGTCCAGCTGGCCCCGAGGTGCCCTCTGGCTCGTTCTCGGCCTCCTGCTCCCAGCCGAGAGCCCCTGAGTCATAAGCAAGGCCTCCCAGCATGTGAGGTGGGCTTGCGCACCTACCCTGACCCATGGGACCCTCTGGGACCCGGACACCCTGCAAGACCACGGACTGCAGAAGTCTGGGGAAGGATCAGCGCCCGAGGCCCCTTTGT